>NC_133931.1:156598181-158078118 GCF_031877795.1 Strix aluco
GTCCAAATAACAATTCAGCAATTCCAGAGAAGTGGTCGCAGGAGGGGATTTAGGTACCGATCAACCGGACCCTTTCAGAGCCTGGGGTTAAACCGATAACTCATTTACTTTTCATTTCCCATTAACCAGCAAGACTGCAGGAGTTTCCCAGTAGTGCTGAATGTGTATAGTGAATAGTGTATGCTATTGCTGCTGGGAGAGCTCTTTTCTTTTAAAGAGGCTGTTTTACATAGGGAATACCTTAGCTCTCCTCCTTGGAGTATAACATCTAATAAAAAAAAATAATCCCAAAGCCCACATTAGAACTCTACCCACACAGACAGATAATTTTGACTCACTCTCCAGAAACATAGCTATAACTGCGGAATAATGTAGTAGTCTTCCTACGTTAGACCCAGGCAGCCACTGCCTTTAAACTCAGGCCAGCACAAACCTTCCCTGTCAAGTAGCTGTTTTGCTCATACAGTACCTCCTAAAGCTCTACCCAGCTGTAAGCTCCTAGTGACAAGGACCTCACTATTTTTACATGTTTACACAGCACATAACATCACTATGAAGTTCACAGGAAGATATGACAGGTGTTATCATGATATCAATCATAAGTAACAGAGGATGAGTGAAAGCACATTATCCAGGTAAGCTGTAAAGACCATTCATTATGTAAGGTTACTACTTTTTTCCCTTTACCTCTCTGTCTTCCGAGTAAGATACTGGCAGGCAGAAGAACTTTTCATATGCAAGTCAATTAAAAATTCAGAGGCCATGCCATTTGAGCTGGAAGTTGGTTTTCAGTAAGGTAAATTGAACCACATTTGAAAAATAATAAATAAATAAAAGGCTGTGAAAAAAAAAATCCTTTTCTGGGTGGTGTATGTAAGGATTATTGTGCCAAAACTGTCACCTACATCCTGTTTCAACTGCTGGCTCCTTAGTGAAAGTTCACTGATGGGTCTGCCAGAGAAGGTGAGGCAGGTGTAACACCCCAAGCCCCCACGCAAAATTCTCTTCTCTGAACCTGTGAGAAAAATCAGTCTTTCCAACCAGGAACAAAACCCTTTAAGTAATCTGATGCTTGGTGTGAAAATAGCTAACAACATCTATTGTCATTGATCACCTCCCCGAGACCCACCACTCCCCCAAGGCCCTTACTGTAATAAGGAGGAGAAAACAGAATCAAAAATTCCCAAGCCCAAACATCTCAAAAGGCAGGTATTTTCCCAGTTCAGGCTCCTGAGCTGCCCAGATGACAGGGAGAATTCAGAAGTAGGAGTGTCAGAGCAGGCACCGCAATCAGAGGTGGCTCACAGCACTCTACCACTGATCCTGGCACAGGGGTCCAAATAAAAATCAAAGCAACACATCTCTTTTCAAAACAAAGAAAGAGTAAAAAATAAAAATAAAAATCTCATTCTCTGAGTACCTTTGATTCCTGGCTGGTAGTTGATGCTGGAGAGGGGGGCTGCTCTGTGCTCTCCACTTCATTCTCTTTCTCCACACTATCCACGCTGACTTCAGTCGTGCTGCTCGGAGGAATCATTTTACCTCTAAAACACTGCTACTATCAGGAAAAAAAGCTACAGACCTTTCTTGCTTTTTTTCATTTAATGTCCTGTTTCTTCTCTGCTCTTCTAGAGCAAATGAACTCCGACCGCTTGGTTTCACTACATTTACAAGACTAGAATTCTCTGGATTTTCTTTTTTTCCTTCTCCTCCTCCCGCCCCCTCCTTCCTCCCTCCCTCCCCTCTCCTATGTAATTCTGCTGCGAGGGGAATAAGTTATCGATGGCTCTGTAGGTCAGTTGTGTGCTTGCTTCTGTGTTTCCCCAGTCCTCCTCCCCTCCGTGTGAAGCCTGGAGGTGTGGAGCAGCCGTGACCGTCAGCCCCGCGCTCTGAGGGGAGTGAGCTGAAGCAGAAAGCCTGAGCCACGCACACACACACACGGGGCACTGGAGGGAGGAGTTGTATTTCTAATGCTGTGAATAGCTTTGGAGGAGCATGTGCTGTCATAGTAGTGAAAGAAAGTAATGCACGCATGCACACACACGCACACAGAGAGGCAGGTGGTGTATATGAGGTTTGGAAGCATTTTACCTTTTAACAGGCTCAAGAAGGCAGAGTTTGGAGGCAGCTTTATATCCTTACAAGTCTTTTCCTGAAGAAGCATTCTAGAAACAGAGGAGAAAAATACGTCTTCCCTTACCTTGTCCCAGAGAAGATTATTTAAAATCCTAGCTACCCAGTGTCTCTAAAGCTCCCACCTTGCCTTGCATCCCAAACTTGTTAGCAAGTGACAGGACAGAGTCAGGGAAGAGTCACCTGTGGATCCACGTGTTCTCTGCTCCCCTTCCAGGCGAGGAAGCCCAGCTCTGAGCCATGCACACACGCAATCAGGGTCAGCTGGAGCTCCCACTACTGTGCACATCCTATACCTGTAGGTTGTCATAGTGATAATACTCCATCGGGCAGCAACAGGACGAGCAGAGGTAGCCGTCAGGAAGGCCCTGCTGTCTCCCAAGAGTGCTGTCATTCCCGAGGATGCAGCACCTGAAGTCACACTTGGGGCTGCAGTAGTACTGGCAAAAGGTCAGCATGACTTTGCTGGCTGGCTCAGATTGCTTTATATTGCTCGAGTTTTTGCCTCTGATGTAAATCTGCTGCAAAGGTGCCTGTCAGCTCTCTTCCCCACTGAATTAAGGTCCTTATTGTGAAAGGTTGAATGGATGCGCTAACCATCAGATATACGCTTTGCAGAGTGGAAGCCACTCCGTATGGCTGGTGGAGATGCCTCTTTCATTTAAAGGAAACAGAAAAAAGCAACCCAAACATGTTTCAAATAAGCTATACTTACATTGTGGAAAGTGAGAAGAAAAAAATCGTTGCTTAGTTGATCTATACTGGTGGTACAGGTATTTGGAGGTGATTTGCTGATGTCTGAGTCAGAGGAGCTTCAGTACCTTGTAGCTCTGGGAGAGGGTACCAGATTCCCTTTCAGCCCCATCCCTTAGAAAGACAACTGCTACCTGGAGCTGCCTCGCAGGCCCCCTCCACCTAGAATAAGCCATGTGTGAAAGTGAAGGCAAGTTTTCAAGATAGTAGGGGTTATACGCATGAAAGACAGAGCAGAAAAAACCCTGCAGCCTCTGTATTCTTAATAACTATGCAGAAGCCAAGAAAAAAAAAAAAAGCAGCTTTTCTTTGAATCCCCGGTGAATTTTCAGGACTGGCAGTTAGATGGGGGAAAAAGCTTTATTTACTTGAAATAGAGCATATAAGATACTGAAATCTTTATCAGACAATAAACATTAAATGCTGCAATGCTATTTGTACACCTACTTCAGAGCAAAAGTGCATCTTAGGAGTCTGTCAGTAGAACCTATTATTTGGCCTGTAGCCGCTAACACCATTACAGAGATCAAAAAGAGAACACTGGTTGCTGTTGTGGCAGTGTCAGTGACAACTGAGATTGAAGCAAGGAAATACAGAGTTCAGAGGGGCAGGTTTGGCAGACAAGTAAAAGAATTTATTTCCAAGGGTTTGATTTCTAAAATACAACAATATCTTAGACTGTTCTCTTCAGAGTCAGAGGAATTCTCGAGGTGCAAAGCTCGTTTCTTCCACTCAGGAAGTGAGATTTGGGCTTTGCTGTAAAATCAGCCTCTTAGCAATGAGTGGGGACCAGGCAGAGTCACAGTTTGGGAGAATTAGGGCAGCTGTGGGCGATGGAGAACTTGGCAGGGCAACAGCAATTGAATGCTCCAGCTCTGGCAGTGGTATCCTTCCCTGACGGTCCAGCCTAGCACAGCCAAGTCAGGGCCAGGGCATGGGGTCTGCCCCCTGCAAGGTCTGTTCTGTGTGCTCAGCAATGCAACAGGTGAGAATCATGAAACTAATTTTTGTCCAGTTCCCCAGCAGTGTTGTGAACCAGTCTTTCCTGTTAAGAGGCTCAAAAATATCTTCTGGTGAACTTGTAGGGCTCCTTTGAAATGGACCTGGAGTGGCTGGTTAATAGTTAATGCTCTAAGTGTTGTAAAATCCTGCACACATTTTATATGAAAAGCTTGTAACGTCATGACTATGTAAGTGACTATCATACCACTCTCTACTTTTTTTTTTTTGTTGTTGTTTTACCAAATTAGTACTGACACCTGCTGCACTCCCTCTCTTCTCCCAATTACTCACTTGTCAACCACGACTGATCTGTCAGTTTCTTGACAATTAGCCTGGGAAAGATGAGTCAAACCTAAAATCTTACAAAAAAAGCAAAAAGGAGTAGAAGCTGGATTTCTTATATTTTTATTTCCTTCCACAGGAGCTGGCTATTGAAAAATCAAATATTCAGTATAACAAAACAGACCGATCAAATTAGATGAACCTACATCTCCCTCTCTCTCCCACACTTCACTCTGGAGAAGTTGGACTTGTGATTACTCCCGATCAGTCTCTAAGTGAAGGTACTCAGCGGAAATGTGAGCGCTGCAGCACAGTGCTAAACAAGAGGAAATTGAACAGATTCTGTAGTGAAGAGATGAGTGTAGATTTCTTGAGTGGGAAAAGGCAATTTGGATGAATAAAACATGAAAGCTGATTCTCAGCCCCCAGCTGAAGTTGTTGCACTGTGTAAAGGCACTTGAATGTTGCCTGGGGTCACCGCCCAGCATTCTCCTGCTGGTAGTCCGAGGCTGGCTGCATGGGTGCTATGCCTTGTCCGCTCACTGGCCACACACACAAAGGTGACAGAGTGTGATGCAGAGCACTCCTCTGCGCTGGGACTCCAGTGGCTCTTTCTAAGCTCTGGTTGCAGCCAGCATGATAAGAGCATCCCAGAGGCTCCTGACATCACTGCTGTACTGCCAAGTCCTACCTGCTGTAGAGCTCCACAGTGCCAAGATTAAGCTACCGTAGGGGTTTTGGCCCATACCATGTTCTTTTGCCTTCTTTTTCTGGTAGACATTCCTCTGAAACATTTAAGCACTTCTCTCTAAAAGAGGTACATGAGTAGAGGTGCATTTCACCAAAGGAAAGGTATGAAATCGGTACTTATCAAAAGATGTTATTCCCCTTTAGAACCCCCTGTATTTACTATAAAAAAGTAAGAAGTGAAAAGGACAGAGGGAGCTGTAAGTGTCATTATTCACTGCCTGGTGCATAAACCATCCCATCCTCCTAAGCAAAGAGCTCATAAGAGACCATATAGAGATAATACTACCGATAAATGGCACTTGTTTAAACCACTACGTACCTCTCTCTAGAAATGAACAAAGCAGTGAGGAATCAGGCCGGTTGCCACCAAAGCAGAGCCCTTGAAGAAAGAGAAATTAAGTCTACTGAATCTCAAACTTCCGAGAGAATGCAGACTAAGCGCCACAGAAAACTTTTAGACACAGAAAAGAAGTTGTAGTTCTGGGACTTGCAGTGAAACTTGATCAGCCTCTCCCCAAGTCCCTCAGTCCAATTTGTGAGCATTCCAGGTGGGAAACAGTAGCTTCATTTCTTAGTCGATTCAATTTTTTCTTTCTGGAAACTGGCAACAGGATACCCCTCTAAGTGCCATTTCTGATGGGAATTTTCCTTTTGGCATGGTGCATTTGGCCAGATACGCTGGTGGACATGTTCACTAGGCTGTCCTCTCAAATATCTACTATCACCCACAGCTGGCTACTAGACTGCAAAGACCAGACCATTGCTCTAGTGGAGCATCTGCCTGTGTTTCCAAGTTATAGGTTTGTGGGCACTTCTCACCAGCAAACATTGTACCCACAGAGAAAACGGTAGTAAAATAGTTATCAGGTGGCTGTTTTTTTTTTTTTTTGTTTATACTCAGACACCACTTGTTTGCTTTCAGTGCAACCTTGGCAGTTCATGGAGCAGATAACATAGTAACAACCTCCCCGGATTCTGCTTATCAAAATGCCATCTAAAGGCTACAATCACCAGCTCATCAAGCTGGAAGCACGAGCTGGTGAATGCTCTGAAAGCATTCCCAATACTAATGGGGTACTGCTGGTTTGCATTTTGACTAAAATGATCTCAAAGTACATTTTAGAAAGTATTAAGCCTTCCACTGCTCCAGGGAGTAATTATACTGTAGCAAACAAGTAATGGTGGAGGAAGCCAAACCAACAGATTTGCACTTAAGCAGGGAGAAAAATGGAACCTCTGCCTGAGTATTAATTTCAAACTCCTCTTTTCTCTCCATCCGCAGTAATGCCACAGGGAGTGATGCAGAGATCACGCTGCATCTTGGGCAACTTGAATCTGTCTTTCAGAGAGATCATGATGAGATCGAAACACTGCTACCCAGACACCTAGACCAGGAGAAAGAAGAATGCTGCATCCTCTTGTGACAGCTAGAAATGTTTGAAAAGGAGAGAAGAGGATGTAATTATAAAAGATGGAATTTAGCCAAGATACAGCATGTAATATGTTCAGTCTTACAAAAAGCATTGCAATACCTTTAAATAACCAGCGACAGTCCCGACCTGATTTTACATCTCTGCTGGCAATATGATTCCTTCTCACTTTTTATAGGAATGCGATATAAAAAGAAGAGGCCTGTGGAATCAGCAGCACCATTTCCTGCAACTCACAGATGCTCCTAGAAATTCCTGCTATTTAATAACCGTTTACTGACTCGGTCCAATACAACTGTAGCAGGAATGCCCTGAACCAGTTCAACAGGTTGCTGCAGTGGTGATTTAGCCATGTACTAAATCCTTTCAGGGTATCCATGCTCCAAATATTTAAAGAGATAACAAAGATATGATAATTAACATCATCTTCTCCACTCTTTCTGGATTCTGCTTTAACCTCACTTCTGTTTCCTTGGATAGTCACTAAAACTCTTCCTGATGGCTCTCAGTAACACTCAGAAAGGTCTTGTATAATCATTCCATCTCAGTCAGCTCTCCTCAGCCTTTTCCAGGGTGGGGTGGGAGGATTCCCCCACAGGGTCACCACCCTGGATTTTGGGCTTTTTTTTTTTTTTCTGAAAGGCTTTTGATAGGAGGGAGCTTTCAATCATCTCTTCCTTTTCTAGACCTTCCTTGACCTGAATTGCCCCTTAAATTCCTTTGTCTGGTTGTTAGACTTACCAGGCATGAGCTGGGTATTACAGCTCGCAGGGCTTTACTGGATTTGTCTCAGGTTCCTGTTTTCTCTGTTCACTCTGGTATTGAATACTGTCATCATGAGCTATTTCTTAACTAATGTCAGTAAAAATGCATTGAGAGCAACATTTTGCTTAGACTGTAAATAGAATCCAAAATAAGATCTGGCAAACATTCCCAGCATAGCTGGTGGTGAACACAAGGATATGTATATGCATTTTTTTTTCCATACAGATAACTTATGGCTATGCACCAATTTTTAAAAGGCTGTGCATGCATAGTATTTCCTGTCTTAGGTAGTTACAGCATGTCTGTCACTAATATTTAGGCACAAACATGCATGCTGAATGCAAAATGAACCTCACTGTCAACTGCAACAGTTGTGCTAGCATATTTTGCTTTGGAAGAAAAAAGGATTTCTCAGTGTGCCAATGACCTTAGACAGGAAAGTAGGGCTTTTCTACAGGGTGTGGTAGAACGCAGTTACGCACAGCAAATCTTTTAAATGTCTGCAGACCCTGTAGGAGGAAAAGCTTTGTAGAAATATCAGAAATTATCAAGATTAACATTCCACTCTATCAGAGTAGTGCATGTGTCAACTGGAATAGAAGTGTGTATGATGAGGGTTGCCCACCATTGCGTAACTTATTATAATGATCTATTACAGCTCTCAAACAAGAATAAAGAAAATAAATGTTCAGCCTGTTATAAATCTGATGGAAAAGTGAATATCTTACAGTCCAAATATATTGGTTTTGTTCCTTGAACCTTGATAAAATGAAACATTTGAAAGATATTGATGGTAGCTGGTTTCTCTACATAGTTACAAGTTCAAAATAAAAATGGGAAGTAAAATTTGAATTGAGCAAAAAATAAAGGTAAATCTTAAAAACACTGCAAAAGGTCATCTATAATGATCTGTATTATTTTATTAAAGCAATAAAAAGTCTTAGAGTCCAGTGCAAAATGATAATAGGAAGATAAGTTTGTCTTCTTGGTAAAGACAAGACTATCACTATTCTATGAGCCTATCAAATATAATCAATACCTTTTTAAAAGGATTCAGGTCAATTTGCATAGAAGAAATCAGATCTCACTATTAAGTCTACAAGCAGCGATAAAACCACAAAGCATTGTACTTGAGAACCTTTCCAAACAGATTTCCTCATAGAAATATCCATTTTTTAAAGTGCTCCAGTGCATACAATTGTTATATTTTGTTGCTTAAAGCAATAGGAAAGAATATGGTCTCTTACTTGCATTTGAAATCTCAACACAAAGCATCTGGAGTCACTGCTTCTTTTGATAAGTACATATTACTGCCTCTTATTATTCAAAAGGGTCAAGCTCAGCTTCAAGAGCAAACAATTTCACTAGCAAAGATAGTAAAGATTTTTAGAAGTACCTATGTCAGAAGAGAAATAAAAGAAAAATGAGGGGAAAATTGTCTAAAGTATGAGTGCCTTTACCTTCCACATTCATAACTATTTCTATTCTTCATTGGATTTAAGAAAAATACCCAAGGTTTCCTTATGTTTGTTAGTCATACCGCCTGCAGTAATACCACTCTGTAATAGTCATTCTGATGTCTCAGAGTGTTTGAAGTGTTCAGGCAGAAAGGGGTTGAACACCAGACCCAGTAAGAGCTGGACCTCTCCTGCTGCTTCCGTGGAATGGATTAGTTTAAATTCAAATGCCTAATAATTGAGCTCTGTGGTTTCAGACTTTGAGTAAGCAGGGTACTGAAGTATGTTGTAGATTTATCCATATAATTGGTCAAATTGACTTTGATAACTTAGACAGTTACATGAACAATGATTTAGCTAATATATCTCTGTATGATTTTAAAATTCTATTTTCATATTGTAGTCCATAATACTTCTGTGTCTTATTAGTCTCTTTTACCGTACCATGAGGAAAAAAAAGACTACTGAGCAAAGTGCATCACGATGGCTGAAATCTGGAGGAAAAGCAAGTTACTACAAATTCCTAGGGCAGGCTAATATTTGGGATGCTTTGATTTAACCAAACGCAGAACTAACAGAATTGAGCACAGGTGGTTGGACATATGTAAATTTGGCAGACCAACAATTAAAGAAGGAAGGAGTTTATGGCAGAAGGGATAACCATCACCTCATAATGTCAAGGATTGTTTCAAACTGGGGCATTCTCCTGAGATCCCAGATACAAGGAAATCCAGCAGACTTGGTAGTCTACATGATCAGAACACTCAAGAGATGCAGAAGATATAACTTCAGTCAGAAAAAACCTTTGAATCATGAGAAAATATGAAAAAGAAAGTACTAGTAATGAAGCTGGAATGCAACAGATGAGATTGTCTTTCCAAGGGGATGTGACCAGCCCTTAGATATGAACTCCTGCAAACACAGAAGGGTTGTATCTAAATTGTGAGCTCTTCAGACTAGGTATCCTCCTTTTATTTTTGAGTTTGTACAACACCTAGAAGCTAGGTTTGCTTTCTATCTGGTCTTAGGTATTACAGTAAACCAAAAAAATAATAATTTCAAAAAGTGGATATGTGTCTACCTCAATCCCAGCAGCACTGTAAATCTAACTTGTGCAATATTTGGCTGTGTTCAAAGATTTTATCACCAAAATTTTCCCTTTACTCTTCCCTCTATTCCCCCTCTACCATTCTGTTATTATAAACAAAGTTCTGCTTTTCTGCACTGATTATTAAAAACTGGAGGAAGAAGTATAAAATTATTTTTAAAAATATAAAAACCTTAAATGGTATTTTCAAGACTGAAAGCTTAAACAAAGACATTGAAGTAAAAATGTAGAAGCTAAACAGTAGTTTTATATATATACATGTGTTCATATGTTGCATACTTAGCACAGTAATGGCTTTATATAGTGTAGCCATGTTGAGTGACAGACAATAATAGGCAGTAATGCTCAGGAAAGATCACTGCAGTAAGGACTCCATACATAAAAAGAAGTAGTGTAGAGAATGATCTGATTTATAAAAAAATGTCTGCTGTCTATTTGTGTGACCCCCTAATGAGAGCTTTGTGTAGGAAATGTATTTTTATCTTCCACATAGAAAAGCAAAGAATGTGCAGAGCTGTGAATGATACGCTTTAACTGCAGATAGTTGGTAAAGGTTTTGACTTCTTTGGGATATTTTTTTAATCCCATTGCACCCAGTGGAGTTATAAGGATGTTTGCAATATGTCTTAAAAGCCATTCCTCCATGAACTGAAATACACTGTGCTCAGATCATTGTGGGATTTTTCAAAAATATTTCATGGACCTTTCTCTTCTTCCACAGATGTGAAAGCTGCCTTCCTTTGACCTGAACAGAAAAGTTGGACCATGATTGAGTACTTAGCTGAAAATCCTAACACCATTTTGGTCCAAACCACTTGAGGTCTATTTTCCTTGTTATTTTTTTATTATTATTATTATTATTATTAGGCACCTAAAAATTACTCCTGGAGCCCATGCTCAGAAACAAAATTAGAGGTAATCTTGTGCTGGCTTCACTCACCTCATGTCCAGATTTTTACTCCACAAAAAGTCGGAATTGAAAGCTTTACTCTACCAAACCAAAACTTCATCTGATCTAAATGTAGAAAGTAAGTTGTAAGTAGCATAAAATACATGATAATAAGCAGCTGCAACCAATTTTTTTCTAGTCCTTTATTTTTAGGTGTTGTTTGCTTAGCAGCTGGTAAATAGGCTATTAAAAAAGACTTGAGGACAATTTTCCAAAAGACATGAATGACACCAGAGTCCTGAACTTTGGTTAACAAAAGACAGATAAAGCTAATTTTTAGTTTAAAGAGAACACATCTCCCTCCCACCCAGAGAGGTACATTTTGAAAATTACAGTAAAAGCCAATTCTAAAAAACGCCTTCCCTGAGAAATACAGCTTTGCACATGAAGTTTCAGTCCTACTATTCTATTGATAAGAGGGAGTCATTCACATTCAGCTATAAAAAGAATAAATATTTTGGAAGAGTATTAGCTTAAAGGAAAATTTTAAGGATGCATGCAAAATCCTAGGACCACTGAAGTCAGTAAAAGGTCCCAAGATTTCATCCCTGCAAACAAATTCAGGTGGTTCCAGTTAGGCATGTTTCCTGTTATCTGTGGGAATAAAATTATCCTGAAAAAACAGGCCGTAACAGTTAGCTGGCAAATAGATCAGACAGTGCTATTATAGTCAGCATGCAAACCATTTTCCCTGTTAATTATATGCATCTAATGTCAGAGATCTAATTATCCAAGAAAAAATTAAAATTCCTAAAAGAGCACAGAACTGAAAAATGGAATACAGCCAAACTTCCCTGAAGTTTTCACCCATGACAATGTTAGCCTGAGAGATCAGCATCAATTTTGACTGTTTTAACTGTGGTTTGGGTTTTTTTCCCAAGTGGCATGGAAAAAGGAAGTAATAATCCTGGGGTATACTGCTTTCAAATGCACTTTTTCCAGAGCTTCTTGTACCATCTGACTATACCAAATTACCCTGGTTATTTTTTTTTCAGTCAGTGTGAGAAAGGCATCTCTGGAAACACACAAAATACACCAGTATTCATTTCACTTCTGAGAAGACCACTCACAAATTCCTAGAGCCATGAAAAATATCAGTAACTGCTCTGTTAACTATTTAAGGTCATCAATTGTGATTGATATATAAAACAGAAATTAGCGTTTAGGTGAAATTTCTTCCTGAAAACAGAAGTTTTCTTTGCATAGGTATTTGGCTTGTTTCACCAAATTCGAGAAATGAAACATCTGAGTTAGGAGATCTTCTGATGACCAGTACTACTAGGCTCCTTTCCATCTTCTGCCTAGATATTCCCTGGATTGAGTACCAGCTATTTCTCCAGGCATCTTGGAAAGCATTTTCCAAGTCAAGAGCACGTTTGCGTTTGGCAACTTTGTCCCAAGGTTTCCTGCTGAAATACCCTGTCATTAATATGAGCCAAAATACTATGAGACTGTGCTCTTCACAGTTTTTTCCTTCAAAAATTTAACACTCCAGAGGAAAAAAAAAAAAAAAAGGAAAGTGGAAACAAAGGTGAATGGAAGAAGAGGAAAAATTCTGTGAAATGCCCAGGTATTGAGTTGGCCTGTTATTGCTTGGCATTCAGCTGGGTTAAACAGCCGTAGCTCAACTGAATTTAGGGAGCTGTGTTAATTTACACCAATGGGTTTAGAAGCATGAAGTAGCATTGGAAAGCAGGTGAGACAGAACCTAAGTTGCATCTGAAGACACATGTAGAAGTTTCATTTGGTAGCTCTTATAATTTTTTTTAGATCAAGCCTAAAGTCTCCGTTCTCAACTTTCAACATCTCTACTACCAGAGGGTATAATATGAGCTGAGGGCAAATTTATAGAAGAATGCACCAAAAGGAGGAACGAGTATTAACTTGACATTACAGAAACTATATTAACTACATCACCTGGGACCACAGAAGAGACACAAATTAATGGAATCATTGCTCTCATTCTGTAAGAGTCTACCCATGAGGGAACAACTTGACAAAATATCAGTTACTATTTTAAACGACAAAGCAGAACCAATTCGTCTTAGCTGTCAGACATTCCTACTCAGAAAGGACAATTCCTGTTTTTAGCACACACGTACTTATTTTCTGTATTTTTCTGTATAGCCTGTCTCACAAATAAGTGTAACTATTCCAATGTATTTCAGAACAATTTAAAAGCCATGTCCCTATTTCAGCCTCAGGGGTTCCTATTAATTCCCTTCAAATATTACATGTTAGTTCAGGAAACAATGATTTTCTGCTCTAATTAGTCACCTTAGTTATCAACTTATATTCCACTATCAGTCCTGGACAGGTAAACGATTTATGTAGTCCTATAAGGCTAGCTTTGATATTTGGGGCCTTATCTAACAAACAGTTTGTCAGGACTCTCCACCAAATTTAACTTACTATTTTTTTTACTCAGAGAATACCACTACACTATAATCTCTATTGGGGTTTATTGGCAGACGTAGAGAAGCATGATTATCAGCTTAGGCAGTGTTGTAACCAGCTGGACAGGTTTTCCCAACATGGAGGAGGCGAATTGCTGCTCAGTGAGAGAACTGCTGGTGTCTTGGCCTTTTCAAAGACTCATGGCAGACCTGGTAGAGAGTCATCAACAGTAAGGCTTCTTGGGAGACAAGTTCTGAATGTATGTAAGCATGCCCCTTTGAGCTGTGGCCAGA
Source organism: Strix aluco (assembly GCF_031877795.1). Taxonomy (NCBI): domain Eukaryota; kingdom Metazoa; phylum Chordata; class Aves; order Strigiformes; family Strigidae; genus Strix; species Strix aluco. The sequence continues at coordinate 156,611,501 of NC_133931.1, forward strand.
GGATCTTCCCTGCTTCTTCAGGTGGGGATGAAAGAGCATGAAGTTACAGAGTAATTTGTCTACACGAAACCTGTGTTTACACCATATGGACTCAGGAATAGACCATAGAAAGATTTCAGAACATGTTTAGGAGAAAACTAGGGTTTGGCCACTGATTAGCTGCCTCCTTAGATGGAGGTGAGAGGAATAACTGCTTCCTATTTGTTAGAAATGAATGCCTATCCATCCACCACAGAGTCATCGGCTGTTTTGGCTTGATAGTCATCAAGGTCTGTCATTCAAACTGAAGAGGAATAAGTGTGTTTTTATGCCTTGAAATTCTAAATCAACAATGTAAAGTAGCCTATAAATGTCTCTTGAGCCTTTCCTAAGCCCAGCCTTTCAGTTGTAATGCCTTAGTCATGTTGGCATCAAGACATTAGGTAATACACTGAAGGCTAATACCTGGATCTACTTTTTGAATCACCAAACATATCTCCTAATTCCCTCACTCTCAGACCAGTGCAAACTACTCTCTCCCACCTACACTCTACCTTGGCTTTTGACTGGAATAGCTGTGCGTATTTTATCTCATTTCTTCAGACAAATCTCTCCAGTATTTGTCATTTATGATGTGGACAAAACCTTTCAAAACTGTGAGTCATTACAGTTTGATAAAACCATGTGAGCTTATGAAAGGAGGAAGGAGCGTGCTTGTGGAAATGCTTTGCTTTCTTATCTGTTGTGTGTCTGAAGTAAGCCTTTTTTTAGGCAACTGCTCAAGAGCAATGATCTTTCTATAAAAGGAGGGAATGCACTGGGTATACTGTGTTCCAATCAGCTTTTAATTCTGAATGCAAAATTCTTCTTGGATGTCAGCTGTACATACCGATGCATGTCTGAAATGGAAAATGGATCAAATGTTGCACGGTGCTGCAGCTGTATCAGCTTCCTTGTTTTTCAAAATGGAACAATTTGGTGGGTTTTTTTTTTAATCCCTTAAGAATAAATAAAGTTAAAAGAGCAGAATATTAAGAACTCAGATCTTGACAAAGGAATGTGCGGTTTGGGTTTAGTTTTGCTGGGTCAGATACAGGGATGGTGAAATTCACTGCAGTGCTTCCAAAGCTAATGGCAGCACTCTAAATTTGCACAGTGGAATATCAGATTATGAAACATTCTCACATGTAATCAAAGGAAGTCGCAAAATGTGTCTCTGATTTTGATGTAAATCTGTCAGGTGGTTCATCTGTTTTAGAGGAATATGATTTCTGCAAATTTTGATGCACTTGACACTAACTGCAACTTAACCGTAACAGAACTTTCACCCAGTAGAGCACCTGGTAGTTTTAGGTTTCCAGGCACTTAGACCGATTTTCCTTACAAGGGTCAACAAAAAAGAACATTTTCCCATATTAAATTCAATGTTATCACAGCATTCCCATGACTGCTTGTCAAAGTCAATGGATAATTTAAAGGCTGTAATGTAAGAGCTACATTTTCTTTGTGAGTAGGGCAAGCCTACATTTAGGAGAGAGTTCAAAATCCGATTATATGTATATATATGAATGCTGCATATTCTTTTCTGGGCATGGTGTGCTGTACTAATTGTTTTGATTACAAGAATTATAGCCAGCAGAGAATTAGCTCCTGGGCCACCACCACGAAGTGAATAAATCTTATTAATCTAAACACCTCAAAGTTTGGGATTTAAAAGACAAGTCAACATCTGAATTCTACTTCACACCATGCAGCCTCCTCCTCTCCCCTGCTTCCCACTTGATTTTGCAGCCCAGAAGTCAGACAGCTTGTTCCAGGCACAACCCTATCCTATCCTTCTTGTTGCTCTAGTGTAACTCATCAAGCATACTCTCCTCACGTGTTTTCATCCTGCTGCTGCTACAAAATCTATTTCTTATGCAACATTGGAAGCTGTATTTCCGAGGCCAATGGTCCTAAGCAAATGTCTCGGTCCCTGGAGGAGAATTGAATGGGATCACTGAATTATGAAAGGGCTGCAAGAACTGGGGCCCAAAACTACATCTGTTGTAAGCTCAGCCCCTTCAGATCTTTTGTTTATACCTTCTACAATGCAGATTTAAAGCAATCTGGGATGGTCAAAATACCTTTAAATGGAAAACCAGATTAATTAACCTCCACAATCTCCATGTACAGATCACTGTTATGTGAAGATCCTTCCAAGTCCTTATTCTGCAAACTCCCCAGACATTTTTTTTCTCTCTTGATGCCACTGCAATTTAAAACTAAAACCTCAGCATATTTGTGGCATTACTTATAGCACATCTGCAGGACAGGTTTTATTTCTTCAGCATTACGTTGGTCATGGCATCTTTGCTTCAAGATGGAAGAATGGCTCACAAAGAGCCTCAGCAAAGGTTCATTTAACACAAGGCAAAAGCAGTTAGAAATAAGGACACTGAGCCAAGTACACCTCTCAATCAGGTTGGCTCGCCGCTGTGAACCAATCAACCTAATTAGACAGTTGTGATGAGGAGTTACTGTCCTCTCTAGAAACACCCAGCTGGGCATAGAGCTGGCAACAGTAATCAGCCTTTTATCAGAGACAAGAAGCAAAACATTACCATCACAATTACCACTGAATGACACTCAGGTGCAGAGCCTTGTGTATCAGTGTGTATGGTACCGGGGAGTTTTTAGGTTGTGGTGAAACTGCTCCAGTAGATAGGCTTACTGAGAAAGGACAAAAAGACAGATGAAGGATGGATGTAAATTCTAGCGGAATTAATTGAAAACTGTCAAAACTGTGAGATGTTGGGGAAAAAAAAGCTTCAAAAAAGGCAATTATATTCCTGCAGTTTCATGAAGTTACTTCTACTTTAATACAAAAAGAATTGAACAAAACTTATTTTAAAATGTTGAAATAAGAGACAGAATTTCTTTTCATGCTGTCATATCCGCACACTTTTTTGAATAATTATAGTTTCTAGTCCTTATGATTATGACTATAATTTAGAAAACATTAATTGGAACACTATACAGACTAGAAGTGTCTGCAGTCACTGTCTGAAACAATAGCTTGGATGGATATGAATTACTTAATCTACCTTAGCATATATTAACTCTGAAGACTGATAATAACAATACTGTTACCATTTCACTACTATTCATTTCATTTGAAATATCTAGCTAAAGCACATATCTCAAAAATTTATGTTCTCTCTAAGCACAAAAACCCCCTTTATTATATTTTGTGTAATCAAGCACGAACTTCTTGGTTTCTTGGGGTTTCTTTGACACAAATGTTTTCTTCTGGCAAATGATTTCTTTCCACTCCTCAAAAAGGGGTCCATTTCCAATGAAATATTAATGTTCAATAAAATGAAAACATTTTTCTGAAGCTAAAGTTAACAAAATCTGAAATAGGAGAAGCAGTTTCTTTCATATTTGGGTTTGTAACATTGTATATTGCATTTCCTTTGTGTCATGATGCTGCCTTTCCCTACACACTTTGTCTGAGACTCCAAGGACCCAGAAAAGTGAGGGCCATTTCTGCAAAATAGGTGTAAACTTAACTAACATTTAAGCTTAGCCTCAAATGGTCTTTAAGCTCAGTCAGGATCTTGTTAACCTAGTTACAAGCTGCACGACATTAGACAAAAGCCATAAAACAGAAATGCTGGAAAGCTTTTTCACCAATTTATTCCTCCTCTTTTTTTTTTTTCTCCCAGTGAAAAAAAGGAACCAAAGCAAAAGACTTTGTTTTTTCCCAGTGTAATTCCTCTTATACCTCAGAGATGTTGTTGGTTTTTTTTCCCCTCAATTACACATTCTTTCAGATGCAGATCTGGAAAGTAGTTCCCCGTTTCTAAATTTGTGTCACAGGCACAATGAGCCGGTGGGAGATGAAGGCCTTGGAATTCCACAGGCCCCCCACTGACTCCAATTAAAATGAGGGCCAGAAAGCAATTACTCTGTGAAAGTATATATATCTGCAACCACCCGGGAGGGGTGGCATTAATAAAGAGTTTTAATGCTGTTGCCTAATTAGGAGGAGGAGAGTTAAGGTTAGCAGTTTTGCTTGTCACAGTGATTCAAAGCATGACAAAGGGGAGTGAGAAATAGTACTTTGAAGGTAAGGGAAGCTTCACTTTCAAGCTTGAAGCAACTGCACTTTCATCTGGTGGCTGCATGACAGATGGAAGGAAAAAAGAAACAGCCTTAAGAAGCCACAGACTAAGAGAGTGTCACAGATTTTAGAAAACTACATCTTCAAGAATAATGAAACTCGTCCCCATTGGTCCTATTAGAAAAGGAGCCATCTTAATTTATGTATCTCTTTTGAACCTCACTGCCATCCCATTACACCCTCCCCTCCTCCTCCTGTCTCACATTTGGGCAAATGCTAACTCAAAATGTGTCTCTCTGGGCTCTGGATGCTCTGCAAATTTGCTGGTGATTTTGTTCCTTTCATCATTAAGTAGTGAGAAGTTCAGGGGCTGAAACAGCTCTGTTAATGTTGTCTGCATCACTGTGAATTGATTTAAAAGGGCTCATCGCCCTACTCTTGGTAATCATGTCTCCTTCCTTGCACTCAGAATGAAATTGCCTGGTGGCCTGCCAGGCAGATGGGCTTCAGTCTCCAGCTCCTCCTTTCGGACAACGACACCTGTATTAAAAGCCAGATCCTCACCTCTTCTTAAGGAGGTCAGAGGAGGGTTAGAGACCAACTGTTCAGCCAAATCCACTTGTACTACCGAGTTTGCTAGGAAACTTTTTCTAAGGTGCTGCACTGCATCCTCTGCTGAATTAAACTGCCCTTTCCCACTTGATATGAGCAGGTCTGATCCAGTTTTCATAGGCATTTATACTGCATCACATTCAGTTTGACTGGAAGGTGAACTTGAGACAGGCATGGATACAGTTAGCCTCACTAGGATGGGTAGGAAACTCCATTCTCATGGCAAGGCATATTAGACTATGTTATGCCTGTTGTTCATCAGGGCCTTTGTTTTAAATGTTATTAATCTGGCAGCGTGTCCAGAGGCAGAATATCCCCTACAGCTACTTTGGATCATTGGTGAATTTGAGGAAGAAGCACAGCTATTGAATCAATCTTTCTGCATTGTTCCAAGTTTCCAGCCATTTAGCAACCACCCTTATCCAGATTATTAGAATTTATGAGGCTGTGGCCCTATGGAGTATATGTGCTGTCTAGACAGACAGATGCAATAGGTTTATATTGGACGAACTGGCACTGTATGCTGTTTATTAACAAAATAACCTCTTCCCATGTGCTAATTATTTACTTTGCTACTGGCAAATATGCCACAGTAATATCAACATAGAGCAGCCAGCACATAACATTTACACTGAACTTTGAGTCATTTCAAGTACGGTTGTAACGTTTAAGAATGGGAGTCTTCGAAATTACTACTCTCATCTGTTTAGGGTATGACCAGAACAAGCTTAATTGCTCTCAAATGCTAGCATCTCCTTACAGGAGGGTTAAAGGCGGAAAAAGTAAGTGTTTATACATACTCCTTCCTCTTTTGCTGTACAATTAAAGTAAACAATTGTTTTCATCTGTCAGGCAGAAAGAATGTATGTATACATTACAGTAAAACAGCACAAATGTCTCTCTCCAGGGCTGAATGCTGATGATATTTTTAAAGACCATCCAGAAAGATATATGCTCAAGTGCTATTATGCCTCTCTGCTGCCAACTAAAAAGAGAAAATCTACCTCGGCTACCCTTTTGACACCTCTCAGTTGCAGACTTTTCCTCCCTGCAAGCAGCCAGTTGAGAGGGTCAGCCAACAAGAGCAATCCCTGTATTTTAGGTCATTCAGAAACTATTCCTTCATTCTTACTCTCATGAGGGGGAAACAAGATGCTTAAGGAAGTCTGGAGAAGTGACAGGGTTTTCTACCCTTTCCACCACCCATACAACAGGTCCACACACAGGATGAGAGGAGCACTGATATTGGGGAGAAAAAGATTGCACTCCCACTGCCTGTGAGGAGCTAGACACCAGGGCTCTGGCTTAAAAGCCACCATCCAGCTCACAGGCTCCTAAGTGGAGCCACACAAGCATGCCAGGATTCCTGCTGCTATGGAAAGCCCTTTTATTAATTTCAGCCAAAGCTCAGCATGTTTCATCCGTGCTGCCCTATAGCAATAGTTTTGGTTTAAAACAAATTGAAGAGAGAAAGTAGGCAACAGAATTTAAAAATTTAAAAAAAATTTTAAATTAAAAATCCTTCTGAAATCAGAAAAATAGTGAATATTCATAATATGGGTATATTAAATGATGAACCTGTTTCTCCCAGGTAAAAGCTGCCATGAGTCTGCATTTTCCTGGCATGACCTCTTGTCCCTCATACATTTTGTTCAGGAAGAGATAAAGCATTTAGCTAGTCTGCTGAGATTTCAACATACACAGACTTCCCCTTGGGGCACTAAGTCTGAGTGGACTACACAAAATCCAGAGGTCTGGACAGGCCTTCTACAGGTATAAGCCACATGCATGTCACACATATAGAGTCTGGATGCTCTGGGTGGGACAGACTTGCCCCAGGACAACTGTATATAACCTAAATGTCCATCTAATAGACTAAATTATAGTCCCAGATAGAAACACAGATGCATTCACTGTAGAATCAACTTCCATATGAACAGTATGTCTGATAAATCCAGCATGCATTGGGTTCACTCTGAGTGACTTTATAGGTGTGTGTACCTGGATGATACCCGGGGAGCCCTGGGCTAGTACATGGTGCTAATCTGCCATGAGAGAGTAGAGAATGATAGTGCTGAGTAGCTGATGCCTTTTTACGTTACACAATGAAGTGTGGAAGATTTTATGATAAAATAGCAATGCTACATCTACTCAGCATGCGATTGCTTTAGTTCTAGTCTACCTGGCTTATTTTAGCTTGAGGCAAATGTTTCACTACAGCTTTGACTCCATTTTGAAATGCTTGCCTGCTGTGCTGTTCTCACTGCTTGATAATTCTCTCCTGAGTAACAGACTTCTTAGAGCACTTCTGTGAAGATGTCTCTACAGAAAGTTTCCTGAAAAATGCCTGTTAATACCAACTATAAGAACTGAACACAAGAATCCTGAATGTGCCAGAGACTACAAAGAAACAGCACAAAGTCTCTAACAGGGCATGTGAGAAGAACTGATTCTTGTTAAGGAGGAAAGGGAAAGGAGTGAGGGATTTCAAAATTTTGTCTTTAAATTATCAAAAAGGATCTAAAATGACACTCAGTTCTGGTCTTATAATATTTGGATTCAATTTTCTATGCTTTCCATTTCCCCAGTCCCCATTCCTTCGCAGCTGCATATGGAACATATTAGTGGCTTGATGGAGACTTTTTCTTAATGCTACCACTCTGTGTAAACAATACATTTCCTCAATATGAAACTGATACTTTCTGTAAGTGGAGTTGAAGATTCACTCTGTTTATTTTAGGGTTGCCATCATACCCATGTAATGATGCACGAACAGTAGGTGAGTTGGGTCTATAAAGGAAATCTGTGATCAAGGGGACTCTCAGGAAACCCTCCACAACAACATTAGACTGTGGTGCATCATGCTTGGAAAGAAGTGAGTCATCATTTCCAGCCAGCATCAACATTTGCACAACTTTTCCTTAACCTTGTAGCCCACTGCCAGCATCCTTCTGGCCTGTGATCCCAAGTACAAATCTAACCTGTACCTTGGGGATGGCTTATGCTAAAGCCTTGCCCTCTCAGTGATGAATTAGATATCCATCCTACCTAGTAGGCCAACCTCACTATTTTTGTGTTCACTGAGCACCAGCAGCTGTTCAGCCCAAACACAATATTTGGAGAGAGAAGGGGACTTTGAAGACAAGATAAAAAGACAGGAAGAGGAAGAAGGTGACTTTGCTACATGACAGTATTGATTGTTGCTTGTTATCAATAGGCTCTGACTCCTTTATGAACATGGTAGCTTTATAGGAGAATAAGAAGACCTGAATAAAAGCTTGTATGATGACTGTGCCTTTAAGTACTTACAAGTGAAAGACATCACAAACCACTGTAACCTCAAGGCATTGAAAACTCCATCAGACAAACAAAGCCAGCCAGACACACTGCCCTCCAATTAAACTAGAAGTGAAAATGCACTGACCGGATCATTCTTTTGGATAGCAAAACAAGTTTGATTTAAATTCTGAAAAATAAAACATAGAAAACTTGGCAACAAAGGCATAAAAACTTTCTCAGCTACCAGAATACACAAGGCTTGCAATTCTCTATTAGTGATAAGAAGAACTCAGTTTTTACCAAGTATGTTGTACAATCAATCCAAGAGTATTTGCAGTACCAGTTCCAGGAATTAGTGTCAGTAAATATAAGATGATTTTTCAAATTAACTCTTCCCTTACCAAGACAAAGAATTTATTTTTTGGTTGTGTGTTTGTTTTGAAAACTAGAGAACTCACAACATCTTCCTGCTGTAGCATTTGTGGTGAAATTTTAAACATTTACACAATCCAACTTCTTGACCTCTTTTGAAAATCCAGATCTTAGGCTGGTGCCTAAATGCTTACTCTGAGTTAAATCAGTTTGCAAAATCTGGCCCAGAATGTAAGGACCACCTAACTTTTGTTCAGATTAGATTTCCAAAGACAAATGCTCTGAGAACCATTGACTAAAACAGGCAAGAGATACAAGCACTTTTAAAACTAATTAATATTTCATTAAACAAAAAAAAGGAAAACCAAAAAAAAAGTTGGGGTGGAAAACTAGCCTTCTAACAAATGTTTATTTCCCTGCTTCTTGAGGACATCCATAGGTATGACTCAATCCCATCGCTTGACTTCAACTCCCATTAGGTGGAAGGAGATTTTCCCAAAACTCCTTTATGAAGAAGGTGAGAGAGCTGCAAGTTTGCCAGCAGAAGCCAGTAGCAGCTCAGAGAAGTGGAACAGATGAGCATGGCTCAGTTTAGGCAAAGAGCGACTGGTGCATGTCAGGGAAAACCATAATGAATAAACTTTTCTATAGCTCTTTGCCAGAAGCAAAACTGGTACCTGTTTGAGACTATTAAGACTGTCTGGACTGGAGTCTGCTGATGAGGATGAGAAGAGAGAGAGAGGCAAGGCTGAGATGGTAGCAGTCATGGCTATGCAAAGGAGCTGAACAGGCCCAAGGTAATCTAAAGTGCATGAACACATCTGCAAAAAAACACAGGGGGATGGCCAATGCCACCCTGGGATCACACACTGAGATTTTGATCCCTGATCAAACCTTATCTCTGCGCACAGGCAACTTGCATAGAAAAAAAAGGCCTTCAGAAGTGTGCCAGTTGCCTTCACAAGTAGCGAGTTCTTTAGGGTAGTTTGTTGCCCATGGGCAGTAGCTGCAAAGCAAGTTCAGGTGACAGATGTGGATGGGACATGTTTCTCCCGTGGTGAGGGTGGTAGGAAAGGCACCTGCAAAAGGCATGGCTCCAGCAGAAAGCCTGGTGTTGCCACAGTCCTGGGGGTTGCCCAGTAAGGCAAAGGGCAGTAAGGCTCAAGGTTTCTCAAGGAACATGGTCAGCACAGTGCTCCAGGGGTGCACAGCCAGGGGACAGAGGATTAGTGGCCTTTCTGCACAAGCATCAGCCATGCTGTTCATACCGGTTCCTGTTGTCAGCACACCAGGGGCAAGGTGCACTTAAAATATCCTCTGTGGACTCCCAGCATATCAGGTGCTGTGCTTGCATGACAGTTCCCAGAATTTCGCAGCAGGCAGACAGTTGAGGTGTTCGGCCTTGAACTTGCTGATGGGGATGACTTTACAGGACTACGTAGACACAGCCACTACCATGAAATGTCAAAGTGCTTTTCACCTCTACAGATTCACAGCCAGAAGGATAAACAGCAAGGTCCCAGATGAGCTTTTCTGGTGTTTTTGTATTATTTAGTGCTGGCCTGAATACATGCTGGGGTTTTTTATCCTTTTTTTTTTTTTTTTTTTTAAGCTGACAGCTGATTTCTACCTAGATTGACAAGGAAATTGTATGATGAATTCCCGCTATTGATTTTTTCTCCCTCTTTATTAAAGTAGCCAAAACAGTGTATTTACTAGGACTAAAACACAAAAAGAAGATTAAAGAAACTGACTTGCTATTATAACAAATTTGATATCACTTCAGAATCAAGAACACTTTTCTAAAATGGCAGTTCTTTTCCAATAAAACACATGGAAGAATTAATCTGAACTCCTGGCCGAAAAAGAAATGCTATCAATTTATATTCTTACCTACAGCTTATTCCTTTTGAGAGGAGTAGAGGGGAGGAGGTTGTTTTTGCTTAAATGAAACAAGTTCATCCAAGGTTGGCAGAATCTTAAAAGATGAGAAGCTCAGAAATCAGTTATAGCTGGATGAGGCTGTTTGAATACTTCTCTGAAGATCTTCTCTGTGCCTGGTAAAATAGGTCCTCTCATGAGTTGCTCAGACTCATCCTTCTAGTCCCAGACATAAAAGAAAGACAGTCAGCTTTCCTTCTGTTGTTTTACAAGTTCTGTACAAAGGCAAAAGTCCACAGCTGTAGGAATAATTAATGAAAGTCTCAAAACTTTTAAGCTGTTTTTCAGCATAACACTTGGAAAAATGGAGCTGCAGAAATAATTGATTATTTAGGGTTAGTGACTGAAACCATAAACCAGCCAGCAATAAACAAAACTTAATATGGATGAGGTGCTCTGACCTGTAATATTTCATTCTCCACCTTCTCACTAGATTAAAAAAAAACAAAAACGTTTTTTAGAATTTAAAGCTGCACTTTTTTGTTGGCATTGATTATCTCTTTCTTAAATTTTAATTTTATCATAATCTAAAATGTGGATTCGAAAAGAGAAAAGGTTTTCAGTTTGAAAATGCTCCATGAAATATGGAAAGAAGTGTTATGATAAGGTCCTCAATTTTCCTGAAGGAAATTCTCTTCTGAACTTAGTTCCCCACTGGGAGATTGTTTAGGTCATGCAGAAATTGATTTTTCAGCTAGTAAACAATGCGGCTGAAAACTTTTGCCTAAATCTAATATTACATCTGATTTTGTCAAAACCAGTTCAGCTATCCTAAACTAATTTCACAGGTTGCTTTCTAGATTCCTTAACATTTACTTAAAGGCTACCATGAGATATGTCATTCAATCAAGTAGTAACTGCACATTCAGCTAAATCATATGTATTTCAGTAAGCACACATTTATATGAAGTATATTAAAAGCTTTGGTCTTTTCTGATTGCACATTCTCAAGAGTTTGCTAGCACCCACTAACAAGCACTAACACACTTGGCCCTCAGGTTCTCTAAATGGAATATCTATCATGTATGAAAAATGTGTAATCATGGAAGAAAAAACATTTTTCCACATGCTGCTGGAAAAGACTCCAAAGCAACCTGTATGTAACAATGAACAAAAGTGTAGTGGGTTAATAAAAGAGTTAGGAACAGGGTATATAGGCCTATTATGGCTGGGAGGAGATAAAAAAGCATTAGGAAGATAAAATGGGCAATTAATGTGTAAACATATTTCTTGTGATCTAAAGAAGAAGGTATAAAAAGGAAGGTATATAAAAGAAGGTATAAAACCCTTCATATCCTGGCTCTGTGCTCTCTGGCAAGTACACCATAATGTATTCCTCCTGAGAAAAACGCTTACACATATAAAATGATAATTAATAAGGATGACGTTTCCCTGACTTTACCTGCAATTCACTGATGAAGCTGAAGAACAGTAGTGTGTAGCGGAAATTCAAAAGGTCTGCCATGGCCTTGGGGTCTCTTGAGCTTCTTTGGCATAAATCATAGCAATTTCTGTAGTCAAGATAGCTATTCTATTGTATTTGTCCATTTGAAGATGTCAACAATCTCATTAAAACTGACACTACTAGGTTGTAGCTGATGATACCAACTCATGGAGCTAGTGCAAAAGAATCTTTTGGAGATGTAATTTGTCATTTGCCTTAATTAGGGCAAATTACATGCTGCACCTCTGTCAGGCAATGCTAGCAGGTGATGTCACATTAGTTCATACTTGGAATACACATCCAAGTCATGGCCATCACTGTTGTTAATAGTTGCATCTGCTGGGAATTAAACAAGATTTGAATGTTCCCCAGGAGATGTGAGTGTCCCATCTTTGCTCTGCTAAACACTGGGTGGGAGAGGAGGCTGAAGACTTGCATCTCCTAAGAGCAGCACAGGACAGCTTTGCCATTCAATACCCCGAATCACAGAAAACAGCTTATGCAGCTTGACAAAAAGCTGCTCAGAGGCAGCTGTTGTCCTCGCTCTCCATCTTGGGTTTGGAGTATTTCACCAAATTAGAATCCTGTTTCTACAAGCCTTGGGTTTATAGCTTTTTAGTCATAAATTTAACTATGACTGATTGGGGCTATTGTTTTCCCCTAGTAGTACATCTCAGCCATTCAGTCTGAAATGATTCATTTAAAAACTCAGGGACACTCAAAAGGCATTATTTTTGGAAATGGCCAAACATCCAACCATTGCAATAACATCCTGAGGAGTCACTTATACAAAGGCAGAGGACATGACTGGCTAAGGGATCATAAGCAGCTGAACCTATAGCTCTGCTGTAAGTCAGTATGAGGAAATGTTCCTGTATGAATGTCCATTTGGCTGCTAATAAGAAACTGGAGAAGATGGTTAGCAAAGCAGTGCTATGACTCAGGGCCATCAAATTATTTTCTTCACCATCTCAACATTTCCCCTTTAGCTTTTCAACTTTATTTTTGTATTTTAAGACCAAAGTAAAAACAGGGGAAAAAAAAAAAAAAAAAAAAAAAAAAGAAGTCAAGAGAACAAGAGAATAGACACAGTTTTTTGGTTTGAAAGGATTCTTAATTTAGTTTCCCTCTAGGTAAATAATTCTCTCTAACTGTCCCTAACTGGCAACTTGCACCAAACCTAGTAGCAATCCATGCTGTTGGAGTTGGAACAAAACTTTTATTTCAAAGGCATATGATTCAACAGCCCTTCCCTGAGTGCAATGAATCAGTGCAGTGGGGTATGTTCAATGCAACATCACCCCACTCAGCACCAAGCAGACAAATTCTGCATTTAATGGAAGGAACAGGTCCTTCTTGCCTGATTCCCCAGAGTCTGAACAAATGAACGGGGACAGCAATAAGTGTAGGAGATGTCCTGGTTTCTCCTGTCAATAGAAAAGAAATAGCTGTTGGCAGCACGAAAGGGAAGACCACTAGCGTGCGAAGTAACCATCCTCCACCTGGACTGAAAAGGAGTTTCCACCTGGACTGAAAAGGAGTTTCTCACACTCATCACTTTTGATTTTATGGCCATCCACATAGATTTCCCTGGGTAAGAAGCTGTGTAAAGCTGTGTAAAGTTGCAGTACATCTACCTTCTTCACAATAAAAAGGCCCACACCTCCCCACAAAACTCTCCCAAGCAACCTATCCAAGCTTTACTATAACATCCAGTGTGAAACCAATAACATCCAAGGACATGAATGATGCTGTAGAGAAGAATAAAACTTTATGAAGACTGATTCTTGCTCTGATGAAGAGGAAGAGAATAATAAGATGAATTTGCTCTATGCTTCCTGGGATCAGCACATTTGTGTCAAGGAGAAAATTCAGAGAAAAAGTATAAAAGGCTCTGGAATACAATCTGGATTTCTGTATAAAACAATTTTGGAGTGAAGTGGTGTTTGTTTACATTAGTTTCTGTATCTAATTCTTTGAATCCTGAGTTCTCAAAAAAGTTGCATATACTCATCATCTCTTTTTCTACACAGAAAATCCATTCTCACAAGACAGGACGCATCCTTCTGCTTATGTTAGCAGCTTCCATCAGTGAATAACAAGACTTTCTGAAAATGCTGGTTCCTTTTTATCTGGTGTGGGTCAGGACTCTTTTGACATTACACAAATAGCAATTTTACACTCCTGGTAATTATAATTCTCTCACACTGAGTTTAGGAGTTTATGGCTGTTATGCACTCTCTCCACCCTCTATATTTAGATTCATAAAACTAGTATCTTTCACTCAGAAGATACCATGTGTTTTCACACTCAGATCTGTCCTTTCATCCTCTGAGGATTTCACAACTCTGCAATAGTACAAACAAGACAGAAAGGCTTAGTTTTCCCCTATACTTAATCATGGGACAAAGTCTGAGCTCTCTTTTTTCCTAAGAATTATGGCTTGCAGTAACCAACTCAGTTGGTTTGCCTCTGATCCTATTAGAAACTTTGCTGCTGATTTCAGTACAGGAAGAACAATTCAGCTTGTTATATCTAGATTTGATCTGATATGAATTATCTTTAGGATAACACAGCAATATTCCCTCTACTCCATTAACTTTTTTCCAGCACTGGTCAGTAGTTGATATAAAGAAAGGCAAAAATATAAAGAAAGGCAAAAAATATATATGATGGACTAGCCTGTCATTTGCAAAATGTCCAGGGTACTGGATTTTAGACCCTTCATGATATACTGAATTTTGTCTAATGCAATTGAGTGTTCTTTTTATCAGCTGAGGTGGAATACCAATAGTAAGCAATACCATTTTGTAGTGAAAAGATTATATTTTCATTGTGTAAAAGAATGCAGTATTACTCTCTATTAATTATTGCCTGGGGTGCATACACACTTGCTGGAAGCTTGGATCAAAACCTAATAGAATATCAAATAGGGTTAAATGAGAGTACAGATAATTAGGTGCAACAATGATTTTCCTGTTGTTAAGTACCAGTTTGTTTGGTGCTTGTATGTCTTTCATCAGGCTGGCTGCTTAGCATATGACAAAGCACAGAATACATTATCTGAAGACAGGAAACAAAGGTAATCACAAGAAGTGAAAGCCAGAGACTCTCAGCTACAATACCCAGAGATAGCGATACACTGTGTCTGGGAAAGAAAACTTACCTTACAAAAAAAGTAAAGCACAGAGGAAACAAAAAAGATATTTAACATGAAAGATACCCCGTAAAACCACGTATAGGATAATATCCAAGACATGTATTACAAAAGCTATATGCAAAAGAGAGGGAGGTGTGTACTGCATGAGGGATCTTAACCAAATGAGAGGGTTATTTATGGATGACTTCTAAGCATAATTTAGGTACATAACCTAATTTTACACACACGAAGAGCTGGAAAAGTACCTGCAGAGATATGAGCATAAGCTTTCTGCTCATGATGTACTTCATGTGACACAGGTGGTGTTCCCAAGTCTAATATTTAATAGGAATGGTACATGTTAGCAACTAAAGTCTGCACTCAAATAAAGAGTGTATTGTATGACTTGGGAGAGGTATAGTAGAGCTTAGTGAATATTCACACATTGCAAATCTCAATGCCCAGAGGGATAATACTCCAAATTCCTGTTTATGGCTCCATAGACTAAGTTTATTATTTTAAATGGATGAGAGCTCACAAGAGAAAAGACAAGGTTGGACAGTGGAGGTGAGATACTAAAGAGGAAGGATTTCTGGGAAAACTAAAAGTGGCACATAAAAAGTTACAACATTACAACCTTATCTCTACAAGAATCAAATTCAAACACAATTTTCAACCCATTAGCAGTGGGTCTTCTGCCCAGTTGTGATCTTTTAAATCCGAAAGGCTAGCAATCCTTCTGCACATCTGGAAAAAGACCATATCCAGAGGGATATATTCAAATGGCTTTATCCTTGAAGGTGGGAAGAGCTGCATTTTTATTTGGTGCACTTTCCAAGAGCATTCTGATTTACTGTTATTATACTAAAAAAAAAAAAAAAGAGAAAAAAAAAAAAAAAAAACCCCAGCACCTGTAGTGACAGAAATCACAAAACATGTGGTTTTAGCAATTGTAAGTGGGTCTTAGCAGTTGGCAGCAGAGAAATATCACAAAGAAAAGCAGTGTGTCTAAGTTGATAACCCTGGTCCCAGGAACATAACAGTAGGGAAACAAAAATTACTACAGAGGACCACTTTGAAAACAGGGAGTTGCATTCATTTGGTATTTTTCTCAGTGTTTGATCTGAAATATGGAAACACACATGAAAAGAAAGAGTTATAATAAAAGCAGCAAAACATGGAGTGGTAATTACTTTGTCAATACCTCACCTAACAAGACATGATTTCCAGCAGATCTGCTTCTGAAGTGTGGAACCTGCATAGATGGGGCTAACACAGAGCAAAGTCACCACATGTCCCAGAGTCACTCAAGCTTAGGTCTCCGTCTCCCACCCAGCTTGTTGTGACAAAAAGAAGTTCCATGCTTCTGACAAGTTTGATGAAGCTTTGCTAATGGTATTGAAGTTACCAGGGGTAAGTGAAGGGGAGGAGATTGGTAGCCAGACTTTGTGATCATCAACACTTTGTTGCCCTAGGAAATGCAGCAAAATGCTCTGGAAAGATGGTTTCTGACACCATTTAATGGGGAAAGGATTAACTTTAGCATTACTGAAGGTACGTTTTTCCTCTGGACCAAAGTGACAGGGGAGAGGAGTCTGTTACAGCTCCAAATAAGGATGAAATAGTAGTACCACAGGCCATTAGAGATCTTGGTTCAATTCTTGCTTGCTTAGCCAACATGGCAACTGTCACACTATCATAAATTATGCAAAAAGATATCTTAGGAGCAGTTCTGGCAGCATCTTCTACTACCTCATTCTTAACTCTATTCGGTAAGTAACAGTATCTGTCAAGTAAGCATTAGGTGGGAAAATAGGACAGAAACTGGAGGACTTGGCAAATGCAAAATAAAGAAAGTGTGGTTTTGTCTTCAGAGAGGCATAATTAGGGAGACAGCATCTCAGAGAGTAACAGCAGCACAGCTAAGTGTTTTGCAAGTATGTATAAGACCTTACTATCAACTTTAATTAAAGTGCTTCTTCAAAACACTGTATAAGGCACTTTGACTGATCAGAAGAAGCCAGACATAAGAAAAAAAGACATGTTTATCTAGAATACCACAAATATGAGTGAGGGAAAAAAAATCCTAACATTTAAACACATTTTAATGCCTCTGTCTTCATGCCCTTGTAGGTACTTATATAACAAAGTAGGAGAATTCAATCCCCAAGTGTCTAACCATACATGAGCATTATTGAAGCATTCCTGACTTCCTACAAAATTATTTGGTAAAATCTCAATTAAAATGCAGTTCATTAAACTGTAATTATATAAATTTATTTCCATATTTTCCCTGTGCTTTCATGCAGGAAGCTGTAAACAAATATTTATAAAACATACTGTGGCTGTAATTAAAGAGATCACAGTGTTGGTAGAGAGAGGACTGAATGGGTTTACACTGAAGTGTTTCTCTCAGAGCCTCTATTAATTTAAGAGGCTAAGCCAAGTATCATTTTATCCAATTTTTGAGCAAACTTGGAAGTATTAGGAAATAAGAGAAAGGCTCTTTCTTCCACCTAAGCCTAAAATGGTGTAAATGCCAAAGATTTGCTTAGTTCCATTAACAATCAATATTAATTTTGTTAACCACCAATATTCCCAGTTGAGGGCTTAAGTGAAATTAGTCCCCACCCTTTTGTGTGCTTTATCTTTGTTATGGAGCTTGATTTTGGTTCTTTTAGCACTGTCCAAAATTTGGGAATTTATTTGTTGCTTAAGGAGTTGAAAGGTTGCCTAAGGAAACCTCCCTACTTTTGTGCTCAGGTAGAGAGCTTCTAAACTGAAGTTTGGTCTTGTTTAAAGAGAGGAGATACTTGCAAAATGGTCACCCCTTCTTTAACAGTACAAAGGGCAAAAAGGATCAGCTGGACATGTGTTGCAATGAAGCTGTGCCAAACCCATATTTTTTTTCTACAGAATGAAGGTGAAAAGTATAGCAGAGGGTTTCTTACATATTGTGTGACAATCTTTAAACATAGCAAAATTGTGCTCAATAACTGTACTGGCTGCTTGAACACAATAAATTAGAATAATCCTCTCATCAGCTTCACGGACTAAATGTCCCATTCTCAGACCTCCTTTCCTTTGAAATCTGTAAGAGAAAATGTCCCTAAACAGGAGAGTCAATGTATGAAAAATATGTGGAAGAACATCACCCATCATAAAAATGCCCACTTAAAATACTCACATGGACAGAGTTTACTGCCTTGAGCAACTGTGTTGCATGCTATGAAGATGAGAAAGACTGCCTTAAAATCCACATACATCATGGAAAGGATGCCAAGAGAACTGTTTACCCTGTTTTTTTGTAGGAGACAAGCTGAGGCCAGAAACTTGGAGATTAACTGTGGGAGTCACTTCCCAGAGCTGAGAGCTCAACCTGGTGGTGTTTTAACTCTAGGTTAGAAGATGACCACTTTCTGTCCTCCATCCCTTTGGTGTGCTTTCTATGGAAAGGGGAGCTGGGCATGGGGATCACAGCCAGACTGCAGAGCACCAGCCCCTCACTAGTCAAATATCCACAGCACAGGCTAACCGCTATTCCTTTCTTTTCTGTACCACATTCACCACAAATCCCTGTCTTGATACAGCTGAGCAACAGCTGCAGAAATCTGCTACGCAAATTAAATGAGAAATTGCTTTAATATTCCCTTTTCATGGGCTCTTTTAAGTACTGAGGTCTCATTTTCTCAGTTTCAGGAAATGTGCTGCTTTGCTTTTTGTTTTTGAGGCACAATATTAGATTGTGTCCACAAGTGAGAAAACCACTGGTCTTTTCTTCTTTGTTCTCATTTTCCTTAATATGACACCAAAAAATTAACAAAACAGAACATTTTGACTGACATACTTGTGGTTTGTTCTTTTCTGCCTGCCATAAACAATGTTCTAATGAGTTCATTTTAGTTCATCCCTATTTTAGAGATATTACAAGTTGTAGCACTATCTCTGCACTTAAAATGGAGCACACTTTCTGGATCTGGCAAAGGCTCCACAAACATTAAGAACTTCATTTAATGCGTCCATTATATTTTATATTTAGATCACTTAATTAGAACCAGTGGGGAATTTTCAATTGGAACAACTTTGTGATGGAAAGTGTAGATCTGAGGGGAGAATCAAAAGTTTTTCAATAAGAAAAAAACAATTCTACATGAAGAAAAGGAACTATTGTGGTTTGTGCCCGTTTGACCCAGAATATTTCAATTTATCCAGTTCATCCAAAAGCATTAACTGCACATCAGTTTGATAAAACATTACAGTGAAATATCTCTCATATCACAGCATAGCCTCGAGAAAAATGAGTTCAAGGTCTGATTTTTTCCCCATGTGTTGCATTCCCTATAAGTGTAATTCTTTCAGGGTAAGGTTATACAGTACTCTCTCTTCTATAGCAAAAAATGATATAAGATGTTCCAGCACCTGCCTGTTCCTGTCCTCAGTCTCCCGTGCCATCTGCCAGGAGATCGTGCTCTAAACTGGATCACTGGGCTGATACAGACTATGATAACAAGTGTACTGGAAGCCTATTTTTAATCTGGTTTACACTGTGGCCCCCCAAATCTGCATCAGCACAAGGGAATGAAAAGAGCAGTTGAGGACCAGGGCATCTCTGTCTGGCTTTAGCCCCAAGTGCAGCACACCCTCAGACTGTCCCCGTGTCATGCCCCCTGAAGCCATCCATCTAACTCTGTTGATTCACTATACCTCAGGGGATGGGAGTATTAGGGGAGATGCATCCCATAGGATGGATGCTTCATCTGGATGGAGATCCAGAAGGACCTGGATTTCTAAACTTTTTTTTTTTTTTTTAAAATTCATGCTCATGAGAAAATGTACTGTAATGAGTTACCTCAAAGTATTGTGTAATTTCAAAGCAATCAATCTTTAAGAATTTTAATTGGAACTGCAGAAACATTTCTAAATTGGATGACTTTTGAGAATTTTTACCTCACAGCTATTCCAATTTTTCCACTTTCACCAACAGACAAAATATCCTATACTTTTCTGTGAGATAGAAATCCTTTGGGTTTTTATTTCAATGTCACTACAAGTCCCTTATAGAAATGTCTTTTTAACCTTTGTGTAGTGCTCTCAAGTTAGATAAATACTCAAGGAAATAAGCTACAACTGAAATGATTTAACAAAGCAATTTAACATATTCAAGGGATGGACATAGCACTTTAGTTCTGTTTTAGGTAATTAAACTTTTCCAACATTTTATGGGGTACAGGAAGTTCCTTAATGTACAAAGGCATTTAAAAAAAACCCAGACCCCAGGTTTTATCAAAGTTGATTGTTTTCAACATGCTATTCACAGCAAAATATGCTTAGACACATAAGGTATTACCAGTTTGGAAAATGTCGCTGAAAGAAGTATCAAACAAAATAATCTAATCCCCTTTTTTCTAAGCAGTTCGGAAAAATTAAAAACAAAAATGAAAAATTAATTTGGTCAAGTCAAAGCTACAATTTTGGATGTAAAAAACAAATCTAAAAGAAATGTTGTCCTTTTCTACTCCAGCTGCTATTTGGTGATCAGTGCATGTGGCTGATACATCCACTCCTGAGAACAGATCTTGATGATCCACCAGAACAAATGGAAGATGGAAACAGAAAACATTTGCCATGCTCAGTGGCCCTGGGGGAATCCCTATGGTTCATAGTCTTGCAAGACATTAACCCTATAACAGGAGAAAAACACATTGGGTTTCCTGTTGGGGATGTCAAAAAGATTACAGTTCTAGTCCTTCCTTTCTTCACTATGTTGGTATAGAGGAGTAAGCTTGACTATAAATCATCTTTTGCATACATAAACTTAGAGTACTCATCAGGTTTTGACATAATGTGTCCCTAGGCATCAAAAGAAAATTTCAGAGAGGACTGACTATATTGCATTAGGAAAACTAATTACCAAAAGTACAATCTAATTAAGATAGGGCATTTCGGGGACAGGAACCCAAAGTTAAAATTGCTAGGGGACTGTAAGTAAAACACTGAACAGAGAGTTTCTAGTGTATGGTATCATATCTCCTCTATACCCCACATTAAACCAATAGTGCTTTGCAACAATACTCTTGAGAAATCACTTCCCTGCATGTGGTCTTATATACTATGCAATTTCATTATATAACATAATGACTCTAAAATATGTGTATTGAGCATAATATATGGGTTTCCATTTCTTCATCCTGAGGACCTGTGTCCTTTTATTAAAGGTAATATAAGCCAGATATGAGTATGGATATAATACAAATAGTCTGTACAAAGCCAGCCCAAGTATGTAAATAATGATACTTTGCAATTACTCTTTTATAGCTTCCACAGAGCTACCTCAATGTATCTTGGAAAAAAAATTCAGAAATAAACCATTTTACACGCTTAATCTGCAACACTTTATAAAGAGCTTGATCATTCAGCTTTTCAAAATCAACTCCCTCAATGGTCTCCAGCCAGGCACACAAGTCATCAGAAATCTTGCTCCTTATAAATAACCTTGCATCAAAATTGCACTTCGGATAAATTAAAGAAGCAGGCAATTAAATCCCTCACTATCCTTTTTTTTTTTTTTTTTTTCTTTCAACCTGGGGATGAGAAAAATGTGAGAAGGCATCAGATGGAAGCTTGAAACAGCAAAGACCAGCAGGAGGATGGGACTTCCCCCAAAGCCTGAGGTGCCCTTGCAGAACCACTTTGCCACTCTGTAAAGTGAAGAGGAAAGACCCATCACATCAGGAGAGATGTTGGAGCTGAGCCTGATCTGCTCCCCATATAATAACCAGCACAACTAAGAAAAGGTGATGGGTAATAGTGACTCTCTTCTGAGAGGCATGGAGGCACCATCTGCAGACCCGATGCACTCTCTAGAGAGGGGTGTTGCTTACCAGGGGCTCGTATCAGGGATGTCACCAAGAGATTACCAAGCCTCGTACAGTCCACTGACTATTAACTGCTGCTGTTGTTTCACGGGAGCACCAGGGATAAAGCTGGGAGCAATCTGAGGAAGAGTATCAAGAAGGATTACAGAGCTCTAGCAGCAGTGATAAGGGACTCTGGAGCACAGGTATTTTTTTTTATCAATCCTCCTGGTCAAAGGAAAGGGATTTGAAAGGGCCAGTTGAATTTGGTGAATTAACAAATGATTATGGGACTGGTGCCACAGGCAGGGGTTTGGTAATTTAGACCACTGGACTTGCTTTGAGAAACCTGGTCTACTGGGGGTTGATGAGGTCCATCTGTCAGAGAAGGGGAAGAGCATCTGCCATCATAGGCTTGCCAAGCTGGTGAAGAGGGCTTAAACTAAAGTTGCTGGGAGAGGGGAACATCAATCCATCCCACTCCTACCAGTTTAATACCAGTGCCATCAATAGATGCCCAGAGCCTGGAGAGGGATCACAGGTCAGCAGGAGAGCACCTGAAGAGCAGCACAAAGGAATTCCAGCCACTCCAGCCAGTAAGTCAGCTTCATCAGGGCCCAACTTAAATGCCTCTATGCAAACTCATGCAGCATGGGGAATAAACAAGAGTAGAGACATGCACACACCTCCAGGGCTACGATCTTATTGGCGTCATGGAGACAAGGTGAGATGGCTCCTATGACTGGAGTGTTGGAATGGAAGGATACAGTATCTCTAGGAAGGACAAGCAGGGGAGATGAGGAGGGGGTGTTGCCCTCTATGTCAATGACCAGTTAGAGTGCAGGGACCTCTGCCTGGGGATGGATGAGGAGCTGACTGAAAGCTTATGGGTCAGGATTAAAGGGAAGGCAGGGACAAGTGACATTATAGTGGGGGTCTGCTACAGGCCACCCAACCAGGAAGACGGAGTGGATGAGGCTCTCTACAGACAGATAGGAGCAGCTTCACATTCACAAACCCTGGTCCTCACAGTGGACTTCAACCACCCCGATACCTTTTTGAGGGAAGACACAGCAGGGCACAAGCAATTCAGGAGGTTCCTGGAATGCATTGATGATAACTTCCTTCTCCAACTGATAGAGGAGCCAACTAGGAGAGGTGTTATGCTGGACCTCACCAACAAGGAGGGGCTGGTGGGGAATGTGAAGCTCAAGGGCAGCCTTGGCTGCAGTAACCATGAAATGGTGGAGTTTGAGATCCTTAGGACATCAAGGACAGCACACAGAAAGCTCACTCCCTGGACATCAGGAGAGCAGATTTTGGCCTCTTCAGGGACCTGCTCGGTAGAGTGCCATGGGATAAAGCCTTGGAGGGAGGAGGTGCCCAAGAAAGCTGGTTAATATTCAAGGATCACCTCCTCCAAGCTCAGGAGCGGTGCATCCCAACAAAGAGGAAGTCAGGCAAAAGTGTCAGAAGGGTTACATGGATGAACAAGGAGCTCCTGGACAAACTCAAACACAACAAGGAAGCCTACAGAGGGTGGAAGTAGGGACAGGTAGCCTGGGAGGAATACAGAGAAATTGTCTGAGTATCCAGGGATCAAGTTAGGAAAGCCAAAACCTTGATACAATTAAAACTGGCCAGGGACATCAAAGGCAACAAGAAAAGCTTATATAGGTACATTGGTGGTAAAAGGAAGACTAGGGAAAATGTGAGACCTATCTGGAAGGAAACAGTAGACTTGGTTACCCGAGATATGTAGAAGGCTGAAGTACTCAATGACTTTTTTGCCTCAGTCTTCACCAGCAAGTCCTCCAGCTACATCACCCAAGTCACAGAAGGCAAAGGGAGGGACTGGGAGAATGAAGAACCACCCACTGTAGGAGAATATCAGGTTTGAGACCATCTAAGGAACCTGAAGGTGTAGAAGTCCATGGGACCTGATGGGATGTATCTGTGGGTCCTGAGGGAAATGGCAGATGAAGTGGCTAAGCCACTCTCCATCATATTTGAGAAGTGGTGGCAGTCTGGTGAAGTTTCTACTGACTGGAAAAGGGGAAATATAACCCCCATTTTTTTGAAAGGGAGAAAAAGAAGAGCCAGGGGAACTACAGGCCAGTCAGTCTTACCTCTATGCACAGCAAGATCATGGAGCAGATCCTCCTGGAAACTATACTAAAGCACATCGGAAATAGGGAGGTGATTGATGACAGCTAACATGGCTTCATTAAGGGCAAATCATGCCTGACAGATTTGGTGGCCTTCTATGATGGGGTTACAGTGTTGGTGGATAAGGGAAGAGCAACTGACATCACCTACTTGGACTTGTGCAAAGCATTTGACACTGTCCTGCATGACATCCTTGTCCTTAAATTGGAGAGACATATATTTGACAGATGGACTCCTTAGTGGATAAGGAATTGGCTGTATGGTCACACTCAAAATGTTGCGGTCAACGGCTCAATGTCTGAGTGGAGAGCAGTGACAAGTGGCCTTCCTCAGGGGTCGGTGTTGGGACCACTGCTGTTCAGCATCCTTGTTGGCAACATGGACAGTGGGATTGAGCACACCCTCAGCAAGTTTGCTGATGACACCAAGCTGTGTGGTGCTGTTGACACACTGGAGGGAAGGGATATACCATCCAGAGGGACCTGGACAGGCTTGAGAGGTGGGCCCATGCAAACCTCATGAAGTTCAACAAGGCCAAGAGTGAGGTCCTGCACATGGGTGCTATCCTAAGCACAAATACAGGCTGGGTGATGAGTGGACTGAGAGCGGCTCTGCAAAGAAGGAGTTGGGGGTATTGCTGGCTGAAAAACTGACTATGACCCACCAATGTGTGCTTGTAGCCCAGAAAGCCAACTGCATCCTGGGCTGCATAAAACAGAATTGTGACCAACAGGTCAAGGGAGGGGATTGTCCCCCTCTACTCTACTCTCATGAGACCCCATCTGCAGTGTTGTGTCCAGCTCTGGGGCCCCCAACATAAGAAAGACATGGACCTGCTTGAGTGGGCCCAGAGGAGGGCCATGAAGGTGATCAGGGGGCTGGAGCACCTCCTCTGTGAGGACAGGCTGAGAGAGTTGGGGTTGTTCAGCCTGAGGAAGAGAAGGCTGCAGGGAGACCTTATAGTGGCCTTCCAGTACCTAAAAGGGACATACAGGAAAGCTGGAGAGGGACTTTTTACAAAGACATGTAATGATAGGATGAGGGCTAATGGCTTTAAACTGAAAGAAGGTAGATTTAGATTAGATATAAGGAAGAAATTATTTACTGTGAGGGTGGTGAGACACTAGAACATGTTGCCCAGAGAGGCTGTGGCTGCCCCTTCCCTGGCAGTGTTCAAGGCCAGGTTGGACGGGGCTTTGAGCAACCTGGTCTAGTGGAAGGTGTCCCTGCCCGTGGCAGGGGGGTTGGAACTGGATGATCTTTAAGGTCCTCTCCAATCCGAATCATTCTATGATCCTATGATTCTAGATGCCTTGTCCAAAATCTCAAAGAACGTTTCTGAAAGTGGAGTTTGTGTCCAATTTCTAGACTATGCCTTCATTCATGGGACTGCCCCTTCTGATGGCCTCAATACAAGAAAGAACTTCATGCAACACATGTCATCAAGTTGTGGTGTCTCAGTGAATAAGTGACATAAAAAGCTAGCAGAAACTAATATATTTAATGGAAAAAGGTTAAGGACATGAATTCTAGCACTTGCAAGAAGATATATTTTGATTAATGTTATTGAATAAATTATTAAGAAATGTAACTACTCTGAATGACTAAACCAAGACATGACCCAAACATAGAAATTGTGGCTAGTTATTTAAAATGTACCTAAGAGTTTAAGGTGAAAGAAATGTGGCCAGAAATGTTAAAAAAAAAAAAAGGTAAATTATTCATAAAACAATGATTAAACAAGGCATTATCAAAATAGTCATCCTGGGACACCCATGGTTTGCTGGTTTGATTGTATAGGTCCTTTGGGATTGATTTACTGTATGTCTGGACTTGGAATATGTTGATCATGAACAGATGGGTGTGGTGGGAAAACTGGACCTGTCCCCATCAAATGTTTTTAATGCAAATTTTGGACAGTTTTAGAGAAGTCTTGAAGTTGGTCTATTCTGTGGCAGGGTCAGTCTCCAGCCAAGGAGAGAATCACAGAGCTGTCAGCAATTCCTCTGTTGCTTTCATATTTGTTGGCAGAAGAGATTTGGGTCATGCCAGAGAAGCTGGCTCAAATAATCTAAAAAAAAAAAAAAAGTGGGGGGAGTGGTAGCGAGAAACTAAAAAAAAGGGAAAAAATGTATCTGGAGACTGATTTTAATATTTAAGCATGTCTATAAATTTAAACATCTATTATCTGTCAGATACTTAAGCTGTCACACTGAAATACAAGTCAGACTGCAGAGGTTACTTAAATAATGGTGTATAATAATAGAAAAACAAAAATTATTTAGGCTCATTCCATCAATCTAGAATAAGCCATATCAGTCAATGAGAACACTCTAAATAGTCAGTTTTTAATGTAATTGTCCTAATGTAGCTGATACATTCACCAGACCTGGTCCTGAGATACTCTTGTTCCCTAGGGTCACACATAACACTACGTGTAACTACATTAATTGTCTTTCAAACACTTACTGCTCACAGTAAGTGCCACTCTTCAAAACTGCAGTTTGTTCTCGCATGTAAACACATTATATGCACAGGAGAAACTACAGCGAATGAGTTCTGAATGTGTATCTGTATACTTTCTGTGGAAATATGGAATATGAATGACATTTTGCATGCTAATGAAAATTTGCTGAAGTTCTAACTCTACAGAAATATGAGACTTATTATCAAGATGACCTAGCAGCTACCTACTTTGCATGCCATTTTTATAAGCAGGCTGAACTGAAAATTTTGTGTGTAAGCAACACAGTCTGTAGTTTTATTACAGGGTACAACTACACCTTTATTCTACCTCAAGTTAAGCATATCTCAATTAACAGACTGTTAGGAAATGAAACTCCTGCTGCCAGAACAAAGCCCCAGAAATCATGATCAGTTAAGTCTGCAGTTCAAATAGCCATATCCCTTGCTCAGAGAAGTACAGTTTTAATGTGCTCCTAATGTGAATATAAAAAGAAAGACAATTTTTCTAGCCTATTTATTTTAGCATGCCACCTTCCCTGTTCTTGTGATACTCCATACTTTTTGGTTTGGTCTTGTAACAACTGGAAAACTTATTCCTCTTGTTTTCAGTCATCTCCTTCCCAATTTATGCCTGCCCAACCCTTCATCTCTAATTTCATACAAAGCAAGGAGGATGTAACTTCTCAGCCTGTGATGCTGGCTTTCACTGCTCCCCTGGTAAACATGAAAATAATCT
This sequence comes from Strix aluco, assembly GCF_031877795.1. Taxonomy (NCBI): domain Eukaryota; kingdom Metazoa; phylum Chordata; class Aves; order Strigiformes; family Strigidae; genus Strix; species Strix aluco. Next base: position 156,638,600 of record NC_133931.1, read on the forward strand.
TACTGTGTGCTTTCCCCTATTCCACATGTGAAGGTTGGAAAGAACAACCTGTGAATAACTGCAATATTACATTCTTATCCACCTCCGCTGACTTCCCTAAAACTCTCACTTCAATGGTTACAAAAAGGCACGAATTAGTGCCTATTTCTCTCCTCTTACATATTCACAGCTAAGCATGATTATTAGGCCACAAATGTGCTAAATCCATTCATTATCATCCAAGCATTTCCTTGTATCTTCAAACTTGTCTTCATCTGTCTTGCATTTCTATCCTAAACCTGGGGAAAATATATTTCTAACTATTCATATAACATATAGTATAAGGTGAGCCTATGCCATACCTTGAGATCCTAGTCACATGAATTATAAGCGATATTCTTTAATCATGAAAGTCTTCCTACACTTAAAATACCAACAACAACTACAGCAACCTCTTCCACACAGTGCTTAAAGCATTTGAAATCTGGGCTTTCTATGTATTTCACAGCTATTCAGCATCATCCTGTATAATGAAAAAACAGTAAAAGAGAAAACTGAGTAAGGACACCTGTCATAGAAACAGTTACAGAGAAGTGTGAGATTATACTAATAGGCAACTATTGGTGGCAACTTCCTGTTAACTCTTTTGGCTAACTCCCACACTAATTTGTTGACACCTCTTGGAGATGCTGTTTGTGAACAAAAGACAGCTATGCATCTTCTCTCAGTTAGAGATCTCCTATTTTCACTTCAATATTGAAGTGAAACGCATGTAAATTTGATTAACTATTTATCATACTTTGCTAAATTGATCATCTAAATCTGAAAGATTTTAGCAGACATAACTGGGATTGAATTTCTTCAAGGGTTTAGCATTGATTTAACTGTCAGAAAAGATGGCAAGATTTTCAGAAGAGCTCATCATGGTAGATAACTGAATTAATCTAAAGATATGTCCCTTATTTATAGACCTAAATAAAAGCTTTATTCTTTTGAAAAGCTTGCTGTGGACACTTCAAAACAGTTTTCATTTAAGATGGGCCCATTGGCAAGTTCTCCAAAACTGAGGCTCTGCTATAGTGCTACTTCAGCTAACCCAGACTTATGTTTCTCTGGATACAGACTGAGGATAATACTATCAGAACAGTGAAAAATCACCAAATACACAGGCAAGACATAAAAGCTGTTCTTTCTAAATGGTTGTTGTTATCCACAATGATGTTACAACATTATTACAGAATCATGAAGGGATCAAGCACAAGACACGGTGCAATAGAGAAGCATAATTCTTCTTTAGAATAAGTATTCCCAGCAATTAGCAAAAGTGGCTGAGAAAAAAAAAGAAAGAAGTGCAAAGTAACTCTAAAATGATAAAACTCTCTTTCTATGAGCTAGAAAGTCTCCTTAGAGTTGCTGTAAGAATGCACTGAAATGATGACCCATGAATAGGAACTTATAAAAATTTCTGCTTCTAAGAGGAGCCAATTTGGAAGCAAAACCGTCTAAATCCTTTACTCATTATTCCTGTCAGTTAAGGGGAGCATGGTAGCAATTAAAGGGCCAGATTTTTACTGACATCCATCTTCACAGACAAGTATAACAGTGAAAGACTTAATGTTTTCACCACAGCAACAATAAGATTTTTCTCACAAAGGTTTCTGGAGCAGCAGTGTCCTGTGGGAAGGATCCAAACATGCAGAAAGGCCAGAGAAGATGAGATATAAGAGAAAGAACCACCTCTCTTACACCTGAAAAAGAATTGAAAGAAAGAGATTTCAGAGCAGCTTAGCGCAGAGAAACACCTAAGGTAATATGTGCCTTTGAAAGTTTCCAGAAAACTGGTCTTGTACTCCCTAGGGGCCATGCAAAGTCCAACTTGATTATCAGTTATGGCTCTTCTGCTGAATTGGTACTTGAGAACAAGTGTTGCTACAGCTTCAAAAGCAAAGATTGCAGCATGTTTTCTAAACTATACATATGGTAAAAAAATTATTGGACAAGTTTTCTTGAAGGTTCTCACTTCTGACTTAAAAATAATCATGTTTCTTCATCTAAATATAGCAGCATGGTGGCCATCAAAATAAACTAGCAATTAATTCGGTATGTAACCAAAAGGCCTAAAAGGCATTTCAAAGTGTTAATTGTTTATATACACTGAGTACCAGCAGGAAATGAAATGATCTAAAGATAGGATGTGATTTGAATTGGCAGACAGTGAATGAATGGTACTAGACATAAGCATTTTGTGTGTCAAGTATTTGTCATGTCATTCACTATCCTAATTAATGTCTTCCGCAGGGGATATTCCAGTCCCTTTCTGCAAAACTCCTTGGATTTATGAAAATAAATAAATCAGTATTAAGAACCACAGCAAATCACCAATTTAGTGGGGATTTTTTTGTTGTTGTTCTTGTTGCAATCATTGTAACAAAAGCCCATTAAAACGCCTCCAATTTCCTCATGGTAAATGGATGATAATTCCCCCTTCAGCTCACACACATACAAAGTTTAATGCAACATTTCATATCTCAGCTCCAGAAAGAAGCTAAATATCTAATAGGATGTTTAAGGACAGTATTGCCCTGTTTGCATTACCATTTGCATTTTGAAAACTTCAGGAAATTGTCTCTATGGTCTAAGTCATGTTTATCAATAAACAAACAAAGCACCAGCACGAGGATCAAATGGAACATGATGGAAATATATATGCTTTCTTGAAATCCTACAAAAATGAAGAAATTTTATCCATCTACGCGCTCTTAATCCTTTCTCCCAGTAAAGGAAGACGGACAAATATTCAAAAACTTGACTAACCATTGTTCAATGTGTAGGTTCAAAAAATCAGTTGATCACCATTAACAAGAATCTTAGTACTATACTATATGCTCTCTTATGTATGTACTCTTTACCAAATTTTAAGAGTATTTGAACTACAGGATAAGAAGTTAATAAAAATCCAATACTATAAGACACAAATACACTAATGTTAATTTTAAGACTAGCTTTTTCATTTAAGTTATTCAAAAGCCTCACGGTGGACAGTTGAATTCTCATCTAGATCTCATACAAATCACTGGGAAGATATCCATTACCATTAAAAAATTCTAGATCAGAGCAGTTTATGTAAACTACAAGGATTTTCATCCTAGACTGTATTTTCCTCCTTACTTCCCAGTGGATACTACACATCACATATTGCACCACAGCATGTTATAAGCAGAGGCAGCGTCCTTCTGCATCTAGCATGAACAAGCTCATGCTTTGCAATCAGTGTTATCAAATCAAAAGTGAGAGTTCTTCACCACTCAAACTATATTTTGTTTGATTTAATTCCTTTCATAAGCAAACAAGCTGAAGACAAGATTTAGTGACTTGCTCCAAGTATCTGTAGAGTCAGTAGCAGAGATCAAGTCCAGTCCTTTGCTGCAACGTAGCACCCAAGTGCAGTGTAAACCTGTGCTGAAATCACCATGAGTGCAGACCTGCTTTGGGTTACAGTAGCAAACAAAGAAATGGATATTAGCAGTTTGCTGAGTGGAGGGAGCTAGTATCAAAGTCCACGCTCACCACTTTATGCTACCGGAGTGTTTTAGTTAGCATATTGTACTTGTTTTTTTAAATGCCTTTCATGACAAAGGAAGTAAAAATGTTGCGAAAAGGGCACGGGGAATACTCTAGATAAAATGGTCACAAAATACATTTCTGAATTAAAACTCTTGATAGGGAAAAACAACCTCTTTTTATTATAGTTGCTATCATTTCAGTCCTGCCAAAAAATTTAAAATTCTCCAGTGAAAGCCACAGTCACATAATCCCTTGCATCCAGCACAGGTGCTGGCAGCTCAGTGCTACCCACATCCCTCTGGATACAGGTGAGCCTTTGTCTGGCAACATGACTGCATTTGTTCCTCTCAAGTTATTTTCCATCTGCAACAAAGGTGAAGCTTCTGCCTTTTATTAATTGTAAAGTGGTAAGAATTCTTAATGAGATAAATGCAGTGTTTCTCAGAGGGCAGAACAGTTTAATCTTCATGAGATTACTCTAATTGCATGGCAGTACTTTATTAGGGCTGAGTTTTGTCATTGTGAATCAGGAAATGGATTGCTGGAATGCCTAGCCCAAGATTTCGGATGCTGTGGCTTTCTCATTTGGATACTTTAAAAAAAATCAGGCTTGTGTTTTTACTTTCTTTTCAGAGTAGTCTGGAAATTGAAAAAAAAAAAAAGTTACCATTAAAGCCATTGCAAATGGCTCAGCTTCTGTAAACAAGCCTCTAAATAAAACAGTGCCATTTGAACCCTAGTTCTCAATTTCTTATCCTTCAAACTGCAAAATATTTTCCAGTTCTCATTCTGGATTCAAAGCATGGCATGGAGGTAGGATACAGTTTTGGAAGAGGTCTGCAAGCTTTATAGAAACAACTGGAGGGGAAAACACTTGAAGTACAAGGAAGCCATGTCAGAGCCTCCCTCTGCTCTTCCCACTGGGGCCTGTGTCAGTCTTAATGCTGCAGAGGAATTCCTCACATCTATGGCAGCACCAAGAGCAATTGGGACTATGTCTCCACGGCATGAATTAATACAACCTAGAAGCAGCTCTGACTGCTTTGGGAGCCAGGGCTGGACTTGAGATTTGAGATTTGGAACAATTTTCCAAAGCTTTCCTTCCTTACTCTTCTCCCCTAAGCAGGGACAGAACAGTGATGGCATCCATGCAACCTCTTCCTGAGCTGCTGATTTAATTCAGGAGTACCAGAGTTAAAGCTGCAAGAAGGAGGGGACACAAGACCTTCTGAATTACAAAGCTGCACAATAAAAAGGAACTATCAAACTGCACATGAGCCAGGACTCAGAGTTTTCTACATCTAACTGAGGAAAGGAAAATAAAGTGACTGAGGTCTGAAGTTAGAGAGGCTGCTACCTTGACCTGCAATAGAGCGCTCCTTTCTATTTTTTCTTTGTCCTCCATTTAAAACCGGCACAAGAAGTCAGCAGTAAAATTATTAAGAAATTACTTCCGAGTTTCAGACTCCAGAGGATTTTTTCTTAATAAATACCATGGGTGGTGGGAGAGAGTAATGGGAAGAGATTTTAACAATTAATAGAAATGTTAGCAAGCACACACTATTTTCAGATCCCTGCTGGTATCACTCTGGATGCTTGTGCACAAATGCGATGTTTGTCAAATAAGGTGCTATGTACTGCAGACTCAAGTTATCAAATAAAAATAGCAAAGATAATTTCAGCTCCATCCACAGCACTGGGAGTTGGGGAGGGGAGGAAAGTGGAGGTGGAAAGGAATATTTGTGGAGTGGAAAAATTCAGAATTATTTGGGGGTGAGAAAATAGGAGGAAAGATTTATATAAAAGCTCTGCAGAAACTGCTGACAGAACAGAAGACAGTGAATCCAGGCCTGGTCTGTGTGCAGCTTTTGTGAGAGTCTGACAGTCTATATATACAATGCTGTGTACGCTGTGTACCGCATACCATCAATACAATTCAACTGTGAACATGCTTACGTTGAAACATTTGTACAGTAGTCCTTTGCACATACACCCCCTTCAGTCAGATAGCCTAGAGAGAATAAACAATGTAATTAGTAAGTCTGTGATAACTAGACTTAGAATTTTAAAAAGACTAGAAAACAATTGCATGGAGAGCTCAGCCAGCAGAACTATGAGGTACATTAGCTAACAGCTATGGATTCAGACAGCAAAAACAATGTAAACAAACGACACAACTTTCTAGATGGGAAAAAAATCTTAGACATTAAAGTTAACCTATGTCAGGGTAGTCAGGAAAGTTCATCTGGAATATTTTTAAGATTGATTTGCCACATGACCTTAAAACCCATAGGTGAACACTTACTTAGTGTAAGAGTAGCTAGCATTCAGCTTCCCTTAAAAAGGGAATAAAATGAAACAAGCTTCACTTCAGTCATTTGGTTCACCAAGGAAAAGTCCACAAAAAGTATAATACAGTTCAGCTATAACAGAGCTATATCCTGTCCGAATTCTCTGTAATAGAAATAGGCAACCCAAAGAGATAAGCCTAGATATAGCCAAAAAACTTGTACAAGAAGAGATTCTTTCTCAAACAGATATCCATATATATGGGCCCTCCATGCTAACAGTTTAAGAGCAATTTCCTCTTTTCAAATGAAAGTATGTGACAAAATAACATATGCTGAATTATTACAAATTCTGAGCAAAGCAGATTTTCCTACACTTGATATTCATAAATTCAATGAGGCAAATCTTTGTATCACACAATCTGTGTTTTCAGCAGAATCATCCTCAAGGCAGCCAAATATGTCAGTTTGTGGAGTTTAAAAAGTCTTGGTTATAAATACCACACACACATTGCAAGAGATTTTAGCCATTATCAAAAGATATCTCACCTATCTTGAGCCACTAGTACCCTGTTTGGGATGTTACTTCAATATTTCTTTAAGCAGTGACGAGAGATTTTCTGTGTCAATGGCCATCCCAGTGGCAAGTCTAAGTCCATGTGTAATTTCTCCAGTGATCTAGAGATTTTGGCTAGCGATGGCTGTGTGAGTGCCACAGTCACTCTACCAAGCCAGTGAGGACGTCTCAGGTGGGAGCAGAAGAACCAGGCAAAGTCAGAAACTGAGAAAACTTGGTCTTGTCTGTCCTTCTTAACATACCATAGAATCTCCTAATTTCCTTAATAGAAAGCAGTAAAAAATTCGCCCTCTTGTCTGCTGAGGTTACATGTACACTTGTGCCCTCACATTTCCCCCCTGCTACGCATTTGGGATATACCTGCAAGTGCCTCAGGGTCCCATGTATAGATATACACTTGGTCTTTTCCTCTTCCATCATCATCAGTTTTAGGCCCAAAGGCCTCAGATACGATGACTGGATTTCTATGAGGCTGAAGTTAATGCTTTTAAGCATCTTATTTGCTGCAGGAGGAGACTGTGAGCCTGAACAACTGTCGTGCCCAAGCACTACCTGCTTATGAACAACGCTGACTGCCCTAAATGAAAAGGAACAGAAAGTAGTCCCTGCTTTCCCTTACCTCCAAGATGTCCTTTTAATGTAATTACCTCCACAGCATCACTCTCATCCGGTAGCAATGACTAAAATGAAAGACAGGTGGTTCTGGAAAAGAGTTGTGCAACAAAAACAATTTCAAGGCAAGGTGGGTTTAAACAGAGCATCACTTTACAACTTCACTTTTGTAATTCCTTTTCAGACTCTAGGCTCTGATTACTCAACCAAATCAACTGGCTGCAGTAACAAAGCTGAACAAGCCCTCTCCTTTAACTGATGCTTTTCTTCCACTTCCCAAATAAAGCCCTCCAAGACAGCTGCCCAGTCACTCTGCAGAGGTTTCTGTGATGTGTCCCACAATACGCTTTGCTCAAGGACTGTGTAACATTACTCTGCCTGCTTTAAGGCTGCATGAACACAGCTGTCACTGGCTGAATTAAATGAAACAGTGACTCATACTACATCCTTGATATTGAAAAAGGTGTGGGTAGTATTTCATAGCTCTCAAAAAGCTATGATTTCACATTATGTTTAAATAAAGAAGGGCAATGACTTTAGAACATATAAACCCTAGATGATAGATGATGTACCATGTATTAAAAAATTTTGGCAATATTTTACACGGTTCTGTCATCATCTGTCAGCATGAGGATCACAAGCAGAAGAGAAGTTCAGATAAACTTTCAGAAGAAAAAGTATACATTACAGGAAAAGACAGTAAGGAATTAGAAACACAAAGCGCTGCTCTATTCACTCCCCAGGTCAGATTTTCTTTGGTAGGGCAGGAAGAAAAAGTTCTCCACATGCAGAGGCTCAGGCTATATTTGTCTTTGTCTCACACAGTCAGTCACATTTGTACAAAGTGGATAATAAGTACTACTGTTTTCATGGTGGCCTTCTCACGTTTGCCCTCTAAAATGAGAGCCCTAGGTCCTAGCAATGGAGAACTGTACACAAGTAATTTATGGGATTACAGACAAACTTAAATTTTGCTTCTCCCTGTTCCTCTCTTTTCTTCTGCTACTTACCCCAGGGGTGTACATGTGAAAGTATTTTCTACTTAGACACCTACAAATAAAACTAATCTCAAAACAAAAATAGTAGACACCAGGAGTACACTGCTCTGCTTATGCAGTGCAGCCCATGGCTGGAAATACCTTGCTCTTGATGAGACAATTTGCTTTTTGAAGTTACATTCTTCAAGACACGTGATTCCTTCCTGCAAGTATTAGATGCAACAGAATGTGATGTAGAGGTTTTGAAACCAGGATCTAGGCAATAGAAAAATTCTGTGTATGAAAAATATTGATGCCAGAAACTTTTTCCTCCTTCACTCTTGCAGGAAAGAAAAGTAAGGAAGACAAACCATGCTTTCTAGGAATATCGTAAGATGTACATATTTAAGGTACATAGTGTCCACTTTTCCTTTTGAGAAGCAAGGCAGAAGACACAGTGGTCAAGTTAGTAGTAAAGGCAGCCTTTGGAACACCTGATGAACACTTTCCTTTTCAGATGCTTCAAACTGCAATCTGACTGAGAATGATCTTAATTTTTAACACTGTTCCTTTGTTGTTGTTGTTGATTCCAAATCAGCATTAGTCATTTCAGATAAGATGCCAATGTAGAGGCAGGCTGAGGTAATCTGGAAAGTGTTAGCCAGCTGATACCCTGGAGGTGTTTGGAGGACTGGATTGAAATACTTCTCAGCATGATTTTGAACACCCGTAAAGTCCCACTTCTTCCTAGTAGCCAATAAAAGAGTGAGTCAACCAAGAGTTTTATTTTATATGTGCTTTGCACCCACCTTTCTAACTTGCATATTATCCCAGTGATTCGCTGTCATTCTGCTTCAGTCTCCACCTCTCTGTTTTGTTGTTTCTTCAAGGATCAATGTAAGCATTAAGCTCTCTAGGATGCTATAACATACTGAATAAAGAATAAGCTTTTCCCAATATTTTCCCCATATTTCCTTTGTCTTCATCATGGCCCATTAAATCTAATTATATCCACTGGAACATCCCCACAGCTAATCTCCATCTGTCAGAACAACTAATAGTACATTCTAGAGAACTGTGCTCAAAAGTGCTCATAATTCAGATCCCACATGCTCAAAGATACAGCTACAGATTTACTTCTTCCTCTGACACTCGTCTCAGCTCACAAAAAGGGTCAGGGAGAAGACAATGTAGCAGACTTGAAATACAAGTTTACCTGACCCTTTTCACAGTATGGGAATTGCATGAGGAGCTATTATACATTTCAAGCAATAATCTGCTTTCCCTAGAATCTAGAGACCCTAAACTCTGGACTTAGATTGTTTTCTAGATTAACATCTTGTGCCCCTTGGTCTTTGGAAAAACTCTAGTATCCAAAATTCTAGGTTAAGCATTAATTTTTTTGCAGTAACAAAGAAAAAATAAGAGTAGGAAAGTATTTATTTTCCACTACTAGATAGGCTTAAGACTAGGGGTTTGGGGTGAGGGTTTTTTGTTTGTTTTTACAATAATAGAACAATTTATGTTGGAAGGAAACTTTGGAGGTGGATCTGATCCAATCTTACTGCACAGTCTGGGCCAATTTCAAAGTGACATTGCGTTGCACAGAGACTTATTCAAAATGGGAAACACCAAATGAGGAAAGGAAGAGATGGTATTCTGGTACTGAGGGTATTTCTGCATGTTTTAAAACCTCTTTATTTAGATATCAGAGCAAAAGCTTCTCTTGACTTTCATCTTACTCTTTATCTCACGAAGAAAGATACTGCTGACTGCACAGTGGAGATCCAGCCAATTAAAGAGTGTAAAACCATATGAAATCTGTCTTTCTGCCTTACAGCTTCCACATTCTATGCTGAAGGGAGTTTGGAGACAGAAAGCAGCATTGCAAAGTAACTCTAGCAAAAAAATATGGAAGTGGTTTGTGAAGAAGCTGCTTCATAATTCCAAAGCTTTTACTATTCCACTTTCCCTCCCTTAAACCTATAAAGTTTTTAACACAATTCTAGTAAGATCCTCTTCTTGACTCACAACCTATTAGCAGTGTATCAGCTCTCTGCTCCTAACAACATACTTGGAGTCCTTGGAGATATCTGTATGTTAGGCTACACTGCAATATAAATAAAAGTGATCTGAAGCACAAGGAAGAGGTTTGCTGCAGTCATGCTTGTAGCTAGTCAGAATTTTAGCACTCACTGCTGTGGATTCACAGTGTGTATATGCCCTGAGCTAACTCAGATGCAAGCAAAGTGACTTAAGTAACTGTAAAACATGTCTCCCTTTAACACTGTGCCATCCCATCCTCAGGATCATGTTAACAAGGCCTTTGGCCTGAGGTGGGTGTCACATGTTGTGTATAAAATTGTTTTTCCTCTCCCTTATGACTTTCAGAATGCTAGGCAGATAGAAGTAACCCCTTTGGATGAGGACATGTGTGCAGCTTGCTTAGGAGTTGTTCTTCTGTGCCTGACAACAATATAGTTGCGTTAGAAGCTTCCACCTCACTTTCCAGTTAGGAACATGCAAGGTGCAAAGGTCCCTAGGAAAATTTCATGTCCTGTTCTTTTTTTATAAAGATAAACAGAGAAAGAAGAGGGCAGTTAGGAGGAAGACAATGAACAGGCCCTGCAAATATGTTAATTGCTGCTCCCACAAGATCAGCATGATGACTGCAGAGAGTGAGCTGTCAGCACAAATTTATGATCTTAGCCAAGATGCCAACAGTGACCAATTCATACCATGGCAGCAAAATTTACAACTTAATTTTATCCTGTACAAACTGGCTAATGCATGATCTCAAAGCATGATGGCTAAAGACTCATCCACCTGTGCTTCACAAATGCAAATTCTCTAATGAAGAAAAGAACCCATTTTGAGCAGGAGGTTGAACGAGAGTACCTCGTGAGGTCCCTTACACCTGAATGATCCTAGGATTACTGAAATGTATTTTGAACATGGCTTTCTTAAATTCACAACAACTAGAGAGGTGTTTGCATACTACACCCAAACAGAATCCAATTTTAGATTATGAGTATCAGAATTCAGCGTGAAAATAGGATGGGAGGAGGAGGAAGTAAATTATCCTAGCAAAACTGGAAGGTGAATATTAGTGAAATATTATTGAGGAAAGTTACAAGCAACAAAATAATGTCAGAAAGAAAAGTGAACTGGAAAAAGTAAATTCAGTACGTACAGCTACTAAGTTATTCAGTCTATGTTAGGCCATATGATAGAGTGACTCTCTCTCTCTCCACCCTCTTCCCCCACCTCCTTACCCTCTCCCACCAAGTTATTTCTCTTAAAAGTAAGAAAATACCTGGTTTGTAAAGGAACTGGAGCTCTATAGAAAGGTAACATTTGGACAGGAACAAAGAATTCATTACCAATGGAGTTTCTCCGTACACTCAGACTCTAGGAGACAACAGGACCATAAAACAAAGGGGACAACCAGAAAGGTGCCCTGTCACTTCCCTAACACAATGATGGTGGATGCTGCTGTTCCTTTGATGAAGGAGCTATCCTACAGTTCCCGCTTGGGAGACAAAGCTCATCTATAAAGGGACAGGTGATTAACACTCCATCTACCCACTCCCAGCTTGATGTTTTTCTTATGGATTCTCTCTTTTGGTGCATTTTACTCCTCCTAGTGATAACCCAGCAGACACCAGTCACTCTGATCAAATACCAGGACCCAGCTTCATTACCAAAACAATTAAAAGAGTTGGACTACGCAAAACACCTTGGGACACATATGAATAAGCTTTTGAATCATGAACAGTGAAGGATAAAGGCTTGTTTTGTACAGTGATCATTACTCAAAGCATGTCAGAACGTTAGCTGACAAACATCGGATGATGTGAAAATTTAAAAAGGCGTTATGGATTAGGGGTACCTAACCACATTTACTAATTAACTTTTTTAAACATCTACACTGTTTATGGTGAACATATTGCCTGATAAAAAAGAATTGTGACAGAGTGAGAAGTGGTCACTATTTTTCTGAAGCTCAAGTTCTCAACCCAGGAGGTCACTGCAGAGACATGGGCAGAGGGAGGGCAGGAAGAAACTGCTACAAAGCTCTTCTAATTAAAAGAGGAGGACATGAAGAAGAAGTGTAAATGATCATCAAGTGTCCCCAGGAACAGAGGCACTGACCAAAGCTAACAGGTGGCAGGCTCAAGCCAAACAAAAAAGTAGTTTTTCAGATCACGTGTTAACTGAAACTTCTTGCTGCATATTGTAGTTGCTGAAAGCTGGCACAGACTCAAGGCCTAATTGAACAGGTTCATGTAACTGGAACCAATTTGGAGCAATTAAAAAGATAATATCTTCACTAAAAAAACAAACCAGCTTTATGGCACAGCCCCTAGTTATTTGGAAGCTGAGAGAGTCTTTGAAAGAGTAGCATGATATGCTTCCCCTCTTCTTTCATCCCTCCTAAGAATCAGCTTCTGACCCCTGTCAAAGGTTGCATACAGGGCTAGCTGGATTTTTGCTCCAGGGACTGTTTTCATAGACATATTCTAGGAAAGTGTACTCTGATAGGAAAGACAAGACCAATGACCAGTGTGACTGAAAAGGTATATTTGGCAATTTTTTTCAAACAAATATGCTTTGTCTTGCAGCTTTACATTGATGGAGAAGCCTGCTTGGCACTTACTAATGACATTTTAGAGTACTGGAGCATTACAGGACAACTACCATCCTGATGCAAACTATATAAACTACACTACAGATTCACAGTATGTATTTGTGTAAAATCCTAAGGCTCCCTAAAGTTTCCAGTTTTGTTCTCACCCACACCTGTGAACAATTTGCCATGCTATCTCCAGTCTATGGAACAGTCAGTGTAAAGGAGGGAAATGACAAAATTTCTAAATCAACATTGTACTATGGATGTCACAGATGCTCTGAGAGAGGCCAGATTCCACCTACCTGATGCAATCATTCAGTAAATCCTGTAGAGGGTAAAGGAAAAAGAGAGCAAAAGAAATCCATGCTGACATTTCGTCTCCAGTTTAAAAATAAATGAAGATTGTTAGTCTTAGGGAAGTACCTACAGTTATCAACACTAAACTGCACAAAATGGCTGCATGCTTCTACTGGAATATCCTTCAGGACTGTATGACAATACATATCAGTATTCTAAACAGGCATAAACAGTGGTTTGCATGGCACAAATCTCTGGGAGAACAGTTATCTAGCTGATAAACATGGCTTGCTGAATTGCAAGGGAGAAAGACTAACAGCAGGCTAAAGATAGCCTGATATAGTGTAATGCTCTGCAGGTTTGCGTTCTGGTCATCATAGTACATAATGGAAACTGTTACTAAGACACTCTAACCTTTTCATTTCAGCACTGAAGACAGACTGTCTTACAGTAGAGAAATCAAAATATTTTAAGAAATAGAGAAACTTATAATTTTTTAAAAAGTATTTAGCTACTTGAAGATGCAGATAATTACTTCTGAAAATTCCTAGTATGTGTTGTACTGCATCTTCAACTGCCCCTCTTCAGTATGTCTACAAATATCTGACCTATATGGGAGGAGGAAAAGACTCTACAACTACATGAAAGGAGGTTGCAGAGAACTGGGAATGGGTCTCTTTAACCAAGTAACAAGCGATAGGACAAGAGGTAATGGCCTCAAGTTGCGCCAGGGAAGGTTTAGGCTAGATATTAGGAAGTATTTCTTTACAGAACGGGTAGTCAGGTGTTGGAATAGGCCCAGGGAGGTGGTGGAGTCCCCATCCCCGGAGGTATTTAAGAGTCGGGTTGACATAGCGCTGAGAGATGTGGTGTAGTTGAGAACTGTCAATGTTAGGCTAATGGTTGGACTAGATGATCTTCAAGGTCTTTTCCAACCTAGACGATTCTGTGATTCTGTGACTCATCAACACCCTTTCTTACTTCTGCTCTGCAACAAGAACAATTGGGAGGATCCTTCCTTTCCACATCTATCCAACAACACTCTCATGATTTTGTCTCAAAATCTGATACAATCTTCAGTGCTTCAACTAACAGATATATGTAATTTGCAAAAAAAAAAAAACTTGACTCTTACAACAAAAGGGATTTTTACATAATGCATGGGGAAAAACTTGACTACGTGTCCCCCCTTCTATCTTGAAGCTCAAAGACCAATAAAAAAGCAGTACCCTGCCTTGTGTTTATGCATTTTAAATTAAAGTTTTAGGATATTTGGGCTACATTCAATCTGAATTCACAAGAATGATGAATGATAGACAACTGAAAGAGCAGAAAATATGTATTAATTTTCCTCTGGAAGCCCTAGGATTAGAACAGGTCTGTTTTCATTTTCATTGTTTAACTCACTCTACCTTTAAAGAAAGGAAAAGAGTATTTCCTGCTCTACTTTTAAACTAAAATAAAGAGGCACACTTGTTTGATAGAGGCTTTGAACTGGTAAAAAAGTACCCTCAGTTTTATAAACTATATTACGGTTTATTGTCACAGTACTAGAGTGCTGCTTTGTTCTTCAAAGTCCTCTGGGATGAGTTCACAGGGTGAGAAGCTCCATAAATATGCATGGGGCAGCATGTGCCTTGTGTTTCTAAATTGAATATTTATGTCATTCAGAGCTCCAAACACTTCAGCTTATACAGAGCTGGAAAACATGATATATGCTATACAATGAAAAGTACCAGAGAAGTCAATTTCCTCCCACTATTGTCAAAAGCTATTAGAAGAAAAAAATAAATCTGTCTTGGATTAGACCTACAGAACACTCAGAGATAACTTTGTTAAGAATTTTAAAGTGAGTTTTCTAAGAGGATGAAATCTTACCTTCTCCAGGACCAGTATTTTCAATCCCAGAAGGACACATGAAGAAGTAACATGTTCCCATCTTCATCCTCTTGGGTCCCTACATTAATTTATCTGTGCCTGATACCTTGCAATAGGAGTGTAAAATAAACACCATGAAAAATCATTATTTCTAAAGGAAAGAAGGGGAAAGCATAGTCAAATTCATAGACAAATTCAGCTATTATGAGAAACTGGAAGATACCTTGGGATGTATGAATTGATAGAGTCAAGTAAACATAGAAAATTCTAGGAACATACTTAGAAATAACATACTTTGGTATGCCAAAGTGAGTGATACCTTTTTCTCTATAGCTACAGGTGGACCAGATGGGTGTTATTAGACTGGAGCTCCTCCTTGAAGGTTCAGTACCATTACAATGCTTTACTAGCTATAATAAACATAAGCCATGTGACCACCTGATACTTAGCAAAGTAGTTTCACATTGGTCTGATATGTGCCAATTCACACCAAATGGTGGTCAAGCCCACTGATGAGCTGTATAGCCTAGAAAGCTTTAGAGTGCTCCAATTCCCCGTGAAGTGTTAAATGAAAGCTAAAGAGGAAAGCACACTCTGTGGAAAGACCACAAATTTACCAGATATGCCTTTGATATAAATCATCATCAATGTTTCTGCACCAGATTACAGCAACTGAGGAGGATCTATTTGTTACCTTCTATAGCCTGTGAGCGAAACAGGTGGCTTCAGCATGTCTTTTGATTGCCGAGGTACACAAAGGATTACTTTCTGCTGTTGATGTCTACAGTTATGCAGTGTGCCATGATGAACGTTGTGATGTGTATTCCCACATCTACATCTTGCATGCTCAGCTCTGATGCATCTAACAAACAGTAGGAATATATTTTTGTACCTTGAATAGACAACTGTTCAGTTGTGCAATCCTTTAGGCATCAAGACTCAACCCAACATCCACTGAGAATTAGTCCATTTAAAGCAAAGGAAAAGCAAAGCATGGGAAAATGTGTGCAAAGCAGCCACACATTCCCCACCCCACACGCCCTCAGACACAGTATATGCACTGCCACCAGGAAAGTGTTACCTTACCTTTCAGGTGAGTTGGATCATAAAAGTCTGTTTGCCCACCGTGCTGCCCTTCTCTTTTTCATTCTGGGCCTGTTACTGTGAATCAGCAAGAGTTAGGCTGATGGGATTTAACCTGCAGATATATTCAAAAGGTAAAAACTCTGTTTTAATTCTGTTCTGGGCTCAGAAGGAAAGGGGAGGCCAGAAGAACAGCCAGCTGAAGGTATGTACAGTTAATTCCTCGGTAACTTTACTTTCTTAATGGGGAATGAAGAGTCCTGCTTGCACCCTGAATGTTTGAACTCAAAGAAGAATTGGTAAGTGTTTGAAAAAGCTGAATTTTGTTCTAGAGAAACAGGAATTTCCTCCTACCAATGCAGGACTAAACATGCTAGAAAATGTTAGATCGTACCAAAAAGAAAAAATTCTCTGAAGATGAAACGTGACCCAGAACTTCTGCAGAGAGAAAATTAGAATTGCGTTGTAAAGTACAAGTCATTCTCTCTTCTTACTAGCACCCATGATGTAATTTTTATTATTTTGTTTAAACACTTTCATTTTGTCCAGTTTCAGAAAGGTTGGAGCTTTAGAGTTTTTTTGCCATGAACTTCACTTTTAATATATTCAGTTATGGGAACAGAAAGGAGAAAAGAACAAGAGAAACAGCAGATTGTAGAAGATTTTTGAATAATTTTGGAAGGTGAAACAGTTTCATTTTGATTCCTGCAAAATAACCAAGTAAAAATGCATTTTAAATGTCATTACAAAACAGACACACTTTCTTTAATCATGTCTGTAGTAGGAACTCTGAAAACACTCAGATCTGAGCTCTTGTTCATAACATTCCACATCAAGATTACAGTTAATGAAATCATCCAGACTAATTGTAAGGTGCTGGATTTTCTAATTGTGAACAAATGTAAAAGCGAGAAGTTGTTACAGCTATTTTTCATCGATAGGTCTCAAGCACCATACATTCATTAATTATGGATTAATGCAATCTAATCTACTTGAGAACCTACCCTGAACAAAACCAGGATAGCTTGCATAAACTTCTCCAAGTGAATAACTTGATGGTTTATTTCAAAGACATTATCATAGCTTACAGACAGAGTTTTTGTGTCGCTACTAATTTTAGCAAATGCTCTAAGGAATGAAGGCTTTACACTGTTAATCAATTGAAATACATGATTTACACAGCAGCATTCACAGAACACGACTCAGAGTGCTTTCTGAAAAATACAGTGCAAATGCTTAAGTGCTTGAATATCAAAAACAAAGAGAAAATTCTGGAAAAAACCCACAAGGATAAATAAACATAGAAGATAGGAGCTCATTAAATTATTTCCTGTTTAAGTTGGCCTGATCATAGGGACAGTTTCAGTCCCAACAGAGGTCCTAATCCATTGGATATCTCTGCATCACCAAGTTTGTTAGCTTCACCAAAGCTCCCTACAGGCACCTGGCCCCATCTGGCATGTACAATAGAAAGCATGCTGTGAAATACAAAGCAGGATGTTAAGCTTCCTGGTTCATTGAAAAACAAAATAAGCCACCCAACAATTCCTATTTCGCATTGCAATTAGAAGAGAGTTATCGGAGCAGTAGATCCTTTCATGTTTTTCCATGGGTACACAGTGCAAGAGCCCTGGATGTGGGAAAAACATAGATCACCTTGCAGGTAGTCTTGGTTTCTTTAGTTGGCTGTGTAAGGTGATACAAACGGGTGCAGTGTAATATAATTTTGAAGAAAAACTTAAAAACCTACTTCTTTTTGCTTGTCTTTAGCAGTCAAATACAAGCCTTGCTTGTGCACCATATGGATCTAACTACATTTATCACTACAATATCCCTAGCATTAGAGGATTAGCATATAAGGTTACAAAATTTTTATATGTGTACAGTTACAAGCATGCTTGGGACTGTGCCATAGATCAGTTTTTAAAAAATAAAAAAAGGCCAAAAAAAAGCAGCTAAACCCATAGCTCTAATAAACACAGGCATACTGATAGAAAGACCATATTTGTATAATACATTGAAGTGTGTACTTGTGCTGTTAAGGATTTACTAAAACTCTACTGGAATCTAACAACAAACTGTATGTATATGCCCAGGCCACTGAAATGCAGAGGAAGATGTGTTTGCTTAACCAGCTTCTGAGGACAGCCTTTTGCAAATCCTACTACTAAGAGAAAAGCAAGGGTTTATTAGATCACACCCTCAACAGCCCTAAATTGCTGAATGGTTCCTGGGAAAACCTAGTATAAGATCCACAGCACAGCCTGAAGCAGAAGCCAAAGAGGAATTTAAAGTAGAAGCACTGTGAAGAATAAAATGAAAAATGATTCCATCAACTTGGGTATAGTTTTCTAAGGTGTCTTATAGCTAATTAAGAATTGCAAGTTTATATTTCTCCCAGCCCTGACAGAATACAAATAAACTGCTAGCTTGTACCTGCTGCTGTAACCCCAGGTACATCGGGTTTCTAAGCTAGGGAGGGAGGGAGGGAGGGAGGGAGGGAGGGAGGGAGGGAGGAAGGAAGGAAGGAAGGAAGGAAGGAAGGAAGGAAGGAAGGAAGGAAGGAAGGAAGGAAGGAAGGAAGGAAGGAAGGAAGGAAGGAAGGAAGGCGAAGGCAAAACCACAACAATTTATGCACCTAATATATGTATATATACACTGAAAGGTAAAAAGTAGAAGAAGTCAGAGGTTGTTCCATGATGCAGAAAATTCATGCTGAACTCCTCCCAAGTTATTATTGAACTATATTGTGGTATGTGTGCTGTTACACACACACTGCATTTTATTCTTTCAGGCTTTACAGGGGCTTACTGAGATGCAATGCAAACATTTTAAAGCACATTACTTTAGATAGAGTTCAGAGCAGCAAGAAATGAGAAAACAGGAAACCATGTTTAAGGTCAGAGTAGATTATCTCACTTGGTCCCATCAGACCTGCAATATCATTTAGCAAGAACTCAAAGTGCCACCTTTGTCTTGGGAATTTCTTTGCTTATATTAAGAGGAAAACATGATGCAAGGTTTGAGGCAACAGCTAAGGGACAATTCAACTTAATGCACTGATTTATTACCAAGTCAGTATTGCAGACAAAGGTAGAGATATGGTAAAAACCATGGTTTGCACAAATTCTGCAACTCTTCTGTCCACAAAGGAGTCAAATTCTTCAGCTCGTGAGAAAACCAGGCAATAGTAGCACAATGCTCACTAGCAGAGCCCAGAAGAACTCGAGAGAGATGATAAATTGCGTATGCAAGCTAAGGATATTGTACATGTAGCACCTCAGATACCAATTGATTTTGATCTTGGAGTAGGACTGATCTGTGACAGTTACTGGTTTCTCCTGACGGATGAGGCCCACTTCAATTTGGGGCTATCACATTTCAGACAACTCTGTGCATCTTATTCATAAGCATTACTGGACTAGTACAAGACCTCACAGAGCAGCTTTGCCTATTTCTCTCACTGCATCAGACTACCGGGTAATATGTAATTAATTCCCCCCTGGACATGTCTGAGTTTGATCGTTGGTGTCAAGTCTAACTCCTTCAATCATCTGTCTTGATGTCATGATACATGATCAGCATCATGGAATAGTTTCCTGTCTGGGCAACTGCTCAAATTACCTACTTCTTCAAATTAGAACACCCATATACATTATTGTGGTTCATGTTTCTGACAAAGATCATCTGCAAACTCAGAGATGTCAAACTGACTACCCATCTCATTTTTCTTTCAGCATCACCAAGTCCACTCAATACTGTGTACTATGTTTCACCTTTTGGCAAATGTTTTTGTAGGATGGGGGAAAAAGTATGCCTACAGTGGCATTCAGAATCCTAGATGAAACAATATTTTAAGCTATGTTTTGATAACATCTATTCAGAAATGAGGCATCTAACACCGCAGTTCAGTGACTGTTTCTTAACTCTGCATCATTTTAACTGACAGTGAAATTTTACCACCAGCAACACTAACTGTGAAAATTTTTCTGAGGGACAAGGATAGGGAAGATGTAGAACACAATATGCACACATGTAGAGAAAAGAAAAGTTAAATTCTCTTGTTATGGACTCAGAGGTTTCAAGACATAAAATCATTTTAATGGACAATAAAACTGAGAAATTGTTGGTATGAGTCAAACCCTCCTCTCCAAGGTCTCTTTATAGCAATTGTATTAAGATTCAAAGTACTTCCACGATTCAGAGGCATTAAAGATTGCTAATGCTTATTTTCCTAACAGTATAAGAAATCTTTGAATGATCCCCATGGCACTGCATCATGGCAACAAGATAATATCCCTATGCAGGTGGTGTATGACATCCTTAATGAGAGTATTTCTGCCTTCACTCGGTATTTAAGGTTATGAAAGAACTACTGTTGTCCATCTCCTGAAGTTCTCAAGAGCTTAACAAAGCTTTCAGCACATATTGTTTATAGGTAACCCTAGCTCTCATGCTCTGCTGTTCTATAAATGGGGGTATTTGTGTCTTTCTACTTGACTTAATCCATTCACAGTTATTTAGACTCAGGTTTCTATTCACTTTGACTGCTAGTGACATGCAGAAGTAAAGCAAAGTGGTATCAGTCAGATGCAGATATTTGTGCATCATCACCAATTCCCTATAACTGTCCCAAACTATTTATGTTGGCTGCAGCAACAGAAACTTAGTTTGCAACAAGTCTGTGTTATTTACAACTTGACATAAGGCAAAAATATCAGCCTCATCTATCTCTCCAGTTTGACATCCTGACTCCACACTTTACAAGCAACAGCCTCGCTCTATGCAAAGTCGCCCCAGGAAATAACAGCATAGGCAAGTAGCAACACTCAGGGCTAGGATGAGAATTGATCTGCACATGATTATTTTGGACCTGAACAAAGCCAGTATGCTGTCTGCACTTGACCATGTGAACAGAGCTCCCTAAATGAGCAGGGTCTAGTAGTCACCATTCTGAATAATGAATGAAACTAAAACAATCCAAAGTGTTTTTTTCAAGATTTTCATAAATAGCAATAAGAAAAAGATACATAGCAAAGAAAATTCCAGTGAGAGCAGTGTGTGAGGATCACATGTCTGCACCCAAGCCCTAAGAGAACACTGTGAGTCTTAAATATTACACACTCTCAAGGCAGAAATTATTATCTGGAGAATGGGAAGGTGTGGAAGAGCTGTTTCTTTAGGTGTTAGTAGTTAAACAATCAGTCCACTATTAAAAATTTTTCAGGGTGAACCTGTTACTCCTCTCATCAACCAGTTTGCTTCCTTGAGAATTTCCAACTTCAATGCTCATGCTGGTGAGCAGATACACTTTTGCCATAATTTTTCCAAGTAGTGACCAAAGTTTATAAGAGATTTTAAGCATGTCAAAAATTATAATCTTGTCAAAAGAAAACATAAGTCATTTAGCTAAAATAATATGTTGAGACTCATCCCTGAATAACTTCCCCCTGATGACCCAGTGGGGAAAATTTTTTATTTTAAATGAATCTTCTGAAAGCAGTAGAGAGGGGGGAAAGAAGCCACAGAAGGTATAACAGCTTTCCATTTACTTTTGTGGGCATTGGATCAGGATCAAGGTAGATAAAAACAAGCAAACCTTTAAAAAAACCCAACCTCAAACACATAAAAGCAGCAATTATTACATTGTGTCACATGTGGACACATGTTCCTTAAGCTTGAAACAAATAGCAATGTTTAGGACGGTAAAATATTCACCATTCCACCACAATCCAATGAGGTCTATTTGTTCTGTTAATAAATCATGTTGCTTTAGATGCAGCTTGGCAGCTGAAGTCCAGGCCAAGGTTTTCTAAGAGGTTTCAGAAGCAGAAAAATAGTCTGAGACATATGAGATCTTGATTCAATCAGGTATGGTAAAGAGCCAAAAAAGGTCCCACCCGTTCCACCCAAAAAAAACTCCCACCATTTTTTTTTTTTAAATTTTGTACCAAATAGCCAAATTTAAATTATTTATCTAATAAAGTGTTTAGCTGCTTCTTGATCATTCCAGAAGTTTATTTGCCTACAGTGAGCCATAATAGTCATGCCAGCTGTCTACCAACCTTCATAAACAGCCCTCCTACTACCATCAAGTATGTTTGTGTTTACCTCCTTCATGTGTTGCTTGAAAGAAAACATTCCCCACAAACTTCTTCCAAACTGAAATTTCTTAAAATGACAGCATCTGATGTTTTCAGACTGCCTGCTCTTTGTATTGCCCAGATCAGACCACCACAACAGGTAATTTCTTCTGGTCTTTCTTTCTGTGATTTCACTTAATAACAGAAAAAAGCATTTAGGTGAAAGAGGAAATCTCTCAGTCTCTGCTAGGAAGAACAGTAGCTGCTGGCAGGAGCCTGCGCTCATCCTGGAAAAGGGAGCTTCTCTCCTACTTCTCTTTAACCTTATGCACCTTCTTCAAGTCCTTTCAACATTTTGCTCTCTCATCAGGTCTCTTGAGATTTTCTCTTAAGAAGGGAAGGACAACAAAACCCAAACAAACCTTCCAATCTTTACTTGCCCTCTGCTTCCTTACAAGAAATTCTGGCCTTTGCTGTTCCTATCTTAACTGATCATCCAACAGAGCTGTAGCCCAGCCTCTTACCTGGAAAGCATTAGGGCTAAGCACGGTACTACTTAGAGGACCAGCTCATCTTGAAGCATACAACCATTGTAAACAATTAAATAATCAATCAAACAAGCACAAATTAAAGCAGTATCAAGAATCTTTTCAGCAGCAACATTAAAATTACAATAACTACAATAACTATTTTATGGTGGTTCACTTTGAAAGTCACATTCAGATCAGGGAACTTTTCTCACAGAGAGTTTAGGCTGGCCATCTAAAACTGATTTAAAATAAGAAAAGTAGATTTGAACCTGGAGGATTTTTAGGATGGCTTTCTAAAGTACAGACAGGAATTAATTGTCTCCCACTGATACGCTAATTACCTTTTAAACTCCTGTTTAAAAAAAGAAATCTACTTGAGAGCTGGGCTGATTTGGAGCTAAAGTGTCTACAGCTAAAGGAAACCAAAGTATCTCATTAATTTGTATAGAGTTTCTAAAGCACAGATATTTCAAATACGTGTTAGGTTGATGTTGACAAAAATAATGGGTGAACACAGAGATCTCAGTCAGGCAGAGTGTAAAAAGATGCTGGAAAAGCTTCCCTGTGTTGAACCTGAGCATAGTGTACCAGGAAAGAAAATGTCTCTAGTATTCAGTAAGCAACTCCATAATGCATACCTATTGCATATCCCATTGAAATTAAACAATAAAACAGATTAGTGGGATTAATTTATTTTATATATATATATAATATATATAATGCATAAATAAGTAAATATATCTATATTATAGCACTTCATCATCCTATTGAAGTGCAGATATTTAACCCCAAGAAAGAATGTTTATAGATGTTTTAACATGATAATCAAACACAGCTAAAGCTGGACACTAGGAGTTCAGAGCCCAGTGCTATAATGCTGTGTATTTTCAGAAGTTCTTTGCGAGGGGTAGCATGGTGAGAAAACACTGGAGGAGGCAGTATCTTGTGCCTATGATCTCAGCTTGATTAGGCTGGCTGTCTGCCCATCCACCCACCTGGTATCTATGACTAGTCCTTAGCTTTTCTATCTTCTTGACACTACCTGTAAACATGCCTCTTATAATTAAAGAAATGGTGGTGAGGGTACTATCTTTTGAACAGTGTAAATGTTAAAGGAGAAAGATGAAATTGTTACAGATTTATCGATCAGGGCATTAAAGCCTGAGCTAGGAAAAGCAAACAGACAGCATTCAGATCCAAATTCTTGCAAAGCGTGCATCTGGATTATTGACATAAGCATCAATGCAATGTATCACCTAGCCTGAATGTATTATGGAAGAGTCTATGGTACTGAAGTGACTCAGTTAAAACAAATCACAGTGAGGGTCACTCACATCTTTCTACACTATTGCAGTTTAATTTGCTAGTCTCTCAATGGAATAGTGTGTGTGTGTATGTCTCTCAGCTTAGCTGGGGAAAAATAACTATTTGCACAGGTAGATCAAATTTCAGAACCCAGATTAAGCTTCAGTCTAAATGTACTGAAGTTAAATTAGATAGCAAATAAATTAGGTTGCAATGAACAAATATTAAAATACCAATGCTTAGCAACAGATAGGAGAGAGCAGTGCAAGAACTTGTTGGAAAGAAGGCATCTGGCTGAAGGGTGATTAATGTCTACAAATCTATGTGCAACTTGGCAATTTCCCCTACTACAGGTGTGAGCTTCAGAGTTAGAATGACAGCTCTTGGCTAATAAGGTTTTCTAGTTAGGAAGCAGATTAACCTTTCAGAGAGAAGTTTCTTGGTGATGTCACCATCTGCCTCGATCATATTTGCATTGAAAGAGATCATTAAAGTTATTCTCAGTATGACAACTGAGCAAATAATTTGCAACAAATAAAGTATTCAGTGCTGGTAAGCCTAAGCAGTTGAAGAAGCACCTGTAATCTTATCTCCAGTTTTGAAAGCTTGGTTCTAAGCACTGAAGCTTTTTTTTTTTTTTTTTTTTTTTTTTTTCCAAGGCATGCAGCATTTCAGCAAAAAACAAAAGAAACAAAAAAACCCCTAACCCACATAAGACTGATCAAGGCAACAAAGGTCACAGGTTGAATAACTATTAACAGGCATCACCTCAAAGTCCAGAGAATATTAAGCAAAAAAAATATGCCAAACAAATTAATAAATAAAAATCTGGCCTGTGTTTCTTTCTGTTCAAGTAACAGCCAGCACTAAGTGCAAATCTAAAGATATCAATTAATTACCAGATTATCCTTTTTCTTACCAAAGTTTTTGTTCTTCCTGATTTTCAAAATTCTTCAATAGTTGCTATTCTTTGCTTGTTTCCAGTTTTTTAGCTAAAATCTATAATTTGTTTATTAGTAGGTTAATTTTTCATGTCCTTCCACAACCAGAACTCATTTACAAGCTCAAAGTCTGATCTTGTGAGCATTCATTTATAGGATTTAAGGTAGAAATTTCAAGGCACAGGTACAAGTCACAGCTTGGATTGGTGAACTACCAACATCCTCAGCATTTTTCTGTATGTCTAGAGAGGGGGAATGGAACTGGGTGTCCAAACCTGGTACGGCCTAAGGAAGTGATACCTCCTGAAGGGGTCTAACGGTCTGCACAGACCGCCACTCCCACAGGGCCCATCTAGACAGGCTGATACTGAGCATCCCCAGCACAGAGCAGTACCTACATGGCACAGGGTAGCCCAAAGTGGTTTACTATAGCTTAAGAAAAGTGACTGGAATATAAATCTATATTTTAAGGAGAGGAACACACGCTCTGCTCACAATAAATTCAAAGACATCTTTGGACAGCAGTTGAGTCTGACAACACATATTACTAATGCATGCACAGCACAACTTTATGTATTTTCCAAGTAGCTTCTGGATATTTATTTGAACACTGTAACAGTGACACAGATGATTTCTCAGCAGGTTGTCTACAGAAATCTTCAGAACACCTTAAGGTTTTGAAGGATAACCAACACCATGATCTGTGCTTAAAAGTGTCAGTACTGTGCCTTGATGGCTCTATCTCGCCTCCTTCATTTTTCCCCCTTCCTCCATTGCTAAGCTTATGTTTAACCCATTTTCAATCTTCTTGCTCTGTTTCACAGCTTTCATACATATGGCTCTTGTACTTATAGAGAGCTCAATTCCTACATTTGTCAGGTTAATTTATATATTTTTCCATGACAGAACAATTAGTAGTTAATGTGCATGTTTCTTGTTTTGAAATAGATGGGAGAGCCTTAATTGAAAATATTCTAATTTTGAAATTAAATGTTATTTTTAGAGTTGCAAATGCATTTAGACCAGTCACTTTATTACAACAAATTAACATGAGTTCTCAGAGAGAAGGTCTGCTGGCAAGTAAGGTAGGCTGACATCATCTCTATTGGTTTAATCTGGAACACAGGCTTTTCAATGCTGTCTGGAGGTCATCTTCCCTTTATCTTGCACAACTGGCAAAGTAGTGAATGTCATTACAGAATCATGGAATAGCTGAGGCTGAACAGGACCTCTGGAGGTTTATAGCCAACCCACCCTGTTCAAAGCAGCATCTGTTAGAGCAGATAGCCCAGGGCCTTGTCCACTTGGATTTTTAAAACCTCCATGGATGGAGTTCTCCACAGCCTCAATGGGTAACATCACCTTCTAAGCCCTTCCACCTCTTTTTTTTTCCTTTTTTTTTTTTTTTTTTTTTAAAGAAGTTGACAAACTTTATAGGGAAAACCCAATTTTTTAGTAAAAGTTCCTAGTTTCCATTAAACTAGGATCTTTGATAAGAAGACATTGTTCAGGGTTTACAGTAGGAGGATGTTCTAGTTCTACAATAGTTATATTAATAGCTAGTGAGGCAGATGAATTTATGTATTTGAAGAAACATTTATCTCACCCACTGTGCACTATCATACTTTGCACCCCTCTTCTCTTTATATTCTTAATTTGGTACCTGTTCTTCAAAGAAAATCATCTTTCTTTAAGCTCCATGTGTGCAATGAAAAAAGAATTTCCTTTTGCCAGGCCATAAACAGACACCTGAAAAATAATGAAGGCACAACCCCGAAACAACAATTTATGTGTCCACCAGAGACTTTGTTTCCACATTTTTATAAAGTCAGGAATTTGCAAAAGATCCAAATGTCTGTAACACAGCATTGGTGGAGCCCACAGCACAGGGAGGCTTGAGATGAAGGTGGTAGGAGTGAAGCTCTTCCTCTCTGGGCAGTTAGCAAGTGAGGAGGAACAGACTTGATGTGCTCTCTTTCCTTCTCTGACACAAGAAACTTCCTCCCTTTCAGTAGGGAAATGAGAATTGCACATTGTATACTTTATTTCAAATCACTGTTCATGAACAGTGAAACACTCATCCTTTTAATTTAGAAGCAAGCAAGCAACTGACTCTCATCCTTTCGCACCAATGGTAAATATTACAAGTGCCTGCTAGAGAAAGCCCAGGGCATCCTCAACACTGCAGTTGTCTTTTGCTGTTTCTTGGACTGCATGATCAGCTTCAGCTAAATCCCAGTGGTTATCTCTGTCTCCTCTCAAATAAGGGCAAACAGCTATTGGCTAGGAAAAAGAGAGAATTTAAACAATTAATCTAGGGCTTTTCCACACCTCTTGCATTTTTTAAATTCTGTGGAATCTGCAGATAAGCCAGGGCTGGGTTTTATTTTTAGAAGCATACCTTTCCTTTGCGTTGTTATCCAGAACGGGTTGTCAGGGTCCTTAGAAAGCTTGAAGAGGAAGAGTCTCTTTAAATTTTTCATAGTATATAAAAATCTCATCCTAAATTAAAATATATCATAATTGCATTTGTATACATATATTAAACTAGGTAGTCTTCACCTTATTCTGTAACAGCTTCTCTGATGACTGCCTCCAGGTTTCTTTTTCCCCTCAACACAGCTTCTGGCTATGCTTTCTCTGAGCTTTTAAGTGTTTATGGTTGGCCTTTTTTTCAGTCCTTCTGCTCATGAGTTGTGTAGACTCAATCCACCAGTGACACCAGTGATAATTTGGGCTGGATTCGTTGTCCTGTCTACACCATGTTGCTGCAAGCTCAATTAAGGATTCAACACTATGTCATGTAGCAAATAGGAAACTTTTGATGTCCGTTCAGATACAACAAATTGTAAATGTGGCTTAATGGTTTTCATGGCACTGTAACAAACTCATCATTTACAGCATGCAACATTTTTCTTTTTCATGATAACAAATCCTAACAAGGGTAAAGGTTAAAGTAATTAGTTCGCTAGTTCTACCCACAGATTTTTTCTCTTGATTTAGCCCAATGAATGTCAAAAGAAAAAACAGAAATGGGAGGATATTTTCAATATTTTTTGACTGGTGTGAGTAAAAGAACTAGTAATGTAATTTTAAGGCTGTACGCTAGAAAAAGAAGGGATCAAAACACACACTTCATCTTATTTGTTCTGCAAAGAATTTGATCTCAAATTCTAGTCCCTGACATCAGCAATCTGCTCACAAGAAGTAGTTTCAGGTCAAAGTGGAAAATAGGAACAGAATAAGAGAAAAAATCATACTAAAAAAAAAAGCCTGAAATTTAAATACTTTCAGAAAAAGACAATCTGAAGAAAAAATTAGTATAGACAATATACACTTCAAGACATTCTGCACAAGAAAAACATTTTTATTACCCCACCATATTGTAACTTTCAGTGAGTTCAGTGTTGAGACTGAATCTGCTGTGGCTGCACAGCAGTTTCTGTATTAGAAAAGTAAGGCAACCATGGAATTCCTTGGTAACATTTTAGTGACAGAGTTATTCTTGTGGTCCGTACTCTCCTGCAGTGATTTCACACAACACAATCCAGTGCAGAATCAGTTCCAATTCCATCTTTTAATTCAAATTTCATACAGCCTATGCTGGTTTAATTTTCCTTCAGTTTATGACTCACAAAACCGTCTCTGGTATTTGACTCCCCCTGCCCTCAACAAAGAAGCTTCTGCCTTCCACCTGGTGGTCAACAGAATTCTGCCATGATTCATTACTCTATCACTGATGTTTCTTCCTAATTAAGATCCTAAATTCTCACCAGCTATTCAAATTAAAGAGTTAGTAATTTGTTTATATTCATTTCCCCACTGTACTCATTATTGCCATTGAAGGCTGAGAGAACCAGCAGGTTGTTTAAGCACTCAGGGCCTGCCTAGTTTTCCTGTTGGCTAAAGCAGGGTGCATACAAATCATGATGGGAAAGGAAGGTTTTCAGTCATTACTTCGAAGCAACAGACATGGACAATATTAATTTGGCTATATGCAGCTTTTAGGTGAAGGGCAATGGAGCAAAAAAAATAACGTTCCTTGCTTACATTGCACTAGCCATTTGCTCCCTACTTTGCTCTTCTTTCCCCTTTTTATTTGTAGATTTGTCCAGGCACCACTTCCGAATGGCTGATGGAATGTATGAACTTTTCAATGATAGATGAGATTTCAGTAGAAGATGGTTAATGTGCAAATTTGTTTCACTAAACCTGTACTTTAACCAATAGGGAACAGACAGGGAGGAAGGAAAGAAGCGAAGCATTCCTGGAACTAATAGGAGATTACCATTATGACCGAGAAACTCAAGAGGAAACAAGTTTATTAGACACACTGTTACTACCAAATGGATATGTTTTCCTGATCCCCATTCTAATTTATCATGAGCAAAAAGCAGCTGCGCCACTAAGTGTAGAGAAAAAGCCAATGAGATGCAAATATGCAAGAGACTAATTACCAGGCAGGCAAAAGAGATTCTATTTTGGGTCTGTTGAACAGGGGATTATTTTCTTGTAATGGAAGTGAAATCTGCCAGATCAGGCTCCCGTATAACCCATTGCCTTCAGATTCTCACTGAACCATCCTGCACGTCTGCACTGAGCACTGTGTCAGAGGCTTTTATCCACACATGATGCACTGCCCAGCACAGCTTCCTATGGGGTCTGATTTTAAAAAAGGCACATTTCTCAATGGCTGGCACTGGGTAGTCCCTCCATAGGCTGTTTGAACTAGAGTCTAAAAAGAAGGAAAGAAAGCAAACACCTCCGAAGTGTATATTTTCCTTGGATTAGAGACAATCAGCGCTCATTTAACTCATGCTCTTAATCTATTCAGTAGTAATCACTTGGTGTTAAAGCAATGCACATCAATAGGTCTGAGAGGGGGAACAAAAAAATTGTTCCTCTCCTTTTTCAAAGACTTGGACCTTCATCAGAGTAATAGTTTAATTTCAGAGGAGTTTGTAATTTTGCCATCACACTAAATCACTGATGGAGTAATACACTCTAATACACTAGATTTATGAAGTTTTCTTAACTGTAGTTACTACTAAATGTATGAACTGTACTAGTTACAATCCTCTCTCAAGTACTCTGGTTATTTATGGGTATGTGTAATCTTTTTATTGTCCTATTTTCTATGAAATCTATTAATTTGTAGAAATTAGCTTACTACATAAAACAAGCAACATTGCAAACATTTCATTAGAATTCTGGAGTTTTAAGAAGGTGCAAAATATCACCATCACAGATTTGAACTCTTTCACCTGGAACCACTGCAGTTAAGATTGTGCCCAATTTTCATGAAATCTTTTGGGTTTGTGGATTTCTCTGTTCTTTCCCCACACCATCTGAGATCACTGCTTATCCTTCAAGCAAGTAGGGGTCAGGCTACTGAAGCTCCGTATTACCACATCCATGGGGCATTTCCCTACCTTTCTGGCTGGATGCACACCTGCAACATCTCTCAAGTACTTCAGAAATTATTCTGTAGTTTAATGGTAGTGTGATAGATTGGGTGGGTTTGTTCACTAAAATGTCAGCAGGATAAAGTGCTTGTTTGCTTGGCAGGATATGCTGGGGGCCTCTTGGTGGGTGAGACCCAGATACCGTTAGGCCTGCTTAATCAGCCCCCACAGGTCTGGTCTCCACCCAGATGTCGTTTGGCCTGCTTAATCAGCCCCCACAGGTCTGGTCTCCACCCAGATATTGAGAGGATCGAATAAGGAAGATTGAGAACCTCCATCCCTGCGACCCCCTAGTAGCAAAACGAACATGCGCAGAGCATATCGAAAGAAACTACGTCAACCGGGAAGAAGACTGTATATAAAAAGGGACTGTAAAAAGGGAAGAGGGCCGCCGTTGATGGAGCGGAGACTCCCCAGCTGCCCAGCGCTGATTTTTGCTCACTAACTTTGCTTGCTGAAATTATAATAAATTCTGATTGGGTTGGAAACTTTTGGTCTCGGTTTCTCAATATATAACAGTAGAGATTTGAGGCACAGAGGATTTACCATGACATTGCAAACATACCCCAGAGCAAAAAGGTAAAAGTCACAGTGCCATGTGTTCACTCAGTGGTGTGAACTGCTCGATTTTCTAGGCAAGACTTACAAGAAAACACCGTGGCGAGGTCTCATCCTGAAATACTGTCCTGTAGTCTCCTTTCTGTCTGTTACTTTGCAATGTGTTATTCATTGTACAAAAGCACCTCTGACCAAAGTGTTGCAGCAATCACAGAATATGAAGTCTCACTTCTGCTAGGAAAAGTGGATTTCAGTTCACCTGCACTGCAGTCTCTGCATATGCAAAAAAGTGGCTCAAGAAAGCACAAAGCAGTTCATGCAACAGGATAGTATCAAGTCCCATTCAGAGTAGTAACAGATCAGCTGTAGAAATGACATCTAAGGTTTTTACTTTAATTCAGAAGCACACTTAACCACATGCTTGTCTCACACAAGCTGATGAAGCTTAAACAATCCCTTTCTGTGTTATACCAAATTAATCTCTCTACGTAGAGTATTATAGCTCAAAAATTTTAATGAGACAATTACAAACAGTTTCTTAGACTATCAGTCTTAAACATCAAAACCCTAAGTGATAGAGACACTAGTTAAAACTTACTCATATTTTATGAAACCATCTGGGTGCCATAACATTTTGGAATGGGTTATATTCTTAAATATTTTGAAGTATTTCTATTTACAGTACAGATTTAGACAAAGTACACGGTGTGGAACTTTTAAAAGTAATATTCTGCTTAAAACTATTAGATATAGCATTAGATGCTTGAAAAATGATAAATTAAACCTTTTACCCTTTGAGTATATGCATTCCCTTGAGAAGCAGGATGGTGTATATGCAATCTCTGTAATTTGCCATCATTTTCCATAGATATTTTTGCCTGATGTACATCTGTTTTTCTCTGATATTTAATCTTATTTCGCATTGCCTCCTTTTCTTTCCCATAAATGTTATCTGCAGATAGATTACTATCTTCATGATCTCAATGTCTGGGAAAATTTCTGCCTTTCACTACTTAAATTAAAAACTTGATTTGGAAAGCTAACCCAAAATTTTGAAAGCAGAGATTAAACTAAGTTTAGCCCAGTTGTTTGCTTAGTTTATTTACTGTGTTTCAGGTTTTGGCCCAATTCTTTGCAAGGGAACTGATGAGACAAGGTAGTATATAAACAAAATTTTTCGGGGCACTAGTACAGAATAACAGGCTGGACTGTATCAGAGTTTTAAACCATCTGGAGAAATAGCAAGATAATAAAGCTTGTGATATGCACAGAGATATTCAACTTCATATATGGATGATGGGGCGGACTCTTCTACAGAACAAGCATCTGGAGCAAGACAGAAGACAAATTTCTGCTTTAAGAACTAGGATTGAAAACACAGGGAAAAGCAATTTGTATTGCTCACATATGATTCATCTGTCATCTGTAACCACTCAGGAAGAAGACTTGAGTATCACAGTGGGCAGCTGAACAAGACCATGTTGCCAACACAAAGTGGCAGCAAGAACAAAGCAAGATGTTTGTCTATAAAAATGGAATTTGAACTAACACTGGGTATTAGCACTGATACTAGCCTTTCTTGCCAGTAAGAAGGCAGCACCCTGTCCCTGTCCTGATTACTGCATATAATTTGCTAAGCCTATTTCATAAAGGAGATCAGCACAATATATAAAGATAAAGGCAAGAAAGATGGAAAGATTTCCAGCAAAGGGAAAAATCAAATGAATAAGGCTGGAAGCAGGGGGCAGGGAGGGGAGACTTTCAGAGATATTTGTTACTTTAAATGACAAGACAGCCAGATATTATTGCTTACTCCTGTCAGAATACATAATGGGAACACTGCATAAAATTAAAAAATTAATAATGACTAATATTTGGCCAAAGTATTTAATAAGACAAGGCATTCTTGAGAGGAAAAAAAAAAAAAAAAAGGTAGGCAGGCTTATAAATATCAAGATCAAAACATTCTCAATTATGTCAAACTCCACTCTCTTCTGCCAAGAAAATTACTTCACTATTTTACATAGTGGAATTTAAACTTTTAAACACCTTCCTCTGAAGCATATTTTACTGACTACTGTTTTGAGATACTACTAGGACCAGATATTTCCACTAGTTTCCCCAAAATGCACATTTCCAGTCTTCTGTGCCAGATACAGAGTATTTATCTCCTGTGAGCACTGATTTGATGGCAACACTGACCACTGTTAAAGATGCATCTCTCTGTAAAACTCACAGAAGTGGAACTTCTAGGAATATATGTCCCAAGACTAAAACAACTTTGGGGAGTCCCTGCCATGAACTTTTTCCCAATGAGCAGTGACTCAGGTTTTTCCAATAGCTTGATGACTTTTTTTCCACATCACAACAGCAATGACTGGCCCCACTGGTTTTTGGTTTTGTTTGTTTGGTGGTTTTTTTAACCACTTCCTTCTTCAGTTTCTTATGACAGTTAACATTTTCACCCACAAAATGAAATTAGAGCCCCAATGAAATCAAACATACATTCAAGTAAATATTGCAAATATCAGGAATTATAGCGACAGTCATAAGTAATCATTATAAAATGTGGGAGAAAAAAAATTTTTGATATTTTTTTATTTATAAAACAGAGAAAACATTTTGTTCCATGATGTTAAAAGCTATAGCTGCACAAGAGAGAGTGAATATTTTATTAGCAGATGCCTCACAAATGAGACTGAACAAAGACATTCTTATTAGAGAACGTATAATCAGGTAACACTACAGAGGAATGAACTGTTTGCAGGGAATCTAACTGGCCTTTTCCTATGAGAGTTCCTATAATTCCATCACACAGCTATTCACTTGTAAGCTTTTTATTATCATTCATTGTCAAAGTATCCAAGGACTTCCTTGTAAAACAGTGGATGTCAGAGCATCTAGGTTGTAGGATGCTCTGTTTAGAGATAGTTGGGGTCTGTGGGGGGATTGCATGTATTTGACACATAAACCACTACTTGTTTTGGAGAGCTATGCTAGGAAGGACAAATGGGTCACTGAATGCAGTCTCCTTTGCTGTTGCAGCCAAACCACAGAAGCAGTATTTACTCCAGAGGGTCAGAGTGCCCCCTCATACCATTGGCCCCCAAATCCCCTCATACTCTACCTTTCAGCTCTAGTAGAAAGCCAAAGTTTATAAAAAGCCAGTTAATAAAATTCCACATGCAGAAAGCTAAAGACATCAAAGTCAGCATCTCAAGGCCTTGCCCTAACAGGATGTCAACATCTCCCCTGACCCCAGAAAGTGAATCATGTTCCTCTGTCTCTTGCCCTCTGTTACAAAGCAAGGCAAAAAGATCATTACCCTGGTCTAGGACAGATTTGCTTCCTGAAAGTAAATCTTGGGTTTGTGGTGAGTAGGGAGTGATGTAATAATAACAATAACAATAATAATAAAAATAATACTCTATGCATTACCTTCCTTCTTCAGCAAACCAAAAACTGGGCTGAGAAACTCTCAGAACTTTATCATTGTGGTGTACTGCTTTTTACTGTATTGAGGATGTGGAAAGTGAACACTCTAGAGATCCTTCGGATTTTTACCGAAACCTACTGTTCTGCAATTACTGCTTATTAATGTGTTTTATGTCCTTAGAGACAACAATCTTTTGCATTACTTACTGTAATCAAGGCCTTTTTCTTATTGCTGTAGTAAATAATACACATTTTTCAGTTTGATATTTCTCCTGGATATGAGTTGACATGACTGACTTATGCTAAAGTTAAATATGTCAAGGTTAAGAACTGAAATGCATATTCAAATCTTCAAGACTAACAAAGACACAGCAAGCTACTATGTCTGCATAATACAGGGCACAAAGTGCTGGCAATACAAGCATGAGGAAAGCTAAAGTAACACTTAAAACACAGGCACTTAACTAAGAATGTCCTTAGTTAAGGACATGAAATAGAATAATACACCAAAAAGGGAAAAAAGTGGAGGATGAAAAATGCCTGTTCATGGGTTTTTATTCTCACAAGATCTATTCTGATGTCTATATTGATACTTGTCTTATCAGTATTACTTTGCCTGAACTGAAGAATACGAATAGATTTCCTATCAGCAAGGCTGACTGATCTAATTTCCACAAAGGCATATAGAATCTCTGGTCCTCTGTGTTTAGACAGCAGAAATATTAGGCTAAAATATATCATCTTCAGAAAAGGAGTCATGGATATGGGCAACTAAGAGTCTCCAGGATGAAAACTGTTTGTAATTGGACACTGTGCTATGCAGTGGTTTACACCACACAGTACTGGACAGTCAGGCACCCAATAAACCCAAACTCTTCCAGGCAGCTTGGCTCCAAGTGATTATTGAAGAATGCTGGAGACCTGGAGTCAAACAAGCTGGAATATCCTTAGAGGAAGGACAGAGCAGTTAAGTGCCCCACCAGATACATGAAAACACTCAGAGCTACAAGGGCATAGAAAAAAACCCCACACTTGAGTAACAAAGAGATCACATTTTCAGTTACAAATCTGTAATAGGAAAACCCAAACCAAGGGAATTTCAGTGATTACATGCACACACTCTCTGGAGCATTCAATAAATGTGATCAATATGCCTTCTCTTGCAGTAAAAGAAACCAACAAACAAATGTCTGGTGTCAAAGAGTACGTGAATTATGATTGCCAGAGCCTCTACTGAGCAGCAGAATCTGAGGAATCTAATTCCTTCTGTAAGCATAGGGTGGTCAGGGAAGCAAATGCCTTGGCAGCATTATCAATTTAAAAAGCAGTTCTAGGGACTAGAGAGGATTTTGTTTAATGTCAAAGGAATGTTGACTCCTTAGATGTTACAGAGGAACATGTTATAAAGGATGCAGAGGTTATAGACCTAGAAAAGGGGCCAAATATATTTTATATGAGTCCTCAGATGAACAGAAATATTGAGGAAACTGTTAAGACTGTCACGTATGACAATAACACAGTTCAAGTCAGGAGAAGGAGTCTATTTCAGTACCACAGGAAAAATTGGCCCCATAGGGAAAAAAAAATGCACAAGACCTTTTTGCAGCGCATGCAAGCAAATGTATTCACTGTGTTCAGTTATCATTAAAAACAGATAGTATGATTTAAGAAGTCACTGGATTTATCATTTATTCTCACTAGACATCATATACCTAATGGGCCCCAGTTTGTCCAGCATGCGTTTAAGCAGTCATCAGCCATGTAAGGGTTTCTTTATATGAATTTAGTATGGTAACGTAGTGAAGCACAGATGGTTACCTGTTGACAATCTCATTCAACAGAAAACAGAGGACAAAATGTTATCAGTAACTAAGGTCATAGTACCTCAGACCTTACAGTTTTATGAAGAGATAGGAAAAACCTAAAACTTTTATGGTTTTGGGGCCCAGGGTCTGCTAACTCTTTCCTGACAATGGATTTTCACAATCAAAATCAAGCAGCAGTATCATGGGAGACTGTACCAGTCAAATGGATAACTTGAGGGGAAGAGGCAACACCTTTCAGAACTCCTTAAGAGAAGGGAGGTAAGGAGCAGGGACCTGGCTCTTGGGCTCTGGGACCACAGCGACCCTTTAAGGCAAAATACAACCAGAACATAAAGACTTTTAATTAACAGCCAAGCTGCAGAAAATTATCCAGAATAACTATGCAGAAAGCCTTAGAAAACTGCTAAAGTAGCAGGCTGTTCATGTACTTTTTAAATGCTCTATCACATGATGACTGTTGCTTTAGCAATAATTATTTCTGTATAAATTATTATTTTTATTACTAATGCTTCTGACAGACAATGGAAGGGAGAAGAGTACCTTTTGGGCAGTCTCACCAAAATGTTTGGAAATGACTGTTGTGCTGTCACACAAAACCAAAGAGCTTATTGGAGATAATGAACAAAGCTGGCCTCTGCCAGAGGGTTTGAACTGGCTCAGAACTGCTACCAAATAACACAAAATATAAATTTTTGGTTGTTCACCTGTGAAACTATACTTTTTATTTTTCATTAATTTCCTAGATTGTATACAACTGTGCTGGAAAGGACCTGAACTTTTAAAATACTTGCAACACTGGTGATTTTATATGGGGGTCAGAATATCATGGGAAGAGGAACTCACACAACTCGACTCTTCTCCTGCTGGATCCAAACTTTATAGTCTGAACTTTCAGGAATAGAAAGGAAACATTTACTGACAACATGAGAGAAGTTAAAAATACCCATCAGAAGGAAGAACAGGAGATGCAATAACAAGCACGCAGTTAAAAAACAGTTACTTTGAACCAGCAGCTTTCTGCCTTGTCTAAATTTAAAGAGCCACCCACAAGAAGGCCAAGTGAGGAAGAGGACTTGCAAAAATAGAAAAACCCCACCCCACTAAACCCCTAAATGTGGGAACATTAACAGCAATCAAAGCAATCACAACAGAACCCTCTCCTGGGACTGCTTCTGTGTCCTGGATAGGAGAGCTTTCCATCAGCATACTTATGGTTAAGTATCTGGAGCACATCCAAAGGCCACAGTAAACTTCGGATTGATTTTGCAAACAAATAAAAAAAAGTCAAGGCTGAAGTTTCAGCCACTGCCTCTGGCCTCACATGGATCATGGTCCCTAGAGACAGGAGATGAAGCAGGCACGGTGCTGTGACACAGCCTCATATGTTGGCACGAGTAGGCAGTGTTTCCAAAAAAAAGATTCAGGCAGGAGTCCCATTACTAGAAAAATGATGAGTGAACAGTTTCGAAAGTGACTTCAGAAGGTAATTCTGTGTCATGTGGACTCCAAAATCACTTGGAAAATGTTACTTCACATCTGTTTGTTCCTGCACGGGGGTCTGACAGCACCACTTGCCAGTGCCAGCACAATGTCTGCTTTCAGAGACAGAAAAAACATTCATGGTGCCAGCTTTCTAGAGAGTACTTCCCTACATAAAGGGGCATGAAGCTTCCTCAGGTGCTCTCCACATATGCCAGGGCTGTGTTGAGCCTGCCATAATTCCCCTCTAGCAGATGCACCAAGCCATCCAAGCCACAAAATCAACATCTTGCAAGAGAAAGTGGGTGGTGTACATCCACATCTCAGCCCACTGTGGATACAGGCATAGGTGAAGTCAGACACTTGAACCAGGGACCTGAGAAGTCCTCCCACATCTCTCTGTAAAAACACTATGCAGCCAGCCATGGTGTGAAGCCAAAGAGAGATGAGCCTGCCCTCCTCCTGCTCTGTGCTAGGCCCACTTGGTAGTCTGCCTGCCAGAGGCAGGGCTGTATCTTCACTCTGATTCCCCCCTGCCATGGCCTTTGGAAACCCCTTGGGCTTGCTTATGGAAGTAGGTAGAAAGGAGACAGCAGATAGGGAAAGGGTCTCATGTCTGTGTCCATTGCCACAGGTTGTCTGTCTTACTGGGGGCTCTCTCTTGATCACCTTGGAGAAGTAACACAGTTACAAAGTATGCTCACAAGTGGGTACACACTTCAGCCATCCATAGCACTGTGTGTGCTTTTACCATGGCTGTTGTGGTGTTACACACAATAGCAGCAGCTATCCCACAACCACAAGAGCTTCAGCTGCGTGAGGATTGCTATCCTTTGGCCAATGTTGTCCAGGAAAGGAACCCAAGGGAAAAATATAAATTGCCACAGCTTTGGCTAAGGAACTCATCCTCATTTCTATATTGGGAAGGTGAACACGCTGGGACACTGTCACAGCACAAGAAGAAAAGCCTGGGGACTAACTACCTTTACAGGCTTCTGGAGACCCCTTTCATTCAGGATTTCAAGGGGCTTGTTGCCCAGGCACAATCAATCAACATTTCACTACCACTCTTTCCAAACTTGCAACAGCCCTATGGTCCTGTTCTCCCCACACAATATAAAACAAAAATGCAGAGAATTAAATTAAATGTCTTCTAAAAATCGAGAAGGATTAAAGCTTTTAAACGTATTAGAATATTAAAGACTGTTTTCACTGTGCAGAGAATTTTGTGATACAGTACAGAAACACAAAAGAGTTTCTGACAGGTATTCCTGCAAAGAGGAACTCTATTGACTTATCTGATTTTTGGTATCGAGATCACTTAATTGTTGAGGCATCTTAACTACATATGTATTAATTTAAAATAGGACTAAAGGACAGGGTGTTTATCTGAGGTAAGTCAAAACATGGTAAGAATATGAACTTTCTCTTTTCCCATTACAGGACATTCACATTTTCACAGCTGTACTATTGTCATCATTTTAGTTGCTATAAACCCATTACTGTAGTTTCTGAATTATTGTAGTTACTTGGAATTGAAATAACCAAGACTGTGAAAGAAAAGCGAAGTGGCAAAGTAAGGGTTTAGCATGGGACTCATGTAAAAGATTGCCAACTAATTAACAGTAGGAAGGATGGAAAGAAACAACTGCCTAGACACTCAATCTGCATGTGTAATAATCCACTACATGTTGTAACCCCATAGATACCATGAGGACACTTTATATTGCAAATAGTTGACTCGATTTATTTGCTTGTCCTTCTGTTTTACAAATGTATTTGCAAAGGAGGTTTTTAATAATTATATAATATTGCTTTCCAACAACTTTTAGTTACTCATTCATGAATATATTACAGCACTACACAGTAGCTCTAGAAGAAGCTTTCAGTTCATCCTTCAGAAACACAGCATGAATTATTTGTACGTTGTGCACAGCAGTCAAGTAATGCTACTGGCCAAAGCAGGCAGTATAGACATCAGCTGAGAGTTGAGGCAGTCTGTGGTTTGCATGCCACAAAGGAACAAAGAAGAAAACTAGGAGATTCCTCTCCCTTCTGTTTAAGGGCTCACAAATCAAAGGAATGCATCACTTAGGCACAGCTGATACATCACAAGGCTTCATAGCTGGAACAATGCACAGAGCAGCGACATGCCACTAGGTTTGCAGCTACTCATATCAAGAGTGAAATTTGAAAGCAAATTTCTGAGATTTTTTGAAAATTACAGTGCCTTTCACATGGCTTGCCTAGGTTTTACAGGAGCTACCAAGTTATTTCTTCAATGACTATTACACCATCCCCAAATATCTCTCAGAATCAGTGGTGGTGTTAAAAAGAAGTGGTCTCCAGCAGACAAAAACCACCAGTGAGCATCACAAGCTGGTCTTGAACAATTCCAAAAGCATTTCAAACCACCATTGCTGTCAGGAAGTGAATAGGATATCAAACACAAACAGCTAAAACTATTAAGGGCACCTCCCCAGAGGAAGAAAGAAATGGAGCTTTAAGTCTTCTTCATTACACATTAAAATCAGAGGTTTTTCAGCTGGAGAAAAGATTAAAGCAGCAACAAGCACCTGGCTTATTATTTAGTGATTTCAAAAGCATGTGCCAGCCATGCTAATAATCAAAAGATAAGATCCTTGAACACTGCCACTGCAGATCTTAAAAATTAATGAGACAGTCTGTAACTACAAGATAAATATTGAGAAGTTGTTTCCCCAGTCATTGCCAGTATACTCCGATTCCTAATATGAACACTACAGCCGCTGAAGTAATTTTGTGATTAAAATTTTAACTAATAGAATTGCACAGTTTTTCTTTTATGCATCTCATTTTTTGATCTATATCATTGTTAATGGTATAGAAGTTGGTCGGTCTGTGTGCAGGGGGAAAACTGAGCAATTTAAGTATTAAGAGATTAATGGTCTAATGACTAAATAAAAAAAAAAACAGTTTATATCTAACGAAATGCTTTCAGGTAATTTTTGTAACAAATATCCTCTGATCTTTCCAGCCATTATAAGCCTCAGTTTGTCTGTATAGTTCCCATTGAAGCTAATAAGGTGCAGGAACACTGCCTAGAACTCAGTCAAGAAATTAGTTTTACACAGTATGGAGTATTTGTACCTAATTTGTGCTCCCACGTTCCTCCCAGTGTTCAGGCTAGAGAAAAACAGACAAGTAAACAAGTGAATTTCAAACCACAGCTAAAGTGATGAGATTAGTCTCTGTTAAACAAGTGTGGCCTTTACATCGCAGTGTGTTTATGCTAGCGCCTATGGCCTGGCACGTTACACCTAGGCCTCCAAGGTCTCGGTTGACTTTGAGACAAAGAATGTCAAGGTATTTCTGAATTTCTCAATTAAATTATGCAGCAGAAAACTTGGAAAAGAATGACTGAGTTTAATCCTACCCCTTTAAGAGACAAATATTGATGTTCATCTCTTTCTGTATGTTGCAAATTACAAAAAAAAAAAAAAAAAAGTGCAGTTTTTATACGCATGAGAAATGGGATTCAGCAGAGGCTGTTCCTATCTTTTGGAGATGAAATGTCCCAGACATATGTTTTCACCTCCCTTCCTCCTGTGATCTGGATATATCTTTCAAGGAATATGTGTTTGGGTCAAATTCTAAAAACACTCAAACTGGAACACCACCACAGTTATTTTTAGGGATGTTCTCCCTAACTCAGAAAGCCAGCATCTAGGCTGTATAATCACAATGACAATATGGTTGTAGTAAAAAGGATGTAGTTTAAGGACAGAAGAATAGAAACTATACATTTCTTCATTTCTTTTTTTATTCTGTGAAAAAGCAGTGAATATGTTTTGCATTTGTACCTTCTTGTTTGTATTCAGTTAAGTGTCATCAGACAAATGTTTTATTTATATTGTGCTCCCAAAATGTTCTTAAATCTTCAAGTACATTAAACACATATTTGTCACAACTCTTTGGCCCTGCTCAGCACATCTGTACTCATATATATGTTCTGGCACTGCCTGGTGCACATCATATAGCTGAACATAAAAGATGGGTTAGAAATCTACTTAAGAGTTTTTTGCTGTTAGGCATTAAAATTGACAAGCACAGACTATCAAAACTTCCCAATAGTCTTACTAATACTTCAGCTTGTTATACTCCAGATTTTTACTACTTAAGGAAAAAAAAAAATCAACATACTAATTTGCTTGAAAATTACAACAGACCTGACAAGCTATTAGCAAATGTTCTTTTAATCAAGTGAGCCAATTTTGACACCTTTTTGAAAAAACTATAACAATCAACACCCTGCGTGATGGTTACAGCGGGAGTGCTATTTCCAGACACCTGCCACTCATTTTGTTTACATGTGTGAGCTATACCTGTGGCTCATGTAGAGACACTTACAAGTAATGCACATTGACCAGTTTCCGCTATGCTTGCTCACAGTTGGTTGACGCATTAAAAAAATGATGGCAGCAGTAAATGGCTTGAATCAAAGACAGAACATAGAGCAACAAAGAAGAAAGTGAACATGTAAAAAGGAAGGTAAGTACATACTAAAGGCAGACAAAATTGTTAATTCAACAAGAAGTCTTCTTTTTGCAATAACCTAAACCAGAGCTCCATCAGTAGGAATGCACTCCCCTGTTCACTCTTAATCCATAAACTCTCCCAATTTTGCTTTCAGTTCTGCATTCACAAAATCCCTGTGTGATTTGCAGCTTGGGGAGGTGTGGCTGGAGACCTGTCTGGAAGAGAAAGATCTGGCGGTTCTAATTGACAAGCAGCTGAACATGAGCCGGCAGTGTGCCCAGGTGGCCAAGAAAGCCAACGGCATCCTGGCTTGTATTAGAAATAGTGTGACCAGCAGAAGTAGGGAGGTGATAGTCCCCCTGTACTCTGCACTGGTGAGGCCACACCTGGAGTATTGTGTCCAGTTTTGGGCACCTCAATATGAGAGAGATATCGAGGTGCTGCAGCGAGTGCAGAGGAGGGCAATGAAGCTGGTGAAGGGCCTGGAGAACAAATCCTACAAGGAGCGATTGAAGGAGCTGGGTCTGTTTAACCTGAGAAAGAGAAGCCTGAGGGGAGACCTCATCACTCTCTACAACTACCTGAAAGGACATTGTAGAGAGGTTGGTGCTGGTCTCTTCTCACAGGTAATTGGTGACAGAACAAGAGGGAATGGCTTTAAACTCCAACAGGGGAGGTTCAGACTGGACATTAGGAAAAAATTTTTCACAGAAAGAGTGGTCAGACAGTGGAATAGGCTGCCCAGGGAGGTTGTGCAGTCACATGTGGATGTGTTTAAGGGTCATTTAGATGAGCTGTTGGGGGATACGGTGTAGGGGAGAACTTTGTAGAGTAGGGCTGATGGTTGGACTCGATGATCCCAAGGGTCTTTTCCAACCTGAATGATTCTGTGATTCTGTGATTCCCATGGCATGCTTGCCTTGTGACCCTCAGACAGTTAGGGTCACCCTCAGCCCCCCAAGGGAAAACCATTTGAACCTAATGATTTAGTTTTCCCCTCTAGATTTCTTAAGTTGCTCCACAAGTTGTTTCAGGTGGCTGCTACCTGGTTAAGGCAGCACCAGACAAACCTTCCTGTGCCAACACCCCTCAGTGTTGTCTCCTCCCCAGTGCTCACCTGTGAGCTTCCAGGGGGAGCCAGTCCCTGCTCTGCAAACCCCATACACAATTCTCTGCCCACTCAGCCTGTGTCTCGTGCCCACAGCTTTTTATCTTGCATCTGGAGGATGTGGTAAACATCAAGGGTCTGCTATGAATATTTCAGGCAAGGGGAGTCTCCTGTGGCTTTTGCATGTATTTGAATGTCACTGCTGATAGTTCAGTTCCCTCTGCGTCATGGAT
This sequence comes from Strix aluco, assembly GCF_031877795.1. Lineage (NCBI taxonomy): Eukaryota > Metazoa > Chordata > Aves > Strigiformes > Strigidae > Strix > Strix aluco. The sequence continues at coordinate 156,681,969 of NC_133931.1, forward strand.
GTGGCTATGACAGTGCTAAGTGAAGGACCCCAGTGTACCTAGTGATAATCAACAATAGACACATCTTCACAACATCAGGATCTGATACATTTCATTTTGGGCTGCAGCCGGTTTCCAGCAGGATGCTGTACTAGGCAGATCTATAATATCTTGATGGACAAATCCCGGCTTCTCCAAACTCTTATTGTCATAGGCAAAATCAGCATCAGCACAGTGTCTTCCCACAGCACCAGGGAGACTCTCTGAGCACAAGCAGGAAGAGCCTCAGCTGTTGCCTTTGTGATCAACAACATCATCAAGCAGCAAGCAAAGGCCACATCACACTGTGCATGCAGCAAGTCTGCGCCCAGTGTGTGTTCAGGGCAGAGCTGCTATGTCCAAAAATGGCAAGTCCAACTTGCTAGACATGATACTGAAGATAAATTCTCAGATAGTTTCTCTCATTCCCTCAGCTGACTCAATTAACGAAGCTCTGTATACACCAGAACATTTGTGTTGCTAATCACACCGGCACTCTAGACAGCAATGATCAAGTGAAGAAATTCCTGACGTCTTGCTCTTACCGAGTTCCTTGATGGCTTCAGATAAACATACTCAATTTTTTACCGTTTCTGATGTATACTTTTGTTTGTTTGTTTTCTCCTTCAGAATAATTCACTTATACTTAAATTCCTCCCTGCAGATTGTTGCTGTCTCCAAGACAGGAGAGAACTCCAGAAGGAACACTGCTACGTAAACCCTCACTATTTCTCCAAATCCTAGCTCTTCCTCGGCCACGTGTATCAGTGTCAAGGCCTATGTCTGTATCTTGCACAGATTCTTCTTCTGAAAGGAAACATTCTACATGCCCCATGCTTTCTAAATCTTCCATGGTTAGTACACTTCCCCCTCCACCAAAACAAAGAAAAAGAGAAAGGAAAAAAAAATTTTGTGTCTATAGTGATAGTCAAGTGCCTGCCAAATACAAAATATCCATCCTGGGCCTGATATGGAGCAATGAAGGTGGGTGAAACATGTAATTTGTGGAGGAAGGGAAAAAAAAAATTGGATGCCTTAGCTCTTCTAACAAAATTGTAAGAATTCTCCAATTTATTAACACTGGACACAAATACCTGCTCCATTGCCAAACAAAGTTTCCAGCAAATCAGTTTTAGGGTTTTTTAGCTAGTATTACTCCCAAGTATCAGACCACCTGGAACAAAGCATAGAATTTACAGTAGTGAGTTGTGCTCAGTTTCCATAGGCAACACCCAAGGAGACCTAAACACCTTCAGAAATGGGTATATCATCCTGGTAAGGGTTCACTCATGCTCTAGAAGTGGATTGGTTTGGCAGCTTTGCCCGAGATATGCCCATGCCTGGCCCCCAGATCAGCCGTATGGGAGGTGCTGATGCACATCCCCTCTGACAGGGAGAAACCAGCTCCAAACTAGCGCCAAGGCAGAGAACAACAGCAATGTTGCTTGATGCTCTGCTTTGCATAGGACATCTCAGAGGGTGCATTCAGAAGGCACCCAGTCCATGCAGTTGTGCAGGAGATGTAAGAGGATAGTGCAGACTGGAGCTTAACTGTCAGAGATACAGCCTCCTAGTGGCACAACTTTAACTACCTTCCTTTAGAAACGTATGAGTTTTGGTACATCCAGGTTGAGCTTGAAACTAAGAGGGGATCCTCAGGATTTACCTGGTAGGGTTTGTGGAAGCACAAACCAAAGCACCTGATGGTGGTTGCAAGAGCTTCCCTCCTTCTGCATCACATGAGGAACCAGAACTGGAACTGGTCTTTCAGGGAATTTAATGCAGTTAGCCTTCAAAAAGTTGAAAAAAAAAAAAGTTAACCTTTGAAAAGTTTGATATAAAGCTAGTAACTTCTGAGCATCCTTCCTACTTTTTGCAGAAGCAGTCCTCAACACAACGTGATGTTTCCATCTCTTAAGAAAGGTATTAGATGAAAGATTTAACAACATCAAGTACCTTCTCTCTTCTGTTCATTTTGACTGACTGGAGATACACAACTTCAGGTAATCTGGATCTTACGGAGAGAGACTTTGCCAGAATGGCAAGACTTTTTTAATTGCCATTACTGAGAAAAGAATATATGTCAGTCTCAATTTCTAAAGACAGCTTAGTAAATTTACACTCACCCAAAAGACTTTTTCCACTGCCACAGATCACACAATGCATTTATCAAGGCTAATTTCATTTTGCACTATTGTTTTGCCTATTTGTGTTTTCTAGAACAATAGCAATAACATGACAATTAGTGTCTGAAAAAACTGTACTCACATTTGTTTTCTAAATAATAGAGCCTAGGTTACTTATTAGTCATTACTGTCATGGAAGTTTTATGCCTTTCTTGCCACTTTTTTTTTTTAACTGTAGTGAGCTGCGTACCTGCTCTAAGCACCTCTAAGCACAAACCTTTGTAAACCTTACCGGAAGCTTCATGTACAGACTAAAGTTAGATCTGAATTCCTAATTAATTATTTGTAAGGCAATTCCTCTTATATCCCCATCTTGCCTTTTTGAAGGGTCACAACTATATCTTCTGAAACAAACTGTCCAAATATGCCCTTTGATATTTTATATTAAGCTTCAGCTTTTTAAAAATAGTTTTGTCAATATCTTCTTTCCTAGAACAGACTAAGAAACTAGTCTTGCCTCCCTCACAAACCCAGACAAAGAATGGTGTAGCATCTGTAAAAGAGTCTCTCTGAGAGGCTTCTTTTCATAATCAACCAGCATAACCCACTGAGCAAGCAAGCAAAAAAATGCTTTTCTTCCAAACCTCACACTTTCTGTTCTTAATACATTTTGAAATTAATCTGAAGGGAATAAAGGTCTTTTCATCTGGTATCACTGTCTGAGACTCAAACTTTTCTCTTCAAGAACTGCATTTTCAGCCCTGTCCCACTCTTCTGGCCTAGGGCTCAGTGTAAATTTTCCAGCTGTAAATCACAGCCAGGGCTGATTTTCAGCAGCATACCTTAACAGTTAACAAAGCAGGGCCAGCTGGTCCTCCAGGGTCTTACAGGTTGAAGAAGTTCTCCTGCAGAGTTCAGCTCAACCTTTCATGTTTGCAAAGAAGTCATTTGGTTTCTATGCTGTTTATTCTCTCCACTGAGGATCCAGGGTATGGCAGAGAGTATTCAGAAAAGGGAAGCATTAACTTTTGCTGTTACTCTTCAAGTTGTCTTGCCTTCTTGCTGAAGGTTGCAGCGGGCTCTGGCTCCATGGACTGTGTGACAGCTCACTTCCCAGAGCTGCACCTTTTGCCACTTGACAACCAGACAGTTGCAATACTGGAGGGTGTCAAGAACCATCCACACATCATTGAGCAACAGCCGTCTATGAAGGAAAGGACTTCGGGAAAGGATGAGCATCTTGGTGTTCATCCCTTTGAGAACACTGATTTCTCTATATTTTAAAGAGAAGCAAATGGAGCAAAGTGGAGGGATAGTTAAGGGAAGGTAAATAGGAAGAAGAAAAACAAACAAAACCTGAAAAATCTTATTAGTACATAATAAAACTGGAAAGAGTTTACACAGAACTGTAAACACCTCTATGTTTCTTCCAAAAACTTTCACGATGAGTGCTTTTTTCTTCACAACAAACCTTATACTCAGGCTGAAAATATTAGTGATTATTTAAATGAAATTACTGGGTTTGTTTTTCCTTTTTAAATAAAAAAACCTGAAAATTGTATTTCTACATGAAAACTTTTGACACCTATTCTGGAAAAATAGAAACTGAGTGGTGGGGTATTCCAGACTCCTCAGGACACTGCATTTCAGAACATTTTTGTGAAACCATTTAGGGCTCAGTTTAGGGTTTTGTCCGAAAATGGGTTCAAATCTAGAATCTGGCCAAAAAAGTATCTGGGCTCCATTTTGGTTATGCTCTTACAGAGGCTGGCTGGCAGACTCCTGGCCCTGCTCTGATAGTGGGTCAGGGTGAGACAAGGGCACACTCCTGAACCCAGAAAATCAGTATTTCTTTCAGATGCACCAGTTCAGATATATTGCATAATCTCAGAGGCAACTGGCCTGGTTATTTATTAGGTAAATAGTGCAAGGGGTTCAAGTGGAGACTAGATACATGTGTGTAACTACATACGTTAAAGCCATTCTTTTATTATAAGTCTTCTGGTGCAAGACAGATATCCTATGCTATTTCTATACTATCAGGCATATTAGGTCTGAGTCCTGATTGTATTTTTGGGTCTTTCCTTTAATAATAATAAAATGTAAGAGGAAATAAATAATAAATATTGAATGTTTTGTGCAGAATAACATCTGAGGATTGTACATATATGGGATCTTATCCCAGCTAGGAAAACAGATGATATTTTAAGGTTCTATTTTTATGACTTTGGAAAGAATATATCTTTCCCATTAAAAATGGCAAACTAATAGACTTTGTTGCTATGGGACATTCTCTCATAATTTTTCTTTGCTATGTTCATTCTGTCTACAGCTTATACATTTAACAGTGATTTGGCAAAGTGCTTTTGAGCTCATATTATTGAGAATTAATTTTCCTTCAGCACCTAAGTGACTATAGTAACTGAAAATTCTCACTTCAGTATCTGCTTAGATGTAACTGTTGCCCTCAAAATTTGTTTTCATGGCAAAATTCAAACTGGGAGTCTGAAAAATATTTTTCTGCTAGGTAGCAGCTTTTCTTTATAATTTCTTAGTCCCCTTTCTATTATCTTTCAACAAGCATTAGTACAAGATCATTTTACTGACTTATGCAGCCAGGAAAGACATCACACTTACATGTGTAGATATTTATGGAAGAAACAGTGTATTTTCTACATCAAGGTGTCTTTGCAGAAACAGCACAGGACTCCCCAAATCCTTTCACAGTAGCCAGAACAGGTAAAACTAACTACATCTTTCAGATGTAGGACAACAAAAGGAATATGCAACACTTCTGTGTCAAGAAAAAGCTTAAACTGAAACTAGGTACTGATCCAGTTCATTTTGCTTTTGTCTTTCATACAATTAATAATTTTTTTGGGTTGAAAAAATGCTTCTGGCAAGGTCTGGATGCCCTAGAAAATCAGAACATGAACAATTTCTAAGGTTTTTTAACCATTTTTTACCACTGTCTCTCCCTGAGTGATTACGTGCTCCAGAATCTTCTTTCCAATTGTTAATTTCAAAAGATACACTCATATGAAAACTGAATAGGAGTACCTCATGAGTTCTTTGGCGTACTGCTCAAAGTCTATGTGATGAAGGTTTTCAGACATTTTTACAGTTGATGCTGAGAATTAATTTAAGCGACTGATAATTAGACTTGAAAAAAAATTCAAAGTGAAGTAAGTGGGAGCAGGCAATGCATCTGTGGAAACCTCACTACCTACAGCCCTTCTTTATCAGAATAAGGGACTTTCTATTACAAGATTTGTTTTCTTTGCATTAATTATTCTGATCCCTGTAAAAGTGGCAAGACTGGTGGAAACTTCATTTCTCTACAGCAAACAGTAGTGAGTAGTTTGGGCTGATTTCAGGTACTGCAGAGCTCCCACATGACTACAGTTGCTTCTATGCCTTAAAATGAAAAAGTTTACCAATAGGCTTGGCAGCCAACCCCTGTGCCTAAACTGGTCTCTTCCCCGCTGACCTCCTGTAACAGCGAAGCAGCATATTTGCTAAAATGCAGCATTTTAGAGAACCAGCAAAGTGGAAGAGACTGGCTGACTGAGAAAATTATTGTATTCAGAGAATGCAGGTTAATATTTGACCCTTCCCCAATTTTCCTATGTGACTTTGTTTAAATGACTTTATTCACTTCAGTTTTCAAGCGATGGAAAAAGAAAAAAAAAGACAATAAAATCTTTCCCTACTCGCCCTCTGTATATCTTGCCTGTACGATGTTGTAGTTTTAGGTGTGTGGACAGATATGGTACTGGTTATCTGCAAACACATATTCCCTCTCCCCCAAATCCAGAATAAAACTGTATTATATTAAAATCTAACTGTACACTGAGGCCAGAAGATGTATACACTGATTTCCACTTTGAATATCACAGTTTCACAACGCTTGAGAGCCTACTTGCAGCAAAAACACCCTCATAACAACTTTGCTGAAGATTTATCTTTTAAAGATAAGACTATTATTAAAAACAGGGTCTTCTCTAAATGGCTCTAAATATTTTTTTTCCTTCACTTTGAAATCGCTATGTAGTAATTTCACATAGTCTAAACCTTCCAACAAGCTGCACAGGACTGGGGGCAGAAGGAGTGAGAAGTCAAAGGCGGAGGTACACAAGTGCAGGGAGTGGGAGCAGGAGGCCCTTGCAGGGCAGGGAAGCTCCCAAGCGTTGGCTTCCACTCAGGCTGTCCACGCCAGCGCGCTGCTCCTGCTGCTGCTGCCAAATAGGATCCTTTAATAGCTAATCCAGGGTAATGTGTGTGAAAGTACAGTACTAATTATTCTCAGACTTTTCGTTCCTTAAGTGAAATCTTCACAAATAAAAGGAAGTTCCTTGAGACAAAGAGTTCACTTTAAATTAGTATGACCCTCAAGCTTTCAAGAATTTGTGTTGAATATGCCTTACCCGCACAGAATTTAACACAGATAGTTTGGGCACACAGTACAGTTTCTCTTTCAGTGACGAGATTGTTTATTATTTCCCCTTTTAACCTGACAGGCACTTAAAATATTTCTTTTAGCAAGGTAAAAGAAAAATCACACAAACAATTTAAAAACAACAGTTCAGTTAATCTTGTATGAGATGAAGAATTCTGTAAAATATGATATTCAGACAGCCTTAACGGGTTCCAAAAGAACAAAGCTTTGGGGAAAAAAACAAAACTTACTTTAGTCCTTGTTTTTCCAGTGGAGCAGTCAGTCAGTTTCTAACTGCAGAGACCTGAAAATTTAGGGGATAGTTTTTAAGGACACATCCAGGGATTTAGCAATGCTATTTTGTCAAGGCTAAATCTCCCAGAACCTCCTGCCTAGTGAGGGCATCAGCTAATGTATTCCATAATTTTATACAGACAGTCCCAGAGTCTCTTGCTGCTGAATTATTTATTAGTGAGACTAGTTGTTTGTCAAGGCAGATAATGGAGAAAATGTTCCCTGGGAAAAGAAAGATAATAGTCATGCTTTTAGTCTAAAAAAGAATCTCATTTTATATATTCAATGATATTTTTACTCTTTGAAGTTGCAAAACATTTAATAGCTGGTCTTAATAGGTTAAAGAACACTTAAAAGACCAAAAGATCTCAAAAGATGTATTTAAACTGAGGAATATTCTCTTTTGGTAAAGAATTCTGAAATTATGTGCTTTTGCAAACCTACCTAAGCATACCATTTTACTGAAGAACTAATGATTTTTGATGAAAAAATATAATATCCTCATGCCAAAATATTCACCTTTTGTTACTGCTAGCAATAAAAAGGAAAAAAAAAAAAGGACACAGGACAGCTCAGTGAACTTGCTGGCCTCAAAATATAAGGAATAGAAACTCTAGTTAAGAAGGGCTGCTCTTTAGGCCAGGCACCTCTGAAGCAACATACCTTCCCCAGCAATTCCCTTGACAAGGTCTCAACATTTGCCCTAAATAAAGCCCCAGAGGGACGGTGAAACCTGGTGTCACTTTAGTTAGATACACGCCTTTCACTGTACCACAGAGGACATCCTCATATTACTGAGGGAAGGATGCCAAATTGCAAACCCTGCCTAGGCAGAAATTGGTGCCTGTATTGATCAACGCCTGTGGAACTTCCAGCTTATGAATGTAATTTATCATTTGTTCTCTAGTGGCCTGATCTGGTTTTGGATGAAGCCAGTGGAAAAACTCCTGCCAAATTCATTGGCAGCTAAATCAGGTCATAGATGGAAAGATACAGAATTTCTAACAAATTTCAAAAGCACAGGGAAACAAGTAGGCAAAGAGAAGATTACTTCTGACTGTCAGTTAAAAGAATCAGAAATACCCTTAAAAGTTACCTGTTTAATCAAAATATGTTTAGTCAACACTAAACTTCAAGCATGAGTAGCATATATATTATATGACTTAGGTAACACATCAGGGATAGCTATTAGCTACATAAACTTTAATTATGGAAAATAAACATATAGGCTAGAGATGGATTTGCACTGAACAACAGAATTGGCAAGTATATTTTTGGTTTTCTTCTGTCTGTAGACATCACTAAAACACAGTTACAACAAGGTTGAAAGTAGAAATCATCGATAACTTTCAGCTGGGCTCAGACATAACACACAAATGGAGCTCTAATGTTATAACACAGATTTAGAAGAAAACAATGTCTCCAGGGAAAAAATGGGGTGGGTGGTGGGGAGGGGGGGGATGGTGAATGTCATACTACATCTACTGTATGGCTGTCTCTCGGGCACAGGCAAATTTATCAGTTGCCTGAGGCAGGAGACTGCCAGAAGCCAGCAAGAAATAATGGGAAATATTAGGTGGTGGTTCCTGCTGTGGGAGACAGGAGACATTGGTAGGGATAAGGATCTCTGGCCCTCCTGTGAGGAAGGAATAACAACCCCAGCTCTCTCTAGATACCCCTTCTACTTCCCCTACTCCTACCCCATGCTACTGAGAGGCTGCAGCTGCCTCTGATGTATCCTTTACCCAGTGGCTAAGAAGTGCCGTTTTCAACTGGAAAAAAGTCTGAATACATGCTGATCTTTGGACTTAGCAGCAGCCTTTGAAAATATGCTCATAAAATACCTAGAGTGTAATAACTGAAGACAAAGTGTAGCTGTTTAAAAAGGCTATAACAGAACAACCAATTTAGTTATTAATCTATTCTTGGAAATAGAGAAGTACCATCAGAGCTTATGCTTTCCAGATGACTGCTCTAATCAGACCCTGTAAGTCAGAAAGAGCTCGATTTTTTCCTGTGATCTTTATATTCTTCATTAAGCTGACAATCTGCATGAATTAATCAACCCTTAATCTGTTCATTCTAGGAGAAAAAATATTTCATATAAAAGATTTTCTGTTTTCTCTAGAGTCTCTAATTCATCCATATTAGGCCTTGAGAGATGGGGGAGCTACACAGAAAGCTCTCTTCTCCCACTCATGTAAATCCTTCCCTAACCTGACAACCGCTTGCTGTGCCACATACAGTCAAGTTCAACAAGGTCCTCGATATATGATTCACTTCCAGCACATGAACTGTCTCATTAAAGTCGGTGCTTCACTGTAATCTCGGAGTCGGAGAGAATCTCCACTTGGCTTTTTTCTTGTCACCCAGAAATCATAACATCCTGATTTAGGCAAGGAAGTCCCTGACCACAGCTGGGAGGGAGGATACTCAGGGAGAAGGGAAAGAAATAGGGCAGGTGTAGAGTGCCTCTCTTGCTCATGTGCTTCAAGCCTCCAGTAATCAGGAATTTAGGGGCTTCCTAAAACAGAGGCTGAATGCAGATCACCATGTTTAACAGCAACTGATAAAGACAGAAACAACTCTGTAAGTCCCCTATCATACAGATCATATTTATAAAACCCACTACGTTTTCTAATGCCACTTCTAATATTAAGTATTTTGATATTTTGGGGCTGAATTTTCTCCCTTTTCACTGCACTAGTAAAACCTGAAACCATTTGAAAGCAGCAGCCATTTGGATCTGGAAGCATCTACATGTTGTCCCTAATATCTGAAACTGAGACTTTGACAATCATAATAAGTATTATGATCACAGACCTTCCTTCAATTCTTATTTGCCCAAAACAACAATGCCAATGATATTGCTACTCACAAGACTTTCAAACAGAGAAACCTTCAAAACATTGTGTAGCCTACTAGCGTGTGCTTAATGGAGCTGCAAAATTCAGGGCATTTTTTTAAGCTTTTAGGGAATTGTACTGTAGAATAAACATGTAGACCACTTGCAGAAGAGCACTGTGAATACCAGTGCATACGTCAAATTCTTCCCTTCCTACTGCTCAACACTATTTGTGTTTGATGATGGCATTAGTGCTCTCTTGCCTCTAAAATAAACTCAAGGAATTTAAGAAATAAAGAGTGGATTAAGAGATAAATTGTTTCCAATTACATTTTCTGTTTTACCAATAGAGCTGTTTTTCTTCTCAGGCAAAATCTAAGGCATAGTTAAGGAGCAGGTGGACTGCGTGTGTTTCCCTCAGACATATAGCCTATCATGCATGTGCTGGGTGAATATTCCATAGCGCTCAGCTTGCGCAGGCTGCTTTCATTAACCCAGTGTTCCACTTTATTATCTGCCTAAAAATAGCAATGTGATGTAATTGTCAGATTTTTCAAAAGAAAAAACGCAGAGCAATTTTCCTAATTGAGCCAGCTATTTTTCTTGCACTTACCTTTCAGAGGCAGTGGCTGCCTCTGAACCCAGTCTATATGAATATTTTTATGAATCAATTTTATATGGAAACAACCTGAGCATTAGAAGTGGCTCTTCTTTAGGTTTTAGGGCAGCTGACATTTCAGTCACTAGCAACCCTGCATGCAAACCACATCTGAATCACTGAATGTGTGATTACATCTTTCTACAGGCCTTCCTCTAATGGGAAATCAGTGTTCCATTTACAGTAGAAGGGCTGAAATGGTCTAAAATTTAAAGACTTATTATGATTTCCCCCACAACAACACAAATAAACACAATATCTAATTTCCAGCACCTTCCTGATCTACAGTGCTAATGCGCCCAAAAATTACCCATCGGGCAAATTACAAGGGAAGGTGCCTTCCAAGGATCTTCTGAAGATATATGTGCAAAGTAAAAGTAATTTTCAGAAAGAACCAGATTGTAACAGGCTTGTGGGCAAGCAAACAAGCATGTGCATGGGTGGGTGGTGTGCAGGGAAGGAGGAGGTAGGGAGCAAGTATTGAAACCGTGCCACTTGTCCTATGTCTTTTACGGCCTGCTTAAGGACCTTCTGTAATTTTACTTTGTGCACATGTGTGGAGGAAGAAAGAGGAAGAATAAAGGAAAGAAAAAGACTTATATCTGTATGTCACTCTTAAATATTATGGTATTTAAGAGCTTTCATATGAAGGAACAAGTACCATCTGTACCCCACTTTTTAGAACTTGAAGTAAAACCTATGCAGGAAGATCTTTTTTCAGAACAAAAGCACTTAAATTTTCAAGGGCAGCCACTGAAAATTTTAATTTATTCAGCAAAAATACTTTGTGAGCAAGCAAATAACACAGCTACAGAGATATCCTTGAGCTGGCAGGTTCCACCGTGGAAAGGGTCTGACATGTTGTCAGTGAGAGGGAGAAAAGAAGGACTGATAGAGCTCCTTCCTCCCATTTCATTCTTTCCATCAAGGCCAGCACCAGCTGTGCTGGATTGTTTATTTTGTCAGACTTTAACTTGTTTTTTCTGTGTGTTTATTTACACATGCCACTCCCCACCCCCCCACCCCCACCCCCCAAGCCCAATTCAACTTTTGCTTTTTGCTTGGGGCTAAACTGAGGTACTTATACTGAAACCAAGCCATATTTCAAAAGTCATGGCAGCCAGGTGAGGTCACTGGTGACTGGAAAAAGGGAAACATTGTGCCCATTTTTAAAAAGGGTAGAAAGGAGGATCCTGGGAACTACCAATCTGTCAGCTTCACCTCTGTGCCTGGGAAGATCATGGAACAGATCCTCCTAGAAGTTATGCTAAGGCACATGGAGAACAGGGAGGTGATATGAGACAGCCAGCATGGCTTCACCAAGGGCAAGTCTTGCATGACTAATCTAGTGGCCTTCTATGGTGGAGTGACTACATCAGTGGATGAGGGAAAAGCTATGGATGCCATCTATCTGGACTTCTGCAAGGCCTTTGATACTGTCCCCCACAACACCCTTCTCTCTAAATTGGAGAGATATGGATTTGATGGATGGAGTGTTCGGTAGATGAGGAATTGGTTGAATGGTTGCATCCAGAAGGTAGTGGTCAATGACTCAATGTCCAGATGGAGATCAGTGATGAGTAGTGTTCCTCAGGGATCAGTATTGGGACCAGTACTGTTTACTATCTTCATCAGTGACATAGACAGTGGGATCGAGTGCACCCTCAGCAAGTTTGCAGACAACACCAAGCTGTGTGGTGTGGTTGACACACCTGAGGGGCGGGATGTCATCCAGAGGAACCTGGACAAGCTCAAGAAGTGGGTCCATGTGAACCTCATGAGGTTCAACAAGGCCAAGTGCAAGGTCCTGCACACGGGCCGTGGGGATTCCCCAGTCAATACAGGCTGGGGGATGAAGGGACTGACAGCAGCCCTGTAGAGGACTTGTGGGTACTGGTGGATGAAAAACTGGACATGAGCTGGCAGTATGCACTCTCAGCCCAGAAAGCCAACTGCATCCTGGGCTTCATCAAGAGAAGTGTGTCCAGCAGGTCAAGAGAGGGGATTCTCCCCCTTTTGTGAGACCCCACCTGGAGTACTGTGTCCAGCTTTGGGGCCCCCAACATAAGAAGGACATGGACCTGCTCAAGCGGGTCCAGAGAAGGCCATGAAGGTGATCAGAGGGCTGGAGCACCTCCCCTGTGAGGACAGGATGAGAGAGTTGGGGTTGTTCAGCCTGGAGAAGAGAAGGCTCCAGGGGGGACCTTATTGCGGCCTTTCAATACTTAATGGGTGCTTATAAGAAAGATGGGGACAGGCTTTTTAGTAGGGCCTGTAGCAATAGGACAAGGAGTAAACTAAAGGAGGGTAGATTCAGACTAGATATAAGGAAGAGATTTTTTTATGATGAGGGTGATGAAATGTTGGAACAGGTTGCCCAGAGAGGTGGTAGATGTCCCCTCCCTGGAAACATTCAGAGTCAGGTTGGATGGGGCTCTGAGCAACCTGATCTAGTTGAAGATGTCCCTGCTCATTGCAGGGGGGGTTGGACTAGATGACCTTTAAAGGTCCTTTCCAACCCAAACTATTCTATGATTCTATGAAACTGAGGACAATAAACTCTCACATCATTTCTCTATTTTTGCTATTTTGATAGCCAAATTAATTATGTAGAAATATGAGCTGTCAAAAAAACCTCCACCAAACTACATATGCAGGTAAATGGACTCCTTACTCTGGCATATTTGGATTTTACTTCCTTTAGCTTTGTCTGAAGTTAGAGCTGCACTATAAGCTTTTTACTTCACACTTGGAGAACATTTTCCCTTTTAGCTAACTGGCCCCATTCAGAGCTCCTATCATCTTTCCATATCAGACTAAAATTCCCTGATTATTATCACTAGAAAGCTGTCACTGTACCTGCTTTTTAAAAAGAGAAGATACCACCACTTTTATTTTTCCCCTTACTGTTTTTGTAGGAGTGGGGTAGGGTAGCGGGGGATGATTAGCTACAGATATTTTTCAACAAGGGGAAGATAATGGGAGAGTGTCTCCAGGCTGGGGAGAAATACAGATTTGATGTATAGCTGTTACAGATGGAGTCTAGGACCAAAACACAGAAGTCGCATTTGCTTGTGCAGGGGAATACTTACCAGATTATCCATGATTGGATCACAGCTGATGCAGGTGAGGTGAATGCCTGCAGTGCCCGGTGAAGCAGGGCTTTACTGGAAGTAAACCCTTCATGAGCATGTTCTACTGCTAAATTTAACAACTTTTAAGAGTTTGTATTTACTTGGGAAGGAAATAAATGCATGTTTTCTAGTAAGGAACTGCTACCTTGAACAGCCTCAGGGATTTCTGAGAGATTTTATTTCTGATGGCTTATGTTAGATCTATTTTTCATGTAGCAATAGATTGAACTTGCGTAAAATCTATCAGGCTTATTCTCCACTATCTTACACCAGCTGTATGTTAACACAGCACAGCAATTTCACACCCAGCACAGAAATTGGGAATTAGGTACTCTCCATTAAACTCAGCTGAAGCTTCTGATTTTTACTGTTATGCAGGCTTGTAATTCTGGTGATCCCATTTATGTGAAAAGCTTTTCTCTCCAAAACCAATTTAATCTTTATTCTCATACCCAGAAATGTATACAACAGTTGTTACCTAGTGCAGATTCTCCCACATTTTTATATGACTAAATAGTTCCCACTGTAGTTGTAAGAACATATTACTCTTCTATTTCCCTCAATCACTCAGTACACTCTTCTTTTTTTTTTTTTTTTGCAGCTTTATGTGTAGCTTAAAGGTTGTAACACTGCTAGAAACCTGATGAAAGTCCTCAAATGTAAAAGATTCCCCAAATCAACTTTGATGGAATTAAATATTAAAACAGCACAGTGGACACAAGCCTAGGACCCACCTATACTTCTGAGCAGACCAGCACTACAGCCACAGAATGTGTTTTTCATCTGTCTTTCGCATTGGACATGCAGTTGTGTTACAAATGTAGCATTTCAAATCTCAAAAGCAAAAAGTCAATGGGAGAAATCAAGATGTGAAAGAAAAAAATGGTTATTTAACACACAGTTCACAAAAGTCACTTCAGAAAAATAGTAGAGAGAAAATACTCAGAAAGCCAACCATTAATATAATCTTGTAAAAACATCCTTATTGGGTTCATGGAAAGAAAGATCACTTTTGACGAAAATTAGCTATATCTCTCACATAGCATTTTATTCTTGCAAATGAAAAGGAAGAAGAAACATCAGAATGATAATTAGATGGCACCGGCTCCCCTCTCACCCCACAGCTATTGAAGCAATGTCATGGAGATGTTTCACAGAGCATAGTGCAGCCCATTAAAATGATGATCAACATGAGAAGAAGACCTGAATAGGGACATCAAGAAAAGTAATAGTTGACTCCTCTTGAAGAACTAAATGTTCTGGAATAGCCTAATTATTACTTTTTGTTCTCCTCTTGTTACAGGTCACTAGGCTAAGACAAATACAAAGAACAGCTGTGACATTTGCCAAATCATGGGATTGTTTGGAACCAGCAAACCCAGGAGAGATGTGAAATTGTGAAGATGATGAAAACTTTAAACAAAGTCAGTTATTTCAGTTGACTCTGTTTCCAGGAAATTCAAATAAAGACATTTGTTTCCAGGAAATGTAAATAAAGAAAATAGCCCAGCTTTGTTTTAAGATATGTGCATCTCTCCTCCCAGTCTTCAGAGAGTATTGCATGAGATTCATTGGTCTCTGAACTAATACACAACTCACACACCATAAAGAAATAAGATACCAATTTAATTATGTAGCCCAGAGACATCTCTTTTTCACAGACCCTTGGCTTCTCAATAAGCTATCAATCTTTTTCTCCAGACGGTTTTGCCTCCCTTCAGTTGCTCCATTGTTTCCTTCATTATGCAAGTGGTTTCTTGATTAAAATTTGTCAACTGCCCTTCCCCGAAGCATTCCCCAAATTCAAATAGTATTTGCAGTTTTTAAATGTAAAAAAAACCCAAACACAAAAAAAATACTCCCTAAGTAACTCACTAAAAATATTAAATAGAGAATGGAAACATACATTTCGTCTCTATGTTCTCCCAGAACACAGATGTAGAAGAGTTTATCAGGCCAGATGCTTAGCTGAAATGGTATGTTTTCACTGTCCCCTGGCTCACTGTCCCCTCTATCTATCTCTCCACACCTACCTGTTCTCTGTTGTTAGCATAGTAGATAATTGAGCTACCTTTATTTTCCAGCTTTTATACATATGTATACAGTTTGAATCAAAGAATCGTCGAATGGTTTGGGTTGGAAGGGACCTTAAAGACCATGTAGTTCCAACCTCCTGCCATGGGCAGGGACACCTTCCACTAGACCAGGTGGCTCAAAGCCCCGTCCAACCTGGCCTTGAACACTGCCAGGGAGGGGGTAGCCACAGCTTCTCTGGGCAACCTGTGCCAGTGCCTCACTGTCCTAACAGTAAAGAATTTCTTCCTTACATCTAATCTAAATCTACCCTCTCTCAGTTTAAAACCATTACCCCTCATCCTATCACTATATTCCCTGATAAAGGGCCCCTCCCCATCTTTCCTGTAGCCCCCTTTAAGTACTGGAAGGCCACTATAAGGTCTCCCCAGAGCCTTCTCTTCTCCAGGGTGCACAACATGACTCTCTCAACCTGTCCTCATAAAGGAGATTCTCCAGTCCCGTGATCCCCTTCCGGGCCTCCTCTTGACCTACTTGAGCAGGTCCATGTCCTTACACTGGGGGCCCAGCTGTGGGCTTTGAAACCCAGGTGGGGTTTCACAAGAGCGGAGTAGAAGGGAAGAACCACCTCCCTTGACCTGCTAGCCACACTGTTCTTGATGCAGCCCAGCCTTAGACATCCCTGAAACAAGCTATTTTCAAAAGTAAACACTATCATTTGCATTGTCCCCCTAGTAACAGGGTAATATTTTCACTGTGTAGCTCATGGTAGTTCTTATGAAAGTGTATTGGTACACCAGTAATAGGTGAACTTCACAAGATTTATAGTTTTAAATACTAAAAAGAAAAACCTTGAAACACAGAAGGTTCTTCAACTTGTATTCAAATTTTCTTCACCTAAAATGCTGGAATGAAATCCTCTCAACAGTAAGTTTCTTAAGAATTCTTTGAGAATGTTGTGGTTCTGCTTGGGGAAGAAGTCTCAGGAGGATGACTCTTACGATATCATGTCAGTACTGTCTCTAGTTTTGGCCAGACCATACCAAGAACCAAGAACCAGCCATGTAGAGACCAACAGCAGAAGAAAAAAGCACCATTTTGAACTTTTTAAAACTCAAGAAGATACACAGTTGGATACTGGGAAAGAGCACACAGGTTTTTTTGTTTATCCACTTCAAAGCCATCCGTTCCTCTCTATGTGCCTATTTTGACATTCCATTCTGAATTGAAAAAGCCATGTCGCTATAACTTGCCTCTAAAATAGAGAGCTCTAGGAAAACTAAAGAAAAAATTATGCAAATATTTGCTTCAAGACACACTTCAGATACATTTCACAAGATCTGCATTTGTAAAACTGGATGAATGAATATTTTTGCTGAGGTTCTCTACTTGAAGTTAAAAGAATGGTAATCATTTCCTTTATGCTAGTCACTGGGCATAAAATAGAAGTATGAAACTCTCAAGGTTTTATTATTACTCTACATATCAAGGAATTATAGCTTATTAAGCAGACTTACTAAATTTACTTATCTTTTCCTGTCTATGAGATATATATATATTTATATATATAATGCTGCAAGACTGTCAGAAATAGAGCTTGGCAGGAAGGTAAAATATTTTACTTTTCAAATTACAGGGGTTTTTGGGTTTTTTTCAGAATTCAGCTCCCATAGTTTGATGAACATTTTAGTGTGAAATTTTGAGCCCTTAAAATCAGTGGTAAAAGCCTGATTGACTTCTTTCAGTCAGAAGCTCTTGTTTCTCTTCCAGACTTCAAAAGCACTGGTTCAGTCAGGTAATGTTTTCTCATATCCCAGCATTCATCTATGCAGCATGCGTACAGGCTGGAGCCAGGACTTTGATTTTGAAACGTGACTGCAGACTCAATTTTGACTTTTCAGCAAGGAAGAACAAAACTTTTGTCTGTATTTGCAAGTGGAGAAACAGAACTGAAAGTCCTAAAATGGTTATGTACTTCTTAGTTCGGTTCTTCTCCATTGCTTGAAACTTCAGGAAAATACAACTGGACATTTCATGAATGCTTCATTTTCAAACACGTAGTATTGTAACTATATTGATGCATCGTGCCATATGCTGATGTATCAGCTGTGAACGCGGAGAAGATTGGAGGTCACGGGATCTCAGTGAACCTGAAGGGCAGGATGTGTGCTGTGTGTGCTACAGTATAGGTGGGAGTTTGTGTCTGAAGTCTGCTTCTTGGATCCTAGTTCAGTTCAGAGACATGCAGATATTTATGTATTTTATCCCAGTTCAGCCCCATTTCTAGAACTATAGCTCATAGTCTACTGTCCTTTTTAAAAATGACCTTTTCTGGTGTTCCCAGTTTTTCAGGGTGCCACTAGCATGTTAATCTTTTCCCAGAAAGTACCTATAACATTACATTACGTGGTTTATTTTGATAGTCAATGGGCAACCACAGCATGTACTGGCTCAAATATAATTTGAGGTGTTCTGAGGGGCCTGAACTGACTTCTTCAGTACATCTCATGAAAGTCTGAGTACCAGTAACAGTCTGACAAGGGAAGCACAGAACTCTTGTCAAAAAGGCAAAGTGAATGAGACTGCACTGAGCTCCAACCATGACACTGGTGCTGAAAACCAAGATAGTTTACAGAAAGCTTGGAGGTGTATACCCTACTGCTATCATTGCAGTCAGTCTGTACTTTTAGCTCTGCTCCTTTCAGAGGCTGGAAAAAAAATCATCTCTAAACCCAGATTTCAGGCTCACTCCCAGCTTTTGTCCTGTGTTACAGTAAGTGTTGCAGTTTACGCTTTTGTGTCCTTCCCACACACCCCTAAGCCATTTATTTCATACCATGCTAGACAGGGCCAAAGACTGTGATGCTTGAAACAGCAGTTTATGCAACTGTTAGCCCTTTAAACAGACAGAGGACTAAAAGCTTGCAAAGCCTGATTGCAGTCTGTGCCTTTGATTTGCACAATGGCTCTAATAAAGGAGACAAGAACATAGCAGGAAAATGAATCCTGAGAGGTCCTGACATGCTTGTTTTGAGGCAAATTTTCAAAAGCTCCTATGTGGGGATGTAGGATGGAAGATATGGTCTGAAATGTCTAAGATTACAAATTGCAATAAGAAATCACAGGAAATAGAACAGCATGCTGTGTAAGTCCAACCAGCATGGAAAGGATTAGCCATTTAAATGAAACAAATACAACCAGAAGCATATTATTCCAAACTAAAAGTTCTGGCAGGATACACATTTGACAAAAATCTATCTAGTGAACCTTTATTTGCATTTTCAAAGGAAGCACATCACCCAGTCCCAACAAATGGATTTATTTAACTGTTTCTATGACAACTGTTTGCCTTTCAGAGCTACCAAATGAAATGAATGGTGAAAAAACACTTTGTATGGTAAATTGATTCCCAGTTATTTATCCCCATCATAAAGCATTGGTTCACTCAAAGGTGCTTAGTGATTTAAGCTGCATCATGTTTCTAAATAGATTTTTGTGCTGTTTTCATATGGAACATTAATCCTAGAACATGAACATCTGAAGCCTTAGTAAAAAGTTTTTTATGTGTTTTAGGTTTGTGTCTGTAACACAGTTTTAATTCAGATCACATCATAAGACAAAAGTACTCTCTAGTCTTTGCAGACCAGCATCAACAAATGACACGATTTTTAAAAGGTATTCTGATATTCTTGGTGGGGCTGT
Organism: Strix aluco; assembly: GCF_031877795.1. NCBI lineage: Eukaryota > Metazoa > Chordata > Aves > Strigiformes > Strigidae > Strix > Strix aluco. The sequence goes on from NC_133931.1 coordinate 156,701,218, forward strand.
ATATTGTCCTCCTCCAATCAAACACTAAAATAAACTAATTATTCCATACAGGATTATAGAAATGGAATTTTGCTGTGGTTATCATGGTCTAAAGACATGGGAGAAACAAGTATTACAGACAATGCTTTCTCTTTTTTTTTAAACTTAGAAAAACTGGAAGGTATACAAACACTTTCTCATGTCTGAAACAGAGTCTGCAGATTCAAAAGCTAAACTCGGTTATAGAATTAATTTTTCGTCCGAAGTGGATATGATTTTTATTTGTGCTTTCTATGTTATCCTATTTAAGTTACTTTGAGCTTCTTTTCCATTTGTATTGACCAGCTGTAGTTCCCACTGCATTGAAGGAGGGAGAAGCTGTCACATCATTCGCTCAACACAGAAACGCTCTCATGGTGGTTATTTTTCTCTTTCTGCAGTTGTTCTTCAAATGCTTCATGATTCTATTATTTCTACAGGTCCAGCTTAACAGCTGGACTAAACTTCCCTGTCTTATATCTCTGTTCCACTCTTATGGTGAAAGGCCAAGTATATTTTAAGAGATCTTGGCAGAAACATTAAATCAAAGAAAGAGTTCAGCCAAGAAGCTTCAATAGAAAACTGCCACATGAAGAAAGCAAGGGAAATGAATCACAGTTTCTGTATTTTTCTCTTAAAATAGCCAATTTGCAAGTTTTCAGGTATGGGACATTTGAGGGAAGATGAATGACATAGCAAGCTTGTATGAAGAACAACTCATGCTGGAGAGGGGAACCCTTCTTGCTCACTTGCATATTGATAAACTGACACCTTGTAGTGCTGTTTTGCAGATATTTTTCAATGCCAAGTCAAATGTAAATAGGCAAGAATACTTACATCAGAAGTGAGTATGTCACTGAAGTTAGCTCACACATTTTTATATGTGTCATAGAATCGTTAGTCAGGACGTAAGAACCACTGCCTTGAGTAAATAAAGGATATTGGAGTTTCAGATCCAAGTCCTCAATCAAGCAGAATGAACTTGAACTTAAATTTCCAGTATCCCAGGTTATGGCTATTCACTTCCACATTGGAAGTATCATCTGAGCTGAAGAAACTTTCCCCTCTCCTCATAAAACAAATGTAAAAGCACATCCCTTCCTACAAGAGGTTTGAACTTCAAGACACTACTTTTTCCAATGAGAAGAAGGCATAACTAACCTTAGAAAACCAGTCTATTTGAATTCTACAGACTTATGTTACAATAAATAACAGGGTACTTAGAATACAATGTGTAGTTGCAACAGATTGACATACGTGATTTCTTATGGAAAAAAAAAAAAAAACCCAGATCCTTAATTTATGACCTAACTGGGAGAAAAAAAGTGTATTTGCTTGTGTATGTGTGTGTAAAGACCATCTTTTTTTGCAAGGCCAATTAACAAAGGACTGTACGAAATGTACGAAAATGTTATCACTACAGTTTATCTAGAATCTGTGCCCTTCTCACTGAAATCTCACTACTGAAGCTTTACATCTGGTACATATATCAGGCTTGTAAACAGGAATAATGGTGGGGAGCTTGCTATGAACATTACCTGGTTAAACAGAAATGAAGCATTTTTTCAGCGCTATTGCTATGGGCCACTCCTCTGTGTTTCACAAAACACTGTTAGGATGTAGCCCTGGGGACACTGCCCTGAAAAACAGTGCCTCAAACACTCATACATTAGCAGTGATTGCTGAATTAAGCCAGGCAATAGCCAATAATACCATTAACCAAAACAAGCTGATTCCTCATGAAAAATAAGCTTCAGATATCTGCAGGGGAAAACACTCCATGAATAACGAGATATTGCAGAGCGGACTGAAAACGCACTGTAACCGCCCCATCTGCTGGTGTGGGCTAACACTGCACACAGCCGCTGTGGAAATTTCTAGTTAACACAGAAACAGGTGAGTGTTCTGGTTCGTGTTTGGGTCATGTACCATCTGGTTTCATGCGTGGTTCAAGACTAGCCTTGGCCAGGTCAGCCGTGGATCACCGGGCAAAAACGCAGAGGGCAGAACGCTGCTGACTGCCTGGTTTGTTCCCAACCTCCTGGCAATAATATCTGCTGCTTATTAGTAAGCGATTTCATCTGTATGTGTAAACAACTGTGGCAACACCACCTTCTAAGAGATGCGGCATTTGGTGAGCATGATGCAAGTAAATACCAGCAGTTGATCAGCTCCAGCCTACTGATGTGCCAGCCAAGTCATTCATGATCTATTAGAGATGTATCATGACTACAGTTACTACTGCTAATAGCAATATAGTTATAATACTATTAGAATTATTACAGCCTTTGTTAATAACAATTGCTAAATAAATTTATATGGCATATTATTATATGATAATTGTCATCAAGTATAGAGAGCTGAGGGGAGAGTAGTTAAAACTTATCCACATGCTACCTCAGGGGGAAATAGTGATTGAGTGTTTGTGGTTTTGTTTGATTTTTGTCAGGTAAAGTGAGAGGTAATGACACATATAAGACCAGGCTCAGGTTTCTCCTCTGCTTAATTCTCACCAAAATTCCCTGGCACAAAACCTGCTTTCATTTAGTATATTTCCCACATTTGAAGTCCCACAAAGGTACTTCATGTGTTACTGATTATAAGCACAGGAGAGTTATAAGCCAGTTCTTCAAGTTTATGTTATGAATGTGTTCCTATTGCTTTGTAAAGACACAGCAGTATGGCAGAAGTAGCATGAAAACATAGCATCATAGCCCTCAAAACTTGGAATTCTCATGTTGCAGAATTTAATTTTGTTCTAAACAAAAACAAAGGCAAAAGTGTTGTTTTGTGGGGACTCCCCTCTCCAGATTTTCCATAAAATTGAATTCTCTAAAATGTAATGTTGGACAATGCCCTCTTCGGAACATTAAGACTGTCACCATTTCATTCTATTCTACTTCAAGATACCAATATCAAGTGAGCTTATTTTGCTCTACAGCCATCACTAAATAGAATATCTTGAGCTAAGCATCAGAGTACTGCTTTACAGCTCAAATAAGAAACACAAAAAGGTTTTAAGTAGCAACTGACATTCATTACAATAAAAATATAGTATAAAATATTGAAAAATATAAAGCCTGATGGTCTATAACATATGAAAATAAAATTTGCACCTATTTGGTTAAGGCTGCCTTTTCTGACAACAAAATTCTTGATGTAAATTTCAGAACACCTCTCTTCAGACTTCCAGGTAAAAACAGGACATTGTCTTTTTTTTTTTTTTTTTTTTTTCTGATTTTCCTTATTCTACACTGCAACACCTTAGCACCTTTCATACATCAAAAAAAAGTCCTTTCAGCAATGTAGCCTAACATGCAAATTTACTGCATTGCTTACAACACTCCTTGTTAGTGAGTTTTATATATGTCTTCAGCCTATCATCTGGGGCAGTCATGTTAGAGGAAACAAAAGCATTTACCTTGTTAAGTTTAAAAGAAATTCCTACCATTGAGATATCTTGGCAAGTATCGAAGTACTTCTGCACTTCAAATTAGTGAAATTGCAGCTCCTGGAGTACTTACAGGACTCTCACAATTATGGCCATATGGACAGGACCACCTGAATGAAAAGGTTGTGATGAATCAAGTCTAACATTTTATGGCTTTTTTTCCTCCCCAGAGATGAGCACTTTGGGTTTGTCCCTCCCTCTGATGGGGTTGCATTTAACAGAGATGAATGAATGTACCTTGGACACCAGCTTCCCAGGCATCACTTCACCCACCACCTAGTTTCTTGGTCGTACACCATCTGTAGTCAGGGCTTTGGACCCATCTTAGCCAACACCACCATCCCTGCTCTTCCCACCCCCGTAACCATGTTTACTGCTCACCTAGGTTCTTCTCAATTCACTCATGTTTTGTGAGGATAGCATGCGATGATGTAAATTTTTCCATTATGATCAGCAGCCCAAAAGGTCCCAGCTTTGTAAATCTGACTGAGCTGCTGTTCACTGGAGAACCCCCAAGGTTTCTAAGGCACCTTTGTAGAGCAGCCACAGGACACATACAATCATCCATGTGAGGTAATGGCCTCAAGTTGCGCCAGGAAAGGTTTAGACTAGATATTAGAAAGTTTTTCTTTCCAGAACGGGTTGTTAGGTGTTGGAATGGGCTGCCCAGGGATGTGGTGGAGTCCCCATCCCTGGAGGTGTTTAAGAGTACGGTCGACATAGCGCTGAGGGATATGGTGTAGTTGGAAACTGTCAGTGCTAGGTTAACAGTTGGACTAGATGATCTTCAAGGTCCTTTCCAACCTAGATGATTCTGTGAAAATATACAGTGTATATTTTGTAGTACAAATAGTAGTACTGTGTACACCCTGAACAGTTGCTTGTCCTCCAGCATCCAGGCGTCATGAAGTGTTGCCTGGATTTGCCATTCAAGCATGGTATCAATGTTACAATGTACCCCAAAACCACTGGATTGACTGTGGATCAGGTGTGACACAGTTTATTATATGTATTTCTCACTGGAAAATCCCACTCAAGAGCATTGCTTTACTGATAGTGAAAAGGAGGAATATGTGAAGGTTATAGTAATCTGATTACTTATTCTTTCTTCTCGGAACAAGACAGACAGGTGGATAGGTGTCTTGCTAATGCAGTTTCCACCTTCAGCACTTGTTCTTGGTAAGTTAATGAAGTGCTCCCATCAGACCGAACATTTGTGCTTCCTCCATTGCTGCTAGGAGCTGAGGGCTGGTCACAGGCCCCCACGAAGACTTTGCTACATGGGCTACCTCCAGGGGAGCAGGGAGCCGGGGCAGGTAACTGACCCATTTGTTACAGATGACTGAAAGTCCCCCTTGCCCTTTGAAAAAGAAACATCTTCTTTCCACCACCAGGTGTCCTGCCTTCCTAGAAAGCTACAGGCTTATCGGGTCTAAAACATCAACTTCTGAAGTTGGTAGGGGGGTGCTGCAATAGGGGTTAGAGCAGGACCATTGGAGGACTGGGAGAAATCTAAGTCAGAAAATTAAGGAGGTGCTATGCGGGCCAGTAGTGGCCCTTTTGGTTCCTTCCGTCTTCCTGACGAACAAAGGGTGGACAAGATGTATTAAAACTGTAACTTTGGTTATTCTCTGAATTTTTGCTTTCTTTGCTTTCTTCTCTCACAGTATATTTTTGTTATTGTATATTCTCTTGATCCTCCAAGTGCAACAGAACAATATGTAAAACTCTAACAGAAACAAAGAAGAAAAAGAGAAATCCCACACAGAGTGCATTAATATGGTGACAGGAGTTGTACTTATGCATAAGGTTGGTCTGTGAAGAATTCTCGTGCCTTATCAGAGTGAAAAAATACATTTTAAGATGTCCCTTTCTCACTCTCCAGATTTGTATTCTCTAGCTACACCTGCAGAAAAGTTTAGAAGAAACGCCTACATTTGAAGACAGCTGGCTAAAGCTTCCAGAGATGAACATTTTACAAATAAGACCTATTTACATATGAAAAAAGCAATACTGACAAACAATTACCACCCTGCACCAGATGCAAACTCTGAGTTCAGCACAACTTAAAAACAGAAATTCTGATTTGAGGGGAATTAAAAGCTTGATCCAAAGCATACTGAAATTCATAACAAGGCCTATGTTCACTGCAATGGGCTCTCGATTAAGTCCAGTTGGAATTTGATTCCAGAGAGTGGATTTTTCCCTCCATGGTCCACTGCAGCTGTCTGTAGCTGCAGCTGTGCAGCACTCTAGACTTTTGTCTTACAGAAATCTACATTAATCTCCAATTTAAATTTATCTTGTCACCAGTTCCCACCCTGTATCCTAGATCACATTCAATGCAAAACAAACATCTTCCAGGACTTGTGAGCTTAGGAAAGCTGGGCTCAACATAATGAAAAATTCAGTTTGGTTCCAGAAAACCATTCTCTGAATTAGGCAATCACTCTGTGTGCCCCTACATAAGGAAGTGTATCAAATTTATAATAGTAAATACCTGGCATATCATCAAGTGCATACACACTGTCTCCTCTAAGCAAATTCTAGACTTCTCAAGTTTATTGGGAATCTTTATCCTCCTCTATCGTGACTAGCTTCACCTTAATTCAGGCTGTTCAACTCGTGCTACCTCAAAATTTTCCCCTTCTCTCAGAACCTACTTCCTACTGTGCTTCTGCAATAAATCCTCCCACCAACCCTTCCGCCCTGAGCTCCCACTGCAGTTTCTCTGCAAGTAGTCAAATGAATTTATTCACATCTTAGCAGCCTTCCCCTTGGTTTGTGTATGTTAACGAAGAGCCTGCAGCAGCAGGTTGGCACTAACCCAGCTGAGCTCCTCTTCACCACTTCCAGCAACTGCTGCCAAGTTGCACAAGCAAAGTCGCAATGCTTGAGAGTTGTGCTAGCTACGAGAGGAAATGGGAAGTCTTTGAGCAAATTTGATTTGGAGATTAGCCTGAGGGAAAGGCGGTATTTTGATTTCTGAACAGTTGTAGGGTTCTAAGATTCAATCTTCATGAGAAGAAAACCTGAGCCATCATATTTCAAAGTGAATGAGATCTATTCATGTTAACATCAGGCCTCCTTTTAGATGTGCAAATCCCTCAGAGATGGTGTTTCGAGGCTCAGTCCTGCCCAAAGTGGGGAAGGCCAAGTGAAATTCCCCATCATGGACAACAGATCATAATCTTCCTTTCTCTCTGGACTGGTAAAATTTACTGGATTATATAATGTGCCAGACTAACAATTTTGGGTTTAGGAGGTTCATCTGTAGTGTAGGAGATTTAGATTCTTCTCTGCTTTGACCGATTCAGACAGAATCTCTCTTAATTGAATTGTTCAAGAATTTCTAGACCCTAACAATTTCACTTTGTTGTTTAAATAAGAATGACCAGCCACATTGTTTTAGTCTCTTTAACTGAGAGCTTACACTTACATCAATTCTGATAAGCAAAACCACAGATTTGTGTGGTCATTCCCAAAATATACATACAAAATAAAATTCTTTGCCCAAACTATTACTAATAGTGAATGAACAATAAAGAGCACACTGGTCAAGTATTGAATATGGGACTGTGTGAACTGGTCATTATCTATCCTGGGATAAAGCTGATGGAGCTACCTGGAGAGCAACTCTCAAAGAGAGACAGCCTAAGCATCCCATTTTGCAGTACTACCTCAGCTTTAGTTGTGACGTTATCCTCTAAAACCTAGCAGTAATCTGTAACCCAGGTAATTAAGCCTGCCTGAGACCAAATGTATTTTCTCTTTTCCTGGTTCTGCTGCATGCTTCACTTGTTATAGCCCATTTTAACAAGCCCATTCGGCTGCATGTAGTCTTTTGAGATGTCAGATTGATTTTTATTCTGACTACTAGACATTGCTCAAGATCATACATTATGGACAGTACCTCACTGTCATCTAAGCCACTGCTGTAGTGGTGGCTATTTTGTCATGTAAAAGCCCAGCTGTCTGCTGATATGTGATAAGTACTGAAAATGGTACATTGCAATCCAAGCTACTGTAGCATTATAGCCGAAAGAGGATTACAAATGGGATGGCTGCTATAAGGAAAGGCTATATACAGTTGCACATATGCACTCCAGTGATTCTTATCATGGGAGGGTAGAACAGCATTTTCACTTTTAAGAAAAATTTCTCTCCAGGGTGTACTACTGCTACCATGCTGCCAATTACTGCTTCCTGGCAATGAACAGAGACCGTATGCTCGTAGGCTGTGACGTTTGATTAACGACTGTAATACAGAGTCACCTGAGGAAGGAGCAGAGTCATTAACATGAGCAAAAAGGAATCAATAGCTGTAGCATTGTCTCTCAACAATATTTTGTGGGAAAGCAAGGGAAGGAAGTGAAATAAAATAGAAAGGAATTAGAGCAGGAAAATAATGATCATAGCTGTCTCTAGATAGCTCCCCAGAGAGGAGGCAATTGACAGCTTTTGCTTGGATGGGGCTGTTCCCTTCCTCTGTGCAATAGCCTCCATCAAATTATATATCACTGAAGTAGACTGAATCCCTGTAAAGAGGAAGATGACATCCACAGGCAAACCTAGGGACATCTGAACAGAAACATTTGTAGCCTCACAACTTGAACCTCAGACAAGTCCATAAATGCAATTCTACTCATGGGAGACATTGAAAACAACATGAAAGTCTTGGAGGGGTTGGGGCTGATGTACAGCCCTGCTGCTAGCTCATGACCTGATCTTTTTTGTAGTTTAACAACAGCTTTAATAATGCAACAAGCTGGAGAAGTAAATAGGAGAAAGGTAATTATCAACATCTTTACGTAGCAGGCCCTTTATGTAAGAAACGTGCAAGTACAAATGTAGAAGTTTGATTTAGCAACTGAGTTTGACAAATACAGGCCAGAAGGCACAGTTTTACCAACACATGTTAATTCAGCTTCTGATGAAGCCAAATGGGAAACAGACAAAAGGAAGTACTTAAGGCCTAAATGGGTCTGCAAAACTACAGAGAAGCTACCATTATTTTTTTTTCTCCAGCATTCTCACATTCACTATGGAATACAGCTTACACAGATACTTGGATCAATGTAGCACACCTGAGTCACTGTAGTATCTTATTTTCTGCAAGATACGAGAAGCTTGGGTGAGGTTTACAGCCTGAGACATGACAGATTCCTGAGGGCCTAGCTTTTCTTTCTAAGATTTGTTGATTTATTTGTTGCTATAAATATTACAAGTCTTCAATTTAAACTGAGACCTTCCACCTGAACATGCTGTGCTTTTTGCCCCCAAATTGTTTATCATTTCAGAAAGTAAATGACCAAGAAGAGGGAAGGTCACAGAATTGTTGTTTAATTCTCAGGTTTTTGCTCTCACAGTTCCATTCCATAGACGAACCATGGATAACAACTGTAACATCAACCTAAATGTTTCATGCTTCTCAAATAGAAAAATGCCATATACAATCATGAGCAGCCTCACAAAAAGCCTGACTAACAACAATAGAAAACATAACCAATGTCAAAGACTTGAACTGAGAAAGAAAAATTTTTCAAAGGAGTACAACCAAGATATTGTAACAGAAATGAGCCCAAAAAAATATTCAAGGTTTGAATTTTTGTCCTCCTGGCTTGGATGGGAGGTTTGAAAAAGGTGGCTTTAAGGCAACCAAGATTTAGGACCAAACTTCACAAGAGCAACAATCAATCTTTCTCCTCCCTGAACACTGCCCGAGGACTTGCTCATCAAGACATTCATGTAATCCTCTTCCTCTGCATTCATGTCCCAACTGTACCCAATTCTAGAGACTGAAAAAGAAAAAATCTAATGGCACAATTTGATAGTGACAATATCATCTCCTTGGAAATACATGCAATAAAATCATCACAGATTACAAAACAAATGTCAGCTGGTTAGTGTGACACAAGGGCATTTAAGAAGTAGCTCCAACTGCCAAACTCCTGTTGTTGTCTTCCAAATAAAAATTAATTGAAGAAAAAACAGGCAAGAAAGAATCATAAGGTCTGTAGTCTGGTTATGAAATATATGTGGGGGCAAGATGAGTTTAAGGACAGAGTTGTAGCACTGACGTGAATTCAGGAGAAAATAAAGCAAGGGAAGCAGGGCAGCATTAAAAGCTCTCTTGGTGAAGCTCTTCAAAACAGAGTCACTAGATGCCAGAAAGCAGAATTAGGTCAGGGCACATGGTGGGACACAGCGCCAACGTACGCATGGACCTCATCAATGGGAGGGGGATCGGGCACTGACTGCACTATAATTTGGGGAATTATAAAATATCCTTTATTTTGAAGATATAGACAGGTCTTTTAAATTAGGCAGTCACAAACACAAGTACAGAAAATATTCTAGGAGGAAAACAACAGGGATTGTTCCAAAGTGTGAGGACCTGATCTGCCCCACTACATCATCCCCTAAGACTTGTGTTGGACATGATGCTTGGTGCAGTATCTCTGTCACTGTGCAACCCTCATTAAACAGTACAAAAGAGAACAGTTTTATTCTTTTATAGATGCCCCCTAGCAGAAAAAAATGTGTAACCAACTCAAACGGCAGGATCTTCTCATAAGAAACATGATGCACATTTCACCTCACTTTACCACTGCCTTTCCCATGGATGTACAGTGATGAGGAGATCTCAAAGACAGGCCATCTGCCAGAATACTATAATGACAGGAATTTTGTAAAATGTCACGGACTATCCAGAACAGTCAGGAAGAAAAAAATATTTTTGTCTTGTTTGTTTCTATCAAGTGACGTGTTTATTTCCAAAAGCTATAGTGGCATATCTGTCCGTGTGTGCTAACAGCGAGGCAATCCTCTCAGGCATTCAGAGAGTTCATGGAGATTTTAACTGTCAAGGAAAAGTACTTCTCATGATACATAGTGTATCAAATATTTGGTGCACTTTTTATTTCACTCTAGGATGACATAATGGGGTTTTTTTTTCAAAGCAGACACAAGCACTGAGGTTAGTGGTTGATCTGTAAATAGACCCTGTAAATATTCACAATATTTAGCCCTTTAAAATGAGATCCAGCTAATGATATGTTCAGAGGCATGAAGTTAATTGTTTTCACTAACCAGAAATGCAGAAACTGCCATTATTTCCTGCAAATGGCTTTTATACTTCAGATATCAAACTCAGTGTCAAATAGACTATGATTTATGTCAGACGCACTGTACATTTGCATCAACACTCTAGTCCCACAAAATAAAGCCCCTGGACAGGACGAGAAAGTAACTAGAAAGGATATGTACAGCTGCCTTCCTTGTCAGAGAGCCGCACAGGTAACAACCCTTGGGATAATGGAAAAAAAATTTGGCCCAGATTAATTTCTCCAGTTTTCCAACTATACTGTCTCTTTCACAAAATCCAGAAGTTTTGTCTCACTTATCCTTTTTCCATTTTATGTGAGAGAAAATTCATGAGGCTTGTGAGACTTTAATAATAAGTTAATTAAGATGAAAAATAAGACTGAAAAGCTTTGCAGACTCAGTTCAGACTGTCTTTTTATCTTCAGCTTATCTAACCACCTTTGTCCAAGGAGCTGAACTAAAATTCTCCTGGTATCAGTTATTTCACTGTTTGGGTCAAGAGACACAGCAATTACTGTTTTATTGTTTCCCTTCCTCCCCCTCTATTCACTTAAGGCTCAATACAGACTTATGACTCTGGAACAACAAAAGTAAAAAAAAAATTGAATCAATGTTTTTTCAACCTAAAAGACTGAAGTCTCATATAACTTCAAAGCTGATTCTTGTTAAAGCAGGATAAACCTACAGCCCTCAAAGCTGGAGTACAATATCAAACACACTGAAGTTTGAGTGTTTATAGAGTCAGATTAAGCAGCTCAGCTTCCATACAAGTCCCTGAACCTCATATTTCTGTGAGGACAGGTTGGAGGCCTTCAGATCTAATGGAGATTTGCTAGACAGTGAGGTGAGTGAGTTCTAATATAGGCGAAAAGAATTATCATCAGTGGCAAAACAAAAACAAACATAAAAACTCTAAAGCACTACTTTGTAAAACATTCAGAACTAGTTAGTCGTGTGAAGAAAAAAGGAGCGTTTCAATCCAAAATGGACATCAGGAATCTGGGCTCTATTTAGACAAGACAAAATTCTGGAGCACAAAATTTTTTTCCTCAAAGAAACCCTGCACATTCCTGATTAAGAGATGGTGAACACCATTCCTAAGAGAGATCACCAGCATTTAAAACCATGTGAAGCTGAATGTCCTGTGAAACTCAGTTATCAAATTTCTCCCTCCTGATCTTTATGTTCTCCTGGCCGTCCCTGCCTTCCTACAAAATATATTTAAAGCCAGTGTGGATTCTGGGCTGGAAGACATCTAACTTTATCCTAAACAGACAGCCCATCTCAGAATACATTTAAAATAATCTAATAACTAAATTACAGTAATAGTCATTTGGAAGTCACAACATGCCAACAGTCATTACACAGAAGGCTTTGATACTGTACAGTTTTCTCATTTTAAGTGATATAGGAAATAACTGGCTCTGTCTAATGTGGGCTGAGATATGTTAGACATCTAGTGTCAACAACTTTATTTATGCTTCAGATTTCATTAAATCCATAAGGTACCTATTATCTGACTAGTTATTTCTTTGGCATCTGTGAAGATCTGACTCCAGTTTTACATTGATAAATCTTTTAGCAAACTTTGTTAAAGTTTTATCAATATAAAGTTGTATTCAGGTCTTCACAGCACTTTTTGCTACAGTAATATAACTTGGAGGTCTCCCACTCACTTCTGCTGTCATTTATATGAATGGGTATGAAATGGTAGCCCTTGGGGGTCTGAGAAAAGATCATTATCAGTTGTGTTTGACTCCCATTGTACATAGCCTAAATACAGCCTACCTATCATGACAAGTCAACAAATCTAACTCAATCTCCTGGCCTTGCCTGGCTGATCACTGTAGAACTGGATTAGCCAGGTTAAATTTAGATACAAGTTTCTCACCCAATGCTCTTTTATTCTTTGCCTTTGCTAAAGTCTGCTATCCCTATGTGGAAGTTAGATAATGTGAGCATCCTTCATCAACCCCAATGCCAGGCTTGACTGAAACTACCACGGAGGGCTATGTTTTTACACATTAAAGGAGCACGGACCCTGAAAACAAAACAAAACATAAACCAAACAACCCTTTCCCGAAAAAAACAATGACTTTGGATCACCCCATCCACATTTACTGTGTATTTGTTTTGAAAATATTCCAAAAGGGATATGGTTACTTATGCCAATGTTGCCAAATGCTTAATTACACAAATGCTTCCATCTGGAGGAATGAAAGATTTAGAGGCTGTTTAGCCAAAACAAATTATATTTTAACTCTGAGATATGAATGCATGTGCCTGGGAGGTCTCAGCTGGAGAGTCCGACAAGCTTTTCAAATGTGGGAGTTCCCACAGCTTCTGAAGCTGACTGATGAGCTGACTGCAGGAGCAATTACCAGAAACAGTGGGCCAAAGCTTCTCCAGTTCATTTCCTCTGAAATGTGGCTGGATTCCTGGCACAAGAGCTTCTACCCCCTCGTGTGGGGCAGTTATACTCTCCAAGGAGTTCTGGACCCGAAAATAGAAAACGTTTTCATCTTCACAACTGGCCATCGACAAGTAGTGCATTATATTTTAAAGAACCTTCTATTTATTTTAGACAGTATCACATTCTACACAGCCAAAAATCATTTGCAGTAACGTTCTGATGTTTATTATGTAGACAGAATGCTTCTTAGTTTAGATATTTCTAGCAGCAAGTTTAGGCAAAATGCTAAGCATTTCTTCAGAAATATTTCAAAACAAGTATGAGAGTTCACAGAACTAAAAATATCTGCTGCAAAATGTTACAATATTTAGGCATCAGGCATATTGCAGCTAACTATATATATTTTTGATGCAAAGCAGACTTGAACAAGATAAAAGATTGCCACCGCTGTTCATCTCAAAACATCTTTCTCTCAAAACCAGTATACACTGGAGAAGCATTATACTTCCCTTTGTACATGTAGGGAAGTCAAGGCACAAACACATATGCAACATAAAACGTACCATATGTGCCAGTAGCAGACTCAAAAACAGAATGCAGGTTTCCTGATAACCATTCCTGTGACTTTTAGTGTAAAAAAAACCCCCAACCCAGTAGTGTGCATGTGATCAGACTAAATAAGTCATAGTTGGTATAAATCAGTATCCTTGAAATGAGAAACACCATTTCATCCAGCAGATCTCTCATTTGGATTACACTGCTTTTAGGGGGAGTACAGGAAGGATGACATCCAGGTCGACATCTCCAGCTAAGGATCTGACCAGCATGTGTGTTTAAGTAGTAAAGAAACAGAGACAGAGGAGAGGAACAGAGTCAGTGAATATAAACGCTATGGTAATATGGACTGCTAGGAAGAGCATATTTTAGTGACTTTGGGATGAACACATAGCATCACTCTCACATTAGCCTGGGTCATTGCAAAGGAGCCACAGAGCCTTTAGACTTGAGCATCAGATATTGTGTTGCCGCAACTCATTTTTATTCTGTTTACAACTTGATGGGGTTTTTTTTATTCTCCAGCTCATTCCATCTTTTGAAGTCTTTGTTACTATGGAAACAATTACAGTGTTGGTCCACACATAGCCTAGTGATAGATCAGAGTGGAAAAAAAATTAAGGAAAGAGTTTTAGGCAAGAATTACTTAGAATTGAAATTATAAAGCAGGATAGGACAGTTTATTGCCTCCACTTTAGTTTCCTAATTCACTGCTGATAAGATCAGAAAGGTCAGTTTACCCAGTTTAAATAGGTGGTTTTGCCTGAAGTGTATTAGGGGAGTACTCATACAAACGCTTAAACACAAACACAGAAAACAGGGTTGTGCCACCTCAGCAGTTGGAAATAGCCAGCAGCTGGGCATGGCAGAACCTTCAACTGGAGAAGAACATTCATGGACTTTGATGTGTGCTAGTATATATGCTACATACTAGCAAATTAAATTTGCCCTGGAATGTTCTTTGGGATTCATGCCAACATGCAAGAAATGCCTCAGCTCCATGCTATAAAATTTCTTAACCATCAAAATAAGGTAGCTACATACATGGTGTCCAGGCCATGTGACCTCCAAAACCAATGCAGTGGAACTTTCCAGAGAAAGTTGACACAGGATGAATTCATACCAGGGCCATTCTAACAGTTTAACTAAAGAATGGGTTGTACCTCAGAACACAGCAATGTTTTGGGCTTTTATTAGTATAAACATAGCCACAGAGCACAACTATCCTGATAAGTATCCTGAAAAGAGGGTCAAGGAGCACATTTATGAACTAGCCCCTAATTGTCTGCACTGCTTTACTGTTAGCTCACTCACCAGTGTGGCAGGTGCATCCGCCCGATGAAAGCAGAGCTTCTTGGCTGCTGAAGCGCGGCAGCTCCTGACTGCCTTTGTTCTCAGGGCTTCGCAGTCATTGGGGCCTTTGGCCAATGGGAGCTGCTATTGACTACAGGTCAGATTCGGCCTGGGTATAAATGGAGTCCCCTGGGGGAGCCATTTTGAGCTTGTCCCCTGGAGTGGCATGCTGCGGTTGAGGACTCTCCCCTTGGGTCAGGATGCTGCCCTGAGCAGGTCCTCGAGGTTGAGAGCCCTCACTTGTCAGGTGAGTGATAAAGTGTTTTGGGTTGTCATTAAACCCTAGGGAGTGGGGCTTTGTTCTGTGTTTTGGGTTGCCGTTAAACCCCATAGAGTTCTTTGTTATGTGTTTTGGGTTGCTGTTAAACCCTAAAAAGTTGTTCTGTTCTCCTCTCACAGATATTTGAACCTCTAATTTATGTAGAACTAGTTAACTGTATTAATAATTAACTTTTTAAATTTTTGGTGGTTGGTTGCTCATTTGGGAGCCTCTGTAACAACCAGCTCTGTCCTGAACTGTTCCAGCCACCTCCCTCCACAACTGATCCACTACAGAAAAAGCTAGCTTTAAATTCTGCAGATGTGATCCAGTAAATTCACCTGATTTTGGTGCCAGAGATTTATCTGTGGCCCTCCTTCCCTCAGAAGTAGATACAGCTATGCCTTAAACAAAACCAGCTGCTTAGATCCAGAACAGCAATCATTGAAAAACCTGGCCGCAGACAGAAATTCAAACTCATTTCCTAAACAAGTCTGAGACGCACCCTAGGGAGCCACAGGCTTAAAGAAAAAAATTGGAAAAGTATTTGAAGAGAAGCTGGTCTTGCCCAGTAGCAGCAAGATTCTGCTGCATCTACGGAGAAGAAAAGAATAAGCTCAATGGATGAAACCCTGTGATAATATTGCAGTACATCTACTATATAATTGTTTTACTTCAATTAGAAGATATTACTAGATGCTAGATGGCTATCAAATCAGATTCTTTTCAGAAGAACAGAAAAGACAGAATTTATTCACTGTCAGTTGATTATCTCAGAGTTTTTTATATGTGGTCTGCACTGTTTTATTTGCAATATTTGGAACAATGTTTAGGAAGACAAATGTATTAAATTCTGTTTCTCCTCTGTCCTAGTATTTTTTCCCCAGTATAATTTCTCATGGTCCAGCATTAACCAAAATTTTTTTTGAAAATGCCTTTTTGCACAGAAACACTTTCTTACTGCATTTCAGATCTGTCTGTTCAAGGGCAATGGATTTGAAGGTATATTTATTATCTTCCAATATATATGCCACTTTTCTTAAAGTTCTTCTATGCTGTTACTAATTTCTAGTAGGAAGAAATCCCCTGAGCTTTCCTACAATACTCTAATATACTGAATCTTATTAGCTAGTGATACTTTTTCTCCCAGGAAAGTAACTGATTTATTAAATCTCCTTTGACTTCACTATGAATTTGGACTGAAAAAGAAATATAAATACAAGTGTGAGATGCTGGTAAAATCTGGAAAACACTACAGAAGTTAATTTCTCTGTGACTTTGAGATCTAAGTGAAATTCTCCATCAGAATGGAGCAACTCTTGGTGTAGCTGTTTATATTTGGTGTTTGACTGTCCAAATATGGAAATCATGCCTGGACAGAGGGCAAGAGCAATTCCAACATGTCTCTCAAAAATGCAAACATGCATTAAAGGAGATGGGTTCTCTTCACATAATTCCTTTTTTGCAGGGAGGAACAACTCTGGAAAAAAGTTTAAGGAATCAGAGCTTGAAATATGAGCTGAACTCCTCACTGCTCCTAAGGATCCAATCATAGTGCTCTACAGAGGCTGTGTTTTATGATCCTTCCTCACAGTCCCTGGTGGATTTATTGCCACACATATCAACCATAGAGCCATATACGCTTTCCTTATTGAACAGCCACAGCAACAAATACTTGCTTTGGAAATACTTCTAATAGAGACAGATCCTTCTTGCTGAGGGTGGGATATCATTGTCAGTACTTTAAAGAGAACATAACTCAGAAAGACCTAGAAAGCTCCATCAGTCCCAATAGTCTGTTCTGGTAGGGGAGCTGAGCATCTTTCAGTATCAGTTTCATATTTATCAAAGCAACTTTCTGTGATTAGATTCCATATAAAAGTGGATGATCCTGATTTTATTTCACAGTGAATGAAAATGTAACAATTATGAAAAAAGTCAAATTTGCACATTTACATATTTCATGTAATCAGGAGAAGTGGAGGCATATACTGAAGCAGTGAGTGGTATCACAGACTGTGTATGACTTGTATTATTTTTGTGTGACTTTTCAGTACACTTTCTCTGAATTAAGTTAAAAGTCATGAAATGAGTTCAGTGAACTTCATACACAGGAAACATGTTTCTGCATGGAAACACATATTTTGCTTGCGAAGCCATGCTCATCTTTTTAAGTAACACTTTGGATAAGTCCTCTAACAGCATCTCTCCCCTTCCCACAGACTATAGCAGGTTCCTCATGACCTTATTAGGCTAGATACCTAGCTTTTAGTTGGCTAAAATTTAGATGAATCTCACTTAAGAGGACTGTCTCAGAAGGCATCACAAATTTTAGGTTCAATTTAGAAGCCCAAAACTGACAGGCAAGACCTCAGCAATAAGTAGACTCTGAAATGCTGAATGGTTTTAAAAGATGAAAAAAACCCCCTTCTTATAAACTAAGTTATTGTGTAAAAATAAACAGAAACCTCACACCAGCCTTCTTACTAAGTTATATTTTCTGGACACACACATTGACATAAGCAAGTTTGAAATCTAAGAATAAAGGGAAGCATGGAAAATAGGGTTGGAAGGGTCCTTGAGAGGACATCTAATTAATCTCTTGGTTCAGAAAAGGATCATATCCTGTCTTAAATGTAGGTTGTGCTTGTCGGACACTGGTTCTTCTTTTAACACCTTGAGTATTGAAATTCCCATAGCCTCCCTGGGCAAGTTATCCCTGTGCTTCACTCATCTTGAATGCTAGGAAGATTTTCATGCTGTCTCTTTGATCATCTGAATACTGTATTCTCGTCTCTTTTGTAAGGCCCTTGTACATGTTTAAGGAGTTCTATCGTGCATTTCTTTAATCATTCTTCCTTTGGAAGAAGTAATCCTAGTTCTATCAATCAGTTCTTGATTGTCAGACAAGAAAACAGAGCTCTCCTCTTGGAGCTCTCCAGTGTATGTTGAAGTTTGCTGCAAATGCATGTTCTTCCAATTAAGGGAATTTCATCTGAACCAAATTGCTATTCAAATAACCTATTAAGATTATTTTGTGCTATCAACTCTGAAGTATTCACCACTGATTAAAGTGACCTTTTCCATGAAGAGAAATGGAAATGCAGAGTGCTTCAAAGTCAGTGAAACAATAATAAGTCTCATTCATCTCTTACTTTGGCTGGCTTGAAATTCCAAGGAAGAAAACAGCTTATCATATGAGATCATATGGTGACATAGTCAAAAGATGAAGAAGGCTAAAGCTCATGTGATCACACAGTCACTTTGTTGACCAGATATAACATTTGTCAACTCTTACTTGAAAATTTTAACAACTATGTAAAAGGGCAGTGTATTGTACAAATCTGCAGTGGTCTACTGAATTGTGAAAACAGAAATTATAATAACAAGTTTTCAAAAACCAGAAGGAAGTTGTTTTCAATTTCTAACTGTTAACAGAAAAAACATCTGAAACAATTCTGCCATCTCTGCTGACTTGGTTCATGTCACCTATGAGCAGGAGGAAAACTAAATATCCCTTTAATCTAATTACATCTAGTATAAACAAAAGATTAAATTAGCTATTTGATTCAGATACATGACAAGAAAAAAAGTCATTTTTCTTTGTAAAAAAAAAAGTAATTTTTTAATTGAATCCATTTGAAATAGGAAAATAATTAGTGAAGCACAGGTTTTAAAATAAGGGAAAGAAGGGACACACCACACTTTAATGGAAAGAGAGGATTTAAAAACTTATACAACCAAAGTTCAAAACATTGTGCTGAGTCCCAGAAATTGGAAAAAAATGAAATTCACAAATATGTCATCTGATGAAAAATAACTATTTACAGTTATGAGTGATTCACCTTTTTTCTGAAGAATTAAATCATGGGAGCTGTAAAGTCTTGAATAAAGTGTTAAATAAATATTCTAAATAAATTTAGCATCAATGAGATACTGATTTCCCCTAAGAAAGCAAGCAATAGGAGAAAGTATATCTGATTTCCCTGGGATACTTAATAAGCTGTCCAAGTTAAATTTTTTATCATTTAATGAATCACTGCATTTCCAAAATTAATTAAAGCAATTCCAGCTAGTTAATATGCATAACAGGTTTATTTGACTGCAAAAACTATACATAGATCCAGCAAAAAACTCACTGTAGTAAATAAGATTCCATAGTCATCTACTGTATTTTCTCCAAGTCTAGAACACGTTTCAGTTTTGTAGCTGGAAGACAGGTACTTTCCTCCTTGCTTTCCCATAAGATATATTGAGATTTCAGAAATTCTTCTATTTCACATTCCACCTATTCAGGGATCAATTTCTAGGCCTTGCTTTAGAAAGCTATCTTCCTTCCCCAAACTGAGACCATCTTCTTAAATATCTCAAACTGACATGTTCTCAGAAGAAAAAGTTTCTTATCCTACAAATCAGCATATATGTATGGAAAGAGCACCTTTTTTAGAAGAGTACCTGTCAATATTCTCTCTACCAGGTGGAGACTCCTGACCCCTATCCTACAATTGCAGTCTCTCAGATGCACCATTCTGAGGTCCCGTAGAGGTCAATATCAAGAAGGAAGTTTGTTACTTAAACACCAGTCACTAGGAATAAAATGAAAATACTTTAAACATTTCAACTAAACTTTTTATTAGCTTTGCAAAGTCTTGGATTTACAGCAATAATGATTTTCTTATATTGAGTTTGACCAGAAACATGAATGCCTGTCACAGAACAACAGATAACTTGTTTGGAGGGGACCATCAGTGACTATCTAGTCCAGTCTCCTGCTTTAAGTGGGACTACTGCCAACACCCAGTTAGGTCAGCTGTGGCTTTTCCTAGCCAAGTCGTGAAAACCTGCAAGGATGGAGATTTCACTACATCTGAGTAACAGGTTGTTACTGTGCCAAACTCCTAGTAGAAAGCTTTTCCTAATATCGAGTCTGAACTTGCCAAGCTTTAATTTGCAGCTATTGTTTCATGCTACACCATCTTACACTGCTGTTTGGTTCTGTCATTTTTTAGCTCCCCATCAGCAGTTGTAGCTGTTATGAGACTGCTCCTTACCCTCTTCTTTGCCAGACTAAACCAGCCCAGCTCCCTCCCTCATTCTCTACCTTGGTGCTTTTATCCCTGGCAGCTCTGTGCCAGACCCACTCCAGTTTCTCAGCAGCTATCCTGAAATGGGGACTGTCAGAACAGGACACAGTAATCCTGGGGTGGCCTCACCATCACTGAGAAAGTAAGGCTGATAATTCCTCTTGTTCTGATGCCCAGGCTCCTCCTAATGCAGCCAAGCGTACAGTTTGCCTTATCCATGAGAGCATAGTGTCAGCTCCTGTCCAATTGGGCATCCACTGTAACAAAAAAGTTCTTTTCAGCAGGTTTTTTTAGCCCATCAGTTCCCTGTCTGTACATGAGTGGATTTCTTTTTCCAACCCAAGCATGTTAATTGGACCCTATAATAGTCATCATCTGGACAAAAAAGACACTAAAATGCTGGTGTTTTTATGATCCATATAGAGTTAATGCAACAAGATGATAAAGCAGATTACATCTCTAATATCTTGATATACTTACACACACTGATTACATTATACTGCTGTTCTAAAGCTGCATAATTCCCTACTAGAGCATGAACATTATGAGACAAGATGAGACCCTGGAAGCCTGATCCTGAAGTAGTTATCTAGTTTTCAGGCTACCAGTTGAGACACTGTCATTAGCTGGCACAAATAAAAAGTTTAAGTGTAGTTGTTTAAAATGTATTCAGATTCCAGATGAACTTTACCCTTATTCTCACCTTTTCCTTTAAACTGTGCCAGGTAGGCCCAGGCATGCAGCCTACACATTAGCAGTTTTCCAATGTTACTTTGAGAAAGTGTCCTAACTAAATGACTTCCATTTCCTGTCCTGTCTTTGTCCCACAAATCACTGGAGAAAAATATTTTTTTCACAATCCTGCTATCTCTGGAAAAATGTAATTTCATATTCTTAGCAAGAAAATATTTCAAATACTGACCTGTGCTTTTACCTGGCCATAGGGATAACGTAAAGCTTCTTAATCACACTGTGTGTGTGAACTCAAGCTTTCCAGATAAATTAAAACTGTGGATAGCTAGTAGTGTTATTCCTTAATAAGCAGTAAAAGACCAGGATCAAACAAAGAGTTTATATTTATAAAAATCAGCTAACACCTGTATAAGGGATCAAGCTTTTAAAAAAGCAGTAAGATACAACATTGTGAAGAACTGTTCCAAACTGCTATAATTTTTTAAATTCATGTTATCAATTCAGACGAATGTGAATTTCTTTCAACTATTTTGGGTGAAAATATTTGTGTGGAAAAAATATTTAAAATATATATTTTGAATAGGAAAGTAACCTACATTGTTTACCTTGCAAAGAAAACAAAGTGGAAATTTTAACATTTTCCAGTGAAAACAGCTTTGAATTTTCTATGATCACTAATGAGTAATGAAGTAAGAGTTTATAAAATTCTTTTTTAAATATTCAACAAGTTAGTGGAGCAGGACCAGCAGTAGAGATAATGGAATAATTGGAAGTTGGACAAAAAAATACTTGGAACCTGGAAGGTATGTCAGTGTGGTCTTTGTCTTCCTGACACTAGAAGTTTCACATATGATTAGACCAGATAATAAAAGTATGCTGTAAAGAGCATTACAAAGACTTATGTAGCACTTCCATTTGGGAAAACATTTTATGGATCTGGCAAGGATTGTTAAGTACTTTTTATCTAGGAGTTTTTAGGAAAATATCCATGCTTGTTAACAGTGCACTGTATTATTGATTGTTGAACCTTCCACTATTCAGAAAGGATTCTTCACTCCTGCCACAGAACCTAAATCTGGGTGCTGGAAAAGATCACAGTAAGTAATGCATCAAGCTAAAATAGACTCTGAAATTATCCCCAGGTTGTAGTAAAGGCCAGAGCAAGATAAAACTACTCTCTTGAGAATAGATTCTGCAACTTTTTTCAGGAAGGCAATGCCAGGAAGCACATAGTATTGGTTGAAGAAGGACCCAGTTCTAACAGAGCCAAATAGCTCAACACAAGGTCAAAATCAGAGGAGTAGCTAATATGTGGGCATGGAAATACACCCTAAAACCTGAGATCTTTTCTTAGGCTTTGCTCCTGGCCTGGATAGACAAAGCTGGAGTGAATGGCAGGGTTTATAATTTTCACAGGACTTAATTTAATGCATCAATGTATCCTGGAGTAGGGCATACTGCCCTGCACTTCCTACCCAAGGAACAAGACACCAAATTGCACAGACAGTGCTCTTTCCCTTGCCCTACCTCATCAACATCTAGTATACTGGTGCAGATATTTTCACAGGATCACAGAATCATCTAGGTTGGAAAAGACCTTGAAGATCATCCAGTCCAACCATTAACCTCACACTGACTGTTCCCAACTCCACCAGATCCCTCAGCGCTGGGTCAACCTGACTCTTAAACCCCTCCAGGGATGGGGACTCCACCACTGCCCTGGGTAGCCCATTCCAACGCCTAACAACCCGTTCTGGAAAGAAATGCTTCCTATTTTATATATCAATGATCAAGAAATTCATCAGGAGCCAATTTTGACTGCAGAAAAGATAGTTCTACAGAATCATAAAACTGAGTGTCAGTGTATTTTACTTCTTTCCAACAATTAACTGGTTAATGAATAGAGACGTTTGAACTGAAAACAAAGATTCGCATTTGTCAAGACATAAACAAATAACTAAAGCAAAACATTTCATTTTAAATTAATGACAGCACCTTCCTGGGTGGTTGTCAGAAGCAGACTTTCCAGTAAATAAAAACCTCAGGAGGGAATTTAATGAAAAAGAGGGACTAAATGAATACTACCCCATCAGAACAGCTGAAGATTTGAAGACTAATGCTCTTAGCAAGTGATGCCAGAGCATTCCAGCTGTATGCAGAGAGAACAGATTGTTGCAAGGTAAATTAATGTCATAGAGAATAGAGTTGTTAGTACTGAAAAATGATGAGTCATTAATGATTTTCAGGTAAAAATAAAAGAAAAGTATGAGTGATAGCAGGAAAAAAACCAAGTGACTTAAAGGGCTCTTTTAATGAAGGAGAAAATCTAAAAATACAGGTGAACAATACTTGAATCACGCTGAGTGTGTGAATATGTGTATTTTTGTGCTTTAGAAAAATGGGAGAGAACACATCACAGGTTTAGTAGAAGGTGAAGATAATTACAGCAACTGAGTGTGAAAAAAACCCAATGTGTTATATGGGCATAAGGAGAAGGAGAAACTCAAGAGCCATATGTACAAACATGCATTTGCTAACCTCAGTCACGTCACGTGACAGCCGCTGATCCCAGTTTCAATCACTACGTTTCAAATTCAGTCACTACAGATACAAATAATAGTCAAAGAATCATAGAATTGTAGAATGGTTTCGGTTGGAGGGGACCTTAAAAATCATCTAGTTCCAACTCCCCTGCCATGGGCAGGGACACCTTCCACTAGACCAGGTTGCTCAAAGCCTGGTCCAACCTGGCCTTGAATAGTTCCAGGGAGGGGGCAGCCACAGCTTCTCTGCGCAACCTGTGCCAGTGCCTCACCACCCTCACAGGAAAGAATTTCTTCCTTATATCTAATCTAAATCTACCCTGTCTCATTTTAAAACTATTACCCCTCATCCTACCACTATACTCCCTGTAAAGAGTCCCTCCCCATCTTTCCTGTAGCCTCCTTCAAGCACTGGAAGGCTGTTGTAAGGTTTCCCCTGAGCCTTCCCTTCTCCAGGCTGAACAACCCCAACTCTCTCAGCCTGTCCTCATAAGGGAGGTGCTCCATCACCCTGGTTATCCTCATGGCCCTCCTCTGGACCAGCCCCAACAGGTTTATGTCCTTCTTATCTTGGGGGCCCCAGAGCTGGATGTAGTACTCAGGTGGGGTCTCACAAGAGCAGAGTAGAGCAGAAGAATCACTTCCCTTGACCTGCTGGTCATACTGTTTTTGGTACAGCCCAGGACATGGTTGGCTTTCCAGGCTGTGTGTGCACATTGCTGGCTCACAGTTTTTCATTCACCAGTAGCCCCAAGTCCTTCCTTCAGGGCTGCTTTCAATCCGCTCCTCACCCAGCCTGGATTTGTGCTTGGGATTGCTCCGGCCCATGTGCAGGACCTTGCACTTCTCTTGTTGAACTTCATGAGATTTGCACAGGCCTACCTCTCCAGCCTGTCCACGTCCCTCTGGATGGCACATCCCTTCCCTCCAGTGTGTTGACCGCACCACACATCTTGGTGTCATCAGCAAACTTGCTGAGGGTGCACTTGATCCCACTGTCCATGTTGCCAACAAAAATGTTAAACAGCGCTGGTCCCAACACCAACCCCTGAGGAACACCACTTGTCACTGCTCTCCACTCAGACACTCTTTGAGTACGACCATCCAGCCAAGTCC
The DNA here is from genome assembly GCF_031877795.1 of Strix aluco. Classification (NCBI taxonomy): domain Eukaryota; kingdom Metazoa; phylum Chordata; class Aves; order Strigiformes; family Strigidae; genus Strix; species Strix aluco. The sequence continues at coordinate 156,725,810 of NC_133931.1, forward strand.
TTATCCACCGAGTAGTCTGTCTGTCAAATCCATGTCTCTCCAATTCAGAGATGGATGTCATGCAGGACAGTGTCAAATGTTTTGCACAAATCCAGGTAGATGATGTCAGTTGCTCTTCCCTTGTCCACCAACACTGTAACCCCATCATAGAAGGCCACCAAATTTGTCAGGCACGATTTGCCCTTAATGAAGCCATGTTAGCTGTCACCAATCACCTCTTTATTTCCCATGTGCCCTAGCATAGTTTCCAGGAGGATCCGCTCCATGATCTTGCTGGGCCCAGAGGTAAGACTGACTGGCCTGTAGTTCCCTTTTTAAAAATGGGGGTTATATTTCCCCTTTTCCAGTCAGTAGAAACTTCACCAGACTGCCACCACTTCTCAAATATGATGGAGAGTGGCTTAGCCATTTCATCTGTCAGTTCCTCAGGACCCACAGATGCATCCCATCAGGTCCCATGGACTTCTGCATCTTCAGGTTCCTTAGATGGTCTCAAACCTGATCTTCTCCTACAGTGGGTGGTTCTCCATTCTCCCTTTGCCTTCTACAACTTGGGCAGTGTAGCTGTAGGACTTGCTAGTGAAGACTAAGGCAAAAAAGTCATTGAGTACCTCAGCCTTATTCATATCCCAGGTAATCAGGTCTCCAATTCCCTTCTAGAGAGGACCCACATTTTCTCTAGTCTTCCCTTTATCACTGACATATATATAGAAACTTTTCTTGTTGTCCTTGATGTCCCTAGCCAGATTTAATTCTATCAGGGCTTTGGTTTTCCTAACCTGATCCTTGGCTGCTTGGATAATTTCTCTGTATTCCTCCCAGGCTGCATGTCCTTGCTTCCACCCTCTGTAGGCTTCCTTGTTGTGTTTGAGTTTGTCCAGGAGCTGGTTCTTCATCCACACAAGCCTCCTAGCATTTTTACCTGACTTCCTCTTTGTTGGGATGCATCATTCCTGAGCTTAGAGGAGGTGATCCTTGAATATTATTACTTAAAATTCCATTAATTATGGACTTCACGTGGTGATAAAATACAAGTTGGACAGAAGGTAGTGTATTACATGACAAATGCCAAAAAAACACACTATAAAAATAATTAAAAATTCATGCTTTTTATCTGCTGGAAAACAGAGAATTGTTCAGTTTGAGTTCTAAAACCAAACTTAGTTTTCAGTTTTTCATCAAAAACATGGACTATATCAGAACAAAGGGCATTCCACAGAAACTTCTGTTTAGTTAGAGAGGCTATTTTCAGTAGAAACAATTCTCATATGAAAAGACATATTCATATGAAAAGTATAGCCTTCGAAATATTTATACATGGTCTTGAAAAGAAAAGGATAAGTAAGCAAGAGATTAAAATGGCCTCTAATATCAAATATTATCATCCTGCATAGGCACCTAAGAATTTTTGACCAGTAGCTTCTTAACCTTTCTTTGACAAGCTAAGCAGCTTGAGCTCATGGAATCCTTCACGGTTACACAAGCAAGAAATCATTCCTACAGCTTCTTTATTTAATCCTTTCCATGTCTTTCTGTAGGCTTTCAAGTGTAGAGACACAAAGACCAGTTGCATGCAGTCAGGAGCAAGTTGCCTGTTTAATGGCAAAGTTCACATCCATTGCAGGAAAGTACAAGGACTGACATTAACCAACTTACAAGGTGAAACACTTCATCTCAATTAACAGAACTCCCATTTCTTCAAGTTCATAACAGACTTTATCTTTGCCAATGTATAAGTTTTTATTACTGCTTGACATTTTTAAAGATTTCTTCCTTTTTCAATGGCCTACACCTTAGAATTAGAAAACCTACAATAGGAAGAGTTTGTTTGATGTTCAAGCCCTCTCAGATAGTTCTGGTTAGGGATTAAAAAAAAAAAAAAGGCAGGGGAGAAAAAAAAGGAAAAAATAACTCCTCAGCTTCTGACACTGAGGAAAACAAAAACAGCATTGGAGGAACAGTCTGCAAAGTTGGTCAAACCCTGGGATATGAGACCCTTTCCAGAATGAACTACTGTCAGTCTACTGGTTTCACTGAGAAATAGCACAAGAGAGAATAAGAAGCAGAAGAGATGCTGTCTTGTGGCTATGAGTTCAAAAATCTAGCTCTAAGGGAGAAAAAGCCCTACCGTAAATGTTTCTCAAAAATGGGGTGAAGGAAAGGAGTGTAAAAATTGAGTGGAAAATCAGAAAAAAAGGTTAAGAAAAGAAAGCAGTATTTCCCCCTGTGGCAAATCTGTATCTCACGCTTGTCTGGCTTTACTTTACTCTACCATATTTAAAGGTGCATGCATGACTACCTGCTTTTTAGTGTTCATCTGAGTAAATGTAACGACTAGCAAAGCTGCACAGCAACTGAAAGGGAAACACATTACCATATTTCCACACACTGAAAAAAATATTAGAATACAAGTCTGACAGACTGAAACCCCAGGGTTAGAACAAAAAGGCTATTTCCATTAAATGTCAGGAGATTCTCCAGAGGCCCACACAACCATAAAGGATTCAGATTGCATTAAAGTATAGTCGGGAGCTGGGCTCCCAGCTGTCATTTGGATTTGAAACTTCCCATGTGATCACAAGGTTCTATTCAAATATGTGTATACATATTGCCTTCACAGTCTAAGTCCAAAAATACTCAGACTAACTCCCAAAGTAGCTCTGCAGCACACAGATTCATGAGCACACTCTGATGTTTGGAAAAACAACCGTAACAGAGTGGAGCTCTTGCCACTATGCACAGGAGCAGATCCAGGCACCACTAAACAATTAGTGTGAAAGAAGACAGAAAGTATACATTTAGAGAACACCGATGAAAGATGCATCTGTTGAGAAGGAAGCTGGGATTTAATTCCTGAAAAGTTATTCTCAGGTGAAAATATACATCTTGTGAGCTCCAGAACTGCCAAGTAAATGTGATCTACTCAGAACATGCAGATTTTCCTCTAATGCATCAGTAAGATTCACTTTTAGAAAATTCCATGGTGACAACTGGACTTTAATCACCTGATTAAAATTGGACTGATTCCTTTGTATTACCGGCTTATAGATTATTAAAAAGAGAGAAAGATATAATTGTTCCAGACAAACCCCTGTAGGCCAGTGTCCAGCATTAACAAATGTGCACAGACACCACCCCATCCTTTCACTCCTGAAGGTACTGCCCACCCTGGGTGCTAGCAGAAAACACTGGCAAAGGAGCAGGATGATATACCCTGCAGGCTGATATGCCCTGTACTATCTGTATAACCTGTAAATAACCACGGAAATCTTCACCTCAGACACATCAGTCTGGTCCATTACATGAGTAGTGCGTTTGTTTAAAATTAAAAAATACAGCATCCAGAGCAACATGATTTCTACCTTGAAATAAAATATTAATGGAGAATCAATATAAATATGATTTCCATAAGAGCATTATGAGGAAAAAATACAATGGACTTCTTTTTTAGAAATACTTTATCGCCTTTGAAGTCTTACCAACATACTGAAAAAAGTATATTATTAAAGGGGACAATAATTCATTTTAAGAAAAAGAATATGAAGCCCCGCATTTCAGTCATTTCTTCATTCCTCATCTCAGAGCTCTCACAGGTGATTTGTTCAGATAGTTTAAACCTATATGTAAAGCAATAGGCATCCATTAATATTTTAACAGGATTGCTTTATGTATAAAGCAACAAACATCAGTTTTTAGTAAATTTTTAAACTTACATAAATCCAGTTATAATTCACATTACAATAAAGACCTTCACAAAGTACCCCTCATTCCATTTAGCTCATCATAATAATTTTTCCTTCTTGCTACTCTCTTTTTTATACAAAACATTACACAGCTGAACTTGATCAATATCTGTAAATCATTTCTGCCCTATCAAATAGCCTTCATTTAGCAGATTGTCTGTGATGCTTTTTCTGCCTGCCCCCCCACCCCAGTCTTATTACTCAGTGAAAATAACATCCTTTAATACCTCTCTCTTTTTATGAGCTAGGGTTATTGCTATTTATTTAAAATTTCTTTTTTATTATTGTAAAATGGCAGAAGCATTCAAGGCCCTACCCAACAATCAGTGGCTGCCATGCATATGAACACAGGTCAAAGTGATCATTGCAGACTGCAGCAGAGCAGCAGATACCCTTCTCAGACAGAAATTAGCCAGTTGAGCTGGTCAGCAGACCTGCTCCTCTCTCCTGAGCCTGCTCAGCTATTTGCTACCTCCCAGAAGAGAAAGCAGAAAGGATTAAGGACCCCTGATTAAGGAGACTTCTAGAGACGTTGGCTGGGTTAGCTCAGGCTGCTGCTGAGCTTCTGGTGAGGGCTGTGCTCCTGGTCCTCCTGCTCCTGGCTAACAGTGAGCAGCAAGATCATGCAGGTGGCCTCGACCACTACCACCAGGCATCTTGCAAGGGAGAATCTCTATACACGACAGCATCTCCAGTCCCAGCCAACAGCAAGTTGACCCAGCTGGTGCCACATAGCTATGTCTGCACTTCAGTCTTCAGATAAAACTTGCTGACTGCCTACTTCTTACTACTGACGTAGTGAAAACTCAATAACCGGAGTTATTAAGCAGGATTTCCTTTATTACAGCGACGGGTGTGTGTGGGATCTCTCCTCCTAATGCACACACCCAAGACTGGCACTGGTTTTTAGCTTTTCCTGGCACCTCGGTAGCCCAGACTCCAGGGAACACCTGGTTCGGAATTTCTTCCATCCAAGGTGTTTCTTTTGGAGTAATTTCAGGACTAGCAAGGGTGAGGCTCAGTAATTCTATAAATTTGTCACTATTCACTTTCATTTCCATTTTATCCTCCTTGAATGAGATATCTGTCCCTAGTTTTTCCAACAAGTCTCTGCCTAATCAACGTCTTGGGGAGCTGGGTAAATACAAAAATTGGTGATATCCAACTGTTTTTCCCATCTTGAATTTTAGAGGTTTGAGGAAAAATACCTTTTCTTGTTGGCCAGTTGCTCCTATTTCATTTACAAAATCACTGCCTTCCAGAATTAACTTCTGATTTAAAACTGAAAAGGTCACCTCTGTATCTACCAAAAATTCTAGGGACTCCTTTTGAAAACCTTTATTTTATCCCCTAGCTTTATTTTAACCAGTGGATCCGCTAGGGTAGATGCCCCAGGTCCCCGTCAATCCACCTCTTCCACCTCCGCAATTGTCACCCCTTTCTTTTCTGGCAACTCGTGACACTCATTCTTCCAGTGTCCTTCCTTTCTGCTATATGCACATTGATTCTGACCCAATGTCCTGCGAGAGCCCCTCCGTCCTCCGTGCCCACCTCCTCTACCTCTTGTTCCACAACTTCCTTTCTTCACTATTCCTTCTTCTGTAGCAGTGGCCATCATTTTTGATGCTTTGTTCCAATCTACTTCTTCCCTATTCCTGAAAACTCTCCGTGCTTCCTCTGTTAATTTCTCAAGATCCCAATCATCTGGCGATTTTAGTTTCTGTAACTTTTTCTGAATATCAGTGGTTGACTGTCCCAAAAACAAATTAGCCAATTCTCTCCTTTCCTCCTCTGAGGCAGGATCCTTTTTAGTATATTTCCTCATAGCATTCTGAAGCCTTTCCAGGAAGTCACTAGGTGTCTCTTTTGGCCCTTGTTTAGTATTATATAAAACAGAATAATTGAGTGCTTTGGGGATGGCAGTTGCCATTCCTGTTCGAATCAAATTTCTATATCGGACCAACCTTTAGTACCCTTGATGACTGTTGGGGTCCCAACAAGGCTTGGTCAGGGGAACGTGATCATCGATGGTTCCCTGGAGTGTTCCCCCATCAATTTGGAACTGTATGTGAGTTCGGGCGGTTTTCAATATTAGCTGTTTTTCCGATTCCATCGTGGCTCCCAATAAAATATTCACATCTGCCCAATCAGGATCTTGATTTTTAAGTATCAAGTTGAAGCTATTGGTTACATCCTCCAGATCATCCCAATACCTTCTCACTACTTCCTTCCAAGAGTTTAAATCTGCATGTGTAAACAGGACTTTTACCCGAGCTAATCCCTCTGGCCCTACAGCTTCCTGCAGGGGTGCCACAATCTTTAGCCCACCCTCCTCCTTAGTTTTATTCCAAGTTTGGCTGGTGATGGGGGATGGCCCTACTGCACCCATGTCTCCATCTCCAACTTCCGAGGGAGGGGGTGATGGGAGAGGTAGTGCAGGACATGGGGAGCGGTAGGGGCAGCTTAAGTGTTCGAGGAGATCCGTCTCCTCATCCTCTTTTCCCTTCAACTTCAAGTACCTCTGCCCTATGCTACATGCTGAACAACACCTTTTAAGTTTGGGTTTTCCCTTTTCTTTTTCCAGCACCAACACCATCGGATCTTGTGGTGCAGGATATACACCACAGGTACGCTGCCACTCCGGGTGATTTCGGAGGGTGAAAAACATATCCACATAAGATACCTCATCCCATTTCTTCTCCCTTCTGCAAAAAAGCATCAACTGCAGAATAGTATTATACTCCAAACTGCCATTAAGCGGCCACTTTTCCCCATCATCCAAAGTATATATGGGCCACCATTGGTTGCAGTTAATTAAAGTTTTTTTGTCTACACTTCCCCCTGGTGGTTCCCCTGATTTCTTTCCAGTGGGTTAGTATACATCCAAGGGGTCTCTTTTTCAAAATCCCACTGCTTAGTTTATTTCCCATTTTTACTGTTGGTACAGATACCTACTAAACCCTTTTCCACAAACTACTAATATTGGATAAAACCTATTTCCCAGATGGCTTCACCATTCCATCCAAACCCCACAATTAGAGCAAGTAAAGTCATTCCCGTTTCCCAAAATTCTGCTCCAATACACGTTAAAATTCTGCTCACAGTTAGTGCATTTAACGTCAATATGGCCTGGCACCTATTATTCAAGTGTTTCAGACAATACCCGCTCACATTCATAAAACTTTTTTGCTTCATCCATCTCCATCCGCACCCCTCGTGGTATCATGGAACTGCGGATTGGGACTCCACACTCGCTTCATACTTATTTGCATGTCTCACTCACACACACAATCATGCAAATTCAGGATACAAAGCAAGTCAATAACTGTTAAACTTTAAAATTTTAAACCATTTCTTTCACAAACATCTGTTCGCTTTTCAGGCGAGCAGAGGTATATAGCTTATATTACTACACAGGGAGCTCCCTTACACTATTTACACAAACAACACAGAATTACAGTTATAACCACAAGTACCACTAGGACAGTTATGACAATCGACAAATCCAAATTTAACACCATATGTACAATATACAAGTTCCAGGTCTCAGAGTCAATATTGGTGCCAATGGTCAAAGTACACCATGAATCCAGCCCCCCAGGCAATGCACAGTTATTCACTGGGCAAATACAAGTTACAAGTACCACAGTGATTCACTGGGTTCACAAGTTACATGTCCAAGTCAAGACATGAGACAGCAGAGAGCCGTTCAATTCAGACACATGTTTTCTGTCCCTGCAAACAATGAAACACCCATGGGATCATGCTCTAGACAGAGCTTAAAACTCAGCTTCTTCATTTTTACCTCTTTAGGCAGAAGGTGATGTGCTTGAAATTTACCTGTGTACATTTTTCAGACATTTCATCAAAATAAATGAAAATAAAGATGTGTTGCAAAACATATTGTCTGATCTGCAATGTCACTGCAAACAGAAATGATACGTGAAGTGGTCTGGGTCAGGAGATTCCTGCAGTCAAACCTTATTTTTGCTCAACATACTGATTTCCTTTCATTTCACAAATGCTCCTTCAGAACAGAATTGGCTTTTGACTTGCTGTAAATTATTGAATACAAAAGCTCATATAGTTATCTCCTATTAATATCCCACAGATCCATTATGAAGTAATAAGTATGCTCAGGTGAGGACTTGACATCAAGAGCCATTTCTGGAAAATACTTTGCCTTCCTCTATACCTTCATGTTGTTTCTCCTTGTTGAGAGAACTTATATGAGCACTGGGGTCTTGAGAGATACCTGTCGTGCTGTTAAGAAGAAAAAAGTTTATAGTACTCATCGATGAGAAGTTTTACTTCTGCCCAAATCTCCTTTTTGTCTCTCTGCTCACCCTGTCATTTCATTTGATATTTCGTTTGTAAGTAAACACAAAATTAATATTTAAGAAATATGAACACAACAGAAAACCAAATGATTTGATACAAATCCAGCTGAAACATTTTCACAAACTGTTGCATAGATTTACAAATTAATAAATAAGGACCTGGCAACCAGGAATAAGCAACTAATTCTCATTTTGTTCCACCTTCAAGTTCTCCTAGAGAAGACCCATGGAGGAACAGCTGATTGCCTTTCGACCTTTGTTTATTACCAGGTAGTTTGTTCATTATTAACTCTTTACTGTCTAACACTGGAAAGAGCAAACTCTGTGGGACCAAATGAGCTATTTGAATCGTCTTTCTGTTACATATAGAGATTTTGGGGGAGAAAGGAAGAAGGATTTTCCCTGCTAAGATCTGCATACATAACATAAAAAAAAAACCCAAACCAGAATTTTCCACTGCTAGGAACCTATCTCCAAGACACCAAGGAAGAAGGGAGGACTACACATTTCATTAGTGTAGACTTGCATCCTTCATCACACTCCATTAAAAATTAAGACAAGGAATTAACAGCTTCATAAAATCATCGGGCTATGGCCATCCATTATTAGGGTCAGAAGGAACTTTCTATTGAATATAAATTTTCATGATCATTAAAGGATCAGTTTGTTAAAAACAAGGTGAAAACAGTTGGTCATGAATTCTAGAAATGACAGCCATCTCACTATTTCAAAGCAAAACTTTCAAAAGTATTTATCAGAAGATTAAGTTTTCTAAGGGAAAACTGGAGGAGAGCTACGCCAAAAAGTTCTCTGGAGTGATTTTAGGAAGGAGGGTGGGGAGAGGGAAAACAGGAAAGAAACAGCTTAATGTTTCTAACCTTTCTGTAAGTATATAGTAGAAAGGGCTCTCCGGGTGACTCACTGTGTGGGTGATTGGCAGAGTGCTGCTGAGTGGAAGAACAGCGGGGGCGGAGGGCGATTGCGCGAACTCATTGATGACGACTTACATAAAGAGGAACTACTACACGGCAACTGCTCTCTTAGCGGTACTATTGTCTTTCTGGAAAGTTGCACAAAGGCCAGCTCTACACTATGAGCTTTTACTCCTTAAATTCGTCTGCCATTGGGGTACATTAGGCAAACGTCACACAGAGTTTTGATTGCTGTTGGCAAATTTCTGGGTTTATGCTAGTCAAAAAATAAATTCTCTCACATTGTACCCCTTTTCTCAGTTTCTTATATTCTGTGTAATGGCCATCACTAGAAATGTTGAAGCAAAATGTAACAGCCACCTTTCTAGTGACAATTTTGAAATGTTGCTTTCCAGTGATAAAAAGCCTTGTTCACTCTACTTTTAACACTCCAGTGCATTTTGGAAATACTTTTTTGCAAACCTCTTTTCTCCATTTAAGTTCTATAATTCTTTTTTACTCCTGTAGGCTAGAAAATCCAGGACTCTTTATTGGTCAAAGTCACAGTAAATTAACGTAAGTCAATTTGCCTGTTCTTTTCATCCTTCAATTCCAGACAACTGTTTGGCAAACTGATTTAGATCCAGCAGTCACTTCTTATGGGGAGTAAAAGATACTCTCCAAGTTATTGGCCTTGGCAATAGTTGGCAAAAATGAGAATTAGAGTACTCCACTATGCAGCTGTGAGAAAATGTTCCTCAGTGTATATTACAAAAAGCGTGTCATTAATTCCCAAGATAGAGGATTATTAGAACATAAACCACAGATATTTTCTTCTTTTGTGAATGCAAAACACATTCTAAATATTTTCAGGGTAAAACAGGGACTGAAGGTTTTATCTCTATATACTCCAAGCTCACAGCAAAATATAGACCTAAATATATTAGCATCATTTCTAAACCCATGAAAGTCTCTTCCTTATTGCCACACTTTTTTTCCTGGTGACTTTATTTATTGCTCATAGAAGAAAACCATAAAACTAACAGAAAATTAAACAGGCCACTAACTGTCGATAGTTAGGCAAAATAGATTTGTAATGTTTAAACAAAGTAGCAACCTGTGACAACCACATACCTTTCTGGAAATAGTGCTATCCAGCACTACTCCTCTAGTTCTGACTGCTCAACTACTTCCTTGGAGTTTGCAGCTTCCTGTGATATGAGGAGGGCCCAAGCACTATGCAAAAGGCTGGTCAGAAAGGCAGGTGAAATGAAATGGCAGCTCCTTCCTGTGTGCTGATGGAAGTTAAGGGAAGTTGATGCAGTTCTCACAGAGAGATGACAGAAATTATCTGGTTGAAAATCTTGGTGAAAATTATTAGAAAATTTTGAGCTCTAGAAAAAGGCTTACTGAACATCCAACAAATATTGAAACAAAGTTTCTAGAAAATCAGAACAGCATCTGCAGCAAGTCAATGAAAGAAACAGAATAAATATCATTTCAGAGTCTATAGGATATGCAAAGCTGTTCTTGGTGCCAAAATCTCTAAGCTGATCTGAATTTGCTATTGAAAGTCCCTGCCCAGTTCTCCCCAAACTCCACCACCTTCACCCACAAAGTCTTAAATCCCTCCACAGTTCCTCTAATCCCTTTGATCTTTCCGGAAGCACTTTGAAATCCTCCTCAAAGAAGTTTTCAGGAGCTGTACTGGAATGTGCAGGCAAATGACTCAGACAGCAGTGCAAATGATACAAGTCTATGATGAGTGAATACAGTACAAACTCTTGAGGAAAAACTCCCCATGTTTCATGTTAAAGAGTTCTCCCATGTACATATCTGTAAAAGGCAATGAATAAGGAATGGAGAGCTGGGGCCCGAATGATATCATTAGCACTGTTCAATGATAAAGGTAATTTAATTCTAAACAATCAAACTTAATCCCACAATTTAATCTACTAAAGAACTAATATCATTATTATGAAAGCTTCATTTCCACTTAATAGACTCTTTTTATCCAGTTAACTTCTACTATCTCATGTAAATATATGGGCTTCATATCTGCCTCATGTCCCTATGTTTATAACTCCCTAAATGACAAAAAGAAAGTCAGCCAATTTTATTTCCATACCTGTTTCATTCAGTCAGTGACCTGCTGCATCACATAGACACACACAAGTCTATGGGACCAGACGGGATACACCCGAGGGTGCTGAAGGAGCTGGCTGGGGTGCTCACCAAGCTGCTTTCCATCATTTACCAGCAGTCCAGGCTGACCGGGGAGGTCCCGACAGATTGGAAACTGGCCAATTGACACCCATATATAAGAAGGGTCAGAAGGATGTTCCGGGAAATGACAGGCCTGTCAGCTTGACTTCGGTGCCTGGGAAGCTGATGGAGCAGCTCATCCTGAGTACCATCACACAACACATGCAGGACAACCAGATGATCAGGCCCAGTCAGCATGGGTTTATGAAAGGCAGGTCCTGCTTGACAAACCTGATCTTCTACGACAGGGCGACCTGCTTATTGGATGAGGGAAAGGCTGTGGATGTAGTTTACCTTGACTTTAGTAAGGCCTTTGGCACCATTTCCCACAGCATTCTCCTGGCAAAACTGGCTGCTTGAGTCTTGGATGATCGCACGCTTTGCTGGGTAAAAAACTGGCTGGATGGCCGGGCCCAAAGAGTTGTGGTGAACGGAGTTAAATCCGGTTGGCGGCCAGTCATGAGTGGTGTCCCCCGGGCTTGGTTTTGGGGCCACTCCTGTTTAACATCTTTACTGATGATCTGGATGAGGGGATCGAGTGCACCCTCAGTAAGTTTGCAGACGACACCCAGTTGGGTGGGAGTGTTGATCTGCTCGAGGGTAGGGAGGCTCTGCAGAGAGATCTGGACAGGCTGGAGCAATGGGCTAAGGCCAACTGGAGGAGTTTCAATAAGGCCAAATGCCGGGTGCTGCACTTGGGTCACAACAACCCCCAGCAGCGCTACAGGCTTGGGGAGGAGTGGCTGGAGAGCTGCCAGTCAGAGAGGGACCTGGGGGTGTTGATTGACAGCCGGCTGAACATGAGCCAGCAGTGTGCCCAGGTGGCCAAGAAGGCCAATAGCACCCTGGCTTGTATCAGCAATAACGTGGCCAGCAGGGACAGGGAAGGGCTCTTGCCCCTGTACTTGGCACTGGTGAGGCTGCACCTCGATTCCTGTGTTCAGTTTTGGGCCCCTCGCTACAAAAAGGACATTGAATGACTCGAGTGTGTCCAGAGAAGGGCAACGAAGCTGGTGCAGGATCTGGAGCACATGTCGTACGAGGAGCGGCTGAAGGAACTGGGGGTGTTTAGCCTGGAGAAGAGGAGGCTGAGCAGAGACCTCATTGCCCTCTACAACTACCTGAAAGGAGGTTGCAGAGAGCTGGGGATGAGCATCTTTAACCAAGTAATAAGCGATAGGACAAGAGGTAATGGTCTCAAGTTGCACCAGGGAAGGTTTAGACTAGATGTTAGGAAGTATTTCTTTACAGAACGGGTAGTTAGACGTTGGAATGGGCTGCCCAGGGAGGTGGTGGAGTCCCCATCCCTGGAGGTGTTTAAGAGTAGGGTCGACGTAGCACTTACAGATACCGTGTAGTTGGGAACTGTCAGTGCTAGGTTAACGGTTGGACTAGATGATCTTCAAGGTCCTTTCCAACCTAGATGATTCTGTGATTCTGTGATTTGTAGATTTCAAAGCACTATCCACTAGCTCAGTATCTTTATTATTTCTATTTTACACATGAACAAGCTTAAACACTGGGAACTTAAATGATCTGGCTCAAAATCACATAGTAAGTTGAAGGCAGGGTCAGATTTCTTGATAGTTAGTTGACCATGTTGTACCTCTTCTGAAAATAAGGCATTTAATAATACAACAGTCGTATTGATTAGCTATTACACACAAGCTGTGAATGTCTACTGTTCCAGATGGTGGCCTCACTAATCCACATGCTCAAACGCATCTCAGGAGAGATAAATGCTTTCGAGTGCTCTCTATTTCATTACTTCAGTAACAAAAATAGAAAAATCAATGTTTTTCTTCAATTAGAAAGACACTGTCAAAGTCACTTTTCATAGAAGCCTAGGGTTCAATATGTTGCATCCTCTCTGAGTAGTGTGGAAATGGGGGTGTTGTGGAGGACTCCTGGCTGTTTGCTGGGTACTTGTAAGGGAAAATAACTTAAAAAAACAGGCATGTATCTGTTACACTGGGGCCTGAATTGCCAATAAGAAAATGTTAAGAGTCTGAAAAATGAAGAAAACACTTTACCCAAGAAAAATTAACCCTCAAAAAAGTAGCGACTTTCTAGGTTTATTTATAATTTGTCTGAAAGAGGAAAACCATGAAAAAGCCTTGAAAATAAAGTTACAGAAGGCCTGGTCCCATACGTATAAACACTACACACAGAAGTCAGTGTCCGTGATACTTTACCACATAAAGTTTTTGATTGCTGTCTGTGAAGAAGACCTGACTCTCAGGCTGGCCAAATTTAAGCCACAGCACACTACTCCACACCCTAGACTAGTCTAGGGGAGGGAATTGTCATTTCTTTATCATAGATCGTCCTGATGAGGGGAGGAGCATAAACGATGGAATTGTCAAAGAGTGTCCCAGTGCCATCCGTGAGCAGGCTGTGTGAAGCAAGTTAGTGCTACAGCTAACAGCAGTGCAGGAAGGACATGAGTTTCAGAGGCCAAAGCAAGGGTCTGTAGCATCTGTCTCATTGCTAATCTATTTAGATGGGATCTGGTGCTGGAGTTACATACACTACCCTCAGGATTTCCCCCGAGTTTTGTGCCTCGGGGCATCTTCCCCCACCCCCCACCCCGGCTCTGCCTCTGAGTCTGGGTTTCCAAGACCTTCCTTCAACTTGCTGGGCCTGTGAAGGGGTTTGTGCCTCCAAGGCCCTGTGGAGGGATGATGGCTACTCTGCTCTATCCCAAGGAAGGGAAACACCTTGCCCTTCCTTCCCCTGCCAGAATGGCAGCAGCAACTTGGATCTACCCCAGGCATGATTCATCCTTTGGAAACATAAGACTGCTCCTTATCAAAGGTCTTTAATGGCAGCCCTAGTACCTTTACCTGGTCTCTAAAATGTGACCTTTCAAACATGTCCTCAGAAGACAGGGACCAAGTGAGCTGGTTTGATGAGGATCTGGGCACTAAACAGGTTAGAGACTAACCTGACAGCCTGCCCAGGTCATTGCACAGGAAGGGAGCAATAGACCCAGCTGGCCCATAGAGGCATTGACTCTCCTACCAGAAAGGTTTCTCATTTGCTAGAATAAGAAAATGCAGTCTAGGCTGGGCTCTTCACACCAACAGTCAGGTCAGGTCCCTGGCACTCAGGCCAAACTAACCCTTGTGGGCAGGCTACACACCTTACCTTGTCCGAGCTCTATGAAAGAGAAGCTGTATGTCTTTAATTACATCTTTCATCTATGTTGCCAACTGAGTTTATTTTAAAAAGCAACAAAAATTTCTCTATGCTTAACAGTGCATAGAGAAATTAAAGGAGGGAAAAATGTATTGGGAGAAAGAAGAAAGAGGTAAAACACAAAAAGAGGAAAGACAAAAGAGACATCCCGTTAGAAAGCACCAAAACATTATTTTCATTGTTTTTATAATTGAATTACCAAATATTAGGAAAGTTATTGGGAAAGAAAGATAATGAAAATTCTCAAAAGAAAAGGCCATTTCCAATAAGCTCAGCAAATTTCAAACATCTCTAACAATAATTATCTATTTAACTTTCTAAGGTGAATCAAGAAAAGAGAAAGTAACCTTAGAGTAGTTTAAACCACACCTTAACAGGTTCACAGCATTAAACATGGTATGTATGCTGACAACTCATTACTTCTTTGTAATTGACTGTCATTATTAAACTAAGAAATATTTAATTTTAGCTACAGGATATAAAAATTCTTTCATATGTGTTTGTTACTCCAATAAAGAGTTTAAAGATGTCACTGGAGCATTTAAAGTTGTTCCCGTCGTCTCTTTTGTACAATATTGATGTATCACTCAACTGTGTGTTTTTATTTTTCAGTGTTTACAGTGTCCTCAATTTGAAGAAAGAGCACATAGTAAAAATATAGACTAAGAGCATTCAGATCATTATTCACACATCAAACCAATAACAATACATTCTGTGGGATGCTACTGTCAAAATTGAATCACATAAATAAATTATTTTAACCTCTCTTTCCAAGACCAGGAAAGGGGAATTACAGTTTAGTAAACAAATGATACCTAAGAGAAAACTAAAGAAGGAGAAGAACCTGTTATCAATCACAGGATGACTATGAACCAGTGATTGGATTTACTGTGGAAAAAGACAGATATGATCCTTGATGTAACTGGAAGGGTATTTCCAGATGAAAGAGAGAAAGATTAGCCATCATCCTGAGACATCTGGCATACCGAGTGTAATTTGGGCCATTCATATTCAAGGAAAAAAAAAAAAAGGAATTTACTCTGGAGCAGTAGCAGAGAAGGGCAACCAGAAATTTAGAAAAATGACAAGTCTGTCTTGCAAGAGAAGACTGCAAATGCTCAATTTCATCACATGGAAACTCAGGTGAAATATTATTGCTTGCTCTATATGTCTATGAAATTACCAGATAAAAGACAATTGATAGAATTACCAGTCAGATGCATAAATGAGTGGTAAATTGTATTTAGGAAGTAACTATCGATGACTGACTTTCAGACTACTGGGTTACATCAAGGGGATTCTGGTCTGCTCTGGGCTCAAGGTTTTTCAGATTTACATCAATGGTTTGGAGAGAATGAGCAAGAAGTGCTCATTTAATCTGCAAATTCAGCAAGTTAGAGGGGTGGCAAGCACATTGCAGAAGATGAAGAAAATTCAAAACTATCTTGAAAATGGAGAATTGGTTTGAGGTAAGAGGACTGTAATTCTGTAAGGGAAATACAAAGCTCCACACATAGATAGAGATTACCAGCTGTTTAAGCACCATATAGGGAATGACTGGCATTGGTACTGCAGTAAGGAACTAAGACATCATTGTCAATCACAAGCTAAACATGAAACTAGAATTTGTTTAAAAAGTCCATATGGGAATGTAACAGTAGTACTGTCTGTGAAATGAAACAGTTCTTTATCAGGAAGGCCTCAGCTGGCACAGAGTTAATATAATTCAGGAAGGATACGGTCCAATTAAAGGGAGTCTGAAAGACACTAAAGAGAATTTTTAGATACCCAGAAAAAATATCCTATAGGGAACAGCTGAAGGATTCCAGTTATTTAGTTTAGAGAAGGGACAATTTAGGAGAGATATGATAATATTCCTCAATATTTGAGATGTAGCTCTACTCACAAAAAGATACATATTTTTCCACATTCATTAAAGGCGGGAAAAGAAGTAGGGAATTTAAAAAGAAAAAAAAATATTTTAGCATAGATATTGAGAAAAAGGTCTAGCAGTAGGATAATGCATCATGGAGACAGTCAGCCAAAGGGAGTTTATGGTCACTGATTCTCTGTTGCTGGACCATGAGTTTGGGAATCATCTGTCAAGAACAATGTAGATAATATTCCCACCTCCAGGGATAGGGATGCACTCCCAGTCCTTTGCCGCTGTATTCACCCAGTCCTCTCAGCAGACTGCAGCTCTGCACCCTTCAGCATTGACTCATCACTGACCAAAGTCAGTCATTGTGGAATAGGAACATGTGAAAGTTACACATGGGTTTGGAAAGGATTTGTATTAATTCTGAAAATTGCTGACAGGTGGAGAGGAAAGATTTCCTTTGGACTCTTGAACACCATCCTTGTTATATTTGGCTTATCCCTCATCTTCAGACCTCTCAACCTCTGCTAGAACACTGGATGAAACAGCCCTTCTTGAGAGGTGAGAGCCCAGGAGCACTGTTCACCTAAGCATTAATGCTTGCTGCCCCCTCTATTTCTGTGCCACCGATTACCCAGGTGACAACCCTGTCACTGCCAACTGTGGCAGTGTATGAACCCAACTGCCTGACACTGTCAGGAACTCTTCTGCAAGCACTGACAGGGTGAAGCAACACAGTAAACACTTTTCCAAAACAGTGTGGCTGGCTGGCACTCCAGAAAAACATCTGAAGCATCAGTGCCCGAGCGTGCTCATAGCTGTTATTATCCTTCCATTCAAGATCTTCATTAGGGCTGTGGGGACAAATGCCGATTCAACCAACAATAGGTTTTTTGGGTTTTCTCCAGCTCTCACTGTGATGGCTGGTCTAGCAGATCAGTGTCTTTCACTTACTCTGGCAAAACAGTCCTGTCATCACTCTGGAGGAGCAAAATCCTCTCCCCTACAGCGATAAACCTGGCTATTAGAAGGGATTTGAACAACCGTTTTGGTTTTCCTGAAGTCCTGCTAGAAACTCCCTTTCAATTTATCTCATTTGCACATAACCCTTTATAAAAACACCCACACAGTGGCATGCCTCACAGTCATCCAAACAATACTGATGTTTCCGCACACTCATTTTCTGATGTAATTGTGCCAGCCATAGTCGAGCCAAAGGCAGTTAAAAACAAGGATCAGAAGAAGCAAATTAGCATTTTCCAGCTTCTTGCAATGAATATTTTATTTCTTCAGCATCTTCGGTTTCAACATGCAGGGGCGAATCCCCAGCTGGGAAAACCAGTGGTAGCGTATTGTCCTCAGAGGAAAAATAGTGATTTATATCAACTGAGGACCAGGCACAGTTTGACAGGACACTTTAAGAGAGAGAGTCAAATTCTAGTAAGTCTTCACACTGAACACTAAACCTAGGCAGTTTAACACCAGCTAGTTACAACAGTATCAGAGACTTCTTTGGCTACCAATTCAGTCAACTGTTGTCCAGCATGGATGGGCCATCTGTCACAGAGTCTGTGCTGGGAGAGCTGCTCAGGTGGGAGGCAATGCCTCCTCAGCACACCTTAGCACTGCCCCAGGGCAAAAGAAATTAGAAACACAATGAAGGCATCCTACAGGTCTGTCACCAAATGCCTTTGCAGTTCTGCTAGCAAGGATAGACACAGTGGTGTCTCATAGCCCCTTCTGCATCCCCCATTCTTTCAACCACAAGTGCTAAAAGAGCTTCTTTGGGATAGTCCATTATGTCTCTCTGCCCAACATTCAAAGAATTTCTCCGGGAGATCCATAATGCACAGAAGTTGTAGGCAGAGACTTGGTTTAGAAGACAGGTTCCCTACCGTGAACAATTAAATGATCTGCAAATCTCTGATTATCTCCAGATCACCAGAAAGGCTAATACACTGTTTAGGTCTTTTTCCTATGTCTTCAGGATTCTGATTATCTTACCACATGGCTTATAAATATTCGTAAAAGTATCTCATCTCCAAACTGAGCACTCACAAGGTTAGTTTTGTGGCCAGTGCCATCCACCTTCCAGTGCAAACAAGATTACATTGACAAACCCTCTATTCAGATGCACTCTTTGTCACTGTTGGATCTACCTTGAACAGCAATTACAAACCAGATTGTCATGCCAATCACTGCTAAAACAATTTTCTCCTGAATATGAACTTTTTACCTATCTGGCTGAATTATCTTTTGTCTGAAGGACAATACCTCTTAGAGCAGCGTGTAGCTGCTAGCAAATATTTTAGCAGTTCACAGCCTTCCAGCAGAACTCCATGTGTTTGAAATCCCTGATAGTAGCCTACAGAAACACTTGCATGGCTAATATCTGAATGTTTTTTGTCAGATAACTAAGTATTTCAGAATGAACTCATCAAAACATCCCTGCAAGGTTAATAACAGTATAATCAGGCTAGTGAAACATTTCAATCTGCTTAGCTGGTGTGAAAATGAACTGCACTTGACTGACATGTATCTCACAAAAGAAATTAATAGAAATAGGAAATGGGAGGCACTGACACAGGAGGTGCTTTCAGCTGCAGTGAATGAGAGCAAAGCCTGTTGACATACCTACATGGAAACCTCAGTAAGAATTCAAGACTTCTTGTGTAATTTGAGAGAAGAGAAAATAATGAATGGATCAAAAAGGCATTGTAGGATGTCCAAAAGAACATGAAGCAAAGTGGAGCACTTAGGCTGTCTAAAAGCCTATTTATCTACAGAGGTAAGACTAACAACTAAAACTGCATCTTTAACTGCATGCAGCATGTTTAACTACATGTAATGAATAAAGACAGCTTGCCTACTTCTGCAGGCTGATGGGGAGCTACAGCTTTTGCGTCAGAAGCGTTGATTTCAGCTTGTCACCAAAAGATCCACCCTCCAATATGATATGCAATCCTTTGGCAGTAAAAAAGAATTGACAAACAGCAGCCTTCCCTGTTTGTCTGCCTCCTAGTGAAGAGAAAGTAATGACATCCACTTAAGCAAAACCTTTTTTTCTTGGAGTGAGGGTGGATAGAGAGGCTGTTGTTCTAATCTTTTCCTTTGAATGAATGGTGGGACAGTCCTTCCCATTGCTCCATCCCTGTAGGCCTGCAACACCTAGCTGGCGGTCAGGACGAAAGGGTAGATAGGACTCCCTGATGGATGCTATAACAAGGGACAGTGTTGTGAACTTGACAAAGAAGTGGGGCCGTGGCTGAGGAAGCTGAGACAGATGCTCAGTTAAAGGCCAGAACTGCTGTTTGGGTTTGACACACTCTTGACAAATTGCTTTGCTTGGTGGAAAACACAGAAATAATTGATTGGGAATGTGTAAAAGCAAGGAGTACTGGGCAGTCAGGCAGTGACTGATACTATGCTCTGCAATACTCTTACATTTAGGCCTAGACACCTGCGGCCATTAGCTTTTACCTGGTGATAATTGTCCTTGCACTAACTCAAGCTAGGGGAAATGGATTGGTCATAAGGCAGATCTATTAGTGTAACAAACCACCTGCCTGAAGTGCTAAGGCTTGGACGATAAGCCCAAGCCAGAGTTGATTTATAGATGAATCCTGTATGTTTTATAATTGACAAGCATTGTATCAATAGGTATTGTACTAAAATGATAACAAACCACTTGTCAGGATGTAAAAGGTGGGAATATTGAAACCTGAACAATAGGTCTTGAACCGAAATTGCTAACTCCGTATGTAGTCATTAGTGAAATATGTATAGAAAATGTAACTTAAACATCATAAAACATGTATCCTTCTTTGTGTGTGTAAACAAGGTAACAAGGCCACAATAACAGGGCCACAAAGACAATTGTCTAGCCCTGTGACCTGGTGTGTGACCTTGCTCATAAATCACCTAGATAAGCTGGGAAAACTCCCTTAGTTTTTTCCCTGAGCCCCGTCCAGGCTCTGGGAAAATCTAACGTGAGACTGACTCCAGATATTTCCGCTTAAAACAAAAGGTGCCAGCTATTCTGGCTTACTGATTTCAGGTATATAAGGCTGGGCCCGCTCACAGCGACTTTGGAAGCCTCACCTACGGGTGGACGCACCACGTAGGACTTCCCACTTGCAGGGAAAGGTTCTCCAAATCCTCGCTGTAACCGGGGCTGCCCAGCGACTGCGGATCTGGATGATGATGAAGTATGCAAGTGGTGATGTATCTTTCTTAATCACTATTCTCTCTCTCTCTTGTAGTAATGATTTGATGCATTACCCTGTATTTTCCTATTTGTTTAAGCGCGCTACTTTGTCTTTTCTTACTGTATGTTTTCTATATTATTCTGTTATATTATTTAGTTATTTATAGTAAATACGCCTGCTCTTTTCACTCTGGTGTCTGAGTTTAATTGATATCCCTGATCAGCAAAACACTGCCCCCCAAACTGTCTTCTCAATTCTGAGTCAAACTCCATATAGGCAATACTTGAGAGTTTGACATTTTTGAGGCCAAAAAGCTATATTCCTAGGTTTTTTCTTAGGAGTTTTACTGCACCTTACTCATTCAAGGGAACAAATTCCCCCTGCCTCTCCTCTCCTTCATCCTGATTTTCTCACCTGCAGCCTCTGGCCTTGGAGCAAAGTTCACCATCTGCCCTTGTGCACAAATGGGCTGTCAATGAAGGCAGCCTTCTTTCTACTGAAGGCACCTCTTCCCCACTCATGGAGTTAGCTTGCAGGTTTTAAAGGCAAAATAGGACATAAAATTTTTACCTTGAAGCTGCGAGACAGCCTTCTGCTATCTAATAATCAACTGTAGCCAGTCAGAGAAAGATAGCTTGCTTTATGGTAATTCCATTCTCTGGAAAAGTGCAACTCAGCAAGATATCCTGAAAGTCACCTGGCAGCAACTAATATCTTTTTATTAGACTTATTATGTGTTAATCATCAGGTTTCACACTTTGCCATGTATCTATTTGTTGCGTATGTATTTCATGTCTTTTTCTTCTTTTCTCCTGGAATCACAGTATAGTCTTCAATTTCAGGAAGAACAATCTTTTTTTTCTCTCACCCTGTAACAGTGACATTCAAATTGCAGCTGGGAAAAGGGAGTATACAAAAATGGCTGTTGCTGAAAAAGTTAGTGTTATTACTGGGGGGGTGATACATTCTGCCGCTCAGCGTGCTCTAATATTAACTGGATAATGCATTGTTTTTGCAGAACAAAATAGCACAAGGGTCTGAAAAGGGTAGAGAGAGGTTTAGCAGCTCACTGGATTTCAGGTGGTATTTTACCAGGCTGAATTCTCACACAGTATAAACCAGTTAACTGTCACAGAATCATTAGGACTATGCTGCTTTACATCAGGTGAAGACTGACCTGCCCACATCCAGAAAGATGTATCTTTTTTCAGGCAGGTGGGGAGGGGATATAAGTCTAAAAATAACAAACCAGGGACTGAATACAGGTGCCACTATTCCACATATATCCTCAATATCTGCAGATTTCTTTAACAACAACAGTTAGTGTTCAAGAAAAGATTAGGAATTGTCCACTCAATTGGAAAACTAAACCAAATGCAACCAGACTTGTAGTTTATTTACAGTATTGCTGACAGAGGTCTAATTTCTTCTGAGATTCATGACCACAGGAAAAACTGAAGTCAGAATACTTAGGATTTACCCCAAAAGTTGAGATAGAAATGCTGCAGGAGAGAAAACACTGTGTAGTACAGAATGAGCCACTGCACTCTGCAAAGTCTGGTTAGTCTCATCATTCCCCCAGCTACAAGTTTTACACTTAGGGTATGCTTCCACTTCAGTAATTCATGGTATTATTAGCTGAACAAACACATATGCAGATATTTAACTTTATAAATCAACTTCTTTTTAATTAAGGTGTCTGTCATTTGTAATCAGTTGTTTGTAACAATGAATTTAAGGAAGAATAAACTGACTGAATACTCATGCCACTGGAGTCATCAGCTTTGGTCACATTTGATATTAAGGTGACTTTCACCTCACAAGTGCCTATTTGTTTATTGCTGATCTCCACTGAGAGCAGCAGAGGTCCAGTTTCTGTGCTCAATAAACTTTGTTAATGACTTTGCCCAGTAGCTATCCTCCTGGTCTATGCCATGAAGCAGGTGAAAAAGAATCTCCACAGCCAACCCTCTCTCTCTCCATATGGCAGCTCACATGGCAACCAAGATGTATTTTTTGAAGCAAATATTCTTCCATTTTCTTGTTTCTCTTCCCATATACCAGCTGTCTATAAAATGAAAAGATGAGTTCTCCCTTCGTGGTCTACTACATACATTTAAATTTGTTACAACCCTGTTCCTTGGTGGCTACTTGAGACAGACACACTGAAGAAATGCTGCATCTGTGAATTGCATTCAGACTGTAGCTATTGGTATGTGCTTTTAAGAAGATGCTCCACTCAGATTTGGGAAGCAAGGAAATCACTGCTGTCCTCAGCAGAGGAGGCCCTTTTCCAGCCAATGCCAGCACCTTGGAGTTGAATTGATTGCTCCCCAGTGGGCAAAGAGCAGACCTTTGATCAAATTGCATGGTATCCATTGGAATTAATTTCTGGATGTCAGTAGCACATTCAGGTATCCATCAGCTTCCACTAGTGGGAAATTCAGGCAGAGTTAACTGCCTTCTCACTCACACAGCTAGCCATCAAGATCTCACATCCCCCTACCTTCAGGGAGTACCCTCCTCCCCTACTGAGCACAGGTTAGCCCTGTTTGCACTGCTGCTAAGGAAGCTGTGTCTGTCCAGGAATTGGTAAGCACTGCACAAAGGAAAAGAGAAACCCCCAACATTTCACTGCCCCATCTGTTTTCCTGTGATGTGTAGCAAAGTATGTACCTGGTCAGTTGGGAATAGAGATCCAACTCTTCCCAAAACAGATGATTTGGGAAGAAAAACCTCACTTAAAGTGTTAAATATTCCATGTGAGATTACCATCTATGCACAGTAACTGCACCACCCTGCTGCTAAATTGTTACCCGAGCCAGAAAGCAACAGTAATGAGAAGCAATATAGAGTTTGAATTCACTATTTGCCTGTATTCAGCTGCCCTACAAGATCAAGGACTCTGCTCCATGCCAAGTTCTAACACTCAAAAGCCACAGCATGGGTTTAGCAGCTCTTGATTTGTGAGTCCACATAGCCAAAAAGTGCTGCTGGACCCAACAGATCACCTAGTTAATTCCTTCATCCTAAACCAGAATAAATCTAAGTTATTCCTGACAGATGTTTATACAACTTGTTCTTAAAACTTCCTGGTGAAGGAGGGTTTTCTCAGGTAAACTATTCCTGAAACTTACTATTAGAAGATTTTAATAACTATTGAACCTGAGGTCAGCTGGCTGAGGCTTTTGTACCTCCATTATGATCAAAAAATTTCCAAGTATTTTTATCTTCAGTTTAGACAGAAAGTTGGGGAAAAAATTAAATGTCTCACTTTGGCTTCATGCTTCTTTTTTCAACAGTTATTCTATAGCACTTTCCCCTTTCACATGCACATGCCATAAACATTATTTTAGTGGAGCT
The DNA here is from genome assembly GCF_031877795.1 of Strix aluco. Taxonomy (NCBI): domain Eukaryota; kingdom Metazoa; phylum Chordata; class Aves; order Strigiformes; family Strigidae; genus Strix; species Strix aluco. The sequence continues at coordinate 156,749,720 of NC_133931.1, forward strand.
GTCTGCCATTGGGATCAAAAGTAGTGGTGAGCACAGTTTTTAATTAATATATTCAGACATTAGAAAATTATCTTCATTGCCACTCCCTACTGTTGCCATGGTTTCCAAACACACACCAGTATTATTAATGTTCAGTTTAACACTTCTAATGAGTACCTGCTGTTCCCTGTTGGTCAGTGTTTTCAGGATTTATTTTTTCCCCTAACAAAAAATTAATTGAACCACAGATTGCTATTAGTGTTAATAACTATTTAAAATTACTGCCCACCTTTTACCCTTCATTTAACATTTATTTTTATTTTCAAGAAAAATCTATTAATGCTAGATAAGAACCAAAACAATCCCTCAACACACAGTTCTCAGTATACGTACTTCTCATAAGGGAGACTAACTAGCAAGTGGGGGAAAAAAACAAATTGAAAAAACAAGTTAAAAACAAAGCAGGCAGATTGATTATTTCGTAACAGTGAAGTGGGACAGACCTCTCTGAGTATGAAGAAAAACATTCTCTTCCTGTGGAAACAATAGGAAGTGGAGAGGGGCAGAATAAGATTATGAGAGTATTTTGACAATGTCTGCCTCAACGCATTTAAGACCACTAGATTTACTAACTTCTATCCTTCCTTCATGACAACATTGCCAACTTAAAACAAGAAGTGTTTATGAAAAGAAGCTTGGACCACTCTTTTCAAAACCAATAACTTCTTAGCCTGATGGAAAGTATTATAAAGATCAAAACTGGACATTTTCTAATCAATTTCCTTTTCATTAGAAAATGCTGATTCAGTGACACTGAACTGTGCTGAAGGAATAAATTTATTTAACTGACAATTTTGTGTAAGGCCCAATTGAAATGCCTCATTTAAACCATATCATTTCAGCTAATACCATGAAAACATGTTTTTTTCCTGTGCTAGAAAACTCAGATTTCTTTTGGGATCACTCCTCACAATGAAATATTTTGTTTTCATTGGGGCCAAACTTCCCAATCATATAGTAATTGGGTAGAATAATTTTGGCCAGTTCTGATCTTTGTAATAGATTCAATTTTTAAGGCCTTCTTGAAGGACACTTTTGCCATGTTTACATAATGAAGAGCTTTGTTACAAGTATTGCCACCAGTGGTAACAATTCTCAATTACCTGCACGGCTTCCACGCAGCATTGATGTCACATCCTGTGACATTAAGCACAGCAAGCACAAATGAAAGCTGATAACTCCTGGATAAGCAAAGCTTATCCAAAAAAACTTATCCAGAAAAAGACTTTTTTTTTTTTTTAACTCCTTCTCCAGGATTTTTTGAACCTACTGACAAAATTCAAGCAAATTTGACTAAAGAGAATAACTCAACCATACTGAATTAAGTCGGTGCCCAGGAAGCTGATGGAGCAGCTCATCCTGAGTACCATCACACAACACATGCAGGACAACCAGATGATCAGGTCCAGTCAGCATGGGTTTATGAAAGGCAGGTCCTGCTTGACAAACCTGATCTCCTTCTACGACAGGGCGACCTGCTTATTGGATGAGGGAAAGGCTGTGGATGTAGTTTACCTTGACTTTAGTAAGGCCTTTGACACCGTTTCCCACAGCATTCTCCTGACAAAACTGGCTGCTTGAGTCTTGGATGATCGCACGCTTTGCTGGGTAAAAAACTGGCTGGATGGCCGGGCCCAAAGAGTTGTGGTGAACGGAGTTAAATCCGGTTGGCGGCCGGTCACGAGTGGTGTCCCCCAGGGCTCAGTTTTGGGGCCACTCCTGTTTAACACCTTTATTGATGATCTGGACGAGGGGATCGAGTGCACCCTCAGTAAGTTTGCAGATGACACCCAGTTGGGTGGGAGTGTTGATCTGCTCGAGGGTAGGGAGGCTCTGCAGAGAGATCTGGACAGGCTGGAGCGATGGGCTAAGGCCAACTGGAGGAGTTTCAATAAGGCCAAATGCCGGGTGCTGCACTTGGGCCACAACAACCCCCAGCAGTGCTACAGGCTTGGGGAGCAGTGGCTGGAGAGCTGCCAGTCAGAGAGGGACCTGGGGGTGTTGATTGACAGCCGGCTGAACATGAGCCAGCAGTGTGCCCAGGTGGCCAAGAAGGCCAATGGCACCCTGGCTTGTATCAGCAATAGTGTGGCCAGCAGGGACAGGGAAGGGATCTTACCCCTGTACTTGGCACTAGTGAGGCTGCACCTCGATTCCTGTGTTCAGTTTTGGGCCCCTCGCTACAAAAAGGACATTGAATGACTCGAGTGTGTCCAGAGAAGGGCAACGAAGCTGGTGCAGGGTCTGGAGCACATGTCGTACGAGGAGCGGCTGAGGGAACTGGGGGTGTTTAGTCTGGAGAAGAGGAGGCTGAGGGGAGACCTCATCACCCTCTACATCTACCTGAAAGGAGGTTGCAGAGAGCTGGGGATGAGCGTCTTTAACCAAGTAATAAGCAATAGGACAAGAGGGAATGGCCTCAAGTTGCACCAGGGAAGGTTTAGGCTAGATATTAGGAAGTATTTCTTCACAGAACGGGTAGTTAGACGTTGGAATGGGCTGCCCAGGGAGGTGGTGGAGTCCCCATCCCTGGAGGTGTTTAAGAGGCGAGTCGACGTAGCACTTACAGATACCGTGTAGTTGGGATCTGTCAGTGCTAGGTTAACGGTTGGACTAGATGATCTTCAAGGTCCTTTCCAACCTAGATGATTCTGTGATTCTGTGAATTCTTCCATTTTTCATGAAAACAAACACGTAGAATGAAAAGGGACTATTTTAGTACTACAATCAAAGTAATTATTGGGAGTGTGAGAGCGCACCTCATTATGCAACAGAGAATCCTTAGGGCAACCTCATATGTATTTTAACCATAGGAAAAACTTCGGTCTGAACTTCTACCTTCTTGATTGACACCTCAAGTCAGTGAGCTTTGGGACACAGTCTGTAGGATGCTACTTCCATAATTCCACTGTTCATGAGAGAATTTATAAAGTGAGTTATAAAGTCTTTGCTTGCAGTTACTGAAAAACAATGCTGTAGCACAGTGCTTTGCCCCACTGGCTCTTCCTACATTGGAAAGCATTCTGCTTTGACAAACAGATAGATGGGGAAGGGAAAAACATAGCATAATGCTGATGTGAATAACTTCTGGTGACTTTTAAAATTATAATGATGCCTCCTTTTTTGCCTCCCAGAAATAGAAGGAAATTGCTGCTTTATAGCTGCAGTAAATCAAGCAACAGATGAGGATGTGCTAGAAATGGTAACAAGATGAGCTGTTCCTGTGTGGGGACTGGGAGAGCAGATTCAGATTGCTGACGTGCATTCACAAAGTGATCATCGAGGGCCCTGGCATACTCCTACCTATGAAACAAGCTCTAGCCACATCATCTGGACAGAAAGGAGCAGGTGCTGTAGCTGAGTCTTGATCAGACACCAAAGTTGAGGAGATGGAGCATTCCTTCAGCTGGCAGCAAAAGAAAAAAGAGTTGGGTACTTTAAAAAAAAAGGGGGTTGTGGTGGTGGTTAATTTATTAGGCCACTGAAGAAATCTACCCCCATATCACCCAGACCAGTTATGCTTACCCAGATGTCAGGATGTATCAGTCTGTAGACTTCAGAACAGGACAAGCTGCTCAAGCCTAATGAGATTTTGTGAACTCTGCTGACCTTTGCCTACTGGTTTTCATTTTCTGAGATATATCTGTCTATATATTTTGTATAAACATATACATATTTATAAAAACCATGCATTATATATATTACATATATGAGTATAAAATATATATGCTTGTATACACACACACATATACATATAACAATATATAAAAAATTGTTTTTCTACTTGCCCCTTGAATAGTGCACTCTCAAAGCACAGGAAACTTAGCTGTCAGAAGGAAAAAAGTCATAGCTTTCTCTGGCCCAGTACATTTTTCTAGTTAAATAAAATAGCTTTGCATAGGCAAGTATCCAGATGGGTACAAGAGTTCTCCTCACATCTATTTTTCTATTAGAAACCCCGTGTTTCTCTTAGATCTCTGAAATGGATTGTTGTGTTCATTGATTTGAGAACTGTCAGGAGTTAGAGACCTGGATTATTTATGTAGGTTTTTTTGAAGTCCCTTTGAGAAAGTCAAATGTGTTCTTTCCCTTTCATATTTCTCAGTGGTAGAATAGTTCCTAGAAGGTAAACTAAATCATCAGTTGCATTTGTGCAATCCTCTTGTATTCTACTTATGTCTGGGACAGCATCGGTCCTAGCACACTTTCTTCAAAAGGATAAAAAAATAAAAATTATTAATTGAAATTTATTAAGTGCTTAGATGATAATTCTTGACATGAAGGGGAATTCAGCTTAGTCTCTTGTCTGAACTGTTCCATAGAGCTGAACAAAGTGAAAATCAGTAGGCATTATTTTCATTACTAGACCTGGCAGAGCTGACAAGGCATTGTGAGAGCTTGTCTTTCCAGCAAGAATTTGCTATTTTTCCAAAGTCACTGTTTCTACGACAGTGATATAAAAGAGTACTCTTACAGATTCAAGTACAAATGAATAAACAAGGGTACACGGGTTAAGCTTTTTGTAAATTTTTGCAGTTGGCTTTTTGTAAATAGTTGCATTATATCAAGATGAAGCTGTACACTCTGACCATAATAATTCACTTTTAGCATGCACCTCCACTTGTCCTGATTACATGAAATATGTAAATGTATGTTGATTACTTTTCACTGTGGAAGAGAATACTACTATTATAAAAAAAAAAAAAAATGTCTAGGCTTCTTCAAAAAGACATCATCTGCATCTAGCTTTCATGCAGCTTATAATCACTGAAAGTTGATAAAACTGATGACTATAGCCCTGGTCCTGAGAAATGCTTAGCCACTCCACCTTGACATGGAGGGGGGCTACACTGCACAGAAGCTCATCTTTAGTGATTTTCTGATACTGACAAGCCCATTCCTTCCTTGACAAGATGGACCTGTTTCTCCCTATTAAAGCTATATCCAACACAAGTATTTGTTGCTAAGGCTCTTTTGACAAGGAAAGCTTGTATGACTCAACAGATGATGCATGCATGTCTGTAAATCCATCAGGGGCTGCAATGGAGGGTTGTAAAATACAGCCTCTGTAGAGCAGTATAATCAGGACCTTAAAGAAAGTGAGTAGTTCAGTTCATATCTCAAGCTTCAATTCTTTACACTTTTTTCCGGAGTTGTTGTTCCCTCTCTTCCCGCAAGAAAGGGGTTCATATGAAGAGCACACACCTCTCTTTGTCTATATGCACAGTTGAGAGACCAAGTGAAAACAGCTCTGCCCGCTTGTTCATGAGCATTAGGGAATAATTTCTATATTTGAGCAGACAAACACCAAATACAAGCAGTTAAACCAAGACTTTCTCCATTCTGATGGAGAATTTCAGTTAGATCTCAAAGCTGCAGAAGAATCTGCTTCTTCAGTGTGTTCAGGTTTTACATGCATCTTGTGTCCAACTTTGTATTTCTGATTTAACACAAACCCTCAGTCTCAGAAAAGTCAAATGTGATACAGTTATGCAAACTATGTCAGGATGAAATTTATTCTGAGAAGAAAAGTGACACTTGTTAAGTAACATTAAATCTATGTTTAATCTTAATTTATATTGCTTCTTCTATCACTGCATGAATGGGAGACATTCCAGGTAACTTTTGAGGTATGAAGGAAGATTTAGGGGATGTTCAGACTTGAGGGAGTACAGTGACGGTTTACAAACATGCTGAAAAATAATATAGCTTAAAACCAATTGTTCTTGAACAAGCAGTTGAAAAGAGGAAACGCAAGATAATAGTGCAATACTGTATTTCAAGACAAATGTTTACAAATTACATTGGAAAGAAATACTAGAAGAGAAAAAACAATTTTGACAGAAAATAATACACATCATTTGCTTAGCATCATTACTTATACTAGGAAAAAAATATAATGACCACAAATTTATAGTGTCTGTCTAAATCTATATTGTCTATCTAAACAGTCAAGGAGCATCAAACACATTCAGCAATCCTAGACTTTCTGAAAGGCATCAATAATTTGATAGTCATATGGTTTCTTTTCACTTTTCCAAATTACAACATAATAGAAAAATATGGAGGTAGAAAGCATTGTAGTCTTTACAGCTGGCTCCCATGTTAAACATTCCTCCTCTAAGACCACATTTCCAGCCCAGGGCACACCAGAACTGTCCAAGGTCAAAGCCTGTTTGCAGTAGTTTTACAACAGGAAGCTTTATACCTAGTTGCCACGTGCAGTATTTTTAAACAATTGGACTTAGCACGTTGTCAACTGCGACATGAGAGAGAACTGAATGAAATCAAGGTCTGCATGTTCAAGGCATGAATTCTGGTGAATGATAAATACACTTTCACTTCATAATTGTCTGGTTCCAGTCCACACCAGTGCAACTAGTATGTCAAGAGCAGGCATACTCAGGCCTTATTAACCATGGAGGGAAGCAGAGAGGAAAGGTAGGGCCATGCTGAGTGAAACAGGGCTGAATGAGGTCTGATCAGCTCTCCACACCTATAAAAATCCAGTGAAACAATCTCAATACAACACTTTTAATGCTGTTTTCACACTGGGCCAATACAATCAGTTATTATTCTAATAATTCACAACTAGCACTGATCGTGAGGAAAGGGGAAAATTTGAGAGAAGTTTTCTGTAGAAGGGGGCTGAGCCAACACTAAGGTGTATTGTCAGAGCTATAGTTGAGAAAAATGCATTTATGGATAGAAAGAAGATATTATGCACTGAGACACTGGTTTGTGGCTTACTTCCTGTTTCTCATTTTTCTGCAGCCGTTTGACACACATCAATTGTATAGCAGCAGCTCTAACACTTTTTCAGACAAGTTTCTGTGTGTATATTAAGATAAGATTAGGCATGCATTGTTGCAGAGGGCAGATTTTAAGTAGGCATAAATCATCACAGTTTTGTTAAAGCCAGCGTAATCTTTTTAAGAAAGGCTTAGATGCTCAACGAGATAAATTGATGTCATGGTAGTGAAATCAATGAGTCATGATGAATGAGTTAATGCAGGTTTATGCTAGTTGAGGGACTGTCCTCCTCCCTCGCCTACTGCTGTCCTAAATTATCTATTCCTTTCAAAGTCTAGTCAGGCACATCAGGATGTAATTGTGGGTCATGATATGCAGGTGCATAGAAAGTAAAAAAGGTGCATATTACACCTGCCTGAGTGCCAACACTGATTCCAGTCATAGAGGGGGCTGCTCTTCTTGGTGTACATCACTCATTTAATTTGAGTTCACTCCTCATAGTCCTTCGACAGGACAGAGCATTGCACTAGAAGTGACATGAATTTGAAATCAGAGAGGGGAAAAAAATAGGGTTAGATATTATCAGAAATTCATTATCAAAAGTCCTCCACTTCTACCCACAATCCCCAAAATTATCAGTAAATTCAAAATTTCTGGAAAGCTAAAACACAACTCCCACAGCATATTCCTGTAATGGAATATGATGAAAGGTCAAAATCCAAATAACACTTCACTCCAGTTGATCAAAATGTGGCTATTCCTCAGTATTATTTCAAGTAAACTTTCCATGTGAAACTAACTTTTGGGTTCCTTTTAAATTCTGAAATTAAATAAATTCCATCCTTCTAGGAAGATAGAAATTAAGGAACATGGGTTCTGTCCCTAGTCCATTATGACCGATGTTTAGCAGTCACTTCTGATACCTTCATGCCTCCAGCTGTAACATACAAGAAAGAAAATACGTAGTCTTTACAAAATTCTTTATCTTAAGCAGGAAATAATGTTGTCATACAGGCACTTTGCATAATTTTAAAATCAGAGAATACATGCAGTACAAACGCAATATGCCTGACAAAAATATTGTAACATTTTGTTGCAGCTATTTTTCCCCCACTATGATTTCTCACACATGGTATTTTGGAGGAAACAGGAAGAAGTGTTTTTTCATTCTGCTTGCTGCTGCAGTTTGGCAGCCCAGAAGTTCTCTGGGATTACACTTGTGAGCAAGTGTGCGCAAAATGCCCTCAAAATAGAATTCTTCTCTTACATATTTTACACCCAGTTCTCAAAATTACAAATGATTGCACTGCTCACAGAGGGAAGGGGTAAATATAGGATGAATCAGATCTCTCATTCAGTGAGAGTGGAGACCCCAGACTGTCTTGACTATAACCCTCTGCTGAACCAGCAATAACTCCACTGATGGCTCTTGCCTGCATAAAATGGAGGTACAACCAGCTCTACTTGCTGTTGAGAAATGGTAGAGCTTAACCTGTCAAAAATCCTTCATATCACTGAAGAAGTCTGAGTACAGTAATATGATTGTCACTACATGTTCAATACATGACCAGTTAGTTCTCAACACATTTGCCAGGTGTTTGCAATCATAGCTTAGCTAACCTGGATCTAATTCATAAATACAGTTATGACATAATAATATACTGTGATATGAGCACTTATTTCATAGGAATGCTTCCCTAAAATGCAAAGAACAACTAATACTTAGTATGCAGGTTCTCCACGATGTCTCTTGTTTCGTGTCATACTTAAGGAAAAGCATTTGAATCTCCTATTGAAGGCTGTATGAATGAGTTTCTTCTTTTGTATTGTCCAATAGATATTATAATTGTAAAAATAGTGTTTCATAATTATTATTTAATGTAGATATATAATTTTAGACAATGCCAGGCAGTATTTTAAATTTCCATGTTAAAAGAAAGGTCTGAGAAGGGAAAACAAAAGTCCTAGTTTGCCAGAAAGACAAGACATAAGGGGATACTAAATACCTAGATATTATTTTTCTAAAAAGCCAAAAGAAAATGACAACATATTTTACAGTTGTAAACAAACTGACTGCTGTGAGGAAAATACTTAGGTAGCATACAAATCTCCAAAATTGAACATTTTTTAGTGCTTATTGGTTTCATCTTGCCATGTTTAATAGATAAATGTTCTGTATCAACATTTTAAGCTGTCTTACTGTTCAAAAATATACTATTCTTAATTGCCTTGCTTGCCAAAATCAGTAAGAATGTTGTCTTTAGTACACAGCAGAATAGTTAACACCTATCACAGTTTGAAAGTTTTTTTAAGTTTGCAGTTGAATGAACATTGAGCAAGTGTTTTTATTATACCAGCATATTTTTAGATGTTCTTTATAGTTATCTTAAATTGGACTTTTTTTTCTCTAAGACTATAATGTAATTTAAAATGTATGATCCTGACAAGATCATGCCAGCTCCTTTGAAGATGGAAGAGGATACTTCGCTAGGTTCCAATTAGAGGTTTGACTGACTGTAATAAGGTTCCCTAGTGAGATTCATACCAAATGGACAGCAAGGATTGATTATTCTGCACTATTAGCATGGTGATTTAACTAATCAAGCTCTGAAACTAATTTGCTTGCTTTGTTGATTTTGACACAGATAGTATTTCACTATTTGTTATTACAAATTTTGCTAGTTCAGTTAAATAATGCGAACTCCTTAGTTTTAGTGACAAGTTTTCTTGTTTTAGTTAAGATTTATAACCTGGAAGTTACAAACAGAAGCTGATGTTTGCTCATTTTTGGAAGGCAACATGCATCTACGTCTTCTGCCTATGAATACCCAGGATAGATAGCGGGCGGTTGGCCTGAAAGCCTGAGCTCTGCTAACAAGTTTGTTTCTCACTCCATGCTGACAGGAAAGCATCCAGCACACTAATCACACTGTTTTTTTCAGTAGCAGCTATTTTTCCACACTCCTGCCTCCATCTTTGATTTGAGTGCTACTGAAGGGAGGAAAGAAATAGAACAAAGAATATTTTCTCCTCAAAAAGTCCATCCAAGTTACTGTGAAGAACAGTGTTATTTTTGAAGGGAAAAAAGACCCCTAAACCAAAACACGAGCTACAGCATGTGATATCACAGTTCCCCATTACATTTTTCTGCCATAAATGTCACAGGACTGACCAATGCTAACACAAAATAAATTCAGTGGAAAGAGCAAAGGTAATAACAGTTATTCCTAGGTGATCTCAACTGATGTTGAATACAGCCCCAATAAAACTTGTGTGTGTGTACGCACACATACATATTTTAATTTCTCTGTAATAGTTCCAGTCTCTTCCTTAACATCATAGGTTACCATCCAGCTAAAAGCTGTGTTTTCAAGGACTACCACAAATATTTGGGCTATACCAATGCCACAGATATACCAATGATCCCTGTCAGAGTTACTCTGTTGGGAGCGGGGTAAGGGAGAAGTCAAACTGCTGAAGAATAAAACTGCAACTCTGAAACTCTGTTTTTGCTAAATATCATGCTTCACTCAAGATGATGGTGGACAGATATCATTATTCTGCATGTGAATGCTAGGTTTCATGTCCATATGACACTTGTACACACTCAAGGAATTTCACTACACAAAATACCTCCTCTTATTGTCTGAAACATTGCGGGAGGGGGGGCTGTGCATTATTTTTGTATGAAATACAGAGTCACAGTCAGACCCTCACCCTTATGCACCCTTGACCAGGATCTGGAGTATGCTGCTTCCCACAGCATGATTAGCCTTCAGGCAGTCTGGGGATCAAGTCTGCTTCATGAACAGCTCTGAGAGAAAACATCAGCTGTCTCTCCACAAGGATTACCTCTCGGGTGGAAAGACGTTCTCTATAGCTATAAGCAGCTGACCAAAGAAATGGATTTAATCTCATACTGTTAGCAAGGGCATATCAGGAATCACAAAAAGGAAATGATCTGCTGTTCAAACCCCAATCTATCATGGTGCCCATGTGATGCAAATATGTGATTATCATTGCCTACTTCAGTTGTGAGGATGACAGCACTGCAAGGAATACTCTGGGAACTTACTTTCAAATGTCTACTAATTGGCACTCTTAGTAACCTAATTAAGGATCTTTTTATAGAAAAAGCATTAAAATTTTCATTGAAGCCTTAAGAAAATCGGAAAACATGGAAAGCAACACTAATATGTCCTTTTAACATAAATACGTACTAATTAGCAACTTAATGAGACAGCCAATCTGCTATTAGGGTAATTCCAGTAGAATAATTGTGACAGAGAAATGTCTGGTGACAGTGCAAGTTCTTTAAGACATAACATGATTCAGTTGTGTTCATTACCAAAGCAGTTAGGATTTGTTTCTTCACATGTAATTAGGGATAGGCTGGGTCTTTATTAGCAATAGCTCAATCCAAGAAAATAAGGAAACCTAAGAATTTACAACCTGAAAATGCTGCAAACTTGCTCTTCTGCAGGAAAAAATCCTACAGTGTTTCCCTTCGTTGTGTCTGCAGGTATAGCAAGAAGAGCATGAAGTCAGCTACATGTCTGGCACTTTATGGGAGAATTGGACAGAGACCAAAACAGGAGTCTCTACCCTCACCTGCCACACAATGCACATTGTTACTTAACAGGCTAATAGCACAGCACTTCATGTCCCAGGTACTTACTGCAGTTACAAATTCCTAAAACTCTCACTTGAGTGGGAAAAAGGGAAGATCACTAAGCTGAATGTGAAGCCCAAGTAGTTTTCATTGGGCAGTGCAGCTTCTTCCTCTCCTGCACATCCATGAGCTCTCCTCAAAACATGTCAGTCTGTCTGATTTCATTACCAGCATCTTTCAAGAGCGAGAGAGCAAATATTAAGAAACAAACACGTGAAAAATATGGTTTAGCCTGGCAGTTTTAACTCGTTCTGTGGTATGATCACTCTGTAGAAGTCTCAGAAATAAACTCCTACTGGTTTAATGAAAATAGGTGGTCCTCTGGATGTCAGAGATCCTACTGGTGCATCCACAGAGGGAAAGACCTGTACATATGCCCCTGCCACACACACACTTATTAGACATCAGAAAATCAACTCTAGGGGTTTTCAGGAAGCTGCAGGGGAGATTGAAATTTGAAATATTGTTAGTCAAACACTGGTGTCGGGGAAAAAGGTAATTACAGGGTATTGCACTAATGAAGACAAATAATTTCAAATGCACTCACAGCTCAGGAATGCATCTTCTCATGCTTAACTTTAGCTAAACTGATTTTCTGTAGTGTCAGAGGAAAGTGATTGTTTATTTGGAAGCAAGCTCACCTCCCTAAAGGGCATCCATGCAAGGATGGTGTGCTGCAATAGTCAAATGACAACCCCCACTAAGGAAGGGAAGAACTGTTACACACCACATCCATGTGGAAGTGAAGACCTTTAAATTCAGAGCGGATTGCTGTTAACTGGCTTTGATATGCTGATGCATAACAGAAAAAAACCTAGCCAGCCAACTATAGCCCATATGCTTTCTGGAGGCATGTTGACTCAGTATCTGAAGAAATCTTTCAAGTATTGGGTGGATTCATCTTTTGCTCAACAGAAAACCTCAAAAGACTCCCTCCTGACTCAGCTACCTCCAAATTAGACACTGAATAGCCCTCGAGTTCTGCAAAACCTCTCCTTCTCATTTCTCAACATATGCCAAGACAAAGGAGGCACATAGCCTTTTCTGCATCCTACCAGAGCCTCTTTTGTGGACTTTCAACTTGCTTTAAGGCACAGAGCCACAAAGCCTCTCCTTGTGAAAGCCACTCAGATTAAAACATAGCACCAGGCAGTAAATCATCCTACAGTGAAAAGCCCTCTCAGGCTACTCACAAGAATAAAACACGGGCTTGAGAACACTAGATAGTGTTTGATTTTTTAACACTACTAGATTTAGATGAGGAAATTATAGTGCTGAATTATATGAGAAGGCAGTGTGGATTTCCTGCAGCATTCATTTGCTGTGTGACTGACAGTTCCTATATAACTGGGTGGGGTGGGGGGGTGGTGGTGGTGTGAGGAAACCACTAACTAATGAAATATTTGTGGCTGTGACAGATAGCAGGAAAAGATAACTATCAGCCAGGGAATAGTGCTACCTATACTAACAGATATTTTACTACCAAATGAGACGGTAATTATAAAAGAGATGTTATGAAAAATTTGGGGGGTAGAAACCCAGACATGATGATAAGCGTAAAAGACAGTTCATCTGAGAAGGAGAGGAAGTTTAATTAATAGCAAGAGGAAGCAAAGCCTAATTTAGTTTGTGAGTAGGTGGAAGTAGTACAGAAATCTCCTGAGGAAGTAGTTTGATTCAAGTGACAGAGACTTGGAAGATGTATGCCATATTTGAATACAGAGTTATTAATTGGAAATAAACAGTAGCCTCTTCCCTCATTGTGACACATCAGGAAAAAATAAGCTGAAATGTTGTATCAGAAGACATGAAAATACACATTGGCTCAAGCTTATACTCCACTTGGCAAAATTACATACTACTCTACTGGGGTGTCTAGCAAATACAATGAAATAGCAAAAAATGCTGTAATAAACTATGAATTTGTTTGAACCATGCAGCAAAACCCTCTGTTGATCTCTCTTTGAGGAAAGAAACATCAACTCACAGTAAATGTTTTCAAAATAAGGATTAAGTAGCACAACATTTATTTTAAGAATCAGAATCCGCAGATCCTAAATAAAATAATATTGCTTATTATTGATTATTTAAATAGAGAGGCAATAATAAACCCATACAGCACCACTGCCATTCTAAGGAGCCACTAGGGTACATACTTGAACTTCTTATAGCTACCAATTTTGTTATTAAAAATGAAATTTGCATTTAAAGCTCTTGGTGTTCCTCCTTTTTTGCTGTATCTTTACACTGACCTGTTTTTCAGGAACACATTCATCCAGTGAATTTAATTTTCATAGAGTCACAGAATGGTTTGGGTTGGAAGGGACCTTAGAGACCATCTAGTTCCAACCCCCCTGCCATGGGCAGGGACACCTTCTGCTAGCTCAAGTTGCTCAAAGCCCCATCCAACCTGGCCTTGAACAATTCCAAGGAGGGGGCAGCCACAGCTTCTCTGGGCAACCTGTGCCAGTGCCTCACTGTCCTAACAGTAAAGAATTTCTTCCTTATATCTAATCTAAATCTACCCTTTCTCAGTTTAAAACCATTACCCCTCATCCTACCACTATACTCCCTGTAAAGAGTCCCTCCCCATCTTTCCCATAGGCCCTGTTTAAGTACTGGAAGGCTGCTGTAAGGTTTCCCCTGAGCCTTCCCTTCTCCAGGCTGAACAACCCCAACTCTCTCAGCCTGTCCTCATAAGGGAGGTGCTCTAGTCTGCTGATCATCTTCGTGGCCCTCCTCTGGATTTGCTCCAACAAGCTTGGTTTTTAAACAGAATATTTATTCCAAATAGCATGACTCAAATATACAAACTGAAATCCAATACCATATTCTGATATCTTACTCTATTGCATACTATCAAAAAAAGAAGGGGGTTGGCTTCTGTACACAGAACTGGATTATTTTGGTTTGATGTCCACCCTGGAGAAGACTGTAGAAATGTGAAACAGAGCAAAAGAGGACTGCAGAAGTGCTACTTTGTTGATTAAGAAGCTTATCAAAGTGAAGACTGAGAAGTAATTTGATCACCCTGTGCCTGGGCTTTCACATGGTGAAAATGTTTAATGGCAGGGGACTTGCTGACCTTGTTGATGAGAAGGTAAGAAAATTAAATTTGCTGTATGCTAGAGCTAGGTACATTGAAGCTTGAAAGACCGTGCAGTCCCCAGCAGCCAGGGCAATTGAACATTTCAGTCAGGAAGGCAATCTCATGCATTTTGAGTTCAGTTACAGCACAGTTGTAAAGTTTTAATATTTTGGTTCCATTTAAGTTCAAGACTTAAAATATCAGTTTGATTTCAGAAATGACTCAAAGAGATTTTCATTTTGGGCTGTGGTTACGTCACTGATTAAAGGCTACATGTTTGACATGGTGGCAGATTTACCATCACACTGGAAGATGACTTATTCTGGTTTAAAGAATCAAAAAAACCACACCAGAACCAAGCTTTTGCTGCAAACTAGGCTGAGAACATGAGGCAAGGGAATATGCATCATCTCACTCATACTCTTGTGTCCACAGTAAGACCATAACTCTAATAAAACATCAAGCTTCTGTGCTTTAGCTAGACATCACCAAGATTCAAGGAGAAAATTTACCTCAGGGAAGATGGGCAGCCTGTGAGCTATGATCTCTCTTATTTTAGGCACAGCCTATTATTTCCTTAGCACAAGTAAACCTCTGTCTATCATCAATCCCTGTGTCGTACATACGTACTCTTTGTAACATGGATCATCAAGGTCTCAGTTATTCTAGCTAGTTAAGATATCCTTTCCCCCTACAATCTGGAAATGGGAACAGGTGACCTCAAAATATACTGAAAGTACATACTGTCTCTTACTATATGATATCACTTGTGAGGATTACATGTGTCGGAGTATGCCAAAATACCTGGTGAATATTTCAAAAAAATAAGTACATTTGTCATCTTTACTGGTGGAAGCAAGGACTGAAAATAATTCTCCGGGAGAAAAATGTGTCTTGTATTCTCTTTGCTATTTGCTCTTCTTATGTAATATCCACTGAGTTTGCAAGGAAACTTGTATTCATCATCTCTTCAAAAATTCTTCACAGTTAACTGAACTAACTGTAATGAATAATGCTGAAACTGTACATGCTCTGATACTCAAATAGATTTTGGGTGGTTTTTGGTTTTGTGGTTTTTTTTTTTTTTTTTCTTTTAAATGACTCACATTTTGAGGACTGCTTCCCAAGTTAATGCCTCATTAACTCAAGGCATAAAAACCTCAACAAAACAACAACCTCCCAAACCCATGGCAAACACAAGATCCATAGCTGCATAGATTTCATATGCTCCATTTAGCTGATCTGTGAGAAAATACAGCCTTAAAAGTGCCATGAATCTGGAGCTAGTAGTAATCTTGGCCACTAAGCCTGCGCTGCACTCATCAGTTGGGAGGAGCCCTGGAGGCTGGCTGGGGCTCAGCACAAGCTCAGCACCAGGGAGCAGCGGGAGCAGTATGCTCAAGGCAGAGTTGGGTTGAGACTCCCAGGTGATGGTGACAGAGGTAGGGTATTGTCCCCACATTTGCATCAAAGGTGAGCGAGGAAGGAACGAGCTAATTCAGGCCCAGCCACACTGTCTTGTGTTGCAGTAACATGTGAGTGTGGGTCAACAACCTGCACACTCCCTGTTTGAACAGTGCATTCCTGTAAGCAAACACAACTCCATAGTAATTCACCTGAAACATGGTAGCACTTACAGCTTACAAACACGACAGCAAGTGAGGCCAGTTCTTTTATAAAACAATTTAGACACAGTCCCTCCACAAGAAAATTTGCTGTATACATTTACATTATAAGTGAGAGGAAATTAGTGAAAGGATCTCCCAAAATCTGGTGGCAATTTGGACTACAACCCAAAGCAAAATTTCTTCAAGCACAGCAATATTTTTCCTTTCCCCTCTAGTTGTTCTTTACGCACATGGTGCATTTTTTTGGTTAAATTCATTTTGAATGGATATGAACCAGACCTTTGAAAAGGTAGTTATTTGGGTTCAGGATAAACAAACATTGGTCTAGTTATATTAGGTCAGTATTTTAGAAAAAAACCTGCATAGTGCTAAACTCCATACAAAAACATCCCATTTGTCCCTGCCACAAATTGAATAAGCAAGCATCTAGTAATATTTGTAGACTGGCCTTTAATTTAATGACACTGATGTTTATTGGATATGAAAAGACTGCTTCTTATTACACTGGATGAGATGTGAACTACTCTTGTTGCGTTTGTCAAACGTTTGGAGTGTTGTAGTCAGAATCAGTTAATATCAGAAAAGAGATCTGAGAATGGTGCTGAACAGACACAGTGGTGGGTCAGGCAGCCTGTGTGAAGTATGAAGGGCTGGGACATGGCTCTGTGTTAATAGGCAAAGAGGAAAGGCACATCCAAAGAAACACAACATTTCTTAACCTCATAGGTGAGCTGACCACATGGAAAGAGCAAAAAAGAGTAATGAAACAATATATTTCACAATGGAAAAAAGATTAATTACATTGAACTTCTGGGCATTTTCTACTTTCTATTTTACCAGACACCCATGTGAAGTACACAAATACGTCCTTTCTTATCTCCTAGCTCAGCTCTCCAGGGAGGGCAGGCAGGACTCTTCCTTGCCTAACAAGGTTGATCTTTGCTAGCAGATGGAGAAATCTGCCTACTTGGAGCACATCCTTTGGCCATATCTCAAATTCCACAAACCTATAGGTCTTTGCATTACTGAAGAAAAGCATGCATAGGGCAGGCACCAGTATCACACTATTTGCAGCATGACTTGGGGTAGAAGTTGCGACAGTAGTGATGCCAAGAGACATCTCCATGTCTGAAAAGAAGAATGAGTATCCTGCAGTACAGCACAATGACACTGAGGAAAGGAAAATAAACCTGTGCTAGACATCGTGGTTCTTTTGTTCATAGATCAGGTAGCCTGCAGGTGCTTTGGAAGAAGGGAGACAGATAACATACAAAATCATTTCAGGGTTTGTGCGTCTGTTCCCAGGAATAACAGAGATGGGATAGGATAGCTACATGTTAACAGATGCTCTTACTTCTTAGGCATTCCTTCTTCTAGGTAGTCGAAATGACATTTTCTTTTTATCCTATTCTGTTTCTATTTCCTGCCAGAATCAGGAAGCGGAGAGCATGATTTCTTTCTTTGGCACATCTTCCAAGCAAACAAACAAACAAATCAACCCCAAGCTAACTATTGACTGTTTCAGCTTTTTCTTCCAGAACAGACTTACAACTCTTAGTATAAAATATATTTACTTATTTTTTTATTTTTTAACACCCCTTGAGTGAAAATAAACAAACAAAAAGCATTCCAGGAGCAGCAAAACCAATGAAGTCAGTATTCCAAGAGATGTGTATTTTTAAGTGGATTTTCTCATGTTCGGTAACAGATGAATCCTGATGGTTTCCCCTCTACAAAAGAGTTAACAGGGTTATTCTCCATCACCCAGCTGTCAATTTCTGTGCCATTTGCAGGAATGTAATTGTTTTTAAGACCTCTGCCCCTCTGCCAAATGCCACTAGAACTGACCAGTGGTTCAGAAGTTAATTGCAATAGTCTGACAGACACACATGCACATACACAGGGAACATGACTCCAAAAGCCTCATTTCCTTAGGAAACCAAATAGTTACATTTAATTCGGATACCTGAGAATAAATACATGACCTCATGGAAGAGGAGACTAGAAACAAAACAGACAAGGATTGCAAGAGTAATTCATGTTTTGCCTGGTGGCTGAAATGGACACACAACTGTGAGCCTTACAAATAATGTTTCTTTCACCTCAAAACAAGCAGCTGTCACCTCCAAGTGCTGTTTATCCTAGCAACATAAGCAAAGGATTTCTGGTTATTGATTCCATTAATCACAAACCCAGATTGTGAATAAAATGTCATCCTGATGGGCTGACAACTACTACTGATCTTTTAAAAAGTAGCTATTTTCAGGTGTAGAGAGGGATTAGAGGGGGACTGCAATCATAATAACACAAACTAGATCAAGGACAACATGCAACTATTGCTAGTGCTAAACTGCAAAATACATTTCGTGCTAGGAAATAGCTCCATCTCCTGTTCTGCACACAGAAGTTCTCCAAATCCTCATTTAAAAAAATAAAGAAACCTACTCCACAGCTGATGTTTTAAAGTCTCTGCAAAGAGAAAATAAAATTCAAGCTTATGACTACAAAACGAAATCCTCTTATGTACACATTTAAATACCCCTTTTATCTTGCTGGGATAGAGCATTAGAAAAAAAAAATCCAGTAGGTGCTAAGAGAAAAATGTTCCTATTTGTCAAACCATCATCTGAAATGATGATGAAGGATGTTCTCAGCTCCCCCTAAAAAAAACTTATAAGGTTGGAACATAAATCTGTCCTATGTCCCATGCTGCAGGGCTTTGTTCACCATTTTAGAGAGTATTTTAAAGCTTTTACTCCATAATGTAGCCAATCTTGGGTGCTTTTCCAGTCTCTCCAGTGACACAGTTATCCTACTGAATACTTAGATGAAGTCAATAGGAGTTTTGTCATGAATTTTATTACAAACTTTTCCCTTGCAGCCCAGGAAAAAAAAAAAAAAAAAAAGAGTTAGGAAACTAGGGTGCAATACTCTTACTCTTCCCAACAGAAAGATATTCTCATTCCATCTTCTGCTGCACTACATGCCCTAACACAAACTGAAAAATACCGTGTGGGAGATTGGTCTTTGCAAAGATGTTCCTTCTGTGGAGAGACACTACACAACTTCTTGTGAATCATTACTTGGAAGACTGCAACCACCTGTGAGACTACCAAGGAGCAAAACAACAGTAGAGTCAGCTGATTTATTCATATTGCAGGACACATCCTTTTAAAGTAGCAAGTAGGGACAGCTCTGTTGTCCATCAAGCAGCCTGCATTATATTAGTTAGTGACAAGACGAATATAGAAGCCATGCAGGACAGCAACATTTCATTCTTCTACCAATTCACCTTCATGAGAGGACTTGTCCTAACAGGGCAGCAGTGGAGAAGTCATCTTTCTGCCCATTCAGGATGGCAGAAAGGAGCTTCTATGAACAGCTCCGATGGGGAAGATAAAGTAAGCATTTGCAGGCAAGGCTAATGGACAGTCTAATTCCATGAGTGGGAAGGTGAGTGCTAAACCACATGCAGAATTCAAGACACTGATAGGAAAGTGATGTTGTGCTAGAGCAACAAAGGGATTCAGGTGTATAGTACAGAATGGCACATCAACTGAGCAATAAAAGAAGGATTCAGATAATCCCTTTCAAACCCACCAAGAAATTTTAAAGCTGCACCCTTCCACCTGATCGGGGCAGTTTGCTGGTCTGTAAGGCTGCGCTACAAGTGCAAAGGAAGAAGGAAAACTCCAGCTTCCCCACAGCTGTGAAGCCACCAGGTTCCTCATGCTTTGTAATGCAGAGGTTTGCATGGAATTGTGACTCCCATTCCCATTCAGTATGACCTCTGCACTCCTCTGGTGCCTGTAGAATATCTATACTTCCAGAGCACTAGATAACAACCAAGACCTATTTTTCAAACATTGACAGAAATAAATTTATACAGATAGGATTTCTTTAAAGTCTACTGGTAAGAAATAGCTATTTTGTGTCTGTACCTCACCACTTTTTTGTCTGGTTATTGAACAAATATAAGAGTAAATACAACTTCCTCTAAGCCTTGGCCTTCCTCCAGTTCACACGTACCCACACAGGAGCACAAACCTCAGCAGATAATTGACTTGCAGGATCACAGTCAAAGGTTTCATAGCCATTGAGTAGCTCCCTTTGCTACTTATGTACCAACTACCTTTACCATTTGCCTTTTACAGCCTTCCTGGATGCCTTTATATCAGCATTTAACATATACCAGAATAACGTCTGTCACATAGCATTCAAATATAAGGCATCTTATGAACGGAAGAAGTTTGAGTAATACAGAGGTTGGCAGAAAGAAAAAGGATCCTAAAGGCTTAATTTATTTGCCCATAAATTGCAATGGAGATGGAGGCACGCCAGTCATTCTATACCACTCCATCAGCCTGCTGGCAAAGGCAAGATAACTTACACTGAGCATCTTAAATCTTTCAAGAGGAGCAAGTGGGGCACTACTTGCATTTGCGTGCTGGAAACTAAGTACCACCCTGCTGGGAGATCATACCCTCTCTTGAGGAAGTGTATCTGCTTGCTGGACAAGAGCCAGACTTCCCAACTGCTCCTGGGAGTAATGCGGGCTGAAATCCTGCTTGTACCCTTACAGCACTTACACTAAAGCTCTGTATGTAGTGTAGGCTCATGTATATATTGGATGCAACATGAGCCTGTTCTGTACCTGCTTGTTACAACAACTGGAGTTCAGTGTGGTTACTGGGCTATTATTTCACACCAGAGGAGTTAGCATGATAAAAATTCAGCTCTGCAGATCTGGAAGGTTTGTAATTCTGATATGTCACACAGACTTTGACACTGAAAATAGTTATGTTATTTATTTCATAGCCTGGGAAGGTAAAGAACACTATCATCTACTTTTAAATGCCCAGCAGACATGATGAGGCTGGTGGATCTGTAGGGAGTATTTGTCAAGTAGTGCCCTCTGAAAATGTATGAAAACCCAGAAGTTTTTAGCACCCACCTGTAAGACTGCAGTATGGGTTGATTGTATTCTGCTGCAGAAAGTAGCATCACTCCTCGCTTTCTTTCCACTTTAAGTATCAGTCTTCTCAGTTAAGAGCTCCTCAGCAAGGAAATCAAAGCAGCACAACAGCAATTTATGAGTAATTACCTATTCTTATAGGCCTGTGAAGGAGGACCTTGATATCTGTTGCCTACCTTCTCCTGTGCCATTTCAGATGTTACAGCGCTAGCAGGATGGCTTTGCAATGGGAGACTGTCTCAATCCAAATATCACTGCCCAAGATCTGTGCGAGCAAATCAGTTTCAAGGGCTGGCTTTATAGTGGATTAAAGGAGAAAGAAAATGTTTTTGCAGCTCCTGACAGCTTCCTCTAAGAATAAGCACCATAATAAAACAAACAGCTGTATGAGAATTCCCTCAAAGAAAAAAATCATTGCAGCACATAAAGCAAAATAATACATGAAATTAAGCCTGTTTACAACAGCAGTATGGTCTGTCTGGACACCTTTCTGTTGAGGCGTTGGGTTTTCACACAGTTTTGATGTCCCTCTTTGAGGACAGCAAGGCCATACAAAGGCCAGTCAGGGATAAATCTGGGAGGTGGGAAAGAAAGGGGCTGCAGTTGCACTGCTTATTAGCATTTCCCAGAGCAGCACAGAGATCTGCATTGCCAACCTGTGTTCTGGGAGAAGGGGGTCTGTGTCCTGTGTGGTACAGCCTATGCCAAGGCAGAATGGGCAGATGTCAAACTGAGCACCTCACTCTGACATCACTGCACTGGAGGTCAAACTAGCTTTTCTCTAACATCTCTAGAGTGTGCTGGACTTGGGGTCTGGTCCCAGGGACACACACCACCTCTCCCACATTGATGTACTGCAATGTATTTTGCTGTTCCCAAAAGGAATGATGAACTTTTGTCCGAGACACTGACCTAAGGTACAACAGCATGATGCTAGCTCACATATCCCTGTGAGATTTTGGGTAAATCACTTTGTGGCTTTGGTTTAATCCTCTATTGCAATTATTGGCACTCTCCTTCTCTGCCCAAAGGCTGGTCAAGCAGCATGCAGACCTGATCTCCGATACTACTTCTGCCTCAGAGAGTATACAGCACCAAGCTGACAGTCCGCAAAACTCCCTCAAAGTGACAGTGTGCTCCTTAGAGCAATCCTGTACCAAGTTCATATAATACCCGTGTTGATTATCTATCACATCTTCCTGTGTCGAAGATAGATCATTCAATTTCACTAGGTGAAACCTACAATATCTAAAGGTTATTCTTCTGCAGGTGAGATTTTGAAAGACCTGCTATTAAGAGAAGGTGTATGCAAATGCATCAAGAGAGCAGATCACTTAGAATGACAGACCAGAATACACATGGGCATAGCCCTCTCCTGTAAGTGTGGTGAAAATGTTCTCACCTACAGGAATAACAATTCTTGCAGCTTCAAGTTTTTAAATATCAAAAAAATAATAATCTTAGAAATAGAGTTGGTTAAGTAGTTCAAATAGCTAAACTCTCCAGTGTACAAGGCTATCATTTTAGATAATGAGACATTTCTCCATTTTGCAAAAGGTTAAAGACAGACTCTATAAATTCTGCATCTAGCAGCCCAGGGAGGCTTCTCCTAATAGCCCCAACAGCCATCATTTCATTGTCTGGGATGCATCAGGATCAGTTAATGCTGATGAAGTGCAAGGCTTTGTGTTCAGAATAAAAGCAGGAGCAGGTGAGGTTTCATGACTTGAAGCTGCAAAAAAGCTTTCTGCAAATAAGCTGCTGAAGGGGAAAAGAAAAAGAAATTAACTGCCACCAGCTACAATGAAACCAGTAAATAACTAGTACAAAATGTTTGCTAAGAGATGAACGTACAAGGTCATTATCATACTATACATTGCATAAAGGGTAGTCTCGGCAAAGCAGACTTGTGGGCCAACCTGTGTTTCACAGAGCAGGTGGCAATGCTGCCCTTTAGGTACTGGCAAGCCAGAGGACGTGTGCCTCAGCCATCTGGAACTCTGTCAGCACACACTCGTGCTGGAAATAAAATGCACAAAGATTTGCATGGCTGATTTTCTGCTTCATGCTTTGGCGAGGACAACAGAGACGGGCAGCCTTGCCCTGCTGACCATTTGTGACAAGAATTTGCTTGGCGACAGAGACCCTCAGGTGGCCACACGAAACCGGCCATCTGTTTGTTGTGAGACTGTAGCCAGCCACTGCATGAAAAGGTAAAAATTAAAATGGGGGGTGGGGGTGGGTGGGGGAGGGAAGGGAATTAAAGAAAGGACAGAGAAGGCACGCTATTAGCTGTGCTGCAGATTTTTTTTTTTTTTTCCCGACAATAGAGGGCGTCAATCCTCCACTCTGTCCTCAGCCCTGGCCCTCTGCGAGCGCAGTGTGACACTCCGGAGGTTCTCAGCTCTCCCCTCAGCAAGAGGCAGCAATTTTATTTCTGGGGAGCAACACATTTTATGTTTACTACTTCAACAGAAGCAAAAGAGGCAATAGGAGTAATGGTAGCTTCAGGCAGTTAAATAGACACCACTTCTTCTTTGTTAAATGATGAAGATTTTTCCAGGTTCAAATGCAGAACTGCTTTTACAGAGGAGCCATTTAAAAAAAAAATACACCAGCCCTCTAAGCAGACTTTGAGCTCTGCTGAAGTAGCAATCTTCCGCTGTGGGACACAGAGGCTCTTTCTTCTCCCCTCCCTCTAGGATCTGAGCCCACTAAGAAGGCTCTGCATACTACCTGGACCTGAGGGAAGACAACTACTCAGAGCACCGGGCAGATTGTCATCTGTGGACTACAGTAAACCAACATTGTTCTAGCTATAATCACCTCTACCTTGAATCTATCTGGGCCTCCTATGGGGAACCCAAACACTGGACTACACATTTCATCAGGACAGAATCAGTGGAAGGACATTGCATCCTGAAAGTCTTTAGGGCTCAGGAAGGAAGGAGCAGATGGGACTTGGCTGTTCATGCCATAGTTTTTGACACATAGACCACCTTGAAGAACACCTCTCAAGTATTTAATGTCCTGCTCTGGAGACGAAAGCAGCATCAGGTCATGTGCTAGAAGTTGTGTCTGGTGTTGTTGCAAAAAACCAGAGGAAGGGCAACAAAGCCAGGCAGTAGATCTCCTGCAGCCCCTCTGAGTTGAGGCAATCTGACACTAGTCACTGCCTGCTGCATCTGTAAGGTGCACCTGGGGCCAGGCAGCAGGAAAGCACAACCCTATGAGTACACCCTCATCTGCCATGTAAAGGGAAACCAAAGTCAACCTAAAAGTTCAGTGCACAAAAATGGGGATAAGTGGACAGACCCTATTTGAGAGGGAAGTTGTTACCTTCATTACATAAAAGACTTCAGGGCTTTGGAGATTATGTGCCTTGTCCAAGGCCACAAAGCCCAGGAAAACACCAGAAAAAAACACTGTCTCCAGAGTCCCTGGCATTAATGCCATAACTCTACATCCACAGGGACTCTGTCCAAGAGCACTTGACAGGGTAATCAAACATTTCCTGCTCAAAGCATAGGCCGTATTTCAGAGAATTTGTGTGACCCAAGTCTCCACATGGCAATTTCTGACCCAAAGAGACTGAATCTGAATGGCAGATCTCTTCAAAAATCTTCCACGTTAGCTCATGTTAGCCCCTCAGCTCTGACGTCCAGGAAAATGTTACGTGACACAGTCCGGGTCTCAGTTTCAGTAAAATTAACGTTTTCCCTGTCTCCACAAATGCAGTCAAGCCCTGTCACTGTCAGGTGCTCAAGCTCTAGCTCAAGGGAAACAGGTAAAACACATACTCTTTGGAAAAGAAGAAATTTTAATTCAAAGTGGCAGAGGGACTGAGCCTCATGATGAGCTCAGAACAGGAAAACACAGCTCATGATCCCATGTTGCATAAAGAGATCAGTAGCCACTACATATATAATTTATGCTGCTGAGTCAGTCATGTCTCAAATTTGCAGTTTTAACTACTAACATAAATTTAAAAAAATGCATGAAAACAAAACACTCATATTTATAAACAATACCAGTCACTGAGTAAACAAATCCTTTGGGTAAATCTTTGAAGTGGTCAAAATTATTACATCCTATTTTTCTACTGGCAGGAATTGTATTTGAAATCAGCCAAAGCTTTGTTGAAATAACTGGTGTAGCTGTTTTAATTTTTTTCAGTTAGCATGTTAGTTATGAATAAATAATGAAGATGCCATTTATTTAAAAACATATTCACATCTCTCCCTTGGAAGCCACATAGGGTGAACACGCAGCTCTACTTGTCTGTTTGCCTCACACTAAAAAACCTTGTGTCAGAGTACAAAGCTTAGTGACCCAAGTACGTCTATTCTCTCCCTGCCCCATCCTCCCCCTGCCAAAGAGTTACCATGCCAATAGAAGTGATCATTTATTCATGTTTTCTTCAGAAGACTAAAAGTGTGCTGAAAACATTCAAAATCAAAACCAAGTATCTACACAGAAATCATGATTATCTGCCCAGTCAAGTCTAAACTTCCACATTTTGTTGAAACTAGGTTTTCTATGAAAGCCCAAGAAATTATTTTGCAAGGAAAGATTATGCTTTTTCTGTGGAATTTTATTGTTTTGAACAAGCGTTTGAAGAGAAAGATTCTGACTGTCTCTGCCAAAGGGTGCTCTCCTAGTACAGAATGTTCACTTTTGCAGCTGGACAGTCCAGTTGCAGAGTATGGCAGCCATGCCCAAACCGCTTCCTTTCTTGCTATTTCAGGACATTAGAAGAAACCCATCATTATGGCTGTTCATAACCAGTGGTTGATCTGAGCACTGTGTACTCAGTATGTGGTGAGAGGGGAACAGATAGGAGCAGGAGAGTACCAGCTGTTTTCCTGTAACCCATACAAGGGCCTGTGCAAGTAGTCTGACACATCTGCAGAATCAGATATGGGATTTTTTTCCACTCCCTGTATCAGATGGTGCTAAAGCTTAATTTGACGATTGTATCAATACAGAAATGTACAATCTAGTCTTCATGTTCAACCTCACTTTCTACCATGAGTTACCATTCAGCATTGATTAGAACAGCAAAATACTATTTCCAAGAATCGTGCCCATATTTAAAATAGACAGAAAAATATTTCTAAGGGAATGTATTCTCATCTAGAGGACATTAATAACCTGATAATTAAGGTTGAGATTTTCCCCTATAAACAGAGTTTAAAACCAGTTATTTGAAGATGTTGCACCGTTTAGTTCTGGAGACCAGTGTCTGGCCCTCCTACTGCAAGGTCAGGGCAGTTTTTCAAGTTGCATGTCTGCTTCTGTGCACTACACAAGCCACATTAGTTAGGATCACAGTATTTAATTTCCACAGATTGCAGGGTTTGAGAGAGCTTGTGGGAGTCTGGCAACTATATAGCAGCTTGGGATATATTCTGATCAGAAGGTAGACTGACTGAACACAACATCCAAATACAGGCCCAGCTCTTTGCCTCAAGGAAATATATTCCCATACTACAAAAGAAATAACAAGTGCCATGAAAGACCACCTAGTGAAGTCACCAGAGAAGAACTAAAAGCTTAACTAAAGGAAGTGTTATTATTATTATTACCTCAATATCAAATTAATCTGTGACCTTGTCACATACTATGGAGAGCGCCAAAACAGGCTGGGGGACAAAATAAATCCATGAGGAATGGGCCCATCCATGGCTTCTAAAATACAACTGTGGAAGTGAATGAGGAAAAACCCTCAGTGTACCAGTGGCAGGACATCTCTGACAGTAGAAGGAACACTGGAGTTGCCCCACGTACAATGCACAGTGGTTGCTCTCAGGAGCAGGGGGACAGGCTAGACATATCCACAGTCCTGTCCTGACCCCAGACACCAGCGCTAAGGGCCTTGTGCTCCATGTTATCATATGCAGGAACTGCTCAGGCTGCCGCTGAGGTCTTTGCACTGGATGCCATCCTGGACCTTTTCACATCCATCATTCCTACAGCTCTTGTCTGCTGAGGATCAACAATGGAGGGGGAGACAGCTGTTAGTCAGGGACACAGCAGAGCCATGCCCTGCCAGTATGCCTGTTAACTGCGGGGATGGGGAGAGATGTCCAAAAGCCTTGGCCCACGCTAATTATTGAGAACTGTTCATTCTTCTAACTGAACAACTGTGTGAAGAAGAGAGATGAAAGTTTCTTTTTAAGAGGGAAAAGATGAGCCATATTACATTCCAGGATACAAAACCAAATGTATCTTTACAGACTGATATCTTTGCTTCCACAGGATATTTCCATGGCTTTTCATTTATTTATTTTGAATTTGAGACAGATTTTGTTTCTTAAGGTCAAAAGCACTCAGTTTACCCAGCTATTTTTAGCCATTGTGGACAGATTCATTGAATTATCCCATGAATTATTTATAGCACTAAGAAACGGCCTGGGCATTCCTATGATATTTGAAGACAAAGACAGCTTCTCACATTTTTGCTGTGCAACTGCAAATCCAGGGTCCAGCAAGAGTCTCACACTTTGTCAAGGGAGGCCAGAAAAGAGCCTGTCTATTTTACTCTGGTCGACTATCTGTGCTCAAGTGCTGGAAACACAGTGAAAATCAGTAAGACCTATTACAGTGAAGACAGACTATCCTGTTGCAGGGGCTTTTTAATTTTATTATCATTTATTGTGTCACTCTTATCTGACATAAGCTTTTATATTTGTGTTTTCCGGGTTTAAAAAAAGCGACACCTACCAAAGCACACAAAAGGTCCTCAGAGCAGAGAAAGGAACAGCAGGGAGGAAATTGCTGCTGATTGTTCTGGAAATATCCTTCACCCAACTTACTAATTACACACTCCGTTGATCACCTATAATTATGATCTGAAAGGAAATTCTACACCCTAGCAATTTAGCTGGTGTTTCTTTTTTAAAGTCAACCATTTCCACCCTAATGAACCTCAGTATGAAGCAGCAAAACCTTGGAGGGAAAGTCTACAGACATGAAAATGAGTGCTTGCTGTCTCATTAACATTTTACTTGCTTGGCTAGGAGTCCTTTTGTTACAGGAAGCTAAGTGTTTTTATGGCCAACTCTCCTGAATCTGTAATAATATCCAATATGAATGTAAGTGATTTCTGCTTTTAAGCTACTGAGCCTCTAAGTAATTTCCACTAAAGCTAATGTATCCACAGTCAATGTGCAGCACTAGCTAAAATACAAGTAATTGCTGCCTTGGCCAGCTCCACAGCACAACTCTAAACCTGACATTTGGCAGCTGTTAATATTTATAGCTGGATGGATCCAACCTGTCAGATATGGTCTTCCTGAAAGCAACAGTACCTCTGGAGCTAAAGTTTTCTTTCCGGTCAGTAAAAAGTTGATGCAAAGCTAAGATGTCCCAACACAGAACTAAGCCCACAGCAACCACAGAAGTTTCCCTGCACAGGTAGAGCTAAACATACCCATGACACATACATATTCCTTGTCTTTTCTCAAAGAAACTTACAGCCTAGGTTTAACACAACCTTTAAAAGAAGTCTTAGGAAACCACAAGTAATACAAGGCAGTAAAAACTACACTGAAGACATTTCTGAGAAATTAATATAGCAGGTATTTCAGTGAAATTTAACAGTAAATAAATTACTGTTAAGATTCCTTGTGTAGTGGGAACCTTCATGATCATAACTAGCTGAAACAGCAGCCTCATGGCTCCAGAAATAATTCATTATGTGAAACCAGGTCAAATATGAAAATGAGAAGAGAGCTACCTCTCAGTGGATGAATTTGTGTGAGATACGTGCTTCTCTTGAGCCCTGCTCTCACCTCAGTGGGCAATTGGTTCTAAACAAGAACTGATCAGATGAGGGTGAAAAGCATCAAAGAGAAGATGGGGCTGCCAGTCCTCTTCCACAGGCAGGCATGTGTAGCAAAGATAGTCCAGACATGCTCCTTCCAGCATCTTCTCACTGCAGTGATGAAGAAACAAGATCAGTAGCAATGTCTAAAGGGAGAGGACTAAGAGGTAAAATTGAGCACAGAAGTTGAATATACAAGCCAGTAATTAATATTTCTAAATAGGACTTTTATCTGTTCTCTCCATCCTTCCACAGAAACCAGGGTCATTTTGGTTTTTAAAAGATCTCTGGCATGCATTATTTGAATTCAAAGACAAAAGCAACATGTGGCACAGGCCATGTGATTCAAGAAGCCAATAGCCTAACACAGGTGAGGCATCAGTGCTCTCCCAAACACCTAAGGACCAAGGAGAAAACCCTCCTTCACCCAAGACAGATTTCCCTCTGCCCAGAAAACTGCTCTCAGGGAAACGTGTGTCCTGCTCAGAACTTTATTTAACACATCTCCACAATGGATGCCTTTGGCCACCTCCTCAGAGGGCAGGGTCAGCCACGCTCAGAGCTCCTAATGGGGTCAGTGCTATCCACTACAAGAACCTGTTAAAAACTTTTGTACCACTTTCAATGATACTGGAAGTCAGCTCTTCCTTAGAGGATTTAATTTCTGCAAGCTGTCTTATTCTAAGACAGGAGAAAAATGAATTGCAGTAGAGATTATTTTCTGCTCACACTAGTGTACATTAGTTTATCTCATTTTCACCATTTCTGATATTGCTATCCCCTTAAGATCTTATCTCCTCTTCAGCTGTGTTTATACTTTGTGGTCTCAAGACTCTTCTGTTTGAGAGTGTGGAATTTTGTGGAAAAACAATAGAAGACTGCCTGTCCTCATGGATTCTTAACAGCTCAACTCAAACTTTCTTACGAGCTCTGGGCTGAAGTGAATATTGACAGGCTACTAGCACACACACATTGTCAATGTGAAAACTTGTTTTACTCAATAAATCATTATTCAAAGAACAGAGACTAGGTGCCAGCCTGGTCCCATGTACCTTTTGTATCAACCACTCAGGCCAGGCATTTGAAACAGAGTGACCTTGTGTGCGTTACTTCCAACAACATCTGGGAAGACAAATAGTCTCAGAGAGACCAAAGAAAAGTCTAACTAGTAGCTTGGGATTGTTCCCAGCAGTGGCAAGTAGCAGAAGCTAAGAGAACATGGAAAAGACTGGCATACTTCTTTCTCAAATTGGCTCCGTTTCATCAATCCGTGGTAGGATTTTGTGAGTATGGGATGCTCAGAAGGGTTGAAAGATTTGGTATGGAAAGCAAATTTAATTTTCACTGTTGAAAAATTGTGTGTCAGAGTGTACATTTCATTAATTACCAAATTTGCACTTTACATTGTTTTATAAAAATAGAAAACTAATGAAAAGCATTTTTCAAAATGTGGGTTTTGGACATGTACGGGATCTTTGGCATTGTGGACAAAGTCATGTTGGGTCAAAAGCTAAAAGCGACTCAGACATCAGCTACTGAACAGAAACTCTTCTTCTATGAAGGTTAGTGCATCTCTTTTCCAGTCTTAAACTGAGCCAAACACCCTTTTTCTTATCAAGACTGTTTTCTAGAGTCTCTCCTGGTCTTCAAAAACAACTCTTCTAGAGACATTCCTCCAAGGTAGACTGGGTCAGGTTCTCCTTCTGCATTTTGACCATCTCACTCTTTCCCTAGAATGGGACAAGGGTCTCTTATGCACACCTACCATGGCTAGATTAGGGTTTTGAAACTTTTGCCAGATAATCCAGACCTTGTATTGTAATTCAGAGAACAAGTCTGAAGTCCTAAAAGAGTCCAGTGCTACAGAACAAGAATGGAAAACAGATTCAAAGAGTAGATTGTAGTCTTTGTTATTTGATTTCAGCTGTTTCCCTGATGCAATCGGCAGCACCACATAAATGGGACCTTACACAACACTGCATGAGAGTACAATCCTGATTTGCCCTTTGTCTATTGAGGGCCAGGAACCTCAATTTCAAAAGCCTGACAGCATAAAATTGTGCAGAAACCAATAAACACATCCATAGCAGTTCTGATATGAGGTTTTACCAGAGGCCAAGAACTTGTCACCCACAGCATATCATTTCAGATAGATAGATCATCTAGGAAGACTCCCAGTGTTTAAATTAAAGACCTTCTATCACAGACATCCCACTGCAGCATCAGAAATTGTTCCAGCAGTTACATGTTCTCACAGTAACCATTGTGCTGTTATTTGCTACTGATAATTGACTAACTTCTGATATCACTCTTTGGCCTACCTTTCAGAAAGCTCTTCCTTATTTAATCTGTTGTGGGTCAAACCACAAAAAGGTTGCAAAACTTGATCCTTCCCAGAGTGAAATCCATAACTGGGAGTAAGAGGCATTAGCCTCCCTACACAGTAGGTAGGGGTAGACTCTTGTCCCAAAACAACACAAACTGCTGGTATGCAGTAGAAAGCTAGTGAGGAGGAAATATCTAGGACAGAGTCACATCTGCACCTCTGATAGCTGTGAATTAATCACCTCTCTGTTATGAGGATCCATCACCCCACACACACCAGGACAGAATCATTCCCCCAGAGGTAAAAGTCAGTAAGGTAAAAAGAGCTATGGAGGACTCAGCCTTCTTTCAAAATGTCATGACTGCCTTTTAAATCAATTCATTGACAGAGCACTTGCATGGGAATCTGAAAACTCAAGTTTAAACCCATCCTCGGATCAGAGAACAGAGGAAGTTCACATTCACATCACCATATTCTTTTTCAAAAAACGTGCCCAACACTTGGTATGTATGGACACCTGTATTCCATTTTCTTTTCTCACTCCCTGGCCTCTCAATTTTTTAATTGTTTCCTGCAGAGTGGGGCAATTTCAGGAACTGTGTAAAGAGTGCTACCCACCAGTGGAAACCTCTCAAGATAGCCTTATAGTTACACCACTGTCCTAGGAAATGAGGTCAAAGTGAACTTCAGTCCTGCACTCCCCACACAGGTGCACAACATAGTTGCACATTACACTAACATGAAACTCCCTGCATTTAACATGGAACCCAATGCTGGGTACTTTCATTAGTCATTCTTACAGCTCTCCTCGATGACATCCCTGGGGCACAGATACAGGGGAGATCAGATGCTGAGGATTAGTCAGGCCAAGACACCTAGGCACCTTATCGTGCCAAGAGAGAGACAATTCTGGTCTGCAGTCCTGTGGAGAGCTTCAAAGACAGACAGGGAAAGTATCTGTGAAATCCAGGCATCTCCAGGCACTATAGCAGCTAAAAGGTGGTTTCATAACAGTGCAGGTTTATATGTAGAGATCTGAATTCCACGTGCATCCTCTATCACGAATTTTAGTAACTGGAGACTTTATAGGCTCCATGATCAAGTAATTTCTTAACTTTTCTCCTGGATTACAGAAATAGGCTGACATCAGGTTCAATCTTTCATGTGCCCCATTCTTGCAGCTGTCTGAAAATTTAAAATATTATCGATTTACTGGGAAAAGACACACACAATAGCAGCCCTGTAAAATGCATAGCAACAAAATCCTTAGTAGACACAGTGACATCCTCCAGCTTTTTCTTTTTTTTTTTTTTTTTTTTTTTTTAAATATTAGAAATTCTGTTTATGATAGGATTTTCATGAGACTGGAAGGGGAAATTGCATGTATCTTTTGGTGACTTTTTTCTCCTTTTGTAGATGCCTTTTTTGTCAGAAACAAAGAAACTATGAAGGAATAGACATAATTTCCTCTAAAAGTGTGTGAAAAGACATACCTGGAGTTTTCCAGCTAAAAACCAAATGGGAACCCTTAAATACATCTAGTGGTGAGAAATTCATTAAGTGCATTATGTCCTCTGAAGTATTTTAGCATTAACTTTGGTAAGCTTTGCTATTTCTTTTTTGTGGCATATGCAAATAAAATGTGATGATCCACAAGAGAAGCCAAGCCTACTTTTCTGCTAAGACAATCAGCTTAATGAATAATTAGTGTAAGAATATTAGTAACATTAATGCTTAATGAGTGGAATCTTCTTTGCATCATATCCTCTAGTTTCCCCAGCTTGCTAAATAAAAGTTTATTTATTGTCTTAAATTAAAGGACATTTCTGAAATGAGATATAATAAAATTGCAAAGAAGGAAAAGCTAATCAAGATAATTAAAATGAAAAATTGTTAGAATAATTCACTTTCACCTGCAGTTGCAGTATAGTTGAACTAAGAGTTTCTAATTAAACGAGAAAGTATGTGAAGTGCAGTTCAGCTGATTTGCATTTATGGAACTGGAAGAAAATATTACCTTATTAAAGTGAGTTTCAGAGGAAATGTCATAGCACAGAGGTTGGCCTGACTTGACTTTCTAGTAGATTATGCAGTCATTTATAAATTTGACTGCTTCACAGAGCCAGCTCCTCTGCGGCTCTAAATCAGCATGGTCTCACTGAAGTTAATGAAACCACATCAATTTATACCAGGTAAGCATCTGCCCACTAACCCTTTCAATGTATATATTGCTGCATAGAGCAAAATTCAGCTACATCTGCCACTGTGTACACCTGAGAAAGATGTCAATGAAAGACAGCGTAATGCTGCTGTGCCCAGATAATCAATTTAACCAAATTCTGCTGCTTGGACAAGGGCTGTAGCACACTGTCTGCCTCTGGTGATTTATTCCTGCAGCTATGTACAGGAAAATGTGCTAGGTGATACTTGCTGTTCATGTTTTTGGTGAAGTCCAGCCCATGAATACCACTGTTCTCAGTGCTGTACACAGCACTTGCTAAACAACTCCCATATTTACCCCAATACATGACAGCCCTGAATCTGAGTTGACCTCATATGTGATGTACCATCCCCTTCATGGTGGAGCCTCCGTGCTTTCCTACCTTCAGTCCCAGCAGTGAGGTTAACACAACAACATGGTTGCAGTAAAAACAAGGAAATCAAGCCCTCTTTCGCTGACTGGAAGCTGGCTATTATTGTTTTATAAACATGGAGTAGACCACGGCTAATCCTGCATTGCCCTACTGCCTATGTACACATTCTTGATACAATACAGTTGTGAGGGTATTCAAGGTATTTCATTCCAATTAGGTTAATCTAAGACAATTCTTGGATTTTAAACTCCTGAGGCAGGAGGAAAGGATTTTCTGAGATTCAAATAATGTGTTTCATCTCAGAGATGGAGTCAAGCAGAACTCTAACTATGGGCATCTGCTGCAACATGACAACTACATCTAGATTATAAAAATGTAATACTTGATATTGTCAGAGTATTTACTACATCTCTTTAAGAAACCAGGATTCAGTCTTTTAAGAAGCAAATGCTGTTGCAGCTATTTTACACTTCTGTTTTGTAAAAAAGAAAATGACCATTTTACCATGCCTTTGCTAGGAAAAACACAGCTGTTTTGAGGA
The DNA here is from genome assembly GCF_031877795.1 of Strix aluco. NCBI lineage: Eukaryota > Metazoa > Chordata > Aves > Strigiformes > Strigidae > Strix > Strix aluco. The sequence goes on from NC_133931.1 coordinate 156,784,164, forward strand.
GGCATTCTGTGGTCAAGGATTCAGCTGTCAAAGTTGTGTTGCATCAGAGACAACAACGACCTGCTGGAAGAGATAACCACACAACCCAACAGAAGAGAAGCTTCAGAGAGAGAGGGCTCATTTCCAGTGCTGCTTCATTCATTGCAGCTACAGGCCTAAATTAACCTTGCAAAACTGTCATGAAAACTTATCAGGCCAAGCATAAAATTTACTCTACAACTCTCTATCATAACCATGATGACAAAAAATATTAATGACATTCAGTTCACCTGTCAAGTTGATTGCACAACCCAGATAAAGAGCAACAGTTTTGTGGAGCTGTTTCGCTGACAAGCCCCAATCACAGCCATGTCATAGCACAATATCCAGTAATGTAGTCACTCTAATTAAGGCTGTTCAGCCCCATCTTTTCCTCAGCTGTCGGGGTTGAGCAGATAGCTAAACAGCCCAGACAGGCCTTGCTGTTAAACACAGATGTGTCACTAGGACAAATGACCTTTTGGCTCCATTTGATTTAAAGTGCATTAGGCTGGCTTCTTTTTATCTATATTTTAAATCCTTTCAGTTTAATGTTAGCTATGGAATTAATCATGTGCTTGGAAAATCCATTCTACAAAAACTAAGTTGCCTTAATACTGAGCATGCAAGAACCTATATTTATGTTGTTTTTCTATGATACATGAGACAGGAACTCTTCTACATGTTTTGAGCAACTTTTGTTAAGATTAAAAATAATATTCAATGCTACCAAACACAGATTACAAATAACCTACAGCCACTATCACAACAATGATTTCTTGAAGTGAGGAAGGCAAAGAAAATCCTGAGGCAAGACACTTAAAAAACATCTCCTCAAAAAAGGGTGGTGCAGGTACTCCTTTTACTTCTATCTGGCCGGTTGTGTCACTGCCATTCAGCAGCACTGCCAGAGCATGGAGAGGAGAAAAGATAGATAAACAAGGCGAAGCAAGAAAAAGAGGACAAGGAAAAGACAGTAGGAGGCTTCTCACCTGGGCTGGGAACACCCATCTTGCTGATTATTTTCTTTAGTTTCTCATGGTGTTTTATAAGTTGTAGCTGACATAGGCCAGTGTATCAGCACAAAGAAATTGTTACAGGAGGAGATGAGTACAGGACATTTTTTGAGTCCTGTATTGGATGTCGGTGGCAGTGGGGGCTGCAGCGGCCTCTGGGAGGAGAGGTCGGGCTGCCCCATGCTGGACATGGCTGGCTCCAGTGGCCCCACCACAGGGCACAGCTGAGCCCCTCAGCCATTTGTCACAGATGAAAATATTAACATGGTAACAATTTAACAGGAAATCTAGATTTATTAATAATTAACAGCACTTGATCATTACAAAATAATTCAGAAAATGTTATAAAAATAGCAACTTATCTACAGATTCTGAGATGACAAGATTCACTCTAACTTACTTTATGGCATCTTAAATCTATACATATGTAAATGCACATACACAAACACAAAATGTACAAACACAGAGACAAAAGTATTCGGATCCAGTAGAATGAAGTATACACACACACACACCAGTAAGCAGAGAAAGAGAGGGTGAAAGAGAAGCTATCTCAAAGTAAAATTTCCCTCCTGTTGAGTTTAGAGTAAATACTCACAACTCCTTGGCATTCCTCAACGGGCGATAATCAAGACTCAAGCAGGTTGACTTCCCCCTGGCCTTCCGTCAGCTCTGGCAGCAGACAACACCTTAAGGTTTTTGATACCTGAGAGGCATCCCAGCTCAGGGGAGATGCTTATTACAAGCTCACTGCAATCCAGGAGAGCTCAAAGGATCTCCCTTGTGGTTGCAATTTATAGGGTCCAAGATAATTGACTTTTGTCAGATACTTTTTGCTCATGCCTAGCTCAAACAATGAGGTATTCTGGTGTCTTCCAGCAGTTGCACAAGAACTTGATGAATGTACAACTCTGTTATTGTTCCCATTTGACCACATCCCAGGCACAGGTGTGCCACGCCCTTAGGAGATCATGGGCTGTTATAACCCTTTCCAAGCAACGGGGAGGGCAGGAGCCAGGCTCCTTAAAGGGGCACCTTAACGTTCTGATTCACTGCCATTAGCAGTCCTTATCTCCACAGATTGGTGTATAGCTCAGGGGAGGTGGGTGGAATCACACCTAGCACCAAGTAGCCAATCAAGGAGGGGCGAGGAAGGGTAAGAATTGCACCACCACACCGTGATAGTGGTGCCTCTGGGAACCTGTGTTTTAAAAAGGGCAAAACACTGCTTGGCAGAGTGAAGGGACAAAAGTAAGAGAAACAGCCCTGTGAGTCTGGAGGAGGTGCTCCAGGCCTGAAGCTTGCTGATGACTTGTCACCTGGCCAACACAGGCTTGAATATACTGTGAATGCCAGAGGCTCTTGACACAAGAAGTCTCCAGAGACTGCAAGGGGTGCCTGAAGATGAAGGTCATGCAAATGACTTGTGGCCTGGTCTGAGAAGTTTTTAATCAAGAGGCAGATTTTGTAAGTGTATAGGTTTTCACAGGTGGCCATTGAATCTGTGATGCCAGTACTTTGACAGCATCTTTACGTTCATCCTCAGTGTCTATCAAAGCTACATAGAATGACTGATACTACCATTTCTAAAAAAAACCACACCAAAAAACCCCAAATTCCCAAAGCTCTCAGTACCTGAGGTACTCAAATTTCATGGTACTCTTGAAACACAGACATCATCTCAAAATTATTTGAAACCTAGAGAGCACACTGGAAGTGGCTATTACTGTAAATATGTATGTGTACACTGAAATTAAATTGTACCGACAGGAAGATGTTGAAGGAAGAGGATGCCTACAAGGAAAAAAAAGAGGAAAAATAAGGAAATCCTCTATGCACAGAAACAGGTACAGTGGAAAAAGGATGTCATGCTTTACTTGACATTGAGGTCACCCATTTGAAAAACAATGCATCGTCCTTCTCTAGTCTCAAATGAGATGTTAGGAGAAAAGACCTCTTGAGGCTCTTTCCAGTGTCATTCTCTATGAATCAAAGAACCATTCCCCCTAAATCCACAATATTTGTAATGTGTGTTCAGTCTGTGCAGCTGTTGGGAGAGTTAGTAGGCTTGCTTAGGGTGCAAGTTGATTGTGTGTGTTCTTGGAGAGTAGGAAGGCATACAGAGAAATCAAGATGACCAAGTTCAGCCTGTACTGTTTCACCATATGACCTTGCAGAGTTAACCTCCCTCTACCCTTTTCTTGTAATTAGCATGTTGTAGCCAGATTTCCAAGTCTGTCCCACACCTTCCCTTTATTATTTTTGGACATATAGGAGGAACCAACCATTGCTTCAAGAAGCGTTAACATCTTTCTAGATCTGTAATCCTGTGAACTCTGCAGCATAAGGAAACCTCCATGAGCTTGACCACTAAAGGATACAAGACCTCCTCCTGCTGACAGTTGCAATGTTAGTGCTGAAGCCACAGCTGACACATATATTACTTAAGTGACAACTTAACAGAACATTTAATTCAGTAACCCTTTCTTTTTTTTTGTCTGGGTGGCACGCACACTTCCAATTTCAAGATACTAGTATTCAAAGTTATTTAACAAGTTGTTGAAATATGCTCACATAAACAACTTCTTAGGCATTTCTGCTGCTGAATTTGCAATGAGATTTTCACAGTAAGGAAAAGGTCACGTACTGATTCAATTTCCTGGTTACGGCACTCAAGCCAACACAGCCAGTGTATTAAGGCTGCTTCAAGATAATCCCCGTTTTGCCTGGACAGTTATGATACTTCATCCATGGACATTTTTAAGGATTAAATTCACCAGGGAGAACTAGATGTCAAATACATGGAGAGGGAAGTTCTAGACAGTACATTTTCCACCAGTAAGTGGTCACAAACTTTAGACTTTGCAGAATTTCCTAGAAGTGCAGATAGATTTGATATATAGGGAGAACGTCTTTCATAAAATAGCTGGATATGAAAACCTTAAAGCCACAAGTCAGAACTTCACAGATGACAACATCAAATGAGGAGGATTTAGGGCTACGAGTGGGATTTAATGCTGAGACTTGGTGCAGAACAAAGATAGTCTCAAAGAGCTGATCAGAAGGGAAAGAGGGATTCAAAATCTCCTCCTCAAATCCAGCCTTTGGTAACAGAGGCACCAATTAGAGCAAAAAGGACTTTCATGTTAATAACTGGTACGTGTAACAAATGTACCAGTGCAAATACACACATGTATATGATGTATAACTTCAACCATTTCCAGAATCCCTTTTGTAATTTGATTTTGCATTTCAGCTCTGGTCAGCATTCTTCTAGGTCCACGAACATTCTTTTACACATTCACCTCCTTCACATCCACTCATTGTGGTCTCCTCACATTCCTTTTTAAAATAATTCTTTCCAGTTATCTTTCTATCTTTGTCATCTTAAACATCCATCCACTCATCCATCTCACCCCATCTAAATGCCTGTTTTCTCTTCCCTCTCCTCCCATTTTCCACTTCTTTGGCTACCTTTAGTGATAGACCCAACTTTCCCAATTTCCATCTTTCCCTACTGCTTTTTCTACTGTGCCATTGTAATTTTTTTGCCCTGCAGTTGTGTCTATCACTGCTGTAGCAACTGGACAGCCAAAGTGATACAGGCAAGATGCAGTTTTTCTTTCTTCCCTCTCCAGGAATATTCCAGTTTCCTCACCTGATTCACAGCATGACCCCACAAACAGTGATATCAGCAGAGATGAGGTGGCAGGGAACTTGCCTTGGACTTTGCAATTGCCAACATTACATTGCACCCTGAATTTTACTCTCTCTCCCCCACCTGTATCTTTCAGAGTCAGCCACCCTTACTCACCTGGAAGACATAACTGCAGGTTCTTCTGTTGATTTAGTAATAAAAACCTTTTAAATAAAGGCTAAAAATGTCTAACCTTCTAGCTACCTCGACGATCCATCTGGCCAGATCAGTGCAGCATTATCCCAGGCAAGGCTTTCAAAAACAGATTTTGATAATGTGTTTGTATCTAGACATCCCATTATCATGGTATTTTTTTAACCACTTCTCTGTCTTATATCCACATCTCTTTCCAACAGGAAGCTATTTCTGATATACACTCTGGAAGTTCTCTTAATAGCGTTTCCCTTGTGTATGTAATTAATCCACCCTCCTTGCTTTCTCATTCCTTGTATTTGTAGATTTAAAATCATGTCTGTTCCCGTGTCCTGCTGAAACCGAACCTGAATAGACAATGCTCAAAAAAGAGCAGAGATACCACCTTGTCAAAAAAAACTTTTCCCTGACAGACAGGTACATATAAGAGTGCATTCAAAGGAATCATACTGAAATTTCAGACAGTGGAAACAGAGGAGCAAGGTATTTCTTATTTGAATTCAATCTTTACTTCTTTGCTATTGTGCTTAGAAGACAGGACAGAAAAAGAGAAAAATCAAGGGGGCACATAACTTTGAACCACTGAAAAGGGATAGAAATGAGAATGAACATCTGATGTCCCTGGAGAAAGGAAATTCAGTGTTCTCCATGCATGTTTGGATACATTTCCTGAGAAACCAAAGCCAAGCCTGGCTAGGAGAACAAAACAAGAGCACAACTAAGTGCAGTTATTTAAGTGCTGCAGTATTCTATTGATTTATGTAGTCCTGACACGAAGTAATTCACTGCAGATTTCCTTAATCTTGCATTTAGGATTAAACTATGAATAACTATTTCCAGTACAAAATTAGAAGTTCACTAAATCTGTTCTAGTGTACAGTCTGCTTGATGCTTTCAGAGAATTTTAAAAAAACCTATGAGCTCACAGCTGTGAATATAATCCCCATTTTAACATGATGGTATTTCAGTAGCAAGACTGTTTTAGAGATTGTTGTAATATATTGTGATCATCATAGATTACAGAAGCACACAAAAGGCCAAGGGGATGATATGTTTATACCTCCTTCGTCTTCCACCTCCTCCATGTCACAGCAGGCTACACAGGAACGCAATGTAAGTTTTAAAGAATCATGCTGCTGTATGAAGCCAGTGTAACTTTCTCTCCTGAAAACCAGTAGAGGTGCAGCTAGAAGGATAAGCAGATATGATAAATGCTTGGAGCAGTACACCTTATCAGGTGACAACAAATGTTTTAATCATTGCACTTATGTGCAGCTTGGGCATAAAACACCAGGTTTTTGTTGCACTAGAACAAGTAACTTAAAACCATTCATTTCACTTGGCACCACCTTCAGCCTTTCAAGGGTTTCTTGGACAGGAGAGCAATTCTCACTGAAGACTAGGTTAAGCGTATCTAGGTGATGGGAAGATATATCACAAAGGGAGTGATGTTCAAAGACAAACATCTACGCCTGCAGTGTGTATTCCAGATGCATCAGCTCATTTCCTGAGGTCATTACAATCCTGCTGAAAATCTTCCCCAACCATTTAACTCATACAATCATTTTAAAAAATCCTGTAACATATCCAGAAACAAACCAACCGGCACCAGGACAAGGAAACAAGAAAATTCTACTCCTGGGAAAAGGAGAAAAAGAAAAGTAATCATAATCAGTTTATAAAGTCAATAAAGCTATACTTTTTTGGATAAAAGCACCAGGAAGCAAATAAGTAAACAAAGGGAAGAGAAAGTGAGCTGTCTTGAAAAAAAAATACGGAGTTCAGAAGTTTGCTTCTCTGATTAGCTGGGGGTGCTAGATATTCAGTTAGTTTAGGGTTGACTTCTGGGAAGTGTCAGACAGATGGTGGCTGAAAGAACTAAGAGAAGTCTTGCTTAACAGCATAATTATTTCTTTAAGATCCCAAGTGAGAAAGTTAGGATGCTGGCACAGCTGAAAATAACTACTGTTAACTATTGTCATGGAATATTAAGACATCATAGAATATTAAGAATTTTTGTGTTCACCTTTTTTTAAAAAACTTTCCTTTGTAACTTTGTTTCCATCTCTGTACTCAGATGTAAAAAACAAAAGAACTCTCAGTGTCCTCAGGAGCTACAGGAATTTGGGTGAAGCTGCCTGATACTTTCTCAGAGGTAAAGAGTCTGGTAGAAATACCATGCGGCTACACTAGTCCTGCAAGTTCAGGTGAGTTTGAAAGTGTCAGGAATTAGGACACTTGATAAGTTGCAAATTTGCAGGGAAGTTTGATGCTACAAATCCCAAGTTCTGAGATAAAACCCCTTGCAGACACCAGCTAGGAAGGAACAGGCAGCTAAGAGGTGGGTTACAACATATCTCCCAGATACCTGCCCCAGTACCTAACACTACCATATTTGCTTTGGTTGTGGAAAGAAACCTGCCACTTCAAGTTATACTGCTAGCATCTAAAATAAAAGATCACCTGTCCTAAAAATCAAACTTACACAGTCTAGGATTAGAGGTAGGGATGCATTTATGGAAGCTTGACAGTTGAACTAGTGTTTTACCTGGTTCACCTTTTTTAAATAAAAATTTTGTCAAGTTGAACAAGATCATTTACGTTTACCTAAGGAACCCCCTTCTACATTGGCTGGTACTCCATGTGACAGCAGACCTTACCTAAAATTAATAAAAGCCTTACATGACCTTATAACCTAGTAAATTCTGTTGACTTCATCTCCCTTGCCCAAATCACCTTACTCATTCTGAAGTCTAATACCTACTGAGGTGGTGTTATCAACTGAAATTGCAGGGAAACATAATTAGCCAGGCTCTTCATGGCAGTGTTTTATTGCCTTTACAGATAGTGTTTCATCCTATTTATGACTACCAGCACAACAAATCTTATGGGACTGCCCTATTTTCGTAATTGTCTGAGCACATTGGTTTCTTACTAGCAATATTGCTCAAATGATATAGTTCTGAAGGACACTAAACAACAGCAAAACCAATCAAGACAGTTATTACAGCAGCAGTGTGATTCATTTACTATTCTTCCCACCCCCCTCCACATCCCCCCCATAAAAATAACAGATTCTTTTTGTTACAGACCAGTATGACTGCAGATGTTAAGTGATTTTATATGCCCATGGATTAATTCCAATTCTTCATACCAATGTAAATGCAGAATAAAGGCCTTTTGTTATAAATACAGAAACGAACATAATGTGGTTCATGGTATAAGAGGGGTCACACATGACAGAAGGTGCCAGATAACTGATATTTAACTTAAGTTCCAGTTTACTGAACAAGCAAAAAGCTATTAGCATATTCCACAATAAACGTCAAGCGAAAGTACAGGACATCTAAATTGAAAAAGAAGGTCACACTTGAGGTGAAAGAACTTGGTCAATTCTCAGTTTTTAAAATACCTAGAGGATGCCCCAAGATCTTTCAACTGGATAATTCATTTAGCTTCATGGTGCCTAAGACACATAACCTTGCACATCAGTTATAGTATACGTCTCCAAATATATCTAGTGTATGATTCCAAAAGCCATTTCTGAGAATGAGTGCATTCCTTCATCACTGAGTTGATGGAAATACATTGGGGTGGTCTGGACAGTGTCTTAAATGTTTCTTAATCTGTAATTCTTCTGAAAGAAAGAGTTCCTAGGCAGTCACTCAGGGACTTAAAAATATACCATCAGATGAGCCATATAAATCAAGAAAAATTTAAGATCTAAAACCATGGAAATAAAATACAGTTCAAGTCATAAGAAGTGGCAGGACATCTTTCAAGTACCAATACATTGTGTCTCACTGTACTGCCGGACGATAACACATAATGGTGCAGAAATAACATAATTCATTAGCATCAATACACAGTAGTAGGTAATAAAATTATTCAGATCTGCAGCGACATTAATCTATGCCAAGTGACACAAATGAAACTAAACATCTGAAGACAATATTGCAGGAAAATCTAAATGGAGAGCATGTCAAAGAGTCCAAGCTGCATGCAAAGCACATTGTTGTTAGTCTCCTCAACCAAGTAGTACTGTCATTTTAATCATGGCATAACATAGGTTTGTAGAGCCAATCTTATGCAAGACAGGCTATAATCCCACTGTAGCTGCAATTTAACCTCTTTCCACTTGAATTCCCTGAGAGGCAGGAAGGCAGAAGCATGGTCAGATGAGCAGAGAGCAAAAGGCCACATTTCTCAGATATGCTGATACAATATTTGGAGCTGCAGTAGGTCCTGGGCAAAATGCTGCTTAGGGGGTGTCTGCTGGTGGTCAGCATGGGACAAGATCTGGGGAGTAGGGTAGATTTTGCCATAGATATGTAGTACCATACAGAAATAGGGGCAAGTGTAAACAATAAACATCAAAACAAGCTGGAAACTGGGAGGTGGCAAGCTGAGGTGGATCCATAGTAATATGCCTTGTGAAGGAGATAGCAGGGGAACAGAGGTGGCGGAAAAACAGCACAGAAAGCAAAAAACATACTAAGGCTCAGCTTAAGGTACACAGAGAGGGAAAAGAGCAAGCAGAACCTAGGTTCCAATTGTATAGTGTTGGGACCTGAAAGGGTGAATGAGCTTTTATTTCAGCATATTGAAAACTAATCTCCTGGCAGCAGAAGAGATTAACAACACAAAAGATAAATGTTAGACTGTCATTAGACTTTCGGAACTCATTGCACACATTCCTGCTGTCATATTTCAGCATCCCATTAGAAATCACTGGCATTAAAGGCCATTTCAAAGTGGGACCTTCCTGAAAGTATTTTAGAGCAGTACTGATCTCTCATGATGACAGGGGAAAAACCTCAGTTCGCCCATGAGACTGCTCCTGCTTCAGCTTCGAAATTAATCTGGGACCAAATGCCCAGAAAGACACACAGTGCTAATGACAGAAGCCTTTTGCTTGTAAGAAACAGCATTTTTTTCTAATTAAAAAGAAACCCAGCACATGATGTAAGGGAAAGGCTGATTACCTAAGAGACTGGCTCAATAGCTGGAGTAGTTGTTGTAGCAGCCATGGGATTCCCAGAAGTGATGCTGCAAAGAATGCCAGTTCAGCATTGATTACTGTACACAGAAACACTGGATCCTGCCATGCATCCCAGAAATAGGAGCCTGGTTTCTCAGTCAAGGAGGTCTCAGAAAGGTGATCATCATTCGTATTTTTAGTAAAAGGTGAAACGCTGAACCCTGGCTCTCTTTGGCTATATTCAAACAGAGTAGGAGAAAAAAGGTGATGAAAGGCTTGCTGCACCTTGACCATCTATGAACTTCAAAGTGATGGTACAAATTTGGGTCTTTTAGGCTTTTCTTCAGTGTTTCAAAAATATAATGCACCACCATTGCTATGAAAATCAGAAGAGAGATTTGCTCTGACACAGGGTATGATCCTGTGGCTTGAAGAGTCAGACTGTTTGGGTCTTCTGGGCCCGACCATCTAAAGCTCCTGAGCCTTTAGTGACTGTAGATCTGCCTTTTGATGGCATTTATCCCATAGCAGATGCAACATAAGGAGGCACAGTAAAAGGAGCCTCTATGCATATGAAGAATTGTTCTGGTTTTGGCTGGAGTAGAGTTAGTTTTCTTTATAGTAGCTTTGAGTAGTAGTAGTACTTCATAGTAGTATGAGGTTATGTTTCGGATTTGTGCTGAAAGCAGTGTTAATAATTCAGGGATGTTTTAGTTATTGCTGAGCAGTGCTTATGCAGAGTCAAGGCCTTTTCTACTCCTCCCACCATCCTGCCAGCAAGTAGGCTGGGGGTGCACCAGAAGTTGGGAAGGGACACAGCCGGGACAGCTGACCCCAACTGCCCAAAGGGATATTCCATACCATGGGACATCATGCCCAGCAATGAAACTAGGGGGAAGGTTGGCAGGGGAGCTGCTGCTCTGGAACTGTCTGGGCATTGGTCAGTTGACAGTGAGCAATTGTTTTCATTTGCATCACTTCTCTTTTTTGGGTTTTATTTCTCTTTGTTATTTTTCTTTTAATTACTTTAATTTTCATTAATTCAGTTATTATCAATTATTTTACTTCAATTATTAAAGTGTTCTTATCCTAACCCATGACTTTTCTCACTTTTATCCTTCCAATTCTCTTCCCCCCCTATCCTGCTGGGGGTGGGGGGGGGTGGGGGGGTGGTTGGCAGGGGGAATGAGAAAGCAGCTGTGTGGTGCTTAATTGCTGGCTGGTGTTAAACCACAATGAGAATGCATAAACTCACATGTGAACCATAGTGTGCTTCCACAGAGATGCAGAAATCCAGCAAGCATGGAGCCTGCTAGAGAAGAAATATTAACTTGATTCTATCGTTGTGTCCAGATATTAAATTTTTTTTTTTTTTTTAAATGTGCTCCAAGTGGCAATATCCTTCAGAATTTTTTACTGTGATGGAGTAATCCCAGTTTCACCTTCTCGCAACTCTTCTCAATGTGGGGCGGGGGGGAAAAAAAAAAAAAACAAAAACCACAAACAAAAAAAACCCCAAAACCCCAACACTACTCTAGCTGCCTAATCTCCCTAGATTCCCACTATCATGAGTGGAGACTGAAAGACTCCTCCAAATGTTGATTCAGAGCTGGTGCCTAATTTAGCTAAACTATGTCACTGACTTTGTTAGTTTGGTTGGATGTTGTTCCATTAAACATTTTATTTTATTTTATTTCCAAGAATGCTGTCATTGCTCACTCCCACATCTTTTATATGCCTCCTTGGGCACTGCTCTTGGTAGGAATTCCACATCGTTCATTATATTCCAGCCTGTGCACAGAGCCAGCACCCAGTCCATGCACGGCATGAGCTTTACTTTATAGGTGACTGAGGAGACTTGCTTGCAGGAAGTTCTCTGTACCTCCTAAGCTCAATTGTTCGCTTCTTCCTCTTTGGCAGCATGATGCTGTTCCCAGCTTTTTACATTCATATTAGCCTTTAAAATCCATTCATTGAGGTACTAGTGCGCTTTCTGTGAAAACACACTGGCCTCAGTCCTACATGGAATGCTTTACTCAAGTATTTAACTACATAATCACTCTTGCTTAATAAAAACTGGCATATTAAATGCTGTTTCTGCTGAAGAACACTACATTGATTCTCCTGGTGCTTATTTGATAGTAATGTCAATAAATCAGTCACCAGGTTTAAAAACCAAAACAGTTAATGTGGTCAAGTGTAGGAATCCTAACATGGGGAGGAAAGAAACACATCAAAAGGCCTGGGAGAGAAGGTATTGGGCCTTGTTTAGTAATGATTGTATTCTTACCCTCACTTGCTCACCAGCAACAAAGCAAGCCAACCACTCCCACTACCCATCAAGACAAAGATGTGGGGGGAACAAGGATTCCCTCCCTGGGAATAACTGCAAGACAAAAACCACTAAAGAGTTTCAACTGGTGTATAATGGGAAGTGACATTCTGCAGACAATTACAGCCAAGAAAGAGGCAGTCCTTTTTGCCCTATGTTAGTAACTTGCTGAGCTGCAGTTACTATGTTGCTGTATCAGGGTGAAGATAGATGAGACCCAGTCTTTGAAAAGCAAACAAAAAGTGTATGAAAGATGTTGCCCCTTTAAACAGAAAATGGTTAACTATCTTTCATTTCACAGCAGAACAATGAAGTATCCAGACAACTCTGTGCTTTCTTCATAGTAGTGAGTTACAAGAACAGCTTGGGCTTGTAGTCAGTATTGAGAGAAAGAACTCAGCTTTCCTGAGCTTGCAGCATACTGCTCATTTTTTCTGGAGTGTAGTGGAGTGGGAAATCCTAATGTTGTAATCAGTCAATGCAAAACAAAAAAGTTGATAATAAGACAAAGAATTATTGATCAGATCTCTGATCTTGTATCTACCTAATGAGAAAAATAAGGAAACAGACATGGGTAATCTACCCTGTCCACACACTTCTTTGTAGCTTGAAAAAAAAAAAAAAAAATCTCAAAAATCCAAAAGAAGAAAAACTTTCACAGGACTCAACTCTCATTCAGTTTCTCTTCAAATGGAAAATTGCAGCTTTCAGTTTATGAATGATTCACTATACTTTTATAAGCTACAAAACCAGACTTTTCATGCTTCAAAAAAAATTATTTGGCACCCCAGCAGAGTCTGATTCCCACCCACCAAGATTGCAGCACAGCACCTAAAGTGCATGAGCAAACACCTGGACTACGCTGAGCCACATGTCTCCACGAGGTCAAGCAGGAACTGGGCACTCAAAGATAGCAGTGGAAGATTGCACAAGGCCTTCTCTGTCATCAGAGAGTGACATCATGTGAGTGGCTTTTCTGTGGTGGGTTATAGACATCAACCATGCTCACCAAGCACTGCCACTCATATCAAATCTCCTGCAAGGAAGGGAGCTGCCTCAGCTACACTTCCTCTGGTCTAGCACATCATATTGTCCCTGGGGTTTCCAGGTGGAAATGCCACCACAGTGTTTCTCCACTCTGAGCTCAAAGCCCAACAGGCACCACCTTGCAGCATCTCACCCTGCCTCGTCATTGCTGGCATGATCTAATTCTTAAACTACGGCTTAATGGCACTAAGTCAAGAGCACAGACATTTGAAGGGATCTTCCCACAGTAGACACCTTGTTACCCTAAGCCAAGTAGAACAACTGTCTGAGGCCCTACAGCACTATTTCCCAAAAATATTTGCTGTTTTCAGGTTTGTACTTGTCTGTCAAGAAACATTGCTTTGCACCCCCAGGGCTTAACAGTGATTTTCTTAGCACCCTTGAGACTTCCTCTGGGAACAGACCTGTAGCAAATGTCAGAGTCTGTCTCACTAATTTCTTTAATGATGTAGTTCTAGTTTCCCTTTTCTGACAAATTCCAGTTGTGTAGTTTCTCCTCTCAAACATATACAACCAGGTATATCCACTGTATCACTCCCCTATCAACTGACCTTTCTCAGCTAGAGGAATTACATCAAGAAGCATCATCTTACTAAAGACTATCTAATGAACTCCTGCAGAAATATTGCCTTGACCTCACTTGACACCTCATCACAAAAGGCAACTCCTGCACAGTCTCTACAATACCCTATCCACCCATTTCCTTTGCAGTAGGCAACAAGATGATATTTTTGACCAAGGAAAATAAAAAAACCCCAGTGCCCTCTCTTATATGTCCATTTAAACATGAAGTGCTTAACAGCAGGTGAACTAGTCACAGCATTTCAGGATACTTTCTATACACCTTCAGAAATGGCAGTTGCCATACCTTGCCATGAGATTTGCAATCAGTTAGCCACTTTTCCTGTCATCATGATTTACATATTCACCAGTATTATATATCAATAGCTCTCATTCTGCTGGCTGCCTCACCGAAACCTGGGACTCATTGCAACATCTATTACACTCAGAGCATGGAGCTAAGGTTCTGCTGACTTGATTCTGAACTCCTTCTGCAATAACTCACTGTTGATCATTCAGAGCTTGTTTCCAAGGAAATATTGCAAGGGCTGCATGAGCCTAAGATATATAGACCACAAGTAAGCCCACAGCTTGAGAAGGTCTTGCTCAATCAGTGCTCTTTATGCAGTCATCCTAAAGGAAAACAGAGCAACTTTAGCAAGCTATGGTGACAGACAGCAACTAAGTTTTACAGCTTTATACCAAATTTATGGAGAAGTAACTTCTTGTACAACCCCAAAATGCAGCAATAATATTTCTTCAGATTTAACTTTTGTCCAGCAATTTGTTCCTCTGATGGGGAGTTGGAACTACCTTCATATATATGTCCATAACACGCTACAAAAGCTCTCCAGGATGGGTCTCACAAGCCTGATCACTGCTTTGCAGACAGTCATATGCATCTCAGAAGTACAGCAGAGTATTTCTGTGACCTAGACAATTAATTACCTGTTAGGGACGTACTTATGCCAGTTTTGCCTTCAGATCCATCCCTTTGGGTACAAGGGTGAGAATCTCTGAACTGTTTTTCATTGCAGAAGCAGGCCCTGAAGAGATTTGCCTTCAGGACATTTTCCAGATACAGACAGGATTTTAATGACAAAGCCCAAATAATTGGCAAGATTGAAGCTGGAAATAAGCATGCAGATAGGCTAACACTTTTTCTGAAGAAGTTTAACATGCAAGAAGAGATTGAGACTAATGAAGTCACAGGTTGTTTATAATCAAGTAATAGTGTCTTCACACTGTCAGTCCAGTCACTTGCCCACATGACAAAAATGATCTGGCAGTTCACATAGACTACAATAGCATACCCATTGCTCTAGATCTGTGCCCCTTTCTGGGTGCAAGGCCCCATGAGAGGGACAGCAGCACATACAGAGCCTCATTTGACATGGAAATAACATGCAGCAAAAGATTTACCTGCTCAGAACTTGTGGAGGAAGAGCCTAAAAGCATCTGTCAGACCCAATAAGTCTGTTCTTTTGCCTCAGGAAGAGCTGGTATATTTGACTACATCCCCAAGTATGACATCAATGAACCTGTAAATGCACAATCAGATAACAAGGTTCTCTAACACCTGTGAGGAGGAAAGGAAAATCTCAATACACATTTTCCATGTTTTGCATTAAAAAGGGCCTGGATAACTCTCAAGAAGTGAAAAACCTGTTTCTTATCAAGATCTGGTAAGCTACCTTACCGCTATTAGCCCACAGGAGAAGCAAGGTAATACAGCTCAACTATATACTCTTCCTTTGTAAGTTAGACAACAGTAAATTACCTCATATTTCCTGGTGACCAGGAGTGCATGCACAGAAAGTTGCAGCCCAGTTTACTGTTTAGTCAGAGCCCAGATGTCATCTGGTATCTTGAGGTGTTATGGACAGTGTGAGGTGCCCTTGAGCAGGGCCAGTCCCACGTCACACAGGGCAGCTTCTTCTTAGAACTTGCTCCATCTCCATGCAGTTAAGTTAAAAATATAGCTTTCTGTCTTCAGGAACAGATTTGGTGGCTTGCTCAGCATTATAAGCCTTACCTAAACCCTTTGCAAGCAGAAAATAAAATTCAAGCCAATTATGCTGATGTTATCAGTAATATTGGCCAATAAGTACATCATCACAAGCTAGCTTAAACTATAGCTGTGACATTTGAAAACATAAGCAGGTAGATGCATTACCAAGTACTTTTTACATTTGGATTTTGCATGGAAGAGAACATTAGCATATTTCTAAATCTGTGTGAGGGAAAAAACCCAACAAACAGTATGTCATGTTTTTTCAATGGTTTTAAGGAAAACAAAAAACCTTTCTTCAACATTTTTCATTACTTGCAGTCTTGTAAGATTTTGTCTAGGAATTAGATTTAGTTGTAAAATACTTTCAATTTTCTTTATGTAAGTGTGGAATAAGTGAGTACTTCTATCTTATGAACACTCAAGATAAACATATTATACCAGTTCATCATGTTGTAGCATATGTTCCATAAGCTCCAGGAAATACCATCATCTTAAATGCATGTTTCATTCAGGATCTCAGCTCATTTCCAACATAGCAAAAAAAGATGAAATCATAAGAACTAATAATCAAAGACACTTTTATGAGTCTCAGTGCTCCTGACTCTCCAAGTTCTGTAACAACAACAGAAACTCACTCAGAGAATAATGATGTTCTCAATATTTTTTTCCTGTTGCTGCCATTTATATAGTCCTAAGGGTGCTGTCTGGGAAAATAACAAGAGCTACTACAGAACAGCTTGTTGTCAGGATTGAACATCAGCCTAAGTGAAACAGAGATCAACATGAAGTGCACTTTACAAAGCCTGTCTTCAGACCTCAGGTATATGCTAGATGGCAGGAATTCTTCAAACAGCTGGAGACACTGCATCCTTCCTGCTCCTGGCTGCTCCTCACTGCTCCCACACCACCCCCTGTGCTCTGCAAACTGAATCAATGCAACAGCCCTTTAAGCAGGTGCTGCATCTAAACAGTTAACACTTTCTCTAGCTCTTTCTTTCTGCAATATGGAAGATCCAGAAGTATTTTTAGGGATAGCAGGGCTAGAGGAACAAGTGGGTAGCATACCTTTTCTCTGCCAACAGGCTTCCCAGGAGAATGGCAGATGATCATTGTTATCTTGTGACAGACGAGTCAGACAACTTCAAGTTGAATGGAATATCTACCTCTACCTCATAGAAAGTTATTTGTTGGGCACGTCGTGAAATATCCATCATGGGGCACATGCTAGTAGTGCAACTATCTTGCTACTCCTCTTATTCAGATATATCAGTTAAGTTTACTCAGATAGTAAAATTACACCACGATAAAACTGATACAGCCAGGAGGAGAAAGACTCATTGTGTGCTGCTGTTGACCTGTCACCCACATGTAGTTAACAGCTATTATTTCACATGTGGTGTGCTTTTTTCTTCCATGTTCACTGAATGATGCTTTTCTCTGTAATGAGTATCACTCCTCAGGTTGCAGATCTATGGCTCTTTGGAGAAAAGGTGAGAGAAGCTGTTTACTATTGGCAGGGGTATATTTTGGAGCACAAGCTATTCTATTATTCAGAAAGTGCAGGAAAACAAAGAAGTCATTCCACTGAATCCCACCCCACAGCCCTCTCTGCACAGAGGCAATAAGTTGTTGCACATGCCATAGTCACTCTGATACTGCTCTTCCCCCTTCACTGCTCAGGCACTTTCAGAAACTCTACAATAACCTTCAGGGTTCAGTTCACTTAATGAGTTGGATAAACTGTTTCATCAATTTGCTTTCAATTGATGAAATTACAAAAATAATCTTTGTGAATTCATGAGTCCTTTTGTGCTCCTTCTTATAAGCTGTAAAATAGAAAATTTATGCTGCACTTACAAGTTACATAATTGTTTACGTATTGGATTGCAAAAACCCTAAGAGGGGGATGGGTAATCATGGGGGAGTGAAAGCGAGTTTATGGACATAAAAAATGAAGCATTTTCCAGGTTGTCTTTCACTATCTGTTAAAACACTGCAATTAGTCAGGTATCAGCATTTTTTTCATTTGCAGTTCCACATAGAAAAACAATCAATCCAAGCAAAGTTATTCATACCAACAATTGGCTACTGACTTCAAAACCCTTTAACTTGAAGACAAAATAATTTTTAGTCAGTGTGAACTTCCAGGCTTCACCATACACCGCACCTCTCTTGCAATGGACTGGGCTGCCCTCCTTGCTTCTTTGCTCCATGAGATGATCTCCTGCCCTTCATGGCTGTGTTTTAAACTCCAGTGCAGCCATCTTGTACCACATAGCATTCACATTGTTAGAATATGAGCAGAATGAAACTTAAGTGGTCTGGCCAGGGTTTAGGCAGCACATAATTTCTGGCAAATAGTTTTGTTAAAAGGGTCACAGTTGGACATGTGATTTGCAGATAGTGCATTTTCCTCAAAGACCAAGATGTTGTCTCTGAAGGGCAACTCCTACTGATTTGTCTCCAGGGGAACCAATATCTCTGTTGACTGCAATACTTCCTCCTAAAATTTGTGATTGCACTTTTCATCATCCAAGTATTAGATGTTTTCTCAGAGTTGTAAAAAATTTTGTTTACATCTCATCTCTTCAATTCTGTCTTAAACTGTTGTTCTCTCCAGTTTAATAACACATCACTTTAAAGTGTTCTGCTTGTGTGCCAAAGGTACCCACAGGCATCAGATCAACTAAAATACTGACTATACATACCAAAAAATATATAAACTTCTCTAGCACTTCCACTTGACCAAAGATAATCCACATAGTCTTTCCTCCAGTACTCTATGATGAAATTAAGAAGTTTCCAGACAATTCTCCTTCACCATTAGCAGTACAATATAAATTCAGATAAAACTATTTACCTTTCCTCCAAGTCTGCTCTGCTTAACCATCTCAAGTAGAGTGAATAAATTTCAGTTGAGTACTCCTAGTACATGTCTCATGCTTTTCTTAAAAATTGGAATGAAAAATGCATGTATAAAAACGCAACCCTGGACCTCACTTCAAGTATATATGAATAGGATCTTAAGAAAAGAGGGGCATTTTAAAAATATACAACAAAGTGAAGAGAATATGATCTCAGTCAACATTGGTTTAAAACTATTGGTTCTAACAGCCTTTCAAATATACGAGACTTAGAAGTTTTCACTAGTGCTGAGGTTTTTTTGTAAGGTCTGGTTTATTTGATATGCAGACAGGTCTGCCTCTGAAATGCCAGAACTGCTGCATCTCTAAAAATCATCCCCCCAAAAGAATTTTCCCATGCAGAACTTGTTACCTCAAAACTGTTGGACCACCATCATGTGCATCCTCTATTAAGAGAGAGGAACATGGAACATGCACTGGTCTCATTTATTTATCTGTATAAAACGGTGTTTACTGCCAAGTTACTGCCCAGTCAGTCATAAGGCTGCATTAACACTCAATAGTTTTATTTATTGCCTGACCAGAAGATGGCCCTATACAGCCACATCCAGAGTAGTACAACAACATTTTTCTTCTTTCAAAATTAAGCAGGGACAATAAGCACACCTGGGGACAAAAAGTGCAAGAAACAAGAAGTTCCCTCACTTACCTCCTCCTGATGCCTTAATTAAATATTGTCTTTATGAATTACAAACTCTGAAAGCTGAAGGCCTCTCCAAGGAGAAAACAGCAGAGACTTTTCCCCAAACCTGGTTGATGAAAACAATATCTTTAAAACAAGTTTTGCAAGAGACATGGATCCCAGCCTTCAGATGCGTGAAACTAAAGATAACTTGCAGAATATGTTGCTATAAAGCCTGCTTTTGTCTCACTTGTTTTTGCCTGCAGAGTTAAATTCTGTCAATTTTGCCTTACAGTAAATTAAATTTACTCTTCTCCAGAACTACAATATTGATGTATTCAAATGCTGTTTCAAATGAGCTGGTACCAACCACAGGACCTGGAGGTCCCTGTTCCTAGGAAGGGAAGGCAGACCAGACCATACAGAGACTGAAGTCACCATTCACAGATGTTTGAGGCATCAAGGGCACCCTATGGCTCATTCACTGATAAGCTGCTGACCACTTAGCATTAATTTGTGCACTGAGGGTTCTGGAAATTACTGTGGGAGGATGGTATTATCCAGGTCATTCTTGGTAGCAGCAGGTTATGACTAGAGTCCTTTAAGCAGCTCTGTTGAATTGACAACCCTTTGAAAGTCCCTGCTTCAGAATTGGACTCTGCAAAGTCAGGAACCCCTAAGAGAAGCATATCTGCAATAAGATCTGGCTAGCTTTTTTTTCCTGAAGCCATGTCAGTTACCATTACACACATACAAAGTATTTGAATGGAGCAAAGCTCAAAGCTAGACACAGGTGCTACACAACACCTAGATGGACTAATTAATTGATTCAGTACAACTTTGAGGCAGTTTCTTCTCTTTGGCTTTCTTATGCAGCTATGACCCAAACACAAACTTTCTTCTCTCCATCATGTTGCCATTTATGGTTGATGCATTATGTGTATGGCCTTATATCTGACATGATTTCCAGGAGAAGTAAATGGTAAGAAGTATTGCACTCTTATGGGTCTCAGACAGAAAGACAAGCCACATACACACCCAGTGTTCTGTAAAGGGTGATATAAGTCATTTAATTAACACATTCACCTTTTGGAAAGGCATATAGAACAGGCAGAGCATTACCAGCAGCCTTTAAGCCAAGTGTCTTTAGCATCCCTGCCCAATTTCCACTACGGACAGCAGTTTCTTTAGTTCTTCCCAGCTGTGAAGGAAAGTTGGGAAATTGGATTGTGACCCAATTTTCAGTGCACACAGTTTAATCCATCTCCATTAGGTAAGGTACACAAGACCACATGACGTAACATTGGTTTTCCAGGGTAAGCTCAAGTGTTTTGTAAATCAAAACCTAAATACTGGTTACTATGAAGAAAATTAATTCACACTGGGGAGGTTATCATCAGCACTACCTTTGTTAGCTTTGCTGCCAAGGGAAGTGAGCATGTAACCGAGCAGGGACAGGCAGACAGTTCTTGAAGCACGGGAGGAGCCCAGCTAACACCAGAACGCCCTCAGTCAAAGCACATCAGCACATTTGAATCCTTTCACCAATTCCCTAAAAGTACTAAATTGAAATTAGCTTGACAGAAAATGTGGAAGATTTGGGGCAAGGCAGGTTTAAACATGAGTCTGTTACCATATCTGATTGTGTTGTATTCCCTTCTGTCAGAGTGGCTTAACATTAGGGTAGTCACTAGCAGTTAATGGGAAAAAAAAAGGGCTTATATTGAGGAAAGAGTCATGTCCATGTTTCTTATTTTACAAAATAATAGTGATGAAACTACAGTCACCAGTGGGTTCCTAAAATTTACGTTTGTTAAATCCACGTGAACACACCATGTCTAGAGGCATTCTAACTTCTATTTCCATCATTTTCCTATTCTTTACAAGCTGCTAGACAAAGAGCTTTTCAAACTTGAAGGCAACATTGCTTATAACAATCAGAAAAAGATAGGAGGCAGGAGAGCTTACATATATTTCTTAAAAGACCATAACAAGAGAGAATAAAAAAATCTTTCAGCTACATTAAATACATAGCATATAAAAAATTAGCTCAGTTGGAAATGTCTGCCAATTACATGGCCAAATTAAATACATAGATAATTGGTACAAGATAATTGGTACTAAGTTAAACTCCCATCTAAAGGGTTGTGAAATCGCAGATGGGAGAAGTGAAATGAGGAGGAGGTGTAAAGTTAGCCCTGATTATGTCTTGTTTGACTTGACCATTTGAACAGCTAATCCTTTGCTAACATATCTGTTTTCAGAGATATCTCATTTTTATAAGGCTGAATCAGTTTTTGTCTAATGTTATATGCAGGATGGTTTTGGTCTGATCTCAGGTTTAGGGGGTGGTGGCAGGTTGTTTTACTCTGCTTCAGATTAATGAATCTTTAATCACATTGATGGGGAAAAGTTAATAGAAAAATTAATGAAAACAGAACATCAGTGGCTGTGATGTGTAATGAATAATAATAAGAACAACAGATGCAGTCTGTTTGATGGCCCAATTTAAAATACTTCATGCCCAATTACAGACACACTCATTTTCTATAAGGCAGACAGTTGGATAAGAAATAGATTATAATTTTCTGCTTTGTGACTACTATATAGAATACTTAAGGTCATAACATGGATGATTTAAAGAAAACAATAGTTCTCATAGGACAGATGTATGACAAGGACCCCCAGTTCTCACCTGGCATGCAAAGGTGTAACAACCAGGAGGACCCCAGGTAGCCTTGTGAAGGAAAAACATCAAAGGTGAGTCTTGTTTTACAAAAATCACCACAACCGGAAGAGTTTGTTCTTGAATTGCATCAACCAGATGCAGATTTCCCGATTAAGAAGGGAGGTTGGGGTACAGTCATGTCCTGCACAGCTACATAGTCCCCCTTCTCAACACTTTCTTCCCTCCCACAGGAGCTATGTCTGTCCCTGCTTCACCTTCGCTGCTTCTCTTGCACAAGGGAAACTTCCCCCTTCAGAAGAGCCAGCTGAAGGCCCTTCATTTTGGTGACATCCTCTTTTGGATGTCCTAGATAGCCATCCCTCTTACCCGAGCAGAAATACAGTTCTACTTTACACAAGTAACTCCAGGTTCTCCATATTGTCTCTGTTCCACAAAACCCCTGTGATTTAAATTATAAAAAGAAAAAAGTCCAACATAACTAGCAAAACCAAAAAAGCTGTAAAATGAGGAATGATACAAAAAAGAACTACCCCCTCATAAAAGGTCCAGACCAAACTATTCAGTTCAAAACAGCAAAGTAAACATTGTGATTTCAGCTTCCTCTATGATAACCCACAATTTGAAAATTCTAGGCCAAATGTATCTGAAGACAAAATTCAGAGTGTTTTCTCTATCCCCCTGTTTTCACAGGGCTCTGTTCAGGTTTGGAGAGGGTGGGGTGTTTGTTTTGGGGGTTTTATTGCTTTCAGGTTTTTTCAAACTAGGACTTAGTTCAACCTCTGATGAATTGGTACTTTTGAATGAGAGAACAGTCTGTTGGGAAATCTTTGACTGGATATGCTTCAGCCCCTTGCACAGCAGAAGTTCAATATTACTTTAGATAACCTGACATAAACCACTTTCTGAGTGCTTTAAAATAAGTCTGAAAAATGACAAAGTTCCTGTGTATTAGTTTCATCCAGGACAAATTTGTATAAAGGTGACTCCTCAGATTGATACTGGTATCTGTGAGAAAAGTCTTTGAACCCAATGCTAACTGCATCTGCCTGTTGTCTGCACAGGGGCAAAAGACCTCAGAGAAACGATTCTTTGACTTATTAAACCCACCTGAATTGCGCTGAAGTGTAAGGTCACTGTTTTAACAGGCTCTTGTTTAGAGACTCTCCCTCTTATTGATTTGGGTAGAACATAAGAGCTAGGAGTGAAGTTGAAGAAAAGCAATATGATTTAAACTAAATTACTTTTGCTTGCTACCCAGGGCAAAAATACAATGAGGTCTGAAATAGATCAAGTCCTGTTTTATCAGCTGACACCTTAATCAGTCTGGATGTGTGAAGCTATTAACCATCCATATGGCTATTTTATCTAAACAAGATATTCTGTATTATTGAGAGAATCATTTTCAGCTTCATG
The DNA here is from genome assembly GCF_031877795.1 of Strix aluco. Taxonomy (NCBI): domain Eukaryota; kingdom Metazoa; phylum Chordata; class Aves; order Strigiformes; family Strigidae; genus Strix; species Strix aluco. Next base: position 156,807,631 of record NC_133931.1, read on the forward strand.
AACTTGTAAATAATCATCTTTGAAAGGGCCTAGTCAGAAATGGGGTTTCATATATTTTTCACTAGGTGCCCTACAGGCACAGAGGATGACATTCATAAAGTCTTAAAATTATACATTTGCAAAAAGGGGTATGTATCAAGATTCATATCACGTTATCTTACCTAGAGCAAAGATCTTACTGCCAGTTAAACAATAACCTGGTACCTACAGAGACCAAAGGAGAAAACAGGCTGTATTAAATCAGAGCAAAGCCAATCCAGCACTTAGTTCTGTCTCTGACTGAGCCCAACAGGAAACACTTTAGGAAGAGTGTAAGACTGGGAAGACATATCCTGTCCTTCCCCACAACACTTCTCCAGCTTCTTAGGATCTAAGGCTCAGGGGACTTTTCAAACTAGAGACAATGCCTTTGTCTAAATATTAGCAAATTTTTCTTCCAGAAGTTAGTCTATAAATTGTGGTCATCAACAGCAGCATGTGGTAAAGAATCCCACAGCTTCACTTCATATGATGTAAAAAAAAACCTTTCTGGACTAAAACAGAAATAAACAAGTAAAGAGCCTTCAGAAATTATTCCTAGGCAGGAAACTGCATACTGAATACTATCAACCTCCCACTGGAGCTACAGAATTTTCCACTGTGTAAAGAAATTACTAGCTGCAACATTAGAAAGGAAAGACGATATTAACTGAAACATTGCCAGAATACCTCTTATTTATTGGTTCTTGATAGTTCAGGTTGCCTGTAAGATACAGTGAAACATGCAGGACTTGCATAACCTATAAATACATGGTGGCAGAATGTACAAGTCCACACCACAACAGTACATGTGCAAGAAATAGGTGAATATAGATTTGCAGTCTCAATTCTGTAATCTAACATGCACAGGAAGCGGCCAGTTGTCTCAAGCAACACTATTTCTGTTGTTTCTAGGTGAGTTATCATCACTGAAATTAGCTTTGCACTGCTTCAGTACAGAAGATTTTATCTATCAGAAAAAGCTGAGATACTCCAACAGCAAGGGCACATGAGCTAGCAGGGCATAGGTGACAGGATGGTATGTGGTATGCCAAAGATCATAATTACTGCAAGGTCTTTATCAGTGACAGAACATCAGGCTGATGAAGAAGGTCCTACTTTCCAGTAGAAGCTAAGTGTTTTGGTCATGGACAACATTGTCAAGGTCAAATAAGCCTTATGGGGTTGCTTTCTATCTCCAGTCTTGCCAATATTCTATCAGACTGTCATGTGCAAGTTGTGCTACTTGCATACAACCACTGTAGCCCTCACAAAGCATGGTAAGTGCCAACGCATCCTGTAGTTACCTCAGCACTCCTCAGGGCAACACCTTCCTAGCCACCTCTAGCAACAGAACGAAAGCACCACAGCAATACTTTCCTACACTTCATGGAAAGTATTTCTTCTTTCCAATGCTAAGGGAAGCAATATGCAACTTCTCAGAAATCTCATGCCCACTTCTTTCTAGAAAACAAGCAAGCTGTAATACTACCACCTTCCAGTAGTCCCCAACACATGTCAATTAGCTCTAGTCATCCTAAACCATGGGACTTTTTTAATGGGATAATTGGGCACCCACTAGTGCTTGTATGTTATGGGAACAGGATAATGCACCTTTCTAAATCCAAAAAAGAAACAAGTTTGGAAAATACTGCCTGAGTCTGATAACCTGGAGGGTGGTTCTGCTACTAGGTGGTAGCATTTCTGAGGCCCTTTTGTCTTCAGTTCAGTCTGACACATCCTAATGAAGAACAAAAAATTATGCAGCTTTAGCAGAACATAGTGGTATCTACTGTTATGTTTTTTTTATAAAAAAGCCAGCTTTAAAGTTCTTTTTATATCCTTTGCTAATCTCCTCTACTAGCAGGAAGCAAAAATCACAGGAAAAGTCAAAACTATATGTGCTTAAAAGTCAAAGCTCTGCTTCTACTTTGGCCATTCCCTATAGTGAAAAGCTTAGGATACCCAGCATTCAGAAGGATAACAACAAAAAAAAAAAAAAAAAAAAAGAGAGAGAGAAGTAAACACACAAACAAAAATCCCATGCAGCTTTATGGGGAGTCAGCAAGCAAGAAGGAACTTCAGAGCACTGCTAGTAAGAAGTAAATACTGCTCACAAAAGAGATTATACCAGGTTTTTTTACTGGTCACCATGGTGAGAACATTTCTATAAATGGCAATGTGCATGCTCATGTTAAACATGTATATTGCTGACGTAGTCATGGGTCCTATTTAGCACCCATCCTACAGAAATACCTACCCAGACATTTCTGTGTGGCTAAGCCCACCAGTCCAACACAGCTATATGTATTTACCATGTATGCAGATATCAGCAACCCTTCACATCTGGTTGCTCTGCCCAGCAGCTGGACTGAGTCAAAATAAATGGGAGCAAGCAAGTAGGGTCTGTATGAAGCAAGAACTTCAGTTTGTAATAACTCAAGGACTAAGAAAATGGGGTTGACCTGAGCGCCAGGCTACACAGCAGCAGGATTAGAGCAATACTTTGTATTGAGGTCTCATAAGAGCTGTAATAGGAAGACTGGGGAAGTAGGAGAAAAAGGTAGGGACCCAACTTTGGGGAGATGTAGGGAAGAGCTTTGAAATACACAGGAACTTTGTACCACTGCAGTTTGATCTCCCCAGCATGCACATTTTGCCCTGCAAAGCATTTCACAATATTAACCAACTGATTGATGCAGTACCCCTGTTCACTACAGAGGAAAAGCTTATCTCTGTTGTACCAACATGAGAAACAATCCAAAACAATCACAGCTTCTCAAATACCAGAATTACAAGATACAGTAGCAACTAGAATTAATACTCAGCAGGACTGACTCTCAGCAGTCTGCTCAGCCCACCCTTTTTCTTCCTTCCAGAGACTATGAGGAAGATCAATTATACACAGCTGCCCCATCAACACCACCAATGGCTGCAAGTAATGTGCAGCTCCTGCCTAACAAAGCCAAGACTTAATCAGAGAGTATCAAGCCCAAGTCCCCTTGAAATAATAGCAAAACTTTTAAGGATATTCATGGAATAGAGAATTTGTCTGCACTTCTTAGAGTTCATCTATCAGGTGTATCTGATGAAAGTTTTAGTTCATGAGCAAAAGCATGACAATAGAATAAAATATTTGTCCACCTCTTTCTGATTTTGGAGCATTCCTGTAAGACTGGAGCAGCAGTGTGTAGGGACACTGACACATTTGCTACTAGTTATATCTTTGTTCCCTTCCTCCGCCCCTTGCAGAAGTGCTTGTGGAGCAGGAACTGCTCAGGAAAAAAACAGGGTGCTGCATTACAGGTCAATCCTCAACTTGGGAAAGCGGTTGTGGACAAACAAAAACACATGAAATGGGTACATGCTCCTGGTATAGCCTTTCAAGCCTCAAACTGTCCAGCTCAGTTATTTAAAACAATGTCCTCGAGGTAGCTGAAGACCAACTATGAAACATAGTCAGCAAAACAGATATTTGGATCAACCCTTGGTGCTACAGACGCCCCATGATCTGTGTTTAATACCAGCTCAAATCTCTATGTTACAGTGACCTCAGAAAATCTTGCCAGATGTTTGGCTATCAGGAGGTCTCAAGTGCTGGATGGGCATGGCTCCAAACCATGCACACAGAGGCAGTAGGACAAAATGTCTATATGGTTTTATAGTCATCCATGGTTGAAAGCAAGAGGGTGACACAGTGCTTTGGACAGGATTCCTAGACACAGAAGGTCCCTTTCAGGCTGTATTTCCTGTTTTCATGCTTAGGTTAGCATTTACAGAAAAACCCACTGACCTTCATGATGCTTTTATTTCTGCTTACCTATTTCACATGCTTAAAATGTACCCACAAGGACATCGACTTTGGTCACAGGCCCCACAGAGACCCTTGATGTATGTGTCCATGTGGGAGGATCATGGAAAGGTGAGATGAATGAGCTATCAAAGAGTGACATTAGCATACGCGAAATCCCAATGAGCCCACTCTCATGTTGTTAAACTACAGCAAACTGAGGACATAATTTTCAAATACAGCCTCCCCAGGAGACTTCATGTGTTTTATGTTCTTTAAACTTTGTGTTGTTGAGGAAATTTAATTTCATAGTAGGCCTGCTGAGACAGGGGTGGGGAGGGAACCTGATGTTTTTCAGCTGTTCTTCAGGACTGTGCATTCATGTCACATCTTTATTGGTCCTTCCTTTCCAGAGGACCTAGGAGTGCAGTGCATTTGCACTCACAAGACACAGCCTTATTTTGCTCTGTCTTGCAAGAACCTGGCCAAAACTTGCTCGATTTTATGGTACACTTATTAAAATCTCAGCATACAGGATGGCATAGGTAAAGCAGAAAGCCATGTCTCATTTTCCATACTGTAAGTGACTGTCTGCTTTTTCTACACCACAACTCTAGGAAACCAGACTGCTACTGCCAAGATGAACACTGGGGCATACAGAGAAAATGTTATTGAGTGATGGACTTGGCTCCACCAGCCCTTCTCCTTCCATTCCCCAGCAGCCATACAAGGGGCAGCAAGCCCAGCTTCGGAAATCTGTCTTACCCATTTACCCTCTCTTGTCCACAATCAGACTTTTCCTTTAGCAGGCAAACTCTAGATTGTACCTTGCTTCCACCCCACATCTTGACTTACTCTGTGAAGGAGCTTGCACCAAACCCTAAGCAAAGTTTAGCTTTTGCATAGACAGGACAGCTGCACTGGCTTTAAATGGAGCCACATGCCCACCTAGGCCAGATTAGCTCCTCTGCCAGCATCAGTACCTCCTGCCTCATTTCCCAGGATATCTCCTGTGCTCTAACTATACCTGTCCAAAATGCCCAGTTCTGCCACTCAAAAAATTATCACCAGCTGACATATAATATAGTTACATTTCCTTACAGGGATATAGCATTCTCTGGCTCTCTTCTGTCTTACGTGAAGGAGAAAAAGAGGAAAAGAGCCCACAACACGTGTCGTGATGCATCATGATGCAGAAGCATAACCCTCAGGAGGAGAGTCTCTTTCCAATTAAAGACACTTCCATTCTGCTTCCTACATGTGTGTCTCAGTTTACCTGTAAAGCCACGTGCATCTCAAATGTATTTTAGAATTGGGCATGATTTCATGGGAGTCAGGAGATGTGAAATCTGTTCCTATCCCTGCCTCTGATCTCTGTCCTTAGTTCCCTTCTCTTTTTTCACCTCTTTCCACTTTTTTGAGATTAAAATTCTTTCAGGGGATAATTTCACAAACTAGCTCTGCTCCTGAATGGAGCCATCATTCCTGCTGCCTTAGCCATAAAGTCTGCAAAGCTGTGAGCAATTGACCCTGGTTAAAACAACATAGTTTTTTTTCTGGTTTTGGGATGACTAAGGGTTTGTGCTTGGGGAAGGACAAGGACAGGGGGCAAAGGCAGAAAGCTTGTCCTGCCCCTTGTCTGACAGGAGCTTGTGAAAAGACTGCTCACACACATGGTCTGCAACAAGAAGCAAGTTCCTAACCTGACTGCTCTGAGCCACTCTGAAAATGTACCCAGTCCCAATATTTTCTGGTGGCTTACAAAATACAGTCAGCACCTGCAGAAGGCTCACAAGCTGTTGAGCTGCGCAACCCCCTCCCCATCCTCTCTGAAGCACTGTTGAAGAGGAAAGAAAAGGAACAAGCACAGGGGAAACATGCTTGAAATTGGACAAACCCAAGATGCACTTCAAAGGCTTCACAGAACCAGACAGAAACAGTACAGTTCAGATGTATTTAACATCATGTTAATACTCAGCCTCATACCCTAATGAGAAGCAGTGTGACATTATTTATTCATTCTAAAATAATTTACTTCTGTGATGGTGAGACTGAACTATGGCTCCAGCAGAACCTTATTTTTCTTACCAGCTGTAATGAAGTTGGTTTCACAGCAGCACTCTCCCAGTTGTAATGAGCTGCCTGTCTCCTGCCACTACAATCCAGTGAGAGAAATAAGACCAGCTGAGAAATACTTTATACTTTGATCTGTCTCAACAAATCAGTTCAAGAGCTCTAAAACAGAAACCCCAGGGAGAGGGAAAGGGAAGAGGAGAAGTTCAAGCAGGGAAGTTTTAAAGCTGTATTTGATTTGTTTCACTAGAGCTGTGGTAGTTTAAAAAAAAATAAAATCACATCTGTCCATCTTTTTTTGAGCTTTCTCAGCTCTCTCATGCCATACTATACTCCAAACTTTAGACAACTTTATTTCAGTGATAGCCAAAAGAACTAGTATATATATTTATCTCTCTCTCTGTGTCTTTAGAAAAACCCTGTCATATTGAAAAGTCAGGTTCTGTAAGCTGGCTGAGTTGGATTTCTCCTGTTGCCAATATATCAACAACCTTGTTATCCACCTCTTAGGAGAAAAAATTAACTGAGCAAGAAAATACAGTAAGAGAAGACAGGCATGGAACCACACAGGTTTTGCTCCTTGCCTTTGAAGTTAAACTGCTCTGAATGAGCAAGGCATGAATCCTACCTCTGGGATTCATCCTGTATCCTCCTTTGCAACACTGGGAATGAGGAATTCATTACAGCCTTGAGCATTACCATGCTGATGTCTCCTAGTTTTAACATCAGCCACATGGAGGAACTTTGTATTTCTCTTGTGCTCTTGCACTCATTTTGTTTTCTGTTTTTTTCGTTGCCTGTTAACTTGCTGCATGATCTTGGTCAAACCCCTTCACCCAAGTGGCTCCATCTGCTAAGAAATGATGAGGCTAGCCTCCTTACACAGGGAGTATACAATGAAACATCTGGGGAAAATTATTATCAAGTGTTTGGTGCTATTGGAGAGGGTTTCTTATATGATCAGCAGTTCCCCTGAAAGAGGGTGGAAATTTTAAGACTTTTAGTAAAAGTGAACAGGAATTAGCAGGAAAAAGCATATTTCAGTCATGAAGCTCCACATTATCAACATCCAAATTGATTCTCATTTTTGTGCATGTCATGCCACTACTGCTATTTCTAGATACCAGCACACACTTGAAGCTGAACCTGTGCACGAAGATGGCCATAGATGTGCAAAACAGTGATGTCTTAACACAAGTTCACAGCTCTAGCTCACACTACTATTACACTGTGTAAAACAGGGAATTGTAAGGACTTTGTAAATCTAGTCCCTGATATGGCAGTTTTCCTGCCCATCTGTGTTTTGTAATGGACAGTTCTACTGCACACATTCCACCAGAATGTTCTTTGAAAGAGACATGACAATTAAAGTCACATTTGGTATCTTGTGTACTTTAGCCAAAAGCATATTAGCTAGCCTAAGTGCCAACAGCATGTAAGATAACTTACGTTAGCAGAAAATATATTTTCCAGTGTATTGGCTGGTTTTATAGTTTTACTACCACATTCTGTTTCCAAGACCATTTTGTAGCTATGAAGATTGTTTTAAAGTAAAAGAAATAAAAAAAGTTTAGGAAATTGTAAATTTAAAATTTACAAAATTCAGGGAGAAATTCAGAGATGGTGACAGTGCTTGAAAAATAACTCTTCCCTTCTCTTCTAATTAGCGTTCAACGGTCAATGGCATTTTAAGAAAAGTGCACAGCTGAGAAAACACATGTCAGAAGGAGGAAAAAAAAATGAATGAATAAATAAAAAGCATTCAAGTACCACACTAAATTAGCTAATTATTTACACTTGTCCTTGTTGGTTTTGGTGTTTGCCACTATCTTATGTGCACTGATGGCAGAGATGTAACAAAACTGGAACACATCACAATTTTAATTAGGTAGGTTTTTCAAAAGGACTTAGTGATAGTGTAAAACAACTTCCATACGTGTCCCACCTCTTTCTGTAGAATCATGATGGAAATGACAAGGTCAAAAAAATGCTGCTACCTTATATAGTAGCATCCAATGCATTAAACACAAGAATGTCCCATTGCTGCTCTCACCACCCTAGATTGCACTCTAACATTTCTGAGGGGAGCTAAAGTTAGTGCTCTCTGAACAGTGGAGTGAGCTTATGTTTAAAAGCAAAGAGAGGCATGACTGTGACTGTGCAGGAGTCTCTCAGGCCTGCCTTGCCACCAAACCCCAGCTGAGCTGGATCCATCAGGACACTGCTCCGGTTTGCCAGAGAGCACACATCTTTGGGAAGAATATGTCTACTATGACTGAGATTGGAAAAATAACGCTGGCAAAGTTGTTCTGTCCATTCCCTAGAGGGCTCTGCTTCTTCGAAAAGCTGAGCATGTGCAATATTTATACTGGTCATATCAGCTTACTTCAGCGCTGGGCTTTGCCAAGCAGTTATCAGGAGGCAACGCTGCTCCAGATTCCAGTGCCACAGGCATGGGGGAGCTCTTAATGCCCCCTTCGGCTGCTGTAAGTAAGCAAGAAACAAATGCAGGATTAAGTGTCGCAGCAGATTACTGAGTGGAACGTCTGCTTTATCATGACTCTGAGCTTTGCAGATGCCAGGATGGCTCGGTCCACACAAGTGACCTGAAGGTCACATAGCTGCATGTCTAGGACCATCGGCATTGGGCACTATTTGCAAGCTAAGTGTGGATGTGAACCAAAGCTGACTGACAGGAATGTGCATCTGTTGAGGCAGTTGGGCCCGCGGATGACATTCATTGCTATCTGAAAGCCACCAACAACGTGGGTCTCTGCTGTCAGGGTCTTAACTCCTGTGTAGGCTGGTGTGGGACCCAGATTCTCTTACAAGCTGCCAGCCACCATTTCACTCTGAAACAGACCAGCTGAGAAGCCAGACACGCATAAATGACTGTTGAGAAGAAATACAGTGGGAAATAGGCTGTAAAACAGAACAGTTGTGACCCCTGGTTTTCTGGGACTCCCAGACACAGTGCACTGAACTGAAGGCCCTTGCTCTGTTACCTGTCAGAGGCAAAGATCACATGCCAGCACTTGTCCTTGGTCTTCCCACAGCTCAAGATTTTACTAATTCTGAAGAAATAAGTCATTCTGTGAGAGAGCATCCCAGACCTTCAGGCCTTTTCTTCAACTACTACCCATGAGACACACTGCACTGATTCATTTTAAAAAGACTGTGTTCCACTTTGGTAAAATACTGGGGAGTGGGGGTGTGTGTTTTAATGATAGTCAGCACAGGACGTTGGCAATCCAGTAGTTGTCACTGGTCTACCTGGAATGATTTCTGTGCCCTGGGTATCATTTATCCCACTTCTTGCTGTCTAGAAGTTAGATATCAAGCTGCACTAATTATCTTGGCTCCCCTACTGTCAACAGAGAGAGGAATGGGGACTTGCACAGAGCAATTCATTCCACCCTAGAATATCATATCCGCACAGATCTCAGTAAAGGATATATCTTTATCATGAAAAACTGAGGATAATAGCTCTTCTTCTAATGAAAGCAGCAGCAGCATAGGGAAATATTCTTTGTCGGTAGCACAGGTTGAGAATCTCTAATGGTGCGTTTTCTGCCTGTGTTTCTGTGTGAGCTCAAAGTACTGGTCCTCTCTCACAGAACCAGTCCCATAGTGTGGTTATTAGCATCTGTTTCATCTCCCCTCTGGATCTCAGGGGTGCCAGAGTGTTAGGCATCCCTTTTCTACTGATCTTATACATATTGCTGATATTAGACATGCCCTCCCTGGCACCTTGTGTACAGCCACAGCTGGCTTTTTCATGCTTCCGCTGTACAAAGAGCACTACAATACTGTCCATAATAGGCACAGAGAACAGGCAGCCGGGGCCTGATTTCATTTGCAAGCCACGTTGGCATCAGGTCACACACATCTCTCACGGTGGTGCTGGCATGCCTTCACAAGCAAGCAGGAGTGCAGGCTTCTCACTTTAGCCAGCAGCTTCAGAGACTGCGATGCTCATCTCCAGGGGCTCAGCACACATGCCTGAAGAATACAGCAGCATTTTATCTGCTCTGAACCAACGCGTGTGCTCCCAAAATCTAGCTGCCATCACACCTCTCTGAATCTGCAAGCCATTTGTTTTCTGTGTACGACATTTCAGAGCCCTTTAAATCCCAGCTCCCAGCTTCCCTACCTGGAACAAAACTGGGCAGCACAAGAAGGAAGGGAAAGGGGAAAAAAAAATGCTATAAAATTGTTTTTAGCCACTCATATGTGTCTCACAGCATCCACAGAGCTCATCATAGCAGAGCTGAGCAAAAAGGCCTTGCCACTGCAGCTTGCTCTCAGGTATTTCTGCTGCTTTGAATGCAGAAGAAATTTTCAGTTCTCACAAAAAAGGCGCATTTCTTTGCACAAAAATGTTTTAAATGAGCCACTGGTACCTTTGTAGTTAAACCTCACTCTCTGTTTTTTAAAAAAAACATGCTTTATTGATGAGAAGGGTGGTCATAAATTAGTTATACTAGAAGGGTCCTGTGTTGGGTGAGTGGTTTGAAAAAATTACAGCTTCCCTTTACACATTTGTACTTGGACAACATTAGTTACTCTCAGTAACAGACATTTTTGCTAAACAGATACATACATCTGTTCAGACAATTAGCCTTCCTACTCAAAAAAAATTTGATCCCAAACCCAATTATTTCTTAAGCAAAGAGGGGCAGTTCTTCTAGTGCTGTACACAGAACATCTGCTGTAGAGCAAGGCAGCTTTCTAAAAAATATAGCCCCAGTCCAGGGGAGCATAGAAGCACATGAATAAATAATAGAACATCTCTCAGATCAAAATTTTTCCTATGCTGTATGAATGCTTCATGTCCAGAACTCATTCTACTGGTGTGTGACAGCTCTGATGTTTGCAACATCTTTATTCACACATCAGCAGTAACTCCTTCCACCACATGCCAGCTACATATAATCTTCAAGTCCCAGTAGACTGGGAAGACAAAATCTCTTCAAGAAATACTTAAAACAGACCTTTTCCCCAGATAGAGAGCTATCCCCAGGACAGCAGTAAGGATCCAGATTTATCCAAGCGTCCAGATTTACCCGAGTCTCTTCCATATAATTTGGACCCCTTTGCAGTTTCTGAAACCCTTCCCTGATAGTTTCAGCCTAGTGGAAGATGGCAGTGAGCCCCATGACATGAAAGTTTCTCATATCCATGCCAATAAAAGAAGTATCAAGCTGTGCATAGCCCATAGTCATGGGAATATGTTGCCCAACATGCTTAGGCACCCAGTAGGAAGCAAGACTGTGGATACCTGAAGCAGTTCTGAATTACAGCATGCTGTATGTCTCAATGTTTCATCTGTATGGATGAAAAAAAATGAAAGAGTGGCCATTAATGCACGCAGGAGCTTGGTTCAAGTGTCACGTGAGCTTCACGCAAATGCATTCCCGCTTGCTCTGCATGGGAGAAACCTCACCTCAAGCTTAAGTGTAATCAGGACTTGAACCTCACTGAAAATTTGGGTCAGGGAGATTCTGAATGCTGGATGGCCTCCATTTTACTTCCTCATAATGCGATTAACTGACAGTGTATGTGTGAATTGCTGTAAATTGCTATTTATAGGAAGTTTACAAATATGCACCACTTTGCTTTAAGGGCTGATCTCCTGGCCTTTACAATGGGTGGCACAGTCTGAGGCACTGAAAGTAGTTTCTTTGTGTTTACCTGTGGAAATATTCTCTAATATATTTGAGAACTTTTTATCTCAAAGGCAGAAGTTGTCCAGATTTACCATTTAATGTGTGATCTCAATGTCAATTTTTTCCCTCCTTGGTTCTTAGACAAGATCATTTGTTGTGCAAGTAACTGCATGAAATTTTGCACATCAGAGGACTGTACTGTGACCACCCACCTCCTGCCATCGTGTCCCATGACTAAATTGTATCAATGAATCAGCAATATTATCTTGGAAAACAGGAGCATGGCTCACCAGAAATTTTGTGAAACCTTGGTTTTTAATTGAAAGACTTTAGAAAAAATCCCAAACAATTCTTTTTTCTCCATCACAAAGGTTTTTATTCACATACACAAATATGCACAGAACCCCTTTTCCCCAACAAGCTCTACCTGGCAAAAGATTTGATCTTGGTGAGATCAAAGTTAATGGGAGTTAAATAGAAAATGTCCAGTCTTTTCTACTATCAATTTACTTGGTTTTCCTATCACACTTAGTAGCCCAGTGGCCACTACCTACAAAAAAAATTACCAAAGGTTTTCATATACATCTGTTTTCCATGGAGATAAAAGCAATTTTTTTCATGATGGTGGTGATGATCTAGTATAGATTTGCAAGCAAAACCTGGATATGGCAAGTGCCTTGATTCACACCCATATGATTCACACTTAGGGTTAAAAAAACCCATGTAGCCTTGGGAACTGAAGCCTGCTTTTTTATCTCAAAATACACAGCTCTCCTTGAGGGGACCTTTTTAAAGCATTCCTGTAGGGGTATATTTAGTAGAGTTCAATGGAGATAATTTCTGTACTGGGGACCACGTATCTTTGCTATAACATTATCTTCTACTTACATTTCCTTTCTAAAACTGCCTTGTGTAAAACTGCACCCACAACATAAAAGGCAAAGGTTTTTTTAACTTATTTTCCTAAATCTGCAGCCTCCAAAATTATTCCTTAAAAGCACAAGGATGAACTGCGATGTAGTTCTTCATTAAGTTGATCTCTCCAAATGAAAACCCAAAAAGAATTCAATACTGTTTTTCAACAAGCCATCCATAAATTTACCTAGAACACCTGTTATTCTTCAGCTTGAAAGCTAATCTCAAGTCTTCTCTTGCAGTTTATTCTTGTAATTCCTACATCAATTAACCTCTGTTAGGTCAATGACAAAACACTATAAAAACCACTCTTGGTAGCAAGTACACCTGATGTTCAGAAAAGCCGGGACTTTTGACATGAAATAATGGATTATGTACAAAATGTCACCTGAAAAAAAATATTTCAATTATTATCAACTAAAGCAAAAAACTCTTAACATAAGATCATTGCTTCTGCAAAATTAACCTTTCTAATAATAATGAACAATTATATGTCACAAAGAAGAAATTAAAGATGATGAAAAGATGATGAGGCACTTCCCATTGGAAGGTTTATTTCATCCTCAACTTGGTATTACATCTTACTCTGAATAGCAGAACAAGCAGCTGTGTAAGGCCAGTGGTAGTCACTCATTCAGTCAGGGACATTTGGCACTAAACAAACTGAAGAAAATTAACCCAAGGTTAGCCTCACTTCCTCCTTCTGATCCTTACAGGTTTTGCTACAGGATAAACTTTGTCAGATGGTACCAATTTTTTGTTTGTTTGTTTATTTCCTTCTTAAGTACTGGATAACAAATATTGCTTTACAGAACTGCCATATGTGGTCAGGTCAGAGGTTCATCCCCAGTCCAACATTAATTTCTAATAGTGTCTGGAGAAAGGTTTAAGAATGTGGCAATGATATGGTGACATTTCTTTAGGCTGTCCTCTGCCTCCATGAACTAGAGACTGGCAGGCTGTATTTAACAGCCTTCAGTACAACTTTCTTCTCTGACTTTGTCCACCCATTCCTGAAACCACACCTAACATTCTGAAGCAATGAATGCCACAGGTTGTCCATATACTCTATGGGGAAAAAAGAGCTCTTTTCCCATTTTCTTTGTTTGGAGAATACTGGTTTAGTAAGCAATTTTTTTTTTCCTCCTATGTCCCCTTGTCCTTATATCAAGAGAGGTAATGAGGAGTCATCGCCTTCCACAGTTGGTGGGATATTGTAAAGAGAGCCAGAAGAGTGGGGTTTGATTTCCTGCTCTGACATACACTGGAAAGCAGTATTTTTAGCAGTATTCAAGCCAAAGCTGAACTCTGCAAAACGTATAGCAGTACAGCAATAGTTCATGCCACTCACTGAATGCTGGGCCAACAATCCTCAGAATCACTGTGTGGCATTAATTATTTAACCATCAATCCACTGCCTCAAAGGCTCATTATATCCAGTTTTCTGAAGAATGAAAGGAACCAGCAGGGAAGAGAGTCAATTCTTACAGCAAGCCAGGGGCAGAAATTCAATTAGAAATGGGAATCTTTTGCCCTGTTTTGGGAGCAGGCATTCCCAAAACTGCTGCATCACCCGTATTATGGTAGGTGCAGGTGATATGAATGCAGTAAGGCTTCTTTTCCTCCAAAACACTCAAGGCATTTCTGTTGCCTGCCACGCAGCTTTGAGTAGTGCTTGAGGCTCGTAGGATTGCTGTCAAAGCACTAGTCAGAGCTCAGGTCAATGTTTGCCCTAAACTGGCCACTGCCCAAAACTAGATGGTGATGTCCTACACCAGAAACTTGGTTTTAGGCAACATGAGTGAAGCAGGTGTTGAAGCTGCGAGTATTTCTAAAGCATAGTCTCTGGGCTAAGCATGAGTGGGATATTCCTGAAGACCAAGGAAACTAGTCTCCCTGTTCCTTGCCAGTCAAGAGAAGAGCTCTTGGAGACAGCAAGCCAAAGCTCCCAGCCCTGAGTGGGCATCGCCCTTCACTAGAGCCTCTCCACTGAGTGTTAAGGGAGGAAATTGGTTTCTCTGCCTTTAGCCCAAAGGGGCAACACATGCCACAGATCAACAGCCTTGTGAAGGGGAGGGCTGAAAGGACACTGACCAGTGCATCGCTTTTGGGACAGCCAGTCGAACAATCACACTGAAGCACTCAGTGGCGATGCCAGGGCAGGTCACCATGCTACAGACCAGCTGACAGGGCAGAGAACAAGATGCTCTGGGCATGCTACAGCTTCCCTGTGCTCTTCCATTCCTTGCTGATGGGATAATTTATGCAGTCCTCCTTCAGTACAGGAAGCTGTTCACACACAGTTAAACAGAAACATAAGGGAATAGAGTTTTAGAAGGAAATCATTGACTTCTTGGGCAGCACAAAGGGCAAAACAATAACAAATCACATCTGGCTTCCATTAGGATGTACAGCCCCTGCAAATTACAGTCCAAATGAGTTAGACCCATCCAAAAGGCTGATCAGTGTCATCTGAGGCAGTCAGCTTAATCCAGGATATGCCTCTTTGGTTTCTCAGTGCAATATAAATTAAAAAAACAGTGGCAAATTAAATATGTATGGGGCCTTGGGAGAACTTCATCAGCTTCAGAATATAAAAAAGAAGGAGAAAGCAATATACAACTACCAAAGCAAGTATGCAACAGGTAAAGGGAAAATGCAACGAACAGTCCCTAGCACCACAACAGGGCTGCCGCAGAGCAGCTGCCTGAGCCTGCTGAATTTCAAGGGAAGACTAGAGAAAAACAACCCCACTGTGACAGACCACAGGAGAGGAGCATGTCCTGTAAATTATTTCACTACTACGAGATGGACTCTGAATTCAGCGTGACCAACTGCTGAGTTGCTTGAACTAAGTTTGGCCAGATAAGTCTAATAGCACTCCTCTTATGGAGAGTGCCTACAAAATATTTCAAAGGACTGAGAAAAAAGCACTGAGCTTCACTTACCCATTTTTGTTGTATTTGCAGGTCACTTCTTTTTATCTCTTCCTTATCTCCTGATAATGCTGAAACAACTCTGGTTTAACAGCAGAAGGCTGCTAAGCAATCCAGCTCAGAATATTTTAGTTAATAAACATAAAGTTTAGGAGAAAGACTTTAAAACACTGTATGATTAAAAAAATAAATTAGAGAATAATTTTTGTGCTTCACTTGATATAGAAACAGAATTACTTAATTGTATTCAAATAAAAATTCTTCCAGCATAAAGCAAGTATGTGCACCACCATGTGAGATGTCTCCCTCATGTATATGATACCTTAATAATTAGGGCATTCTCCATAGCTGAGGGAGATCGAATTCAGTTTCCACATATGCCTAAGGAGCTTCAAACTCTTTGGAGAGTGAGACAATCAGAGGATGTAGGCCATTTTGGGGTGGGTGGCTGTGACCTCCTCCTGAAACTGTTAAATTTTACATAAAAAAGTCTCATTTCAGCAGGAAGGTGCATTAATGTGCAGGTAGGTGCTACTGACACAAGGCAGAGAGAAGTCAGTCAGTGGGATCCCTGCTCCCACAGCTACGTACGTGTTTTACACAAGCTGGTCATTGAACGGGCAGGTACAGATAAACCATGGGACTCACGGCCATGGTCAGCCATGGGATATGCTGTTTGCCGAGGGGACGTGACCAAGAGTGGTGTAACGACATAAGGAGATTCTCTCTTTACAGAAGCAAGATTCCTAGGCTTTGCTTTTTAACTCCCTTCCCCATCACTACTGAGAGCATCTACAGCCCAGCTGGTCATCTATCTATGATGCTGAGAGCAGATTTTTTTTTACCAGCCAATTCATTCATAGTTCACCGACAAGAAGAAAGATCAATAAGGTAACAGTAGTGCTTCAGAGAAGAGAAAAAACAAGACTTAAATACAGTGATTACCAAAGGGTCTCTTCTCCCCATACACTGCATGTGCAGAGATTCACTCTCCCTCCCCTCTCGTTCAGCCTAGCTACACATAACCTGTCCTGCACAAGGTCACCTGTGGGTCCTTCCTGCTGGACTCCAGAGCCTTGACAGAGAAGGACAGCCATTCATTCAGCTATCAGTCATTCAGCAGCGGCAAACCCAATTATGTGTAATTATAGTAATGCCAGGAGAAAAACCTCCATTGTATATAAAACATTAAAAGGAAATAAGCCATACAATGCAAGGCATCGGAAATGAGAGCTCAGGGTCACAGGCAAAATTCAAATGCAGTATCTCGATTTAAAAAAGAAAAAAAAAAATCAATCAGTATGCTCTCCCAAGGCATTTCACCTCTAATTGAGGAGTGAATTGTGTTTACTTACTTGCTCGTGTTCTTGACTGTCTTTCAGCAAATGAATCGTGATTACACTACATAAAATTCAGTGTTTGACTTTCTTATGATCCCATAGGACTGGACTCAGTAGAAATTCCACACTGTAAGACACATATGTAAAAAAGGACTGAACCCTGAAAGATATCTGTTTATTGTATAGAAAAGAAAAATATTTGTTTTAAATGTAGGTTGCAGCCCTTCCAGTTCCTGCTTCCACAGCTGAAGTGTGCAAAGGAAATGCTACCCCTCTTAAAGGGAAAATAAAAGCTGTTTCACATTCAGATTAACAATGGTCAAGGGCATTGCAGGCTACTGAGTACCTAAATCATACTATGACACATGCAGATTTTACACACAGAAGGATCTCGGGCTTTTTCATGATGCATATGCATAATTTTGGCAGGCTCAACTCCTACCCATTTTAAAGGTGTTCAAAAGTGATCAAAAATGCAGCTTAAATGAAAAACAACACAGGTTTTTGTCTGATAAACACACTTGCTACTTGAATGTTGTCATCACTGAAGCAGAATAAGGAACTCCATGCAGCATTTATGAATGAAGAATAATTTATCAGAACAAGCTGGAAATTTGAGTGAACATGGACATAATAATGAGAAACACCACAGGAATTCAAAAAAAGGTTCTAAAAATTTCTGGCAAACCACTGTGCTGCATGTTTTAAGAGCCAAAACCTCAAATATATTGTTCATTCCCACTACTTGAGCATGATGGACAGGATTCTTGGGTTGTCATCTTTTTGTTGCAAAATAGTTTTATAGCTGGAGTAGCAGTAATTGGGTAGAGTTGTCTCTACAGAGCAGAATAATTACTGTGGTTGCTATGTCAGTAGCAATTGATCTTCCAGCCAGTGGATGGGATATCACGGGACATCTATGTCTTACATTCAACTGTTGGTTGGCCTCTCGAACAGGTATAAGTTAGTAGATAGAGGCTTGTAACTGTGGCAAATTGTGTTTGTGACATTACTGGTCCTAGGGATTGAAAAAGCACAGACCTAGTTTAAGATGATCTTGTATACCATTCATGGAACACTTTCTGGCTGTCTGTGCTACTATTTCTAAGTGGTCTTAGCTGTTATGGTACTGCATGCTAAGACACAGGTACCTTGCCTTTTCGTCAAACTCCCATAAGCCCATTAAGCATCATTCCCCACTTAGCTTCCCCTGAAACAAAACAATGCAGAAACAAAGGAGAGTTCACTCACTCAGAAACAGAGAGGAGACCAAGCAGGTGGTAGAAACATGACCTTTCTCCATGAGGTCAAATAGCTTTATTGTGATTAAGCACTACAATACAGTATATATCCATAAAAAAACTCTATAGTGTATATAAATTATTCCTTCCATTCAGTAATTCTTTTTTTGTTTTAATTTTTTTCATTTCCATTACAGCTTTGGTACAATGTGATTTTATTATATTTTTAAATACTTTTAGCTTCACAAACTCAACACAAAGTACAAAACTAATCCGAATCAGGGATATTACAATCTACACAGTGGTGTTCAGTGGTAGGAAAAAATCTTACCTCAATGAATTCATGTCACTAGCTAAGCTATAAAGGCATACCTAGCAGACATGACAAAAATATGCACCATTAACCAGCAAACATTTTTTTTTTCAAAATTTATTTTATTTTATTTTTTTACAGATTTTTCCAGCAGCAAATCACTTGAGCATAGTCAGTACTTATGTCCTCAACTGATTATCCTGTTGTGTTCCTCTTCATTTGAAGGCCATGAGTTATTTGTCAAATAATGCACCGCTATCCTCGTATATCCACACTAAGCCACAGTGTCAGTACTTGACCTGCCACCCTGCATTATTAATGCTCGCACAGTTTGTCCTGCAGCTGGCAGAAATAACTGGAACGTTATTGGAGGGGCAGTGTGGGGCAATCAACCGTAGGTTGTTCTGTGGGGCAGGAGGTATGACATTACAGTAGACAGGCATTCCAGTGGCTGTAAGTGTTCCTTGACCTGATTGATTAGGTAGCATGATTGGTTGTTGATATGATTGTTGCGGCAATCCTTGAGAACCCTGGGTCATTGGCACCTAGGTAGGAATACGGAAAGACATAGAAAAAAAGATAGTAATTACTAAACAAATTAAAGTAGGTCCCTTCCCTAAAGTATCTTCCTTTTAGCTGAATTCGAGTATACAACATGTTCTGCCAACATGTGTTGTTTTCTGCTGCTCAGAACTGTTCTCATCCCTGAGGATTTTCTTTGTTAGAGAAGGGTTAAAGAGAAATCCCTTTGCTCCCGGATCTAGTAAGTGTCTCTGTTATGAGGAAGCTGAATATGAATTTCTGGGATCAGTGCAAACAGAAGACTCAATCCTGGTATATCTAGGCCATCTTAAAGGTCTAAATCTTTAACTTCATCATTAACCTTTAAAACACATTTTCAATATAGTAATTCTGAAGATGTAAGGCAAAAATTTTACCCACAAGTAATTCCCCCATTTCCTTCTGGGTTGCTGTAGTGTTTTCAGAAAAGCCGAGGGAAAAGGTGAATGGCTGCTCAATCAGTGCAATCTATTAAAATGAATTAGATGTCATTTAGTTTCTTAACTTTCCAGAGGGACCAGCAGGAAACGTAAGCACAGGCCACCTCTCACAGGCTCTTGGCATATCTCACAGAAACCAAGTATAATGTTGGGGAAATAAGCCTGGGTAACTTACAGACTTGGTAAAAATCAAGCCTCTGCCTTCCCTGTCCCCAAAACCCAATAAACAAAAATCTATCTGGCTACAGCTTGTTATGAAAGACATGGTGAGATCCTTGGTAGGAATCTGCACACATGAGTAATTTTTAACTGGATCAGGCAAAGCCCTCAACTTCATTACAGCAAACAATACTGCACTGGCAAAAAAAAAAAAAAAAAAAAGAAGAAGAATGTTCCGTCTTTTGTTTATTTAAATTAATTTTTGTCACAGGAAGAAGTGTAATTCCTTCATCCTTTGTGACATTTTACCTGCACTGCAAGCTGTAATAAATAGTTCATTTGAAGTATTCCCAATTCAGAATGAAAATCGGGAGTACTAAGAATAGGTAAACAGGAAGCAAAGAAACTAATTGACTTAGAAGCATATTTATCAGGAGGCCCCTTGCCACACACTGTCCTAATGAAATAATAAAAACCATTCTGTGATACAAAAACTTAGTTCAGTTAAGCATTCTCCAACTTTCTTTATGGCTCCCAAGTACCTGATAAGACGACATGGCTGGATACTGCACCATCATGCCTTGCACCTGATTTCCCTGTTGATTATTCATCAGGTTCTGGCTTTGGGGCGGCTGCTGCATTCCCATGAGACCCTGGAACCCCTGCTGCTGGTTCGGCAGGACAGGCTGGTAACCTGGAGGAAGAAAGATGTCTTCAAATACCCTGTTGCTTGTAGGGGCAAAATTAAAAATGTTCTAAGGAAGCACAAATGATCCCATCATTTCTCCCCACATTCGTCAAAAAGTTGCTCTATTTCTAGAGAAGCATTACTGGAAGTGAAAATTGAAGTGGAATAAACAAATGCTGTGAGTTGACAGCTGTGGCAGGCTAACATGAGCGGGCAGCACACTTTCCTCACACTCTTCAACCCCGCAGCAGAGACCACCTTGAGGGATGCATGACTGCAGTGCAGGATTGTGAAGCCCCGAACAGACACAGGGTGCTACTGGCTTCTGGCTACTTCCTCAGAGGAAAAACTCCCACCAGCTTCCAGGACACTAGTATTTGGCCTTCGCAGTCTAATCCGGTAGTTTTCTTTCAGGTCACGTTTTTTATCTTACCCTCTTACTTTTCTTGTAATGCAGCTCTCTAGCACGATATAAACAGAGAAGGCTTTATTTAATCAAGAACAACATCTGTATACACATTGGCTTCTACTTGCAAGGCTTTTTATATGATTAGAGCATATTAAGGGTCATATTGCACCCTAATAGCTTTGTGTTTGGCAAAGGAGGAAAATCACAAATAAGGGAGTGTCTGGTCCTCCCCGTTGCTCAGTGGGAACACTGCTGACACACAAGTGACTGCACAGGGATGAGAAGCTGATGCTTCTGTTTCAACCAGTGATGGGCTCTGTGTTCAAAGTCATCACAACATTGCAGGTTTTCTGCTGGGATGGCTCCTTTAGGGCTAATTGAGTAATGGGCAAAGTCTGGATGATCTGGAGGGCAAAACTGCTAAGGAGGCAGAAGCACGGATGGGAAGTGAAGTGCAAGTGGTGTGCTGCTTGGCAGCAACATGATCCAGCCGAGAACGAGCCTAGCTGGATGGAAGTGGGCTGGCTGGGTGATGCTACTATCTAGAGATGAAGGATTTTGCACAAAAAGTGGAAAAGGAAGCTGCAGAAAGATCCTGTCCTTGAAAAATGCAGCCAGCCACAGTCATTATAAATCTATGAATAATTTCTCCTTAAGACACTCTGTGTCCTTTAGCACTCGTATTTTTTAACATGCAGTTATGCACTGCACTATTAACTCTGTAGTGAGGGTGTCAGAATAAGCATATTTCAGGCAAAGAAGAATTATCAGAAGGAGCAACTCTGTTATTTTTATATGAAAAATGTGTGTCACGTCTGCTCAATTTATATTCATGAATACAGTACACGGTTCAATATACTTCATGAATTGGAAATCATCACCTGGGTATTTCTTCATTATGTAAGAAAAATAAAGTAACAAATGTCTCTGTTTCTGCCGGTCTATTGTCAATTGATAACTTTCCTTTAAAATCTTTTCTGATGCCAGAGAAATGTTGGGTATCTCTGATCAATTTTTTTGCATTAAAGATGCCTTTCTATAGATATGAGATTAATGTCTCTAGTCAACTGAGCAAAATAAAAAAAAAATTAATTCCATGAGTGATTAACTTGGCTGGGATATAGCATCAAACATCTCCCAAATGCACCAGATTATTATACATTCAAATTTTCTCTTTTCCTATGCACAAACACAGTGTCAGCATATTTTTTAGTCACAAAAATTACCAACATCAGAAGTACTGTAACTGAGTTTACAGAAGGCTTATACAGCAATAATAAAATTGCAAGTCCTCTTCTGCTCCTGTATACCAATTATGGGGGGGGAGGAGAAGAAAGGACAGAAATAAAAAATTTAGCACTACTATTCTGGTATTTGCAAGTTCAAGCAGAGAGGAGTCAACTGACAGCAGAAGCAGCAACAGATAATTCATCACATGTCACTTGTGGTTGTCAAAGCAAATCCCAGTTGTTGTAATGAACAATAGATTGATGGTGGATCTGGGATCAAGTGACAATAAGTTGGGGAGTACAATCAAACATCGGATCTGAGCTCACAGAGTCGGATCGTGATGCACTGGCACAGGGTGGTGGACTGGTGCTCTGCAGAGATGGACAGACACCACTGGGGTCAAGTGGAGATAAGTCCTTCTGTTATCTCTAGTAAATATAATTGCATTCCCATTACTTTAGTCAGACTACTGCTGATACTCTCCTGTATGTTTGAACATACAGCTGTCTCTTCACCTCAGCTTTGTCTTCCATATTCTCCAAATACAACAGATTTATTGCCCAATACAGACATGTCTATCAGACTGAAACAAAAATTTATGGAAATGACTAAGTATCTACCCTTATGCTGAACATGTAGGCATCATCTCATGGGGGTATTACAATAACATGGACCTCTGCCCTGAAAATCTCCTCTCTATTAGCAAACACTGCTTAGTATATGGCACAACCACTCCATGTTTTAGGTGCAGGAATACAAAAAGGAGACAGGTTAAGAGCTGAAGTCCACTAGGCTATGGATTGTTATTGTAACAACCTTATTACTCTTTAAGAACTTCAGCAATTTATCCTGCCCATAGAGCACGTGCACACCTCACCTCTGTCCCAACATGCAGAGTCCTGTTTATGCCCCTGAGAGTTAGAGAAGACCTCTTTCCTATTCCCTCTGCGAGCCCTTTACAACTCTCTGACTATACAAGAGGGTCCTCAGTACAAGCAGAAAAATACCTCACATGCACTCTAACGCACTTCCAATGTGATCAGATAGGAGCAAAGACCTATTAGGGTAAGAATGTGATCACATTGTCTCCTGAACCTTCTTTCCTGTTAAGGGAAATTAAGTCACTTCTTTGGCCCAGGAGGTACTGTGGTCTCTTGACCATTTTCTCCCTTGACTTGAAGGTGGAAACTGGGATTTGTAAGAAGGTTACCAGCCTGCTTGTATCCTTGTGATGATGTTGGCTGTCATCTCTTCCTTACTTTATATTCATGGACTTCTATTTTATGATCAGTACCCTTTAGAATACAGTGAAGTTTATGGGTGTCAGATCTTGCTGCAGAAACACAATACAGCATTTGGTCAAAAATCCAGCATCCTCTTCAAGGCTCTGCAACTCAAGTGAAGCCACATCACTTTACGTAATAACAAAGTCTGACCCTTTACTACATTAAATATATGAACAAAGAATCATTCTTTCATATATCTTCATATATGATCCACATTCAACCATTCCATTGAACATAAAAACCTGACAAGGTACAAAAATATACCCCAACAGTGCAGAGGGGGTACAGAGTATTAAAAGGTGAATTCCTTTCTTTATCTACAACAAGCTCTGTAAGCAAGAGGAAAAACAAAGCCCAAGTCCATTCGGCTAGACGGCTTCTGTTTCAGCACAATTGCAAGAGGAAGGAATTGGCACTCTACGTGACAGTCCATTTCAACAAGAAGTTGTTAATATCGGAAACCAGCTGCTCTGAATTTCCTACCCCTGCAGCCCAAATTCTGCAGCTCTGACTCTACATGCCCCATAACATTTCAAATGGATCCTTCAGTGTTTACTGTGTGTTGATGTCTTCATAAGGAAATGGGAGAATTGAGACTCTGCACAATTGATAGTCTTAATATACAAATCTTTCAGCAATGTTCATGAAACTATATATTTTTGAGGGCACAGAATATCGCCCCCAAATTATCTATATTGTACACACACAGCAGTTTCAACCCTCAGCTCTGCCATGCTTTTGACATGCTATTTACTTTTCAATGAAACTAAAATAATAGTGTTCACAAAAGTCTTGGGAACCAACTGCAGTGCTCGAAAAGCCGTGCATTGCTGGGCAAAGATGGATGTTTTGGAGGTGTCAGGAAATAAGTGAGAACAAGAAGCGGCACCATGCTTTCTGCAGCAATAGTTTCCTTGATACTTGCTCTTTTGCTCATTAGCTTTCATACTACATAAAGTGTAATCCTTAAAAGCCTCTTTACTGTCCCCTGAGAACATACATACGTGGGTTATTTTCTAATGGCAGTACACATCAGATGAACCATCCTATTACTGCAAGCTCCAGGGCCTCTTTACTGCAATTATATCATCCTGCTCTATGTTATCTCTGCTACAAAGGAAGATTTTTTAAATCAGGGCAAACATGAGAGACATTGTTAAACAACCAGAGGAACAAATCGTGCACAGAATTTCAATGAAAGCCTCAGAGGAAAAATGAACCTTGGATTGCAGTCAAAATGGAAAAGACCGTCATACCATCAAGGTAATTCTCTGAACCTTTACAGCCTGCATCACCATGATGACAGTCAGCTAACTTAAACATCACAGGGGGAGAAAGACTGCATGAAAGACCCACAGATGTTTTAATTTCTTAATGAGGCTACCGAGCTCACAAGACAAAATGCAGTGGTCTTGCACCTCTGTCAGTAACGCCACCCAGAGCTGTAATTAAAGTATGTTTGGTGCTCTGCTGGCCTTAGCATACATCCTTCATGAATGGCACATCATGTTTGGAGGAACTGTTTCATTGCTCATTTTAGATTTGAAGCATATATTACCAAAATAGCTTTGTAATATCTGTATCAGCACTCTGGGTAAAGAGTAATCAGCACTTCAGGTGACGAGTGAGGCAGTCTGGCACGAGTTCCTGAACTGCAAATCTTACTGTACCCTTATTGTACTCTTACCACTTGAACAGAGTCCTTGCATCTAATCCCATCCAATGCAAATGCATAAATTCAGAGCGTTTTTGATGTGAAGTGATTTGAGAGCTCATCTGCTCCCTTCCCACTTCACTCAGTGTAGCGCTGGGAGAAGCCAAGACATTGCCACCAGCAAACCCAAAATGCAGGTACCTTGGCAACAGGCTGCAGCGGCTTCAGCAAGCAAAGCCCAGAAGAAATTCAAAAGGGAAACCTCAGCAGGGCTAACTGGGCTGGGTGCAATGCTACACAGATCTGGTCATGCTCCTGCCCGCTCTGCAACTGCTGCAGTGCCTTGCTGGTGTTCTTACGGCTGCCCAGTATAGACCAGCTCAGCTTCTGCTGTGACTGCCACCAGGAGCACTGAGGAGATTGAATCTCAGCTCCCATGGAAAAGCCAAGGGGAGTGAGCATCACCTCTGGGTGCAGACGCACCTGCGATGTACTGAAAACCAGGAGCACTGAAGAGATTGAATCTCAGCTCCCATGGAAAAGCCAAGGGGAGTGAGCATCACCTCTGGGTGCAGACGCACCTGCAATGTACTGAAAACAGTGTAACAGCAGATTCTGCACCCAGTCCCAAGTTCTGCGCTTACTGCAGGGGCTTATATTTGCAGAAGACTCCCCAAAACTGACAAGGGCTGAAAAGAGAGCTACAAAAATGATCCAAGATCAGAAAGTGTATCTCTTCCTGGAAGACCTAATGAGGTCGCTCTGCGCAATTTATTCAAAAGATGAAGACATATCTGCTGGTAGAGAGTTCTTGAACAAAATAGATGATGGTAAAATAAAATTACATAGTTGGAAGATAAACCTAGAACTGTCCAGATTAGAAATAAAATTCAAAGTTTCAATAGACCCTATAATTAACAAGGAAGCAATTTACCCAGAGAGGAAACACATTTGCTATCACCTGAAACCTCTACAATGAGGATGGACAGCTTGCTAGAAGGTATTTACCAGTTTAATAAGAAGTTCTGGGGATAAAGTTATGATCTGTATCCAGTATTATTCAGAGCATTAAATTATATGTTCCAGACTTGAAATACTTATGAAAATGTTAGCCAGTTAGCTCTTAACACTCTTCCTATTTTCCAAGGAAAAGGACTACTCTGTTGCATGTGAGACAAGCTGCTCTTCCCAGTCTCTCCTCCCTTTGATCACATACTGGCAATGCCACCCAATTCACTCCTCAAGCAGAGAGTTCACCTGTGTACGGTGGATATTCTAAGGGCTATTTCTGGCCTATTTCAGTTTACTTTGCCCTGGCTGGAGCAGCGCTCAGTAGGTTTTGTAGGCTGAAGAATATGATTGGTATCTATTCCCACAATTTTGCTAGGCTACATTTTCCTTTTTAAAAATAAGCTATGGGTAAAGTATTAACGTGGCTAGATGTAGCTTTTACTCTATAATCATAGAAACTTACATCGCTCATGATAAGTTACTAACCAGAGAAGAAAAAATGTCATTATAAAACTACAATTCAGTCACGCACACTTTGGTAAGTTTGGTAAAATTTTTGGCAACTCACTTATTTGCCAAAAGCTCTGAGCTGATCCATCCCAAAGTACTCGCAAAACTGGAAGGAAGAAAAAATATGAAGCAAGCGGTTCAACAAGATCAAACACTGTGCCTTGACACAAAGAACCTTTTGATTCTCAAACAGACCCTAAATGTTATCTGTAAAATACGAGGAAAAGAAGTCTGGTAGGGGAACCTTGCATTTTGGACAGTTGGCCAAGCTGTGGGAGATGTATACTGAAATCCCTTCCCAGCACAACTGAGAGCAGGAATTTGAGGCAAGGGGTTTCTAGCAGCAAGAACAAAGCCCTCCCTGCTACAGGGGTCCAACAGTCCCTCCTGCCAATGCTCCTTACCTTGGTGTGAGATACTCAAGCACTGGATTGCAAGCAGATGTTTCACTTCTTACATGAACACATAACTACCAGCTACAAAATCTCCCCATATACTGCTTGCTCTAGAGGAGCGCTCCCCCAAGGTGTTGAACTCAGACCAGCTTCTCACATCCAGGTGTTACGCATTAGATTTGGGTGGCTGCTGAGGAAATCAGGGTTTTTTTCTCATTATGCAGTTGGTCATTACCTGGCTAGTTTCACTGCAAATGATGGACTAAAAGTCTAACTGAAAACATAAAATTAAGCTATAAATTTAAGCTGATTTTGATTTTAGCCTCACTCCAAAGTGTCCACTGTTTGGAAGACTCCCACAGAAAACACACTAATTAATGTCTCCCTGCCCGTGTGTCATTTTCTGTGTGAGTCTGAAGATTTAAACTGCATCTTGTGCAGCTGGAATCCAAAACACTTTGTAAACAATTTTGTAGTTTAAGCTTGGATCTAAAATCCAAGGCATGCTGCAAACCAAATCTGCTGCAGTTGATCAATTCGCTCCTACTGTGTCTGCTTTCTCTCTGCAATACACGTAAAAATGTCTTGACCTAGTAAGATATTTGGGCTTTGTGTTCCACTTGAAGACCTCACATAATTTATGGGTGTGAACTGGATACCATGTGAGCTAGAAGGACAAATATGTAATAGCTTAATGCTAAAAATTCATCCCTTTCCCCTCAAAACATGACCGTGCAATTATTTTATTTAGTTTTCACACACATACAAAGGAAAAAACAAGTATACTTTCATGTGAAATAAAGGAGTCTTAAGAAGCAACAGATAACTCAGAGGTATGAGGTGATTTAGACATAAAACAGTACGTGTGCCAAAAACCACAGCAGCACACAGACTCCCTTCCCCGTGGCACTCTGCAGGCTCAGACTCTCAAAACCAAGAGAAGCCTTTTCACAAAAGTGACTTAGTTTGACTTCTTTCATTTCAGGTAAAAGCACATCCCACTCCAGCAGTACAGCTTGCAGGGGAAAGCACGGGGTATTATGCTAGTTTTGTTTTCCAAACAAAACTAATTACATTGATTCTTTCAAGATATGCGAGATCAAAACAATTTTTAGCTAATGACAGTCCAGTTACATTCAGTGAAAACACATAACATAGTAAATATATTCCTAAGCTGATTACAGCGACAGTGACTCGAATAATTGTCTGCAGAGTTAGGGTTATAAAACTGCAGGATTTTGAACTCAGAGTCTCGACACATAATTGCTGCCAGAATCATAGCTCCCTGGTCCCTAAATTGGCTGTAGTTTTGCTAAGAGCACATTCATGCTTCCCAAACCTGGTAACAGATCAACAGCCACATTTGTTGGCAGACCCACAGAGGAAGAGATGTATTCAGCTGCATTAAGAAACTCAGCAAGATGTATATGCAAGATATGAGCCAGTAAGATTTATTATCACAAGAGAAAGAAAAAAAATAGTGGTTAGAAGACAGATTGTCTGTCTTCCTCACCTCTCTTTCTCTCTCTGGTTTACAAAGCTACAAATCCCACAAAATCAATAGTGCAAAAAAAATCTCCATCCAGCTTCAGAAGAAGAAGAAATCAAATTTGGAAATTTGCTGCAATTTTGCATTATTTCAGAGCAACCTATTTGTTGGATTTGGTGAAAACTGCTGATGAAAATACTCTGATACACAAGAAATTTTTTTTGTGGATAACAGCTCTGAAATCCCCCATCTGGCTAGTTCTGTCCAACTACTAAAGCAGGATCTGTCTTATCTAGCTGAACTGCCCCTCCTTGTCCTCTTCATTTATTCTTCCTCAAAAAGCTATGTGAAATCCTAGTTTTACTTGTTTTGCAACCCCAGGGGCTGGAAGAAATCCAAAGCACAGGGCATCTGAAGCATGGATGGTTTCATGTGCTTCTCAAGACAACACAGACAACTGGGGGCACTTCTCTGCTGCTAACAAAATAGGGAAAAGATTAGAATAACACAACTCCCCTAGCAATGCAAACTCTCCCAGTTCAAAAGATGTGGAGGATCAGGGCCTCACAAATCTATTTTTAAACTCTGCTTATCCTATATAAACAAGAATAAGGTATATCTTTACAAAATCTAAGACACAGTGCTTTGGGCACAGACTTTTCCTTAAGGATAGTAACTATAAAACCAGTGGCCTCAGCTGGGTGGTAGAAAGCCTCCTGTTATTGTGGTTTAGATTATGCCAATGAGAAATGATCTAAGTAACACTGCATATCACACGTGAGATTTAGAGCTTCTTACATGTCAAAGAAATGTCCATCACATTTTCTTTTACCCTTTTTCTATGATGCTAAGTTCCAACTGCTGGAGACAGGGAATAGCATTATCTTTTAAAAACCATTTATATGCATGCTTGCTGTACCGTGGGGGAAAAGTGTTTTCACAAAGAGCACTGAACTGTTATTTAGAGCCTTCTACTTCATCATCCAAGCAACTACCTTTAGGGCAAACATGCAAAATCATGGATACAATGAATTTATGAACCACTTAAAGATGCATACCCACCCCTCAGTTACTTTTCCACACCTTAAAAAAGTTGTTTTAAAACTTGGTGACCTCACTACCAAGCAAAAAGGCCCAGACAAATAAGAGGTATGATTAAATACTTTCATTATATATCTAATGAAATCACATACTGTAACATCTTCTGAGACTAAAATTTTAATTAAGGCAGGCTGGCATTTTGGCTTTTTTTCCCCCGCTATGTTCCAGGGGAACAGCAGGTAAGGTCAAACAAAAAGCTTATGTTATAAAATTGTGTGAGTGCGCTCCTGGGAGACCTGGCATTATTAACAAGAACATGAAGAAGGGCACAGTTGAACAGTTCAAAGATAAATGATTGCATTCAGTTTACTTTTTGCTATCAACTGGAGAACCTGAGAGCACTGTTATTTGACAAGAAAAGTATATAAATAGGCACCAAAAAGAGCTTGAATGGATACAAATATAGGAGATTCAAGGTTGGGGAAGTGGTTTTTTTCAGTTTAAAACCTGGATCTATTCTTTTACTTGTCTACACAAAGGATTTCCAAATTATAGGGACAGTTTTAAGAACAACTTGCTACTGGTTAAGTGGCTTCATGCTGAAAATAAACCTGTTCTTGCTGAGAACCTAAACCCATGTTATTACATGACACTTTAATCACTTATTTTATTCCCTTTTCAATATACTTTTATTTTATGTTTTGAGACTGTTTAGCACTGTGTCTGTTCTTCAAATACTATTACAAAAATCATTTGAAGATACATGGAGGGGCACCTCTTACAGCTACAGTATGTAACTGAAAGCTTCTCTTAAGATTCAGAAACGAAAATTCTATTTTTAAGACAAAATCCTTTTATCTCACTTCAGTAAAAATATAGAGGGAACAGCCAGCTGCAAGCCAAAATAATTGCAACACAATAATCTAGGGCTCCATTACAGCAGCATAATTCTGGTAAAGCAGCTGATCCAGGATCTTGGCACTTACCCAGACCCTGGAGCCTGACTTAAATGCATTAGCCCAGACAAAGCATGTGCAGCTGTTTTGGTAATCTGAGGCTTCTGCATTTTATTAGAGACCAAAAAAAAAAAAAAAGTCACTCAGCCAGCAAATGACACAGGTGATCTAGAGAGAGAGGAGGAAAGTATTTTATGCTTTTGAACTAAGTTAATCCATGGAGTCACGTGAACAGGCTCGACAGCTTTAGGAGACGGGCTTTGGAAGGCGTTTCCCTTTGGCCACCACGATGAGCAAGGGTTTACACTGGGATGCTGCAGATGCCCAAAGCCAGCTGAGGTGCCTGCAGGGAGGGTACTGCAGGACCTGGATATTCGTTATTCTCAGAAGGATGAAGCCTTCTCATCCCCACAGAACTGAGCCACTGAAGGCACGTATTGCAAGCTGGTGAGCGGTTCTTGTGACATCAGGGAGGTGCCGAATAGCGTTAGGGAAAAACCAAGTATAATCCTTCTGCTCTCAGCTCCTGCCCGCCAATCCCACTGACATTAACTAGAGTTAATGCAGACCCATGGGCAGGCCAGTAGATCATTCTGGAGAATTTGTGGATTGCTCATAAGAGAGCTTTACTGCTTAAAGACCAAAACAGATGCAAATCTAGTCACAGCCCCTACTCTGGCCACAGACTGTTACACTGCTGTAGTCTGCTGCAATTCCTCTTTATGGGATTTTTGAATACCTAATATACAACTAAAATACTGATGTAAAAACTCATTAGGGTTAATTGTAAGATTCCTTTGGCGTATGACGTGCTGCAGGTTTTGCATCACATTGAAAAGTGGCATCTAGAGAGATGCCCTTGCCAGCAAAACATTATAGAGAGTTTTAATTTAGAATGACTACATAACATTATATTCAGGATTCTGCTGAATTCAGAGACAGTGTCCATACATTCTTGCAGAAAAAATGAATTTTCTTTAGATGTAAGATTTACAGTGAACTGTGAAGAAATGAAGCATACGATTAACTATTTTATTACTATTTTTTTCAGAAAAAAACCCAAAACAATAGCTTTCGCTGAAGACTGCAGGAACAAATTGCTCTTTTCTCATCTCTCTACCCAGAAAACCGTACTTTGCAGAATTGCAAAATGTGACCTTTGTTACAAATGTATTCATTTTCACATGGGAATATTTTTCATGTGAAATGGTAACTTCCTGTAGTTCAGGGCAGGAATATCAATACTGTAGCTGGTAGAAACTTACACTTGGTATAAATTCAAACCCTTATTAAAAAAAAATTGGCACTAACTTAACTCTTGGTATGCAAACACATACACACATATGTGCATCTGTATCAGTGGAAACGACTATCAGATAAAATGGAGATCTAAAAAAGTAGTCCATTTGTTGCAACCACTGAGCTCTAACCTAAGCCCCCACTTTAACAGTGGGATGCAGGGTGTGTGACAGCTCCAGATTGGGTGATGCACTGGTCCAGCACAGGGCTGCCCAGGAGAGTTGGTATAAATAATGAAAACAGTCAAGTAACATCAACTCAAGATAGTCCACTAGAGAGACTTTTCTTTGTGATTGCATTGGAATGATTTCTTCACCTGAGCCAGGTGGCAATACAATCCTTTTCCTCACTGAGTATAACGAGCCTGGCCTTTCCGAGGATAGCAGACTTACAGCTGTTATTTCCAGCCAAAAGTACCTGCAGGCATGCATGACAGGGCTCAAGATACAGGAAGATAACAATAAATGTCCAAATTACTGATCATCAGTTAGGCTACGTGAATTGACTGTGCACAACTGCTCTGGGCTGAATGCAAAGAAAAGCAGGAGGTGGGTTAAGCTTTTGTGCACAGAGGAGGCTGGAAACACAGATGGTCAAGTCGATGTAGCTCGTTAGATGAACAGCACCCTCTGTAATACTCCCTATAGGTACCTGTGTCTGTGTTTACATTCTGTTATATAAAACAGTTCCTGGCCATAGTATAACAATAATTTGCAATATCCATTGGTTTTGTTAGCAAATCCGTAAGAACTGTGTGCAATGGGACAGCTAGCCACCCAAGCAAAAATAAGTGAGAGCCAAAAAAAGAACAAATACACAATCAGCAGGATCAGATTTTCCATGCAAGCTATGAACCCCCAGATTCACTGAATTTCAGCAGGTTCATCTCTACATTAGACTAGTTTGATTTTCTGGATTGCCCCCAGATAAATAACAGCATGTCTCAGCAAATAAACTGTTGATTCCCCATGTATTGATCTATAACTTAGGTCTTGGTATTGCTGAAGCATCTACAAGCACAAGCCTAGGGTGAACCTCCACCACGCCAGCTACCGTACAAACTTCAAGGAATAGCTGCAGTCCTTGCACTGAAGATGGTGCATTCCTGAATAGACAAGACAGATGGAGATGGAAAAATAAGCACCCAGGAGAAATAACTTGCTGAGAGAAAAACAGCAGAACTGCACAAAGCTTTTCTGGAAAATACACCAAAACCTCTGTGCGCTGCCTCAGAGAACACGAGTGCTTAGAGCCCCATCCCAAGCAGGGAGGGCTCAGGCAGGCTGCTGCTCACCAGCACAGTCACAGAGACAGTCCATGAGCTCTCACTGCTTCTGCTTCCACGCAGCTACAGGTACAGGCTCCTGCCCACGTCCTATGTACTGGAGGAAGGCTGCAGTGGGCTAGCGATGCCAGGTTCACCGTACTGTGTTGCATTTTACTGAGGGCAGAATGGGGTAAATTACTAGTAGCAGCATAAATTCTCACTAATGATCTATGCTTTTCACCCTCGCAAGCTGGGCTTTGTTTTGTGGCTCAGCCTCAAGGAGAGTTTTCGTAAACGTGATACCAGCTGTAAATACCATCTGCAACAAACGCACAGCCTCTGCACTCTTCCTCCCCACTGCTTCTGTGTACACCTATAGGTCAGCATATCAAATCACTGAGTAAAAGGACTTGCACTTGTTTATTTACCCATAACATAAGGGCACAGCAAGTTATAGGCTACATCCCCCAGCTAGATGCAAACAGATGCAAGGATGATAGTGAAGCCAACAGGACTTTGATGGAGCATATGTCTGCCCATATGGGTCCAATGGCAAAAATTTCATCTTTTCCAAGTGCGCCCATGCAGAACGTAATCCAAAGACTATTGGGGTTAGCAGTCAACTTTAACTGGCTTTACACCCTGTTAGGAGCACTTGCCTGCAACACAGTGATTATTCTGGCCCCTATAAAGCAGAGCCCTTAAGCATTTGCTTAACTTTTAAGCATATGAGCCAATTTCTTGATTGCAGAGCAATGATTTACAGGCTTGAGTACAATTCTGGACTGAGGCCAGGGAACTCAGCCCCTTGAAGGCAGGGATCTCCAATGGGAGAGATACTGACACATTTATTCTTAGCATCCTTTGAAATGCTTCTGAGAAACTTGACCAGGCAGGTAGCAATCACCCTAAGGAAAAAGAGGTTCCATTCCAATAAAATTCAGTTCTACAATATAGGAAATCAAATAATTTCTCAACTCTCCTTTTGCACAGCCACTGCTTAATCCACAAGCTGGACAGTGGGGAAGATGGGAGTGAGCCTGCATTCACACATGGTCCAATGCACGTATACGAACGCGCCATAAGAGTAAGCATTGGCTATGTACCAAGAGATACTGGGAAATAATAAACCAAATGGCAACCAGGGATGAGTCTAACCTGCTTCACTTCTGAGGCACAGGCACAGAGTGCTCCCAGTCATATTTATCTTGCAACTGAACCCTTCTGGTTTACTAGTAGACCCTAATCTACTTCTCCTGTCTTTCCTAACTAAAAAGATCTGTTAAGGAAATTGGGTTAGGCCTTTTCTGCTACTAAAGCAATCATTATTATTAAGACTCTCCATTGCCATTACCCCTTCAAGTAGAAGGCAAAAGACATGTAAAGTACCTACATGTACTATGTATCAGTCTCTGTTCCAGGCATCCACTCCATTCTGTATCACTGCAGAAATGCAAACACCAATTGCAATTCTGCCATAAGTACAAAACCAATACATCAGATTACTGCATGAAAACTGGGCTGTATCTTCCAGCTAAACCTCTTCCTTGGAAGGAGGTGAACAGCAAAATCTACATAGGTAGTCACTCCAGTGCCTGGTTAGCTTCACTTGTAGCCAAATTATTCATCTCGCAAAGGAGGGAGTAAGTGAGTAAAAGCATTCCCTTTCGACATTCCAAACAGAACACCACTAACTTCTACAACTTAAAAAATTTTCTTTGATTTACATTTAAAAAATACCTTAAACTAAATGAAACAGTTTAATTGTCTATAGGTAATTTAAAGCTTTGTTTCATCTTTTGGGTTGCCTTAGCAGGGACACACACACATACCCTCTGTCTCATTTCAAAGGAATTTGAGAATTTTTTTTAATTGGCAAAGGAATCTACAAAATAAGTCATTCATACAGTTTTATAAACTCTTTTGATAAATCAGGCAGCTAAATCTGCAAAGCATGCCTCTCTCCATATCACAGGCAAAGGTGTTTTAAACTCTTGCATCAGGTGGGCAGAATAATACAAACTACATTTTCTAAAAAAAAGAAAAAAGAGCATGGTGGATGTAAACTTTCACTTTTGCCTTTTCTGAAAAGGGTTTAAGTGGCACTTTTGAAAACAAGAGTATTAACACCTGAAGACACAAGTTCCTTGTGTATTCACAAAAGAAATTAACAGATACAAAACTGTCAGCAGCAAGTGGCAAGCTTTTCTGCACAGCTGTGCCAAGAACTCTTGGCCCAAAGAGAGCAAGAGAAAGAAAAAAGGGAGAGGGAGGATGGAGGTGGCTTCAGAAGAGACTGCTTAGTTTCTTCATTGATTCCTGAGTCTCTCTGCTGAGTTGGCCAACAGGGGGACAGCGTTGCTTGGGACACGGACGGATGTCACTTTGCCAGTCCCTGCCTCGCTTGCGCTAGCAGCAGTTTTTCTGTGGGCATGAGGAAGCCTGGAATCAGGCCTATGGTCAACAGATGTCAAAATGTTCAGCCAGACCATGGTATAAGTCAGCTACATAGAAATAAACCTCTTTGCCCTTGCTCATCCCCAGCTTTCACTGCAGAGCATGTTAGTCAGTTGGAAAACTCCCCCTATAGCTGGTCCAGTGTTATCACTGCACAAGGATATTTTGGTTTACCCAACTAGTGCAACAGCCTGAGAAGGCTTGATCTGTCAAGCAAAATTGTTGTCTGCAGACGTGCACTGCAAAACCCATAGGATCAGTCCTGATCCCCTTAAGGTATTTTCAACTGTGCAGCTGTAAATGATGCAAAATTTACTTTCATTAGCAAAAAACCAAAGCATAGCACAAAATTAAATGTAGGAAAGTCTCCTGAATATTTGTGCTTTCCCTGTTGTGGGTCTCTCCAGGGCGATGTCTGCTCTCAGAAATCACTGGGGCAGAGCTGCCATGGTGCATTTGCTGCCACACAGCATGCTTTTAATAGTCTGCAAACCCAGCAAAGCTGTGTTTACAGTCTTCATGGCCAAAGGTATTTGCAAAGTCTGAACTTGTGAGCAATGCTAGCTAAGCATTCAGAGCTATGGAAAATGCACAATAAAGACCATAAACATATGGAGTCTTTAACTCAGCATAAATACTGAAGATCAGCCTGGGTGTGTGGTCAAGGCAGATTTGAGAGCCAGCAGCAGAACTTTTTCCTTGCATACATCATAAATAGATAGCTTTTTGCTTGCCTGGGACATAGTACACCCTGCATGCATTACTCCTTCTTTCTGTGTATTAGTTTTCTCATCTGTAAAATAAGGTTTTGAGGGGTGATTTCTTCATAAGACATTTTGAAATCCAGCAGTGCTGAGAAGTGCTATATACTCAATTGATAAAGTCAATGGAAAAACAACCGATCTCCAATATCATATATAATATGAAGAGATCTCCGAGTGCTGAATTTGCTAAGAGTTACATACAGAGCTTTGCAAAATTTTCAGCTGAATGAAGAACCCTACTTTTATCCAGAAAAGATGATGGGGTTTTTTTCTGTCAGCACCTGCAAGGGTAGGGCTGAACTCCCAGAGCCCGAAGTCTGCCAATACTGGCAGGAAGGTGAGGAAGAGGGCATAGTAAGAGTCATTTGCCAGAGCACAAGTCTTAACTACACGTCTCTGTGAATCAGAGATTTGCCAGCAAACCAATATGAATGGGCATTTTGAAATCAACCTGGAAGGGTTTGCAAAGGCTTTGCAATGCTTGCTAAAAGGCAACTGCCAACTGTCCAGGCTCAGCTGAGGTGGGAGAGATGTATTCTGCGGGAAGAGCAGGTTTCTCAGTCTTTTTTTACCGAAACACGAGTATCCTCCATCCTTAGCTCCCCTGATCCTATGAAATGATCTATGCATGTGAGCAGGGGTATATATGCATTCCTATACATTCAATCACTGAATTTACTATGCAGCATCATCGTCCAAGTCAACCTTAGGCTAAAATACTTGTTTCTTGCTTACACGGTCTGGATGGGGTAACTGATTTCATATACGACTTCTGGGGCTGTTCAAAGTCAAACTGCAAAGCAGCTGCCAGAAATGTCTCTCCATGTAAAATTTACAACATGCATTTCTGCAGTGGTAGCTGATGTGCCTAGCCAATCTGCCAAAAATGTCTGTGTAGCTAAAATTTTTGAAAAGAGAAAATCACAGGATCTGCAAACGCATCTGCAGAATGTTCTTTAGCAACTACTGCTCATTCCAAATGCAAACCTTGAGAATAAACACCAACTTCTGTAACTGAAAAAGGACAAATGTAAGTCATACCTTCAGACTACTTTACATGACAAGGAACTCAATCTACACCTATAAATTTTCCTTACAGTAGAGACATTGTTCAGTTTTAAACAATTAGCATCACTTCTTCAAACTAAGAAACATATGAATGCAATCTTCACATTTTAGCAAATATATCTGCTGCAAATAAGTAATTTTCTAATTATAAAAACTGACTACTTTATAGACCTTGTTCTCATATTCTGGAATGAGCTTTTGCATCAATTAAAAGAAAAGCACTTGTTTTCCCATCATAGGAGAAGCCGTGGCAAATTGATTCATAAATATTCACTGGTATTTTAGGCATGGCCATAAAAAGGAGACATTTTACTGGCTGTCCTGGAAACAGTGCATTTAATGTCAGAGCACGCCTGAGAAAGGAGAGCTGAGGAGAGGCTCTTGTCGCACGGAGTAACTTCAAGGGCTTGAAGCAGCCACAGGTCGTGCTCATAAACAGATCTACCACTGTGGCAGAAGAAGAAAAATATGATGGATGAGCCTGCATCCCTCCAGAGCTTACAGCGATGTGACCAGGAACCTGCCTGGTGGGGAGGCTGAGCTGGCGGATGGCAGCAGTCCCACCCAACTCACCTGGGACAGGGACAGGGCAGGCAGACGGCGGGAGCACAGTTGGTCCTTGCCCAGGAGAGTGGGTCTGGCTGCTGAGACGCAATTTCTCATCACCCCAGCCCATGACTGAGCCAGGGCACCACATCACAGCTCTGAGTCCTCGTGCTGCTCACGCTCCTAATTGTTTTCTATGATTCAGGGGAAGGACTCCCAGATAAAGGAGTTAATTATGCCTTAGGCACAATTAACAACTTGTGACTTCCCTGTTGTGTTATCCTGCAGGTCTCAAGTAGGAAGGCTTGTCTGCAACTGCTTTCCAGATTTGAGGAGGGTTTTTTTTTAATTTTAAATCCAAACAATTGATTAGTTTGGTGGATATTCTGCACAGATTGCAGATAAACTCTATGAGGCTGGGAGGCTCCTGCATCTCCCTGCTGTCGTGCTCGCTGCAGTGACTCCACGGGGTCCTGGATTGCTGTGTAGCTGCTCTTCCTGCTACACAGCAGAGTGGGACAGGAAATGAGCTACGAAACAAAGCTACCCCAGCTGCATGAGCTGCTTAAAAGAATGAAAATTAACAAACTGAAAACAAACTGCAAGCGTTCTTAGAGCTAATCAATAATAAAAAAATAATAATTACAACTATAAAACACATTCCATGAAAATTCTGTGTTCTTTACATAGCAGGGCAAAGTTTCCATTAAAAAAAAAAAAAAAGAATCAGGGCTGGTCAAATTTGTTTGATAAAATAAGTTATGGTGCATTGCAATTTACACAAATAAAATTCCAGAATAGTATCAAGACTATAAAGCATGAAGATAACATATTGTTCTGGCAAGTGATAAAACTGCTCACAGTGACAGCTGTGATTTATTGAAGCAATTCAAATACACTTTGAAAGTATATTAGCTTCGCCTCTGCCCACAAAGGGCGTATTTTAGCAGGGTAGGCCACGCTGGTGATAAATTACATACCAGCAAGAAGTGAAGGCAATTGGCAACATCAGATGCCCAAAGGCCCTGAATTACTGTGATAATGTGGTTTTCATGATAATACCTCACATGCAATGGCATCTGAGCACCTAAAGAAACACATCAAAGCTGTATTTTTGTTGGCTTTTTGGAAGATAACGTTACAATGGTGAGAGTGGCTGGGACTTCCCAGCTAAAGTTGACATACAAAGCATTTACAAATTGGCTCTGAAACAGTTTGGTACAGAAGGTCACAGTTTAGACACTACCTTTTAGGCAGAGGCTGGAAAATAACTGCCTCTTACTTCCAGGTTGTTGGCACTGAAGCAAACCACAGGCTGCAGACCTACAGGCTGTCAGCCTACCGGCTTTGGAAGGACTGGTAAAGTGACCCAAGTGTTGCTGTGGTTTAGCTGTGCTAATAGCCAGAATGGGATGGGGACCTGGCCATATTGTGACCGCCACGGCCATGCTGGCACCTGCATCACCACTTCTGTGAAGGAAGCAAATTACTGGGCACACCTGTTCACTGGTCACACCAGTTCAAACCCACAGTAAAAGCCAAGCTCTTCCCATGGCTCAGAGTAGCCCTGGGAAAGGAAAACAGAAAAACCATGAATGCCAAAGTCTCCTCCTACAGCAAGGTTTTGCTACGGTAAAAGCCTTGAAAAATTATTTCATTTTAAGACAGCTTGGGCTAAATTCTACCTTCTGACGTACTAACATAGACCAAGATTGACTTCACAGTCAACCTGGACTTTGGAGGGTGTTCTCTGAAGAGAACATGTCCCTGGACAGTGCCATGAAGAGCCACACAGCAGACTCTTCTCCTCATATTACCAGGGAAAGTGTAACAAATTGTATCTGCCTCCAATTATTACAGTCCTCCTATTTTGACACACTAGGAAGCGTATCTTTGCGTCTTTACAGCTCCTAAATTAAGAGCAACAAGAAAAATTAAGGACTTGGCCAAAGCAGTTACATCTTGCTGTGGATCAAAAGAGGTTTATCAGCAATTACACTGCAATCGGCTCATCTCCATAAGATAAAGCACGTTTAACAAAGAGTTTGCTTCTGGCGGGGATTTTTAACTTCTACTTAATCCAAAACACTCCCTTGGGAAGCGATAATGAATATCTATCTATTTCTAGAATATCCATTACCATATAACCTGAGGACCTCAGACATATTACATACTTATAGAATGAGTTTGTATAACTTTTTAGAGGAAGTTGGACATTTCTTGAGTTTATGCCAATAAACGCCTGAGAATCATGTTTCTGTATTTACAGTCTCCGTATGAAAAATGTCTCAGTGACACTGTAACTGAAATGGTACAAAACATCTGTATACAGAATGATACTTTAAAAGTAAACCAGCTAAACACTTTCTCTACAGACAGAGATTTGAAGAAGATGCAAAAGTGGCAAAACTTAGTAACTATTTTCCTAATTTCCCTGAAGCATATGGGAAAGAAGAGCTCAGCACCTTTTTGAACCTGCCCCTTTATCTACTTTTGTAGCTCTAATCTAATGATTAGAAGAAAGAACATTTTTTCCCTGAATTGAAATTCTGGGTAGTACAGATATTACACGACAGTGCAGTGCGTTTGTTTATGGCTCTGCAGCACCATTCTTCTTTAGAAACATTTGCAGGAATTGAATTGATTGTGTGTTAAGTGTTATTCTTAATAGTTTTTTCATTGCTAGCTAATGGAAATATGGATTCAACATTATTTTAAGCTTAATGCAGTGTAAAAGAATTCATTTAGTACACTGTAATTATGACTTTTTTACAGCACTTAATAGAAATACAAGACAGAAATAGATTTCTTCAAGCAAGGGAAAAGAACAGGAGCATTTTTGTTTCTTCAGTAACAACAACATGAATATCAAAGCTGTAACAAGGAAGTCACTCCTCTGCTTTCTTTTTCTCAGCTATACCCTTCAGATTTACATTTGCAACAAATAAAGGAATGTGTTTGCAGCATCCCTCAAATTCTACCTTATCAAAAGACCAGAAATATTGTCCTAAACTTTACCTCTGAGCAGGGGAGGGATTCTCTGCTGCAAATTGGGTAGGAGGTAGTAGTAATACATTGACCTGAGTTCAATAACAGAAGAAATAAGAATACCCTTCCCTGCCCCATCACCTGCCCACATTTGTCATTCTGAAGCAATGAAATAACCCTCAGAGCATTCCAGTGATAGGGGCAGTAAAAGTGACCAGAAAATGCTTATTTCTATTCATCTCACACCCTGTAACCCAGAAAACATTCACTTTATTCCCTGTTCCCTGGAAAATTTCACTCTCAAATAGGTTCCAGATCTCCCTCCTTCCCAAACACCTGTTTCTATGTTGCAGTCTTCGAAATGTCTTTTGGGACATTTTCCCTGGAAGGCTAACTTCTCTGTGTGGGCACAAATGTTACTTTATCCAAAGAGCCCAATTTACTGGAAAACTATTGCTCTGCCTCCATCTCCTCTGACAGCATCCCGGGTTTTCCACACTGCACAGCCTCTCTGGCCACAGCAGCCAGCCTAGCTGCTGCAGCGACAGTTCATTTTTCTTCCAAAGGGAAAACAAGGATGGTCTCCTGGGCCTCTGAGATCTCATTACAGAACAAAACCCAGAATCTTGTAACAGTGAGCGTGATGGACTTATGATTTTATGACTCTCTTTGCAAGAAAAAGACTAAACAGAGAGGACCATCGAAAGGAAAGGAGAGAAGATGATCTCTGCTCTTTCCATCTCCTTGCTGTCTCCCTTTCCCCGTTTTCCCCATACTGCTCAGAAACTTTCTGAGGCACGTAGTCTCCCTCACCCCCCTTCCTTTTTACTATTACTGTTCAATAATACCTAGCCATGGGTCTACTCGAGGCCTCTGGCAACTATAGCAATACAAACAAGTTAACACAAACTGGAAATGCTCCATACATGTCAGGTTCCTTCAGTTTCCTACAAAAATAGTAGCAGGATTCCCATGCCTGAGACAGTGGTTCTGGAAAGCTGCAATAAAAGGTAAATACCATATAAAAGCTGAGAGTATTTTACCACCTGCTTTCACAGACTAGTAACTGTAAAGCGTCTTTTTGCAGCGTTGCCCTTCAAATGAAAGGAAAATTCCCCCCTATATTATGTTTCATTTTTCAGTTTCTGTTGTGTCAATATAACAATCTTTTGTAACAAGAAGACAAAAGCTTCTCCATCTTCTTGGGATCAATATTATTGCTCAGGCAAGGACAACTGCTATCTCTTTGTTAAGACTCTATTTCAATGTACTGTCAAAATACAAATACACTTCTAACTCAGTAGATAATAATCTGCTTTTCAGACCAAAGGCTGAAGTAGCCAGGATGGAAAACCTACATGCATTTTAGTCATGCAGCACTGTTCTCTCCCAAGCCCTGAACACAAATAAGAAATCTGATGGTGCAGAATGGTCTGTGAAGATGCACCTGACCCAAATGTCAGCTCATGCCAGCAGAAAGTTAAGGTCTGAAGTAAAGAGAAGTCATGTACTCCCCAAGACTCCCTTCACGCCTGCCCTGCTCTTCCACAGTGTGATCACAGCAGTTTCACTACTGAAGGACCCTTCAGCAGGGAGCTGCAGTTATTCCTAAAGCTAGGGATGCATGAACTGTACAAAAAAGCTTAGGAAGTAAATCTGGAGCAAACCACACATAGGTGTCTGTACAGAGACAAGCAGGACCCTGAAATGAAAGTCAAGCACTGAAAACTG
The DNA here is from genome assembly GCF_031877795.1 of Strix aluco. Classification (NCBI taxonomy): domain Eukaryota; kingdom Metazoa; phylum Chordata; class Aves; order Strigiformes; family Strigidae; genus Strix; species Strix aluco. The sequence continues at coordinate 156,849,875 of NC_133931.1, forward strand.
TGAGAAATCTGTCATTGCCTGGTTACAGCTGCATTGCCTTAAGGGGGTCACACTTCTAGCTTTTTAAAACAGGAACACAGGTTGATGCATTTGTGTCTGTACAACCTCAGAGAGCACTGGGGTGGCATGGTTAAATATTCAGAAATCAGGAAAAGGCAATGGAGAAGAAGCCCCTGCAACCTTAATTCCAGTGCTTAGGTGTATATGAATGAGATGCAGTATTTAATTACCTAATAATTATATATACTGCAACAAAATTGCCCTATAAATTGCTGAAGTGCCCCCCAGAAGAATTTCTAATCTTCTTATTTCCTGTGTTGCGAACCACAAGAAGGCTTCAAAATGGTTTTAAGCACGACAGCTTATAAAGACTTTACCTCAGCCCTTACGCAGGTCTAGACATTCAAGCACACAGATGAATTGGTATACATTGATAGCAATTTTCTCCAGATGAGTCCTTTGTGAGCTGTGGGAAAAATCTCATGAGAAGTACGCTGAGTAGGCAAAGTGAATTTCAAAAGATCAGGCCTCGATGAAATCTGCATCTGCTTTTGCTGAGACAACTCGAAAGGGCAGTCGTCTTGTCAAATGTTAACCTCCTGCCCTGGGGAGAGTTGGCACTTGAAGCCGTAAGTTTTCTTTCCCCCTTGTTTAATCATATGAGGAAGAATGTACCTGCCTACACACATTCTGCTCATACTCAGAAGTCACACGTGGGACTTTTGTTAAAATCATATAAAGGATGTTCATCTTTGGAAAGAAATATATTGACACAAAGCATACTGAAAAATAATTGGGAAATAAAAGCTCCACAGAAACTTATCTGGTCTTGGGGTCATCCCAAAGCATGGGTATTGAAGATGTTAAGAAATCGGCTGCTCGTCAGTTGGGATCAGAACGGAAACCGCTGTCCCTTAAGAAGCAGTATTTCTCAGTTTTGCTCATGCTCTTGCCTCAGATACAGGAAAAAATTCCTTATACGGGAAAGCATTTTAAACGTGTGAACAAGTCCTACTGAGCAAGATGGGGCTCATACCCCTGAAATGATTACCTGAACAGGAATGGATGTAAGTATGCACTTCAGTGGCCCACAGCTCTACTGCAGGGGAAAAAAGGACGAGTCAAAGGAGGCAGCTGGTTTTCACATGAAAGCAGACAAATTGGGGGAACTATTTCAATAAGCCTTGCCTATTTCACTTTTCCTTCTATCATACAATGACTGCTCTTAACCTCACAAAATTGTTTCCAAGAAAAAAAAAATCTTAAGTACTTTTTAAACAAGATTGAGTTGCTGGTACTAGGAAGTCCTCAACATTCATGCAACAAAGGGCAGCTCTTGGGACCAGCATAATTTTTCCCAAGGACACCAGCAGCCCACAGGCTGTGTTTCTAGTATGATAGATACAGTGAGTTGTAGAAATTGCAGGTGTTTAGAGAAACAAGGTTTTAAAAAGGACAGATTCAGTATCTTCTTCTTAGTTCTGTCCTTCTTTAGATGCTAGAAAGCAATAGAAAATGCTTGGATAGCCACTTTTTGAGCAAAGGTAAAATTTCAGCTGATATACTGAATCCTGAAGAGTGCTTTTAGTACCTTCACTGTGCAGCAGGACTAAGGCAGTTTCTTAAGCAACTCATGGTCATTCTTGGAAAATGAATATAAAATTATCCCTAGTTTCAAAACCACTGGAAAGACATGACACATGACCTTGACCTAAGGAATCTAACAACAATTTGAAACATTAAGGCTTTTGCTTGTTTACAGCACAACCCAACTGTGAAATTACACACATGACCCCCACCTAACTGCTGGACTTCTGGGTTTCACTCCTACAGGCTAGTTCTTAAGATTTTTTTTTAAAAGAAGTCAACCCTTGTAAATTAAGCAAGCGATTTTCTGAGGGCTGATTACTGTAATGGACACCCAAACATTCCCCCCTTTTCCACATCCAGGAAGCCGTGCCTCCCCTGCAAATATCCTTCTCTATCCAGTAAGCTCTATGGACCTTGCACTAAACAATGGATAGCTGTGAGTCCTTTGACTTTCAGATATCAAAAAATAAATCTCATTCCCAAATTGCTAAACGAGAAGATAAATGAGATATTTTGAATCTACTAAAGCAGAGTCTGAAATCAAGCACCTGCACAGCAGATCCACCAATATCCACCCCTGTTCCATCACCAGCATAGTGTGGATGGTGAAGTCATACCTCTCAGTGTGACAGGTCTGTCACCAACACAGTACATACAAAAATCAAGCTAGATCACATTTCTGATTATCAAAACTTACTGAGATTTTCAAATTACCACAATATATTACAAAAACTGGGTTATCACTTGTTTCATCTCCAGATTAAACATCTCCAGACCTAAAGATTTTGAAAACACTGTAACAATGCTGCTGTAAAATGGATATTCAACACAAGTTTTTGACGTTCACTTTTGTGCTTAGTGAGCTCAGCATGATTAGAGCTATTACAGTAACTACCAATGTACTTGCACACCACTTTAATGAAAAGAAGATGAAAGAAAAATGTGTGAAACCACTTAAGGGGTATCAGAGAAAGGTTTTGGTTTACCAGCCCATTTTTTGTGCCATCGTTCTTCTTGACCCACTTCAGCTGCCTTCTTGGCATGCAGTAACCACTGCAAGTGTATTAAAACGTTAACAAACCTACAAGAAATGAGAAATTCAGGATTTCTTTTCAAAGACAATGTTGTGGTTGCTCAGCAAAGCTCCCTGCTGGGATTGCTTCACAGAAATACAACCACTTTGCTCACTGGAGACTCAAGTTTTTCCCCCTCTCATTTTCTCAGTTTCTACTTGATGGATGTGCTGAGTCTGTTCATTTACAGAAGGAAACTCAGGAAAAGAGTTCTTGCTGATTAATTATGGCCTACTCGGAAACAGCATTTTACTAGTCAATTAGAAACAACTCTCTAAGGCAAATTGTATTTCCATGTGCCCACACCTGTTTCTCCAATAAATCATATCATTCTATATTTACACAATGGGCCATATAATAGCAGAAATGAGCTGCCTAATGCATTTCAAACACCACTGTAAACTCATGTAACATATTAATCAGGACTGAGTAGAATGAGTAGACAGAAATTGAACTAACTGTGCCCTCCTGCAGGCTTCAAATTGGTCAGAAAACTGATTTGTTTGAGAACTAAAAAGACTCAGTCCTACCACACACTGCTCACCTGACCACGACTCTTAATAAAAATGAATAGCTCTGCACTTCCACTTCTTCCTTATAATGTAACATGTAAATACATCAAGGGGGAGGGGAAGGGGGAAAAAAAAGGTACACGCTACACTTCTTTAACTTCTAATTGAAGCATACCATGTCAGCCTTTGTAGCCATTTGGTTGGACTCAAATTTGCATAGAAAAAATTAGGACTGTGTGCGCAACTGCACATTACATTTATTTTTTACATTTTATAAAACTAAGAAATCTCTTCAGTTTAGTTTGTAAACATTCCATAGGTCACTGTCAACACATAGACAAAACGGATAAAAGCAGATGAGTCTTTATCACTGTGAAGTTTCCACCATAGAAGCATAAATATGGTTCACTGCAGACATATGGTATCTCCATGAAATTAGTGGGACCAGTGCACAGACTCAACAATGCCCTATAAACCCACTGTTATTGCTAGCTATGTTTCCTAGGAACAAGCTTCTTATATTGCAAGGCCATATTTCTGGGAGCGATTCAAGGAAAAGCAGAACAATATTTGTTTTATTTTACTTAGGAATGTTTTCTTCCTTAACATGACCCTGACATGACAAACTCATGGCTTCCCATTTTTATGGAGCTAGTCAGGAGCTTGAATGGCTCCTGCCTATTGCTCCAGTGGTCCAGTATGCTGTGGCACAGTTCTGGAGTAGAAAAATACAGCTCTTCTCACTCCTGTGTTTGTTTATTTTTTCACATCCTTCACCTCTCCTTATCAGAGCATCCTGTACACTGCTCCACGATATGAACTGATGACCCATAGTATATGTGCCTCATTGATTCTTTCACTGACCAGCTTCCACCAAGTTGGCTGAAAAGCCCCGAGGTGAAGTGAGGTTAGCGACGCTGCTTTGAGATCTGCAATGCATGGGAGCTGTAAGGAAGAGCAGTGTGACACTGAGGGGAAAGGCAGCCCCCGAAGCTGCATAGGTAGAAGAGAGAGGCTCAAGGTAAAGCAGCTCTGACTCTTATCTTTAGTCTTCTCAGCAGCTCACCACAATGGAGCAGAAACTTTATATGATGTGGTACCACCGAGAATTTCGTGGAAGGCAGCACTGATGAGCAGGAAACTATTCAAAAGATGTTAATACACCCATGCACCTTGGACATCACCTTCTCCCTCCATAAAACAAGTCCTATCATCAGAACCTCTATGTGAGTTATAGCTGAGAGCATGTAAGAGCATTTGCCTATGCCAGCACTGCAATACAAATCATTTGGTGATAGCTTGGGTATAAAAGGTGCTTTGTAAAACCGGCTCCACTCTTTTACACACAAATCACAGGCAAATTCATACTTTTCTGGAACAAAGAACATCAGGAAGCCTAATTCCGATTTCTAATTCCTGCATTAGATGATAATCTATTTCACCAAATTACTTTTGCCTTGCGATGTAGCTGCATTTATAATTATTTATTGCCCGGCTCAAGGTTAAGTGAAGGAACAGCCTCACTGACATCCTGTTTAAGCCCTTATTTTTCACAATGTGCTACAAAAGATTAACTGCTTTCTATTTCTCCAATAGAGACAGAATTAAAATTGCCATTTGATACAAACTATTAACGCAGCAATCATTTTGAAGTAGCACATTGCTTCTTATAATTTAATACATTTCCCCTCTTTTGCTTATTCTATAAAGTGGTACTTGGCAACCTTAAAAAATTAATTTGTGGAGCTTCCTTTGTAGGACCTGTAAAAATCCAGTCTTTTGCACTCCTGCAGACCTGATGAAAGGTAGCTCTCAACAAAGAGCAAACTGGAAATGCAGCATTGTTGAGCAGATGCTATTGAAGATGTTCTCTTTTACCAGCATGCTACTTGGAAACCTTGAGGACAGTGCTGAAGCATATAATAAATTGTTTTGATAACACAGGCTGACAAAAAGAGCAAGGACACATATATATAGCCTAAATATTTGCTTTCTCAGAAATGGCTGCTTTTTTTTTTTTTCTTTTCTCCTCTTAAGTAATGCCACAGAGCTGAGGTGTTTCAGAAAGAAACATGCAAAAGACTGCTGTTATTTACAGGTAAAGTCCACTACTCACTTCTCATGATGGTTGTTGGTTTTCATTGTATAAGCGAATATAAGGAACAAGAAGACTGAAGATAATGAGAAATTCAAACACTTGCAAAAACATTAATTATTCCAAGCAGTGATATTACAGAAAGGACACATAGGGATCCTACATGTATGATCCCAAAAGCTATTTATTGTTTTAAGCAGTCAGTGGGAACTTTGGGTGCCCAATGGTTTACAGGTAGTGAATGAATGAACAGCTGCCACAGTAAAAGCTTTTTCTTTCTTTTTCTGATTTACATAAGCTGTCTACGGAACTTTTTAGAGATGGACAAGAGCCCTGAATTGGACAGCCACCACAGTGCCTACCTTAATATTCTTTTAGCCCTGGATGCAAGCTCTATGCTGGGTCCCAAGAGTGAAAGAGAAAATCTCTTCACATTTATATATACAGTTTTTCACACAGAGGGCTCTCAAGGCTAGCTGTAGCTCCCTGGTATGACTATGGTACAAAAATCATTACTGCACAGATGGTTTCTTTTCCTTTCCTTATTCTTAAGTGCTTGTATGACAGTACTCAAAAGACTGTATTTGTTATTAAGACATTAGGATCCTGGGAACTACACTGAAAATAAAAATTAAATATGTAAAAATACAGAAGGAAAATCTGTGTTAAATTAATTCTTATCTCAGCTTGTTCCAGATAAACTGGGATAAAAGCTTATCTAGCTTTCCATTATTCAGGTATGGTTGGGTTAAGGATTCAAACTTCTAAAAAAACACTGTGTAAAAAGGAATTTCAGTTCAACATATTGAGTAGTGTGCTCCATCCTGAAAATAACATTACCGATGAGGATATAGTCATGTCTTGCCACCAGCACATAAACAGAAGCAGAAGCTCTGAATAGTATTAACCAACCTCTATTTGTCAGTTCTGGAGTGAATTAACATAAAATGACTCACATTTTCAGCTAGGTCTTTAGACTGACAGCAACGGCTGAGTAAAGAATTACCTCTTTTCCCTTCTCAGTCTACATCCTATCAGCCATGAAGGAACCCTCACCAAGAGTCTGCAGCAAGAAAACCTGCACTTATCCTTATCATTCATAATGATAAATGCCAGTGATACCCACTGGAAGTGAAACCTCAGCAGAGACTATGTATCACTAGTAATAACAGAAATAATCAAGCTGTTGTTAGAACCAGACACTCAGACAGCAAATTCAATTTTTTTTATTTTCTGTCCAATACCAATGACAGCTACCAGCCATCACGCATTACAATTAGCTCATGCTGCAGGAATGCTATCTGCTCTGGTGCATAATGAGCGAGCTGCAACAGAGAGCAGGACCTGGGGAAGAGGTGAAGAACTATTTGGAGAGGTATCACATATCCTTGCCTGTTGCTAAGGAAACCAGTTCCATTCTTTGGGAAGACTCAAGAGCTGCCTCCTTCACACACCACACTACCAGTCTTATTTCACTTGCAAACAAACAAAAGAGAAATTAAGACAATTGCTCACTTGCATACATTCTATACATCTAATGTTGGTGGTCAAAATGAAAACGTCCTTGCAACTGGGGAGGGATGCTGCTTCTGCAGACAGTTTAGGCAAACAATAACTGACTGTAACAAAGGTTGAATAAAATTCAGGTAAAGGCACTGGGACTGTTTTACATACCAGGGCTGGTCAGCAGAACACCGCTTCAGTTACTGGGACATTGTTCTTGAGTTCCTCTGCCCTAAACACTGAACACATGCTGCGACCCTTCTTCCAGGCAGCTCATACTCACATGCATTTCTTCTGCCACATCCCAATCTAAATAAGTTCTATTAAGTTCAATCTAAATATGTTCTATTAAGTTTTACAACTGCAAAGTGTGCTCGATTCTTAAATTCTCAATCAATAGCAACTGTAAGGCAAAACAGTTTTCCCACCCGCCCCACCCTCTGCAGTGCAGATCTTTGCCGTACATTCGGAGTATTTCTTCAATTACTAGCTTAGACCCTAAAGCCCTCCTGTACTTTTCCATCCCGTTGAATGCTCTCATCTGCAGGAAAGTTACAAAACTGAGCCCCACAGCCTATAGACCTACTGTGAGCAGCATACCTGAAGTGGAGCTGGAGATGGCCTCTGCCCCTCCAGAGAGGCCTTCTAGCATTTCTGTCAATGGTGGGGCTCCACTAGTTCTAGCAATGGCAGGATGGTATTGGAAAAGAAAAAATTTAAAAAATTTAAAAAAATGAAAAGATGAAATCTGTCTTTGCTCTCAAGGACTACAATATAAACCTCTCAATTATTCAGTGTTGGAAAATTCCATCACAAGAAGTCGGACCACTGTGCATTGATCCAACACAGAATTAGCAATAGAGATGATGTATGATTCTTTTTTGCAAAGAAAAGACGGAAATACAAAGATTCTTTGTAGACATTGTTGAATACTTTAGAGCGCTCCCTACTCTTAGCGTGGCCTCTGCAATTTTTACAGAGGCTATTTTGAAGTCCTATCCACTGCACAATGCTGTTCAAAATCTTTTCTCTCTCTGCTTGCTCCTGTACGTTAGCTGACATGAGATTAACACATACTAATTCTCTACAAAAAAAGTAATTAAAAAAATCTGTATTTTAGTGTGAAACCCTAGGAACACTGTCAGAAATGGCTTAGATTTTAATTAGTGTCAATTCTCAAAACTTGAGAAGCCTTGAAAGAAAACCACAAATAAATGCCTGTCTTAAGACTCTTACAGCTGTTGAGCCTACCGGTGTTCTCTTCCCTCAATATTTGCTCTCTCTTGGTGTGAATGTTGAATAATTAAACAAGTCATTTGACGAAGAACAAAGCTTTTTGACAAAAGTGATTTTGCCTTTTAATTTTCAGAATCAAGTATGCTGCAGGGAGTGTGAGAGTATTAATTCTGCTATTAATTTAAATTACAGATATTCTGTAAAGCTGAACACTGGTTCAGTACTGGTGCAGCACTATTGCTTAATGTTAGAAGACAACAGGATTTAGTTTCTAAGACTAGAAATTTAAACTTTTCAGTCCCAGTCTTGGCTCTCTCAGTAAGCTTCTGAAAAGTCTTGAATGCAATATTCAGTCACAGAATCCTTCTCCAGCAGTAGAGGAATGAAATCCAGGGAAAAATCCCTGCGGGTAGTTAATAGGAAACACTGAGGAGGTGGATGGGTCTTGGAGCTAATCCTGGGTCTTGGAGCTAATCTTAACCACTCACCATATATAATAGTGAAATACTATAAAAGCAAGACCTTAAACTTGCAAAAAAAGAACATAAAATATATAATCAGAACTAAGCGAGTTTCTTGCTTTATGCCCTTCTTTTTCATGCGCTTAATTCTCTGTTCCTTCACACCTTTAAAGAAATCACTGCAAGAAAGATGGAAAACAACCCTGAAGATCAGAGATCCTAGTGAGCACTACCTCTGCAGTGCACAACACGGGCTAAAACCCTCTCAGACCAAGGCATCCGGGTTTCTCATACCATGGGAGTGCCTCAAGTTGGAACCAGATCATAAAATTAAATAAAAAAAATTAGGGCTCCTTCTTCTCCAGGTGTGATTTCGGGGGGGGGGGGGGGGGGGAAAGCATAAGCCTGAAGAGCAGTCCCCTAGGTTTGCTACAGGCACTTCCATGGCACAGCCACCAGAAGTCTCTAAGGCAGCTGGCAGCAGGAGCGCTGATTCTCTTCATCTGAGACAGTACTGTCCAAATGAAAGTGCTTGTATATAAAACTTTTAAGTTTCTGGGCAACTTAAACATAAAGTAATTGGACAGAAACTAATAATATCAGTGTGGATCACTTCAAGATCACAATTTTGAATACTCCTACTGCAATTGCTGCAAACTCCTTGACCAGGCCCTACTATTTCATAAAATGCTTCTGAATTTCAAAGCCTTACATCAACATTAATGAATGCAGCACTACACTTAAGTATCTAAAACAGTAGGGCTCTGTCCCTCTCATTCCTGTCAGGACCCTGTAAAAATGAGACACACACCCCTTGCAATGCTTTTCAGGAGCAGCAGTATCTGCTGAAAAAAATATAGTATTAAACACAGATGGACACCCTCAGTACAAATCTGTTTCAGTAGTGCAGTAAGCAATTACCGTTGGAGAAATAGTTTCTTCAGATAATTAGATACTTAAAAATTGAAGTTGTTTATGTTTATATAAGCACAGAAATTATAGACAGAATTATGCAAACAAATCTATCATGGACCACGAGCTCCTGTCAGGTTGCTAATGAAGGTAGAAAGCAGCAATCTTTCTTTATAAGGTTCTCTAATGACCATGATAACAAACCAATATTTTTTAGTGCTGCACATTTTCCTTCCCCCATTTTTTTCCCCTCTCAGTATCAGTTTATAGTGACAAATGCTTTCAGAAGACAAAGAGGATGAAAGAGACTTGAAGATAACACTCTTCAATTATGCTGACACCTAAATGATTAAATTAAGCAAAAATTCAGTATTTCATTGTCAATTTGACTCTGATTTCTACCTAAACAAATTTATGGACTCTTGTTAAGGTACATTTTGCCTTCGCTTAAAATTTGTTTCAGAGATGCATTAAAGAGACAATTACCGCCTTCTCCTTACTGGAAGCTGTAAAGGCTAGTAATACAGTACTCCATCAGAAATATTACCTTTCCTTCAAGACAAACATTTGCTGTTTACAGAAGATCCATGTATGCTTATTAAGAAAGGATTCTACACCCAGACAGTGTTCAGATATGTACTTTCCTCATATAACGACTTTGCCTACTGTACGCAACCAACTATACTGCTTTTAGGAAAAAGCAGAGATTTCCTATGCAATTTGAGCCTTCTCATGCTATCTGGGCACTGAAACAACAGCAACATTTGTTGATTCTCAAATGTATGAGAAATCCTAAAATCATTACATTAATTGCAGGAATTACAGACCATTCAATTATGCCAAATACCATCTTATTTTCTCTGGAAATATTATAGTGTAAACTTTTGGCTGGAAGATTTTTAAACCAAATAATGTAGTTCTTAGCTTGAATTTCCTCAAAAGATGATCTTCATTACTGATGCAAAACACACACCACAGATTCATACCTTACAACTGTGTGATAAACCAAACTAACTGCCTTTTAGAACGAGGCCCAGACAAGAATCAAAATATTATTTTATCGATAAAATTTCCGTTGCACTCTGAAATTATCTGGAACACATAACGCAGACATACAACAATGAACCAGACTAGGAAACTATCATGTAATTTGTTGCAGCTTGTTCATTTGTGAATGGCAATAAGAACAGTTGCATATCCCAAAGTAATACTCATGTACTTATCCAGCTCATGTTTATGAAGCACTTTAAAGATGAAAAATCCTTGAAGTGCACAGCACTTGCTATAATGAAATAAAATACAGAGGCACAAATATAAAATAACACACTACTGATTTCTTCTATCACGATTAAATACAAATCATTACCGATTTAGCATCGATAGATCTCTATTTTTCTATTCAAGCACAATAACTAGGATTAAAAGCTTTCGAAACTATCAATACAGAGATAATTACTAAAGAATGAAATACTGATGATGCTAGACGTGCAATTTATAGAGTACTGCTAGATAAGAATACAGAAATAACATTTTCTTCTGTGTGGTACAGAACTGGGCATTTCACAGTTATCTTAAATATCATCTGTTATAGAGTGCAGAAATGAGCAATATCAACATACACAAATAGTTTGAAAAATGACCATGCTGGTTTTACGAACAGCTGCCTGAAGACACCCTAAGAATCCACCTATGATGTCGTACGCATGCCACGGTGTGACAGACACTGGCTTGACCCTGGCCCCACTCAACAGCAACACTTTGAAAAACTTTGCATTGTGCAGGACTGGACACAAAAATGGTGCAGAATCAGAATGAAGAGGAGCAACAATGGCACGTATCTCAGTGAAATAAAAGTATTTCTGTTTACAGACCACGATACCATGCTGTCAGATATCACATTTTGGCTTGAACAGAAACAAACATAATTCAAATGGCAGAGGTTTTTATAAAATCTTCATGGACAACTCTCTTTGTACCAGGCTTCTGCCAGAAATGGGTCACTTATGTTCTTGTACAAGCCAGCACTTAAGGAAGAAAAATAATAAAGAAGGTAAATAAACACACAAAAAAGTTCTCATCCTTCTCTCCAAATGATTTATTGCTGTCAGAGTTCTAATCTAATTTTAGGTGAGCTCATCTTTTTTCCTGCCCTGGAGCCATTTTAACTTAATATTGCTCTCCTCCCAGAGCCACAAGAGAGTACAGGCTCCCTTAGCCACCACAGATGCCGTGCTGACATTTTACTTTAGCTGTTTGCTGTGAAAGTCATCAATATCGCTCTGCTCCTGAAGAGACCTTTTCTAAGAAAAATGAAAACAAATTGCTGGCATTAGATCAAACTTTGACCTCTGCAGCCCTAAGTGGGGAAAGTAAGATTTGAACTCCTTGCTGCTGCTTTGAAAGCTGCCATAAGCACCTCCAAGCAGGCAAACTTTTTTATTTTAATAAAACATTTTCTGAGCTGCCAGGCTGAGGCTGTTTCCCTGTTCACGCTGCCATATGAGCCAGCCAGCAGGTACAGGCAGACAGCCCGGGCTCCCACGGGCCTGCCTCCACCACAGCCATCCTCTCTCCAAAGCAGCAGCAAGTGTTGCAAGGTCTTTGGGGAAACAATTTCAGAAATCATCTTTTCATCTGCCTCCTTCCCATCTGTTCCCCTTTCCCATCCACAATATTCCTGACCTGCACTCTGTTTCACCAGTGCTATTGTCCTTTACGTCTTCATCTTCCTGCCCCTTGTTATCCCTGGCTCCTTCAAAACCTGCTCACGCGCTGATCTGAAGCTAAGTCTGCATGGGCAGCAAAACTGCAGTCTGAAATGCTCGCTTGTTGATTGCTATTTCCCAGTCATGTACAAGTTTCTAGCAAGATTTAAAAGGTTTTTTGGTATTTCTGTTTTGGTTTTTTTAAACTGGTTTTTGAAGGAAAAATGAGTGTGATTACTCTGTCAGTTTTCCTCAAACAACACTCAGAGTAATGTTCTGAGTTCATCGTCTAATTTCTATCGTTTTTGATGGAGAGATGAAAGCTGCAAAGACATGACATTTCTAAAGTTTCATAAAAATCAGTGGCTCAAAAGAGGAGAGGAACATCCCAGCTCACTTGCCCTACTGTCAAAAGGCAGCAGTACGAGCTAGCAGTTATTTGCCCTGTTTAGGTGCCACCAGTCAAACTGCCACAGTGGCAAAACACTGTCTCCTGCCCAGCAAGCAGCTACTGGGCATCGAAGAGGAGCCAAAAGAGATGAGGATTTTGCAGGTGGGCTGAGGCCACAGGACACGTGAGGAGCAAAATATATGTGTGTGGGGAGGCTGATGGTAAGAAAAGCAGATGCAGCGACACTGGGCACAAAACCACCTGAAACCATCATTGAATCATTTGGTTTTTTGGTGTCTCAGTGCTTAACAGTGAACCTCCTGCAATAAATCTGTAGCATAAATATTATGCTTTCCTGTACTTTAATATCTCTTTTATTTTAGTATAAATTACATGACATTTTGGAAAGAGAGGTATTTTCCAATACCAAGGGATGTAGTGGAACATAAATTCGAATGATCCTTATACCATCTCTAAGAACAGACGTGTAGGAAACTGCAAGCTGCTTCCTGGCACACCTATCACACACTCGGATGATGACTATGGGAAGGATGTATTGAGCCCAAAGAGATGAACCAGCTTGAGGAATCTGTTCTCAGCCAAGTCTCAAGATCTGAGAATAGCTAAATGCTTAAAATCATCGCCACAGCAGGGAGTCTAAATTGTAGTCACAATGTTTTCATTTTTAAACAAGACATAAGAATAATGTTTCCAACTGAGCAGGCAGCTGAAAGAGCGAATTGCAGGAAAATACTGACGCGCTAGAGATTTTACACAAACTCCTTGACTCATGTTTTCCAAACATGTAAGGAAAACGATGCAGTAAACACAGAAACAAAATTAGCATTTGCATCTCTGCATTGTCTGTACTCAAACATAACAGCTCCTGTGCTACAATGTAGCTATATGTTCTAAAACTAGGATTTCCTCAAGATCAAATAGCTGGATCTTCTCCAGAACATCACTCAAGTGCTTCAGACCACCTCTTGTGCACTTCATTTACCATAATCTTCACTATGCTATGGATGTAGCATTAAACTGATAAATATGGTTTTATAACAACACAGTAGACCCAGATAATGTCATCTAAGTTGATTTGCACTTTGGTTCAAAGACCCACTATATAGAGATAATAAATTTGGTACCAGACTGTCATGGCAGGAAAAGCTAGAGGAGACAGATGACCTTTGTGCAATATTTCACCCTCTTCTCTCTCAGGAATGTATAAATACAAAGGTATGAAAGCAGATACAGTCAGCCACTGCAAACACCAACCAAAACACCACCAATTTTATTAGAACATAGAACAGCTTAAAAAAAAAAAAAAAGTAATCAACTGCTTAGTTATAGCTGTGTTTGCTGTGTCCTTGTTCCCCTGAGCGCCTGAGAGAGTGTGAACAAAATTGCTAGCAGTCACATTACAGAGACGGGTTGATGGGCTGGATGATCCCATAAGTCTTGTTTGTGTCTCATGTCTGGGCTCTTGACTTTCATCTTAAAAGAATTCTGTATCAATGCCTTTGCAGGGAACCTGCTTTGCCATTCAGAAGGGTTTCTGCCAAACCCAGACAGAATGATGAATGCTTTGTCCTATCTGGCACATCTGTAATTGCAAGCCTACCAGGAAACAACACCCTCCCATACACCTTGGAGTTACTGTTTGAGACACCCTACGAGGGGAGGTGTGCACTAAAGAAACAGACAATCAACAGCTTTAAAAAAAAAAATCTCCAAACCCAGAAGAACTGTTTATTCCTTTGAAATTCAAGGACCCCTTCACAAGCACAACCCCAGCCCTCCCCCAACACACACCAGCCCAACTCTGCCTACATCCCTCTTACTCCGGTGTTATCAGGAGTGGCATGACACAGCAGGAAAAGAGACCGGTTCACTGTGAGACCTGCTACTCACTCTCTTACAGTGTAACGGCCCCCCTTCCAGCTGCACATCGCTGTGGGGAGCTGGTCCCCATGGGCGTCAACCACATGAACCACCTCGCTGCTCCTCAGGCTCAGGGAAAGCAGAAGGTGCTGGAGCATGGCTGGCCCCTTCTGTATCACTGCAAACCTGGCCACTGTGTAGAGTCTTACAAACGTCTGGGGGCTTTGCATGATGAGGGACAAACGGCAACGGTTGGTTTAAACATGCAATGTGACTGCTCACACCAGTTCCCTCCTGGCTCTCTGTGCCCATCACATGGAGCACGGATACTGAGGACACGGCCCTGTGTGCAGGACAGCAGTGATGAAGAATGCAACCTCCACTCTTCCATTCCTCCAAGCAAAGCGTTTCTCAATTTGTGAATTTTCACTGTACTTTCAAAAACAGAACAGTGACCAGCTTTCTCCTCCGCTGTTCAAATTCAAAATTAAAATACAACCCATAGGTTTCACCAGCAAAGGTACTGTGAACAGCTGAAGGAACTAGTGACAGATGTAAATACCTGCTTGCTGTGCAGTCTGTGGGATCTGTTGACTCCGCTGTGCATTGTACTGAACTGAGGCAATGGGTCTGTACTGCTGAGTTGTTGAGGTAGGGTACTGACCAGATGGGTAATAATACACTGGCATCTGCAAAGAAAGAGAACAGCAGCTAACTGCGAACTCCAAGCTCAAAGATTTACAAAATAAAACAAAATTGGAAAGGAAGCAAGAGTTGAAGCCAAGCATATTAGTAGTAACACTAATCAAGAGAGGTGTGCATTGTGTCTCTTCAAGAACTGCTGCTTGCTTTCTGCTTTGCTAGGCTATCAGTGCCCAAATTTCTTCTCAAATACTTTAAGAAACAGAAGAAAAATAATTTTAATTGAAAGAGACAAAACCACACAGAATGCATAAAAAGCTACATGCATATACCAAAGAAATCACATTAGAATATTAAATGCTGCAGAAAAATGGATGCAGACAACACCTTCCATATCAACATAATAGATATAGACAGCATGTGAACCATTAAATGAACTCTGGAGAAAATAGTCAATTTGAAGCAAAGAATGGCCTGGAGTAAAAATATGTAGAAGCAAGATAGAGGGAAAGATGGGAGTGTGTGCCCTTAACGCTCGCAAGAAGCGATTATTAAATTCACACTTTTGTTTAACAGCTACATCCTTCCTTACAAGAACATTTCCCTGTAAAGACCCTCTCACACTTGGTGCAAATACAACAGTTCAAAAAACAGTCATAGTTTTCTTGCAGGAGCTGAGGGTAGGCATTGAGTCAGCAAGTTCTGCTGGTGGGCTTCTTTTTTCTATTATTATTGTCATTATAGAGCAATGTGTACTACATCACCTTATCACTTAGGTGAACATGGACGTTTGAGGGTGACTGGAGCTAAAGATTCTTCCTTTACATGCTATACCACCGTTACCAAGACATTTGAACTAAACAGTTTTCAACTGATCCTTGGCAAGTTCAAAGCGCTCAGTATTTTTTATTTTCAGCTGCGGTGGATCCTGTAAGTACCTGACAGATTTTGGCAGCATACAGTATCAACAAACTGCAGAGGGACAGAGGCTTGAGAGAACATTGTTTCTCTTGTGATTTCTGCCACATCTGTCAGCATTTCTTTATAAATCATACAATTTTTTTTTTCTCCTTGCGTGTAGCGTTTATCCTACTTATACATACGCACAGAGTCATACCAAATGCTTTTGGTTTTTTTCATACAAAAAAAAAGAACTATTTTTGCCTGTTTTATTTGCATGGAGGAAATGTCCCTGGAACAGTTCATTCAACTTGATCACCCCTAAAGTATTAGCAGAGTAAAGGTAACTGTATCCTTTTGTATACTGCTAAGAGAGTATATATCATAAGAGAGATCAGAAATTTTCCTAGAGACAATGTCAGATGAGAAAGAACATGCATAGATACAAAAGACTAGGCAAGAAATGGATGGCTAATTGGGCAAGTGGAAGATTACTGAATGGGTAACTGTGGTGGAAAAAGTATCAGGATCAACAAAGCTGGACTTGGTGTCGTTGGTGAAGTGAAATCCCCCAGAATGACTGTCAGTCAATATCACCTGTCAATCAGAGGCTGAATACCCATTCATTCTTCAAGGTAATTAATTTTCTCTCAATCAACGGAAATCTCTTCCCCCACCCTCTGATAGTATCAGCCAGATTCAAACAAATACCAGAAAAACAATAATATTTTGATCGGAAAACATTGCAAGCTGTCCTCCCTCCAGACAATACCAAGTGACACCTAATGGGTACAGCCTTCCCTGGAGTCATTTGTTTTGTTAGAGACTAAAGTAACAAAAGCAAAATGTCTTTGTAAAATGGACAAAAACATGCTGAATTTGTTTCTTTGCAAAGAAAAAGCCACAAGGTATAGAAAAGTTGACCCAAACATTTAAGGTACAAAATCATTCTTTAAACATCATGGCAGTGTAAATCATGGATCAGGCAAGTTTAGTGTGATAAACTCATCTTGTGGCAACTCGACGGCTCTCAGCAAGACTCTACAATAGGAGACTTGAAAGAAGCAAGAAGACTCAGTCTAAGTAAAGTCAATGCAAGTAGTTGATCCTGCCTAGGAGCAGGGGAACAGAATAGACATCCTCTCAACTATTCTTTATTTTCTATTACCATATTCTACAAATTAAAGGATATTAAACCCCTGTGGAAATACTCTCACTTCTCCTAGCAGCAGCTTAATCTCACTTAAAGGATTTAAATTTATTTGATTTACCCTCGACTTCCTCATTTTCCTTGTGCAGACAAGCCCCTAGATATTTGAAAATACACGAGCATATGAGAACAATGTGAATTCTCTCTTGTTGAAAGATTCTGTAGGTATTAACTTTAAAACATAGCCTAAAGAATATCAGTTTTGAAGTGAGGTTTATAGTTGAACATGCCTAGCATAAAACCATACACGTACACTGAAGGATTCAGAATAATTTGGAAACATATTTATTTTTAGCACACAAGTAACACCTCAGAGCTAGTCAAAGGGTTTTCTTCCTCTCTCTCATTTTCTCAATTCATTGGAATACATTTGTAATATACCCCACTTAGAAGCTTATCACAGTGCAATCTATCAATCTGAAAAATGTTAATAGTAGGAGTATTGGGTAAAAAAAAAAAAAAATCATTTCACTTTTAAAGATTAATGGATGAATTTGCTGGTAATCATGCACACATGACTTGTAAAGAAGAGGTTTGGTTTTTGGTGGGGTTGTTTTGTTTTTTAAGAGATTGGATATTAAAAGATGGGCTTGGCGTAAAATATAGACATGGATAAAATAGGTCTTTCGTGGTTGAGGGGTGTGGATGGTTACTCATTTTCTTGAGTACATCTCTGCGTCAGTAGTTGAAACATGTTATTTGTCCTTTCTGATATTACTTTAGTGAACAGTGGAATTAGATGGATCAGAGATAACAAGTATCACTTACGTCTACTCTGACCCTCTTGAATTTTTTAGTTTCTCACTACATCAGTGTTACTAACACCTTTGCTTATGTGTTCTTCAACAAAAAACATTACATTTCTGTAGCAGCCTACTGACATACCAAATTGTACTTGAATTGCTTTCCCATCTGGGACCTTTTGTTTGTATAACATATTTTGTTTACAGAACCTGGAAGTTTCCACTGCACTAACAAGCATGCCAACACAGCTATATGGTTATCCTAAAAAAAAAAAAAAAGTTTCTTGATCTTAATCCTTGACAGTGAACAAAATCCCCCCTCTTTAATAATTACCATGGAAATAGTTGACAGACGATCCTTACCCCCTTGGATATTCTTATTTTGAAGGTGAATATCTTCCTTGTTTGTAGACTGACCATTCCAACACATTCTGGTTTTTCTCTCATATACAGCATTTTCTTTATTTAACTTAAACTGTAACAGGACTGGACACATCACTTCAGAGATACTTATGAAATGGCATGAACAGGCATTACTTTTTCCTCCTTCTAATGTGCTTTGTCTATAGATGATGGGCAGAGACTCAATACAGCATTGGCTTTCTGCTTTGTTCTGTCCACACACAGTTCGAAACCCATTACCAGGCCAGGTCTCCCTTGGACTGCTCTCTAACAGCATCCCTTAAATTCACAGGTATGTTGTTTTATTTCCTCATGGTAGGAAAAGAATTCCACACATCTTTCAGGGTGATTATACTTTCCTAAACTCTCTCCCTACTAACTTACAGCTCGATTCTGCTATCAGACAGGTATTCTACCTTCTCTTGACATTGCTGATATCCAGTTAGGTTTGGACAAACACCTTCATTTGTGATGCTGACACTATTGCTAATGACAGCTACAGTTGCATAAATGGGAGTGAAGACAACAGAAACTGCAGTGATGGATGGACACATGGAGCTACCATCTCTTCCCAATATCTAACTGACTGGGGTCAGTCATTATTCAAGGATTTTTCTCTTCTTCCGCCCCCCCATAAGAATTGAAGTAACAGTAAAAAAAAAAATGGCTTGTGTACAACAACTGTAGGATGTCATTGAATATCATTTTCTGAGATCATTAAAGAAAGACTCACTCACTTGCAGTGATTACCCAACCTTCTTCATTACAAGTTTCCTAGAGGAGACATGTTATGAATAAAGATTCTGTCTTAGGGTAGCTATGGAGTCTCTAAGGAGAGGGTTTCTGCAAAGAGACAGCTAAAATTAATGATGACACAACTAATTCAGGTGAAAAATCCCTCAACATGTGTATTACTTCTCCAAGACTCTCCAAGAATTCATGCCATCTCATTCTTGGACATTATTTTGTCAGTATACCTCCCAGAAAGAATGAGTCAGAGGTGAAAATAACTTAAAGGAGCATATCCTTTCCCCCTGTCATAGTACTTGCAGTTTTCCCATTTCTTCAATTGCAGAGGCAGAGCAATGACAAGCACCATTGAAAAGTGCTGCAAAAACCGAATGAGGACCCTTGTTGAAGTGCCTGGGTCCCTAAGTGCTATAGAAGAACCATCGGAAAGAGAAGAAAATTGAAAACAGAAGAAAAAAAAGAAAGTAAAGATGTATGTTTGCTATTTGTGATACAGAAAGCAAACAGGCATTTGATGCTTGAAGTCCTTTTCAGCAAACCCACACTAACAGTTGGGTGTTGGGGGTTTTTTTTATTTTTTTTTTAATTGGTTGAACAACAGATCATTATTTTCAGGTTATTAAATCATTACTTCCTTGTCAAGTCGGGGAATAGCTGTGATGAAAGAAGCAGCAAAAGAAACTCAAGGGGTCCTCTCACCACTACTTAGGTTTGAAATGACAGGCATTTCAAACTCAGTCTGTTTCTGCTTTGATACAGACTGGGAGAGAGAAGCTTGGAGAGCAGCTGTAGAGCCACACTTAATTGAACTTTAATGCAAAAGCTAATAATTGAAATGCAGTACCATTGGGTTTGTAGGCTTGGAGAGCATTTACTTCTCCTGCTTTCAGGTGCCAAAGGAAATGATCATACTCACAGGACATCCACCCAAGTTTTCACTGTTATTTTCCAACAGCATACCGTGTACCACAGACAACCTATTTGAACCTTATCAGCAACACATTTTCAGGAACTAATTAGCCATTAGAGTCAAGCCTCTTTTTTACCGGTATAAATTCAATAGCAACATTTAAGATATAAAAGTGCTTTTACATTGATTGCATTGCATTGATTAATGCATCACATAACATTTTTCATGCATTGCCATCTTCATTGCTCTTTTCTTTTTTAAGCCTGCCTCAGACCACCTGATTTGGCATCTGAGAGCAGCCTTGCTATTGCATCTAAGCCCAAAAGAGCAACGGGTGATTCAGATTGCCAATACCCACTGTCACAGTGAAGTTTTGCCATGGGCAGGACAGGGAGCTGGGGTCTTAGCTGTCCTGCACAGAAAGCTGAGCTGTTAGGGCATCGCAACTACCATTTCCCAAGGCTTTGTTCATCTTTTTATAAGAGGTATCCCCTATTTGCCCTACACGGGCTACAAGTAGTATCCAAACCACCGTGCCATGTTCTAGGGCTGAAGAGAATTAATTAAAACTTGAAACATTGATCAGAAGTTCCCATCTGTGCATGCAGACACAGAGAGCTGCTGTCCTCTCTCCCTCCCAGCAGACCAAGGCCACTGTGCTTTCACAGTATAGGGACATGGGCAGCAGGGACTGACCCCCGCAGCACCCTCTTCCACACAGGTATCTGACAAGGATTTTTTGGAATAGTGACAAGCTAGAGATGAACGATGCACATGGTGCAGCGGATGCAGAGGAAGCTGACAGCACTGAATTTCTCACCTTTCCACACCCCCTGAGGACAAACTATTCCCCAGTGAAATAATCAAAGTTGCTGCAAACCCAGAAGGTATTTTCCTGCCCTTGGTAACTTCCCACTTTGTTACAAGGTAGGAGGAAAACGCCCATACGTACCGTATCTGTGGTACAGAGACACAGCGGCCATTAGACACATCAGTACAGTACTGGTCCTACAGCAGCCTATATGTGAAAAGGCACCTCCTCATCACTTCTCCCCTGAAGAAGTTCATCTGCCTCTCCAGTAGCACCAGAGCCAGTATTAATGAGGGAAAACAGCTTCAAAAAGTAACACTACGCCAGCCTGAGAGAAAACCCTGCACCCCGCTGCCCAGGCAAGGGTGAAATCCAATGCTCCCGCCCCAGGTGACGAAGGCTCAGCCACACGAGGCAGGAGCTGCGGCCAAACCCGCAGAAACCGCCTCTGCAAAGTCAACGGAGGGGGGGTCTAGCAGAGACCCCAGGGCGGGCTGCAAACCTGGTCTCCCCCGAGGTGGGAGAGGAGGCGGTGCGGGGTGCCCCCCGCCATGGCAGGCAGCACAGTGCGGCAGCCCCCTTCGCTCCCGCGGCAAACCCCGGCCGGAGGGGCTGGGAAACGCATCGCTTGGCCTGCTGCGGGAACAGCTTGTAAAATGGAGGTGTTCGCATTTATCTGGTTCACTGGAAGTGTCGTGAGGTTTGATTAATCGGTGCTTGAAAACACTGAGGGCACTGCGGGGTTGTATATGAGGAGAGAAGCCTGGACAGCCTCTACTTGCTCACTTAGGAGACGGATTCATGGGGGGGGGATTCTGCTCTTCAGGTTGTTTCTTCGTCCCCCTTTTTTTTTTTATGCTATATTTGGCAAACAGTGAGATCTTTTTCTTGCAATATTTTCAGTTTAAAAAAAAAAATCACATTACATTGAACTTTAGCTCCTTAAAAATTATTTTTTGCAAGCCTTCACTTCTCTCAGAAGAAATGGCTGCATAGTTTCTAGCAACAGAAACTACAGATATCAGAGTCCTCTATGGGACGTGAGCATCCAGTAGTCTTCAGATTTCTTTTATTGTTAATTAGTGATCTAATTAACTAGATCTCTAGCCCACTTAAAACACTGTAACGGTATAAATTCTCCATTACTGTGGCAATACAGAATCCCATTAACAAACACAACTGGAGATTTTCAGTAAGAAGTGGCAAACAAAAAAACCAGTAGAGTTTACACTACTTTTACATTAAAGGAAATGAAGTAGTTCTACTTTATTTTTTATATATTTTCTTCCAAAGGATAAAATGAAAACAGGACAAATACTATTAATACCATTTTAAAGTAGAGTTTAAATGAAGTTATCTATAATTGGATAAAGAAATTTGGCTTTTTAAAGTGTATGCCTTGAAAATGGGCCAGAAAGTCATTTGTGCATTTTACTTCTTGACAGTAATCACTTTCAATATTCTGTAAAGGTACCCAGGAGACAAGTAGAGATGTTTGGTAGTGAACAGTAAAACATAATCAGTCTTCAGGAAGACAGTTAAAATTACTGATCTGTGACATCTCACATGTTCAAGTCAATTAAATATGATTAACGACTACCTGGGCTGATGTGCGTGTTGCTCTTTTGGTATATATACAGGGAAAAAGGACTACAGATATTTACTCACCCTCCTCCTTCATATTCATGTGCAGATGTGCCTTCGAGTATGAACATATGTTCGGAAAATGGTTTGAGGATAGGGAAGGAATTGCTGAAACCCAGGAAATGATAGAAGCTCTGCAAGTTTCCTGCTGCCTAAAAATCTGCTAAGCTTTTACCAGAGGGGGGAAAAAAAAAAAATCTGGAGTCTGAATAATATTTTTTATATTCCTTTTCTGATGTTATAATGAGCACCATGCCAAAGCGGCAGCGAAGGTTTTGCCTACCTGAGCAGGTGGCGGTGGTTGTTGCACAAAGCCCTGGGGTGGCGGCTGCAGCACTTGCTGGGACACTGGTGGACCTGAACCTGTGAAGCCTCCTGGAGGAAGCTGCTGACTTGGGGAAGCCATGATGTAACCCGTCTGCTGGGCAGGCTGCTGCAAGATAGGCGAGGGGTACACAGGACCGGAAGGCGATTCGGGGTTGTCTCCTGATGATTGACGACTTAAGCTCATCTGGTTAAACTGTGTTGTCATGTCATCTCGCTGCAGGGCAAAAGGCAGTAGAAAACGATGTGGACATGATGTCTGCAGTAGACATGTAAATCAGCAAAACAAAATAGGTTCAAACAGAGCACAAGGGGGACAGGAATCACTCAGTTCAAATAACGGTGCCAAATTTTGCATGGATATCTACAAAAATGGAGGCAATTAAAATGAAAATCACTATCAATGCTTTGACAAAGACTTCCAGACTGCAAGGTGAATGGCATTGCTTGGCACAAAAGCCAATTATTTTGGCTTTTACCCTGCCCATCCTTTTTATTCCAAAATGACAAGTAGACTTTACAGTGTTCAAAAGAAGACATTTTAAATATAAAGGGCATGAAAATAATGTTATGAATACCTCTTCCCCCAAACACAGAATTCCTCAGCCAAACACGTGCTGGTAATTTCACCTGTGTTTCAAAATGATCCCATGAGGAATTCAGTAGGATTCAGGTGCAGACCTTTTCCTTTTTGGACTGTTTTGAAAATCCAGGATTGTAAACATAGAGAAGGTAAAAAAAAGCTAAGCCTTCAGTTGCTATTTCAAGGTTTTTTTATTCAGTGATGGAAAGAAACAAGTACTTTATTTGACTGGAGGGGAAAAAAAAAAATCTATAGTAGGATGAACGTACCAAATAAAGTCAATGGACCTAAGTCTCATTACATGCTGGTAATGATACAAGGATTCTAGACAGTATCTGTTCAGTCTTGCAAAAAGATCCATACTAATCAACGCTCTCAAGTTTATTCTGTGAAGGTCGAGGATTTACAAATGTGGTTCTACGCATCCTCATTTGTGCCCATTTTACAAGACTTTAAATTACCCAATATTAAAACATACTCTATACAGCAATATATCCAGCCTAAAACTTCACCGCGTGCTAATATGCAGATTACAGTCCCTTCCTTATACCCCCTCAAGGATAGGGAATGAGCACTATAAAAATGCTTTTCACTTAGAACATTCGTGTTATTTTTTAAAAGAAGCCTCTTTGATTTTGTTTGCATCCCTGTGGTGTTCATTCTCCAAAACCATCCTGCACAATGTATTTATTGGCAGGAAACTTCAAAAAGGAAAAAAAAAACAACCAAGTTTGTTTGTGGAAAGCACTGCCAGAGACTGCACAGAGACTCACCCTCCCACTCTGAGAGCAGATACCATCAGCCAACTTTTTAAACACTCCTGGCAGACCTTCAGGTGGTGTAGGGACGTAATATTAATAACTTTACCATCATCCTACATCCATATTCAGGCACATAAGTTGTCTGTCTGAAGTTGTTTCTTTAAAAAGCTAGGATCTTCATTACCCGGATGGTGAATAACTGCAAACAGATTCTACGAGAAACTTCACAGAGTCTGGAAAGTCTGGATTTGTACAGACCAAGAGCTTCAAAACCGTATAATTTATACATTGTGTGTATAATGTAATATGCATTGAAGACATTAATTCAGGTGACATTTCACTATTAAATTAGCCACAAAAAATAACAGCCTTTCTATGACTGTCACTAGAACAACCTGAGATGCCTGCAAGACACTTTTTTTCAAGAGAATTAGCACTGAGATATGCAACTTCTGTTCAGCATGGAACATTTTTTATTGTCCTTTAAATGGTACTGCTCATCTACTAGGCATTAACAACTTTATTTTAGCTGCAAGGATTCATTCAGCTTTGTTTCTATCTCTTACTATAACTACATGACATCTCTACGTTAGGAAAAAAATCAGTCATAAACAAGATTACCAGAGCAAAAGAGAAAAATAACAGAAAAAAATCTTGTAGTGCCTCTTAAAATGTCAGCTTCATTTTACAACAGTATAATCTTAGTCCTGTAACACCAAGCCAGATTCAGACTACTCCAGAAGAGCACTCTGTTTTTATTATACATGTCCATTGGTGCTTTGTCATGATGCATAGCGTACCACACCTTCTGCAGCTGGTTCACCACTACTTTGTTTTCCAAGTGCTCTGGTATCATCAGGGAGTGAAATCAGGCAGTGGATTTAGTATACTGATAAAATAAAATAAAATAATGATTTCTAGAGGTCTCTTCTCCAGTCTTTGAGGACATGAAAGGGGGATAACCCAAATCTCAAATGCTCAAGTTAAGCAGTTTAAGCTCCCTTAACACAAGGTGGGGAGACACAAGCTCCTATCACAGGCACAACAAAACATTTTTCTGGTAGCTCTGCTAATCAGGTAGAGAGCCCTGCTCCTAACATCATCCTCCAGGTTAGATAACCAGAATCAGTGGGAACACTCTTACAAAATGCTTGTCAGTACCAAAAGCGTTAAGGCAAATGGGGCTCTCATGTGGGACACCCCTCATGGTGCTCCCAGAGGCTCTCAGGCATACTCATGCTCACACACCCAACTTCAACTTCAAGGAAAAAAAAAAAAAATAAAATATCTTTAGTACCACAGAAAACTGCTGCGTTGGAGAGACTGGCAGGAGATGCTGGGGAGGATAAGAAACTGCTGGATATTGGACTGACTGAGAAGATGGCTGCATTGCCTGAACAGGCTGCAAAATAAACACAGTGCAAGACAATAAATACAACCTACTTAGAGAGAGATAACAACAACAACCACCACCACCTCTGTTACTGAGAACAAAGGTCTCAAACACAGCTCTGGAAATGCAGGTGACTCTTCGCCAGCCCAAGTACAAGAGGTCAGGTACTGCAATTTTAGTCTTCATTTTAGCATTATATCAAACAATTCTTTATTACAGATTTTTCTGCCTATTTTCATATATTTGATGGCTGTTAGATTAAATAAAGTCACAGCTACACCTTCTTATTACTGATGTGAGGCAAAGCCAAATTATGATTCTACATTTAATTTACAGAGATAAAATGAAAGAGCGGCACAGTATAAGTGTATAGTTGAATTTTGCTGATAATGACTGATTTAACTCCAAGTGTCATAGGCAAAGGAATAATGATTGTAAAGCTGCTTTGGCAGAACACAATAGCTAAAAAAATTGACAAAGAACAGGCTGTGAATTAACAGACAGGCCCATCAGCTTGGAGCAGATGTTTATCTAAGTGAAAGAACAATATTCTACAGCACCATTACCTTGGAATAGCTTTACTATTCCTTTCGTTTCAATCTCTCATTTAACTTGAGTCTTACACAGGTTTAGTACTGCCTCCATCTTCTAAAACTGCTAAGACCAAATCGAGAAATAAGTGCCACAAACACGTAAGTCCAAACCCAGTAAAATCAAAACAACTTTGCTGAATTTAAACATTGTATTTCAGGGTAACCTGGGATGAAAGTGTGCCAAATTATGAAGCCACACAAGAACCACAGTACATCTTGGCTCCTCTGGGAGTAATCAGGATGTAAGATTCTTGCTTGAGTAGTTCCTTCTGCCTGCTCTGCTCTGGGAAAGCAGGCACACAATCCACAAAATTAAGTTTGAACCAGACCCAAACCCTGCTGCCCATGATCGGCTACATGCCATGGCCAGCCCAGGGGCCAGAGAGCCAACATACCATGGCACTGTGCCCAAACTACGCTGCTCTTCCCCTCTCCTGCTATAGCTCCGGAGCTTCTAGCTCAGAGCAGGGTCATGGCCACAACATGGGGTGCAGGCAGAAGACTCATGATCTGGGGCAGGGGTGCTCAGAGAGTGAGCTACCCATGGACCAGGCCTGATATAAGAGTTTGTAGAGCCCTGTGTTGTACTTGGCTCTGATTCAACCCCACTGCTGTCGAAAGGGACAGGGAAAGGTCCCCAGCTCTTTGGAGAGAATTGCTCACTGCACAAGTTAGAGAATGAACGCTTCAGCTTTCACTTATGGATGATTTTTGCAAAATAAATTTATGTAGACATACACCAACTCATGTAACAGTGCTTTTTGAAATGAAACCATACTTTAGATGGAATTGAAAAAGGAATCTTCCCTCTTCATCTGTTTCACCCACGTTGAAAATACAGATAATGGGCCCCATTTGTTTTGAAAGAAAAGAATATCCTGTTATTTCATCTAGCTGCATCCTTCCCTCCTACCCTTTAGGTCGTCCTTTGCATCCCTGAGAGCTTCTTCCCTTTTCCCAATGGCCACCATACCTACCTGTGTGACAAGGTGACTTGCCATTTGCTGCTGTGCCTGTTGAACCTGCTGAGGCTGCTGGGATGAAGGCTGCTGCTGAGACTGTCCCACCATCTGGCTCCTCATTGTCTGCTGGCCACTGGGAGGATTGTATATTGCCGGTGTCCCATCAGGATTTACAAACGGTTGACCTGAAACAAAACACCCTGCCTTTGCTGAACACTTTTAAGAATGTACTTACTGTTTTCTGTATGAAATCATACAAGCTTACTTTAACTGATTGCTCTTTAGCTGACCTGCTACAACAGTAAAGTGCTCATCATTCTCAATGCCTCATTACAGTATCAGCCACCTTTTTTGTCTTTTTTGCAGGCAAGGCAGGCAGCAGATATTTGTTTTGGCAGTATGACTTTTCAAGGAATGGGTGGAAGGTTACCATGGCTATAAGATGATTCAGATGCTATGGTTTCTTGAAGTCATTCAACAATGAATCAATTAATACTAAAATTGAACTCTGGAGCAAACACTGGAGGTAGAGAATATTCATGTACATTTTATTGCCACACAATAGCAGCTAAATGTACACAACTACTCCTGATATGCTGAAGTTTGTAGGGAAAGGAAAAAAACAAACCCACCCTTGTTACTGATTTATTTACAAATTCTAATAACATGGTGTTGTACTTTTGAGAGCTGTGCCCTATCTAATTAGAGGAGGCAGCACTGGAAATTATCAAGGAAGAAACACTTTAAAAGTCTTTGAAAACCTCTTATATACAGGACAAATTCTGTCCAAAGTTCTACTAAGTTGCTGAACTCTTTGGTTCAGATATTTCAGCTGGGGATAGTAACCTTGTAAAAACTATTTTTTTTAAAAAAAAAATTTTAAAAAAGATCTATCTCTGCAGGGAAAATGTTTTCCATGACCTCTGTTCTCTTTTCACTTCCATCATAAATTCATAATACCAAAGGAATTACAGATGTTTCCATGAGAAAAAAAGGAATTATAGCAATGAAGTGATAACATTTATAGCAGGTAGCTGAAGTGTGAATATCTGAGATAAAAAGGGAGATCTGGAGGAGTTCGGCGACTGTGAGATCAAGAGTGAAATAATGAAGTTCTGATCTGTATACCACAAGAATCTCTACCTGTTCTATCTACTCCTCAGCCTTTCAGTTCCTCCATCTTATTAATCATGGTTTGAAATGTATGAGGAACTAAAGAAACCTTGCCTTTTCTCTCTAAAGCATCAAGACTTTCTGGATGAAGTCACCATATTATACTGGGCATGTCACATTCGCAATGAGAAAGGTCATGATTAGAGTGAGTGGAAGAGAAGCACAGGACAGTTCTGTCCACTAGCTGATTTCCTGCTTCTTGCTGTGAACACACTGGATGACAGTGGCATGGACTCCCTAGATTTGGGAGTCTCAGGCTCCACAAGTACTTTAGGAGACTGCAGAAGTCAGACTGAGTGAGTGGGCTAACAGGCTCCCAAAGCTTGCACCAGAAGCTCAAGGGAAGCCATAAAGAGTGTTTCCCATGGCTTAGTGAAGGATGACAGAACTGAATGAGAAAAGGTCCAGCACTGCTTTTAAAGATGAAAAAAAAAGACCTTTCATGAAGAAATCTTGAAATAAGAAGTGAAAAGGAGAGATCAGATGGTAACAGGGAAGACATTTGTAAGTTATAAACTGTGGCCCTGATAGAAGGGCAAAGATTGCGATGTCATTTAAAGGAGTAAGAATGAAAAGTAAATGCTCTTAAATTGTCAAAGGGGTTAAGTCAGAGAACATGTCAAGAGGAATCCTTTAAAGGGTAAAACAGGCTGGTGAAGCAGGTGAAACAGAGAATAAGACAGCAAAGGCACATAAACGGTCCTTTTCCAAAGCAAGTAAGAAGCTTCTCTATCTGGGGAAGGAGAAAGGTAAAACAGAGAAGAGGAAACAAAGAAATTGCAGATATGGAAAAGAAAGTGTGGATTGCCAACACCTGAGAAGGAGCTGAGAGGTATAATCAGAGCAGGGAGATACTGACAGCATCTGCGGATGCCATTAGAAGCTTGCACAGTCAGTGACTATGTAGTGTGAAAGGAAGCAAAGATCTTTAAAGGACACAGTGTTACAATCAAAAAAGAGAAAAAGATTGAAAGTAGTCACTCTGCAAGAGGAGAAGAAAGAGCTAAAGAATGGTGTTACATAGGGAAAGAAAATCTATTCATTACAGGAAACAAAGCTCCTTTTTCCTTTTCTTTAAACTGTCTTCTCTTCATCTATGTTTCTGACAGCATCCATCACTTTGATAGTCAATCACAGCATCCAGCAATCTAAGTCTCCTCCCTACGGAGCTTCCTTTGTAATGTTACCCTAATAAGATGCAAAGATTCTGAGCCCAAAGAGTGGCAAATCTGCAGCATGTATTTTGCTGCATGTTAAAAACACAGTAGATGCTGCAGTATAGCCTGACTTCCAGCACAAGTAGCAGTGTGAAGCTATATATTTGAGGCAAGAATTTCAGTCTTTAAAAGAATCTGTTCCCTCTGTTCTCTTTATTATGGACATGTTTATGGGGCAGCTACAGAAACAAAATACGGGGTTTGAAAGAAACACAAAATGCTATATACACAAAAACACTTGCTTCCTGAATATTAAACATACTAACACACATGGAGCTCTCGATGATGCCTCTGCAGACAATGAGGCACGCTAGAAGGGAAGATGAGGTGCTCTGCTCTGGTGACACTATTGAAAGGCATTATACCTATAGCTGAAAAAGACTCCCTAGGTACCAGGATAAAATATGAGCTAGCTGCTGCAAATTGCTAAATTGACAAAACAGATGTAGCACATGTTCCTCTTAAACAGCTCTTCTGGCTTGCAAGTGTGACGAGTTCCAGCCACCATTCTTGCCGTGGCCAGGAATGAGCACAGCATAGCACACAAAATGCCACCTTTAATTAACCAGGAAGTTCCAGTGTTACAGACAGAACCGCCAACTACCAGAACAACAGAAAAGTGTAAATTAATAATGAGGGGTTTTGTCATATGCCTACCTCCCATGATGTCCTCTCCCCTAACTGAACTTTTAAGAAATGTCCAAAATCCCCATTTACGCTGACAATATCAGGCTCTCATGTCAATAATGTAATAGCTTGAAAAAAGTACACATAAATAATAAAGGCTTTAGAAAAGCACAAGTTTGTGCAAGATACTAGTCACCTCTCTGGAAAGAACTTACCACATCTGAATCTAAACAAACAAGAACTCCTCCCTGATTATATATCCTGATACATACTGATCAGCCCCAGATACTACTATCTCTGAATATCTGTGGAAAGCTTGATTTAATAGTTTGTCAAGGCTGTGTTTTTCTTAAACGCTGCAACTTTCAGTTTTTCTTGACTGAATTCTGACACCAGAAAAAGTGGTTTTAGCAGTGGACTTACAAATAAGCTTTATGCATTTGTACCAAAATACTGGAACACAGGGGTGTAATATAGATAAAATACTGGTTATAAACAAAAATCCCCCAATAAAAAGCTCCTGAATGCTCTATTAAGGACTATGAAAAAATAACTTGGAGTTCAACCCTCAGCTCCCAGTATAATGGAAAATACATTTCACTGTAGGCTTTTTTATTTAAAACCCAGCATAACTCAGCTAAGGTTAACAGCACAGGTAGTCATGGTCCCTTAAATAGTCCAAATCACTGAAGAAGCATCACACTCTCAACCTCCCTGAACCTTTTTTATGCTGTCAGTACAATACTGTAGGGAGTAATAGCATACCATGATCTGGACTTTATCTGGACCAAGGAGGTAACAAAATTGCCTTAAACTTTCAGCAAGCACTCAGATTCAAACTGAGTGGTTTCTGATGTGTCCACAGTGCTTGGGTGACTGCAAGTGCCCCATTTGTGCGTTGCTAACTATCAGGAATTGAAGGGATTACAACTTTCTCTTATCACAAAACTTCCGATTTAAATACAATTCCTAATCATACAGCTCACATAACAAAATTAACGCTGAAGTGCTAATTCAAATGCAGCCTTTAAGCGTTTTGAAATTCTGCTGTTAAGCACAATCTCTAAGACTTTGACATTGTATTTCGGTTGCACTATATCTCAGCATGCTTGATATGGAAGAGTATCTGTCCTTACTGAAGCTAAGGGGATCTCAGAGGATTCACAGCCAAGGAGTACCAGGACTTTACAAGATGAATATTCTGTCTGGGACTACATGACTATGTTTTCTATCACTCCCCAACAGCTATGCCACAACAGCCTCAGAAAGTCAGCCCAGCTTTGCCTGCGGATTTAAAAAAACAACCTGCCAAATATAATTTCTGTGTGTGTTTGCTACTTGCTTCCTCATAAAGTGCCTCAAGGAAAATATCTCTAGAAACAAGAAATCTGGCAATTCCCCAGATGACATCAGAAACACTGAAGGGTAGTACCAGGCAGGAGAGCATCGTACTGACCTGTGTGCGGGTTGAGAAGGATACTGCCAGGTGGTATCCCTGCAGCTTCAAGTGGAAGAATGATATAGCTGGTGTTGCTGGGGGCCACCTGGCCACTCATCCCATTCTCAGGGTAGGACACGCTGCCTGAAGAGCTGGCCGTCACCCCAGGGACAAGAGATGCGCTTTGGAGAGGCTGATGTAGTCGTGACAGTGATCCTGAGGAGCCAGCGCTGCTGGAAGACTCTGAGCCTAATGGAGAGACACAACCACAGCGGGGAGGGTTACAAGGGACCTCAGTCCCCATCAGACACAATGCATATGCAAGGACAGCCTTCACAGACTGAAAAGGCAAGCACTAGTCCATGCCCAGCTGGTAGGAGTGGGGTTTTCACTCCCTACTGAGCTCGGTATCCAGTGGTATTTCTACAATTCAAAAGACCGCTTTCTTCCTGCAGCATCTGCTTCCCCCTGGCCAGTAAATAGCTTTATCAAACAGAACACAAAACGCTCAGCACGTATTTATAACGTCAAAGTATTGGTTCATAAGGTATAAAAACTAAACACAGGGTTTGTAAATGAAAAAGAAACCCCCCCCACACACACACAAAAAAGCACCAAACATTTTCTGTAAGAAAAAAAACAACCAGCAACTGAGTTGTCAGTCAAGTAACAAGGTAGCTGTGCCATACGTGTATTAACTTAAAGCTACCTAAGACGCTACCTAAGATTTCTGTCACTTTGTTTTTTCAGCACCTAGTCTATTAAAATTGATCAATCAAGATAAATCAAATGTCCTAAAACACATCTGTGCCTGGAAGGATGGGGACATGCATTATTTTAAAAACCAAATATAATTTCCAAACTTCAGAGATTTTACTTGATTAGATTTCAATTTGCTTCACATAAAAATGACAGTAATCTCTGAAAGTGTAAGGCTCAGATGAACAGCTTCCTTAAAGCAGGATGTTAAGGCAAATACACAGGAGGCATGAAAGCAAATGTCTGTATGGATGCTTCCTCCCAGAAGTAAAGTATCTTTTAATTGCAACTTATTTTATTTTACTTCTGTGCACTGTCTACACATCTTACATTAATTACTAAACTCCTTAGTGCCTTTCTGCAGGTATAGACTAAAAGAAAAGGGAGAACTCAGACTTATGTTTTAGAAAATTTCTTTCTTAGAGGGAAAATTACATCCCTTTATATTTGGGATACTACAGGAAGACCCTGCAGTAGACTGCTTAGAGCCTCAGATTCATCTTCAGTCAAATCCATATTGGAAATCATTTATTTCCTAATAATTAGAGCAAAACAGGTTTCTTCTGAAGAAATCACACCAGCATCCTGTTACTTAACAGGGGGTCTTTCTGCAGATTACTGCGGATTGCTGTGTAAAACACATTTTTATCCATCTTCTTCAAACTGACATTCATATGGCAGCTATTACAGAGACAGTCCTCTTTATCAGCTGTGCACTACTTGCCATTAGCAGGACCCTAAATCTGCTTCTCCAGTATCTAGTCAAGAAAGTAATAGAGATTTCATAAGAAATTTTTAATTTCTACAAATACACTTCAAAGTTGTATTAGTTGCTATATTTTTTCCCCTCCTTGTAGACTGAGTTTGGAAATTTAGAACATTATTCCTGCACGGATAGTTTTATTTATTAGATCATTTCAGATTTCAGTGTTTCTACAAGTTGAAGAGATATTCCTGCAGGTCATCCTCATCAAGTTGCAAGCAGTATTTGGCATCTTCCTCGCCAATGTAAATGCAACCACCGGAGTTTAATTGTCCTTCTACAGCAGTTACTAGGTCCTTTCCTGCATTTCCCTGACCCTTCTACATGCTCTTCATGTTACTTCTCTGAGTTCTTGCTTTACTTTCTGCGCTTTTCCATCACCTATTGAATTCAATGAGTTAGAAAGCAACCTAGAGATGCAGGAGTGGTGATGAGTTTTCATAAACCTCCCATTTTTTCTAAGCATGTAAGTAGTATCAAGCCTGAGTTCAGACTCCTTTTTTGTGCTATCCTGAAGAAATGCCGTTAGTGTAAAAGATTGCAGCTCTGAGATTCAATTGTTTTTCTCTTTTCCCCCTTTGAGCTGTTTTTATGGCAGAATCACAGATTGATCTTTACCAGCTTTGGATTGTTAAAAGCCAAAGGACTGCAATGAAGTCAGATGTACTCATCAAATGGTAAGCAGAAGCAGTGGAAAAACCTCTGGAGCTATCACCACACATTGGCCAAGGTGACAGCTTTTAAGGCAGACATTTCAAAGATTTGAGATTTACTCTCCTATGTCAGTACATCAAGTTGCTGATTTTGAAAGAACACAAATAAAACACAAAACCATTTAAGTAAATTTCTGAATATTTTTTAAAAAATCCCATAAATTACTACTTAACCAATTTTGTCCCCATTTATCCTGTATAAGAATGACCTATTTTAATTTTTTTCCATGACTACAACATATTTCCTATCATTTTAAGTTTAGACATATTAAGCCAAGTAAATTCCAACACTAATGT
This sequence comes from Strix aluco, assembly GCF_031877795.1. Classification (NCBI taxonomy): domain Eukaryota; kingdom Metazoa; phylum Chordata; class Aves; order Strigiformes; family Strigidae; genus Strix; species Strix aluco. Next base: position 156,883,849 of record NC_133931.1, read on the forward strand.
TTGGAAATTAACACCAATTAATCTTGTCTTTGTAGCTCTGATTAGCTGTTTTCACGGTGTCTAAATTTGGAATAAGAAAAGACCACATAATGAATTCAGTACTGTAGCAAATGAAAAAAAAAAAAAAAAGAACTATCTGACTTTATTCGGATTCATATTAAGAGATGTCTTGATAAAGACTTCTGAAAGGAACTTTGACTAAATGAGATTTTTGCCCCCATTACACAATCTAACCTCTTTTTTTCAGTATGTAATGATGGCTACTTCTAGATTCTTCTATAATTTTCTTGCTGCTTCACAGCTGACATAATAATAACCTTCATTTTTCCGTCACTTTCCATTAATATATTTTTAAAGTAGTCTGAGAGATATAGCAGTTCAAAGAGTGGTAAAAGAGAGAGACAGAAGAATCACCACAAATGCTTAATAGCTTAGAGGGTTTGCAGAGGGAGAGCATGGAGGTACCATTAATTTTCCAATATTCTAAGCGCTAGTGAGTGATGCAACACATCTGGCTCTATTTTCTTTGGGTCAGCATTCAGTATCTGATGACTTTGAACACTGCTCACCCAACCTTCTGAGCCCGAGGTAAATTCTTCCTTTCTTATCAACTGGACTCTCAAGATCTACCTACTTCTTGCTCCAAATGGTCAATTTTTCAGGAACAGTAGAGCACTGATCACCTCTGGATATAGTTTCTTGGCTTAGGAATATTTATTTGCTACTTTTGTAAGTCACTTGCATTTCTGCATACTAGAATGTATGTAGGTTTTTTATGATAATCGTATCTTTTCATGTGAACACGATTATTTCTCTGCAAGCTACACTTCTAAAAATAAGATTAATGTTTCAGCACAGTTGACTGGTGGGAAGAGTATGACTGGAAGCAGTTGGCTCATGACTTATCGCCCATACATCAACATACCTACACTTTCTCTTGGACTCACATGATCCATCAGGCTAATGCCCAATTAAAGGAAATCCAGTTCCAAAACTCAGAGACGAAATTATAATTTACAGGATTCTTTATATATATTTAAAAAGTTAACGTATTGAAATGCCTGCAGTATAATCTGCTACTCCTGTTGGGGAAAGACATGAACACCTAACAGGAGAGATTACACTGTGGCTCCAATTACTTAGAGCCCCGCCAAGGAAGTTAACTATGCCTACAGATCTGTACCAACACAGCTGATACCCCAATGCAGCCAGCTTTTTGTAAATGGTGGGAAAAGAAGTACAGTCCAACAAATGTGCATTCCACTGAATGGAAAATGCTTTAAGAGAAGCTAAAGATGCAATAGTTACATCTTTTAAGTCTTCCAACAATTATTTAAATAGATATGTAGATACACAGAGAACATTTCTTTGAAACACATCTTGTTTTCCCTCCTAATAATGTATATTAAAACCTGTTGTAATGTCTCAACAAAAATAACATGGTAGTTGATGAGCTAGATTTTCTCTTCATGGGTTTGTTAGAGACTGAACAGGTACATCTTTGATGCCTACAGGGACATTATTTTACGTACCACTGTACATGCTTAGTCAACCCTGGCAATTCCACTATATTACTGGAAATCTAAACTCACCCACGTTTTGTATGATGTCCTAAGTTGTAGGAATGCAATCTGAATGCAATTTGTTAAGTTATTAACTCCCCACTCAATATTGAATTATAGCTTAATCCATCTACTAAACTTCAGAATAACAGAGAAGAAAATTTTATTTACAATATACAGTCTGTGCTTTTCAGTGGAACATGGCTTTCTAACCAATCAACAGGTGCATGAAAATAACCATCAGAACCAGTAAGATAATCATGTAATGGGTTTCAAACAGCCCCTCTTGTGAAGTTTGCAAGAATGAAGTAACATAATTCCTTTGCTAAACTCTAATTCCCATGCAGCTGAGTGCAATTAAGTCTAAGACTAATTGACACTACTTGGACTCTACTGCAGAGAACAGCACGTTCTATGATCTGTCTTTGCCTAAGGGGAGGCTAACACCTTCCTGTACTTCACTTTCTGTTTGTCTGCTGTGTACCATTAATTACTGATTTATCAGAAGTTAAGGTTAAGGGCAGAACATTTCATTTTGGTGACAATATTAAAAGTGATCCAGAAAGGCTACAATGCTAATATTGCATCACTGTATATACCCTCAAAGGCAGCTGTGAGCCATCTGTGAAAATCCTGAAAGTTTTAATATTCCCATGCTCAAGAAGGGTGTTTGACAATGCTTCTGGATGACTGTCATATACGTAGAATAATTTTCACATTTAAAATGGTCATAAACATTTTCCATAATTCAGCCAATGAAGAACATTTTGACCAACTAATGACTTCAGACTGACTTCATATACACTATAAGACAAAAATTTCAAAAATTTATTTCTGTGAATCATAAAGCACTTCAGAGAACAGACTAGTACTTTCTGCAGAGGAGAACTGGAGCAGAACTGGTGCCTACCAGGCTCTGCCACACTACCAGGACAGTGTGCCTAACATTTGTAGCTATACCTCTGCAATCCCATTTCAATCACTGTAGTAAAGACAACAGAAAATAAATGAAGTCCCCAAAAATGAAAACATGATCAAGCTTTAAATGCGTACTGAGCTACAGACCACCCAGCACTGCCTATGACCGGAGTACAGAGTAATGAAGATCTAATGCAAAACATACACAATGAAGTGTTGCTTGGCACCTAATATACCTTAGAAAACATATGCAAAAAGCACGTGGGGGCTCTGACAGCTGTATGAATGCACTCAGCATTTTTTGGTGAAGGGAGAACACTTTATCAAGACATATTTTTCCATTATTTTTTGAACAGTCATTCTTTTCTGCTTTAATGCCATTCAATAACATTTTAGAGAGAAGGATAGAAATAGCGATTCTGATATTATTTCCTATGACTTTCCTCAGGCTGACTGATAGTTTGACTTTGCGTCCTGGCTTTGAAGGTGTAAGTTTGTTTTGACATACAGCCTTGCTCTTTTTCCCCACCCCTTTCTTTTATTTTGTTTCTTTTTTACTCTTTCTGTGCCTCAACTAGCTTTTAGATTTAAACACTTCGCTTAAAAAAGGTCAAAGCACTTACAATATGTAATTGCTCTGCAAAGAACATGGAATTTTAATATCAATGATGTTTTAAAAATGTATTATAAGAGCTTTCATTTGAAAGCAATTTTGGCTTTGGTGCATACGGAGTGCAGATGCATTTACAAGTATTGGCATGCTCCTTTAACACATTTTCTGAGTGCACCCTTTAATATGCTTGATTTTAACACTAAAACGGCTACTTGAAAGTATTACTCTTTTGCACTTGGGTGTCTCAACCCTCCAAACTGGATTTCCCTAACAGCATTTTAAATGCTCTGCACTTCTGCAATACAAGGCTGCAGAGAAATACATTTACCTTCACTCTACTGAAAGTAAATGATATGAAAAAAGTATACCAGGAACCTGTGCCTCCTCCCCAATTCATACACATCAAATTGAGTTCTGATGCAATGGAAAGATTCATGGGAGGCAAAGAAATCTGGAGGTAAATACTTCAGGCCCCACTGTATAGCCTATTCAGCCTTTACACAAGAAATACAGGAGGGTGTAGTTTCTAAACTACATACACACTGGTTTTGCTATGTTGTATACACTCGTGCTCAGGAACAAGCCAGAGGTAAACAACTATACTCCACTAAGTTTCAAAGTCAAATTCATGTCTTAATTCCATAGGTTTTCACATACATAAGGATAGAGTAAAACTGAAGGAGAATCTTATCTTAGCAAGGGATCGTTATGGGTCCCTTCCAACTTCGAGATATTCTAAGAATCTGAAGATAATAAACCCAATATTTGTCTAGGGTCTCAAAAGAAACACAAAATAGAAGCATTAAGAAGAAGAGGGAGGAATTTCCAAAAACTTCCAGCAGATTTATGACCATCAGTGTTTGAAAGAGGAGCTTTCCAACCGGCCAGGTTCCTTTACAGCTGTGAAATGTAACAAATGCACAGAGCAGGGATCTAAAACCGGAGGAACCTCAGGGGAGCAGAGAGCACCACCAGGAGCCTGCACGACAGCAGCTGACGAGACCTGGGCAGGGCCAGGAGCAACGGGACAGGCCCAACAGGCAGACAGGGCGCATGATATGAGGATTCCCAGTCCTCTCTTCACCTGGCTGAACACAGCTACTTAAGGGACAGGGGGAAATGGCAACAAGTTCCTGCCCGGTGCAGCAGGCGCGTCTCCTCTGTGGCTGCCCCACCTTCCTGGCTGCCCTTGCATAACGGTTACAAGGCTCTTCAAGTGGAACCAAGTAATAACGAGGACGATGGTTCCTCTAGCTTGGAGGGTCTTGCTGAGGTCAAGTTGGCCTATGCCCTGTACCAAAACTGCGCCCATAAAGAAGAAAAGACGGGTCATTGTCACAGGAGACTCCCTTCTGAAGGGAACAGAAGGCCCAATATACAGACCAGACCCATTTCTTAGGGAAATCTGCTGCTTCCCTGGGGCCTGGGTTAAAGGTGTGAAGAGAAAATTTCCTACCCTAGTACAGCCCTCAGTTTACTATCCATTATTGATTTTTCAGGCAGGCAGAAGTGAAGTTGCAACAAGAAGTCTGATGGCAATCAAGAGACACTTCAGGGCCTTGGGATGACTGGTTAAGGGATCAGGAGCAGAAGTAGTGTTCTCCTCTACCCTTCCATTTGCAGGGAATGATAAGGGAAGAAACAGGAAGAGCCAGCAGATCAATACCTGGCTCTGATCCTGGTGTCATCAGCAGAATTTCGAGTTTTTTGATCATGGGTCAGTCTACATGACACCAGGCCTGCTGGCAACAGACTGGGTACACCTGTCACAAAGGGGGAAAAGGATCTTTGCACAGGAGTTAGCAGGGGTCACTGAAAGAGCTCTAACTAGATTTGAAGGGGGAAAGGGATAAAACCAGGCTCACTAGAGATAAGCCTGGGAGCGGCATGCCAATATTTGAGGGACGGTGTTCTAATAAGGTCTTTTGGTCTGCCATCTCAAAGGAGGTAGGGGATGGAGATCCACGCAGCAGCAAAGACACAGGGGTTATAGATGTGTTAGAAACCATGGAATTGCCTGAGAATGGTCACGCAGGAATTAGGGCTTCTCCCCCCAAAATGGTGGTGGGACCAATAGCCCAACTGAAGAGTATCTACATCAATACACACAGCATGGGCAACAAACATGAGCTGGAAAACATTGTGCAACTAGAAAACTATGTTGTAGTATCACAGAAACGTGGTGGGATGACTCACATAACTGGAGTGCTGCAATGGATATCTATAAACCCTTCAGAAGGGATGGGCAAGGAAGGAGAGGCAATGGGCTAGCCCTGTATGTTAGGGAGTGTTTTGCCTGTCTAGAGCTTGATAATGGTAACAATAGGGTTGAAGGTTTATGGGTAAGAATCAGGGGGAAGGCCAAGAAAGCAGATATCATGGTGGGAGTCTGTTATGGACCACCCACCCAGGATGAAGAGGCAGATGAAATGTTCTATAAGCAGCTGGGAGAAGTCTCTCAATCACTAGCCCTTGTTCTCGTGGGGGACTTCAACTTACCAGTCTGCTGAAAAGACAATATAGCAGAGAGGAGGTTCCTGGAGTGTGTGGAAGATAGCTTCCTGACACAGCTGGTGAGGGAGCCAACTAGGGAAAGCACCCCACTGGACCTGTTGTTCGTGAACAGAGAAGGACTTGTGGGTGATGTGATGGTTGCAGGCCATCTTGGGCACTATGATCACAAAATGGTAAGAGTTTTTGATTCTTGGAGAAGTAAGGAGGGAGGTTAGCAGAACTGCCACCTTGGCCTTCTAGAGGGCAGACTTTGGCCTGTTTAGGAGCCTGGTTGACAGAATCCCTTGTGAGGCAGTCCTGAGGGGCAAAAGAGTCCATGAAGGCTGGATATTCTTCAAGAAGGAAATCTTAAAGGCACAGGAGCAGGCTGTTTCCATGTGCTAAAAGATGAGCCAGCGACAAAGGCGGCCAGCCTGGCTGAACAGAGACCTTTGTCTGGATTCAGGAACAAAAGGAGAGTTTATAACCTTTGGAAGAAGGGGCAGGCAATTCAGGAGGACTACAGAGATGTCATGAGGTTATCCAGAGAGAAAATTAGAAGGGCCAAAGCCCAACTAGAAATTAATCCGGCTACTGACATAAAAGACAATAAAAAAATGTTTCTAAAAATGCATTAGCAACAAAAGGAGGTCTAAGGAGAATCTCCATCCTTTGTTGGATGCAGGAGGAAACATAGTGACAAAGAATGAGGAAAAGGCTGAGGTGCTTAATGCCTTCTTTGCCTCAGTCTTAATAGTAAGACCAGTTGGGCTCTGGATACCAGTCCCCTGAGATGGAAGACAGGGACGGGGAGCAGAATGAAGACCCCATAATCCAAGAGGAAATGGTTAGCAACCTGTTACACCACTTAAACATACATAAGTCTATGGGCTCGGATGGGATCCACCCAAGGGTACTGAAGGAGCTGGCAGAAGTGCTCACCAAGTCACTTTCAAACATTTATCAGCAGGTTCCAGTTGGCTGGAGGTTAGCTAATGTGATGCCCATCTACAAGAAGGGCTGGAAGGAGGATCTGGAGAACTACAGGCCTATCAGTCTGACCTTGGTGCCAGAGAAGGTTATGGAGCAGATCATGTTGAGTGCCATCATGTGGCACGTACAGGACAACCAGGTGATCAGGCCCAGTCAGCATGGGTTTATGAAAGGCAGGTCCTGCTTGACTAACCTGATCTCCTGCTATGACAAGGTGACCCACTTAGTGGATGTGGATGTTGTTTACCTGGACTTTAGTAAAGCCTTTGACACCATTTTCCACAGCATTCTCCTGGAGAAACTGGCTGCTCATGGCTTGGACAGGTGTACCCTTCACTGCATAAAAAACTGGATGGAGCTGGATGGCCGGGCCCAAAGAGTTGTGGTGAATGGAGTTAAATCCAGTTGGTGCTGGTCACAAGCGGTGTTGCCCAGGGCTCAGTACTGGGGCCAGTTTGGTTTAATATCTGTATCAGTGATCTGGATGAAGGGATTGAGTGCACCCTCAGTAAGTTTGCAGATGACGCCAAGTTGGGTGGGAGTGTTGATCCACTTGAGGGTAGGAAGGCTCTACAGAGGGATCTGGACAGGCTGGATCGATGGGCCAAGGCCAACTGTATGAGGTTCAACAATGACAAGTGCCGGGTCCTGCACTTGGGTCACAACAACCCCACACAACGCTACAGGCTTGGGGCAGAGTGGCCGGAGAGCTGCCCAGCAGAAAAGGCCCTGGGGGTGTTGGTTGACAGCCGGCTGAATATGAGCCAGCAGTGTGCCCAGGTGGCCAAGAAGGCCAATGGTATCCTGGCTTGTATCGGAAACAGTGTGGCCAGCAGGACTAGGGCAGTGATTGTTCCCCTGTACTCAGCACTGGTGGGACCACACCTTGAATACTGTGTTCAGTTTTGGGCCCCTCACTACGAGAAAGACACTGAAGAGCTGGAGCATGTCCAGAAGAGCAATGAAGCTGGTGAAGGGCCTAGAGAACAAGTCCTGCAAGGAGTGGCTGAGGGAACTGGGGTTTTTTATCCTGAAGAGAAGGAGGCTGAGGGGAGACCTTACTCCTTTCTCCAACTGCCTGAAAGGAGCTTGTAGCAAGGTGGGTATCAGTCTCAAGTTGCACCAGGGAAGGTATAGATTGGATAGTAGGCAAAGTTTCTTCACAAAAGGCTGTTAAGCACTGGAACAGGCTGCCCAGGGAAGTGGTGGAGTCACCATCCCTGCAGGTATTTAAAAGATGTGTAGATGTGGTGCTTAGGGACATGGTTTAGTGGTGGATTTAGCAGTGCCAGGTTAATGGTTGGACTTGATGATCTTTAAAGGTCTTTTCCAACTTAAATGATTTTATGATTCTATAAATTCCTAAACTATGTTCAAGATCCAGAGGTTCAGAATGTAGTTACCGAGTCAAATGTTTTCTCGATTTATTCTGAAAACTCCATTCCCCAGCACCCTCAATCACAGCAAAGGCTACTGTACAGTTTTAAGAATAGGAGTGAAATCTGACCAACGCAGGTTTGATAAACTGAGTTTAAATTAAGTACCATCCATAAAACACTCTCAAGCTGAAAGAGCACTAAGTGCTAAGTATTGATTACCACTTGTCCTGTACTATATTTATCAAATGAACCAAAGTGATGGAATCATCTGATGGGCTCATTATTTATCATGCACTTTTACACAAAAATATAATAAAGTAGCTTAATGGCATGGTTTGAAATTACTTAGATCCAGACCCTATGACTCACTCATATGTTAATGTACCCATGAAGTTAATGCAAATAAATGCAGAATTCCCACCAGGTTCGTGTCTCTTAAAATGGTGCTTTCATTTAATGGGAACTAAACAAGAAAATGGAGAGATTGCGGGACATCTGTGAATCCAGTGCTTCTGCCTGCTTCCACCACAGCACACTGCCTCGTAGCCAGCAGCAAAGGAGAGGCTGTATCTTGAAGACATAGATGGTCTGCATTTAGCAATGACAACAAAGTGTTCTTGGATTTCTCATCAGATGTATGACATTTAATTCTTTGCCATTCAAGAAGAGTAATTTTAATAAAAATGTAAAATCTGTGTTTTGTCTGAAAGGAGTACCACCTTTTCAGGCTACATGGCAGACAGTGTTCAAATAGGACGTGCACACACTCTACTCCAGGAAGAGCCTACCTCACCTATGATTTGTAATCTCAGGCATCACGTTTTCTTTCTTGATTCTGAAAAACTCAATACCAGGTACCCAGATACTAGCATACTCAGATGGACATACGCATCTGCTATGCACCGGAAATACAGCTGTTCATGTAATTCACCATCTAGTGAACCATAGGGTTGGACTAGATGATCTCTGAAGGTCCCTTCCAGCCCAAACCGTTCTGTGATATACCATGCTCAGGCAAGTACCAGTACAGCCATTTATCACCACACATCAAGAAGTACTGTGAACCCAATACAGTACTAGCTACCTGTTTTAGACAGTTTGCCGGTACTTCTGTTACTTGACGAGCTATCTCCTCTTGTCAAGACAGTTATCCCACCAAAACTGGCTGTCTTAGTTATGGCTGGCTTCAAATTTCGATTTGAGCTGTCCGAGTCTGTGCTGCTCCACGGCCTCTGGTGGTCTGTCCATTTCAATTCGTTCTCCGTACTGCTCTGTCGACTGCCAGATGCCTTCCCCACGCTGTCTCTGTTACCCCTATGGACATCAGGAAACAAAGATTTAAACACAAACAAACCCATGTCAGGGCAGGGTCTGTCTTTGGGTACCCTGCAGCAAGCCTAATAAAGGAAAATTAAATACTTTGCATTTATGAAAGCATGTCTGAAACAGGGAATTTGACCTCCATACTCGTCTGCCTGCAGCAAGTAAACACTGCTATACCCTTTTACATTCACAGCACTGACCACTGCTCCCCTTTCGTATATATCCTAAGAGCATTTCACTGGACAAAGCTGACGTACCAATATTATGCAGCACTTATGTAGCATTGCTGTTGCTTTTTGATCGGTCTCTTCCCTCAGCCAACCCTTTGCTACTTTTCCCTTTGCTGTCCATCACCTGTAATGTTTTTCTCACTAACTTCACTTGCCCTCTACCTTTGTCTTAATATCCGTCCTCCTTATTTCTACTGCACCTTGTCACCACTCATCATCTGCTCTGTAAAGTTATCCAGAATCTTTCCCTAAACATGTGTCCTCCCAGTGTGACCCCAAACTCTTCAGTGCTAATGCTCCACTTAGAGACCCCCCAGTTGGGTGCTTTTTTTTTCCCCTCTGCATACAGTAATTGCAAAAAAATCTCTAGGTTGAGACTGTCCTTGAACAGCTGCAGAGCACCCGGTGTACTGTAACACCACAGTAAACTGTGAGCAGAATTTGGAGGAAAATTTGGCTTATTTAAGGTAAACTGCTTACAATGTGGCACTAAAATGACAAACCAGCATGTCTACCACAGTTTAGTGCATCACAACTGTTATCCCAACTGATGCTAATAACAGTGGCTTTTGGAAAGCTTTTAGAAGACATTTTCCACCCCTCTGTCTTATTTTACAGTATAACACCTTGCAGGCTCAAAACTGTTTCTACAAATCAAAAGGATGGGACTGTATCTTTTTTTTTTTGGTCCCCTTTCTCCTTGTGAACATAGCTCCTGCTTTTTATTTAAAGAACCTGCCAAGCTGTGTCACTCAGGATGTGAAGGAGCAGCATCTCAAAGACAGGATCAGGCTGGTGCGTTCCTTGCCTGTGATGAGAGCCTCTCACAGATGTGATCAGCAGTATTAACCTGTTGACCTTTGTTAGACCCAGAGAGTAGGAAAGCATGAAGAGAAACAGCACAGAAGAAACAACATAAAAAAAGGAAAAAGATTTTTAAAAGCAATTATCCTCAAGATTTAATTGGAAAGAAAAAAAAACAAAGTATATTATTTACAGACTCATGCATTCTTGTGCTTAGAAATTAAAATTCTCTTATATTCTAGTGGAAAAGAAGGAGAGAAATACAGTGCTTTTGCATCCATTATCTGGGGGTTTGAGTTACAAAAAATTCCTTTTTATTCCCCAAACGATATTAAGAGTGTCTGTGTGTAAAATGCCTCCTTACTCCTGCATGCCCAATCCCAGACTCTCAGATCATGAAGGCTAACCCAAAGCATGGAGAAAAGTTTTTCTGCCTGCTGTCTGTGGCCACGGGACACAGCTCCAGATGCTCCAGCCCTGCTCCTTATCTGGTGCAGCCTCACCATCTCCGTGGCTGCTGTGCTGACATGCAGAGTCAGCAACCACACATCAAATCCTGCATCCTTTTCTCCTCATAGGGAAAAATTATATAATACAGATGGTATAGGTTTGAAGTGACACAAACTATTGCTGTTACATATACAAACCCCAATCCATACGGACAGCTAGTGATCACCCTACTTCTGCCTAGCTATCCACGTACCTTACTGCTTCTGAAAGCACCCATTACTTCTGCCCACTCTGCTTAAGAGTTGTGGCAGCTGACTGACTTTAAAAGAAGCTTGTAATGCTCAACCCTGGTTGATTTGAACTGAACCCATGGGAGCTCACGATGTGGGAAGAGAGCCTTTCTAAGCCTCTCAGAGGACCACTGTCGCCACCAGGTTGGGTCTTCAGCTGATCCAGTGTGTCAGCTGATAGAAGTTCTCCATGAAAATATGGACTGATTCCTACTGATTCCCTGTGGCTTGGGACATGATCTGGGATACAGGATACATCTGAATGTTCTCGGGGCAGAAGGAATTGGAGTTTAGAAGACAAAGTTCACAGAGAAAAAGTTTCAAAACATTGCTGCTTTAGATAAGGGAACTTCAATCAGTTTCACCTCATTGTACTTTTACTTCAGCTTTTAATAAACCAACAAAAGGAAAAAAGGTCAGTCTGGGCACCAGTCTGTGAAACGTGCCTGTCGTATATACTAGAGTAAAATGAACTTCCACCAGTCAGCCACCCCCAAATTGTGGCATTCTGAGCAGCTGAAAAATCTCATATCGTTCCTGAGCCAATGCTCTGTAAAACTGAAGGAAAGGGTCCCACTGTGACCTCCTCATTCAGAGAGTGTGGGATGAGCAGGGCAAGAACTCTGTTCTCCATGCTCCTTTCCAACCAGAAAAATGACATACGCACACCCGCCAAGGTCTCCCTTGGTGAAGATACAGATAGAATCACAAGTGAGAGTTACTGGGAAATGAATATTAAATAAACTCATACAAACCTAAACAGCTGTCTTTTCTTATGGGTATCATTGCATGTACTACTGTCTTCCAACAGCCTACTGAAAAATGAAAAGAAAGATTATGGTAACAGACATGGTAATTCAAATTTATCTGATCTGTAAAGCTATGTTTAATTTGTAGCAACATTTTGCAACTTCGCTAGATTCACAGTTTAAAAAAACAAAGCTAAAATTGCCCTCCCTCCCTCTCCCATAATTGTGCACAGTCAACTGAACATAAGAAATGTCAGCCTGGGAGGCTGAGGTCCATTTAACATTTCCTGTTACCGAGCAAGGTAATTCTCAGAACCCAAGGAACCATACATCTACATCCAAAAGAAAATTCATAAAAATATCACCCAATAAGAACATAAAAAACGCAAGCCAGCAAAATACTGCATATATAATTTTAAGCACTTGATAAGTTGCTTGGAAATCTCTGCAGCTCAGAGAGATTCTCAGGTTCTCTGATGAAAAAGAAAGGCAAAGCACTTAAACATATACCTAACTTTCAACACAGCAAATCAGCAAGATTGCTCATGTGCACGGAGCCAAGCATGAGTTTAAGTGCTTCACCTGATCAAAGGCTGTAAGGCATGCAGAAAGGAAAAGCAGTGTTCTGAGGAAGGCAGCTGAAGTCCCCCTCCTGACAACAACAGTGCAGGCAGCAACAGAAGCCCAATTTCCAACCTGTCCTTTTCTTGGTCTCCACTTGGGTATGCATTCTCACACCAGGAAAGCTGGTCAGCCAGCTCATGGGTTCGAGCAAAGCGAACCATGTGCAAACACCAGAGCTGGCCGCATTCTCCTGCACGCAGGTGTGGGATTAAGTGCATAAATCAATGGAAACCTGGCTATGACGTTTGTGGTTTATACCATAAAGGTCCCCACCCTACCCTCAGCCGCGCAGTGCCTAAGTGAACAACTGTGTCACATTTACTGTCCCATCCCTCCAGAGAGGGAGAAGTAGGTTTATGGGAGCATCTGCCTTTTGCTTTTTGGGTTCCTCTATTGAATTTTTGATTTATTTTGATAAAACATATCTCCATAGTCATGATACACAAGAAGCAGCTGAGGAAATATCCTTGGCTCTCCGAATATGAGATGGTTCAATGACAGTGGCCATTACCTCCTGAGGGCATTCCCTCATTTCATTTACAGGACTGTCCATTGGAAAAGCTGGTTTGTACCATTGCTGTGGAATCATTTTCTATGGGAACAGCCTTACCCATAAATGCATCTGACAGATAAAAGTATGGACAGAGATAGAAATACTGTGAAAGATAACCTCCCCTTCTCCAAGGGGATGATAAACAGTTTTAAAACCTGCACAGGACAGACTTGGGCTAGCACTGCTCAAACACTCACCAGTGAAATTCCCAGCATTTTGTTTAAAATCCTTATCTGCCATAAGGGTACATAATTTCTAAGATTTTCAACATGGTTAAGCTAATTTATGGCTGCTATGGAGCTACCACTTCGTATTTTGTAGATCTTAAACACAGTTTCTTCTTCCCTTTGCTTTAAGTGGGTTTATTATAATAAAAAGAACATCCATAAGAACTATCACACAGCAATGTAAAGTAACACTTGGCTCAGATTATCACCTTTTCATTACTACAATGCAGCAGTAAAGCAGGTCTGGTCTGGGGGACTTGTGAGCCTTCACAAGCAACGAGTGAAGTCAGTGCTGCTGCTCAGCCCCACAAGAGAGCAGGTAAAACAACAGAAAAACAATAGTGGTGTTTCATAAATACCATCATCCAGCCACTGCTAGAGTGCTTTTTAAAAATCAATAAGTTAAATTCTAAAGGCACTCCAGAGACAAATTGGTCATCTGAAATGAAACCTTAGGTGGGCTCCCCCTCCCACAATCTGCTTTTTAAACTGAAATGCAAAGTCTTAAGAAAGCAGCAGTAACACCTTATCTGCTCAGATACAGCACCGCAAGGCAACCTCTTTTAGCCCCTCTTAAAGCACAGAAACACTGCAGATAATACGGATTACAAATTTGCTCAACAGTCTTCACATTAGGATAAACAACTACAGAACTATAGATAGACAAAATAATAAGAGAAACAGCTAAGTTTAACACAAAAAAAAAAAAAAAAAAAGCTATATTTTACCTGTTTTCCACAAAAAGGTTTTCCTGGGAGCAAACTGACTGAAAAATAAAAAAGGCATTGTATCAGACGTTCTAGATATGCTCTGCTGTTCCATTTCCTTCCTTGATTTTAGAATTACCTCCCCTGTTCAGGCTTAAGGGGATTTCAATTCATGCATCATTTGCATTTGCAGAAGACAAGAGGGAAAAAAGGTCAAGAATAAGGTCAGGCCAGTAAAATAAATTCCATGCATTACAACACATTGCCAACAAGGGGTCTCAGTTTGAAAACAAACTGAAACTTCTCAGTCCTGAGATCAGAAGAAGGTGGTATGTGCAAAATACTGGCAATTCGAAGGGGAAGAACATTTTTCCTACATAATATAAGGTTCCACTGCTCTGCCCTACCACCTCAAAATAAGATTGCAGAATAGCACAGAGCTGCGAGTAGGAAGGACAAACAGGAGGAAAGCATGCAGAATTGACAAAGTTCTTCAAAGGGAGAGAAGATACTGCAGTACTTAGAAATACTGTGTGATTTCACATTTTACAGTTGGAGAGAAAACAGTCATACCTGCACTGAGATATAAAATTATGATAATCATCTTAATAATAATATTAACAACAATAATAGTTTATTGCAAAAATGTTCTCTGCTGGAGGGCTCAGATCCCAAGAAAGGTGAAGGACTCAGAAGAAATAAATCCTATGGGCAAGTGTATAATTCTTTTGGCATTACTTAATTTTTTATGCAGAGAAATGAAGCTGTGCTCAATTTCCCATGAATAATTCTCCCTCTTTGATTTTTTCGTTTCCCTCCTATTTCATGTTCACTACACGAAGTGCCTCGTAGCTGTCACTGGATTATATCTCCATGAGGTACAGAAGAAAGGATAGTCAGTACTTGCACTGAATTTAAACAAAAGGCAGGCAAAAGGAGGAGGGCACCAGAGATCATGCCCATTACTTCTGTAACAATGGGACTCAGCTCAAAGAATAATGCAATGCCATCATTAGCTGTGCCAAATTTTAATGGTATGAGATATGCACAGATTTGGGATGTTTCTGTTTCGAAAAGGGTGAGTTAATGACCTACTCAAAGAGCACTGGCCGATACCAGAAGCAACCCCTGCTCATTCCCAGTGCTCCAGCAGATGCATGGGCAAAGTTTTCCCTTGGCACTGCAGCCAGTGCCATCCCATTAGTTTACACAAGGAGGGAATTTAGCCCCGAGAAGGCAATGTGGTTTCTCATTAAAGCTGTAACTCACCCACCCAGCATCCGCATCAGGGAACGTCTGACAGCTCTGTGGGCTTCCCTGGCAAGCTCTCATCCTGCACTCCTACTAAACACGCAAGGCTCTGGGCTGCATCACTGGCAAGTGTGCCTCTCCTTAGCAGGATATCATCAGGAGCAAGTTCTCCATTGCCAGGGACCAAATGCCCACCAGCTACAGCAGACCTAGGATTTCACCCCAGGTTGAGAGGAGACACAAATTGTTCCACCTAAAACCACTGGGATCCTTCATACAACTGCCTCTTCTCTCATGTTGTGTACCTTACTCACAAGGTTTCAATAACAAATGTGGCTGTGCAGACTTCAGCGAAGTCTACCTACCTACAAGCATAGTGAAATCACCCCGTGGGCTTGTACAACCTCAACTGTGGGGGTGTGTCTTCACTTTGAGGTTCATGATAGGCATCCGAGTGTTGACTTCACTGCAGTCATATTTCCAAAGCAGCGTTATAGCTGCTCTTCCAGAACAAGCGAGTAAAAATCTTTGCTTAGACCAGAGTACTGGTCTGCATCCCCGCAAATTTACAAAAACAAAGGGGCATGGTACCTGTCTGAAATGTTTTCTAGATTTTATTTTTTCAAGTTTTTAAAAAGACTGGGGCATAAAGCATAATAAATATCGGGGATTTATATTTTATCAACCAAGTAGAGGTCTGCTCCCTTTTCAGTGTCTTTATGGGAACCACTATCAACTGCATTATAGGCTTAAAGACAGAGTCTGTAATAAGTCTATTTGTCTTCCTGGCTGATGATGCTGGCACAGGGCCACACAATCCCTGGAAACTGTTTTTCAGTACAGGTGTGAGGCTGAGAGGCAGAGAAGACAGGCACTTTTTTATTATGTTTTTCTTACTGTTAAAAATCAGATGGCTAAGCAGCTCTGGATTGCAATTTAGCTACTACAAGGTCAGGACTCGCTTTCCTGATCTATAGCATCAATAATGCTCAATTTAAAGTACCAGGAAAGCTTAAGTACACAGCATAGCTGTTGTCAAAAACATTCTTAAAACACTTGGATCTTGTATACTCAGACACTGACAACAAACCTACAAAAAGAAAAAAGTTATGTAAGATTACCTACAAATTTGCCTCCTTGGAGACCTCTGCATGCAAGATTTCCATTAGGGTGCTCTGTTTGACTAATTGTCATTGATGAAATGAGTATTTCACTCTTCCAATTTTGCAGAACCTTTTAAAGTCTCAACTGGAAAATGTGCATCAGCTCTGCCAGTGCACTAGGTATGCTGGGGGTTGTTGCTCTTGTTTTTAATTACATTAGCCAACATAGATAACTATTAACATGTAGCAATATCCTGCAGTGGATACCTTCAGGTAATCATTTTCACGTCAGTTAACAAGACATGATAGATCTCAGGCTTCCAACTAATGCTTATTGCTTGATCTGCAGCCACAAACAAAAGCTCTGTACAGCAGTACAGGAGTTTTAGTACCTATGGGTTTATGGTAGCTAACACGAAGCATGTCTTTGTTTTGGTTTCATTAATTTTAAACCCTCCTCTTCCTAATATTTTCCTACTAGAAGGATAGGACAGGCTGAAGCTGCCTTTTCATATATTTCTTTCGTGACTGTCTTTAATCAGAGAGTAATAAAGAACCTCAGTGTTTTCTTAAGTAGAGGAATCATGATTTATTTTATCTAAAGGATCTGGCTCTTCAGAATACACTCCTTAGTCAAAAATAGCCATTACAATTAACAAAAAATAAGCAGCATGGTGTATTTCCTCTAATAAGTTCCATGTGTAACATGGGCAATTCTAGCATTTGTGTAAGTATTAAAACATCTAACATTTTTCAGTGAATACACAATGATTACTAGAGAATACATTTATGAACAATGGATGGTCCTTACGTGATTCTGGCTCATGAGGTTATACATTGCATTAACCTTGAAGAATGAAATTTCCCCCATGTAATTTGATTGCTAGTCTTTAGAATCAATTTTCTGCATGCTTAAAAGCCAAACGTAGAGTACCATTTACACACACATTTGGGATTCTCAGTTAAATCTACAATTTGAATTAACACACGGGAAAAGAACATCATCTACTTTTTTTTTAATTCTTTTAAATTGTTCTTTGTCTTTCTTGGACAATTATTTTTCAACCTGCTAAAAGCAACTAAAGAAGTTCAGACAAGAATCTTCTCCTTTACAAGACCCAGATACTCCAACTACTCTGCTCCAGCGCACTTGGCTGTAAAATTCACAAATTGTTGTAAAACTAAGTTTTCAATGAAAGCATGGTTAAAAAAGGAAAGTTGTAGGCTTTGCAAATAAAAACTAACCTTGAAAACAGCTTTGAGCATAACAGAGATCATGCAGCGCTGTTTTACTGTTAGCAGCCTGTAAAGTTTGAGGTGCACTTTGTAGTTCTTATTTCAGTGAGTTATTAACTGTTTATTTCTTCAGCAGTCCTTTTATCAAGATATCACATTAACATTCTTCTCAATTCCTGCCATTTGCTATGACTCTACACATGACAGGAGTCATTAAAACCTCCAGCTCCCCTTGTCAAAATTTATGATAGCCAACACAGCAGATGGAAAACTTGCCAGAAAGTATAATTTAAACTGACTAATATCAGACTAATCATCATAAGGACTATCATAATGATGGCATTATTCATGAACATATTTTTTTTGCTAAAACCTTCCCACTTGGAAACGAAGATATCTGGCACACTAGAGTGCTGCAAAATCAAAGGAAGGACAAAAAAGCTTTCTGTTGGCTCATATGTGGGGTCCAGGGTAAGATATTTTTCACAGCACCTGAAACACGCACAGAATTTTTTGCCCCTATAACCAGACTGCCTTTTCCTCCTAAATTTTTTTTCAGAGTTCTGAGTCTTGGGCTGGTATGTTATGCACAGAGTTTTGGGTAACTCAAACATGTTTATAGAGGGGTGCTAGGTGCAACAAGTTAAAGCAGTACTCTTGACCTTCATGGCTGCCCTTTGGAGACCTCTCATGCAAGCTCTCTTCATGCACACTCTTGATTAGAAGTGAAGTATCTATAATCCATTTGCTAAGGTTTATAAGCAAGGCACTGATAAAGGCTTGACTACAGCACTGTAAACAGTATAGAGATAATAAAAATACCACATGATTAATCCCTCCCTGTCTCTCTGCATCTGTGATTTGCAGGATGACAAGGTTTAGGTACCTACCTCGGAGAAACCTGGGGAGAACTGGATTAATTAATGATTGCAGAGGGCTTTAAAACTATAAAGTCTTACATGCAGTATGTGGCTACCTATAATAGGAAGCCATTGCTCTCTTTCTAAAATTGAAAAAAATTACATTGTCCACCACCACAACCACTGACATCATCCTAAAAACACCTCATATCTGTGAGGAGTGCTCCACTCAAAAAAGCTCAGCTAAGACATATATTCCTGTTAATATTATCGGTACAGCTTGCTGAAATTCACTGCGCTACGATGCTCACTAACACCTGCAATAGCAGTGAGAGAGAGAGCAAATGAGTGGATATGAGAGAGAGAGGGAGAGATTTCTAACATTGCTGATCTTTAAAAATGCTCACTCCCAATCCATTTAAGATGTCTGCCACAAACCATACTGTTACTTAGGTCTTGCCACTCGGAGACGCTAACCCAACGAACCACAACCACCTCCTGATGTGGGCAATTAAAACGCTCACTGCTTGCCTATCTTTAAAACTCATGTATCTAAAGATAAAAACAGCAGCGCATTGTGGAGCGAGGTTCAGCACGCTCTTCCAGCCACTTCCATTTCCCAGCCTGGCATTTCTAGCTGCTGTTTGTGATAGAAACTGCATTATTTTGGCAACAACTTTCCTTACGGTATTTTTAAACAACATTTTGCCTCATTTGAAGTCTGCTTCAAAACCCAAGGATTTTTTGGTTTTGCACGAGCTCCTTTGTAATAAGCCAGAAACAGCAACTTTCATATAGGAAACAGGTTGCAAAGAGGCTTCTGCAGCCCTCAAATGACTCAGTAACTCTACCATATATACTGTGACAGTATTTACATCAGACCCATATGCTGAAAGCAAAACGTAAACCAAAGGGCCTCAGCTTTTGCTGGAATTGTCTCAGTTAAGAAAGAAAAAGCGAGGCTAAAAACATTTAGATGTGGCAAGCTACTTATTAAAAAGCAAAATAACTTATCACAAGTGAGACAACACGCACCTTAAAACTATACAATGTATTCTGCTAAAGAAGAGTAACTTGCATGTTTGCAACTCCAAAACCAGAGAAAAATAAAAGGATATCTAAAATAATACTACTAGCCCTGCAACACATGAACAGTTTTAATTTAAAAGGACACTGCCAAATATGATTTTCAGTGACAGTTTTAAGTGGGTTTATTCCCATATTCCCCTAAGCAGCAGAGCTCCCACTGAGATGTGAGATAAAGAAATAAAACGTTGACTTTTTTCTTTTTTTCCCCTTTTAGGATCCCCTCACTACAGTTTTATAGCAAATTATGATTTTCCTCCTTTTTCAGGAACATGAGGTATTGCTCACAGATCCTTCCTATTTAAACGTTTTCCTCTAGTAACGTAGCTTGTTGTGCAAGTTCTGATTTTTTGGTAAAGGCAGGAATTATAATGCCTATTTCATTTTATTCCTTTCAAAACAAAATCATCAACAATGTGACCAACTCTTTCTGATGGCAGAAACACAGTTCCTTAATTGGTCATTTCAAAAAAACCCATGCAACTCCGTGTTTAACCTCTGGCTTTTCTTTGTTCTTACTGTCTTAGTGTTGCATCACTGGTCTAAAGAAACAAAACCATGAGGAAGCTCTGCAGAAGGGCAGTTACAAAATTTGATTCAGCTTGAAACAAATACGAAATAACACAGCTATTTGAAATGATTGAGAGTGTCCATTTAAATCACTGCTCTTTGGTTGGCAAAAGAGTAGAAAAAAAGAAGGAAACCTGGACCCACACGAACATGAACATTCAAAGGAAAAGGATTAAGCACTCCCCAGACAACATGCTGGGCCTGATCTCTCCTCTACCCTTCTTCCTGCAGCTCTCATCACCTCTTTCTCCAGCAGCCAACCTCCACACCTCTCAAGCTCTTCTCAGACTCTCTGCGCCAATCGCCCTTCCCTGTCGCCTCCAGCTCCACAGGGGAAGTCCAGTTGTGGTGTTTGTGTTGGAGGGGGGCAAGACTGACTACCGGCGAAGGTATGGCACTAAAGAGGCAATTAAAACAACTACTCACATCTTGTGCAAATATTCTCTCCCTCACTCTCTGATACTCCTCTTCTCTCTCTTCAATTGATTTACTTCGTCTGTCATCTCTAAATGGAAGAATTCTGTTTTGCTGAGCAGAAAGAAAACCAGGAGGGTTATATAAGTTGAGCTGTTAAAAACTGCCGTTAAGTAACTGTCAGCTGAGAATAATAAAAGTTCACTTAAACAAATGAAGCATGAAAACGATAGCTGTCGTTCCTGCACGAAGCGCCCTGCGAGGCTGGGCACCCGAGGGTTTCCAGTTAGATACTACACGTGGGTTTGTAGAACGGGTGGCCAACACAAGGCTTTCTGCACAGCTTCTGTGGACCCGCCATCCTAAAACTGGGTGTTCTCACCCCAAGCCTAAGTGCCATTGCTCTCAACTGCTAAGATTTCTGGACTGTCCTACCAGCTGCAAGAAGGAGGAGGGCAAGCAGTGCTGTGCTACCTACGAAATTGAGAAAGAGAAGGGAAACTAGGCTGCAAGAGCTAAACTGCAAACCCTAGGAGAAACCCACCAAAGTCTATGTGTACAAGGAGGAAAAGTCCCAAATATTCGGCACGATAGTTTTAACCATTTCCACGCCATAAGGAACCCTCGACTTCAGTTTCACTGGGAAAAGAAGGGCCATTTGTGCCTCTCAGTAAACTGCAGTGCAGGAAATGGCAGTGCTGTGGAAGGGAGGAGAGGAGGACCCCCGACAAGAAATGCTTCATTGGCACTTGGGTTTCAAGTACCGCTCCTTCTCCCCTTGCACCCCAGCATCTGGTGAGACTGGTCATGCTGCCTTCCTTTGGCTGATCCCCACGTTCCCCACACCCTGAAAACACTTGGGGTTTGTTTTCGAAGCCAACTCGAATGAAGCGTAACTGGCAAGGCTGCTATGTACAAATGAAAGTCAAGGAAAAAAAGGGAGAAAAAGAAAGGAAAAATCAGTCCTTTACTGAAAACATGAAGGAGAGTAGCAATGAGAGACGCATTGGCAGGTCCCTCCACAAATATAACCTAAGCAAAGAAAGCATACGCTGTCTTCTTACCTGTGAGAATGTTCTCATAAAAGCAATTCATGTCAGAACCCTTTTTGATTATTTTTTTTGTTAGTATATTCCACATACACAGTTTGCACTGGATTGAAACAGCACAACACCTGCTTTTAAAGGCAGCACAAACACACACATTTCCCTGGCGCTCCCCTACTCATCGGGCTCACCTGAGGTAAGGTAGTGTTATGGCACAGGCAACACAGAGGGGGAAACGTCTGCCACAGTACATGCACAACAAGCAAGTAAGTTACACAGACAGTAAAAGGTGGTGAGGGCACAGGAGGAGGGAGGGAACTGAAAGATGAAACTGATTTATTTTTGGTCAAAACTTCATTTAGGATGGTTTAAAAAGAAAAAAAAAAAAATCAACCTGGCCTCACCATCACATGTTTATTTGGGGCAATTTTTTAAAAAGTTTTTTATTTCCTCTCTCCTTTCTGGGCTACATCAGTTTATCATCGGTTCATACTGAAATCCATTTCTGAATGAGTACAATGGAAGGAAGAAGCTGTAGGGAGCGGAACAACTGCCATAGTTAGGCGAGACATTGAGAAATGCGACTGACACAGCCTTCCACGCAGCCCGGAGCCGCTGGCATTCCCCCTCCCGTGGGCATGCAGCAAGTCCTGCGCCAAGCAAACCACCCATGCAAACCCACACACTGCCACGGCTGAAGCGGCCACGCCAGGGCTCGATGCTACCCACGGTGGTACGTACGCCAAAGGAGGCGGGGAGGGGGGCAGGAGGGCAGGGGAGGAGGAAGAGAGCAACAACAAAAGAACAACAATAACATCAGTCAGCCCACCTTCAAAAACAGAACAAATTTCAGCAACTCTCGAACCGAGAACCAACCTGATTGTCTTCTTTATCAATACTAGAGTTATCTCGCTTCAAGATAAATCGCTTCTGGGATTCTTCACCTTTTTCATCTTTTAAATGTTCAGAAAACCTTTGCTCTGGTCTGCCAGCAAAGTAAAACATAGCAATAAAAAAATCTTTCTTTTGGTTTTGCTTTGATCTTTATTTCTCAGTGCTCTTTGTTTTCACAGAGGCATTCAGTGCAAAAGCAGTTAACATTTCTGGTCATGGTGAGACGCTGCCTATAGCTGTCTGAGGCTGCTGTATCGCTGCTAGCTGTTATTGCTATAAATAGCTTTTGTTGTTGTTGTGCAGCAAGGAGCGGGAATCCAAAGTCTCAGTCACTGAAATATTTAGACTCTCCTCACTGTGACTGAAGGACAGGGAAAACAAATTAACATACTGTATGTTAATTTGCTTCCTTCAGTAGCTGTGACCTCTGGCAACACTGCTACTTACTTAGGCTTATCCACCTTTAAAAGTAAGGAAAAACTGATAGAAATCTGAAAAACAAGAGTTTCCTCACTCCTAATAAACAAAACCAGTAAATGGGAGGGACTGATGGTGTTTTGGCTTAAACAAAATATTATCTCATCACCATTAAGTGGGGAATACTCCAGAACAATCACAGAGTATCAATTAGTTCACTGATTTAAACCCATCCAAACATTTATTTATTTATTTTTAAAAGTCAGACCCTACTGGTTAAAAGCTCAACATTTTCAGGTTCGTCAGCTGGTAGGATGCTGTTCCACGTTTTCACCTTGTGCAAAAAGCAGCACCTCATGTCACCTCACCTTATGCAAAAAGCAAATTTTAAGAGGCATCTCATGTCACCAAGCTGGTCACTGCCAACTCCTTGTCAATAAATTACACTTCAGCCTGTACCACTCCTAGACCCAAGCCCCTAATGTTTTATGCTCCACTGATGTCAATAGGGCAACCAATGACCTCAAGAACTGAGCTGGGATTCATATGTTGTTATCAACCAACTGAAGGGCTGCTAACGCACAAGCTTTTTTCTAAAAGCAGTAATGTGCTGTGTCATGCTGTGAGGTTTCTATCAGGGAAAACCTGATACAAACTTTACACTCTTGTGCTGAAGGAGCCGCTAACAGCAGTACTGGTAGGAGATGCTCATGTCTAGAGGCTTACATAAACAAAACACAAAGCTTCCACTGATATTAATGGACCAATTCTGAAGAAATCAAAGGTAGAATTTACAGAAGTCAGTGACTTTGGAAACAGAAGTCCTACACAAACTTTAAAATAAAAACCTCAGCTTCATCTTATTTCAGAATAGAAAACTAATCCAGATGCGTAAATCAGCCACCATTTTGTTGTTAGAGCATTCCGATTTGCACTTAAATAATTAGCAATGGATTTCAAATCAAAATACTGCACATATTCATGCCATAATTACAGTGCATTACAATTCACTGTCAATGTGCAGGAAACATTTGTCATGAACTGTTAGGAAGACAATATTAAGAGACAGCAGATCTCCTGCCTCTCTCTCTGTATTAATTTGAAGGACTCCCGCTTCTGCTCACAATCTGCAGTTTTGTGACAAAGTGCCAAAACATACTGGCCTGATTTCCACAAATTCTGAGAATTCAAGAAACCTTTGCCCATCATCCATAGATGCTAGCACTAACAGATAAAGGGCCCAATGCATGAAAGTCAACAGACTCTCCGGATGCCCTACTAGCCTCCTTTTGGGAAAGCCCAGAGGAGCATGGCTCTCTGCATAGTTTTCTAACCTAATGGGTCATTAGTGATGTCTCCTTATAAACAGAAAGGATACAAAGCCCCGTTAATGGGTTGCTGGGTGGGTTGTTCTGCCTTTGCTCCCATTAATGAGCACTGTGCCTGCACAGCCAGAAATGAGGATTCATTCCCCTCAAATATTCTGCTTTGACAGAACCAGCTGAGGAATGTTATTTTTCTGGTTTTACATCCTAAAGCACAAACAAAATTTCTGCAGTTGTACTATCAATGTAAAATATATAGTTGTAAACTATCTGCTGAGCATCTAATAAACTATATACCAAGCATAATAAAATAACTGGGATTTTAAAATGCAGAGAAAAAAAGTAATCAAAAATGAGAGAGAAAAAAGCTTGAAAAAGCAATTTGGGAAAATGTCTCCTCCAACTCCTAACTTATTTAAACAACAACATGGTTTTCATATTTCATAGCATAATTTTCATTTTTTAATCCCATTTTCACTTACTTTACGATTTATAAAACGTTTCCACTTGTCAGAAGAGAATAGGAGAAGCGTGAGATCAAGCCACGAGCCTAAACTAATGATCCAGTATGTGCCTGTTAATAAAATGAATCTACAAGCCCAGTAGGTGATTAATCTCCAGTTGTGAAAAGAAGTTTGCTTGGGCAGAGAGACTCTGCGAATGTGCAGAGCATTATGGAGTGCCACAGTACTACCAGCGCTGTGAGAAGGTCCATCCCTCCCAGTCATCACTGCAACTCTGGGTCACCGTTGCCAGTGAGGTTGCAAACAGTATGACCAGCTCAGTTAATAAGGATGCAAAGCTGAGGGAAGACTGTCAGGTGAAAAATAGGATACCGCAGCAACAAATATCTTCAGGTACGCCAACCTGCAGGCCTCCCTCAAACATTAAAAATCAGAAAAGAACATGTAGTTGAAAGAAACGTAAGCTAACTATTTTAAAGAAGATATCAGAGTCCAACAATATTTACATGTGTTTGTGTTTTTTTCTTCAATACCATTTACTGCATTTTCTTGTCTA
This sequence comes from Strix aluco, assembly GCF_031877795.1. Classification (NCBI taxonomy): domain Eukaryota; kingdom Metazoa; phylum Chordata; class Aves; order Strigiformes; family Strigidae; genus Strix; species Strix aluco. Next base: position 156,908,986 of record NC_133931.1, read on the forward strand.
ACATCTATTGCAAAAATGTATTATTAGTAGAATACAGATGGCAAACAACATTTAAAACTAGTAAGTGGAACCAAATGCTCTAATTTTTGGATAGAGAAGAGGTTGACTCTGCAAAGATTTGGGTCTGGTCCTCTGATGGAAGTCAGGGCAAGTTCCACATTCACAGCTTTAAAGTTCCCTGTAACCATATAATGCATTTGCTAAAAGGAAGCAGAGTCATTGTGGTTATTATGGGAAATCTGTTGCATTAGTTTATGAATTTGCAGGTGAATCAACTGCTTGAAAATGGAAGAAAATCATACGTAATTTTTAGTAAGATGCAGTATACTGTCAATACACTAATACAGTATATAATTACAGTAATACAGCAGATACAGTGAATTCATCTTCTGAGTCTTAAATTAATAACATTAACATTTACTTCTCTCCTAAGCTGTTTTTATCCCTGATACTGTCAGTAGTAGAGTCTGCACAATATACCAAATTGTGTTCATGCATTTAAGGGAGTGAATTTATCAAGCTTATTTCAGTACTGGCACAAATTAAGATTTTACTCAAGTCAAAGCATGGTTTACAATTACCCATGTAAAATCAGGAACTTACTCACTACTACCACACTGGTTACCTAATTTATATCTTCAAATCCTAATCACACCTCAGTTTAATTTTAAGTGGTAAAAATGGGATTTGCACGGCCTTTTTACAGATACACTGAATACTTCTGAAGACCTTATCACTAACTCGAGTACTCTAACTATTTACAGATCTTCTGAAAAAAAACCTCAAACAAAACAACCTACAATACGTATCCTATATGGGTGGGTTAAACCTGTCCACACAGTACACCCATCTACATGCTAACAACCATACACAAGAAAACAGACAAATATATGCATACAAAGAGCTCTGCCCACCTGTATGACATTCAGTATTTATTTAGCCCCCATGTCTGGAAACAGTAGATCACCTAAAAACCTCAAATCCCACTGCTCAAAAAAAGCTTACAGAGGAAATACCAATTCTCTTTTAAGTCAATAGGAATTTTGCAATTTGGGAACTGTACTAAGAAAAGTGAAAGGTATACCGAGTATACCCTAAAGGCTCAGAAACCAACACACAGTGAGGGGGAAATCACACAGGCTAGAGATACAAAGTTTGGGGTGTTTTTTTGTTTGTTTGGGTTTTATTTCATATAACCTTTTGATCTTCCAAATTTTTATTGCTTGACAGTATGGGTGGAAGCAAAACATCTATGCCCTAAAAATGCAACTTCACAAAACCACAATGGCATATAAACTCATTTAATATTTCCTAAATGTGTCAGGTAGCTCAGTCATCTTTCTGGTAATGTGTTCCAGAACAAAACACACAGCGCCTTTTCTCCTTCCCTGTAAAGCTTTTGATCAGGCGCTACGAATGTTTAAGAGAAATTGGATCTCAGAGTGTTAGTGCTCTTTTTCACACATCCTCAAGCAGCTGGGCAGCCCCCTTTTCACCCCCAGATCTGCCAGAAAGCTTAGGCCCTTTCAGCAGCCAAGACAGCCTCACTTCTCCATCCTGCCTAGCAAGGTAGCACCATGCTATTTCAGGTAGGTGGCAGCAGGATGCCTACAGGGAACCAACTTCAGTAGGTGTCCTGCAGCACCCAAACCTTTCACCATGAAAAGCTTCCTAAAACTCTCTGAGCATCTGTGGACTTCTCTAAAGTCTGCTCCAATCACTCAGAACCTTTGAAAACCTTTTCTTAATCCATTTTCTGTCACAGTGAAAAGATGAAGAGGATGGAGTATGAAATAGCTTTTTGGTGATCAGTTTACCCATTTACCAGACACAGTATATAACAGGAATCATTAAGCCTCCCATCCAGTGTTTTTCCCTGGTTCAGGAGCACTTCTGCATACTTCACTGCAAAATCTGGTCTAGACTTCAGGAGATTATTCAGGCAAAGTCTCAGGGCAATACCGCTTTCCCATTTCTAGCAGCTGTGTTCCTTCTCATGCAGCCAATGATCACTTCAACTCCTTCAGCCTCCTTTTTGTGTTGGGAGATCATTATAACAGTCACTTCAAGATATGGGTCAAGTTTCTTATATCTGTGCTTGGAATACTTTCACTGTGAAGATGACTGAGCACTGGCACAGCTTGTCCAGAGAAGTGGTAGTCTCCATCCTTGGGATGGTCCTGGCCAACTGTCTCTAGGCAGCCCTGCTTGAGCAGGGGTGGGTTGGACAAGCTGACCCCCGGAGGTCCCTTCCAACCTCAGCCATGCTGTCATTCTGTGAAACACCGAGTCAGATATATAGTAACAAATCTATAGCAGAACAAAACCCCATCACTACCTCTTTTAGATTTTTTTTTTGTGTATGTGTGCTTTTTCTTTTGCAACTTGGCCACTATCATTACCTTTCTCATTTTATAGTTACTTAAAAGCCATCTGTAGTCCTTACTTAACAAGGCCTCAAAGACACTTTTCTAGACTCAATCCTTACAATGAGCCCCGTATTTCTGAAATAGTAAAGCTGGAACAAGCAGCAAAACATTTCTGTGTGTCAGAAAGGAAAAAAAAAATAATTTGATAGCAACATCCTATTCTACTATCATCATGGTGATTTTAATGTGAGCTACTTCCATTCACTTCAGCAGAGTTCCTCTCAATTTATCTCTGTAGGACAGAAAACAGAGTTCGGCCCTGAGGCATATTTTTCACAGGGACTCTTTAAGGACGATCCCCCATTACGTGCTCATTTTATGCTTTTGATTCTGAGTCAACCATTGTAAGTAGTAATGAAAAAACCCCCAAACCCTAAGTACCTTAACCAGGTATTCACTGTTTAATCAAATTACAGATTTTAAAAACATATTGCAGAGTGGTAATAGCTATCAGGTTATACAAACTAAGGAAGAGACAGGGCATTTCCTTGAGTCTGCCATGTTTAGAAGGAAACTAATGCAGTTTCATAGACCTCTATTTGCATGGGAGATAAGAAATCAAATACTGGGAAGAAAAAAAAAAATCTACACTCATTTAAAATAAGTTAATTAGCTCTGAAATAACTGGCTAAGAAACAGGAAACACAGATACCACACCAAAAGGGAAAATCAAAAGAGAGACAAGCATGAGCTCTGAACATTACGGTTCTGAAGACTTAGTCACCGTATTAGCAGAGCACAAAAACAGTCTGGTATTGTCAGGGCTGACTTATACACAGCACATAAATCTTTATTACGAGGCATATGTTTCTGACAGCACCACAGTGCACAGGCTGTTGCAAGATGCCTTTCAAAAGAAGCAACAACCTCACCATGTGTGGAAAAGATGGGTTTGCCAGTACAGCGCCTGATGTAGTTAAAAAATCTAGCAAGTGCTGTAGCACACGTCATCTGCAAAAGCCTCACAGGTAACAGCAAAGCAGCTGTCTGAAGGAATGCATTATAGGAAAGAGTTCAAAAGTGGAGATTGCCGCAGTGTGCAAGAGTCTAAAAAAAGTGAACTTTGCATTTGCAATGCAATGTTCATTTAGTGCACATAATGGGTGACAGCATGTTAATATTCCTCTCCTGAATGAACGGCAACAAAAGTGAAAGATAGGTAGGGTAATGGGGCTAGGAATGGGCAAAACACTACCCCTGGGTACCCACAGGATCATCATCTGGCAAACAGAACTAATAACTGACAAAATGTTCTTACAAAAGGACGCCATCAGGAGAGCAATGGGACGGTGAGAGAGGGGGAGAAGCGATGCTGCTGACAGGATTCAGAGAAGTTGTGAAGATTTAGGGCACTGTTACACAGGTGTTCTGATGGTTTAATGGTGTTTTCTTGTTATTTGCACTTGTCTTCAATTAAACTGACTGCACAGTCCAACATCACATTGGCCTCTATTTTGAAGGCACGCTGTGACACAGTATGGTGGCTTTTCTTGCTTTGCTAGTTTGTGAATATCTACTACATCTGCCTACTGTGCTTTTTTTTTGGTTTTATGCCAGAGGCTCTCCTAGGGCTCTGCATTACTGCCACAGTAAAACTACATAAGTATTACTGTTTCTTTACTTTATCTTGCAGGCCAAAACTCCATTATCTGCAGTACAAATGACTGTATTGATCATGGAAGCATGGGAATGTATTCTGGGAGTTTGAGAATTTACAGAACTTGGAAGCAAATATCATTGTCAAAAGGCCCCACCTTAATGATGAAAGGCAGAATTCCAGCCCTACAGGTTAAATTATTTCATTAAATTCTCTCAGAAAGACATTTTTCAAGAATGAGGGCCCAGAATTACAGCCTTCAAATAGGTTTCATGTATTTAGAGGCTGATGGATGATTAAAACACAGTTTCAAAAAGTCAGAGTGGGAATTTAAATACAGATAATTGTTAAAGTACAGCACAGTTATATTATCCCAACTTAATACTTAAAACCACTCAAGATGGCATTTCAAGCATTTGAAGGTAAATGCCTCATTAACAGATTGCTGCTTTTACAGTATGAGTCACTAAGAACTTCTGTTATGATGATAAAAGCACATTAAAAGCCATAAAAAAAAAAATTCAACTCTGTACAAGACGATTCCTTCAAGGTGCTGCCTTCTCTGTAGCACAAGGGGAAAAAACCCCTCAAATACCAAATGCTACATTCTTCCTGGTTAAAGACTGTATACTCTTTAATATTTTTTTCAGACTCTAAACATGTTCTGTATTTATAACTAAACAAGGATGTGAAAAGTCACAAGTTATTTTGACAGGCATTCTCCCCCTCTAAGTGGGGTTGCAGATAAGACTGGCAGGACTGAAAGGAAGAGCCAGTAATGTTACATGGAAGCAACGTCTCCCTGTGGTTTTCGTTCAACGAGTGTGAAGTTTATTCTGTCACTCTTGCCCACCCTTCAAGGTTCTAAGTCCTAGCACCCCAGCGGCATGATTTCAGTGGAGCTGGCACCAGTGGCATTTCCCATTATGAAAACCATGGCTGCCGGAAAGATAGAGTTGATGTACACTATATCTCTTCCATGCCAAGTTATTCTGTGTGTGGACCAAGACGGGCAGATCCTGAAGGCTTTCCAAGTATACAGTTTTTAAAGAACCTGATCTAATGTTGAGGTATCATCACACAACTCATGATCCTCACAAGCTTTCCTAAAGCTTAACACCAGAAAGTCATCCTGTTTTATCTATGGATGCAAACCACAGTACGTGTTGACTCCCTGAGAGTCTGCCTGATATTTGGCCCAGTATTTTGGGGCCAGAACATGGGAATCTAGCTCTGAACTCAGGGGAGAAGCTGGCAGGCTAAGGCCACACTGAAATACCATCTCTTCTGCTAGACCAGGATGAAGGATCCTCTCTCAGACAAGGACCATTTTAGGAGCTTCAAAATGGTCTGCTGTCCTCCTGTGATCAAGCTAAGATTATTTCTGTACCTGAGGGACCTGCTACTCCTGCTCCCACTCTCCTGGACTGGATTTAGTTTTTGATATTCAGGATGTCTATTGAGACTGAACATCTTGCACAGCGCCAATTTATTTCCAGCTAGTAGAGGCTTATAAGTGGTAGCATAGTTTATTACGGAATTCATTAATATTTGATTTTAAGGCTGTGGCATACTCTGTAAGTGGCTGAAAATTACAGTGTTGCATAACTGCTGTGATCTATTTTAAATTACATTTTTCTATTTTAGAAGTTCAAAAATTAACAAGGAAGAGAGAGAAAGGAACCAAATTCAAGATTTGAAGACTACCAATGAAGGCAAGATGGCTCCCCAAAAGCCAACAGGCTAGTGAATAAACTATTAGTCCTCTTGAAATGCCCCATACATACAAATTAATACCATAATAGATTCTTGTGCTTCCTTCTACTTCAGGCCATGAACATTTTCCCTGTCTCCAGCAGGAAGAGTTGTGGATCAGAAGTCATCCCCTGAACAATCATTGGCCTGAAGAAGAGCACCTGTTTTTAATGAACTGTCAGAGACAGCTTCACAAGACTACCTTGGAAACAGTGAGCAGAAACAACTGACTTTGCTTATAAAGACAAAGGTTTCTCAAAACTCACAATACTTTTTTCATTTCTAGTGATCATGTCATATTTTTTACATTAAGCACGAGGCAGGCAACAGAAGTGTAAAAGGCAATTACTAAAACCAATTTGGACCACCTCTAAAATTCACTTGCTCGTATATCAGCACTCATTTCTGAAATGCCCAGATTTAAAGACATTATTTCACCTACTACCCACATACAGTTACCTCTGAGGAAAGCATGGAGGCCATTTCAGATTTTCAGATCTCCCTCCAGTGATTTGAAAGTATAAATGACCAAACAGCATCTTGATTAATGGGCACTTTCCTGCAACAGCTTGGACGAGCACATAAAGACATAGGTTAATTACTCATGCAAGGAACAGCTCCCCTCAACTGAATTACCTACTTGCTATTCCATAGCACTCTCTTCCTGGGTAACCTCCCATCTCCCCACACAGAGCAGGTGACAATAACCTTCTAGGTTTGTCAAAACTTATACTGTTAGGTGGTGTGATAGTAAGGATTTTAAAAAAAAAAGAGAAAAAGAGAAATACCATAGATCTCTTCTGACTAATGCTTAATTAATATTTCATTACAGTATAGAACAGCTGTAAAGTACATGTCCACTTTAATTATAAACAATTTAGTTTTGATAAACTGCATTAGATGAAAATTTAATATTGGAGCTATTAGAACTGGTTCATTAACCCTAACATCTCATTCACAGAGTAAGCAGGTCCAGTATATAGCTCACACTGATTGAAGTAAGAATGAAGCCAGTATTCAAGGGTCAAATTCAGCTCAATTTCAAGTGTATCAAGAATTTTATTTTTTTTCTTTTGTATCTTTCATGTAAAACAGGCATGTGGCTGAAATGAGAGAATGCTTGCTCAGAAAAAAAGGCTGTCCTAATTCAAGTATCATTAAAATAAAGAAAATAAACATTTTCAAAAACAAAACAAAATGACAGGGAGGAAAAAATAGCTCAATCTCTTCCAAATGAGCATCAAGCAGTGAAATGATGAATGTGCACAACCTCAAATAATGTATTTAGCGGAACAGTGACAACTTCACATCTGAAACAAATGACTGTAGCATAATAGTAAGATATTGCTAAAATCCCTACCAGTTGTTAACATATTTACACCCTGAATTACTTCTCCAGTTACCTCCTGAGTGGATAAAACAAAAGCAGTTCCTCCACATCAGGTGCTTCTCTCTTGCGATAAAAAGCTGAGGCATTGCAGTTCGTGAGGAGGCTCAGGTCGCTGCTGGAGGCAGACATTTCCTAAACCTCAATGCAAAACGTCTAATTCCCCCTTAATGCTTTCCTGAAGTGTTTCTTGGGAAGTTCCCCACTCCTCCTCGGATGTGAAAGCCTTCCCCTGCATGCAAGGAGGATGCGCTGCCCAGCTCTGGGCTGCAGCAGGAAAGGCCAGAAAGGAGCTGAAGGCTAAAACCCAAGCACCACAGCAAGGACCACTAGGACATTGGGCTCCTGCATCCTAAACACAATTAGTATTGCACTGAAAAAAAGTTTTTTTTCTAATCACATTCCTAATTTAATCCCAGACTGAAATAAACAGATTATTTTTGTATGAAAAAAAAAATCAAGAAATAAAATCCACAAAACCCAACATGTGTTACTCAAATGCTACATGTGTTACCATGTAGCTACATAAGCTAATAGTTATTATTCTACATCTTTTTTTTTACTGATGTTCTCACTAAATTCTTAGTTGCATAATGTATTAGTTCATCTTAAACTGGAACAAAATGTCTCAGCCAATTACAGCATTATTTCTGACTTATAGTTTTTCCTTTTTAAGTGCATACATCTAGTATGCACCCTTATATTCCTCTACACATTTGTAACATATGACACTGGTATGCTGATTGGGCAACAGCAACTGTAAACCAGAGGGAAAGTATTGATATTCACAGTTTCTGCTTATTTCTCAGCAGTCAAGGAGCAACTATTCTGCAGTGAAGATGGGAAAGAGGTAACTGCAATAGGAAACAGGGGAATGCAGCTGACTCCACAGTCCCTTGAAGAAAAGTAACGCAAGACTCCAATTAAAAAAAAAACCACAGAAATAACAGTGTACATATATGCTTTCCTGCATCACGTGGCTCATAAAAGTGATTCCGCTCTCATGAGATCATTAGTCTGTGTACGTATATGATAATCAAGGATAGCATAAGGTGCTTAAATGCAGATGCAATACCATACAGCAAACCATTTGCCAGATAACTATTCTGTGTTACAACAGGGGGAAAAATAAATCAAAACTGGGCTTCAAATGCTCTGGCAAACATTGAATTGATCTGACAGATTTTACAAAGAAGATACAGGTGTTCAGGTACACAATTGTAACTACTACCATATACCTAACTAAAGAGCCATTACAAATTGTGTGTGGAAAATGTCCCATCTTTCCCATCAGCAAGCAACTGCTTAAAGAAATTAAAGTCATTTACACTGAATACCTTATTCAGTCAAGGGGGAAGGCATACTTTTCTGCATGATCCAAAGGCTGTAACATTTGGCATCTCAAGGAAGAAGTCTTGGCACTTCAGCCTAGGGTAAAAAAAAATTTCTAGAAACTATTCCTCATTGAAATTGCCAATGTTCAGTGAATGCCATTTTCCTGACATGTCTGTAGGTTCCTGTACCAAAGTTCAGCTTCTTAAGATGGTGAAATTGGCACAGCACACCTCTACTGTCATAGATGTTACCTACAGCAAGATCATTCAGTGTATACACAATAGAAGCCTAAAGAGAACTTTTCTTCTTTGCTTGCAATTCAAACCACCCTTACACAGAGGAGACAGAATAACACAGATTGTATGTCATAACTATGAAGTCTTGTAGGTTATTCAAAGTACATACTGTACCTTATATGTTTTCTTCTGCTGATACAGTTCAACCCTAGGAACCCCTAAGTAACCCCTGTAGAACACACAACATCATAGTATTGCTCAAAGTTTTTGATGTATCTCAAAGGCAGAAAGAAACCTTCCAACTGGGCCAATATTATATTAACATTTACATATTAACAGAATAGGAAGAAAACCAAATATTACAATGATCATAACTCACAATGCTCTTGAAAAAAAAAATTAGTCATAACTGAAGATGAGAGTATTGGTATAAAGTTGGTAATAGGTATGTTACACCCTCAGAATGTATGAAAATGTCTAAATACAACCATTATATATCACAAGCACTCCACCTTCTCAATTCTGATAAGCGCTGCCACTCATGCTTATATAAAAATGTACATGAATGCATGTGTAGGCTGTGGTACAGACATACTTGTCACATGGGTGATGATCTCAACCAGATGAAAACCCTTTTCATTTACCAAGCACACTTCCCCTACATTTCTCCACCTATCTACAGATAATCAAATGAATGAATCTGATTGAACTGATATGTATAACAATATGAACAGTTCCACAAAAAGCTCTGAGGCAATTCCAGTCGTTTGATAGGAATTATGGGGAATATACAGAATAAAAGGTGGCACATACATGGTTTTTTGGCTCCAATCTGGGATGCCCTGTCTAACATATTGCCCCAATTCCAAATTCTGTTTATATCATATTTCACTGTCTTAAATTCCCCGTACATTTCTGTATATCTTTAGATAGATGACAGGCAGACACAGATGACAGACAAATATACATTACAATGGTGACACAAGAGCACTTTCATACTGAACAAAGCAGACTTTGCATTATAGGTAGTATTTGAGCTCTTTGACTACAAAACAAAACAACAACAACAACAACAACATCCTCCCTTGTTTTCTCATCAAATTCTCTCATGTATACTACTGAGAATAAGATTTCAAAAGTTGGACAATTTAGTTAAGCAGGACTTTGTATGATATGAGACCATGAAAAGTGATATTTGTTTTCCAAAGTTGTTCTCCTTTTTTAATGTAGTCTTAATTTCAAAAATCATATGGAAAGATAATTTGTTTTTAAAATCCATTATTCTGTAACAAAAGCTAGAGTACAGAGACAACTTTATGAAGGTTAACAAACATTAGGGTAGTTGAGGTCATCTCTGGTTTAAAATTTTTTTCATAAAAAACCCTTCAAAACCAGTATGACTTGTTCACATTCCAATTAAAAAAAGGCACCTTAGATTAAGCTCTTCATCATAAATACTCTTCAGACTGCCAAACTGTCATTATGGCCTGACTGTATTTTTAAGAGAGATTTCACTGAGACTTCATGAAAACTACAGGATTGCAATCTCAGAGAGATTCAAGTCCTAATGCTTTTTTACTATCATTTTTCCCTCTCCATAAAGCAGCATGGATGACCAGACAAGCCACAGCCCTCCTTCCAGCTGCAACCCCTTCAAGAAGCACTGTTTCAAATTCCAAACCCCCTGAAATATAGGTACTTTATAGGCACAGGTATATAGAGGTGGATATACACTGGCCTAAGATGGCCAATTGATAAATGAAAAGCCTCCATCCACTCCATTCATAACCTAGTCCCCCCTTTAACAGATCCTACTCTGTACCGCAGCACCTCTAATGTGGTGGTGTTACAAGATTTTCCCAACCAGCCTGTTCATCTCAAAGTCATTAACTCTTCTGGCACTTGTACCTCCAAGCACCTGTGGGCAGTGAACTCTGTAGGTCCCTGCTTAACAGAATAAATGCACCTCACTGCCTGGAGCCAGGGAACAACTCATCACCTGCAGGCGTGACCAGAGATGTGACATGAACCCTCCCTCAGCCAGAGAAATAAACCACAAGGTGCTTACTGAAGCCCACACAGTGACTCGACCGAGTCATATGCTCTTCCCAAACAGGCACACACGCACAGAGAAGTCACAGCCGGGGCAGAATTTATGAATTCTTGAGTATGCAAGAATATTCTTCCCACTTCACAGTATGCAGTTAAAGTACTTTGGAAACCATATGCCATAAAGAGATAATTTATTGTCAAAACGCAAATCTTCAACATATCTGTCTATGGGGCCTCTCCATACATTCGCATAAAACTATCAAGGCTCAGGCTTACAGCACCACATAACCACGTTGAACAGCATTTCAGCTGCTCTCCAGATTCTCCGGTATTCTGGATACTGTCCAAATAGTAATTAATAGAGTCAACACAATCCCAGCACTTGGTGTTGATTCTGAACCACACAAAATTGTCTCCTCTGAGAGTACTGAAATGCAGAACACATGAAATCACATCGGACGCTTTCAGATGTGGAACTTACACAATATTTGTTGCAGATAATAAAATCTCATCAGCCCTTATTCAAGCTGGATAATAACAACCTATTTTCTGTCAGAGCCAGGGACGTTTTAAAAAAAACATGTCATCTCCTCCAGTTATGAAAAGAAAGAGCTACTTCTACAAAGCTTTATTTTGCAGCAGTATCAAAATAATGTAAATAACACACTGGAAGCACCATGATGCAATATGAACTTCATATAATCCAGTTACCTACCACCATATCACTGCAGAAGGGAAAAAAACCTGCCGTTCGTGTGGTGCTTACACAACAGCTGTACTCACAGTCAGAGGGGCAAAGCCCTGTGTTTATTTCTGGAAGATCTATACAGGAATGGTGTCAGAACCAATTTATCTGTCCCTGTGCCTCACCTCCAGCTTGCAAGACCACAGCTGAAAGGGTCATTCAATCCGTTATACCCCTGCAACGTCCTGCCTGCTGAGCTTGCTCACAAGGATGACAGTTCACACATGGTAAACAGCCTTGCTTGCTCATTCCCACCACACAGGAAGCCACAGCTTCATCAGAACACTCTGATAAAGTTTTGACTGTTGAAGAAGACTTCAGTGTCCTCTTCAGAAGCGCTGTACAGGCATTTGCAACAGTGCTTCCAGCGCTACCCATCTCTACGATGCATAGCCACACAACCGAGCAAGGCATTATCAGATATTAATGTGATATTATCACATTATCAGGTCAACCAGGAGAAGGCAATGCTGTGAGGAAAGATCTGTAGCAGTTGGTGCACAACAGAGGTGACACAGATGTGAAATGAAAAGGGAGAACTGTAAAGAGAGAGGAATGCCTAAAAAGCATTCAGATACGATCGTGTTTTGTTTAAGATGAAACTAATTTTTTTTTCTCATTTACAGCTCAAAAATGAACACCAGTTTGCTGCATACCCAGCTTTTTCTTATTCACACCCAAATACAGCCGTTGCACAGGGGCAGGTATTACCAGACCCTTAGCAGCCCAAGTGTTAGTTTTATTGAGTTACTATAATTTTCTTGGCTTCTGAAAAATCAGACTGTTAGTACATGCTTTGTTCAAACCTTCAAAAACATTAACGTCTAAGTGCTGTTTTACAGATGTCTGAGTATCTCGGGGATAGCCCACGAAAAGAATCTAAATTAAGTTGTCCATGATCTTAGATTTACTTCACACACATGGAAGATTTTTAGGGCTCAGTGAAATAACAAATACCAATGTGTCTGGCTCGGGTTTTGATCTTCCAAAATTAGGTAGTCCCTCTAACCTTCTACAGGAGAAGCTAATAACATTTAAAAAAAAAAAAGTACTCTCTGCAACTGCATCTAAGTAAATCACCTAACTACTGGATATGTAAATGAAATAAATGTTTTTATTTCTCCTACTAATTGAATACAGGAAGTACACAATTTTCAGATGGGGCTTTCCTGTTCCAATACCAGATACCAAAACTTCATTACCCAGTTGTAATTACTTCCTCTTCATTATGTAGTTTATAGTTAAAGAGGGAGAGGAAGGCTACAATTCCATGGTGGTTTATACACACGTGGCACTCAGCAGAACGAGTAATGCTGATTTAGACAAGGACACACGACTGTATCTTTGCTAAATTAACCAGAGAACTTCATATCAAGCTTTTGCTAGCTTTATACAGGTTCACGGAGGAGAGCATAAAGCATGCCAGCATAAGTTTAACCTGCCAGGAATTTTGCAATGCATTTGAACCATCAGAAGGAATTTACATCCCATAAAAATTCTGTGGTCAAACAATGAGATTTGAAGAGAAAATAAAGAGGAACCAGGAGGGAAGAAGAGGAGGAAAAGGGAATGAATGGTGGCAGATGGTGGAGGGGAACCAAATCCTAAGTGACCAGGTGGGGCAGAAAATGACTCTTCAAACAGGGAGAGCCAGAGGAAGGGAAGAGGCAATCTTCCAAATATATTTGTGTTCTTTAGGAATATAACTGTATGGTATCAGGTGACAAGTAAAGCAACGAGCTTATTTCTATAGCAAAGTAGTGGCACTAAGGAGTCAGGGAAAGTAACATTCCAAGGTACTGTGTTAAGTTTCTTGCAAGAAGAGACAAATTGAGTTGATTTCTCCTTATGCATCTTTATATCCTTAAATTACCTTACAATGCGAGCCCTGTCCTCCCCTCCCACACTAAAAAGCTATAAACAGCACCCATTCTTGCTACCAAAAAAAAAAAACAAACCACCACCACACCACACAGTCATGGTACAAACCAGCTCTTATGAAAGGGAACAAGGGAAAACACAACAGTGTTGCTACTTACATTCTTGTATTGCTGGTCTTGTTGATAATTACAGATTTTCCAGTCTGATCCACATTGTGATCCATTCCAAAGTAAGCTGCCACTCTGTGCACTAACATCCTCTGATACGACGACATCTGAGGGAACTTTTTATAGTGATTACTGGAAAAAAAGAAAACAAATCACACTGATAATTACATTCCCCTCTGAGCTATAATTAAATGAAAATAGCAATACATTCAGTAATTCAGTGGACAGAAACCTAACTGAAAACTTCTCCTTTGTGCATTTACATATAAGTGTTTGCTACAAGAAGGCAAAGAAAAGAAAAGAATTATTTTTAGAGTTTGTAATAAACAATTTCCGTGTGCTACACTGGGACAAAGAAAGCTCACGTTTCATGGTATCTACTATTTTATATTGGGAAGAACTCATCCCCCAACCCCTCACACACACTCACACTCCCTGCACAAACAATCCCACAGATTTGCTGAGACACTAGCAACAGCTTTCTGTCTTTCTCCCAAAGGTCAGATGCAGGGTGATGCTGGAAAGATCTAGTTTGGCAAATACTCCTTTTTTCTCTCTTATTGACAAAATGCTTATTTCCTGTCAGCATAATTTCTTCCTCTGCTGCTATTCTGACTCTCTATTTTTTAAAGCTGCATAAACATTTTATTATAAAGACCACATGGTAGCAAAAATCCCTCCATGCAAGTTCAGTTTTATTTTCCAATGCATTAGAATAACATAGCACACAGGGAAACCCATGAGGTAGCATATTTGATCATCCTCTGCACTGAAAGCTTTAATTAGATTTTTGGACCTAAAAGAGCAGAACCAGCACAATTATGATGCAGTGAAAAGCAAAAGATTTTATTTTACATCTACTGTATTTTAAGGAGTACCACCATGTGTCAGGAAATAAAAGCCTGATCTTGCAGCATGCCAGGAACAGTGCTCAGGAGCAGCGTGGTCCATGAGTACATCCCTCGCACAGCTCTCATTGCTACATGCACACGTGAATCCATAACCAAGTGTGGAACTCGACTTACTTGTTGTCACTAATAAAATCAATAATTTCCTGTTCCATTTTCAAGAGTATCATTCTGTCCCTGTCAAAAAGAAATGCAAGGATTTGTAGCATGAACTACCAATGGATGTTTTAGATGAAAAAAATTAATGTATCTATGTTTGTAAGGCAATTTTGCAAGCATTGTCAGACATCTTGATTAAAAATGAAACGTGCTTTGCTCTGGCACATCTGGAGAAGACTGCAGCCTGCTTTGCTGCACCTTCACTCACATACAAGACAGATTTAGCTCTTCCTTGAGCTCAGCTATGGTCTGAGAGTGCTTCCAGCCACACCAGGCTGTGATCAATGCACTGCATAGAAGGACTCTGCTATGGATAGATTTGGTCCTTTTTCACCTTTTTTTTGATGGAAAATGAGATTTCCAGCTAACATAGCTCTTTCATGAGAAGAGCTGCTATCCACAGAAATTTTCCACATTTTGTCTGAGACATAACTTCCACGAGGCATTGATCTGCAGGCAAGAAGACTGGGCACATCCAATCTAGTTAGAGAGCACAATGGAGAACAACGCCTTTGAACTACGGCTTCCAGGAGGCAATGCCACAGCATTTCTCAGTCAAATGCTCTGTTTTCAACTGGAAGGTTTCAGATGTTCCTCTTTCCCCCCTCACTTACCAAAAACATTCAAAAATTTCCCCAGCATATTTCCACACATATATTTTTTTCTAAGCTTGACAGAGTGCATCACTCCTTCTTTTGAAGTTTCTTATTTTGTGCAGATAAAACAATTTGACCTTCCATCATCTATACAAAAGGTTATGCAAGCTGTTAGGTACCCAATTATTCCTAGTTTTCCTATAATTGCAGAATTATGTGGTAACTGTTTAACAGATTCAGTCAAAATGAATGTGAAAATCACAACATATAAAAATGTTACAGATCCTTCCTTAGACATTTAGAGGTAAATTTAACAATGAGATGAGCTTCTTGCTCCAAATGAAAACCATGGAAATACTGAGAGCCGAATTTGGCACTGTGCACAGGGTTTTAATTGTGTACAGCATTGTTAAAAGAAAGCTACTTTATATTCATATACAATTCTCCAACTGCAATGGTTATAATATATTACTGCTAACATCATGTAGAGCTATATTCAAGAAGGTAAGAACGAAGACCAGATGTCGCCGAAAGTGAAATTAAGCAATGGGTGACTGGACGGAGGAGTAGGTGGTGATGATTTTTTGTAGCTTTTTGTTCAGTTAACAGCCTACCTCCTTTACATTTTCCCTCATAACCATATCCAGAACTAATAAAACACAGCGTACAGTTACGGGAACTCAAAGACCGACAGCTATAATTTCAGGAGTGCTAACTCTAATGCAGAAAATACCTACCTGGGGTTATTCTTTAATGTGTTAATGAGAAACTCATGCAAATCTATGCCTGTTGAGTCTGTATACTCTTGACTGCAATCTGAAAAATAAAAACAAACACCCCCCCACTCATTTATTTCATTTCAACAGTTACAATTAAGCTATGCCATACATCAAAATCCATTTCCAGCAACAATCTGAAAGCATATGCTTTGAAATAAAATGCTCATTTGGAGTTCAGCCAAGAAAGATCTATTTTTGGAAGCATCAGGTGGACATTCTCTTTCCTCTGAACCATTCTACTGAGAACACAGCACCAAAATTAACACCGACAGAAACTGCTGGATATTTGAAGATCACGAGAAACCTTCAGTACCACTCAAGACCCTGCCAAGTTCTTCCTTTAAACTACTAAATAACATTTTAAAAAATGAAAATAAGAAGTTTTATTCATCACTGTCTCTTTGCATCGCTTAATAAACGCGGCATACACAGCAAATGAAGCATCGTGCCAGTGGGAATTCTATTTGCATTAACAGACTGAAATCCAGTGACGCCCGAGAGTGGGCAGGTAATAGGGATGCGTGACAGTAGTCAGAATTAATTTTTCAGCATTGCTGTATCGCCTGACTCAAAAGTACACACAGATCCTCAAGCTGGCGTGAACTGTGAGAGCTCCATTGAAGCCAACTGACAATTCACACCAGCTGTGGATCCACAACCAGGTAGGCAATGATTATTTTTGAGAGATTATACTGCAACTTTATACCATGGATTAATAAAAAGATTTAAAAAAAAACCCAACAAATTTAGATACAAGGTCTTTTCTGAAGAAGCCTTAGTAGGTCATAATAGTAGATTGCAATGCAGGTTAAAGGTCATGGATGGATTTCCTTACAGCATTTAAGAGAAATTCTCCATGAGAGAGGAGTAATAATGAAGAGGATTACTCTCTACTGCCTACACTGCACAAGTGACATGCCAATATATTATCATTAACAGGGAAAAAAAGTGTGTTAGAGTCTTATGTTATATAATCATATATATGTCCTTATACCAACACGGCTAAGTATTTAGAAGAATGATTTTATATTAAAGAAAATCAATAGTCTCTAATACCAAACCTCAGTTTGGAAGGTTTCTTGACCCAATGTTTGTATGAAAACCACACTCTCATACATACACATTTCAGGTTCTGAATTTTCCCAATGTATGAAAACAATTTTACTGTGTATTTATACACAAATACAGAGATGCATGCTTATAAAATCATACAATTCTTTTAATAACAGTAATTATAGCAATTTAAATATTTTTAAGTTCACCTTTTGATAACATTCTGATCTTGTTTTTTTCACTGTTTTTATCTTTATTTTTATCCTTCTCTTTTTCTTTCTCGGAGTCATCTTTACTAGATTTATCTTCTTCTTGCAAGCTAGGAAAACTTGAAAGCTGTAGTTGGATTGATTCCTGTTGGGGAAAAAAAAAAAAAAAAAAACATAGATAAATTTAGGGCCAGATTCAATAACCGTCCCATGGCTTCCAACCTGCAGAGATTTGCAATTAACTATGTGTAGCTAGAAAAGCTGAAGCCAGATACATTTCTTTCCTATTTGAAATTTTTTTTTTTTTTCCAGGAGAATAATGACATCTTAGAGGCCAAATTCTAGTGGTAAGTGTATTCCTTCCCTAATATTTGAACACTCTAAACTTTTAGTCTACTTATATTAAAGGCATTATGTTATTTTACACTTTAGAAATTCTCACTTAAGTATTATTAGAACCTTGAAATACATTTTATATGGGCTTTCTTAAGTAATTCTATAATTTAATTAATACTACACATGTTAAATGATGATCAATGGATAGATGTCTAAAAATAGAACTTTTTTCCCCTCTCACTAAACACTCACAGGTTCATATGAACTGTTTTGCACATGTAATCGCAGTATCAGCTAGACTGAGCTTTCAGGCTCTTATAGTAGAAGAGTGCCAGGAAATTATCAACTCAGTTGTATACAAGAGATCTTACTAACTTATCAGGTACTTTATATTTAAAAACATACGCATACACGCCTTTAGCAAAAGAGGTGAAACGTGCACTGCGATTTTCAAACAGGTTGTGGTAAGTGAACTTCTTCAAGGCATCACAACTTTTATCCTCAAAAATTCAGTATCTCTGAGACTATGAGTCCCTTTGAAAGCACGCTTCAGCTTTTAAAAGTTAATTAAAACTGAGAATTCAAGCTGGTTTGCGTTTTTAGATTTTCTTTAAAGAACCTGTTATTCCCGACTTACAACGTTACTTTATACTGGCTTTGTTTTAATTGTTTTCTTTTGAAGTTACCATGGTATAATTTATATATTTCAATAAATACGAATCTGGTTGAACAAAACTGAAGGAAGCATACTCCTGTGTTCCTATTCTTTTGGAGAAAAAAACGGCCAAAATAATAGTATATGCTTAAGTGGTGTAAAAATGCACATTTGAATTAAACTGTCACAAAACTCCCTGGTAATGCAGTTTTCTTTAATAGAAGAGAGTCCTGTATGCCTGATAATTTTTGGCATCATGTTAATGAAAACCAAATTCATCGATACTGGAGAAAATCAGAGTTTCTGGAATGCTAGTAAATTCCCTTCCTTCACAAATTTTCAAAGAATACTAGCATACCAAAAGATCAATAGAAAATTTTGAAGTAAGCGGTGGGGTTTTTTAAGCAACCAGATCATTAGGAATTCAAAAGATGCTTTCTATAATTATTAAAAATTTTAGGTTTCCGAATTTTTTTAAAGAACTACAAATCAGCCACCACAACACATGTAAGACAAGATCCTAACAGAACAAGATATCAGCATAAACATGCCACAGCAAGACAGAAATTGGTAATTTCTCCGCTTAATCATTATTGACTTTTTGTGAAGTTCGAATGTGGCACAAAAGACTAGAGATGAAAAGCACTGTAAAAGAGAAACAAAGCCCTAGAGCCAAAATTTAACCTGACCTAGCGTCCTTAATCCCTACTTCTGTTAGTTTCGGCTGACAGCATTAGCCAAAAACTAAATGTACAGATGGAAAGAGTGGGAACTCCTTGTCATTTGAGGTAAGGATACACAGAAAAATGTTTGCTAACCTGCTCAGCTACACTCAGAGGACTAACGTTATGCTTGCTTTCTTTCACTTCAAATGGTAGTTCGATTTCTCATTCAAACAACAAACTCTGGATCAACCACTGCCAAAAGACCCCAAAGGATAATTGATTCCCTGCACTGCCCGGAGCAGAGTGACTGTGCTGCTAGGTTTTCAAAACAGGAGAAAAATGTAACTGGCCATGCTGTTCCCAGGATATTAATCCTAACCTTCACAGTGGTTGTTAAAATGCACTTATGGAAAGAAAAACGACAGACTCTACACATAAGCACACATATGAACATACAGTAGATACTGTCTTACATGGAACATAATATATTGTGTACTAGAAGAAACACACAAAAGGGCTGTAGAGTCGTGAAAGCAAGCTACTGTATATTTTCTTAGATTTTTATTGATTTTTCTCAATAATAAAATACAATGTTAATAAATACATTGATACAAGGTAAGTATAGTGAACAACAAAATAAATGTTTAAATTGCAATAATACACTTCTTGGTCAATAGTATAACATTAAAGGCAACATTCCTTTTAAGTAAGGACATAGTGAACCATCAGGTAAGCGTTCAAGATCAAGTAATACAGGTAAACAAGTTTTTTCCCTATACAGGAAAATGAAGGCAAGTATTCAAATATAAATACAAACATCAAGTCTGCAGTACAATCCATACTCAGTAGTTCTGGCAATGTACCATACATTCTCTGGTAATTAATTCCCTGTGCTTTGTAAACCATTAAGATAAAATAATAATTTTTTTAAAAAAAAATTCCAAACCGAAAATAAGCTTTTTCTCCTCTAAAGTGAAAGCAAAGCAATTCGGTTGGCACAAAACTTCCCGCATCCTTCAGCCAGTCCAAGGAGGAGCCTGCCCAGCTTTCCACGGCAAAGCTGAGCCACATTCATTAGTAAAAGGTCAACGAGAGCGAAAGTGCAATTCCTATCTAATTAATTACAGCAAGCCAATTGTATCTTTAGGAAATGGATGTTGGGGTCCAGGGAGGCATTTTATCTCCCATAAGTGTTTCGATATGGTCAAAGAAATCTTTGCCGCAGCTGGTCAGAGTCAGGTAAGACCAGAGGCTGTGTGCAACAGGAACCCCTCCTCTGCCTGGCATCGGGGTGCAATCCAGACAGGGATTTTGCCTCAAAACCTGTAAGTCTCTCTGACATTTAATACAGGTCCTGTGCAGTACATTATAAACTACCATGCGATGCTTAATACAATCTCTTTATATTATTCTCCTTATCATTCTCCATTAAACAATAAAAAATACAAACGAAAGCAGAACAAAAGCCACGCATCTTGAATAACGCAAGTTAAGCTGAAAGCATATACCTACAACAGAACAACTGATAAAATAACCTGCCCATCTAATGCATAAGCATCATTGTAGAGCAGAAGAACATGTAGATGTCCCCTGCTAAACAACCTGGTTTTTGGTCTTTCAAAAAAACATTAAAAAAATAGAAAAACCTCTCCATACTTATGAGCTAAGAGGAGAGCTGGATTTGTTTCATTTCAAGTCAATAGAGGAAACAGTGAGAAAGTACACTTAAATGTGTTTTTTTGTTTTTGTGCTAAGCTCACAAGAAGTCACTTGCTCAAGCTCTCTCAATGGCTGATCTCATTTGCACATAAACATCTCATAAATTATAGGCAGTGTTCATGATGTTTTGGTTTTGGGGTTTTTTTAAGCCTTGCTCTTACCAGGCAAGCAAAGAAGAATATTTCAGGTTTTTACTTTTGTTTTTTGGGGTATTTTTTTGAAGTTAGTCTACAAAGACTGCCACCAGTGTTATTGTCCGAGGTGAGAGGTGCAGGGGACAGAACTCTACCAGCTGCCGGGAATACAACACTACCAGTACAGATAAATTCAAATACACGCTTTTTGATACTGGAAAATCTACACCAAGTTTGGAAAATGAATGCCACTCAGTAGGAGGCATCCTTGGCTCTACCAAGGTATTTTAGAGAGCGAAGGACCTGTGAATTTTATGTGAAGGGGGACACTGATATGAACTGGAGTCTCAGAGGAACCAGAAACCAGAGCATATTCATAACTGTATCTGGTGCAGCCTCGAAAGAGATAGCCTTAGAGAAAATAACATATTAATATTCTTTTTGATTGTTACTATTTTTTTAAATTTTAAAATCTGAATTCTTTTGAATTCTTTTCCATTTGCTGAAATTTTCAGGGGGTCTGGAAAAAAAAGCAAACAACACCCTGTGATATAGTATAAAACTAATATTTCAAAATAAAGTTCACGCTAAACCAGATAACTTCATAAAAATGTGTGCATTTTCAGATGTAATTTTTCCCCCAAGACAAACATCGTTAAATGCCCAATTAAATAACATAATCATGCAACTGAACATGGAGGTCAACCATGCAGCTAACAGCAATGATTGCAAGTGTACCTGATTATCATGAAGATTTTCCGCTCCCGGGCGAGGGGATGACTCTTCACACACAGCAAGACTCCGGACGAGTTTTCCTTTAGCTCCTGACTGAATAAGAGAGAGAGAAAACAAAACAGAGAACACTACTACTGACCCCAAGTCACATAAGCTGCACACATCAGCTGTCCCCAAATAACTACTACCCACCCAGGAGCAAAACTGTATCTGCCTTCAGTGCAGATAGAAAAGCATTCTAAGCAGTGAGCCATTTGCCACACAGAGTAGGTGGCAGGTTTCTTTTTGCTTTTAATCACTTCTGCTACAGTTCACGGACTTCCACCAAAAATTGTAACAGCAAAGAACAGACAGTCCAATACTAAAGGTTATTCAACATAAACTCAACAGTTCCTTCTGTCATTTGGTTTTGGGGTTTTTTAGTTTGTTTGGGGTTTTCCCCCCCAATTCTTCCAGTAGTATTATATCCAACGAACACAGGCAATAAATTGTGCAAGTTTCGTGCATCTGCAGCTGGAAGATTAAAAGAAGGGTTTTAGGGTTTGGGTTTTTTTTGTTCCTAGAAGCTCCTTTTCTTCTCCCCTCTTAGGGAGCTAGTCAGTCTCTGCTTCTTTATGTCAAGATTACTCCATTAAAATGAAATTCAAACAAAAACATTAATTACTAAAGCAAAAGGAATGAGCTTTTTCCTTCCTCAGTGGCGCACAGAAGCACACATGCTGTCCAACATAAGTGCACAGCGAGCCCAGCAGCATAAAAGTATGATGGATAAATAAAGGGGAGCCTGACACATTTTATCTAGAGGAAGTTCTCTGCCTTTGTGCAACAAGATTATGGGGTAAGGAGGAGAAAAAATAAAAAAATCACAAACAAAAAATACCAACCACCACACAAGTGATGAAAGGCCATAATTTCAATTGCAGACAGACATTTGATTGAAATTCTTTATCCTACCATGGCATGCAATTCCAAACTGAGATGGACCCTTACCTTGGATCTCTTTTTCTGCTGGTTCTGATTTGCACCTCGTTTCTGGGTATAGCAAAAAAGAGAAGCAGTTATCACTTCATTGGAAAATGTGCGTGATAAGCATTACCAATAAATAGACTAAATCACTCCTAAATGATATTTTAATCAGTTGCTGACTGCAAAAACAACTTCCCCAAACCCAGGTTGGAAAGCTGGGAAAACCAAGAATCGTGTCTGCTCACTCTGTTCATTCTAAGAACAGGTATAAATGACAAAAACACACTGCACAGTGTCCTGTAATTTTGCATAATAAAAATAGAAGAAAAAGCATACTTAAGTAAATGCTCCCCCTCTCCAAATTCCTCTTAATTTGCGGTCCCCCCCTTTATTTTTATATTCGATTGAGCAAAAAGGATTAAAACCCCCTCATCCGATAAAGTTTTCTTATCAAATTACCTTCTTAGGCTTTGCATAACAACTTTTTGTTGGCAGTAACACCTACAAACCAAACCACACATTAAGTAATGATTCATTAGTATTACCTGTAAATTAATGACATCAGGGTAGTTTTCTAAATCCCCAAAGAGGGAAAACAGTCAAATATTTCACCAAGCTTTAAACACAGATGTCTAGAAATTAACTTCTCAGAAAAATTAGTAACATGAACAGCAGCCTAAAGAGCTTGAGAGGTATAATAAACAACAGCATTTGTTTTATAAGGGGATAAAAGGACCGAAAAGAAATTTTAAAAGAAAGAGTCTCAAAATTGCAAGAGAAATAATAGGGGAAGTGTAGGCAATGAAAGATCATAGAAATGGAAAAGCCATGGTAACACACTGATATTTAACGCATTCATTCGCTATTCTGGTCTTACCTGCAGCTCTGTCTTGGCATCGCTCAGCTTCTCCTCCTTCTCCTCTACTTCCGAGCTTTCAGATTTCTTAAGGATACAGTTGTCCGGGTTCACTTCAGAGATGGCGGTCTCCTGCTCTTTCGCAGCCTCCTCTGCTGTCTCCTGGTTCAATTTACCTTGCTCAGACATTCTTCCAGACAGAAATTAAAATAACAAGATTTGGTGATCTGAAAGGTCAAGATATCACAACACAAACACACACAAAAAAAACACTGGGGGTGAATTCCTTTATTTATTTATTTTTAATTCCCAAGTAATTTCATTTTCTTTGATAAACAAACCAAAATATGCAGCTCAGGAGAGGAAAGCTACGTATGTCCCAGCTGAAGAGATGTACTGCGTTGACAATGTTGAATTAGAGCAGAATTGTGGCAGGTTAAACAAGCAGAGATCCGATCTAAACAGTCTTGGTGGGGAGCAGATTGAAGGTGCTGTGACTCCCCAGCCCTGTTGCTCCCAGCCCAGCCCCACGACTGCCAAGGTGCAGACAGGGACCACAAGGGACTCTCCACCACAGAGCTCAGTGGCACTAGGCAGGAAGGACCCATTCAGACTTCCAGGTCTGTCATCTCAGTGCTCCCCTCCCCTAGGCTGTTGTGCGTTTTTTTGGTTTGGTTTGGTTTTTTTTAATAAAAAAGAATAGCCAAACAAACAACACAAACAGAAATAAAAAACAAGCAGGAGCAACAACACTGTTTTTAGCACTCAGCTATGGTTTTGTACATATCAGAAGCCCACAGTGCTCACTACCAGTTTCAAAAAAAAAAAATAAATATATATTTGAAAAGGTAATCATTCAATATAAATATGAAATCTAAATTTGGCAATAAACCTCTCAGGGTCAATGTTTTCAGGCATCAAACTGACAGCTCCATTATTAAAATCCTAAGCCTCTTCCCAAACCCCATGTCACTCTCCAGCACTATGAAAATCCTACAGGAAGCCCTTGGAAGGTATTTCTAATGAAGGTATCTTAACTGAACTGCATTTACTCTCAGCTCACAATGGGTTGTTGTACAGAAGCTTTAAAGGCTTTTCAAAGTTAAAGCCTATTATTATTTTCTCTTTCTTTCTCTCTCCTCCCAGCTCCCTCTTGAAGCCTCCCCCACGGATCAATTGTCAAATGAGACTCATGAATAATTTAACTTTTTTTTTCCCTATCCATTTGGCTTAAGAAGTCTCTTCAGGAAAAACAACTGCAGTTGAGAAAGGGAGTTATTTCAGAAAGGGTCTTTTGCAATACCTTGCCACTTCTCAACAATGAAACAGTGGCTATTACACAAAACCACACTTTGCCATATTTCTTTTTACAAGTTGTAATTAACATTCAACAGATCTGATATCACTTACCTTCATTACTTTTAAGCTAGGTTTAAAAAGAAAAAATATGACATAGAGTTTTAAAAACTTACTACTTCTAATATTTGCTTTTGTTTTGACACTGTAAGCAAATAACAAAACCTTTCCTACATAATTTTCCCATTTGAGGAGGACTGTGGATTTCACAAGAAACGAAGCTACACGGTTCATAAATAAACCGACTGGAATATGAAGCTCACAAATTAGCTCACAGTAAGCCAAGTCAAGCTTCCAGTTGTTCTCCTTCCACCCTCTGCCCTCTCCAGGAAGTCCCATGGTATTGGCTATTCTGCAGTTACAACTGAAACTTGAACCGCTTTGCTAAAAATTCAAAACACAATGAATGGCAAGACCTGAAACTGGTCTGTTAAATGACCCTTAATTTGTTAAGCATTTTCCTTAAGAAATGCACACGCATGCACCAGTCCTTCATGGGCATATTACCCCGCAGCTCATCTAAATGCTTACACAGTGTTTGCAAAAAACAATTACACTCACAGTTTACCAGCTGCACCAAAGAAGCCATTTACCTGAAAAGCTGCTATAATTCCCACTGTCTTTCTAGTGTCTTCTGTTGCTCTTCGCTGGTTAAGTCCACACAAATGATCAATGACAACGTGAGTCCCATGTCCCCATTAACAGTTCAGAGTGCCAATCTCCATGCTGGTCCTTCAGAGAGTTTGACGGATCATAGTCAACCTGGAAAAAGATGAAAAGTAAATAATAACGGTAATGATCATGGTACAAGGTAAGGATGCAATAGATAGGACCAGATTTCTAACACTAATGACCAGCTTCAGGCAAATCACTTTCACAGCTTGATCCAGCTCCACCTGTCTCAAAACTGCCTGCTTCTTCTCTAATGAAGGCTAGAGCCGGCTGTTCAAGTCATAACAGCTCCTACGCAAGGAGCTAAAATTAACAATTGCATTATGCACTGAAGATTACTCACTTCAATTTTAACCTTTTTTAGTGAATTCCAGCACTTTTCATTAAAAAAAACATATATACATATTTATATATAAGCTCATCTGTTTGCTTCAACAGAAATCAATGAGGGTATGAGGAAAAAGGACTTGCCTGCTTTATAACTACAGCTTCTGCTCCAATTAAAATCTCAATAGTCAAACAGTACTGAAAAGAAGCTAGGTGGATGCTTTTAGAAAGTGACCTGCTTTGCCAGGGTAGTGAATCGAGATGTTCATTTAATAAGCTGAATAAAAGTTGAAATGATCAAGAATGGGAGAAGGAGAAGGAAGAAATCCTATTCCCCAAACAACAGCCACCAGAAAAACTTTCTTTTGAGGCATTGCGTGAGGAAGAAAAAGGAGATCTCCAGGTTACAGTTCAGAAAATAAACCCAAAGAAAGAGTTGCCTCAGCAATGCAATTTATGCCATTCATCAGGATTGCGTTTGACTGCTGAATAGCTGATCTGACAGAAAAAGAGCATTTTGGGATGAGATGGATTGATTTACAAGCCATGGCCGTGTGCTGTCTTGATACAACAGGCACCTCTTCTCAAAGCTTGCATATGAATCACAGTTGAAGTGATTAGCGCAAATACACAAAAACAGCAAATAGGAGGAAATATGTATCATTCTACTTGGGGGTGGGGGCAGGGAAACAAAACTGAAAATCATCTCGCTCTAATATTAGACTCCTTGTTTCTGAGGCACATTTTAAATTGTGCATGGTTGCAATTGCTGTACAGTATGTGGTAGCACATTGGAACTCATCACATTAAAAGAGCTGAATTTCATGTGCCAGAAATGGAATTTAGCCTTTCACAAAAATCAAGTCCTCCTCTCTCTGGGAACTCAGGCACACAGAGGAGACCAGCAGGTAGTTTCTATAAACTACCACTGCCATTCTGCAAATTTATATACACAAAAATATTTCTTTTCCTCAAACCACTAAATAATTTGTACTAATACAAGTACGTCTATACAAACTAATAAAAAGTAAGTTTTCCCACTCACTTTTTGGTATTTCTTGCAGGAGACTTTCAGAAATTTTGTCTCATTGACAAACATAGTTATAGGATCATGATGGAAGTGGAGGAACAATATGGAAAATTATGCCTAAGCACTCAAGCACATGCAAATGTATTTCATGAAGCCAATACTCAGAGAGAAAAGAGTCAATAAACCACTGACTGAAAAACCTTTCCTCACAACCATCTTCCATTAACCCTTTCCCTCACACTTCCAAAAGAGAGAGAGAAGAAAAAAAAAAAAATCAACCAAAACCAACCACAAACCAAAACACCTAAGAAAATACAGTGCTGCATTACAGTTTCACCTCAAAAACAGCCAGCCAGGGGATAGAGTGCTGCAGTCAAAACCTTCCCAAATTAACTGAGCACTAGATATCTGTATCAAAATCAGGACACAGAAAAAATTATTATCAGGATTCTTCAGTGTTACCATGTGTTGTGAATTAACTATTCATAAGACAAACAGAGCAAAACAAAAACCATACAACAAAACAACCAAACAAAGGGTATTATATACAACAAGTGAACAGATCTGCCAAGACTCCAATAAACAGCATTTCTGGTCTTGTGCCACAGATACTCAACGTAATCTTATCATGCTGTACCAAAGACATATTTCTTCCTAAACTGAGTTCCCCATGTTATTACACCTAAGATCTGATGCCAACGTCATTTTTCGTTGGCAATGTATGAGACAACCATAGAATCTTACATTAAAACAAAAAAACCCCATAAATTTCCCCAAGAAAACATAAGCAAGTGGAAAATAAGCTTACAGTGTGCAGCTATCATTTTTCAAACCTGCAATGACAATGTTTCTCAGGATGATTTTTTAAAAAAAAATCCCTCATAATTATCTTCTGGGAAAAAAAAAGGGCAGGAAGAACTGAGACATATAGCAGTCACAATCCAGCTCTTCAGCTTCCCTCAATATAAATTTCCTCCTCCTCCTCCATTAGGCAATTTACAAGTGATGACTAATCATTTACACACCACAATACGTAAAATATACTTCTGGTTGTTTGGGTGGTTTTTTGAAGGGACTCAGGTTTCTACAAAATACTTCATGAAGAGTATAAATAGCAAAAAGGAATCAGTCAGAAAATAGCCATTAAGAGCAAGACATTTTGATTGAAAATACATCTCTGTTTCTTGTGTGTTTCCAGGATATCTGGTTATTCAGTGATGAATGCACTTTTTACTATTGTCAGTCCTGCAGTGACAGTGCTGTTATGGAAAAACATACTGGATTATTCTCTTTCTTGCACATCAACAGAAATGACAGACATGATTTGACTGTCAAAACCTCCAGTAGCGAAGTGATGTAAAAAGCTGAACAAATGCACTTGTGGCTTTGATCCTCAGGTAGAAACCACAAAGCTTTTTACTAGGCAAAACCCCCCTTCTTTATTTGCAAGGAAGCAAAATTGCATGGGGGTGTTGGGATCTTAGAAGCGGTCTACAGGAGCTTGTGGCAAAATTTCAGCCTCTAATTCCTTAAAGCTTGAGTAAAACTTGAGTATTGGACACTGCAATGCAACAGAAAATACAGGGGCCCACTAATCCATTTGCAGAACCACTTTAATGGGAATATAATCTGTTTTGATCAGCATACACGGGATGGAAATACTGGCGTTTTTTCCTTAAATTGTTTTATTAACAGGATTTTCACTTTAGGAGCTGAGAGTACTACCAAGCTTGAGCCGCTACTGCCAAAGGTCAGAGAGAAAGGGATGGAAGAAGGCATGTATGGTCACATATATCTGCAGAACACAAACCATGCAGATTCCAAGAAAAGTCTGTGGGAAGGAATACACTTAATTTAATGCAAGAGTTTAAAAACTATACCCAGAAGAGCTATCAAAAAATGAGCAAAGACATTAGAAAGACCTCCTCAATGAACATCTGATAGCTGACCATCAACTGAAATTATACAGAGACATCTGACAAAACCTTAAGAGTCTACCACAGGAGAGTAAGCGCTTTCTGTATTATGGAGCGGGAAATGTTTTGATGGTCCCAAAAGGTATCACATACTGAAGCAGGAATTCTGAGATCATTATGCTCCCAGTAAGTAACAACATGTCCTCTCTCAGAAGAGAAGATGGGCAGGCTTTAAGGCCAAACAGCATACTCTTAACCAAGAGCAGGCAGCAGCAGCAGCAGGCAGGATTGAACCATGCCAGAGTGAAACCCAAGGTTTTTTCTCCAACTAAAGCTGTTAAGCGTCAAGGTAAAACCATTTGAGTCCGAACAGCTCCTGTAACTGAAAACTGGCTGATGTTAGCAGTACCTACGTACCAGGAACATTATCCCACAGCGATTCTCCACTCACATGAATGGCTCACAGGCACAAGCGCATGAGCTGGAAGCAGAGATGTCAATCATGATTTCCACTATGCGATATATACCTCATCCATACGTATAAAGATAGTTTTGACTCATTATTACTCACTCATCAGATTCCTGGAAACCACTGGAAATGGACTATGGCATTATCTTAAGATTATCAGCACACACAGCCATCGACTTTGCTGAACTCTCGTGGCTTAAAACAAACTTTCTGTTATTTGACATTTACTTAAATATTCCAGTTCCTACCATCAAGCAAATCTATGAAAATCTCACTGAAAACAAAAGCTTCAACTCTGTGGTGGCTTCAAAGAAAATCTTCAGGATATAAAACCTATTGTTCAAAAAATCCAAACGCAAAACAGAACAACCCCACCACCAAATCCAAAAAAGGCAAGTAAAATATCTTCTAGAGTTTTACTTTGAACACACTACTACTCAGTTGTCAGTCCTAATCTTCAGGACCTACATCATTAGACAGGCGATACTGTGTGCTCCTTCTCACTGTTTTCCCACATTTCCCACAGAATAAATGCATGCATTTGGAAGCCAAGTTTGCTGCTGCATATTAGCATAGCAGGGTAATAAGCCATGCCAGCTCACACCAAAATGCTTCAGTATGAAAAAGTAATTTAAAAATAAAATAAATGTGAAGGCTGTGAAATACATGGACTCCTACAAGTTCACTAGCTGTTAAAAGACTGAAGACTAAACCTTAAAAAACAAGGGCAAAAAATATTTTTAAAATAAAAGTTTGAAGCCTTGTTTTATTTCCCACCTTCTCTTGTCTTCACTTTGTCCCCTCTCCATCATCACTACAAAAACAGATATAGTGATTGCCTACATTTTCTGCTCCTACGTGCCACAGACCTTTGCGGGTAAAAGGTTATTTAGGTTCATTTACTGCTGGCACTTTAACAAAGACTGTCAGCAGATGCATTATTTTTTTTTTCCAGGAGTTACAGAAACATGAGCATCTGTGTACAAGCAACAGCGCAGAGGCCACTGACCCACCTTAAGCAGGCCAGCAAACAACCATCAGTGGCAACAGTGGTCAAATTTGATGTAAACAGTGTGGATTGAAATATATTGGATCAGATTTCAGATCCTGTGCAACAAGCAGTTGCCTTTTAAAAGAGGCAACTAGATGATATGAGGAGCAGCATCCCAGCTGAAGACTACCTTGGAATAGCACTGGCTTTCCTCCCAGCCTGCATGTGAAATCCAGTACTTACAAATTACAGCAGGGATGAGAACAGTCTAACCGAAAAGAACAGAAACAAAGCAATTTTTTGTAGTTTACACCTGATTTCTTTTTTCAAAGGAATCCTATGTTCCTAACAGATGCCACCAACATTTTCTACTGTAATCCCCTGTCAGAAGACCTCATGTCAATGTCATCATCTTCAGCCAAGTAATGATGATGATGTTCCCTCTAGCTTGTTGTATTTCTGCAAAGCTAGAAGCTTTACTCAGGAAAATAAATATAGATGGACTATAGGGAGAGCCTGTTATGTTTTAATACTTCAGAAAATGCTCAAAAAAATGCTCTTTTATCTGTCACGATGACCATTTGAAGTCTTCCAGGATCAGCATGAAAAGATATGAGACTTTGAGTGATCTGGCTAATAAATGTCAATCACACAGGTTTACTAGGAATTGAGTAACACTCAAACTTTTAACAAGCTAATCAGATGTACAAATCAGCACCCTTGGAATGAGATTCTTGCTTTAGTCCAGCGTTCAACACTGCCTCATGCATTTCAAACACATACGCCAAATTGTATCGTATTCTCAGACATACACCTGACAAACTTTCCTAAAATCAAAGTCATTAAACTAACTGGTCTCACTGTTAGGTGGTGGAAAAGAGCACAGCTCCTGTGATTCCAAACACAGAGACACAGCAGTTCCCAGACATCCTTTCAATGCACACAAGTCTCCTTGCAATACACAAAAGTTATTTTCCTCAAATCCTGTAATGAAAACAATAACCAACACAGGCAAATACACAATTCAAAGGGAAAGGAGGACTGAAACTCATCTTCCCAAATAATCAGGTCTATTTCTCAGCTATCAAAGATAATTGTATCACAAAGTCCTCTTTAGAGACCAATAGCTTTATTTTAAGATTAGAGGAGGTCTAGGGAGGATGCTCTAGTAATCTTATTGTAACGATGTTCAAGAACCCCACTGCCTTGCCAGGACAGCTTCTCCATTACCCCATTGTATACATCAAATACTTTGTACATTTTTCTTCTTGTGCCAATAGTTGCTCTTTATTTTAAATAGTTTTCCTGATTTCTCAATAGTTTACTCTTCCTGTGGGAAATAACTGTATATCACCTCATTATTTGCTCTCAGGTTTAAAGAAGCCAATTCCTTGTAATCTCCATTTCAAGAGGTATACACTATTTCCATTACTACCTACGTCTAGTCTAATTTTTATCAATTGACAGTCTGCTTCAACATTTCCTTACATCTCTCTCACGCTCTTCCTCCACCAGGACTGTACTCTGTGGAGACAGACATTCCCCTCCATCAGCTGACGCACAGTGGTGAATGCACTAGAGGAGTTCTGTTTTCACAAACACTAAAACCAGTTTAAAGAGAGAGAATATCATAAGGGTATCCCAGAAGGAATACTATCATTTCAGTATGAAACACTGATCAACAACATGGCATATATGAGCCTGGGTTCACCACAGAGGGGTCTCAGCAGCACTGAGGGCAATCAGAGCTACTTGCAGAGCCTGGGAGCTGTCACAGACTGAAGTGGTGGGTCTACAGATATCCAGCACAGTCTAGGTGAGATAATTAAAGCCTTTTGTGGTATGCCATGATATGCTGTTATACAAAACAAAATCTAGAAGAATATATAGCTTACATTGATTTTAACTTGAACAAAATATATGCATATATTTTAATGTAAAAGTTCTTGAAACATTTTTACATTTTTTTTTATTTCTCTAAGTCAGGCTATCCCTACTCTTTCTTCCTTCAGTGCCTTCCCTTTGACATTTCTATTCTCTCAGGTAACCATGGATTAAGTCCATTTTGCTTTACACACAGGAACTGTAAGACCAATTTAAACTATTTCTTTACTGAGTTCCTCCTCAAGCTTAAAGACTTTACTAGAAAACTCAAGCACCACGCATCTGCATTTTGAGCATACATGCCTTTGAAGACTTCAGCCTAAGCAGACTGCAGGTAATAAACAAGCGGCCAGCTAAGCCATCGTGCCTCATTCACTAATAACCAATTGTGCCAAACACAAAGCAGTTGAGTCCAAGGAGGAAAAAACACCCAAAACAACAACAAACCCACCACCCTAAACAAAACAAAGAAAACAATTGTACACTACTAACATAGTCTTTGCACACAACATTCTGAGCAGCTTCTCCCAAAGCAAAATTTTAAAATATATCATACTCAGGACACAGATGGCCTATAACTACCAATTGCTTTACACTTCTTCCAACATCACCAGTGGATGGAGGCATAACCAGAACAAAAAATGCCACAGGAATAGACCAAGTATCACTGAGTCTCACATATGCTTTTCCTGATTTTTTTCTTTCCCAATTTATGTAATGGCCCCTATATTTCATCCTGCCATTTCTTGACAAATTAGGTGCACTCTCACCAGCACTAGCTTAATTGGCAAACCCTGAAAGAAAATAATTGCTAACAGCAAAGCAGCATTATGCTGATGAAACAGACCTGCGTTTAACAACTAGAATTGCCTTAGCAGACAAACACTGACTGCAAAACAGCAAAAAGCTTTCACATAAGAACTCAAAGGAAAAAAAATTACATTATTTCCCTCCAAAAGTCTCCTCTGATTACTGAAATTAAACATAGCAGCTATTCCTGTTTGTCCTAACACCATTTTCTGAAACAAAACCAGCCTGCAACTAAAGAAAAATTATTCTTCTCCACCCTCTCCCCTCCAAAAAAAAAAAAAAAATCTATGAATCTATATAAGGTTTAAAAAAAAAGAACAACAAAAAACCCATCGTACACTGAGATACTCCCTCCCATTTAACTTTGCTGCTCAGAAGCTGTGCAATTATACACTCTGTATTCAAAGGCAATTGGGTATCAAGCTTGCTTTAATGCAGAATAAGTTTTTTCAAGCTCATATTCTAACCAATCTGTATAATTATAATTCCAGTCTCCTCTGTCAAAGGCAGCAAAGGTTAGACCCTTTGAGAGTTCCCAATACAAGATTGGTCTATGATTTTTAATACATTATTTTATTACTTTATTTTTATCGACACAGGAACACTCTTAAAATTTCTTCCTGATTGTGTTTATCTTGGAATAAAAATGCTTAGTTAATGGCTTCTTTTGGATACTAGTAGACTTAGGAGAGAAATGTCCAGTGAGAACAGTTTACGCAGACAAAATCTCATCAAGTAAGCTTATTTTGCTAGATACCACTCTTCTGTCTAAAATCTTGCAAGAGGTATAGACAAGATTTTGGCAATTTTCAATCAAATCTGGAGATGCCCCCTGTTTTTAACTTTGAATCTCCTAAGATTGGTTACTTTTTCTTGCCAGATCCATGTCCCCCTCTTTTCTCATTGTTTTAAGTCTTGAAGAAAAAGAAAATTAAGGCAGAGACATTATCTTACTGTCCTAATACTACAGAGAAATTATAAACACATATAATAGATATAAGTATCTATATATAAAAATGTACATTTTATATATCTTTACATTTTAATATATGGATATTTGTATTTTATGTAAATACCTTAATCCCATTTTGTTGGTCCCATCTTGGCTGGCCTTAGGCAATGCAGTTAGGTAGTAAATACCACACATTACAAAAAGAAGCCTTAAGCATGCTATGGATTGTATTCAATGCTCTATACTGCCATGGTTTCAAAAGAAAATGAAGAAAAATGGCAATTATAAGTATAAATTAGAAGTTAAAATGCCTAATGATTAAATGCATGTTACAAAAGCCAAGGAAACCATTACACATTTCTATGTAACGCTCCAAGCACTTAAGTGCCAAACATCCTCAGTTTATGCTCACTTGTAGAAATAACAAAAATCAACATTTATGTCTTTTGTCAATTCCCTTGCCATCTCTAAAAATAGAGATCTCCCCCCTTGTTAAAGCACATCTGAAGATATGTACTAATATATATATCTCACATTTCCTCATTAGCAGCATCAGTATTATATACTACACATTGCAATCAATTCCTGAAGAAACAAACAAAAAAAATCTAACTATAAAATACCAAACAGGTGTTTTATACAGTCATGCTAATGGCCATCAAGAGGAAGAAATCCTCTTCAAGAGCAGTAACAATAGTCAAGAGAGAAAAGGCAGAAACCCAGGTTTGCAGAACTGGCAGTGCCAGTTCATAGATTTGCAGCTTTGGCTTCTGAAAATATCTTTCCAGAAACCCTGTGGTTTCTGCATTATGTTTGCCTTTTCCAGTGGGTAATTCCAGGTTCCATGTGATACTGTGAACAAAAGAAAAGGCAGAAAAAGAGTTTCAATGTCTGTTTGTTTTTTTCAGGGAAGAAATTATGACATACATATGAAAGAGAGCTAAGCAGTTTTGTTAAAAATGTAATTGGCCACTCCACATATGCCTAGCCAGAAAGCTTCATGGCACATGAACTAGTAGAAGAGAGCAATGAATACACAGCAGAAATCAAATATTCAAGCCAATGTCTCCAAGGAATATGTCCTATTAAATTTAAACTAGAAAAATATATATATTGAATCAAAAAGGAAATTCAAAAAACAATCAGAAAAACAGTGCAGGTTTTTTTTGAATACTTTAAATCTTATTATACAGATTGAAGTCTCCACAAGTTCAAATATGATTTTAAGAAAACTTCTGTAATATCCAAAATTGTGTTTACCTGCTGTGAAACAATCTGTCTTATTTGGCACTAGGAACACTAACTACATCAATCATCTAAAAATACTGAGATTTAAATTACAGGAGAGAAGTGCGGGATTGAAGTTCTGTAGCTGTAATATATTCAATTTCCATGGCAGAATGGCCATATCATCACATTTTTTTATTGGTGTGCTCAGTATCAGAGAGTAAACAAAAATATGATTATAAAGCACAAAACTGAAACGGTAGAGGAGAATATATTTTATGAAATTTGAAGAAAAAGGGAGGTGCTGGGACTTTACTGACAATGACAAGTCGATATATATCAGAGACAGCTTATGCTACAGATTCTTTAAGGTAAAGATGTACTTCCAGGCTTGGGTCCCAGCCTAGACCTTAAATAAGATGGTAAATTGGACCTTCATTTAATAGTCTTTGGAAAAACAAATGGCTTTCATAAAAATTCAGGAAGGTACCTCTAAGATTTCAGAACTTAATGAGTACTTTGGAACTTCAGTTGTCCTAAATTCTTTAACTAAAGTTTCATACTGGCTGGTTATGAATATCTTAGTGGTATTCAACCACATAATCTGGTGACTTTTTTTCCCCTCTAAACATTTTAAAAAGTCCACCTGTGAATGAAGTATTTTTCACCTATTTAATCATATTTTGAGTCTAGGATGATCTTCCCCTTCCAGGAACTGAAACCATTATTTTTCATAAAATGCAAAGTCTGTTTGGTCAATACTTCTTAATATGTAATGCTATGGTATTTGAACCTCAGGATTTATTTTGATACCTTCAAGATTTTCAAAGGCTGATGAAACATGACACAACTACGAAAAAGGGCAAGTCAATAACCACTCCTGTCAGTCTATGTCCAGTTCTGAAGAACTGCAATCCTTCTTGCAAATCACCCTTCCTAATAAAAAAGGCCTTACCCTTTGCATGTTCTATTTTAACATGTCAAAGTGCAATGGCAAGAATTTATGCCCTTGTCTTTTCTTATGAGATTTTAAATTATCTGCCTGAGAACTTTCTGAAAAATACAATAAAAGAAGACTAGCTTACTGAATGTTTTGCTTAATTTATGACACTCTCTATAGCAAAGTATATCTTCTGATCAAATATTGATTAAAAATCTGTATCTACTGCACAATTTGAAACACTGAGAAGAGGGGAAAGAGGGGAGAATCGCAGTTTCATACAGAAGAATAAAGCTAAAGGAACTATTTCACAGACGATAAGTGCTACAATATCTAGAAATCACACAAAACAATTATGAAATTTGGTTTATAAGTATTAATTTAAAAAACCCAACAACCACAAAAACAAACAAAAAACCACCCACAAAATCCCTAGTAAATACACTCCATTTCAAAATGTAGCTAAAACACTCAGGGACTTGTTATATATAGGTGCTAACTATACGCAAGCTTACAGATATTCCAAGTTTTAGCAGACACCAGCAGGAGCAAGTGTAAATAATCGCACACTAGCAACTCTGCTGGAGAATCATTGGATCACTTCAACAATCCATGACTTCCAAACAAATATATATGACTGATTGAAATCTTTCACCCCATTATAGAAATGAAAAAAAAAAAAAAAAAAAAACAAAAAAAACCAGTCTAAAATATCAAAACCTTTCTTACCATAAGAAAATTCTCTTTGTGACTAAATGGGTAATCACCTGACAGCATAAAAGTTATGGTAATATCTTAAAACAAACTTAAGGGAGGACTTGAAAAAATATAACAAAAATATATTTGAAATTAGTTTCAGCTGCCTTAGAAAGTTTACTTATTTTCCAAAATACATCAATTAAAATAGCTGTATCTCTGAGCAACGTTCTCTATCTTCTTTCTCCTTGAAATGTCAGCTGGATTTCTTTTTGTTGAACAAGATTAACTATTGCCTAGGCTTTTATGTTGCATAGGTGATTTTTCACAGCTCTTACAGATGAGCACTGGCTTTTATATGCATGCACAATATACATACACAGTGTAACCTGACCAGTTTCATTTTCTTCCCCTAAAAGTGCAACAGAAAAGAAAGTTAATAAAACTGTTGCAATACCTCAAAACATAAAGTATCTAGCAGTTAAGTTCAGTACCGTAATTTACTTTTAAGTAGGTCCATAGCTGTCATGAATCAGAAAACTTGTGGGCACAGTATAGGTTGTCCTCTAAATATCTAAGTAACTTACCTTTAGGAAATTTCCATAATTTAGGAAGGACCAGGAACAGGCCCACCAGCACCTCATGTAACTGCACCATGCAGTCCAATATATTAAGGGCTCAACTAAACACCACCAGCAAAACCAGGTTTGTTTCAAGCTGAGAATTGTGCCAGAAAAGGCCTGATCCTCAGGAACTCCTGCATGCATGGAGATGTGAACCCACCTCATGCCTAGGCGTTAAGTTTAAGGGATACTTGTATCAGAGAACAACTAAATAAATAAACCCCCAAAGAACTGTAACATTTCTCTCTTCTTTCTATCCCTCTTCTGAATCTTGGTTCTCCTGAAGAGAGCTGTTGAGTTAGACAGCCAGCTAATGGAACATGAACATACAAGTTAGGACTCCCTGCTAGTATATGACCATAAAAATATTTGGTTTTATTAATTCAACCTCATCTTGACCTATAAGCAAGGAGTCTTAAAGTTGTGGCTGTCAGAGCTACCGTCTCACAGTACATCTTCCAGCATCAATGCAAGACTATCAGCAGCTGCAAAGATAACACCTGTGAAGCCATGAAAAGCTGTAGCTGCTTTTCAAATATTTCAGATAACACCGTGCTTTTGAAGTCTAATTTGTCATTTTAACTAGAATTACAAAATGAAATGGATTGCATGCTATTTGATGAGGGAAATACTTTTTAATCTGTGTTTACCTAGCACCCTCCACATTTTGACAGGAGCTACCATAATATAGGAAACGAGTCCACCAGCCAAAACAAGACAAGAATGTGGTATGTATGTTTAGGGACAAAACCAAACCTCTATTAAAACTCTAAGTCCTATCAGCATTCTCTTAATCAACGTTAAACTGCAGTTGCTCAAAATGTAGGACAATAAAGGCTCTTAAGCATTCATTAACCTCCAAGGAAAGTTGGACACCAAAATATCACAGTCCCTTATGAAAATTCCAGCTTACCATAATAAGATACAACTAAAGAGGATTTCTGCACTTCAACTCCAATTATAGCAAATTAAACAAAATCATTGTAAATGCAATACTCTGCTGTTGATTACAAACTATCCTGCTGTTCCATAAAAACTCCTCTTGATTTCAATGGGAGTCATAAGATGAGGATGATGGTAGAAAGCCTGAAGCATGACAGCAATGCTGACACTGAAAACAGAGCCATCTTATTCAACTGACCAGAAGTAATCAAACCCTTGCACGACCAGTTTCAGGTCAATCTTCCTGGCCCTGTAAGTTACATTTGAAAGTCTTCATTTGGCTGACAGGTAAAACATTCAAACACCAGAACCAAACAGGAACAGGATAAAGGAAGGATGAGACTGGAAGCGGGCTAAAGGAGATGATGACAACCCAAGAATCCCACCACCGGACTAGTGAACAGAGCAAGGCTTGCTATGCTGCCACAGCAGCTTGGTGATGTTAGCTTCAGCAATCACTGTGAGTTTACTTCTGCCCAGCTCAGTGTTTTAGTAACCCCCTGACATCTACATGGTGTAGTCTTGGCACAGGAACTGTTAATTGTACAGCAGTACAAGAACTAAAGGCTGGCTAGATTGCAAAATGGTATGACACTTACCAGTCAGAGAATAGAAACGTAATTTAAGTATCCGTTTATGTGCGTCTGTAAGCCAAGAAAGTAATATTTCAATCTGTTTTTCTAAAAACATTTATCAGAGATCATTTGGAACTTACTGAGATGTAATGTGGCCATAATAGGAGCTCACTGTTTTACACTTATTTCACTGTGTGCTGTTATTCATTTCTTCTCGTATCAGTTTTCATTGCAAAAATGTTAAATGAAGGAGAAGGACTGGTTGCTATGCAGAGTTCACAGGAATGCCAACATGGCATTCATGACCTGATTTTTATCACCAGTGGGCACAGAAAAAAAATTTACATGCAAAAGGAAAAAATACATTAATGTTACATTTCAAAGGAGATTTTAAAAACACAGAAGTCAAGATTTTCAAAGTGATGGCTCCCACAGCATGCATAATGTGTTATAAGGAATATCCCGTATTGCTATATTCTATGTTTTATGTCTTAATACATACGTGCAATTTAGCCTAGTTATGATTGTTGTGGGAACCATAAGCAGCCATCCTGACAATTTCATTCTCAACTGCAATGTTGTACTAATGGAGTTTTGGTACTTAATCTCCTTGTTTGTTTCAAAAATGAGGGAGGAAAAGAGGAAAAGATACAGGGAAATAGCGCAAGAAAAAGGAGGAGGAATATTATAATTTCTGCATGTTCTAATTATTTAAGTCCATGGTAAATTTGGTATTTAAAAAGAGCAAGAGCGTCAAGTATTAGGAAAACCAGTACTTACACTAATATACTACGCAGGCAAATCCACTATCCCTTGTATATATTACTTTACTAGAGCAAGTCCAATGTGCAGTAACACTGACAGAGCTAGATCCCCTTTATTGTGTCCCCAGTTACGATACAGCCAGCCAAGACAAGACCTATGTCTCTCAGTCAACTTAAAGACCTTACATTTTCCATTAACAGGTCATAGTAAGATCTCCTCTGGTTGAAGGGAAATTCTTTGGTCTACAATAATCAGATATCAAAAACAGTAAGTGACAATGAGTTCTGAAGATGGACAAATTCCACCTAAAGGGAAGAAACGTTTCCTCTTACTTATCCCCAGGAGAGAGATGAGGTTTATGGCCTAACCTATCTTCATAAGCCATCTGAAAACACAGTATCATGTAACTCTTACAACATAGTATCATGTAACTCTTACAACATCTGCTGCTACGCGTTGTTTATTCAGTTTACATGTTTATTACTTTCCCGTCCCCTTTTCATCCTCTCAGTATAGACAAAACCTGCGAGACTGCACAACAGTTAAATCAGTGGGACCTGAGTAACCCTTTAAGTACTTCTACAACAATTCTGAATACTAATTGTTATCATTTCTAGCTTTGGAGATCACCCTAAAAAAACAACATCAAAAAAACCCCCAACCACAACACCAAAAAACACAAGCAAACCCCCCCTAAGACCCCACCATCTCTTCTTGAAGAGCTTTGTGTTTATATATGTGTTTTGCAGTTTCCCCCCCATTTACACACACAGCAATTATTAAAGAGCAGAAAATTCTAGCCACTGGAAGAGTTTTCCCTTGTCTGTTTTCTCTTACAAAAATATCCAAACACACTATTGGCTTCTGGAACTTCAAATTTCAAAGCCACAAAAGGCTAAGAAAGACCTAATTTTCTTTCAGAAGTGTCTTTAAAGGACAAGGAATAGAGAGGGATTTTACTGCTCCTTTTAATTTTTTTTTTTTCATCTGAATCTTCCCAATCCTTATTGCATCATTACCATCTTAAATCCAGACAAGTTTTAGCCTGCCTCTAGTCCAACTGGAGTTCTAAGAATAAAAGGCTCTTCACATTAGTATATGACTGTGGCCAAAGACAGGTGAAAAGGCTGCCAGATGTAACTGCTGGCATGTTATTATGCCTAATGTTGCATTTTTGGTATACAACCAAAGGTTAGAATTTGAAAGATTAATGGTCTCCTAAAAGATATTATCTGATAGAACTGCCCAAATTTCAACTGTCAGGTTCAACAAAGGGTCTTTCTCCTTTCTTGGAAACCTTTCTTTTAGGAAACATTTAGATTTCATAAAATCAAAATACCAAGGCACTGACACAGTAGAAAAACACCAAGACAGACTAACCAGCCTCCAGCATCCATACTGGTTGCTTGACAACTCAGAATGAAACAAGAAGGCAGGACTCGGAGCACCAACTGAATGAAACTTTTTCTAGTCACACTAGTCTACCAAAGCCAACATCTCTCTCAAACATACTTGCTTTACTTTGACCAAAAAAACTACTTCTTCTAGAAAACCAACATGTCCCAAAACATTTACCTACACATCCACGAATATTTACAGAATCAAGCTTCTTTCACTGTGAGTGGCTTGTCACCAATTTCATAAAATTAAAGAAAGGATAGCCATGGCAGAAGAAAGGCAATGACAGATCTTTTCAATGATGGTTTTAAAACCAACAGTGAAGGAGAAGCCCAACACTTGTAAACATTCTGTCTACTGTGTGCAATTCTGATCCACGCTGCTTGAAGCTGGTGAGACAAGAGTGCCACGATGAGAAGTTTTCACACTTGTCAGCACTGGCCCAGTTCTTAGCTATCTGGTCTTCGACCCCAAAAATCTTGCGTCTTTCTACAATCAGAGCATGATAAGAATATTATTGTTCTAGAGGCTCTGGTG
Organism: Strix aluco; assembly: GCF_031877795.1. Taxonomy (NCBI): domain Eukaryota; kingdom Metazoa; phylum Chordata; class Aves; order Strigiformes; family Strigidae; genus Strix; species Strix aluco. The sequence goes on from NC_133931.1 coordinate 156,950,450, forward strand.
TTTAGTCATTTTCATACTTAGGACAGCATAAGAAACAAAAGTATCTAATATTCCAGTACATTGCACACCCATAAGAGAGACACGATAGTTTGCAATTTACATGGCTGCCTAAAAATATGCTTGTCATCTTATGATACACAGAACTAAGAATATTGACAAGAATACCAGGCAGTATTAAAAAAACAAACCAGGAAAGAAAACACAAAGTAAAACAAGAGTTTCAAAGGTATTCTTATTCCTGTAACTTTTCATAAATCAATTAACTAAGCTTAGGTTCATCAATATAATAATAAAGGTATCAATTTGAAGACATACATTCATTGGGAAATGCTTTCTCACTCACTGTTAGGGAGAATGTGATTTACCTTCATGAAAAAGAACCACTGATGCTACAAATGCATCTGCCTCCTCTGCTCTGTTTGGCTGCATGAATGTGGATGTCTGCCTCTGTTTTTCCATCTGCCTCCTACTTATGCCTGTTCAACGTAAAGGACCCTTTTTTCAGTGTGTGGGACTAAAAAGGGAAGAGTTCAATAAGCCTTTGATCTTGGCTGTAAACTCTACGCACAACAGCAAAATATAACTCTCACAGATATTCAATTAGGGAGGCTAGAATCAGTCTTCTAAAACAATTTGTAAGACTTTTCTCCTCCTCAAAGGGCTTCTCAGTACAAAACTTCTGAAGCGTGGAGTCTCAGACAGAGCAGGGATAATTAAGAGAGACAGTTCTCATATTTTTGGTGGGTACCACCACTGGCATTGTAACAACTAATAGGCTACTTCCTGGAGAAGGACAAAACACTTGGCTGTCCGAGTATCATTCACAGCACATTGTAAGATGGCTTGCACACACTACTAGAAGACTTCCTCTAGAGGATATTCTTTCCCTTCCCTTCATTATCAGATGCCTTACTATTATCCTCTATACTGTAAGAAAGATCGCTCAAGTGTTTAACTTCTGGATAGTCACTTTTTGGGGGGTTAGCAAGGGTTCAAATGCAATAGGAGAAACCTGTTTCAATTTCAGTGAAAGTAATTTTCTCAATATGAAAACATTTAGTATCTTGTAACAATTGATTCAAATATCAGACTGCACTGACTCTTTGCCACAGCAGAATTAGCAGTATTTCAGCTGAAGTTGTGATTGGCAAAGCTACTGTTCCAATCCTCCCACATCACAGTTCTGTGTGGCTGCTGGCTGTAATTCCACCCATGTATTATACGTCCTATTAGGGGCCTCCAGATCAGTTTTACCTTCTTTTATACTGAAAATACTCTGCTTTCCTCTACTGAAATCAAAGCTCTTCTCATTTAAATCCAAACATTAAAGTTGGCATGAGTGACCTTACAAAACAAACCAAAATATGACAAAGCAATTAAACAACTTCCTCAAATTCTCTGAAAGTAAAAATGTCTGCACAATTTTCTTTTACATCCACTTCTTCAGTTTTTGTAATCTCTTATGAAAAAGGCTTGTTGACTTAATATGTCAAATACTTATGTCAATCCCAGTGAACCAGTATCATACGAGAATGAATTTCATATACCTAGTTGGAATGTCTGGCAATTGGCCGGGGGGGGGGGGGGGGGGGGCGGGTGAGGAAGAGAAAACAAAAAAGAAAATAATTACATAGTAATATAGAGCCTGAGGTTTGAAGGGATAATTTAAGTACATTAAATTTATTTCTGTTTCAAGAGACACAACATAAAATTTCTTTCAGTGGTCTTTAGTTCCTCTGCCAAGCACTTCTCTGAGTATGTTCCAAACTCAAAATTACCTCCCAGGAGAGTATCTCAGGTTGGAGCTTTCTTCGTGTCTGGGTTTGCTCCTATAGTATATGTTATCAGTTCCAGATGTGAGCTGGGGATGGTAAAAAGCCTTACAACTACCACATTTTTGTTTTCTTGGTCCTTTAGGAGATTCTGTAGGAACTGAAGGGGATCAATTTGCTTTTCATCTATGGACTGTCTCTTGGAGAGGTCTGATCTCAAGGATGTACCATAAAACTTACAGACCTCTTTCTCTTCTGAAATGTATGCTTGTGGACACTGTCCCAGCTCAGTGAGATCACCAAATATTTTTGTGATACTTCGGAGCCTTTGACTGACTATCTTTAGAAAATAAAGAAACAAAAGAACCTGACTAGGGCCCTTCTTTATATAATGAAAAGTGATATTACAATACTGACTTTTTGGTTGGGTTTTTTTTTTTTTTTTTGCAAACACCATATTACACATGTATGTAACTGGTGGGTACATGTGCTTTTTAAGAATCAGAAATGTCATTAGTTTACTTATTTTACTGCTCATGTCCACAGTGAATGCAAAAATTTAGTTGCAGTGAGATACAGCTGAGCATTGTATATACACACGTGTATATACACAAGAAATCTGGACATGAGTAAAACAAGGCAAAACAAGTCACTGAACAATGACTGCACTCGTATCTACTTTCACGTGGTTCTGTGGAAGCTCATGTCAGCTGAGTAGTATTCTACTGGGGACAAATGGGTAGTGATGTGCTGTAACCACTGACACATACATGTAATTTAACACTGAAACATTTACAACTGTTTTAGCAGATCAGACCTAAGTTTTTTGCACCATTAAGTCCTAAAGAAACATGCATGCAGCCTAAATAGTGACACACATGAAAGACAGCTTATGCTTCTAACACTCTCTATGTATAAATTTACTGAATGCAACTGTACTTTTAATTGCTTAGACAATGGATATACATTCTCATCAGTCAATCAGAAAACCAACACAGCAGTCTGTAACTCAATCTACACTTCACCATAGTAGGAAAACATTGTTTTTCAGCTCTACTGGCTGATAGAAAAGGTTTTATCAGGCAATCTTACCTTTCAAAGAGCAAATTAATGCTAAATACATTAATGTTTTACTGCTGCCACAGGCTTATTTTATTACCAAATCTGGCTTTGGACTTTAGGCCTCTAGCCATCTGGTTTTTGTAAAATTTAAAAAGCATTACACATTTTTGACAACATAAGAAACTATTAAAGAAGTGAACAAAGCACTCTGTATAACAGGGAAGCTGCTCTTGCACAGACAGGGAAGACAGAATAGGCGAAGGGGTGTTCTCTGGTTCACAGAGGCGTGGGAAATGGGTAATCTCATGATATCAGAAATATCAGAAAATTGAAAAGAACTCAAGGGCAGAGAAACAGTGTGTTCCTAAAAACAAAAAGAAAAGGACTGGCTGGAGCTAGCTGCAGCAAGCAGAAAACTGTAAAATTTCCAGAAGTAAAAGAAAAACTTGGAGACCAGGAAATGCACAATGCTCCAGGGCAGCTGGAAAAGGACAACTCCTGTTTTAAATTAAACCCTTCTTTTATGTTGAACAAAAAATTGGAAAAGCAATTAACACACTTGTCCCAGCCGCTCATCCATGTCTGGTACCTCTTTGGATAAGCACAGAAACGGGATGCAAACTCTGGCACAAAGGAGGGTACCTGCTGCACAGCAGTCAAAACTACTCAGAATGAACCTACAGCAGCGCTGAGAAAGAGTGTAACGAAGCCTAAAACTAATGGCATGGAGCAGTTATATGAGAACTAATAAGAAGAAATCAAAACTATGTTTTTATCCAAAAGCCACTGATTCAAGCAGCACCTACACGTACAATCCAGTGACACGGAGAACTGGTTATCTCGGTACACAAACTTCAGTGATGTCCAGGCCACATCCAAGAATGAAACTGTGATGCCACAGAAGCAAGTGGAAGCTTTAAAGGTAAAAGCCAGGACCTCTCATGCATACAGAGCCCAGCAAACCAGTGTCTGAAGTCACTTCTGTAAGCCAGCCTCCAGAGAAACCCTGTCAAGTGAGAAATAACATTCTAACACAAAGTAAGAGTCTCAAGATAAAAGTTAAAGTCCAAACAGAGATGTAGGAGGTGATTAAATTCTTATGTATACCTACACAATCATTACAATATCATACATTTGCATGATACACTTAAAAAGCTGTTTAGAAAGATATTAGCATTCTAGCAATAAAACACATAAATAAAGGGTTCATTCAAAATAATTATTTTAGAATCGCAGCTATTTTTGAATATTCGAAACACTGAATGGAGCTTAGCATAAAGAATTATAAATAATTGTAGTTCATTAAAGGGGGATGACCTTTTGTAAACACTCTTACACAAAGTGAAGATAAAGGCACAAGAGGAGAATTCACACGCCTTGTAGCAAAACAGGTCATGTCTACTTTGTAACATTTTCAAAAGCCTCTCCCTCAAAATGTTTTGTCTATTAAACTTTGACCTGCAAAATAAAAATCTACCTACTTAAGTAAAAGCTGTGTGCAACACTTAAATCTGACATTTGTGGATGCATTCTTTTTATTTGTACATATCATCAGGTTTAAAAAAAAAAAATCGTTTGAAAAACTATCCTGGCAAGGTCTAACCCTGAATATGTGATGTATGTAAGCACATATTTCTAGACTGGAATATAAAATAAATCAGCTGAAAGAAACCTATCAATTCTTTCAATCTTTGCCTCAGGTACTAAATTTTAAAATGGTTGTGACTTTTTTTTTATAACATATGGTGACTTTATTTTCCAAATTCTGTTTATCTTGTACCTGTTCAAATTCTTCAACGTTATCACCTGCTAAAACTACCAGAAACATGTTATCACATGATTTGTCTGGAAGAGAATCACTAAATAAAGGCAGTAATACCCAACACTGACAGCAGAGAGTAACAGCAGCAACAGGAAAGTGAGTGTCTTCATATTTGCTGCAAATCAAAGGACTGCACACAAATAACTGTGACAGCTAACTTGTGAAGGTACCATAACTTGATTGTATCTGCCAATATTAGCACAACAGAGGCAAATACTCCTATAGTGCCTCTTTATTATAAAAAACTCTAAGATGCCATCATCTCCAATTAAGAAGAAAACAACACATTCAGGGAATGTAAGTACAAAAAGTATTTCCTTCCAGATAGGGACACCGAGGAATACAGAGGTTAAGTTCGTAATGAAGTTGGTCAAAACAAGAGCTAGAAGGGTAACGAGCACACCCTTTCCCTGGTACACGGCCAGTTTTCTCCAGCATCTTCCATTCTCCAGTGCCCCCTTTAAACCCAGACACTTTTGTGGCAGGTAGTGAACACGTATATGAAAAGGAGCCGCAAATAAAACCATAAGCATATTTAAAAATATTTTGTTTATACAGGGCATGTAGCAAGAAACCTAGAAGTTCAGCATTTTTAACAATAGTAATAATAATCAGGAAAAACCTTCCATGTCTCTTTTGTATGACCTTCTGAAGCACATTACAATTAACTGTAGCCTCTGTATCAAACTGTTATAGAAACTACTGCTACAAGATAGTAGGTAGGAAAGTGAAAGAGCAAGAGAAATGCTTTTATTTATGCAAAATTCTGTCTACAGGATCTATTCTGTTATAAATCTAATTAGATTGAAATAGCACTTACAAGTAATTTATAATAATGGCTCAGATTCATTTCCTAAGAGAAATTAACTAAGAATTGAGCAGTGTGCAAGCCTGCATCATAACACTGACAATAAACATGGGGAAAAGCAGGCAGTCATGTTAGCATCTAAATACTGAAGTGATGGCATTTTAGTTATTTATGACAAATGCAGTATTGAAAGTGGACTGCTGTTCTTCATATTTCTTCTACTAGCCCAATTAGCAGTGTCTACACTTCTCAAACTGTCTTTTCATACTTCACTTACACAGGAGGAGTATTCCTCTGAGGTATCTTGAGGCTTGAGTACATCAGCTGTACACCCATTACAGTATGCTATAGAGTATCAATGCAAACTGAACAAGGCAATCAGTAAGGACAATCAGCTCAATTTCACTTCAAGTCTGCTTTCATTACCCGAGTTCGAATTCGCTCCCGGCACTTTTCAAAGCCTTGCTGAGAATATTCATTTATACCACGGGTTTTATCCTCACTGTCTACCACATAGCACAACTGCCAACATATTGTACAGACATACTTTGGATCACCACAGTTAGTGGTTGGACAGCTTACTTTTCATTGGGGAGTGCAAATGATGCCGAAAGTGCATTTTTTATTTAAAAACAATTCCTTTTGTTTTGTTTTCTTCTTCTATTCACTCCCCAAATGAATCTTTGTTAAGAAAGTTTCACACAGATGGAAGATGCCTGGCTGCCTATTCTCCTTCCCGAGGGACAACCATGCTTCTTAAAGCTAAGTGTGAGGAAGGGAAATTCAGTGCTAGAGAATGTTAGGAAGAAAAAAAAAAAATTGAACAACAGGGATTCCTAGTTCTTTAATAACTTTCTCTGAGTTACTGTCTTATGATAGACCATTCCCCCTCTTGAAAGTGTTTTACGTTACTCGCTCACAACATGCCCATTTATCTGTCTTTGCTTTTTGGAGAATGCATTTGCTGGGAAAGCTGGTTTTTGTGAGGATATTGGTACACCACACAGCTCGCCAGCTGATACTATCAGTAGCGTTTGAATTTGTAGCTGTCAGAAAGGCCCCTTTTTAAGACAAATATTTTTAGAAGTCTTCACTGGAAAATAACAACCCAAAATTATCCAAATAACCTCAGACGGGCATTTGGAAGTACTTAAAATCTGTCCCCTTCCTGAAAAAAAAAGTCATGGTATTTCACTATCTGTATCAGAAAATACTTTGAAAGGCAGCAGCCCTGTTTTTCCGCTAGTGAGTCAGCGAACACATCCTCTCTCTTGGCAGACTAGTCAGCCAATTTATAAAAGGGTCTCCTTTCATTTCTTGAAGTAAACAGGCATTTTATGGCTATCACACTCATCACCTACAGCCTGTGCGGGGCAGAGAGGAACAGGTCTCCACTGGCTCATTGCCACTGCTGGACTTTTTCCCCCATACGCACACTTCACAGCTGGGCAACAGTGGAAGAAGCGCTCCTACAGAGCCACCTACTCTTATTCATAGTAACAGTATTAGCCCAGTGTCATTCTCCTTATCTTAAGCTTGGGGGTTTTCTAATTTGTTCGCTTTTTTCCTCACCTTGTTTTTACTGGAATGATGGCAAAAAAGAAACTTTATTGTTGAAAACTTGTCTTCATTTAGCTGACACTAGTAAGCACAAGAGTGGGGATTGTCAAGACTGCATTTTGCATCTAGAGTCATTCTAGAGAACATTCAAGAACACAGAGCAACATTACTTCTACAGCAGCTTCCCTTAGCACATGAGTTCACCTGTTCTAATGTCTGAATTTAGCAGAAAGCTGAAAACAAGTGTTTGCCTGTCTATCTTCCAAATGCAACCTAGTTGTTCTCCTATCCACTGCATTGAAAAGGCAGATCAGTAATACAGTCATTTGGGAAACGTCCCAACTTAGTTTTACTCGGAAATACCGATGTTGTATCTTAAACTTAAGAGACCACAAAATATGTGGATGCATGTCTTGGAAGGATCTCCTAGCCATACCAGCTTCCTGTTACAGAAACAGACTCCAGTTTCATATTTCTCCAAGTTGCAGGAATAGGGTTATATGGACTAACATTTTCATGCCTTTATTTGCAAGGATTAAGACTAGAGAATTAAGTTAATAAAAGCAAGAGCTTTCCTTCAGTCAACTTACACCTGGGCTTGTTTTTTTTCACGTAGCCTGTCTCACTGTGCTCCAAGTCTGTGCAACTACAGACATGTATATACATGCTTTTAAAAATCACAAATCATCTCCTTAACCAACAACTGAACTCAAGAATTCAATTATCACTAAGTGCATTGAGGAGGGTATTGGCACCATTATATTATTTGTGGAATAAATGACTTGTTAGTACGACATCCCTCTAAAACATGGAATGACTCCACACAACACAGAATTTTGTCTTTAACTGGTGAGAGATTTCTTCAATTCAGTGATGATTGAGACACAACTGAGCTGACTGTCCACCAGTCTGCAGATTAACCCATAAAAAAAACAAACTATAAATCAGTTCATAACTACTATACATCATCTGTTCAGGCTGCTGCCATAATTTCTTTATTAGGTTTTGGAATACTCAGAATGTTACTTCCATAATAAACTGACATAGTACAGCAGGCAATTAGTGAACTAGGCACTAATGGCAATCAGATTACTGAAAAACAAATAACTGAATTTAATTTGTAACTGGTAGCTGAATACAGGCACTTCTGCAATATCTCAGCAACAACAACAAAAAAAAAGAACCAAACAGAGAAATAAAATGTAGAAAAAGATTAGATTTCCAGGAAAAAATAAATTTCAACTTTCAGATGATGGCAGCAAACCATGCTCCTTCAAACACATCAGTCTTCCACTTCAGTGAGAAATTTCAGCCAACAGTTCCTTTACTTCCCTGTCTTTACAAGGAGCTTCTGTATATGCATTGCACAAAAATGGATTATGTATTTAGTTAGGTCCTCAAACGTAGACAGCTAAATGTCTTAGTAACTATCTTTACAATCAGTCTCCTCCACTTTTGACCAGGATCTGTGGCTACATGATGATTATAATCAAAGTTATAAGAATATGTAACCTTCAGGTTTTGGTGCAGTTTCCAAGCCTATTCAACAAGCGTACAGACATGTAATATGAAATAATTCTCAATGTAAGAACTCCATCTATCTTTCCCTCTTTTCATTGTACAACCCAGTAATGCAGTAAACTACATCCAATGTAATGCATTAGGTGCTACACTAGCTGTTGGGATCTCCTGCTCACACCAGACAGCAATCCATCTGAAAGGTCAGAGAACCAACATGTAAAAAGTCTTTGACAACACCACACTGTCAAAGGCATTTAATTGTGTGTCATTTCCATTACGTTTTATCTTCTAAGCAACTGACAAATGTGAAATTTATTGAAAATATTACTAATCCAGAAAAAAATAATCTACATAAATAGACAAGAGAGTTCAGGACACAACATTTTCCAGGGGCATCAAAAATACATACAATTCTATGGAGCTACTGCATTCGAATGGAGGCCGCAAAGGGACCCAGGTACACTGATATTAGCTGCATACATGAAGAAGTTCAAAAGCACAAGGTCTTCTAGATTCCACCACAAAACTTTTTGTTTCACGGACGCAATTAGAGCTGTTTTGGTACTCCCTCCTTAAGAGATACCAAAACAAAGTCCAAGAGATCTGGGAACTGGCATATTTTGCGTAATGATAGTGTGCTTTATGTAACATGTTTTATTATAAACTGACTGTCCAAATATCTACAAAATTTTTAAGAGTGCAGCACTACAGGATGAATTAATCAAAGTTTTCAGCCATTTCAAACAGGGCCATGCAACTGACAGAGACAAGAAAAAAAAAGCTGGGAAACGTGAGCAAATGATGAAAACCCAAGAAAAATCAGAAGAGGCAGTTTAACAACAGGAAGTTCACACAAGGGGCACAACTTACAAAAGCGAAGGCCCGGTACAAAGAATGGTCAGATGATGTAAGGAGCAGAACAGAGACTATTGATGCATGCGTGGAAACAGCCAGGAAAAAGGCAGAGACATAAATGCTAGACACTGCTTGAAATACGTACATGAAGAAACAACAAAAGAGTTTATATTAGGACTGCAGTGAATTCCTCTAATATTTAACCCCCTGCACTTTCAGCAACCTTTAAATCAGGGCTACAGACCAGTTTTAAGGAAGATCCTTTGTTTGTGTGTTACACCTGAGGATGGAGTAAGTCTTCTAACTTCAGTGTGCTTTCCTTCACACACTCTGCTGTTGCCAGAAGAATACAACATTAGCTCTCCTCCATATTTTTTATTTTCTCTGCTGAGGTTGTAAGGCTACTTGAAATTATCTCTATTTTCCAATTTTACAATGCTTAATAACAACAGCACATCAAGTTACTGGCCCCAAAATAAACCATCAGAAGTCAGAAATGGAGTCTCTGAATTCCTTTTACTAAAATCGTCTGTCCGTCAGTGACTAGACACTGAAATTGCTTGTACATGCACCGCTGAGGTTCTGAGCAGCACTGGTATGTTACACCATCATCTGCCAGCCTCATTCCAACTATCAAGCATAGGTAATAAATGACACAATGCCGGGGAACATTCACCTGTGCATCAGAAGTACTTGGGTCACTTATGCTCCTCCTTTGTTATGCTCCAGTCAATGCAAATCTAGCAAATGCATTCCCATGCCATAGAATTCTCTCATAATACACAACTGAATTGCTCAGTCTGCTGTCATTTTTTAGGGAAGTCAAAAACTCAGGTATTACTGCAGTTGTTCTCAAACTACTGAAGTAATCAGAACTGATTTAATTTTTCCACATATTGAAATTGTGCTGTTTAATAAATAAAATGTTTTGTTAAGAAGCGCCAATATTTTACTGTCTTGTTTTCTGACACGCTCTTATACTGATGCAGTTATGTTACAGATGGCTTTGAAGTACCTGACAACATAATAAAGACATGACACCAGTGTATGTTATTAAATAAACACAAACAGAAATAGGTGCCAAAAGAATCTACATTTTGACTTTCATTGCCTGGACACTGAACATAACTGTAATGTAGAAAAGAGTTAGCAGCAGTTCTTTGAACATACAGCTCTCTAAGAAGTGATCTGTAGAGGAAAAATTATAATTAGCCTTCATGAGTACAAATTATGTTCTCTGTTCCCCTTCCTGAAAAAAAACCCTGAGGAGTAACAAACACATCAAAGAAATATGTGGGCTTTGAAAGAGGTAGGTGCTTGCCGCATCTTCCTCCCGCATTGCGGAAATGATCACGACGAAAGAATGAGTGGACAGGGTGCTGCAGAAACCACAGCCCCACAAATAGGGCTATATGGCTACCGGTAGCATAACCACAGGCAACCAAAATGCTGCATCAAGATTTGTGTCTCAATCTGCTCTTTTCTACCGATCCTTCTCCATTAATATAAAGCCCTTTACAGAAAGGTGTGAATTTATGTAGTCACAGGACATGTTATGCTATTTCAGTAAATACCTAATTTATGAGGTTACCGGCATGCCGAGGCAAGAGCTAAGGACAGAAACCAATTTATTCTCATAGAAGAACCGGCTACATACTACAGAGCCCACAACCTTGCATGCCTCCCCAAGACTCGCCCACCGGCTTCGTGCACCGACATTAAGCCAGGCTAACAAGTATCATGCTAGCGCGTGCTGCCGTGTAGCTGCCCTCAGACCTTGGCAACAATATTGTTTCTTCCCTTCTCTTCTGCCAGGTAGGTGGCAGAGAGGAGCAATTCCGCAACAGCAAAATTCAGAAGCTGTAGGTCATTTACAATTCCTGTAACCTCAGATTTGAGGAGATCAAATGCAATTGCAGAGGAGTAGTCACTTTGTCCTGATCCTCCACGCAACGACAGGGATCACATCGTGTTCATAAGGATTTGTTTATTTATTTATTTAAAATCAGAAAACAAATTATACTGAAGAGAGACTACACATCTATATATTTTCTCTGGGTGGTTCAAAACCCCAGTTACTTATCTTCAGGGAATATCTCCTGAAAGTCCTTCTTGCCTTTGCTGTCCTCCTACTTCTGATGCCCCATAACCTGATTTCACATTACAAGCAGTACTACTGCCACTAATCCTCCATTACGCCCCTTACCCCACCACTCCCTTATCTCAGTCCTTGAATTTGAGATTGTTACTTCAAGAAGCGGGTCATTCAAGGACTTTCAAGTTCCATCATTTTCATCAGTACACAAATTAAACAGAAGTTACATTACCCATCAGTAATAACTCATTGTCTTCAGTATCTAACAGGATTCTTATGCTGCTTGCCACAGTCCTTGTCACTAGAGACCACTCCATTTTGCTGCTCAGATGCAGAACAGATTGCTATACCATAGTGGAAAAGCATATTGAGATACACAAAGCTGGTAAACACAATGCATTTTCCAATTTAGTTAGACTTGTTTTCTATGAATTAAAGCTTCCCCAAAAATCATACCCGAATCAAAGATGGTTTCATTATCATTTTCCTCACGGTAGTATGTGTTATGAAACATGGCACTTTAAGAGGCCGTAAGTTAGTCATTATGCTTTCCTTTTAGATCTGTGTTCACAATCTTCCTTTTTTTTGGTTGGTAGAAGAAAGCTCTGAATTTTTCTTAACGGAACAAAAACCAGAAGCATGACAGTCAGACCTCCTCACTTCAGATTTCATGGCTTATAAAGTACACAAATTATAAAGCTATCAGACATTTCCCGGGCTTACATTAAAATCTGTAGTGAGCCTTTAGAGTGGACCGATTTATTTGATGTGTTTCTCCTAAAGCTTTTATGACACCATAAACATTTCTGACTCCATGACAAATACTTTATAATACATTAAGCAAGCTCATTCAAACTATTCTAAATGTTATGCCAATGGCAATGTATTTAGAAACGGAACAGTCACTTGAAAATGGAAAAACCTCGAAGTTCAGTTTGAATCACTGCAATGTACTATTTCCTTTTGTGCAACCGAAGGAAAAGCATTTCAAATTAAGTTCAACGGCACAAACACCCAATAGGCACAAAGTAGGCATAGCCTCCAGAAGTGCATCATATAGTACTTATTTCACATGAGAGCATCAGCACCAAAGTCCACTACCCAGTAAAACTTCCCATTGAATTCAACATTAATTAGCATGGAGCATTTAACTATAAAAAAATTTAGTTGTATTTATAACATGCTTCTAATCATGGCAGTTTATCTGCACTAGCTTCACTCAGATGAAAAACCTTGCTATCCCTCTTTACTCGGGAACAAATTGTGATAGTTTTCTTCAGAGTAAATAAAGCATTACACCATGAGAAGCTCTGCAAGTCACCAAAACCAAGATGCATGTACTCACTGTGAAGAAAAGCACCACAACCTGACTCTCATATTTAATGATATCATGAAAATTTACAAAACGTTGTCTGTATTGAAGGCACAGGGAGACTTCAACTCCTGAAGCAATAAAAATACAAATACTGCAACAGGATTAATTAATGACAAAATTATTAGGTGTTCAGGCATACTTTTGATGACAGAATTCAATTCCTAGAACATAAAACTGGCTCTGATGATTTTATGATTCCAGTAAAAATCACTGCTGTGTGGCCATAAAAATTGGGATGAAACACAAGCCTGAAAGTAGTTGATGCATATATATTTGATTTTTATGTTTTGGTATAGATTGCAAACAGAAGAAAAAAAACTTTGAGAAATAAAAACCAGAGTATTTACCAGTGGGGGGGAAAGGGTGCAAAGAGTTTTGTTTGGATTTCTTTAATTGTTGATTACTTTTTAACACCATCTTGCTGACCATTCAAGCTTTCCTTTGACTCAAAACCTTGAAGGCATCCAATTTAGGAAAAAGACCGTTTTATCAGTTGGAAGATGTTGCTAAGCTTCTATAATTTTAACACAGGCACTGTATAAACAGCTCATAAATAAATCATAGTATTGCCTAAGACTAAATGAGACATATACTAGAAAGCATTAAATTACAAGAATACTTTTCATAGGATTTTTTGCTTTCTCATGGTACTCTTCTTGTTAACTGTGACTCTTGGCCTGGAAAGGTCAAGAGCAGGCATCTGATTTGGAGAAAGAAGCATAAAAGTGTCCCAGTTTCTCCATGAACAACATTTTCTTTCACTTACAAAAATGCACTTCTCACCTTACATGCTTCAACATATGCTATGTGAACATGTCTGCCCTGAGAACAGTCTTACGTGGTTACTGCCTCCATATATTGCCAGTGACTAGAAAATACTCTAAACTCCCTGCTTCAGAAAGTCATTGGATATCCAAATCATAAATTTCAAATTCCCAGCTGTCACTGCCTAACTACGCCTTCTGCATTTCAGCTAAGTCATGCTGTATGACATTATCACTCTCTCACACTTCATAGCTTCTTCAACATTAACAGAAAAACCTGTGGGCTGTCTCGTATTTAGTATTTTTCACCATGTTTATCACAGTAGCAATTACTTCATCTAAATAGCTCTTATGAACTCACTCCTGTAAAATGTTATTTTGTTTATTTCTTGTTTCTCTGTATTCCTCTCCATATTTAGTCTGCTTCTTCCTCTCAGTAATAGGGAATTTAGGTGTGAGAGGGGGGGGAAAAAAAAAAAAAAAAAAGTGATGTAACCTTTTCATATACCAGTTTATTACTTATTTAGGAACCTGGAATGATCTAACATGGTTTAAAGATCTCACCATAGGATTAAAAAACCGATACATGTGAACGAAAGGAGACCTTTCCCTCAACTCTTTTTTCCAAAGAACCATAAAGAACTGTACTGATGATGGATTACCTGAAAGCCTGGAAACCACAACAGTGAAAAAGGAAGCAGTAGTAAATATTGGCAACATTATTAACACCTGAAAGAAGGCAACTGCAGTAGGACATTAAGGAAATGTTTACTCGGGGCTTTTTCCCTAAAGGTGACACAGAGTTCCAATACTCTTCCCCTGGAATTAATGCAATTCATAACTTTGGATTGCATATGCAATACATTAAGTATTAATATAGATTGTGTACTTTATAAAAATGAAGATAAGCTAAGGAAAAACATGAGACCTCTATATAGGGAGCCCTCTTACATAGGGTCATTGGCAATGCATCATCAAGTTTACCTACTGTCAAACCACCACATGAGATAATGTGGAGTCTAAAACTGGAGTTACTTCAAACATCCAGGAAAACGATGAGCAGTTTAGCTCTTAAGTCCTATAACTAAGCAGTTTGGACCTTCACTGACAAATGAGGACTTACTTGCCAAGTAGATAGATGCTATTTATCAAAAAATGAGTCTTAATTAAAACAGAAAGTATTGTAGTTTTATAGTGTAATGTCTTTTTTATTTTTCTAATAAACTGTGTGTGCATGCACACTGGCATACTCATGCAAACCCTAGTGGCTGTTACTCTGATTTGGGTTTAAATCTCTTAAACAAGAACCCAAGAAAAAACACATTCTATCCACGAACAGTAACCAGTATGTCTAGCTGAATTTATAGGCATGTTTAATATATATTTAAAAAAAAAAAAAAAAAGACCAGACATGAGTCATTCCTTGCACTTGTTCTGAAGACATTTCCTTCCTAGAAGGGCTTATCATTAAATTATGTAAAAATGAAATATTTGTAATCATTATAATTTATTTACATCTACACATTCTGAAAGCCACCATTTTATATATGAAGTGGAAAAATTAGAAAACAAAACAAACCCCAGCAATTAGTCAGGGAGCCTTATCATCCAGGGGTGAACCGCATAAGACTAAGACTGGAATAGGTCTCATTTGATGACTGTCGAAAACTAGATGTGTGACCTCACATGGTTTGCATAATTTATCTGCAATTCAATTTACCCAGCCTTAAAATGGGGAAAATCCTACTTACCTGGATTGGAGTTTGTCATCAAAACAGAACGCGCCCTAGAAATGCATGTTACCACACAGATACAAAGATGTTCATACACTTTTAAGTCTTCAGAACCAAGTGCTCTCCACTGGAACGTACAGAGTCCTTGCCATGTATTACTTGTTTGATGAATGTTTCAATCTTCTAGAAGAAAAAGTGACCCATTTGCTTGACTTACTACCTGCTGAGAACATTAATACAGAGCTTCAAGTCTAATAAATGAATGAGCAGGGGACAAGAGGATTTTGCAAGTTTATTGCACGGTAGTTACATTACTTCTCAGCTAGCCAATCTTTAATGATATTTTTGAAAATAGATTACTTAACACAAATAGCATTTCCTTTAAATAATCACGTAAGTTACAAATTCTCTTTACAACTGAGCAAATAAATTGAGCTGGGAGCACTCACTGGATCGAGTCACTCATTTGTGGTTAGCCTCTACAAACAAGGATTTGCCAATCTGCCAAAATCATTTTCCTACTCTGAAACTAATACCATCAAAATTGATAATACCACTCAATGCAAGTTACAGATCCTGTATGTTACAAGCAGAAGGGCGTATCATCAGCTGGTGTAAATCTATACTGTTCTTAAAACCAATGGAACTACATCAATTTACAGCTGCTGAAGATTTGTCCCTGTGTCTGTCTTTAGTACTGATAAAACCATTGAACCAAACCCTGGACGCACTTCCAAATTTAAAGCTCCCATCGATTGTAGTGAGAGCGATGCCTACAGGAGGAAGAGACGGACTGTAAGTAAGCCATCCTACAATCAGTGCACTTCACCCCCCCACCCCCCCTTCATTTTAAGTTTAAAGTTAGTTGTTAAAATCATAACCTGGGAGGAAGCCAAGAGCACAGTGGACTTTAAAACTTCTTAGGTTTCTTTTATGTACTCCCAGAAATTCTTCTTAATAACATCGATTTATCAGGCCAAGTCCAGTTCACTGTAATCATGCAAGTATCCCCAGTAAAGCCCACAGGAAAAGCAGCACCATCAGGAAAACATGATTTTGCCCACAGTTTTACTCCAAGATGATAAAGTTTCAAAGTGACTGTTGTTCTCTCTCTGAGATCTAACATCGCACCTGTGCTAAAAATCTTATTACGTTTCCTCTAACATCCTTATGTAATTTCTCCTTCATGGGTGAGATGCAGCGCAACACTTGTCTGAGCAACCCTCCCTTGCACACTTAGCCCTGGGGCAGTCAAAAGGACTAACACATAGCAGAAAGAAGTCATTGCCTGAAAAAAGGTTTTGCAGGAGGGGTACTCAGCCATTTCTTAGACCACCATCCTATAAAACTGTAGGCAATAGAGAGAAAATACATTTGTTTTATAGAAGACATCTTTAATGAAGGCAAGTTTCTCTATATGATTCTGAGCACATGGATTGTTGCGAATAGCTGATTTCTGACTACAGATACACGGAACTAAACAAAGCAGTTTTTCAGAAGTACCTACATGCATCTTGCATGATGGCGTACACTGTAGTTATCTATAGGTATTTTCCTTTACATATATATTGCAAGAGGTTTACAGCTGCTTGCATTCTGCAAGCATTACAGGCAACAATGATTTTTAATATCAACTGAATTAACTTTTAACTGCAAGGAATAAAAACTCAAAACTCCTGCTTCAGGAGGCTACCGATAAGAACATAAGTAGTTCATCATTAAAACTGGTTAGCACAAAAAAAAAAAATTATTTTTAAGATGGTCCTTAGCGCTACTCCACTGTAAGACATTTCAACATAAAAAAATATTAAAATTCTTCTTCGACTTAACCATACCCACATACAATCAGATTTATCAACAGCACAAAATCATTTCCTATCTACAGTTTGTTTCACACAACTTTTTAAAAGATTTTTTTAAAAAAAACATCTTAGACACTACGAAACAGTTCGACTTAAAACCAGCTAATAGATCACCTTTCTGCACAGCTGCATTTTCTTTCATTAATGTAATAGAAATATTTGAGGGATTTCCGTTTTTACCTTTGCATTTTTCCTTTTCCAGTATCCATAACCAATCACCGCTCTGCTCTTCCATTATGCTTCGTATATTGCAGAGTGAGAAGCATCTTCATTAAATAGTATTAAAAATAGAACACACCCGATCTCCCCACCGGAGCATGCTCTGACAGTGCTGATACCACAGCTCTCAAGGTAACCATGCCCAGCTGGGAACTGAGAGGCAAAGTCAGTGCGAGATTAGCAATTTGCAAGCCTAATTGTGCACACAAACTTGCCTCGATCCGTGACGAAGACTGCTAAAACAAAAATCAGCGTGCAGTTAAGTTATGCGACTGAAAAGTTGCAGGTCAGTTTACAGTATTTTTTTTTTTTTTCCCCTCCCCATCACCCTCAGCTTCAATCGCTTTGTACTTGCCTAAAATTTACAAATGCCATTTAGAAGAATGCACACCGGGCATGCATCTAGCTCAGCGCAATGGTAGACAAGTCAAACAGGTGATCAACAAACACTTGTGCTGCTCTTTAATGCCTTTGTTTCCCCTCTCGGCACATTTACAGCAATGTCACACGGCAGCGGGGTGAATTTAAGCAAAACCGCACACACCTGGAAGCGCAAAGACGGGAGGGAGAGCGGAGGCGCAGAGACACACCTAGCACGGAAAAATGCACCCGAAATGTGAGTGTGTTCCCCCCGCTGGCTGAAACGGTAAATGAATGCAAAAAAAAAAAAAAAAACCCAAACCAAAAAAACCCCCGAAAAAACCCAACAAACCCAACACCCAAACAAGAAAACAAAAAACACCCCAACCACCAAAAAAACCCCAACAATTAAACAAGACTGCGCAATGGCTGCACTAGATGAGCACGCCTTAGTTAGATCTACAAGCGGTATCTTTGAAACGCACACACAAGTAGGCAGAATTACGCTCAGCGGAGTACCATTAACTGTTTTTTCTATGAAATCAGACCGCTAGGATACCTAACGATACGACTGCAACTCCTGGGCTGTGATCCTCCTTCACTGCATGCAAAAGGAAAAGATGCTGAGGAAGCACCAAGTAGAGCAGTTACCACCCTTCAGAACAATGCCGGTCACACCAGCCCAGGCTTTCCCTCCAGCAAAGCACGGCTGTTTTAAAGCGCATCCCTCGATGCTGTTCACAAATCAGCGAGTAAAAGTTGGTGGGGTTTTTTGTTGTTTTGGGTTTTTTGTTGGTTTTTTTTTTTTTTTTTTTTTTTACAGTTGGATACATTTTAGCCAAAACGACCGCTGGGAGGAGGTCGCCCTCCTCCCGCAGCTCCCCTCCCCAGCCTCAGCCCGCTCTCCGGACACCGGCTCCGAGGCGAGGGCACCGCCGGTACCCGCAGACCCAGCTCCGGCCGCCCCACCGCCGCGTTCCGACCCGGCGGAGGCCCCGGCCGCCGCTGCTCCCGCCGAAGCGCCCCCGGCAACCACCGGCGGAAACTTTGCGGAGGCGCCGCCGCCCTCCGCGGGGGCTGGCGGCCCCTCGGACCGCGGCGCAGCCCTCCGCGCCGTACCTGGCCGTCACCGCCTCCACCCCGCCGCTCCGAGATCCCGTGCGAGGCTCTGGCTTCAGCACCGATGTCATCCTGCCCCACTAGACTACGAATGATATCCCTTTTTCCTTTTTTCCCTCCCCTCCCTCCCCCTCTGGTAAATACCACATCTTAGAGTCGGAATCCTGCAGCTGCTATAAATAATTGCACATCGCACGTAATAACCGCAAGCCCCGGCTCCATGCACAGCTCCTATTTCCCTCTCCCTCCGCTTCACATGCTCAAGCCGCCCTGACCTCAAAAATTAAAAGATCACGGGGAGGGGGGAGGGAGGGGAGGGGGGCGAATGACTCCAACGAAATGACAGAAGACACATGCTGGAAGGAAAAAAAGAAAAAAAAAAATCGCAACAACAAAGAACATCACGCCACACAAATGTCTACAGATGCTGCTTTGGCTGTTTTGGTTTTTGGTTTTGTTGTTTCTTTTTTTTTTCTCCATTTTTTTTTTTTTACCTTGCCTGCAAACGGGATCTGCCCCCCAGCGTCTTGGTGGCTCGGGTTATTTGTTTGTTTGGTTGGTATTTTTGGTTGGCTGGTTTGTTTATTTTGCTGCAGGTATGCTGCTGTTACAGTACAGTGCCTGTCTTCCTGAAAGACATGGTCTCTTCCTCCGCCTCCGCCGCGGCGCGGTGCTGGCCGGGCGCGGTGGCCGCGGCCGCCTCCCGCCCGGGGCCGCCTCGCCGCGCCTCTCTCCGCGCTCCGCTCGCGTCGCCCGGTTCCGCCGGGGGGTGGCTGGGTGGGTGGGTGGGTGGGGGGGATAGGGTGGGGGGGGGTTCTGCCGTCGCCTGCCCTGCCTGCGGCGCTGCCTGTCCTCGCCCGGGGTGTCTCTCCCTCGGTGCCCGGCCTCGCTCGCTCCGCTCCCTCTCTCCGCCCGTGCTCTCTCCGCCGCGCTCCCGGCCCGCACTGCCGCGCTCACAGCCTCGCCCGCTCCCTTTCTCTCTCTCTCTCTCTCTCTCTCTCTCCCCGCCCACGCGGCGTGGCGCGCCCCGGACCGCAGGCAGCTCCGCGCCGGCTCCGCGCCCAGCGCTCAGCGCCGCCGCCGCCCCGGCTCAGCGCTGCCTGGGCCGCGCCAACGGCCGCCTCACAGAGGAGCCGCCGCCGCCATCGCGCCACCGACGCCCCCACCCGCCCCCTCCCGCCTTGCCCCACCCCACGCCGACGCGCCGCCCGCTGACGGCGCGGCCGGGCCCGGCCCGGCTCTGTGTCCGTCCGTGTGTGGCGTGGGGGTGGATGTCCGTCCGTCCGTCTGTCCGCCCGCCCGTCTGCGTGGCGTCCCGCGCGCCGGCCCCTCCAGCCACATGCTCCCCCCTCCCCGCCAGCCCATCCCCAGCCAAGAGCAGAGACAAAGCACCCGAGCAGGGCTAATAAGGACAGAAAGCTCGTTAATCTCCTCCGGTTCCTTGTTATTTGCTCCCACCCACTCCCCATCGCCCCCAACCCTCCCCCCCGCCCCCCCCCCCCCCCCAAAAAAAAAACCCATAAAAAAAGAGGGAAGAAAATGGGCCCTTGACTCCGGAGGACAGCTTTAGTGAAGGTCTGGGGAGGGTGGTTTCAATTATTATTTTTACTGGTGAAACCTGCCAGCATCCGCACTGATCAGCCGAGCTGCTGAAAGGGGAAAAAAAAAAAAAAAAAGACTGCAGCAGATTTTGGGTGGTAGCAGATGAGCCACTTAAAATGGGGCGCATGATCCCCTTCCCCCTCCCCTCCCCCTTTCCCAGCGTGTCTCTATCTAGGATCTGGCTTGACGGTCCTTCTCCAGGAGCCTCACTGCTCCCCATCAAGGCAGAGGGAAACAGACATATCGCCAGGATGCGCAGTTCCAATCCATAAAACCCCTGCTTTGCGTTTCAAAACCGAGCCTCGTTTTACCCGATTGAATACATCCAGGCATTCATTCTGCACCCAGCCGAGAAAAGGGCATTTAGCTCTTTGCTAGGTGGCTATTAATATGCAGTAAAATTATAGCTGTACAACGCCAAATGTAATTGCCATAGATCATTTAGAGCAGATCCAGCAATTCAGCTGCTGGAAATGCATGCTCTGTGAATAACCATGCATCTGGTACAATGCCCTCTACTACAATAACCTGAAAGGAGACAGAAGCGTCTGGTACTAGCTGCAATTAGTAATCCTATAGATGAAAAATAAACAGTCAATAAGTACAAAGCAGCAAGGTCCTATGAAATATAGCGATCATTTCTGTCTACAGCAATACGGGTAACCCAACTCCCACAGACAGACAATTCTTCTTTCAAACGTACAGTTAAAAATGCACTCCCTTCATTACGCGCTTTCAGAAAGTCCTTGTTACAAAAGACAGTTTGCCACAATTAACGAATGTAGAAGAAGTCGTGTGCCAGGCAAGCACAGACAAATATACAGAAGGCTGGGGGGGGGAAACATGTGCTTTAGTAGGTATTATCCCAGCACCCCTGGAATCCCTCTTTCCCCTCAGAAGCAAACACCTGCTTTTACCAGGGACCGCTGACTGGAATCAGACTGGAAGAATACAGCGAGCAATGAACCACAACAGGGTGTGCATTAGCAGGCTCATGGTGCACGCCTCGAGTGATCAGAGGCATTCAGCCAGGCACGCCAAAACCTGTTCTGCTAATGCACCTCCTGATGGGCCTTACTCCTAGGACGGTTGCGTGTGGCTCCATTTACTTTTAATTTCATTATTTAATATATCCCCACACTGTGTGCTACAAGTCGCACCTGAAAGCAAAAAAGACTGGCAGAAAGGCTGTAAATGTCACCAGCGTGCTGCAGCTGGTGAGGGGGGAAGGATCAGTTCTTTGTTTCTGAAGTGTTTCTTTCAGCCGTCTCCACTGTGAACTAAAGCTGGTTTTCCAAAATGGTTATCAAAACTATTTTGAACATGCACTGAAGTGCAGAGGACCTCACCTGGCCGCTGCACATCACCTCCTCCCTCCCAAGCAGGGTACCCGGCTAAGGGGAGAGAATGCAGGCTGCACCAGGACGTTAAAGCGGTACTCACTCATGCCTTCACTAGACCGCCTGCAACTCACCTGCACGGAGGAGAGGGGGTGAGGGGACTGAATGTTTCAAAACCTCACCCCGGTCATTAGACACAATGAACATGTAAAACAGCCACGTGTCCACAGCGTGTCTCCCACCATTGGGATACTGGAGTATCTTCAGAGTGAGAAGCGTCGAAGCTATACGTCAGATCCGTAAGTAGATAAAAATTCATCCAAGCTGTAGTCCTCACAGTTCACTCCACTCTCCTGTGTGGCGGACTCTGCTTGGGGCAAGTTACCAAAGGCTAAAAGATGTCAGCTACAGCAACACCAAAGGAAATACTCAGGAAAAAAACCCAGTACCACCCCACTATCATGCAAGCTAGTATTGCAGCTCAGGATGGTGAGCAGCATCAAACACAGCACGTGCAAAGAGGTGAAATTGCCTCCCTTTGTTGAGAAGTCACCTCAGACCTTCTCAGATACGAATCTAACAGAACATGCATCCTACATCCCCTCTTTAGGACTTTTCTTAGCAGAAAGAAAAATCACAATCATTCTGCAATCATAATATCTAAGAGGTGGGGAACCATGGCAATGGTTTGCTGCTGCCTGTGCTGACATGCACAGGGATAACCGTCCATTTAAGCCTCGTGGAAGTCAGCAGAAACTGTGTGTTTAAGCAGAGGCAGAATTTGATAAAATCTCTAGACCTCCGACACCTTTTTCTGTCTGTTGCGTAGCCAGACTTTGAGGGTAACTGGGGAAAAAAAAAAAAAAAGACGACACAAGACCTACTTCTCCAAATACTTTCTTGAATAAAGCATTTAATTAACCCTCGGCGCATGCTTTCTAGGACTCTGGTCTTGCAAAATGCCCTTGTGCTGTAGGACCACCCTACAGCAGTGAAGCATACGTGCGCTATACGTACACAAAATTCCAATAGACAACACCAAACGCCTCAGCTCAAGGTATTTTCAAAGTGTGGCAACAGATTGTATTACTTGTTCGCTGCGGGCACACTTTCTACATTATCTCAATTTCACTTAGAAATTAAGAAAACTTTAGTGGGATCTTAAAAACCGACATCGGATTGGAAGTATGTGATGTCGGCCAAACGCAGAGCTTCATGCAGTTCTGCAATCGCAAGAGTTTCTTGTAATAGAAGGCATGCAGTGTTACTTAATACATTAATAAAAGCTTGTATGACTGGTTGCACATTTCTTCTGCCCCTAGTCATTTTTTTTCAGTGAAACAAAGCTAGCATATAAAGTCTATTGTGTTTTGGAGTTATGGCATGATTGAGATTGAGGCACAACAGTATGATAAGCTAACTGTTGATGTATTTTGTCATAATCTTCTGTAAAAGACATCAGTCTTAGTTGGTTTTTTTATTTTTAAACTTTTTTCCATCTTTATGTCCTACGTGTTGCAAACAAATTAATCATGCATAATTTGCAGATGGACTTAAAAATACTGCGCTTCTATTTAAAATGGCACTTTACAATATGTAAATATAGCCAAATTGCTCTAGTTTCAAACACTTCTCAGGAAGAGCTGAAATATTTATTCCAGCAACATCATCACAAGTAAAGGAAAATGAACCAAGCAATTTGCGTACAGCTTGTACTGGTAGCTCAGGTTTAATATAAAAATGAAGCTTTATGCCATTCCCACTGAAGTCAGTGAGAATTTTGCAATGGACCTCATTAGGATTAAGATCAGGTGCCTAAATCTAAGACACGCTTTGGAGGAAGATCAATGAACAACCCTTTAAAAATATAATCTGTTGCTAGAGGGGTTGAGGAAGGTATTTTTTTCTCACTAAAAGCAAAGCATCATTTCTTTGTGTTTGACATTTCAAATCCCCTCTTAGTTTCTTTTAGAAATCCCAGAGTGTTTGATGTGCCATATCTGTGTATCTTGAAAAGGATATTCCAGTGTGGAGTTCCTCACCCCACAAAAAAAAAAAAAAGTTGTCTGATCCCCTCTAAGACCAGTACCTGTAGCTCCTGCTCAGCTGTGACTCTCAAAAGATGAGCAGGAATTTGAACCCTAGCTTTGACAGCTAGCATCGGTGCAAATGGTCTCTCCCGTTGTAGCCTTTTCCCTAATTTACGCTTATAGGCAGGAGGACTGGGGAAATTTCAGGTCACAGTGTTGGAGGGATAGTGAAGTCTTTCATGGTCTAAAAGGGTGGCTGGCAGCTCAAGAAAGGGTGTCCAACAGATGCCTCAGCCTGGTATCCTTATGACTCAGTCATGTTGCAGACAACATTCAAAGAGCTATGACAGGTTGAGAAATTCAGACAGCAGGCAGCTCTCAGTTGCTCTGGACAGAAGCCCATCTCTGATGTAGGATCTTAGCATCATGGTATTTTTTATAATATATATGTGTGGCGTGCACATTAGGGCAAAGAGACAAAACAAGCAGTGGTGACTAAGAGAAAGAGCAGTAAGAAGAGAGAATCAGCAAGAATGTTGTGAGCTGTGGTGTTAGGATGGGCCAGAGAGGAAATGGTGAGAAAAAGAGGAGGAGGGAGAAGTCCCAGGCAGGGAATGGAGCAAGTTGGTTATCCTGAGATCTATGATTCATTGTGGAGAACGTGCACTACCTACACATATTAGAGTACTGTAGGGAAGAAATCAGGCTGAGGAAATTCTGGAGTCTTTCAATAGGATTTATGAGCTTTAATAATCCAACGGCTCGGGGTCACCTAAGAGCCCAGGAACTGCTTGGCTCACAAGTATGAGTGGCTCTAAGGAGACATATGACAAACACAGCATCTGCAGAAGGGTAGTTACAGTCCTCAGCATAGGAGCCATAAGAATCACAAACAACTTCACTAGCACAAACCAGTTTCCCATCAAGATGTTACCAAAGGAAAGTCTTTATTGCAGCCCTTTGTCTAAAGGAAGGTACAAAAGCACAGCTTTCCTCCCAGCACACCTAGAGACCAGACAAGCTTTGGTGACAATTTTCAGCTATGATGGTTAAACGTGGGTAATACTGGCTTTCAAAAGTACACGGTGCCTCTCTCACTGCTAAACCATCACTAGACCTACATCTGCCCTTAAGGTGTCCCCACAGAAGGGAAGCCAGGGGACTAGGGAACTTCATGGGTGAGCAAGTGCATCCAGGAAATGACAGAGAGGGGAAAAAAGAAAAAAGTAATCTCAAGAGGAATCCCCATTTGCCTTCTAGAAATCATGCCAGAGCAATATTAAGAATAGCAGTAAAGCATGCTTATGGAGTTGTAGGCTTGGTTTAACACTCAAAACCACCACCAGTATATTTTAAAGAAGACCATCGTCCCAGCTATAAGTAGGCAGAGAACAATCATACAGACTGTGAGGTATTTCAGTTCAGCTATTTATGTCATGTAGTGAGGAATCTGGGTCTTGGTAATGCTCAGCACATCTCTGTTCTCTATTTCGGTCAGGGCACATAGATGCGACCCAATGCAACATCTGCTAAATAAGCCGTGCCGCTGTGTAGATCGAATACCATATGAAAACCTGGAGAATGAAGTTGGGAAATTATTCGGAGGTGAAGAAAAGAAGACTTGCTGTGCTAATCAGCCCCTGTAATCCAGAGTACGCACCAACTACCAGCTTCTCCCTTGGAAATTTCCCTGAACATGTCGCCCTCTTAACTTTTGTTTCTATAACATCTAGTCTTCTCTGAAATGCATATTTTGAATGTAACAGTTTAAGAGAAGGCTCCCACTGACATCAAGCCCAGACCTACGTTGCAGGTATTTATCACAAATAACTCTATACTACACTAGTACGTTGATACTCTTCCGCCAGATACCATTTTTCAGTTTTCTTTTAAAATTTTTTAAGACTAATGTTTAACTTCTCCCATCAGAATCTCTAGAAAGGATCCTGGCCGCAGCATGTGTGTAAGCTGGATGCATTGCTTTCCTGCCGCTCACCCTACCTCCCTCCAGTATGCTCTGAGGCTCAAACTAGCCTGGAAGCCACAGCACTGACCTCCAGTGAGCAGAACACAGACATATATTAACCCCGGAACTTCAAGCTTTCCTGCCGACTACAATGCCTAAATACTGACTTGCGTTTGAACTATAATATAGAGGAAGCCAACTGGCAACCTCCCAGAGAGAGCGGCACTGGCCTTGACTTCTCTGCAGCTGCTCCCACCTCAGAACTCCTGTGGATGCAACTGGAAGGCTGGGTTGCTAACTCAGGACCATAAACACGAAGTGATGGAGTTCAGTACATCACTATGAAGAGGCTTGGAAATTATTGCTCTTTTAGGATCCCCAATCCAAAGTCTACTTGTAGAAGAAGGCTGGGCTTTATGTTTGCTAAGGTCACACCCACTCAAGTTAACAGAGATACTGCCTGAGTCTAAAGAGGGTAAAAATGGTATAGTGACTTCAGGATGTGGCCACTAGTATTGTAGATAGTCACATCTTAAACACTGTTGTACCGGGAATAATTAAAGAGAAGTCTGCAAAAATTACTTCTTACATAAACAGGGATGAACCTGCCAGATCACAGACTAATTCTCAAAATCTGTAATCTATACACAAATTGATATAAAAGTTGGAATTGCACTAAAGGTAAAAAGAAGAAAGGCTAGTTCTTATTCTGTAAAATAGTGACCATCTGTGCTTAGCCCCCTTCCCCCAGATTTATTAACATGTTCAGTCAGAGAAGCAGCAAACAACAAACATCAGTCATGAATGCTGCTAAGAGGAGATGAGGAGACCCTTCACAATAGAGGGAGTTAAAAGCATACCATAATTTGCTGGTAGATCGGTTCCCCTCACAATCCACATGAGATGAAGTAGTTGCCCCCTTTAAGGCCACATTGTGCTTTACGTGCAAAACAGTGTGCAGATGTGCCAAAGAACAGGAGCAACCTGAAAAAAACAAACCAAACCAAAGACCCCAACCTGCACTAAATCATGCTTTACAAAGCCAGCCCTTTACAAACTACTGGAGGGAATGTATCTGACAGCCTCTTTTTACAGCTTATGTATCATCACATTAGTTTTGTTTATGCTCAGTAAAAATGACCAAAAAAGGCATAGACGTAACCATAATTTAGCATAGTCAGTGTGACTCTACTTCGGGCCGTCCTACCCGAAGATCCCAACAGTAGCAGCAGCCCTACAGTAAGCAGAGAATAATTCGTGCTATGTGTCATTCGAAACCCCTCTCAAATTCTGTCAGTGGTGATAAAACTAGCAAAAATGTGGCCTTTGTCATGCAACTGGGGAGTCTTAGGTGTTTTTCAAGGAGCTATGGGTTAAAATCCTACTGAAGTAATCATTTGACAATGCGTGGGGAATGCTACATTGCACTGGCCCAATGGGCTCTTTATTCCGCCGTCTGACTGCTGTTACAACCTTAGCACGTGCCCCTCACCTGTGAGCAGAGCATACTGCTTTCCAGCACACCCTCACCTCCCCAACTTTCACTCATTTGGGACCACTGTTCATTTCCTAAGACTCTTAGCAGAATATGAGTTTGATTAGCATCAATTTAGCAATTTGCAGTGTTTCTCTTGAACACTTTGGAACCAACTTCTGTGTTGGCTGCAGAAAAGAGACAGTAAAGAATGAATGACTGCTTCTGTAAAAATTAGGTCCATTCAACACGAAGTGATGGGGACAGTATGAAATCCCACAGCGCTGTACTTTGTGGACAGAACGCAAAGACAAATACTTAAGCTTCCAGCACTTTGAGGTCTTGGACCTTTCAGGTCTTGCAGTCTTAAGCATAGTTATTTCTCAGTCATTGCCCTTAAAATAATGCAGTTCTCCCAAATTTTCTCCAGCTGCCTTCTTTTTGTTTCGCCTTACCTTATCCCCTAGACATATTTAAATTTTCCTTTGTTTGGAATCTACATTTTTTCACGCCCTAAAATTATAGCCTTTGCAATGCGCAATACTGTAGAAAGTCCCTTCATTGAAAGAACAGAACATGGTACAATTTTAGCATCATATAATTTCCTGCATAATTGTTAAATCGTTTTCTTCCTTTTCTCCCTCCCCCTCTCTTCGTCTTTTTTGTTTTTTTTTTTTTTTTTAAAGGAAAGAAAGATTCAAAGTGCATATCCAGAGAGAGAGACAGACAGAAAACTTAACAGCCTCGTAATACCATGCTACATTGCACCTCACCTTTATTGCAACAACAATCTTGCATCAATGACAAGACATTCCTTATCTATTGCTTCGGTCACTCGGCGTTGGACTCTGTACTCTGCAAGGCACTATTGGTTCACAAATGCAAACCTCCTTGTGTGTTTGTGACATTGTATTCCCAAATATCACATCATAAAAATATTAAAATAAAACTGTTCATAACATTTTCCTGTGCACCATCTGGGCCTTGCAAGAAAGCTGACATTATCTGTCAAACTAAAGATAACCACATTTTCTCTCTTTTGTATCGTTAATGTTTGTCATCGCAAATTTCACTTTAATGCTCCAATTACATTATGACATTCTTATAAACTGAATGGCACTAATGACTTTCATTATTATTTACACACTTCTGTAATTATAAGGCTCTCCCTCTCATTCACAACATGTTCTCCCTCATAACACTCACTCTGATATAAAGCTAATGAATTTTAAACTTTCTATTATACAAAAGCTCATGATTAATTACCCAGCTTCCCAATCTCTTTATGATGCACAATACAGGGCTCTCCTGCAGTGATGCAGCAAAGGGAGAGAAGTATGGAACTTTTATTCCCTCCTCAGTGAAAGCAAATAGAGAGATAAATAGAGTATCTTTCTCTTTAAAGCGGCATATGCAAATTTAATTGAAAACAAATATACATCAAACCATTCCTCAGGAGAAATCTAAATCTCTCTATATTAGCAGCATGTAGTAAACAGGATAATAATGCCTATTATTATCATCTTTAATTTTTCATGACAACAATTTTTTAATCTAGTTCAAGCAAATGAGACAGTAGAAGTAAAAATACATGGCTTTTACATAAGACATCTTAGTGTTGTATTCTGTATCACCAAGATCAACTATTTATGTCGTTTTAATTATTCAAAATACCGGACTCCTCCACTGATAAAAAAGACAAGACAAAAAAGCCCAAGGTTGCACCACACCAGATGAAGGGCAGTCGTGACAAATATAAATTACTGCACTTCAGACTGACAAAGGTAATACAATAAACCAGAGCCTAGAAGACTTTGAAAGACATTGTGGGGGTACTGAACAACCTGGCAATGAAATTCAGAGCTCAGTATTTAAGCACTGATACAGGCTGCAGTCTGCACAAGCTGTACATGTCTCAATGCCTGTGCTGCCAACAGAAATTGGATTCCCGCAGCCAAATGTAGATTTACTGACAGCCACGGGGAAAAAAAATGGGTTAATTAAAAAGTGTGGCTACTCTTACCCCATTTGCTGGCTAGTAAACTTGACCTTAAGATTACAGGGAACCTGTTCATATAAAAAATGTATTTCCTGCCATTCCAAGGAAAGTTCCCTTTTATGCCTCTCCCCTGTTAGTAAAGCAGGAGCCAGTATCTATGCAAATATATACATTATTGAAATAGGGATAGAGTCCCAAATGGGACAAAAGCACTTGCTGTCATTACTGAATCAATGGATAGCCACCTATGAATGACATATTTACTTAAACCAAGCACAAGACACATAGAAAGATGAAGATTCATTTGCCAAAGCCATTTACCTATGTGTTACCTCTATATTAACTTCTACTGCTCATCTGCTTCTGGAACGGGTAAGCAAATCGGCTTTGTTGTAAGGAAAGCCTGTTCTCTTTCAAATTCAGTTTGTTTTCTTTTTAATCCTGTATGCTTTAAATTTCTAAACAGTTTCCAGTGTCACAGAAAACCCCAGAGGCATATTAAATAATTCCCTGGAAGTTCAGTATAACACGACTATACAGTGTAGCTTCACCTTTGTGAAAATTCTGAGAGATGATAACGATACTTTGGTCTGCTTTTGAACACCTCTTGATGAGTATGGCAACTATGTGGTCCTCCAGAGCAAACAACTTAAAAAAAATTTTCTCAGGGCCTGATCCAAGGCCTACAGAGTAAACTACATGATCATCCTACTATCTTCAGTTAAGGCTGCTACTCATCAGCATTTCAGTTATCTGAATTATGAAGCTCCCTAATATCAGAGAATGTTCTGTAGTTTAAAAAAAACCAAACTTGAAGGAATTGAAAATCAGTCCTTCCATTCTCTTTAATGTTGTTTTGCACGCTGTGTATCCTACAAAAAGTTATTAGGAGTACATTATGAAGCAAAAAGTATAAAATATTTCTGTAATTTCTTTAAATTTGTAGCTAGAAGCCAGGCTTTAGAGGGCAGGCAGGCTCTTGGCAGAAATTTAACAAATAGCAGAGATGGAGGAAAGAGAGACAGATGCAGAAAGAGACTAGGTCTCAGAATAACATTGCTTTTCTGATTCTAATAAAGTTCCTTGGCTCAGCGTTCAAAAAAACTGGGAACTTCTGTGCTATTCCAGCTTTAATCAACATGTGATTCAGGGATTTACCATTTGCCCTTAGATATTGTATAACTGCTCTGTGTAAATAAATACGAGTGCTCCTGAAATCCGTTTTTCTCAAGATTCATCTGCTTTCTGTGGCTATTGCAGTTGTTCATCTTTTGTTGCTGACTCTAGGGTCAAGAGCACTGGACTAAGGTATCTATAGGATATGTAAGTTTAGGTTCAAAGCCTCCTGACGTTTTGGGCAGAGAGTGTCAGGCTTTCACAAGGGGCCAGATTATGCTCCTCCATCACATTTACATGTCCATCAAGACATTTCAGAACAATCCTGTTGAAAGTCAATTGAATGCACACACACAAAAAGTCCTTTGAACAGCGTAAGAGACATCCTATGCACTCTTGAAAGATTAGACCATGACCCTAACCTCTGTTTTATTTGTTGATGGTTTATGTTGCAGATAATCTTCTTTAAAATACAGTGAATAATGAACCACAGTAGCTGTTAATCTTGTTGAGTGTTTCCATGTAAAATAGTTCCTGTGTTTAGACACATTAATCATTTTCCAATGTTACCCAGGCATAATTGTACTTTAAAGAAAATGGTGTAGTCCTTGGACTTCTTCATGCACTTGACTATTAGTAATAGCACTTACACAAAAGAAATGAGACATCACAGAGTAAGACACAAACATAATAAGACAGTCGAGCTAATCTTTATACAAAGATATTAAAACACCTGGAGAAGGTTGATAATAATGTCAGAATAGGTAAAATTAGTCACACTTTCGTAAGTGGCATGAAGGTTTGCAGTTACAATTTTATGGCCCATTCCTAATGCAGACCAAACTTGTGATAACGTTACAGCCCACAGGATCAACCGATTAATATGATAATTAAAAGATAAATGTATTTTAATGACATATGGCAGTGGTTCTCAACCTGTGGTTCACAGACCCCTGGGGAGCCCTGATGTCATCACAGGGGGTCTGTGAAGGCTCAAAGCAGGGGTGGGGAACGTCCAACCAGGAAACATTTGCTCTGGCCCGCGGCAAGCACTGCACCTCCTTTTCCCACAGCCCCCTCCCCTCAATGCTCCTCTCATACTCAAGCCCCCACCCCACCTGCCCTGACGCACTAGTATTTTCAGAGCTAGTACGGTTGGTGGGACCCACTTTAACTAGGTGGTTTTTCTCTTAAAGACATTTTCTTAACCCAACAGCCCTCTTTAGGGCCACAACAGGGCTGAAGTCTGTTCCTCCAAGTGGTGGCCCTGGACCCATAAACAAAAATGTATGGTGACTGAACACAAACAAGGGGGAGGTGAGAAGAATTGTAAAAACTTTTCATCAAATTTTAATGTAAAAATTGGCATCAAATTTGGATATAGCACGTTAAAATACCATAAGATGGGCCGTTAGAGCAAGAAGAGTGTTGATGCTATTGTTTTAAATTCATATGGCATCATTGCAACAAAGATATTATAATAGGACTGTGTGTATTAACGGATTAACTTATTTCCCCTTCTCTCCAAATTTGAAGACCCTTCATGAGAAAATTGAAATGAATATTTGGTGCAGTCTAGTGCTTTAAATCTTGAATTAAGTCTTGATGGTCCACGGCCACAAAAGGTATTTAAAGGGGGTCCGTGGTGAAGGAAAGGTTGAGAACCCATGACATATGACATATCCTTATGCTGTATAGCTTTCAACAATATTTTTGTTTATTGTAATATTTATGTCATGAAATTCTAGTTAAGATAATTAAATGTGTGTATATCACCACATTCCCCCAAAGAGGAGTTAGACACAGGTCCTCCAAGATTCCTTATTAAGAAGAAAAGATTTATTAAACAGTTTGAAAGTGAGATAGGCATGGTGAACAGGAGCCTTGTTTCAAATCTGTAACTCTATTATATGGCCCTGTGATCCACTGCTTATATGAGTATGTGAGGCATGAAGCCTTCTCCCTCTCTTGCCTTTTCTGTCAATGTCAGGAGAGCTTCATGGCTCACAGAAGTAGATGATGGAAAGAGGAAATGCTTCATAAGCCTGGGGATAGGGCAGAGAGAAAGGCAAGATGCCACTATGAAAAGTAATTAGTGGCAGTGGGGAGTAATCTGCTGAAGCTTGTTCTTACAATTGATTTTGTTGTTACACGCTATATGAGATCTCCACAGCCCAAGAAAGATGAGCCATGCATCAGCTGAGAAATCTGCATGTGAAGCAACATCATTAAGCAGGAGCCAGGTCTTGACTTCAAATATCAGGGCTCTGATCCTGATTCTACCTTTTATTTAACGGATAACTTTGAGCAATTCAACCCATCTCCTGGAGCCTTTGTTTATTCTTCGCACCTGTTCTTCTGATCTTTCTTGTGGCTATTGTAATTCTCAGGAAACTCATAATGAATTCATCATTATGAGTTTACATAATGGCAGTCTGTAAAAACGTAACATCCTACATCCCAGTCTGAAAACAGTCTCATTGAAGATGATGGGAATTTTACACTGATCTCAGCAGCAATTTTGTTTGCCAATAATGTAATCTGCATGTATTCTTTTGAAATGTTTTGTATTGATTAATGCAGTTTTTAAAAGCACAAACAATAAATTATTCGTTTTTATTTATAAAGTAGTTAGAGTAAGCGTTTATCACAGACAGAGTATTTTCATACAAATCAGCATACTTAGAAAATAAGTCAAAAAAAAGCCCCAACAGATCAGCTTTTCCCTGTATTATAACTGTAATCATTTTCCTATAAACATAAACAAAACTGGGAACCTCTTAAGAAAAGAGATGAGCCTTGCAGACCAAGAAAGCCAGTGAACCCCATAAAGGACAGTGCCTTCATGGAGAATATCTCACTAATAGCAGCCCTTTATTAAAGGCACAAGCGCCTTGGACTGTTTATAATGCAAATATATTGGACAAATGGTACTAAATCTGCAGGAGTAAAATTACAAAGCTTACCAATTTTTGATAGAACTCTGCATCATTTGGGGACCCAGATGAATTTGATTCAGGACTAATCAAGATAGACCCAGACATTTGGAAATACTGCAAATAAGGTCCTTAAGTCCTCGTACACTGCTATGGAGAAAAACACACACTAGGAAGATGAATTAAAAAAAAAAAAAAAAGTGCTGCAGTAAAATCTTAGCTGTACAAGTGATTTCTTCTTGTGTCTATCATTCTTACTATTTGTACAATACTTGTATTTTCTGTGTCCTGACTTTCTCCTACTAGGAGCTGGCAGCTTGAAAGATTGACCACAGGGATGGGTCAGGCACCCAGCCTTGCATACCTGAGCATCACAGCCAAAACTGGTGTGCTTATTTCCAAAACAGCAGCAGGGGAGTCATAGCACAGCCACCAGTAAAAGCATTACAAACCCCTAAATAGCAGAGCTCTTTCCTTTTAATTGCAGTGCCCAGCAATTTTTTCAAGGGTGAGTATTTCTCCAGTGTTCCCTGTAGGCCTTTTGTCAGCTTCTATACGCTCTTGGTTGTTTTGCTGATGCTCCTCAGCAAACATGATGATAGCTGGGAAAGCCATACATATCCATGCATCCATTTGAGAAAATGGGCAGAATTAAAAACAGTGTTTCGATGCCAGTCTTCTCCACGACTTTTATTGAACACCTGTAAGGCAGGTGGCTGACAGCTGCCTCATGTCTAGAGCAAGATGCCATGCTAAGAGGGCAAGAAAAATTAGATTTTCCAGTGATGTTGGACTCCACTCACAAAGTGTGAGGGTAGCATACCTTCTAGATCCTCAAGCTTGATGATTTATGCTGTCTGCCTCTTCTCCTTTATCTCAATTACCCTTCACCTCAAAAATAAGCTCTTCCAGACTTTCTTTGCCCTTCTGCTCCTCCATGTTCCTGTCCCCTGTCCCATGCACTCCCCTTTCTCCTTTTCCCTCTCTCCATATTCATGCCAGAGGGTATATCATGATGAGGTTCTCTAATCAATTGTCTGACTCATTGCCTTATGGCAGAATATTGTGATGGCTAATGACTAATATGACTGCAGGATTTCCAAATGTCATCTTATTAGATCTTACACACTGCCTATTAACCACTTTTTAGCCTTACCAGGATTAACTGGGTAGCAAAATAAACCAGTAAGATTTAGCACAGT
Organism: Strix aluco; assembly: GCF_031877795.1. Lineage (NCBI taxonomy): Eukaryota > Metazoa > Chordata > Aves > Strigiformes > Strigidae > Strix > Strix aluco. The sequence goes on from NC_133931.1 coordinate 156,985,042, forward strand.
TAACTCATTTCTTAGCAGCTGATTTCTATTTATAGGTATAGCCTAAATAAAACAGCATAGGACAAAGTATTTCCAAACTGAGAAATGCTCCATTTGTGAACAGCTTTTCCTATGATACTCAGTGTTCATTTGCACAGTGAATGGCAAAAAATAGTGCTTGAAACTTCCTAATTCTTGAAAGATGGGAATTGATATTTACACTCATATTATGATTCACTATAAAAGAAGAAATGTGTGAAACTGCCAAGACAAACAAATACTGTTAGATGCATTTTGTTTGTTGATTTTTATTTATGCATATGAAACACTTTTTCTTCCACATTGCAATTTTGCAATGAACAAAGGAGTTGCACGGCACATTTTCTCTCTGCAACTCCTGTGTCCCTGCAACTGAAGTTAATATTTGCTCTTTAGTGAAATGCAGTTATTCTATGATAGCAAATAAGTTTTATCTTAGATTGATATGAAAGCAACATACTTACTTTGAATAATAAGAATTTTTCACACTGATAAGGAATTATCACAAAAAGTGGTAAGAGTAAACACAAGGAGAATTGTAGATGATTTTGAAGTCTGACAATATATAGAGGATGCTTTGCAATCCTAATGATGCTTAAACATGTCCAGTATTATTTACAGACACATACATTAGTTCTGTTATTCTTTTCTTGCCTCACTCGTGTATAATGCATGGAACTGCAGACATTCTCACCCTTTTGCCTTTTTCAAATTCCTGTGCTGGCATGAAGAAAGAACTTGCTAATCACAGAATTTTGATACTTCTCTGGGCAATCAACTGTTACACTCCTGCAGTTTGACCATTCCTGAAATTACAATAATATTCGACCAGTTGTCTAGCATAAAACTAATTTCAGTATTGATAAATTTCCCAGATATCCATTTATAAATACTCACTGATGCCTTCTTGATCAACTCATCTGGTCACCTTGCCACTGACACTAAAATGACACTGATGTGAAACGAACATCCTCAGAGATATTGTGAGAAGGGTGAAGTGCCAGGGAGTGCTATTTTTTTGTTGCTGATTGTCAATGAATTAACAAGAAGCATTATCTTGGGTATAAAAGAACAGAGCCTATAGCTAGGGAAGGAGATACAACATCAAATCGGGAAGTGTACCGTAAATATTAGGGTTAGAAATCTAATGAATAATGTCACAAGACCTTAAACTAGTTAATCTCATTGAGAAGCTTGTTATATCATCAGATTGCCTAGCTGAGAAACCTGCTTCCATTACTGCTGTGTTTGTGGTGTCAAACCCAATTAGTGTTTCTCCAGATGAATTTTCATTCATTAGATTTGGAAAGCCAAGTAGAAAAAAATGCAGTGGAACTGAATTTGTTTCCCTTTCACTAGCAGAGTTTTCTCTGTACTTAGGTATCACAAATATGAGAAACACGCACCAAGATCAGCTCTAGTAACTGTCACAGCTCTGTTCCTTCCCCACACCCCTGCAAGCTTTAGCTTCCCTAACACCTACCCTCTAGCACAGAAGCAGTAAGGAGCTCCACCATATTAACCTGAAAAATCCAACACAGCAGGAAAATTTCCACCTCTCTACTCAACCAGTGCAAATTTGCTGTCAGCCCTCATCTCAGACAAAATAGGGTATGCCCTTCTTCCGTCTGCCAGTGTTTCTAGTTCATTCTGTGTGAATATGCAAAGGTAACCACTGCTGACTCCATCCTGTGATTCCATCTTAGCATGCTCACATTACGTTACCCTATCTTACAATACAGTAAGAGTCACTTCATTACCGGTATTTTCACTAAAGCCAGAATCCGGTAGAAGAAAGTAAAATTTTGGCAGCTGGGGTGAAATCAAAGCCCTGCTGAATTCCTGCCACTGAGTTCACCTGAGCCTAATTTTTACCACCCATCTTTAAAGGAGTGTTATACAACATCGGCTAAGTTTTAAAAATTGCCTATTTCCTGTTATGTAATGAAAAACTGCTATCTTAACCTCATGCAGTGCATCTAATAAACTGCCATAGAAAACTGCTGAAATATTAAGGCTATTAGGTTGTCTCAGTTTTTAAGAGTAAACACTGCAGTCATTTTTATTTTCTTAACTCAAATGCAAAACTTTCCAGGTGTTGAGTTTGTAGTGACATTTTCAATGTTCCTGAAGCATTATGAGGGGAACCTGTGAATTTTAAGTAGCGACAATCAATAAGGTTTGAGAAATATTATATTAAAATTTAAATCTCAAGCCCATGATCCTGACAGAGCTGACACTAGTACACACTCAGTCATCATAATTTTTATCATTTTTCCTACTCTGTGAAAACACTGCTGATCTTGTTTTGGCTGCCGACTATCCAAGCATACTATTAAACTCCTCATTTAATAAGATAAGCAGTTTCTAATGGGATTTAAAACTCTAGGTGCAATGCAGTCAACATCAAACACTGGCATAAATCTCTTGCACTAAAATTCATATTTGTCATCAGAAGGGGGAGAAAGGGGTTGTTTGTTTTTTAAAGCATCTGTAGCTCCTGATAGCAAAGGTACTATCTTCAGAAACACACATTAACTTGGGGTGCTGTTAAAGAACCCTACTCCCTCCAGCTAAAGTGAAATTTGGTTGATTTCTTCCAGTTTTTTAACAGCCAGATAATCTGAATGTTCGGTTTTGCATCTGTTATACAATTGCTTCTTTATTCTGAGTCATTTGGTAACCTCTAAAAATAGTTCGCTCTTCTTGAATTAGCAGCATAGTGTTATAGATCATGTAGACAGAAAAACCTATCTCCTTGCTTCTGCATAGCCAATATGCTACAGGGCTTCAGTATCAGAAGAGTCGTTGCAGTGTATCTTAACTCTAACAGATGTTACTGCTGGCCTCTTTGAGAGCTGGAAGGAAAAACAAAAGAAAGAAAAGCAATTGATTACAGGCCAAAACAATTGCTCACTTCTAACAGTAAAACACTATGTCCATGGAGATGGACTGTGAGGTAAAATGTTGAGCAGCTTATTTTGGAGGGGCAAAAACTAATTAGAAGGTGATATTATTGTTGCAATAGAGGAACTACTTGTGTTGCAAACAAACCCCAGTTTCTGATGGAATTAGAAACGTCAAGTTCCAGCTCTCCCAGTGATGTCCTGCACATAGGAGTCCCAGGAACAGAGGAATACATTCATTTGTTGGTCTGGAGTATTACTAAACTATTCTTTGACACTTGGCAGTAAGTGTAATAATAGGATTATTCCCTCAGGTAAATTAGATACTCTTTTGCTTTGCTTTTTAGCTATGTGATATGTCTTGAGAGGATTATCTTCTGGTAAAAACATTCGAAATAGCCTCAGCAAGATGGTGAGATGAGAAACGGCAGCTGGAAATAGTACAGAATTCCAAGTGAAAGTATGTTTTAAAATATAATTTAATCAAAGACAGACAAGATCAGTCATGAAGTTAGAAAGGACTTTCAGATGAATGACCAGTCACCATTAACAATCCAAGCTTTGCTGAGAAAACAAACCAATTTGAGAACAAAGAAGAACAATGTGCTGGAATGTCATGCATACAATATAAATACAGTCCATGCAATTTATGCATTAAAAAAAAAAAAAGACATTTTTTTGTTGTTGCAGCTTGTGGGAAATTATATCATTTTCCATGTAATTCTGCAGAAAAACAGTTACTTGTGCCTCACCTTATCCTTTCTCATATTCTAAGAGGGTGATAATATTCACGGGATATAATACAGACTATAAATTTTCACTGAGAAGGCAAACGGGTTCATTTTCCGTGTGCATTTCAGGCCTTCCTGAAAGTGTTTGTTGTTATTATTTGATATCAGTTGCCATCAGAAAGTTTTCCCCCATCTGTTCATTTCTGCAAAGGGCCTGCTATGAACTTTCATCTCCTTTTTTTTCTCTTTAGTGTTCTGTACAAAGGGACTGTGACACAGAAGGAAATATACTCCATTTCTACCACTAAAACCTGGAAAGCCTTCTCTGCTGGACTGGAAGAAAGTGTGGCTTTATCCTGGAATGAATTAACTAGTTCCCTCCAGGACAGAACCCAGCTATGGGTTCCCTTTACAGGATCTGTGTCGGAGCCCGTGCCTGCTTCAGACAGAGAAATGAACCTGCACTGCACTGAACTTGAGTGGTGAAAAGCTCCAAATCTATCTCAGCTGTTCTTGTGCTCCACACTCATCGTACCGTCATGCCACATGCCAGGGCGCAACGCACACAGACAGCATCAAGCCATAAAATCACCTCTCTGGTTAGCCGTGACTTTGCCTTCTTGTTATTTCAGTCATTTCAGATCCATTCTACCTCAAAAAAAAAAAAAAAAAAAAAAAAAAAAGAATAAAAAAGAAAAAGGTACATCTCTGCCACAGAGGTGCTGTAGAAGGTCTGTGAAGATTCAAACTGAGTTCTATGTGTTATGTAGATGCAATCAGTCACCAATGCAGGAGGATTAAAGGATATCATGAGTGAAGTAAGTTATACTGGTCTTCTTGTCCAGCCTCTCCTACAGCCAGCAAATAACTGCAGTCCCTATAGCATGCTATATCCTAGTTTCAGGGCCAATTTCAACTGAGGAACTTCTTGTCCCCTAGGTAAAAGCCTACAAAATAAGGTGTCTCTTGGAGTCTACTATGCTAGGGTTGGGGGGTGTGGAAATTGGTTTGGTTTTACTGCACTTATATTTCCTGTAAAGGAAGGGGCGTTTCTGAGATGTATAGATAGATATGTGTACATATCTATCTATAGATATGTATATAGATCTATATACAGATAGATATGTGTACACATATAGATATGTGTACACATAGAAATCACCATAGTGGATCTGAACTGACCATAATCCTACCTCTGATTCTGAAGTGAACTAAAAGAAATACTTAAATAACTCTTCTCACGCTCTTTCCTAGCACTAAACTTGAAATATTTTTCTTTATTCATAAAAATGACTAAGATTCAAGTGTATGAATTTTGCTAACAATACTCTGTAGAATTTTGATGTCATGGTGGAAAGTAATTCTTTTTTAATGTTAAACATCCCCATTTATAAATTCTACCAACGTTGCAATACAGAGGCTCCTCATCTACCTGTTTGTGACCATTCACTGCTTTATGTCACCTCTGAGTCTTCTTATTTCTAAGGTAATCAAGTTTTTCACTTCATATGAGAGCTTTCCTATGCCTTTATTCATTGTTGTCATTCTTTTCTGAAATACCCTCTAACCCCACAGAATTCTAAGATAAAGGGACCTGTTCTATACAGGTTACTCCACATGAAAATGTATTTATGAGTCATGTAACAACAGGTCAACATATCTTTATGCTTCCCAATCACATTCCTAATGACTTCTAATTCATCACATTCCTAATTAACATTTTTAGCCACAAATTCACATTGCCAATAAGCCTGCATTTTGATGTCCATTTGCCCATCTTACTACTGTTAATCGAAAAATCCTATAAGGGCTGGCTAGTAAACAAGAGACATTTTTTGAAAGATTGCCAAGATTTCAACATTCCACTTCAAAACAAGGGTCTCAAATATTTCAAGGCAGAAACATGAGAGAAAGTGTGCACAAACCACACACAAAAGCTTGAATGCTCTCCCTAGGCTTTTCACAGTCTCTCAGTGACCGTGAAGCCACCAGTAGCTCAGCTGTAGACAATCATAGCCTGAATTAAGCAAAGCCATCCAACTTCCTTTCTCTCTCTTCTGTGATAAAGACTAACAGATCACTGAGATGCAATTTTCTTTTTCAAGACAGTTGTTTAGATCCTTTTGCAGACCTCCTACTATTTTATTATGTGGTTTATATTGTAATTTCAACCCAAATATTGGGAACAAATGTTTTCTTTGTTTATATACTCATGTATATTGAATTAATATTGATATTAAAATTAATACAGAATATAGGAAAGTTGATAATGCAGCAAGATTTGAGTTTAACCTTCATACAAAACACAATTTTAAATGAAATAGTCAAAATGGCCTTTTCTTAAAACAGTTTGTTTTGGATAATTAGAAATCAGTGACATTCTTAACATAAAGCCAATACCCTTTCACATAACCTGATTGTATGTTAAGTGTTCTTCACTCTGTTAACTTTTTCACATTACAGTTTTCTGTATTTTTCAATTTTTTGTTACATTCTGTGAGGCAAAAGATGAAAGGAAAATGAACTCACAGCAAAGACTGAGCTCTAGTGAAGCAGTTGATTGTCTCTGGAGAGAGTTATTGAGAAAATTCTGCTAGCTTTCAATTGTTTCATGAAAACTAATTATTGCTAAATGACACTTTAAAATCTTGTGTGTGTAATCATGGTGTATGTATTAGGTAACCTTCATTTAAGGCTGGAGGAACATGTGAAATGGCTTATGAAAAAAACCTGGTGTGAATTTATACTCATTTATTTTATCCTTTTTATGATTTACTGAAACATATTCTTCACCAAAGGCAGTTGGTAATATGAATAGCAACTCAGTGGAGTGCTTATGGATATGTCTGCACTCTGCAGCCTCAAAAAGAGATGTTCAGAGCTCCAAAATGAGAGTATTTCAAACAACATCATTATGTTTTAGATAAAGGAATGCATCTTTGTTTACTTTCTGATTTTCAAGCCTTTTGGCACAGGAGCGCATTTAAAGGCTTATGTATACATATGTGTGTGAATACGTACCCCCAAACACAACTTAGAAACTCCCCGTCCTTTTCTTACTTAATCATATAATCCCAGGCATCATGCAAATATTTGGCACCACAGCACAGCTGCCTCCCTGTGTTATCTTTTCCATCCAGAAAGAAGCCCCAGTTCCGTGGATCCCTGAGCACAGTAAGCACAGAACTGGGATTACTATTCATGGCTGGTGCTTCCAACACACGGCTGTGCAATGCCGTCTCTGAGACAAGAAACACACTGTGCTTAGTGGTGCTAACAGGCAGGCAGCAGTCCTCCTAAACTCGCGGTAAATCATTGCTAACGCTACCAGTTGGAGGCCTTGCCATACATGTTGCAAAATTCTGGTCTCCTATCTCTCGCTTTAAAAGTCTTTATTTCCTATTATTTCCTCTATTTCAATAGAAAGCAAGATACAGGCTTATGTAGGGTAGCAAATGTTGATGTATCAGGCACAGAATGAGTTTTAGGAGCATGAGTCATGCTGTTGGGATGTATCTCTGGACCTACTTTTAAATAGCCACCTCTTATTATTTATCTTTCAAAGAAAAAAATCACCGTTTGTGAAAGCTTTACAGGAGCTTTAGCTTTCATCAATCTTAAAAAGTCCAACACATCAGAAATGTTAAAGATAATTATAACAGTTTTTCATATCTTTTAAATTACCTGCTTTGTCTTTAAACAATCTTTTCTCAAAAACACTTCTTATACTTTTCAGAATTAAAATGTGTTCAGATTTCTGAATTCAAAACATGCAATCTGACTTGAAAATTTTATTTTCTCATAATCCATCCAATGCAGGAATATATAATAGATAGCTGTATACATACCTTTTCAGTTAAGTTAAAAGTATTTATTTCTTTTTTTTTTTTTTTCCAGGATCACAAGAAGCTGGAAAATTCACTTTATACCCAAATCTGCCACAAACAATGGCAGAGCCAAGGGTGTGATGTGATGAGATTTTCTATCGTTTAACTTTCTAACACGCTTCACTGGGATATTTCCTGAAAAATGCAGAAAAGCTACCTAGAACTGCGCATCTCAGCTGGGTTTTTCTCCTTCCATTTTGCTTCCTGAGAGCAAGACAATATAAAGAAGCTATATTCAAGGAGGCTGCTGAGTTATTGAATTGACAGTTAACTTCTATAGCACATAACCTTAGAAAAAAAATCATATCAATGTTTTGGCCTGCAGTAGTCAGAATGTAAGGCTGAAGTACATCCAGCATTGTATCATAATGACTGATTGATGATTTCTTTAACAACAAAACTGTAGACATCAATACACAGTTGGCCACAGAGATTCACAAAGAATAGACTTCTACAAAAAACTACTGCTGTGTACTTCAATTTCTGTTATAGTCTGCTTAAAAAATTATATCAAATAAAGGCTTAATTATAAACAGAATATATAATTGGACACCTGTCCTAATCATCTCCATTATCTTACAAATAACATATTAAAAGGTGTAATTGCTGCTGATATCAGGATTTCTCTTCAGGCATTTTATTTAGTACTTACTCTGTCCAACATTTAGTTTTATTATTTACCTAAGTCTCCTTGGACAGTTAGCTGCTTTTTTTTTTTGTTTTTCCTGCAAGACAAATGTCCTTCTTGATGTTTACAATCCACTTTCAATTTCTCATTGTTACTGATATTTTCTTAGTCACACCTTTTTTTCAGTTCACGCCAAATTCCTTTTATTAGCCTAAGTGAGATCATTACAATGGCCAGATGCTAAAATATCAACTTCCTGCATTAGGAACACCTAGAAAATATTTTTTTTATGGTGTAAATCACTATCCTGGCATAGTGAAACACAAGTTTAGGGCTCAAAATCACACACACACACACACAGAGAAAAGATGCATGCAAACAAATGTGGTGAGATGGTACTTGAATACCATTTAATGTACAGTTATTTTAAAGATTTCATGGTATTTTTCTATCACAGATATACTTCATTTATCTACAACCTTTCCAGAAAACAGACGTTGTCCAGAGGAGAGCTATGAAGCAAGACACAAGGAAGAGGGGAGCAGTTGTGCAAACCCCGCTGTTAGATAGGTGCCACATGTCGGGGGAGGCACTGGAAAGAGGAATCTCAGCACGGAGGGGCTGAGGTTGGCATCCATGGCTATGTGCTTGGGATGCGAGGGAGCAACCCGCGAAAAACACCAGCAACGAACAAGGTGCTAAAGATCTGCGTGAGGGAGGCTTCACTGAGAATCCTAAACTTGCTGTGCCGAAGGAGGAGCCCCACTGTGGGCTTCAGTGTTTGTATCTGTGGAGTGAGGGGGAAAGGGCCAGGCAACTTTTCTTGGCATCTTCATTGCATATGAAATGGAGGAGGGACAGCTTGATTGCCAGAGACACAGAGAGGCAATTAACAACAGAAGGAGAGAGCAAGATGCACATACACCTCATGTTCTTCCTCAACCGTTTTAGCACTGCACTTTTCTAATGCCATTTGCCAAAATACCCAGATTCTTCGTTTGATAGTAAAAACATACTTTTCACCTTTTCATTGTACCACATAAGTAAAATCTTACTTTTCAGAAAATGGCCGATTTTTTATTTATTTCTATCTTTCTGTGGTGAAACGACGCCTCCCACACACACACATACCACAGTCTCCTGCTATTTAGGTATAGCATGCCCTAAAATGTTAATTAATACTGTAAAACTGGTTTGCCTCCCTGAGCAACTGAAAAGCATCTTAAGCTGTGATATGTTTTTCTGCATTTTTGTTTTTACTTTTAAGCATGTGTCTCTACATTTGTGGCTATCTTAAGCTTGCAACTCCATTATGTGATCCTTCTGGTTCCATTCAAACTCCTCATTGATGAAGGTGGCCCTCAAAGCATGATACACAGGAAAAATAAAGCAGAGAGAACACCGTGAATGGCAGTAGTAGCATACAACTGCAGCATTTCATTTCCAGCTTACCTACCAAGAATATCCATGTATTTTGACTTCCCACCATGGCCTCTTCATTTCCAATGTTGTTTTTTTTTTTTAATTTACTGATTACTACTACATACCATATTGTATCTCAATAGACAACAAGAAATTGCACCTGCTACATGAATTATGTATGGTGTTTTCAAAACCCCAAAGAAAAAGACAGAAACAGCAAACGATGTGCCTTGAATAGTGATATAAAGGTTACTTGATGTAGCTCACCAGTCTTGCCAAGAAAAGTAAGCCCCGAGGGAAAGGAATATTGATACCAGTGGGCAGGAAGCCTTAGAGATGCTCTGGGACAGAACAACAGCCTTTCTGAATGCTGTTCCAGCAGAAAAGAAGGGGGGGAAAAACCTTGCCACACATGAATTTCATTGCCAAGTGTCAGAGGGTGTCCAAGAATGTTACAAATTATCTGAATTGTGTCAAAATAAAGAGTGGAAGGTGGTTCGCATAAGTTCTGGATCTAAAATGGCCCAATGCATTGCAGAACACCATTGACTGCCTAAATACGATCTGTGATTTCCAAGGAAGTCCTACAGAAACTCAGTGACAGATCATAATTGCTCGCTCTGTCTCACACTACTAGGGAAACCAAAGCTGTGTTGTATATAGGCTGGATTTTCCAGTGGAGTCCCTAAGTACTGCCACACAGAAGTCTAATCTGGGGCTGACTGAGAAGAGGTGGTCAACTCAAAGAGAGTGGGAATGAGCCAAATGTTGTGGTCTGCTGTGGGTAGCAACCTTAACAACTGTGAAGTCAGAGAAATGAGACATCCTAGAGTATCCTGAGGTTGTGGTAAAGACTCATTGCTAAAGGCCAGTTTTTTAAGATCTTTAACAGAAAATTAAAATACTATTACATCCTTTGCATTATGCAATTCCCACTGTTAAACAGCACTGCTTCCATCACATGTGATGTCTCTCATAGACGGTGTGAAAGACCATATTCAAACTAGGCTTACCTATGAAAGTATACACCCCCCTGATGAGAAATGCTGGATCCTGTTATGATGTAGAACAATTCAGGTTAACTGAAACTAGGTCTTGTGGTCTAAATTGGTCAGAGATTTAACTATAACAGAAAAATAACTGTGGTTTGTTTGTGGGTTTTTTTGTTTTACTTTACTAATCTTAATATCATTAAGATACAAAAACTCCCTAGAAAGAAATCAAGAAGGTTCAGTGTATCTTGTAAACTGGTCACTTTTAGTCTTTTGCCTGCATTCTTCCATAGCCCCAAGGTAAATGTGTACTAGAGAGTTTCAGGAGCATCTGGACGATGCTCTTAGTCATATGGTTTAGCTTTAGGTAGCCCTGCGAGTAGCAGGGAGTTGGACTCAATGATCCTTATGGGTCCCTTCCAACTTGAGATATTCTGTGATTCTACGATTCTATGATTACAATGAACTCTTAAAACATAAAATGCAACCATATTAATGAACAACTGTACTGTGGGCAATACTACATCATCAGAGAGTATGTCAGGTACCTAAGCCTTCTACACTATCAGGTCTTATGCAAAGAAACAGTTTCTCAGAAGACTTGCTAACCGAAAATAAAACCATTTAATTTTTAAAAAAGTACTTTTTTTAATACATTCCTTGTGAGACCCTTTTTTCTCTTAAGTGTTTGCAGTTGACAACAAATTTCATTGTAAAACCCTGGCTCTGATTTTCTTTGACTTGGCTTCTCAAACATTCTTCATATGACCAGAGATAGCTTTCTGTACCATGAGAAAAGACAATTATTAGGGGGAAAAAGAACACCTAGAGGAAGTTTTGGCTTACCAACGATACCCATATAGTGCCTGCTGTTTCCTGGTGCCTTGTTTATTTTTCCCTGTTTTCACTAGGCCCAGTGGCAGAAAATACTCAGGTGACCCTGAGATGGACTGGATGATCTTCAAGGTCTTTTCCAACCTAGATAATTCTGTGATTCTGTGATCCTGATTAGGAATTAAGAGAAACTTATATCTCACTTGCAGGACAATATTACTCAAGGCTCTTCCACCAAAAGGAAGAGGCCATTATCACTTCTGGCATATCAATCCCTGCTTTGCTTGTCTCCCTAGATGACAAACAAAATTGTAATGCTCCTAGCCTTTTTATTAAGTTCTGACACATTCTCACAAAATAAATTAGAGCTGTGTAAAAGGAAGAGAGGATTCAGAACCTCCAGAAAAAAAAAAAATCAGAATAACTTTGTTTGTTTTTTATATTGTATTTGGATTACTGTTTCCTTGAAAAACCCAAAACTTTAGATTACTCAATAAATTGAATAATCTGGACATATCTGGTTATAAGAACCCAACATTATGAGTACCAATATACTTTCTGTTGTTTAATAAAAATAGAAGGCTTCATAGTTCAAAGGAGAAAAACAAGATTTTGAGTTTAGGCTGGGAGGCAAGTTTAAGCGCTTCATAAATTTATTAATCTTTTCTGCTGTACTCCAGCCAGTAACAGACCATTCAAGACTCTCTCCTTAACTCTGACTTGACACAGGAGGTAAGGGAGAACCTCCACTTTTGCACATCTGCTCCTTTCTGTGCTTTTATTTGATGTTGTGAAATTTTCTTTCCCCTCGTGTACCTCACATTCCTTTGTGTTACCCCACAAACTGAACTCCAAAAATCACATGAACAAACCCACTCACTGGATAAACTACTTCATACTTTCTAATCATTAGCACCAACTGCTCAGCACATCCAAGTGACTAAATGCAAGTATATAATGTTTGCCAAAAGTGCAGTTCAGAGAAGGAAAAAGTCAGGAAAAGAAAGACAGAGGCATAAGTCACAGCTCACAATGCAGCATGATTATGCAATTTTATCATGGACAGCAAGACTACTTGTAATTAAAACAGTTTATTACAAAACAGCCTACAGCAGAGATGGAGCAGATTCTAGTATTCATGCTTAAGATAAAGGGTAAATTTGTACTACTTTTTTCTTTTCCAAATATAACAGTGAATTTCATTTAGAAAAATTATTTTGAGTGATGCTAAGAAGCAGCACATATTAAAAACCCTCCATGAAGAGTCACAATTAGTAAAAACCAATAAACAAGACAAATTGCAGTCATTCTTATAAGGAAAGAAACTTGATCTTATGGAAGAGTTTTCTGCAATTACATATAAGTCTGCATGTCCAGTGATGACAGCTATGTGACAAACTGCACAGTATTATAAATAGCATGTTCAACTACATCTTATTGATTACTTCACTATCAAGGCTACTCCTAACCTCCTGCTTTCTTGAGCAGCTTCAGATGGCCTGTGCAACTTCAGTTTACTCCCTTTACGAGAATGCATTAGCAGAGAGTTTTTAATCACATGGTCACACACTCCTGCTTTGCAGATTCCTTGCACCGTACAACAGAGTGGATGGATGGTACTCACTTTATGAGAAGCTGTTCAGTATTTCATTTCTCATCAGTGTTAATGGTTCAGCTTTGTACTTTACTCCTTGTAATTTGCTTACAGACTTTTCTTTGGCACATACCACTATAGCATTCAAGCAGTTTTAGAAATACTAACTTTTCTTTTCAGAAGTCTGTGGGATTAAAAAGTGATACTAACTCCATTTTGAATCACAGGAATTGAGGCTCAGATTTTAAAAACAGAGGCTGAAGAAGCATTCAACTTTCTTAGATAGTTTAAATGTACTTAGCATTCAATGGCATCTTTTATGTCCAAAGCACATCTCTCACTGATTTCATTTGATGCTCTGAGTCCTCAAATGCTCATAGAGATGAGACCCACAGGTTTCTGTTAAAATGAAGACATTTCACTCCCAGTTGAAAGACTGGTTTCAGTGAGATGCTGCTGGAGTTGAATTTGAAAGTCTGTCCCTCAACTCCCAGTTACTGCAGCTTACATGGAAGTTACTAAGCCTTGAGCTAAGAAGGAGTAGGTGATCACATGAGCACTATGACTCCTATTCAGTGTAACGTAGAAAAGACTCATGAGATCCATTACAGAAGCAACCAATGAAACAGTACGGTAGCTTTCACATGGTCAGTAACTGAATCTCAGTTAAGGGGACTACATTTTCTGTTTTAAGGCAACAGTTTGTGGAACTATTCAAATGGGACTTGTAAAAGCTTCTCTGCCTTTGTCTTGTTTTAATAAATATTGCATCAGAACAACATGGCAGAAGCAAAAAAAACCAAAAAGCCTTGAGGAAAGCATTTCACTATGATAATTTTCTTTCTCCATTTCAGCTCATCTGTACAATCCCTAATGTCTGCAACAGGTGAGGCAGGGGATCTGTAGATAAACAGCACTCTTTGAGGCACAGTATGTATTTGTCACTGTATCAGAGCTATTTTTTGCAATGAAAGAAGCATGAGTCCAGAGGGAAAAATTTGATCATGCTGTTAAGGTCTATTTTGCAAAGAGTAAATTATTTATGTGCAGAGCAGGGAGAGGCTAATTAAAGTGACACAGTCAAAACTAATTCTGTCATTTCCTAGTGGAGATCTAGTAGTTTAGTATTGTTCAGGTGAAACAACACTAAAAGGGAATTAAACACATACTTTGCTGGGGTGGGGGGAACTTCACAGAAGTTTCTAAAAGCAAAGCTTGCATCCAAGGTCCTTGAAGAACCACTTCAGGTTTTGGAAATAGTACATTTCCATGGATTCAAGTGTGATGCTTTGTTAAAGGGTCCTTATTGTAACCTTGACTTGCTTCTCATCCATCTGGACTCCTAGTCCCATGATCATTCTCCCTGCATAACTAATCACAGCCTCCAAACCTAAGACTTATCACAGATCCATTCCTCTTCCTAGTATCCTAATCTTCATCAAATCCCAAGAGCAGCAATCTTATCCTGACACCCATTAGAGTACACAGACCAATGCCATTTATATAGTTATTCCTGATCTTTTCCCTTTCTCTCCACATCTCTTTTTCAGATTTTCCTGCAGACTGATTTCTATTCACCCCGACTATACCCCCAGTGGCTCCCCTTCTGTCACTGCTAGCGATCCAGAGAGTCCCCCCCCCAGCTCCCATAACACCTTTTTGAGTGGGATGGGGACTGAGACCTACCTTCCTCATCATTTGAAATATGCCTGGAGGACAGAGCTCTAGCTAGGATAGAGGCCTGTATACACCAAACTAATTTTTTTCTGAGCCAAAACCAGAATCAAAATGGCTTTTTCTTAGTTAGAGGGATCAAAGCAAATTGGTCAAACAAAGTACCAACAGAAGTAAACACAGCTGTTTGGTTGTCAGTGACTTGACTGATCAACCATTTCAGGGAAATGAAGTCCAACTGAAAATCTGTGCAGATAATTAAACATGTTATAGGCAGCAACACATGCTAAAGAGCTGATAAAACACACATACCATGTTCTTGAGAAAGCCATGACTTGTAAAAGACACTTATGAGAAATGTGGCAATATGTTCTGTGCACGTCAGATAGTTTCAGATATTAACAGTGTGAGCCAAAACCTCTGTGCAGCATCTTATGACCCAAAAAAGACTGAGAGGGGCAGAAAATCAATAGTCCACTGGTATATCCTTAACAGATCCACAGCAGTGCCAAAACTGGCTGCTTAAACTCACACACTGCAGCTTCGGACAGCTAATTTTAGAGGATTTAGTTTACAAAATGTTGTGAAAACATGAGGAAAATTAGCTACTAGAATTAAAAGAAACCTCTACTGCACGTGTCTGAGCAGTAGTTACAAAACTTGTAATTTTAGGGGATGCTCATGGGAAGAGCAAAAATGCACATCTCCAGAACAACTACTGTTTTCAGAGATCTGATTCAGATCTTTGGGGAAATGGGGCTTTTCAGGAAAGTCTGTCAGAGTGGTTCTTCTGTTGCTTGGTTTTAGTAAGGGAAAAACAGCCGGGTTTTTTGCCTAGCTTTTTTCTTAGAAACAGCTGGATGGCATTGGATGAAATTTCAATGAAATTTAGCCCTAAGCATACAATTTGCAACATTTCTATCCAGAGAATGGCAAAGGGCTAGGCAGATTATTAATAACTGAGGGTTTTATTTAGGTGCTGTTGTTTTTTAAAGGGTAGTGTCTGGCTGTGCTACCTGCTCTACCTACCTCAGTATCTGAGTGGATGACAGTGGCCACACATCAACTTTCAAGGTTGTCTTCCTCATGGTACAAGAAATACAGTTTCTGAAGAAATGGTGTGACAGTTCTAGGCTGGTGTTATGAGGGTTGTACTAGAGAAGGTGTTGCAGATACTAAAAGTTTGATTTCTGCTTTCTTTTTCTGTTAGTCATCAAATAAAGACAATGCAAACATAAGCACACACACCCTTTCTATTCCATGAATATTGTGTATGGACAACAAAGTAGTGTGGGGATCTAGAGGTTTTTCTACAAGCCTTGCTTCCATCTTGCCATATACTCATGATCTGCATCAATATACAGATCTATCTCAAGCACTGTCTAGAGATATATTTGTTTCAAAAATCCAGTTAGGTCTAAAGCCTCATAATTGTGCATACTTCATGAATTTGCTGAATTAGGAAGTAATTGCTCCTTAATACTTTACTATTATATTTAATACTTCATGGTCCAGCCTTGCTTTTCAACCTTGAAGGTTGTGAGCAGTTGCTTATAATTTTATCAGAATGAAGAAACTTCAGCAACCTTTGTGCTACATGATTACACGTTCTTCCTTCCTCCCCAGGGAGGGGCGGGGGTCACTGCAGGGCAGCATCCTGACTCCAGTCAAATTAACTGGTTTTCTCCCCAAAACAGCGACCGGAACAAGATCTTCCCCTGCAGCTTTGCTGTCTGACTGAAGTGCAGAACTGGGATCTAGCTCATTTGAGAATTTAGCCTGAACATCAAATATTTTTGAAAATTTGTCTCACGGTATATTAGCACTATAATATGTCAGTGCTGGATATTTATAGTGCTCTTAAATCCCTTATTTTTGTTCTGTTTGAAGTAATGATAGTAAAGCATACAAGATCTGACCATTACATATTAATGAATAACAACTGTAAAGTAACTGCAAAGACCTATCTGGAACTCCATTTAACTTCACAAGCTGTAACAATGCCGGGCTAGCACTTTACCTTGAATGGTGCAGTGATAGCATAAAACCTTCCTAACCAGTTACTTAGGGTCAGCCTTAATGGTACCATAAAATTTCTTCAACATGAGGCAATTTTTGCTTCCTGAAAGCTATGTAACTTTGCTGTAAGTGCATTTATACATCTGAGTATCTAATGAAAATAAATTAGCAAGAAGTACATATTTGCCCAAATGTAATACAAAGTCTTAAATTACTTACTAGTCCTATAAAACCTTCATATTTCAAAGAATAATTTTAGAATAGAGGAATGAATACATATAAAGCACCAGAATATCCATTTGTATGTACTCTGCAAATATATATTTATATGTATAGATTATGTGTATGTCCCCTTGATAAGTTTGAACTGACTTTTGCAGTTCAGCCATGTATGCCCATTGCTGTGTATGAAGAACACTGCTCAGGCTTCTAATATTGATGCACTTACACTTTCAGAACATAATCAATATTTCCATGTGTTTATGAGTAAATTTGTTAATTAGTTATAAATTAAAATATAATTAAAATAGATCCTTCAGTAAATTTAGCATCTCACAATTGTCTGTTGCCTTGTCACAAGCAGTTTTGTTAACATAACAAGTAAATAAACTTTATATTTCCTATACAATTAAAACTCAGATGCCTTCTGCTGTGTCTACCTGGATAGGATGAAACGGTCATTTTCTTTCCATTAATCTCAATTTCTAAAGGTTTATTTTTTGCTATGGGACTACTAAAAATCAGACTAGCAATAATTTCAGTCTCTCTAGAATAACACAGAAAACAATGGTCATTTTGTAATAGGAATCTTAAGTGAGGATCATGATTGCATGTTGGCTAAAGATAATCTGATTAAAAACAATGGCAGAAAGATGCTGTTATGAAAACAGGAGGTTCTCTCAAGCTTCCAGAGGGGGAAAAAAACCATCAGCCTCTTCAGAAAGATAGATATTCAGTTACATGTGAAAAAGATTATTATATATTTTATTGTTAATTCTTAATCTTTGTCATAAAAATAAAACTACAGATTACAAGACTGAGTGTAGAAATTACGTACAAAGACACCATTGCACTGTACTGCAGTCTAGTGTTCATGAATATAGGAGTCTTTAATTTCTTACCTATCTCCCTTTCAGCATATCCTGAAATGAACATGTCTTTTATCAAATGCACAGATGGTGCAATGAGGCTGCGACTAGAGTTCTGCTTTGATACAATTGCTGCCAGCCACAATTTAAAAACTAACTGGTGCATCAAGTGATCCTAAAATCTGTAAAGGCTCTTTTTCTCTCTAGAACAGTAGCCTTTGGTAGTTACACAAAGAAAAGATCTCAGTAGGAAGAGTGGTAGGCTTTCGCTTTTGAAAAAGTACATTGAAGACCAGATAAATGATCCCTCTGTCAGTTTTCTCCATAAACAAATGGACATTAAGAAGTTCATTACACCTTAATGGCTGAACACTGAAGGGATTAGAATGTCATATGTTGTAAGAGGCAACGGGCGCCTTCCCAGCAGCAGGAAGCTTTTATTTCTGTCTCCAAGACAGAGGTATTTCAGCCACCATATTTCTTACTGAAGATATTTTCTCACTTTAATTTCAATATAGCTGGGACACTGGGATGTAGCCAAAGCAGGAATTATTGCTATTATTTTACAAATCTATGGTGGAAGATGTCTTTGTATTCACACAGAGAACACTGGAGATGATAACAAGATCAATCATGAAGGAGTTTGACTGTTAGCTGTTTCTTTCTTTTTAAAAAAAGTTAGGAGAAATTAAGTGTTAAATGTTAATTTCTCCCTCCACTGAAAACAAAATTAATAAATTAAACACTAATTCCCATCACTCATAATTCAGAAAAAGAAGGTTAAGAGGAACAGAAATAGAGTGACAAGCTTACATGAGCAGTTAGGACTCATGGGCTTTCCAGCTGACATATAATCCACCTAAATACCCTCAAATACTAAATAGATCTGTTCAAGCTTTGGAGGAGTCAGGCTTGAGCTGAGAGCTCACAACATTTAAGCCACAAAGCCCTCTCTGGGACCACAGGTCCACTTGACTCTCTCCAGCATGCTGCAAATTCCATCAAATGAAGTTTCCAACTAGAATTTCTGAGGTTGGATCCGGATAATTCAGAGGCCAAGTTCACCATTCTGTGGATGCTCTTTGTAGCTCTAATCCCTCCAAACCAATCTGAGCTCATTTTCAATTTCATGGGTCCAATTGGCTCGTGCAGCTGAGCTTTAGGAAAGTCTGTGAAGTTGAAAATTGCCATTCTGCTGAATGCTTGCAAGTATAATGATATATGTATATTTCTATCTTTCTGCAGAGAGGTGTTACTCACACATATTCTTTGCATATCAGCCAACCTGTAAACCATAAACAATGAAATTTTTGTGCCAAGGAATTCGTGGTACTGTTTTTAAAAAAATATATATTTTATATTTAGATATAACTCCAGCACTTATGCTCCACAATAAATAGAAGCCAACATTCAGTAAGCATAAAATCAAATATGAGGCTGAAAAGAAAACAATACAATTAATTTTTTACTGCCTATTCATAGTCCTCTATCCCTTAGTTACTACTTTGGTAACTTTTCCTTATCAGCTCATAAGTCTCTAAAGAAAAGTTGAACATTTTTTAAATTCATATAAAAGCCCACTGTCTAGCAATGATATTTCCCTCTGCTTAACATTTAGAGTGCTATAAATATTCTGTTATATGTGACATTAACAAGTTCTAAAAGTTTTCTTTTAAAACTGAAGGCCAGATTTATCTTTCAGTGTACTTTTGAGACTGATTTGATCATGCGATTGTGTTGCCTGCACGCTGCCTAGTGTCATTCCCTTTCTTCCCTCCACTCCCCACAGAACTGACAAATTCCTCCTGGCCACTGGGACAGAACTCTCAAACTTTTAGGGTCCTACAGTTTCATAGACAAGTGCAGGTAGGTAGAGCACAAGCCACTGCTCATATTGAGGAAAACACGGGTAAGGGTCAGCTGTTGTCTGTTCTTTCGGGTAGTGGGCAAGCAGCCAAGCAGTGCATGCAATGCTCTCAGCTAGCCCCAAACACACCTCTTCCTTACTGGCTGGGAGCACCAGGGAGGACAGAGAGGGCACTTTGGGGATGAGGCAAGCAGATGGAGGATAAAAGAAGAAATCCAGAGCAAAGCCATTCTGCTCTTCAGGGACTAATGAATTTGCTGTAATACTGAACACTTTAGACTCAAGCTTTCTATTTCTGAGTTAGTACAGGTGCTGTTGGAAAGCATAGTGTACTTTTAAATTAAAAAAAAATATTAGAAATTAGTCCATATTTTGCAAGGGTGGGGCATGCTGTAGTCTAACCCCAATGTCTTCTCAGGAAAGAGATCAGAGTACTGGCCCCATGCATTGCTACCTTTCCCCCATGCTGTTCCCCATGTCCACTGTCACTGATCATGGGTCTCAGCCCAGGGACTAGACCTCTTGGGCACCCATCAAGTACAGCCCACAGCTCTCATGCATTTTCTCTGCATGGATCCTCTAGGCTTCAGCAGACACAACCTAGATATTTTCTACATCTCGTCTTGCTCACATCCAGTCTCCAGAAACCACCAGGGTGCAGGACTTACAGTTTCTCAGACTAATTTTCCCATGATGATACGTCAGAAAAGTATGGATCACAGGCTTAACAGAGAGTCCTTCAGTCACATCACAGTGTCAAAGCAACCAGACAGTTACAGATACCTGGAAAATATGCAACCTGTCTTCAGGTATACATCAGTCTTACTTCAGTGCCTCCTCCTGCTTTGTGATAACCCAAGGCTAAGTCTATACTAGTTGGATCCAGTGATCACAGTCTCAGCCTAGTCTCCAAACTACCAGTTCTTGACACAACCCCTTCCACAAATCTGCTAAGGTTACTTTATTATTTATGAATGTGATGTTCTCTTTTTTTTACTTTTCAAATTAGTTTGCCTGCAGACAGGCAATAGACACTTCAGTGCTAACAATTTAGATGTCGTTTACACTTTTACTGAGGAGCAAGTTATCCTGAAATATAGTTCTTCCTCACTTTTTGTTTTTCTTGACAGCTCCCAAATTAAACTAAATATTCTGGGAACCAGGTCAACATACAATTCATGAACTAGTATACAACAACTCCAATTTGGTCAAAACCAAGGAGCTTAAAATTTAGTTGCAAGTGAGTATCTTTAAAAATCAGTCTTACTACAAGCAGGGCAAGAAGTGCACAATATTTTAAAAAAAGGAAATAAAAGCCTAACTAACAACGACAACACATAGAAGTAAATTTATTCTAATACTCTTCTTGAATTTCAAAGATGGGACTCCTTTACAAATTAGGTCAGAACAGAAGAGAAGGCTAATGCCGTATAATTATATTTCTAATATTTTTAGTGGACCTTTATGACTTAGGGTATTATAATTGTTTTTGAAAAAGAGGCTTTTCACCCTGACAGACAAGTTGTTGAAAATTGAAGGGAAGCCAATAACTTTGACATCAGCTTCTTATCATAGGGATATTTCTCATATCACACTGTCAATATTATTATTTTATATAAACTGTCCCAGAAATGGAAGAAGAAGGTGTTATGAGTGGAGAATCTGAGTTCAAATTAAAGCATAAATTCTAATATTTGCAAAAAGTTTGAATAAAGGAACGCTGAGGGGAATCTTCCACATGCTGATAGGAAAATCAAACTTCCTACGAGACAAGTACATCTTCTTTATAGTCATCATCTATAAAGGTCCTACTGCCACTTCCAGGGGATCATTGTGTATTTTCAAGCCTACACCCAGTTTTCAGATATCCTGAACAGACCAGGTCAACACTCAGACTCTTTGGTTGATAAGAAATTCTCAATGTCTTCATTTCATCCTTTTTAAGAGAAAGTTTTATGTTAGAAGAAAATTCTAGAGAATAGGAGCTTGTAAAATTTGTATTTTTGAAATTCTGAATTTGTTACAAGTTCCCATGGTTTTGTTCAGAAATGGATTCTAATTATTACTGTGTTGTAATATTACATTGTGAGAAATTAACTGAAATTTTCCTATTTTTATATCTTTAAAACCAGCCGCTACTTAGTGCTAATCATAATATTTCATATTCCTTTTCTGTTTCAAAGTGTTTTCTGTCTGTATAGTAATGAAACATGTTAATATAAGACAAGACAACCAACTTGGAACTGCAAAGTAAATGCCTGAATTCCTTAAAGAAGACTTAACCATGCCATCAGGCTTGGACATATCATTAATAAAAGTGTTATTACAATAGAATGATAAACTAAAATATTAACAAATTGTGTGTTAAATAACAGTATTATGATGGATAGAGTTCACTAAAAATCAAAATAGTGTGGTATTAATCTGCAAATTACCATAGTAGATGCTGTTTTTTCAAGAGATGTTAGACAGTGATTCATTTATCCTGGATTTACTGTCCACACCTCACTTTTCCTGTGAGAGTCCCAAGTTTGCTGCTTTTAAGGAGAGATGTTAGGGAAGTATGTTGCAATTGGTACGGGCAAACCTGCCTGTCTGATGCAGTTGGTAGGAGCAGAGCAGGCACTCACCTCCGTGCCAGTGACTGCATTGGACTTGATCGTACAGCCAGGCAACATCCAAACGCATCAAACAGTGACAGTATCACTGGAGATTCCTGTATTTCGCTGGACTGCTGCTTTGTGCTTGTTTCAGTGTGGTTTGACAAATGCTTTTCCTCTGTGACAATTCTCTCATTGCAAGGTAGAGGCAGGCTGCTCTCTCCTAGTTCAGTGCTGATGGTAGGAAGTTGAGGGGCTCCCCTTGTAAACCACCTAGTAACAGTAATTTGTTAACAGCTGACCAGATGTCCTCTTCCTGTGCTCCACCTCTAAAACACAAACTCTCTTGATGGATTTTATTATGTGCTGTAAACTTGCCCAATTTTCATTTTCCCCCTGTGTTCAGTGTTCTACAGCATTTCACCTTGCCAGGGGAGGGGGGAAAAGGGGAGTGCAGTATAATGGGGTTTGATTTAAATTATTACCCTGGTGCATGGTTTCTTTGAGATGCTATTTTCCCTGCCTGTTCTAACTGCTGAGCACAATCGCTACAGCTCAATTATTAAAGAGATTCTAAAAATAGTGCCATGCAAAGCTGTCTACAAAGAAAAATCATTCAAACACAGCAAGAGACATAGCCTGGGCAGTGAGCTTTCACTGTTATTAGCTTCTTAATTCTTTTGTTGTTTTTTTTTTTTTTTTTCTTTCTATCTGTTGCTCTCTTCCCTCTACCTTTCTATTCTTCCCTTCAGCAACAATAAGCAAGAGGGACCTCCAGGACATTCTCTCTGCTACCCTAGAAATCTGCATTAGCTTATACACATATTGACTCAATAAAGCATTTCCTTTTTAGTAAATGCCAACATTCACTAACTCTCATTTTGAGAGAGTCATGAACCTGCATGCACAGGAGTATAGCCAAAATAAAATATATAAATAAATGCAAGCGCCTAGTATTTCTAGCTGTGAGTCTTTTCATGCACTCTTCAGCGAAGCTCAAAACAAGGGCATGGTTAACCATCTGGAAGCCTCAGAAGTAATGTTTCCCTGCCAGGGATTTGCACAAGGCTGTGATTCACTTGATTCCTATTTGAGAAAGCATTTAAGGCTATAGCTAAATCTCTAATTAAGCACAGGTAAGCACTCCCCTCAAGAAAGGTCTCTCTTATTTTGAATCACTAGGTAGGAGGGGAGGTAGGAGGGAAGGTGACTAGGATATATAAGAAGGTTCAGTTTATAGTCAATGTGGGCATCCTATATCCTGGCTACTCTTTCAAAAGATATCTTTAAGGACAAATAAGGAAATTAAGGATGATGCAAAATACTATTCTAACCTCTTTTTTGTTTTCAAAGTTACCCAAATGATTTCAAAACAAACAATAGCAGTTACATTCAGATGTAGAGCTGTGAGAGGGAGGAAAGGCAGAAGAAAAAAGCTAAAGGCTTTTCGGCCCCCACTGTGAAGCCTGGATGGATACACAGTGCGTGTCCGTGTGCCTCTCACTCCATGGCCCAGGCCATGTCACTGTTTCTGCCAGCTCCAGCAGGAGCCTTTTAAACAGGAGACTGGTGGGATCACACCAATTTCACCAGGCTAGAGGCATCTCTGGTTGGAAAGAAAGTATCTTCCTCCCCTTCCCACCTACATCAATTCCACATCCCATTAACATTCAGACTAAATCTGCAGCTACAACCTTCCCATCAGGCTACAGTTTGCAGGAGCGGCTCTACCACCAAAGCTGTGAGGACCGCAAAAGTGTCAAGGGACTCAGCCTGAAAATTAAAATCTGGGGGCTATCAGCTTAGAGGTTGCACAGTGCGTACAGGACATAACAGCCAGGAACGAATATAAATCTTGTAGTACTGACAGCTCTGAACCATTTTACTCTGCTTTTCACAGTGAGCTTGGGTGGCCATACACCTCTTTCACATGCCCTGTCATATACAAGAAGAGTGTTAACTGCTAATGCCAACAGTGTGAAGCTGTTCAGGAATTTTTCTGCCAGCTTTTGCAGCAAAGCAACCTATTTAAGGAGCATACGATCCCCAAGACTGTGTCTCTTGCTGTCTCTAAGTATGCACAAACAGATGAATGGTCATACACATCTTGTAGGAAATTAATGCCCATGGTCATTCTGAGATAGACACTTGCAATTGAATACATACATCTCCAAAGCAAAATATAGAAAAATACAGGCTCTTTGAAAGTTGCTCAGGTATCATCACTAGGTCCTTACCAGGTTTTAATACCCATTTCAGCTATCCAGACTAAAATAAAACCACACGAAGAACAAGCATTTACTAGAACTAAATATATTTCACATTCAAACTGGTCATTTGGGATATACAGTTGCCATCATGCAAAATATCTGAGTTCACCACAAAACTAAATGAAAAGAACAACTGAAAAATATTTTTTCTGTGGTCAATTATACATGAGATATTTTGATTAGATTAATTATTGCACAATGATGTCTAAACACTCAGTTAATAGAAATAACCACTTATGTGAGGAGAAGAAATCTGATAGTAAACTAAGTTTCTTTATAGCCTATATGCCTTAAGTTCAGCAGGTAACTTATACCATAGAAGAAGCAAAGCACTGAACCTTAAAGCATAAGAACTGAAATTTACTTCCTCTCAAGAGCATCCAAAGTAGTACAACACTGCCACAAGCACCAATATGACATGAACAGAGTCTCCCCGTCAGGTTGACTGTGTCTTAAAACATGATAAAAATATTTCACTCAATTATTCCACCTAAGTGGAAAAAACATGCAAAAGAGCATTACAAGTAACTGAAGATATAACATCTGTGAAGTACTGCTGATTAATAAAAATAATAAAAATCAGATATAAAATACAGCATCCCTTTGTTAATTACAGATTGCTCCCTTTCATTAAAACACCATATCTAATTATTGGCACTTCCTTTAAAAAGGCAGAGTTTGCCAGAGGCACTATAAATACTAATAATTACTCTACAAATACTAACAATTCCTTTCTATTGAGGTTTTCATCTGTCTGATCCACACACAAATGGAAACGAGCATTGGGAGTGCCACTTGGTACATACTGCAACCAGAGCGAGGGAGCAGATTTGACCAAGGCTGCAAGGAGAGCTGGTGGCAGGCAGGCAGAGGTAGGCAGCGCAGGCAGGGGTGGATGGCTAATGCCGAGAGAGAAGAGACATTTACTCTGGTTGTCGCACAGATACACAAAGAGCAAAAGACATTTTCAGCCTGAATGGCTTCAATGAGATCAGGGGAAAGGAAAACGCTGAACACGTCTCCACAAAGAGGGAGCGCAGTGAGTAGCACAATGTGTCGCAGCCGCCATGAGTCTGCTCCAGCACTTGCTGCCAACCTCCTTGGAGACGCACTGAAGCTCCCTTACATTTCAAAGGTGCAGGGCAGGCAGCAGAAGAATTGGGTTCAGGACATCTCCCCTGTATTTACATAGCTAATACATCACTGAATACCATCAGCTTCCCTCTTCTTGCCTGCCACTCAAGACCGGCCATTAAGTGCTGAATGAACTAAGAGTAGCTAATCTGCAATACTTTTCACATGCCATAATTTAGTATGATTTGTTGAAAGTGGCCCTCTTTGACAGCCTCATTTACTGCAGAGATGTAATGCCTTTCAAATGTTTATTGTGAGCGATGTATCCACGCAGTAGCATCAGCCTTTGCTGATTTTATTATTGCACTGCCGGAGGAACACAGATGTGTCCTTCAGGTTTTATGAAACTCACCACGTTCTTGTCAATTTAAGGATGAAAGACCTAAACCAGCAATGCTCCACCTGGGTATTTTATATGTGATCTATTCTATTTCTCATACTTCCTTTGGAGACTAAGTTTGAAAATAAGAAAACAAAACCAGGAATCACTCTCTCAGGGAAAAGCTGTCCTATCAAACCCACACACATGACATGGAGCCTGATGTTCTGACCCCGTCCCTGCCTACAACCATGCCAAACACCATGAAAAATTCCCAATGGTGGTCAGGGTGGGTTTTTTAGGGTCATTTCCTTTTTTTTTTTTTACAACCATCATTAATTATAAAAGAAAACAATCTACAGAAAACAGACAGCTTTTTTTTTTTTTTAAACTGTTATTTTTTTGGCAGTGTTGCCACAGCTGCTGCAGGCAGCTCTGGGGAAGGTGGAGCATGAGGAGCCAAATGTGGAGTTCACCACTTGCACCTGGAAACAGTTTAGCCGCAAAGAGCTGGATTCTTGTTCTGCTCAAGTGTGATACACCTGTGTGGGACCCCCGATGGGGGAACGGACAAACTGCTCCAGTAAGAAACTTGAGGCTGCTGGGAGCCACGCTTCACCTGCCAAACTTTTGGGAGAGTTATGCCTGCTCCCCAGTCAGCACAGAGGTGGGAGCATCAGCCTCCATACCTGCCTCTTCTCCTGCACTCCACTGGGGTTCTCCACTTGCAGGCTGCTTTCCATCCAGGTTAAGTAATGCTGCATTACTCCTTTCATAAGCTATATAAAGAAAGAGACCCCAGAAAGATTTCTTTTTTCTATAGATCAGCTTCTAATTTACAGATGTATACCCCATTCTCACAACATGGTTAGCAGGGGAATTTCACATTGCAGGACCACAGGCTGAGTACAAAAGACCCCCCAAAAAAGGGGGGAAAAAAAACCCGCCCAAAACTTGTCACCATTAGCTAATGGCTATGATATTTTAGGCTGAATGAACTATGTTGGCTGCTCACATGTACTACAACACCATAGAAAATACTTGACAACAATGAGGTCACTTAGGGCACTTTAGGCAAAAAGTAACCACAGCCTACAATGCTTGGCACGTCTAATACAACCTGGCTGTTTGCCGGTCTTTGTCAAACCAGCGAATTAAAGGTTTCTGTATAGATCTTGGAATGGATTGATTGCAGCTGCAACATCAGGGATGAATTACATCTGGATTTTGCACATATTTGGTAAACTGGCACTCCAAAGTCTCTACTTGCATTTAACATAATGTGGATGTTTTCAATTTCCTAGGCTCTTCATTTTAAAAGGAAAAATAACATTTTTAAAAGCATTCAGTCACCTTACAGTGTGAATTTTCCTCTGTTGTCCCCCCTTCTTTTTTTTTTTTTTTCTTGATAGATAACATCTATTTTAAAATATCCAGGCCAGAACTATGATCAGCAAACACAATTAAACATTGACTCAGACTGAGGCTTGTGCCAAATGGCAAACTGCCCCATATAAAGGTACTTTTAGTCTTTTTCTATTTATCTCTCTCTGCCTTGAAGAGAGCAATGAGATTTTGGGACAGCTGGGTAGCATGCTGGGAAAAAGGAGCAAAAGGACCATTTTATTTTCTTGGCATATCCTAGCTACAAACAGGTTTCCTACAATAGAAGAAGAACAAATGAGCAACTTCAGAAGAAAATGGACAGCTAAAGTCTTATATAAGGGACTATTTATGTCTGAAAAAAATCGAACTGATGTAAAAAACAGCACCTGAAATAAAAAATGTGAGGAAAATTTAAGACAGAAAATGATTTCTCAATGTTAATACTTACCATGTCAGTCAGAGCAACTCAGTTTTTGGTGGTATTTTACTGCAATATTCCAAGCTATGGAAAAACTGAAGTTTCATTATAAGAGATTGCCAGTTCTTTATAACACTACACCTGCCAGCTGAGTGCTGGGTAAGCTAAGGTGAGGACTCTGAGCTTTTAAAACAAAATTAGGTTTTTGCCAGAAGATCTTTTTCCATGAGGTAGAGACTGCCTCACACATGCTGACCCTGGGCACCTAGGCAGCCTTCCCACCACTTATGACCTTTCCTCCAGACTCCAGAGGCTACTTCTGTCTTCAGCAGTTGGTGCTTGCTCTCTCATGCAGGCATGGGCTGACTTGCAGGGTCAGAGGCTATCATAGCATTACCTGCCTTAGGAAAATAGGTTTTATCACTATCGGGTCATCTGATGATTCTTTTTTACTGTAGCCTGCATGCCTTCATGCATGCTCTCACTCACGCCCCCTCAAGTCAGGTCAACTGATGGAGACTGCTGTAAATCTACAGTTGCTTTTGGTACCATATCCTTTGCTGTCCCTGAAACCAAACGACCAGTATCTTGCTGCAACTGGGACTGTTGCCTTTAACCACTGAGCTTTAGTGAATACAGTGACAGCTCATGACAGCAGCCCTGCCAGCTTCAGTGCCTCCTGCAGGGCTCCAAGTGCCACATTCGTTACAGTCTCATAAATCCCATACAGCTCTTTTTCTAACCATATTTTCATCAATGCCTAGAAACATCCCTGTATTCTGTTAGACTGAGAAGGATCACAACAATTGGTCTCTTTCCTCCTCTGTCAGAGAGATTTTGGGTTTTATGCTGAGTTTAGTCCCATTGTTACCCAGCAGTGAACTGGGTACTCTTGCCTTTCAGCTGTGATAATCTCCAAATAATCCAAACTAACCTGTGGTTTTATCATCTGCCTGCATATGCCCATTTGCCTCAAAGTGACTCTCTTGGCCATTACAAGCGTCTGGTAGCCCAAGTTCTTCCACGTTACCCAGAGCTGCTTCAGGCAGCATTTGGTTTGTCCATCAGTCATGCCCCCCCCTTTCCTTGGGGTCTCACCTACCAGCCCACAATACTATGCCTCACGTACCCTGTGAAGAAGTACAGCATGACTAGACTCAACATCTCTCAAACTTCAGGGAGAAAAGGCTTTCTAAGGTTTCTAAACTGCAGGTTACACCACATCCAGACAGTTTCCCAGAGCCTCCTTCAAACTCCAGGATCCTTTTACTGAGCTCTGCATACGTTATCCTCACATCCCCAGCTATAAATGTGATTTCTGGGAATCTGTCATGCTCTTAACACTTTGCCAGTCTCCAGACTGGCAGATGCCGATCCTCACAGATTAGCGCAAAAAGAGCAGAGACCTGGAGGCTGGAAGGTAATTCTTGGGTTTCATCCTGACATGCTGTGTACCTCTAATTGGGAAAACACGTCACAAGGATACTGGGCAAACGCATTCTTCCTTGCATAGCATATGCTACTTAAATAAAATAAATAGATAACAACCCCCATGTTGCATACCAACAACAAGCAGTATACGATCGTGACTCAGGGGGCCAAATGTTTAAAGCAAATATGCCACTAAAGGAGAACATCAATCTGAGCTGAAGGGAGGCTGCTGCCTGGATAATAAAACCAGTCACGGCCCTTTTCTTCAAACTCAGCGTAGCCCTTGAATGTTACAGTGAACTCTCGCCTTCACATGATGAAATCCTGAGCCTGAGTGGGCAGGGAGAGGGGGGAAGGGAGCTGCCAGGGATGGAGAGGGAGGGGGAGGAACCGCAGTGCCTCTGAGTACTGCTGAAGTATAAAGACATTAAAGGGCCATCAGCAGCTCACCAGCAGAACCCTGCATTTATTACAGCATAGCAAATTTTCAGAGATGAGCTCCTTTCATTTAGGTCTGCAGCTGCTTCTGACATCTCCCAGCTGAAAAGGGCTGAGCATTCTCACAATATTAAAAACTCAGCTTCTTTTCCTCTTGGAACTGTAGAGAGGAAGAGCAATAAAAAAATGAAATAAAATAAATAGTCTGCTGTGTCCTGCCTGTTTACTCTTAGGCATAGGAGGACTGTATCAAATTTAACATGATGGAAAAACTGGAGCCAAAAGATTTGTTTCTAGAATCCATGCTCTCGTTGAGTGTACGAAAGTCTTATAAAATTGAATATGTGACTCTGATCTTTACGGTAACGTTGTGAGTCATCCACTAATGGTCAGTCTCCCCTGGTTGGAACTCATTATGGGGTGAGACTCATTATAAATAAATCCTTTTATCAGAAGAATTTAAATTCCCACTGCTTGTTCCAGGTGCCTAAACAGCCAGGGTCTAATTAACTAATGATGCTGGCCAAACTGCAAAAACAATTTATTTACCAGATAATGATACCATACATATACGCAACATCCTCTGGCAGCAAACTGGGCAGTATATATACAAGATCATGGCTTTAAAAGCTCTTTTTCCATAGACATAGATCAGAGATGACACAGGCACCACATTTGTCATATAGCCAGCTATTAAATGAGACTGCATTGTACAGCAACCTATAGGTACACAGGAAGTATATATTAATGGATCAAAAGATGACTCTCGTCTCTACATCACGTCACTGCTTTCACTGATGTGGGTTTGCTGTTTGGCTCTGCAAACGCCTCGTTCATCAACACTTGTTGCGTTTACAATCTTAATGCCACAGAAAGATGAAACTGAGGAAAACAACAACACTTTATCACACAGAAACATTAATATCTCTCAACTGGAAACAAATTGCCCAAGGGGTCTGCCTGATGCCTCCAAGCAGGGGAATGCTTTGAATGAAACTAGGCAAGGCAAGTGTCTAAAGAAATGTTTGATGCTGGATTTTATGGTCTAGCAGAATAATGCCACACAAATTAAAATAGCCCGCTTCATTATTTTTTTTTTATAAATCCAAATGTACGCTGTCTAAATAGATACCTATAGAAAAGATTAAGCTAAGTGGAAAACACTTTCAGCTATAATGTAAAAAAGAAACTCTGTGATCTACAAGCAATGTCAAGATGTGCTAGTCAACACGAAGTAACAGCTGCTCTTAAGGTTTAAAAAAAGAATCAATTAAAATAAGTATTTCAGCTATTGCAAAAAAGACCAAATGAAAGATGAAAACCAGCACTGTGTGCTATTGACATACCAGAGAAGAATACAGAAAATAAATGCAGAACTGAAAAGCCAGTAGAATAGGACGATAAGTGAATTTTTGGAATTCTGTGCCTTGAGAAAGTCAAGAGAATTTTTGTTCTCAGTTCAGAATAAAAGCACTTCAGCTTTTTTTCTCTGAAATAAATGTGGAGAATTTTTCCCCAAATTCTGATATCTGTGGTAACAAAGGTGAAAAGACCAGAATAAACCTGAAGAACCAAGTCACTCTCTGTCTTCTCTTCCAGACCTAGTGGAGGCAGAGTGGGAAAACCCAAAATGTTATGGTCCCTGCTTCACCTGACCTGTGCCTGGGCAACTCCAGCCAGACACTGTGTCCCCGGTCCTGCTGGGGACAGTGGGGGACAGGGAGAAGGCTGGGAGAGAGCAGTGAGGGTGAATAACAGGTTATAGAAACCACTGCAGTTGCACTCCCTTTCACAAATCTCTTGTCCTCTGCTCTGGCAAAGCACTCATTGTAAGGAGGTTGGTGGATGAAGAGAAAGTTACCTTCTCCTTCAGTACGAGAACTGCATGGTGTGTAGGTACCAGGCAGGGCAGATACTGACATCTGCACCTTAAAAGCCACCCTCCTTCCGGAGGCTGATCCAAAATGCATTTTATCTATATATATGCACGCAAGGGTTAGGAGGGAGGTATGACAAGAAGCAAAACGTGCCATAATCTTCCTCGCGCAGCTCTCACCAAAAGAAACAGACTCCTGATGCAAAGAGGCGGATGCACAGACACATCTCTCTAAAGCCACATTGCAGATACAAGTGTTTCTGCAGAGAAGCAACAGAAGGCTTGGTTATTCTGGGCCATCTTCATATACTGCTGTTTAGGAGCAGTTTACATTTTTTGAATAAATGAAAGAGCTTTTAAATATTTTTTTTTAGTGAAATTGTCAAACTTTGCAACTGCAGCTTCTCCTTCCCTCTCCTCCTTAGTTGATTAAAAGAGAAAATCAGAAAAAAACCCTAAACTTTTTTCCAGAATAAAATTAACATTTTTTCGTGTTTTTGTAAAAAAATCTACACTGCTTGCTTTAGATTTTTTTTTTTGTTTGTTTCCCATCCCCCAGAAGAGGAAACCTACATTCACCTATCTTTGGTGATATTTTTGGCCCTAGAATGACAGATAAACATCAGTGGTTAATTATTCTGGCTTTCTTGTTTGTTTAACTCTTCATTACTGGCATATTATTCAACATCTGAAATGTTAAAAACAGAATAAAACATAGGGTTTTTTTGTTAAAACAACGACTACATGGATTTTTATTGCCAAAGCCTTTGGCCACTTAGCACATTCACAGCTGCCATTTTTCCTCTCCTACCACATAGTGATTTTCAATATCATTTCTCGTGTCAAAAGACTGTCCTTAATATTTATGAATTATCTGACTGAAACGAGTTTTTCATGATATGCACTTTCTGTTTCTACACCAGAACTCCTACTGCTATAGATAATGTCTATGTGCTGAGAAGAGCTGGCTGAAAGTACTCGATGAAGCATTTTTTGAGAGGATTTGGCATTGGGCTTAGGTAATTTTCATTGAACATCCCACATCATTTAAAACATCTCACTGAAATTCACTTTTAATTACAAAGGTTCATTTTTCAAATCAAAATGACTTTTCATTTCAAAATGGATGATAATGGACAGCAAAAATTTTCCTGAAGCCAAATGGAAACAAAAAGAATTCTTGACTTGACCTCATACAGGTTTTTTTCCCCCCTAGCTTTTGCAGATTTTTGGTCCACAAAATTTTCAAGTTATGTAATTTTTGTAAAATATTATAGTGGAAACATTTGAATTATAAATATTGACATTGCCTTAATTAATTCACAATTCTTGTAAACGTGAAACCAGTTCTCCTGCTTGCTCCATGGACCAGCACAGTCACCCTCTCCCAAGCAGCAGAGGATCTGCTTGGACATTTGGAAATGTCTTGCTTGTTTGCACCACCAAACAGAATCAAAGCCCCAGTATTCCTACTTCTTTTTTCATTTCAGGGGCAGATCAAAAACATTCAGATTTCCTAAACAGATGGCATCATTTTAAATTGTGACCGCACTGTCCATGTGTGCCCAAGTATACTGTATGGATTACTCCACACAAGCGCTTGCTGGTGGTGGACCCAGCGGCACGTTGTGCCTTTGTTCTGCTCCTTGGCACTTCCATAAATGTCTGCCCTTTGGAGTAGTGTGGGCTTTCTGCTGCATCTATGTCAGTGGCATGTGTGAAGCCCTGCCATGTTTTAATGGTATAGATGTGAAGGAAAGGCAAAGCAAATAGAATAATAAATAAGGACACGCTCTCCCCCTGTTGCCTTTGCTAAGGTACTATTTATTTTAAGCTAGGAGCGCCTGCTAGAAAGGTGATCTGATGGGTGAGGGATTTAAAATTATGAATTTTTTTTTTTTTTTTAAAGCACTGCTTACACCTGGCATCTGTTCTGCCAGGTTTGCCAAGCAGATGTGTTTGCACCGTGGGATCCCTGCCCACCCCATGGACTATCCAGCTGGAGTTCACATCAAGGCACCACTGCGAACCAGGTCCTCCACAGTGTCTGACTGGGCACAGCCTCCTGTAGCTACACTGAAGGTATGTAGTTTGTCAAAACAAATACTCTCAGTGTGTATTTCTGAGCTCTAAACATGGTTTAGGCTAATTGCAAATAGCAGCTTTGCTTCAACTTCAATTTGTTTTCTGTTTTTCCTTTCTTGGATGTTCATGCAAGTTAGGTATATTCCGGGGACTCTGTCCATTTAGCACATGCCTCTGAATGAGCAAAGGTACTTGCCTGTAGGTAGGATGCTGTCCTGCTTCCTTGGAAGTGGTCTTTCTCTGCTTGTAGCATGATAGTCATCAGGCAACAAGGACAACATTGCATCTTGAAGAACCAAATTTACCTACCTATTTTATAACCTACTGACACAAAATTCAGAATAAAGGCCTTATAAACGAAAAACTTTTTGGATGAGTATTTTGCAAGCAGAAAACACAAGGCAGAAATTGTCAGATAAATTGTTTGAGTAGTTCACCCAGCCCTTTTCCCTGGCTACATAGCTCTCTTTGGAGGAAAATGCTAAGATTAAGTTATTGAGGCTAGATTACCATCAACTTTATCAACTGCATCTGAATCGTATGATTACCCCCACAGTACTGAAGTAACTCAGGGCACTGAAATCAATGGAGGTAGGCTGCTTTACACCAGCAGAGAAGAAGTCTTCCTATCCCTGCACCAATAATAGCTATGAAAAAACCTTAAGTGGGTTTACTCATGGGTGAGGGAATGGGGGTGGAAAGAGTTTCTCAGTAAATCCAAAATCCTGGCCAAGGATCCAGAAGGGGATTATTATTACAGTATCGCTCTTATGAGCTGTGCTGGGCTGAGCTTGTTAGAAAGGTGTTAAACTTTACTCTGCCAAGAGCACTTTGCAATAATCAGTTTATGAAAAATTCAATTTGGCAGCAAACTCTTGGCAGTCTCAAATCAACTGTACCTATTATACCCCAGTCACAAGTGGATGGACAAAGGTGGCTCAGTGCATCAGTCTCTCCTCCCACTCCTCTGCAGCCTTGAAATTTTCTCAGTGATGCTGGAGGAGGGAAAAAATAGTGTTGTGTAACTAGTCTTCAAAACCCAGACAGCCATTAAGGACAAGAAGGAGAAAAAAAAAGAAGTCAGAAACAAAAGACAGCCAGCTGCAGAGCTTCTGGCAGGAGCTACCAGGTAGAAAGTCTGTATGGGCTTCCCAGGGCAAAGGAAACAGCCTGTGCCCTGTCACGACAAAATATTCACTCCGACTGGGAAAAATGTAAATGATACTGAAGTGATAATGAGCACTCAAGTGGATTTCTTCCTGAAATGAGTCACAACTGCTGTCAAAGCTCAGTCAATTTGATTGCTGTAGCAGGGTGAGGAGAAAGCTCTCAGGAATGCCACCTGAAAGCCTTTGCTGTGGGCAAGGGGGCAGGGGCCCAGAAGCACAGAGCAGTGTGAATGTCTTCCCATCCAGCTGGGAACAGGGCTTCCACCTGCCTCCTCTGGGAAGAAGCAGTGGTCCAGCTGCACACACAAACCCTTGCGTTACGGTGCATTGCTGTGTGTCATGCTAGTAGCTTCATGACTGTTTTTCCTCTAGAAGGCATTACTGGGACCAGGGAGAGTAGGCTGGAGAGGAGACAGATGGTATTTTCTCTCTAATTTTGCTGTTTAAGAACAGAATTTGCACAGTTTGTTCCTCAGTCAAACCTTACTTTCAAGATAAAAAACTGTTACCTGCCAGAACATGAATGGTTTTGAAACATGCAATAAAAATAAAAAGAAAAAGAAAATTTTGTTTTAAAAAGCATGCAGAGGGAGCTTTCATCTTAAAGAGCTACCAAATTTGCATTCCTGAGGTCTGATGCTATGGTTATTAATCAGATGCTTTGGGGATATTAAAGACTCTCTCTCAGTAATATCAAATGCAAACGTCCTTTCTTCCTCGAGATTTCCCAACAGATCTTTAAAGTCTTGGAGCTCCCTTCATTCTTAATATGCACCATGATTATATTGTATCTGCAGAGGTCTTCTTTACACCTAGAGTTTAATATCTTCCCCTCTCCAGCAGATCTCCTTTTCTTTTAGCTAGGGCTCCATTTCAGGTAACTGCTATTCTAAAACCTAATTTGCCCATTTATATTAATATGTGCCCTCAGAAGAACAGAATTTGGAAGCTCAGCCTGACATCTGCTGTGCCCATGCTCTGCTAACTTACACAGCATTATCCTGTCATGGGAATCTGCAGTCTAAGTAAAAGCCCCAGCTGCAATGAAGTGAAATCTCCTGCTCCATTTGATGTGGCCAAATGACTTCATGTTGCTTGTTCCCATCTTACCGGATGTACTGAGAGATGGGCAAGGAGCAGATGAGAGGTATAAGATGCATGGGCAACCCTTGTGCAGAATGAGACTCGTCTCCGTTCTTTCCTGGATAGAGCAAGCTGATTCCTGTGTAGGAGAGCCTTTTCAGGGACAACAGCTGCAGAGAGAGTGTGAAGTAGTTTGCCATCAAAGTGACAGGAGAATGAATTCCCATAAGACCTGAGAAAGTCATGGACAAACCTTTGGAAGTAGTGGGCGAGAAGGTAAATGTTATCTTACATATGCAAAACACAGGCTCTGGGTAAATCATGTTTGCCCAAGGAGCACCTGATGCCGCAGCTGCGCTGATGCAGGAATGCCTGGCCTGCTCGGGCTGTATTCCTCTGGCTCTCCCTCACAAGCGCACATGCACACTCATTCACATACATCATCTTAATTAAAAGTCTCCAAAATCCAAATATGAATCCCCTTTTTCCTTTTCCCACCTCGCTCTGCTGAAGGTGTAAATAGGTCAGGTGTTTCCATGGCCACAGTGAACCAAATAAGCGGTTGGGGTTCAGCGAGCAGTGCGGGTTTTATAATTGTTCCAATGCCAGGTAGCACGAGGTGTGTGGCACCACGCTGACAGTACCTAACTATCTCTTCTTGCTCATCGGCGACGTGATGGCTGGCACTGGCTCCTTTCCCCCTCGAAACCGTTATCTCCTGCGAGTTTCCACAGGCAGCTCCCCTCATGGGGTAGCGCTGATGAAAAGAACATTTCACATGGAAAATGTCTCTTTGCATCGCCACTGCAAGTACTAATTGCCAGTTCCAGTGCAGCATTGAACCTATTCGCACAAGGTGTAATTAAGTTGTGACTCACTGCCACAGGATGCTGCAGAGGCCAAAAAGTATAAAATAAGCCTAAAAGGGGACTAGACAAATTCATGAGGGACATGTCTAAAAAGCAGGATGGTAGAGATGGCACACCATTCAGGAAGCCCCTCCTAAACCTCTCAATGCCTGAAGGCGAGGAGCTGTAGAAGGGAGAGGAGTTTTTGGTACTTAAGCCCTATTTCATTCCCAGAGTCTCTGCTGTTCCCCAGCATCCCAAGCTAGATGAACATGTAGTCTCCCACCTCCTCACTCTGCATAAGAAACAGAAAAATTGGGATGAACTGTGGAGCTGATGGCTCTGAATTCGAGCAATGCCCTCTGACTTTAATTAATGACCTGGAGGGGAACACCCAGGACACCAACGGGATCAGCTCTGTGCTGCATTTGACCATTTGTCACAAGGCATTTTCTGATTTCTGATTTTTTCTGTGTGGTGAATCATCTGGATAGATACTATGGCACAGATCAGTTTTCACTCAGTGAAAAGCACTAGATCTTTCACACATCACAGACTGAGTTATTTGTCAATAAAATTGATCATTTAAGACTGATTTACTCCGCTTTCCTGGGGCCAGACATGAGGATGTCTACTCTGGCTAGTGTTGCTCATGAAATCTCTGGATGGAAGATTTTGTCCCATAACCTGCCACCCAAAACCATCCCTGTCTCAGCTGTGATGTTCACTGAAGCCTTCTTGCAATGCAGAAGAAGGTTTTACAAGGAGTCAGGCCAAGACTTTAAGCAGGCTGCCTCAGCGACCAGCCTGCCTGGGAAAGCAGGACCCCTCCCTGTTTCCTCATCCTGTAAAACAGACATACCAATCTCTTCTACAGATTGTCAAGCGTATGGACACCCTGATATCAATTTTTTTACAAGAATAAAAATAGTAATAGAACTATTAATAATCCAAATATGTTGTATGATCCTGGGATTTCAGTTCAGGCTCTAACAGCACAGCGTTGAAATACTGCAGTTTCTTAGGTCCTTTGTTTATCCCACAGGCTAGCAAAGGAGAAGGAGGGTCCACACTAAGAGCTGCTCTCTCCTGCAACCAAACACAGCTCAAACCTCCACAGAGGGAGCCTGAGCAGCTTCCTGACAGATGACTTCTAGTACGAGCTTACTCAGATACATCTTTCTTTAAAAAATCATCTCAGCTGCACTTTCCACCTTTTGGCAGTCTGGCTTACCAAAGGACATTGGGACTATGATTGTATTGCCTGGGCCACACTAAAGGCAGTGATGCTCTTCACATCTGTTCACTCATCTCAGCAAGATGGGGCCCGAAACTCTTGGCCTTGTCTCCTGCCAACATCACCATCAGAAATAACCAGTGCCACCCAAAATGATGTTTTTTGCTCTTGCCCCTCCACCTGTCTTCTTCTTGCACAATCAATGGGGCTTCAAATTCAGGGTGTTTTTGAGGCCTTGACAAACATTTGGGAAGGTAATAACCAGCTCAGATCCCTGCCCTTCTCCAACTTACTGGCTTGACACTGCTCTTATACTCCCAGTGTCTAGAAGTGTGAAAAAGGGAAAGGATTTTAATTTCAAGGCAAAATTCCTCAAATTTAATTGTTATGTGAGGCTTTGTATTTAGCCTCCAGACTCTCTCAGAAACCTGATAAACATACATTCCCAGTTTGAAAATATTGATTTTTTCCTTCTCAATATTTTTTTTCCTAAGTGAAATGAGAATCAGTAGAGATTTTCTTGTTTAACAGCATAAGATCTGGCATAGTATAAAAGTATCACCTTGTCATGACAAATAAGCTTTACTTATTCATTGGCATTAGCAATGTCCACGCAGCCCTGGGAATAGTGTGTTGTTGTTTCAGCTCATTACTGCACCATCAGCAAAAGGAGAGCAATAGGGCTGAAACTCAACCCCCAGATACATGTGTGTTGCTTGGAGCCTGCAACGGAGAGCAGTGTTATGGGTGGCTGTAAAAAATATTCTTCAGAAAGTCAAAGAGGACATAGCATGGGTAGCAGCAGACCTGGTGCTCCCCTCTAACTTCTTCTCTGATCTTCAAGAAATTGGATCCCTCATCTGTGAAGTGGGGATAACTGTATTCACAACCACTCTGTAAAGCATGTAAAATCTGCAAATAAAAAGAACCGTAGCAAACCAGATAAAACCACTGCTCTTAGTTAGCTGTCTTCTAGGGAAACTTTATCTCTCAGACAGATTCTTATAATTAAGATAAATATGGTGTTG
The DNA here is from genome assembly GCF_031877795.1 of Strix aluco. NCBI lineage: Eukaryota > Metazoa > Chordata > Aves > Strigiformes > Strigidae > Strix > Strix aluco. Next base: position 157,024,024 of record NC_133931.1, read on the forward strand.
GAACCAATACATGTTTTATAAAATTATCTACTCCCTGCGCACATATTTCCTCCACCCCTATTTTTTTCCTATGTAAAACTGGGTAGTCTTGCTTACTAATGAGATTTAGCCATATTAGGGTTATCTGTAATAGAACAATTATTTGATCCTTAAAAATACAGGGTTTAGTGAACAATGGATTAATGAGGAAGGGATGCAATGCAATACTATGGAAACTGTATTGCAGGATTTAATATTGTATACTCCAGTGGTTGGAAAGTCCTGCATTATAATCCTGTGATGCCAATGCTGTACTGAACAGCAAGTAATCCTAAAATCCAGTTAGCTTTGGCTTAGTGTACTGCAGAAGCACAGGAAACAGCAAGAATCTATCCAGTCACATTGAGCTACCATAGTTACGGGACACGTTCAGGAAAAAATGCTTTGTTTTCATTTGCAGACCTCACTTTCCAAATGCTGGTACTCAGTAGGTCTATACAGCAACTGTTGGGCCATTGCCTAATATTGTAAGTCAAATCATAGGTCACTACATGCCTATTCCAAAATAGTCCTCCTTCCCTGCCAAGTCTTAAGTCCCAGAAACCCTTATCATGGATGAGAAAATGGGATATATGCAACCAGGTGCACAAGAAGGCATTGAAATGACAAAGCTTCTAAAAATACGAATGTATGAAAACACATGTACTATGCCACTTAACGTCAATGCTGATTTTATAAACACTAACTCTCTTGTACATTACTAGTAGGCCCACTGTAGACACCAGCACCCCATCTGGGAGGGGACATTAAATGCTCTTCTACTATTAACACCACCCATCCTAATTACCAGCAGCCCACAAAAACTCACAGGTTTAGCCGTGTAATCTTGGGAAACTAGAGCTCAGCTGTGCAAGAGGGAACTTTCCGGGGTTTTGTTTTTCCTGCAGGATAGTTGTCCTTTAAACATGGGCAGCAGGATAGCTGTTGTTGCATGGAGTGGGATTCTCGAGGGGGGAAAAGCCACCAAAAAAATTCCCCACAGAAAGAATTTTGAAATGCACTGTACAAGACCTTAAATGTTGAGGCTAGGCAGATAATTTTAGTACTCTCATTCCCTGGCTGCTCACTAACCCTCAGACATATACTGGGGAAAAAAAAAAAAAAAATCAGTATGAAATTTCTTATGCATTCCATAGCTGTTTATAAGGAAAATAAAAAGGAGGGGACAGTGTTTCACTGATCTCAGGGGGTTATGGGTAAGACTTCTGAAGCTACCTCAAAATGTTAAATATATAGCCAGTATATTCTTGCCACTACTTTCTTTTTTAAAAAAACAAGAGATACTACCCCATTTCTTGAATTATCCCTTCCAGATTGCTGAATCAATTAATAGATTTCTTAATCAAAGTCTTTATTAATTTGGTAATGCTGCATCCAGGTAATATTTATCTACCCAGCAAAAACTAGCATGGAGAGCTTACCTAACTGACCATTGCAGCAGCAGCAACAGAGGTCTGTTTTCTGGTATTCAAATAAAAATGAACAAGAGAGGAAAATGCATACAAAACTGGGGCGGGGGGAAAGTACAATACTACAGAAAATTATAAACAGGAACACTTGGAAACTCCGGGGCAGAAGTTGAGTCTGTGGCCCTCTATGTATTACCATATATCACATATAATGAGTCAGTGCCTGGGGCAAACTGTCTGATTGTCCTCATCTTCGTGGCAGCCCTGATAACAAGTGCAAAAAAAGACAGTGTTTTAACCATGGATACAGTGGTGGGGCCTCAGCTCCAGACAGTGACATTAGACAAGCCGCAAGGGAAGTTGTTTTGTAACTTTAGCTATGACAACTGAGAACCTACAGCTGCAGCAGTACTTGACTTGGATCTGGATCAGCCTTAGATTACCTTGACTGTATGCAGCAAACACAGTTTTATTCATGCCTAGCTATTACAAATAAGAGTCCCTGCCTCCCTACCTTTTTCCCTTAGAGAAAGAAAATCAGAAAATATTTTTGCTCCAGCACTGCCTGGAGGATCTATAGCAACACAATCTTATTTATTACCTGTCACTTATACGCAAACATTTCCTACTGTGTCAAACCAACCATTTATTATATCATTTCTCTCTGAGGTCTCAACATCATCCATCACCAGTAGTCACCTACCCTGCTCCCGCACTGGGCCTTTGCACTGCATGGGGATCCGCCAGTGCGGATGCCAAGGGCCTGGGCTGCTGCTGTTTTCCATTTCGTCTCTCTTCCATTACCACTTGACCTGCCTGGAGCTCGAAACGTGTTGTTAAGGGTTCAATGGGGAACCTTCTTCATGAGCCTTCCCACTTAATATAAGAGATGTCAACCTGCCTGTTTTGTGAACATCTCACCTCCTCCTTTGTTTAAGAAGAAATGGATGGAGGTTTCCTTCCCTGTAAATAATCGTGCTGCCTTCCCGCCCTCTCCTCCATGCACACATATGGACACCTTTAGCCTGAAGACTGGGATACATAGATTTTTACCTAACCTTTCTTAATCACTTCAGGGACAAGGTGGGAGTGTAAGCAGAGGTGCAGTTGCCATCGTAGCAGCAAGGGAGAGATGGCTGAACTTGCCGAAAAAGTAACAAGGGAAACACAGCACTAGATCTAGAATCTAGATCTAAGATCTAGATTCAAGAGAAAGACATCTAAATGTAATAATTTATAGTGATAATGTGTTAACATTGCCCTAGTTTGCCAGTACAGTTTGTCGATAACAAGTGAGACAAGAACAAGAGGCACCTGGACAGCAACGGACTCAGCTCCACGTGGGTATGTCCTCCTCAGACTTCCCCAAAGGATGGGTAACACAGGCTACTTAAGTACCTCTACAGCCTCTGGTAGGATTGTTCATGCATTCTTTTCCTGTGTTTCAAATAATTTCCCCTCCCTCTTTTGGTTTTTGGGAGGTAAGAATTTGTAAACAATACACAACTGTAGCTGTAAACAAACTTGTCTGGAAATTGCCTTTGCTCTGAGGAGCATCTGGTAGAAAATCTGTCCTAGTCTTCTCTTCCCAGTCTCTCTGCTAAACAGCCTTTCTCCCTTGCTCTTTTTCTCTAGACCTTAGTGAGGAGGGAACAGGCCATCATCAGATTTTCTGTGCCAGAAAGAAGCGTTCCTTTACAAATTCACAGAAGTGCAGGATTGTCAATATATGACTGAGGAATACCTTGCTTGCATGCTTGGTTATCACCAGCTTCACCAGCAGTGGTGTTGGGATCCTAACAGGGTCAATTTTATCAGTAGCTAGCCCATGCTTTTGTATGTTATAGAAATCATACTCTCAAATGCATACATGTATATGTACCCCTAGGTCATAGGAAAAGGCAGATGTTTGTAATAGTTGAAGAAACAAAAGGGATTGTCTTCCTCATTAGCTAGAAGTGTATGTCATTAGAGTATATTCTTCTATTTCCTCAACACCAAATTAAAATAATTCTGACCAGGTAATGTGTTTACAATAACAGCGGGGATTCCCATACTGCTTAGAAATGCAACAGGATTTTCTCAGAATATGTTGTGGTGACATTACAAGCTAAATGCCCAGGAAATTACTAGAATGAGGGGAGGGTAAGTTATGAGTATGATGTACTACGTAATGTAATACAGGAGCCCATAAACCCATAATGTCAGTTTCCTATGAAACTGATAAATAATTTTAATTTAAAAAAAAAAAAAAAAAAAAAAAAGAATTGTGCAGATACAGCAATGACTTCATGACCTGCTTGGTTATGAAAGGTCAACTGTAAAACTTACTTGGATATGCCCTCTAACTTCTATCCAAGATCAGTGATTTGTGTACAAAGTGGGAGAAGCATTTTATTCTTCTCAAGCTTTTGTTAACTCTGAGCATTTTCTCACAATGGTTAAAAAAAAATAAATAAAACTTTTTATTAATGTGCTGTCCTATACCCAGCACTGCTGAAGATCCACATGCTCATTTATGCTTTCCTACCTGGACGCAAGATCCTTTGCAAGGCGACAGATCTGGCTCTCCAGGGACGCAGACTGCTGCACCTCTCCTGAGGGACTCCTAGCTGCAGAGTTCAGTGGCAGTGAAATCCACTTTCATCTTGTATTTAAAAACTGGCATCAAATTTGCAAATGACTTCTCTGTGAGCTGCTTAGAGAGGTACTTTGAAAGTTGCAAATAAGTGACTTTCAAAGGGAGATGGCCGTGTATTTTCCTTGTGCCTTTGCACGTCTCCCTTCAGCAAAACACGAACCCTCAGTGCTGCCCCATCCCTGCATGGGAGCTCCTGCTCAGGCATGGCTGAAGCACTGGTTTGAGGTGCAGCAAATTCTGCTTCATGTATTAAAATAAGAGGAATAGAAACTGGGGTGGGTGGGTGGGTGGTAGGAAGCAGAGAGGGAGCTGGAGAAAGCTTTGGCTGGAAGCATGAGTCAAGGCATTACGAGATGTATGGGATTATCATAGTTTACATAGTGTCCTCATTGCCAAACAACAACGTCAAGTCCTGAGCGCAGTGCTGGCTGCGGAGAGGTCATGAGCAGCAGGACAGTAATAGTGTTACAGTAGCACAGTGTCCTCAGTCAGAGGTACCCGCCTGGGAAGGATCTCCCAACCCCCCAAGACATTATGGTTCTTGCAGCAAAGAGCCTCCGACGCGCTTTGAGGCACGACCCCACATGCAATTGTCACATGTAGCATTGAGAAAAGGCATTTTCTCTCTTTCTTATCAAGACCATGTTCAAATTTTAATGGCCTCATCCAAAAAACTTCTCCTGGAAGAAACTTAGGCCTAGACTGCACCTAGAGACACCTGACACTTGTGAAGCTGGACCTTTCTCATCAGTTCCATATTGTATTTATATGGCCCAGATAGTGCTTTTTCATTCCACAGCTCCTAAAAAACCTGTTTCACTGCTAGCTGTAGATGGAAATAGTGAGGATGGTGCTGATCCAAAGCCTCCCACTGATTTCAGTACCTTTTGCATCAATATAACTCTCCAGGAGCACTGCTGAGGCTGACCTTCTGCCCTTGGTAGTGAGCCAATTCAGAGCAGAAATCGTTGAATTTCAGAGACAAGTCTCTTCTTTTATTTTTGCTTTTTTCCTTAATTTAGAAGCAGCAGCAGCATCTGGCTTCCAGCACGCAGCAGACTGTCACACTGCAGACAGAGCCTGCTCGACTCCCTAAGCAAACCTACCTCACTCTCTGTCCGAGAGCAAGCACGTGGGCACCACACGGGCGCACACACATGTTGTTCAGCAGAAGTCACACTGCGGCACACAGATCTCTTCTGATCTGCCTGACGGCCCTGCATCTCCTCACACAGTCAACGGAGAGGGGTCACATAAAGGCAACAGGATACTAGAAATGATCCTGTGAAGCATTACAAGCCTTTCGGCTCCCCCTTCCTCTCTCCAGCCTTTATGCTAAGTAAACACCACCTAGACATTTTGTTGTTCTTACCAAAAGAAGCTATTACGGTTTAGGAAAAAAAAAGAAAACAAAATCCAAAATAGAAAGGAGGTGGGAGACCTTAAGATATTACCCCTGAGCAGACAGATCAGATACTTTTAGAGCAGAGCAACAGCACTTCTTCCCCTCCCCGCAAGTGTAGTCAGCACATTTGATTTCTTTTTCTATATCTCTCCCATGTTTATTATTAAAACACGTCATCACCATCTAATCACCACTGGAATTGAAAGTAACTTTGCACAGGAGCATTCTAAAATTAGAGAACACCGATTAAAATTAATGCAAACTCAAAGTGCTGCACTGTAAAGAAACTACGGCCAACACATGAGCAAATGCAACCCATATCTGCTAATTTCACAGTGCTTATGCTTGATTTTTAGTATTTCTTTGTGTGTGTTTCCCTCCTCTAAGAGCAGCGCCACGAAACTGCCAGCCCGGGGCTCTGCTGAGACCTTCTCCTTACCCCATTCACACAGCAGGAGTAGTCCCATCCAGGAGCTTTCCACTCTGGAGGAGTCACGGTTCGCTTCTCCCCGCAGCAGCCTCGCTGGGCGCCTACTGCCCCGCTCCACGTCCCATGGACAGCTGGGGCCAGCCGCGGGGGCCGGGGCATCGTGGCGACGGGACACAGCCCTTCCTGATATAATGGGAAGGCTGGTGCCAGCGCCAGCATCGGTCCGGGCGGGATTCCAGCGCGGCGGCCGTCCCGCACCTGTCGCAGGGCACCGACCGGGACAATCAGCTGCGCGGCTAATATTAGCCACCCGTGTCGCCAGCACCAGGGAAGCATGGTGGGGATGGGAGCATGATCCAGGCACAGAGCAGCTTGTAGGGAAATAACTGTCCAGCTCGGCCTTTAGTTAAAAGGAAAACAAAAAAAAAAGGCGCGCATATCCCACTGGACAGATAACCTGCATGGAAGTCCCAAAGCCCCGTGCAGTCCTTTCCTGTTCATCAGATTAGCCTGCTTCTCTCTCCAGCAGTGGTTTTTGTCCTTCTAAAATTGTGGGCTGCCAATAAGAATGGATATATTTGTATTTACTGTCTCTGCTACCTTGGCACTGACAACCTCAGGTCCTCCAACTGCCAGACCAGAAACGCCAGGCTGCGCCTCAGCTGTGCCGAGGGTGACGGTTACAAGATTGCACTACTTAGTGGCATGCTTTCGTTTGTGGCTACTGGGAAAGCACAGTGACAGACAGTGCTGTTGCATACAGCAAAAAGGTAAAATAAGCTAGTGCTATAAGTGACTTATAAAATCCAAAATCAAGAAAATCTTCCCACCCAGCATAACCTGCAATGGTAACATAGCATGTTAATGTCCTGCTTAAAATAGAACACCCACAGAACTGGGCCTTTTTTCTTTTTTTTCCTAAGGAATTTTCGCAGTGCTTTATCTCCTCTGCTCTCTGGATATTGCAGGTGTCTCCAGGCACCAGGGGATGCAATGAAGGCATGCACTGCAGCAGCGATAAGCACCAGAGGGCAGCTTAAATACGGACGTGAGCTCCAACTCCAAATTCTCCGACCAAGCAGTTTACAGCAGATCTTCCACAGTCCTAGCTGTAACTTCTTTGATGCATCCATTTTGTTTCAATAAAATGACTATGTTCAAGATGAAAGGGATGGAAAGCAAGAGCTGCAAGGCCCTGCTTTCTGCAAGACCTACCTGGAGGGAACAGGACACGATGGTGGCAGTGTTTGTGGAGAAACATAGGTGGGGAAACTCTCATACTGCGTTGTGAAAGGTGTAAAGTCTCACTGCTGGCTTCATGCTGGCTGGATTGTTATTTTAAACCATATCAGGGACAGATGGTGCCTTTTAGAAAAATGTGATTATAAGCTAAAATTTAAAAATACACCAGAAGCATTTGTGAAACTGTAGGAGAATTAAAGGGACAAACACCAAAAGTAAACGCAGAGGACCTTGGCTTCTGAAGAAGAAAGCTGCTGCAGTCTGAGAAAGATAAAATGAAACTGGATGTTTCCACTTCTGTAAAACGTGGGAGGCTCCCTAGACAGCTAAATTAGAGAGAAAATGTGACACAGCTGAATCCCTACATTCCCCTTCCATCCTCTGAGTAACCTCTGTGATCCCCAGGGAAAAGAAACTTGATTAATTTCCACATCCCAGTCTGTCTTTCGCTAGTAATATATAGATCAGGCCAAGATCTGGGCAGGTTCTCTCCGTCCCTACTAGCTGTGTTGTTTACCTGACCAAATCAAGATGGGCTCCACAGACTGCAATAGCAAATATTCTCTACTCATTTCCTGACTAACCGTTTGAGTCATTCAGTTTTAAAAAAAATGTTTTCATTTAGCCAGAACATCTATCTTTAGACTAAATCTTAAACACAAATATTTAACATTTAAATCTTTCAAATAGCATTACTGGTATATTTGCAAAATTCTCTTTCTATTTTACAGCCTTTCAGAGAAAAGGTACCAGGTGATGAAATTACGTAATCCAGCCCACTAGAGAAAGGAACATTTGTCTTGAGGAATGTGGCTTCAGATCCACTTCTTCCAACCCTCATAATACATACCAAACCGGAACATGGGAAGTCTGCTTTGTCCTGATGTGACACAATCTGTTAAGTGACCACATGCAGCCACCTATATAAACAAATAACTTTATTGTTTGCTTTGTTTGGTTTCTGTCAATGGCATTAAGCTTACTGAGGAAGAAAATTACAGCTTTCCTTAAAGGAGGAAAGCACCAGACATCAGTTTAGCGAGGGATGTTTGCGGCTGAGGCGTGGGTTGCATCCATTTCAGGAAATGTGTGTCCCTAACTATACTTCTCATCACAAATAATTCAAGATCAAGTGAAGACCAAATCTAGCTGTAAAGCTTGAGTGCAGGTGAGAGACTATCAAATCTCTGAGTGTATTGGGATTTAGCTGTCTGCTTTAAACTTGTATAATATATGGGACAATACGCCAGCATATGCCATTAGAAGGTGAGCATATCAGAACAAAAATTTGACATGCAAAGCCATGACCTCCAAGGGAGTTATTAATAAACAACAGAGAGATTCAGGAAACTACTTCTTTTTCAGTCTCAGCTTCCAGCCCTCTGCTTTTCAGTCTAGCAGCAAGCCAACCATTCCTGCAGGCACAGTGTGTCCCCTTATGGCCACCATCTAGCTGTAATTCAAGAACCTGAGCACAGCTGGTATCATCACTCAATATTGCGCAAGCACTTACGACATGAAACACGCTGCTCAGACTCTGGCATGAAGCTAGTGTTGAACCTGAACATGCCTGCATAATGATACCCTACTATTGAGTTTTCTCATGTATATGTTGGATTTTTTTATGATATCACAGATTTTCTGGTGAGTGTATGGTCTCCCATGATGTCATCGACCTAGCTTGCTATGCACTATCACAAGAATCAATATTACAATGATGAGAAGAAAGCATTTTTCCTCCCCCCTCCAACCCCTGTACTTTGAAACATACACCTAAGGATAGAAGAGGACAAAACCAGACACGATCAGATCCAGAAGAGTTGGACACTCAACAGCCATACTTGGCTTCTGCCTTGTTGTGGAGGTGCCTCCAGTTTTCACTACAACTGTTCCAAATAACTGTAACTGGGTGTAGTGGGTTGTACTCCATCGCAGCAGTACTGAACAGCTGTGACTGTAGTTTACACTGAAGATTAAGATAATCAAGGTCACAGTTTATGTCTCTCTCCTCTTTTTTTTTTTTTTTTCCCCCCCAAAACACCTGGTGGTTAGATCTGTGACCAAGTATATGAAAAAAATAAGTTAGGTTCCCTTCCTTGTCTCAAGGGAACTGAACCCAAGAAAAGACCCTACCCACCAAGCTACAGCTATAAAGCACTCTGAGGGAGATGTCTGTAATTTCAAACCGTTGCTATTTTAATAAATTATTTTAAATAAGACAAAAGCAATACATGAGTTTCCAGCCAGTCTGTATATACAAGGGAATATTCACATTTTTCCACAACAGAACTTTAACTTGCAGAATGACTTAATCACTAGACTAGAGGCTTATTTTTGATCTCTGTCAGACACCTGTTAATTACTCAAACAAGAATTTGAATGTTTTGATGCACACAGATCTATTCTCATCTTTGGTTACTAATAATAATTGATTTTTTTGTTCTGTACCAGTTTTTTAAGTATATCAGTTCATCTGAAAAATAGCAATAGACACAGTTCTCCATCCAGTGTGCAGAATGGTGTGTGTGATGTGCAGGGCTGTGTTGTGGGAGATAAGGCTGAGCAGTAGCTCCTCTGAACTGCTCAAGTCCTGAAGCGAGATTTCCAGAATGTCCTATCTCCATTCCTACAGAAGTCTGTAATTATGCCATCTCTACCACTCTGGGGAAGGCTGGATTGATCATCAGGTTAGCACAAAATTAATTCCAGGCCAAGCCTTATGTGACAGATTGGCTTAATGGTTTCTAAAATAGCTCCTCAGGACTTTGCTGCACCTACTCACAGAGAAGCAGCCCCTCGCTATATCAGAGTGCAGTGCTGCACTGGGGGTAGTAGTTGTGAACACACAAAAGCAGGCATCTGTCAGCATCCTCATGCTCCCTTCATTAGGATTCTACATCTCCTACAACAGTGGAGGTCAAGGCAAGAACCTAATCACTCAGTTACACAGGCCTACTGCTGAGAAAGAAATTTATATAGTATGAATTGAAGCAACTGACAGAGTCATGGAAGGAAGACAAGCATATTCAAAACTACACTGTGTATTTTACCTGCAGATGAAAGCACATCTCCCAAATAACACAGCGGTAAAAAACTCCAACACTTTTTGCTTGCAAGCCCAAATAGAAAAGACGACTCTGAGTCATGCAAAAATACAGTGAAAAAAATATTTTAAGTCAGAAAAGGAGTTCAGGAGTGTGTAAGGCATCTCATCGGAGGGAATTCATGTCTTGCTATGCAGAGTATATTCAAATCCTAGACTAGGAATGCAATACACTTTGAATTTATATATACTTTTTGACAGGTCATCAACGCTGTGTCAATGGCAGCAGCGTTGTTGGCAAAGCAACTCCTCATTCAGCCCTGTATTGGGTACTGCTTCGCAGCAGCTTGTGCAACTCCCATGGTACATGTACCACCTTTTGAAAATCCCTGTGCTTGACAAAAACTTTTCCAGGCGCAAGCTTGTGCTGCACAATAAGGTCTCTAAAATTTCCTAGAAATTAATATCACATTATCACAATTAACAGAATTGCTGATATGTGAAGGCAGGGAAATGAAGATGCACAGGCAGAGAATAGGTATCTAAACTGACATAAAATTGGGGCACACAAGACAAGAAAGAGAATGGGTGTCAAGGAGGTAACACTGGATTGTGACCCGATTTGTAAATTGTGATGCAGCATGGGGGAAAAAATGATCCCATGGCCTCACATCTTTGCTTTTCCAAACCAACACAGCTTCACCGATTGCATCTCAGCCACCAGGGACTTGTGCAACTTCTGCTGTTTGACAAGAACCTAGCTGTGCCGATGAGCTGACAAATCCAAAATGCCTCCCGCCCCCAGCCCCTGCTGTGTGCCAAATTGCTATGTGTGCGCTTGTGCACCACTTAGGATCCATCTTCAGTAGTTGCCAAGAATGCCCCCCTCCCAGTCTCTCCAGCAGAAAGAAGCAAGCAGAAAGAGGGAAACAGGGGGAGATGAAGAGAGGGAGAGAAAGAGAGGGAGTGTGCTGTGCACTCAAGAAAGCCAACTTTTATTTTTAGAGATGTGAAGCAGTGCTCAAGCACAGCTTGTTTTCACCCCAAACAGAAAAGACTGCTCCCAAAAAGAAAAAATTACAAATAAATAATAAAAAAATATCAGATGGCAGCTCGGCATCAGACCGCTGCCTAAAAATGCCCTTGAATGATGCAAGAGGCTAGCTGAAGCAAGAGGGAGAATTAAGAAGTCCTAATGAGCAGAGATCAGGGCACACCTAGTCCCCTTGCAGGTGCCTAAGCAGCCATTCCCATGCCCCCTGCACCCCAAGGATCCTTCCCACCCAGCCTGGCAGCTCTGCACTGGCCCGCTCACAAAGCGGTTCACCCAGAAAACAGGCAGGCAGGCTGCTGCTGCGGCAGAGGTTTGGGGAAAGACCACTTGGTTTAACTCACTACAGGCGCTGCGATGCTATCCCAGATTGCCGTTTAGACCTGGATTTAGTGAGCGCTGCAGTCCTGCCAGGAGGAGGAGGAAGTGTGTTGAATTGCACCAGCTGAAAAGAAGAGGCAGCAGAGACAAGCAGAGGGAGTAGGAGGCACAAGTGTGGCACAGGAGCTCATTGCGAGCTGCTGGCCTCAACACTTGACCGACACAAGCTGCCAGCAAAGCCAAAGGATCAAGTAATGAGGCACAAACGATTAGCGATTAACAAGAAAAGGTACATCTGAAATAGGCCTAGTAGGAAACAGGATCATATCATTGTTATATGAGTACATTTATCTCTGTTCTGGTAGCTTTTATGTATACCTTGTTCTGCTTGACACAAGGGAACATGTGCAAAAAGAAGCTGTTGACTGAGTTAAAAAATACTTCAAGACAAACCTAGTTCAATCCTAGTTAATTCTCAGACTTTGAGAAAAACATGTTTGAATGGTTTCAAGGATGACTTGGGGGAACCTCGAGACTTGTCTGTCTCTTCTTAAAAGAACGTGGACTTGAAAACAACACTAAAAAAAGGAATACATATCTCTCCAATTCCTCTTCAGATGCCCATATACTGCAACAGTCTCCTTCATTCCTCTTTTGGTAACACAGAATGAGTTTCCGTAAGTCATGACGGGAGAGGTGACACTGAAGACTAGCAGGGTAGCAAGAAGTCAGTTCCTCTGCAGAGGTGGGCCCCCACAGAGCACGATCATTTGGCAGAACACACAGGTGAAATTTCAGTTGTCAGGGGTCTAGCTTTGAAGGGCAACTTTAATTTCCAATGCCTGTGTTGGGCTGCTGTCTGGCACAAATGAAGCAGAGCGTCAGGAGCTTATTAAGGATGCTTGACTAGATGCATCATTATGGCTAGTACAGCAATTCCTCTATTTATAAGCAAGATTTATTTTCCTGAAATATAACCACTTTCAATTTTTATTTTTTTCTCCTCATTCCTAACCAGCAGAAAAGGAAGATCTGCAATGAATTGCACAAGTCCATCTTTGGACAGCAAGGCCAGCTGGGCTAGACCTCTTCAGTGCCAGGAACCTTAAAAACACCCTGGGTTCATGTTTGGAGGAATCCTGTGGAATTTTAACTTCTCATTTGTGAAATGATACTGCCCACAAGTTTATCACTGTCAGAAGCTATTAGCAAGTACAAATATCTTCCAGATGAAGAGCCTTTACATTTTCTCTTTAAAAAGGCCAGTGGTTTTATATTCTTAGTGTTCACATTCGCGTGTTGGTTAGCAACAGCATTTCCAGCTGCACTGAAAATGTCTTCACAATACAGGGAGGAGAGCAACTTCAAGGCAGCATTACCAGTCAGGCAAGCCATAATTATATTTCACTCATAGCTCCCCTTCCACCCTCAAATTATGTGTGAGGCTCATCCTATGCTAGTGCCAGATCCACCCTTAGCATCACTTACCAGGGCCAACTCACATTTTACCACTGAGTTCCCCTCTTAGAAAGCTTCCTACTTGCAAGCAAGAAACAGAGCAAAGAAAGATTATTACTAACTCCAACCTCTGTTTCTGATATATTACAATCATCTCCCACTCATTAGCATGACTGCCTCCAGTTTTGGATAGAATAAGACATCCTTGTCTCTCTAAAAAAATCAGTTTCCCCAACTCATGGCACTTATTCTGTCACATGTTTATTTATAGACTGATTTGTTATACGGGATAACAGATCGTTGCCCTACCCCCATCTGTATCTGTCATGGTAGGCTTAACTAGCAAGACTAACACTGACCTGGACAAACACATATTAATCTCCTGATTAGTCTCCAGCCTGGAATACATCATTGCTGTCATACTGTTATTCATATCTCATGGCCAGTGATTCCTTACATGGAATCAGAGCATCTATTTAGATAGTCCTGTATTCTCCTGGAAGTTGGCAGCACAAATATAATAAAGTTTATTGTCATCCTCCTGCTGAAGCTGATTTTATTAGTGACTATTTCTGTGAAAGTCACTTCTGAAGGGTGTGATTTAACCACTGAAACCATAAGAAAAAGGAGAAACATGAAGAGTGTCATGCTGCCCAACTGATCATGCTCTCTCTCAGATGTTATTAGTTTGTAGCACAGCAGCACTGTATTACAGCTTTCTTTCTCAAAAGCTCTGTATAATTTTTTGAGATTGGCACTGCATAAAAAGCACGACATGAAAGATATCCTGAAAGCTTGGCACTTTAAATTTTTTTTTTTCCTTTTTTTATTTCTTTTTCCATTCTCAAGTTTGTATAACAAAATATTTATGCAAAAACGCTCACTGTCAAAAAACAGTTCTAAAGATTTTCAGAAGAGAGAAAAGGGGAGGGAAGTTGACCAATGCCAGATTACTTTCAATGACAGCACTTTTGGTCTCCATCCCCAGAGTTCTAAAAATCAGACACAACAAGTGTTGCATTGTCTGCTTTCAACAGTAGAAACCCATCTGGCAAGTCAGCCTGATTTGTTAAAATAAGATCATGGACCATATTGTGTCATCACTTTTTATGTGAACCACCCCCCTCCATCTAAATTTCAATGGCAACTGGAGGAGTGTTCAGCTCTAAAACTGTGGGGTTCTGTATAATGCCTGAAAGTTATCCAAAATGGGCAACATTCAGACAAATCTATGAGGAAATTGACATCATAGATAAGCAGTTTTTGCTTCCTAATGCATGACTAGACATTTTAGACACCTTAAGTCCCCTTCTCCTACAAGCTGGCTCACCTGTGCATTTGCAGTGTCAGGGAAAGGGACAGTTTAGGGCAAACAGTGGACAGTTGACAGCAGGTTCTGACCCCCTTTTTGTCTTCTTATCCTTACTGAGAAATTAATGAAAGATGCCAGTCATAGTCTGGACAGTAAAAGTGTGGAAAGTTTGCTGACAGAGGTAGATGTTGTTCTGTCTCTTTCAAGAAGCCTGTGAGTTGCACTGAAGCACACCTTCACATTTTTTAATACATAAAGATGAAACTTAGGGCTGATGTGAGGAATTGGGATTGTCCTTTTTATGTGTACGTGGCAGCCTGGAGTGTTGTGGGAAGCAGTGCCCCTGGGAGGTCACGCTTACCTCCCAGCCCTAGTGTAGGGAACAAGCCCTAGGTATAGGCATGAACACATTTCTGCAACTCAGGCCTAGCCCATGTACATTACGTGATAGTGAAGCCGTGTTTAAGAAAGTAACTGCAATGTAAAACAGGTTACACTTGTTATAGCACCTCTGGAAATACAGCAAAGCACCAGCCAAGGAGGAGTGGAATAGAGTAAGCAGTCTGAAATGCCATGATAAAAAAAAAAAAAAACCACGGAGAGGGAGCATGAACCCAAAACCAAGACAAGGCCGGCCAAGGATGCTGCCCCTGCCAGCTGCCTCGACTGCCTGGCAGATACTGTGCCATGCCTTTCTGGCTGAGTGTTTAGGAAAGCAAGAGGACCATATCTCATTACAATTCCTGCCTTCATCTGTTTAGTAGAACCACAATGAAGACCCAGGATGGATGATACACTGACTTTTTAGAAGTAAATAGTGAGCTATTTATTAGAATACCTACTGTATAAGGGAAACAAAGTGCTAATAGGTCATGGGCCACTACAACAAGTAAAACCAGCACTCGTCTTTTTAAATGAGAGACTGTGATAATCACTCTTCCTCATATTATACTTTACTCTCCTTGGTCTTTAAATGTCAGTAATAAAGCACTACCGTCCAGTTAGTAGTAGGTTTTTTGGTTGCTGATCATTATCAATATATTGGTATATATTTGTATTCTTTAATACTTTTTAAACACTACAATATCAATTTATTTGACATCCTCTCATGGCAGAGGCAGAAATGGATGAACTTTTAGTTTAAAATGGATGATAGTGGGGAAAGAGAACAGAATGCAGAACATGAGGCAATTGTGTAGCCTGACAATTTATAACACTACCTGCCTTCTGCTGCCTGGTTATTTATGGCTGGGTGGGGAGATAAAGGAAAGAAGGATAGTTTCAGGGAGGACAGCTTAATTTAAAACATTGTCACTTGCTCCTGCTAAAGTCAGGAGTCAGGTTCTCAATATATGTAACAGGTGCACTGCCTCTGAGCAGATCCACTAATAACAAAATCAATATAAAATACAGTGTTCCTAAAAGAAAGATGAATGAAAAGGGAACAAAAAAATCAGAATGCTCTTTAAGTGTGGACCATGACATTTCAGCTGGGTACTGCTGGCCACCAAGACAGAAATTAAAAGCACCCCCAGTTTCCAGCTCCATGGCAGAACAGGGGTTATGTATCTGGGCTCTAAGTGTCCTCTCCCAGTAAACAGGTCTTCTAACTTCTCATGTTAAAAGTCCATGCCCAGCATTATGGGTTCATATTCCATATTCAGACTCAGATCAAGGCTTCAGCATGCTGAATCTGCCTCAACACAAGGGGGAACAGCCAGAGGCAGCAGGATGCTTCTAGGATCACCCAGCAGACTGGCAACACAGCCAGTTACAGACCATCTCTCCACTGGGTTTACAACACACCAAGCCAGAATACCTCCAATGACAGAAAGCAATTACACCTTAAACCTGGGGATTAGCGAGAATAAAGCCATATCATTGTTTGGATACAAGTATGTGAAATAAGGATTGCCCAGGTTTGCTTTTTTATCTTTTTCTGTATTTGCCCTCAACACACCCACTCACAAATTCTTACGCTACCTGGGTAGGCGTAGCTATGCCCTCGGCTACAATAGTTTGCAAAGTGTTTTATTGCTTTAAGTATGAATGTTTAAGTATTGTCCACCCCCAAATGCACACAAACAGATCAAAACTGACATTCATTATGAATCTAACATGGGTAAATATCACCACTTTTATTTCAGAAAAAAAATGTAGTATCTTCCCTGGCTATGTGCTCTCTTTATGGATGGTAAGAATTCACAAAATCTGCTTATATTAACATAAAAAAAAAGAGGATGTAAAAAAATATGTAAAATATCCACTGAATGAAGGCAGATTTTGCTCAATTCTTCATTGACATTAATATCAGTCAAGTTCATCTGGGCTGAAATCAGCCAAGTTACGCTAATGCAAAATGAAAAGAAGTCCCATTGCTTTTAACTTGGGTCCTGGTCACACAGCCATCCATCTATTGGAAAGAAAAAGGAGCTGGCACTCAGTCATGGTCCAGACTGTTATAAAGGTAATAAAAGTGCTGCAAGCTCAAAACTAGAATTCATAAATCCACCATGCACGTACATTTGAAGCCTTCAGTTTCACATCAGTTCTCAACAAAAATGGAAAATACCAGAGCATCAGTACGATATGCCATGAGAACAGAAAGTTTCTAAAAAAAAATATGTGTTCCTACCAAGCACATTGTCATGACAATGAGCAGTGACAACACAGCAAGAATCCACTGTCACCAAGTGTTCTCAAAATAAAGCATAGCAACAGATTACTTTGCAAATCAAAGACTATCATGAGATCAGGTAATATTACTGCATGATTCTGTCCTGATGACAAGGATTACAACCAGAACAGAAAATTATGTGAATGATACACACATGAACAGCATCAATAGCTGAAGAAATTATTATTTCTGCAACTGGTGAAAGCCAGGAAAGCAGCACTCTGCTGATTTATTAGTGCAGAGCAATAATGGGATTATATCCTTATCCTATGCTACTGTTAATAGAAACAGCTCTTATGCTGACCAAATACAATTTGGATAGGACATGACAATTTTCAACATTCTGGGAATGTTGTTTTTTTGTTTTGTTTTTTTTCCCCAGATAATCATCACGCTCAAAAAAGAAGAGGCAGCATAAACATTATCAAAATAATTTCACTTTTATTCTCTGCTTTTGGACTTTGTTTCCACTGCTTATTTAAACACTTGCTTCCGATGTTTTCCCTTGAATTTTATTAGAATTATTTTCCAATGACCTCACAGAGGAATACTTATTCTTCTACGTGCGACTAGAGTTACTAACATCCAGCCTGCTGGCCGTAAGTAGCTCAGCCAAAGGAGCACAGCCCCTTCCAGAGGGCTCTGGTGCTGATTCATTTTTGTATCAGCTACCACCCCGCCTTACTAGGCACACACAGGCAAAGGAGGCCACAGGCAAACTGTATCTGCTACAGGACCCTGAAAACTCTTCTTCCTGTACTGATTATGATTTTGAAATATGCAGAACTGTCTCTCTTCTCCTCTAAATCCAAGCCTTCTTTTACTTCTGCCATCCTCTTCTCCCTATGTCTCCCCTGCTCCTCTCTGGTTTTATGAGTAATTTTGTTTCTCACTAAATGCCCCCTCCACCAGTCTGTTCAACAGTATCACTCACAGCATTTGTAGGATCTCACTACAATTTTACCACAGTACACTTGACAGGATAGTCCCAAATTAAACACCTCAGAAATGTGGCCAAACCATCCGTCAGCAGAGAAAGGACCCAGGACCCAAAACGCCCTTGATAACATTCAAACATGAAAACCGCTATAGATGTAGCAGAATAGCACATCAGGTGGGAGCCCAAGGGGTTAAAAGAAGAAAATCTCAACTATTTAAATACATCTTGCTATAAACTACATGAACACCTTTTTTTTTTTTTTGACACTTGTCTTTTTAAAAATATATTTCTGTTTTGACGTCCCAGTTCTGAGCATATTTCACTCCTGCCAACCCACTGTTTGTGTTTTGAATAACTCAGAACAGACGAAGCACTGGTCCAGAGACAAGAAATCCTCCAAACATCTGTCAACTACTTCAGCCCCGAGAGCTGAAAGCAAACTCCGCCAGTAGCTCTGCCCATCCTGCTGCAGTCAGAGGCTGCAGGAGTTGTTAATATGCCTTTGCAGCTGGCCAGGCAGCGGAGGATGAGGGAAACAACTCAGCTCGAACCCCAGTGGCATAACAGTGGCCTGAGGCTCCCTGGCATGTGTGGAGTGGGGCAGGGGGAAGGTTATGGATAATAAAGAGTCCTGACAGTCCTACAGCGGTGCTGAAAAGCAGAGGAGTCAAGCATCCTGTTTCACAGGTAGGAGTTGGGAAAGGAGAAAAGAATTAAAATTCATGCTCACACAGAAAGCACAACTTGTGATTTAGCTGTCATTTTAATGAGACCAAAGGTTTTATGCTGGCAATCTGCACAGATCTTTTACCATGGCCCCTCAAGGGTCTCTATCCCTCCTAACCAAACCCTAAGCCCCCATGGGTGAGAAAAAGCTAGGTGAAAACAGAGATTAAAGACCTAACAAGGAAAGGGAGTGTCTGGGGTTTAAAAATGGATGGAGAGGGCCCGTGTGGATGACAATGAGGAGACCACACTTGCATGTCCCACACTGGTCTCCAGTGAGTTGGTGGACTCTGCCCAGCAGTGTTGTGCCTGACTCATGGGGCAAGAAGGGAGTGAAGGCAGGGCTCACAGTGCTTGAGGTCTCCTTCTCAGGCTGCCTCCACCTGGTGCCGTGGGTGGCCAGTGTGAGCAGGGCCAGGAGGCACTGGAGGAGGAGGTTCTGTGACTCAGCGAGCACCAGGGCAGGCTCTTCCACAGGGAACAAGCTCCTGAGCTAGGGACTTATGTTTAGGGATCTGAACATAGCACCACATCCTACTGCACAATCCCCATTTAACAGGTTTTTGTACCCATGTCTGTAGCCTAAGATTCTCTATGCTCTTTGAGGTTATACTCTGAAGACAAAACTCTGCTCCAGGGCTGGCAGGGCAGGCGTCCAGCCCTGCTGCACTCTCCTTCCTAGATGTGCAGTGACATCTGGAACACATCACTTCCAAAAAGCATGCCGCTCATAGATGCCAAGAAACACTGCTCAGGGTCAGCCTTTAGCTAGATAGGTCTAAAGCTTTGCCATACTCTTCTTTTAAATTAGCAATGCCCTATGCAGTGGCAAATCTGTTAGCATCTAAAAGTCATGAGTATTAGTTTAATAATCACAGCTAAGCTCAGTTTCTCTGGTTGACCCAATGGGTCCCACCACTTTCCCCACATGCCAAGACTTCTCAGTGACATAAGCAGGAGTTCATGTCCTTCTCTATCCCCAGTCTTACACACACACACTCACTCAGGCTTCAAAACACCGTTCTTAAGTATTAGTGTGTCTCTATATATAAGTAACTTTTTCTCACGTATACCCAATGCTGAGAAACTACATATAAAGACCAGGAGGTATATAGACCTTCAGTGAGGGCGTAGGTTTCTGCAGATGATGTTACAGACTCCCGTGCCTGTGTTGGAGGGTTAGTGTAGCAGGCAGGAATCCTGGCATGAGCTCATCAAACGGCATTTCTTAGTGAAAGAAGGTGTACAGCAGTCCCCTCCTTGCTGTTATGACAAAACAGGCTTTGCTTTCTTTTCCAAGCATTGCATTTTGACATCAATTCTCCATCAGAAGCAAAGCCCCCAGAAGGTTTCCTGGCCTTTCAGGAGATGCTAAGCCCTTTAGTGTTGCCTGTGAACGTGACAGATACAGTCAATATAATCACAAAGTGATGATAAGAGAAAGAGAACCTTAAAAGACCATTTAGAGTTACAGCCTTGAAAAAAATAGCAGGAGCAGGATAGACAATGTTTTCCTGAGCGGCAAAGTCATTCCCAAGTCCTTTAGCTGCATTTGTTTGCTTGTTTGTTCACAGGAACAACTAAGGCATCTCCCTGAGCAAAACACATCATGCCCCTGAAGATGGCGGCACTATCAGATTCCTCTTGCTGTCTCAAGAAGTGGGACAGCAGAGAACAGCAGGAGACATGGATAAAATAATGACACTCAATATTTAAATTCACCAGCAATCTGAAATTAATAAGAAGTGCTGCAACCACATTAGTCTTGGAAAGAAGAGACAGACTTCAACTTTTACAATCTGTAACTAAGACTGTTTTATCTAGTTGCTTCTGCATCTCAGTTATGATATAAATTTTAAAAAACTCTGCACAGAAATAAAACAATGAAATGGTATTTCTATGTGCAAAGCAGTTCAATTATTTAGGGCAATTAAAATAATATATTAAAATAACTCGAAAAGGGAGCTGCACAGCTTCATCAGCAACAGCCTAAACTTTGATAAAAGTAAATTGAATATTTTTGCAGTGAAGTTAGACTAAGAAAAACATGCACAATTGAAAACTAAAAAGAGATCCTGAGATTTAATGTCCATTTAAAAAGGTAATAATAGTTAGAAGGTTGTTTTGCTTGGTTTCTTAAATTAAATAAGCATGTCTCAATCTTTGTGAAAGAACAAACAAAACATAGCTGTTTCTTAGTAAAATAATTCAACAATTAACAACAAATAGAAAAAACTGGGCAAGGGTGTCATGTGTCTCTGAACCAACTGTATTTTGCAAAGAAGTAATAATCCAGAATGTAAAGCACTGTGATAAGGAAGAAGCTGAATTCTACCCTTGGCTCTATCACAGACTGCTCGTGTGACCTTAAATAGGGCATATTCTTTGTGCCTCAGTTTCCCCCACTGTACAGTAGGAAAGATAAAAATTTTATTCTGTAAAGTGCTCAGGCATCTAAATGCATATTTTAATGTTAAATTCAGCACTTCCTGAACCCAAATACCTTATTCTTTCCAAACTGGAAGCTGTTGGCATGTGGGAAGAGTAGCACAGGTGCTCTGCAAGACCAGTGTGAGCTCACATTCAGTTTTCAAACACCCTCTGCTCAGGTAACCAGGGTGTAAGCTACCTCTGACTTGTATTTCATAAACAGAGATTACTCATATTTTTCAAGTAATTTTTTTTTTCCCCCCTGAAAGAACCAGTAACTTTCCCGTATAGGAACCAGCTCTTTGGTCCTCTTTTGCTTTGGAGATTTATCTTGCCATGCACGGTGTGAATTAGATGCAGTTTGCTCCTCTTAATCCACAGCTTTGAAAATGGCAGTTTGACTGCTGTGGCTTGTTGTGGAATCGAAATGCAGATCAGCCACGTGGCTTATCACAACTTGTAATGCTCTCTCTTCAAAGTGCTACAACCATCTATAACACCTACTGCTCACATCTGTCAAGACTTTCATGTATATATGAAATATGTATGCATACACAGACATATATGCATATATATACACACATATCTACCACCATTCATATATTGTCTAAACTAGAATTCTTAATAATGGTATTCAGCAAGGGGTGAACAAGTCATAGAGGTCCTTTAAAACATGGCTAAGTGGGACCTGTGATGAACTTCTCTATTCATGACTACCTTAAAAACCAGGACCCGCTTGGCTGCCAGGTTCTCACAGACTGAGCCATCCATCCCAGGGCAGCAATGAAAGGCACGATGGGCACATGGCCCTCACTGAGCAGCTGCTCCCCGACACAGGTTACAACAAACATATTCTGTCCTAAATACTGCCGGACAAATCTCAGCCTGAAAGAGAAACCCAAATATCTTTTCTATTAAATGCCTCCAGTATTTAAAGAGAAAACAAAAGGCTGTGGGGAGCTGTTCAAAGTGGTGGTTGAGGATACCACTGAATAACCCCAGTCATCCTTGCAGATGTCATTAGATGTGTGACACTAGGCAGACATATAAAGAGAGGAAGCTCAGTCATCTATTTTTCAAGACAAGAGAGATGTCTTAAAATGTTCCTAAATTCAATGTGTCTCACAGGCACAGATCTCAATTTTGACCATGGGGCAAATAGTGAACAAAGCCTATCTGCAAAGTATCTTCTCTCTTTACCCTGAAAAGGAACCTATATTGAACTGGTGGTGAGCTCCTTGGACGAAGGTGATTAGGTCCTCACAACAGAAAGACAACCTTGGCATGAAATCTTTAAGTCAGCAGAACCCATTGCCTTGAGCACAGGAAGCCATTTGATTCCTGGACCTCTGCTGCAAAAGAGACTGCCCAGCAATCATCAGTGCTCCAGAAACTTGCTCTTGCTTTTTCATCCCTTTGCATCTTGCTGGTCCTCACTGATGTTGCACAGCAACTCACGTATGCAGGAATATTTATTATCCAAGTTCTTTTATTGTCACCAATTTTTCTTGCTTTGTTACTACTTCTTTCACCAACTAAGGTGTTTGAGACCTCGCAGAGGCGCACTGCAGCATGCACCTGTCAGCTCTCTAGCCTGTCATTTTTTTGATATATTCTAAGAGAGACTTTACATGGGCACCTGGATAAATATAATTCTTTCCTCACCTCTGGGAAATTGGGAGTCTTCCTTGGGCCATCTGTGGGAAATGAAGGGTGCATGGGATTTCAATCAGAAGAGAAATCTACGTGTAAAGAACAGCGCTCTAGGAAATGGGAACACTAGAAACTATTCATCCAGTGGCACTAGAAGTACATACATTTATGCATTCAATCAGTTTGCAGGAACGTTAAATCATTCACTATATTATTTTTTGTGTGAAACTTCTCTGTTGCACATTATGCTCTATATTCCTGGAAGTAGTTTATGGTAGGACAAGAATTGCTTTAGGCAGACGTTCAGCAGGAAAAGCAGAAAACATTCCATTGTTTCAGATCTCGATTATGCAGATTGGGCTTCACTCGTAAGGAAATTAACTCTATGCCACAGCTGTGGGGACTAAAATTACAGAACAATCGATATTTTGAAAACTTTGAAAATCTGCCAAAGGAGAAAATTACATGATTGAACAACAGCTTTTATAGAATCAAAGTAAAATATTTCACTAATGAATTTCAGTGTTTTGTTTTAAAATTCAATTTATTCTGATATACCCAACAATTTGTCCAACCACATATAGTTTAGAAATTCCTGTTAAATAAAGAACAAATGATAAAAAGTCATTACTCATTTTCCAGGCCTAATACACAAACCAACCTTCTACTGAATGTTTTTAAATGGGGTTTTTTAAACTTTTTTCTGATCAATTTGAGTTAATACATCTGATGTGGGGGAAGAAAAAAAAAAAAAACAAACCAAAAAAACCCCAACAAAAACCATTCTACACAGTCTTAGCCCAGACACAAGGAGGAAATGAAGGAAGCTGTGCTGGTTTTGACTGGGATAGAGTTAATTTTCTTCATAGTAGCTAGTATGAGGCTATGTTTTGGATTTGTGCTGAAAACAGTGTTGATAACACAGGGGTGTTTCAGTTACTGCTGAGCAGTGCTTGCACAGTGCTTACAAGGTCTTTTCTGCTTCTCACCCCACCCCACCAGCAAGTGAGTAGGCTGGGGGTGCAAAAGAAGTTGGGAGAGGACACAGCCAGGACAGCTGACCCCAACTGACCAAAGGGATATCCCGTACCATAGGACGTCATGCTCAGCAATATAAAGCTGGGGGAAGAAGGAAGCAAGGGATGGTTGGAGCGATGGCATTTCTCTTCCCAAGTAACCATTACACGTGATGGAGCCTTGCTTTCTAGAGGTGGTTGAGCACCTGCCTGCCAATGGGAAGTAGTGAATGTATTCCTTATTTTGCTTTGCTTGTGTGCACAGCTTTTGCTTTACTTATTAAACTGTCTTTATCTCAACACACAAGTTTTTTCACTTTTACTCTTCCAATTCTCTCCCTGGCCCAGTGGGGGGAATGAGCAAGCAGCTGAGTGGTGCTTAGTTGCCACCTGGGGTTAAACCATGACAGAAGCCTTAGGAAAAAGTAGAATCAAAAGTGTGAAAACTTTGAACATTTCTGAAGGATTTAGGATCCTTACAGATTCCATCTACCATAAAAATAACTGTTACTAATAGCCCCAGGACTGTACCTTGGTATGGTAAGAAATTTCTATGCTTCAGTACCCTGAAAAGGATGGCAGCAAGACAGGACCACTGATGGCGAGCAGTTAGAGAAAAGAAGCCAGATGAAAAGTGGTCCATAAGCCCATCCCCAGATGCCCTGGGGACTGAGTAATCACCAACAACCCAGAAGCTACAGAGATGCAACTCGATAAGAGTTTCAGTAAACTGGCTTCCAAGTATCAAATCTGCTGATATGGGTATGATTCAGATTCATTATACTTGAATTATTCCAAGCCCCTCCAAACTGCCATCTCAAATGTCACTTCCGTCAGCTCAGTCACTCATTTTTAGCATTATTCCTTCACTTCCTCTGAAGGGAACAACACAATGAAATAAATGTGCTGCATCCAGCATATTCAGGTTACAAAAGTAACTGATGCCAGCAAGGCTGGTCATATAAATTCATCAGGAGATTGCTTTGAGAGAGACCTCTACTAAAGGATTCAATAGCTAGGTAATCGCCTCATGCTGGCAAAGGGAAGAGAGAAGGAAATAATTATATTGTTTCTTTTTCCATCACCACTTCTCTCTTATTTGTGGAAGGAAGATAAGGAGTTCTAGCGGTTCATGGAGACACAGAAATTAAGCAAAAATAGTGTCATATTTTATAAAATGGAGCAGTTGTCAAGTCTTATCATTCAGTTATTCTTTACTGCAGCTACCATAACCAGAAACCAGCACCTTACAATCTAGGACAGCTATGCTTTCTTTGCTGCTTAATACTACAGGCAGTGCCTCATACCATAAACCTACCATTCATTATAAGGAACAACTGACAGCTTCTTCCCCTAAGGAGGGCAGGATTACTTAAGTCTGAAATGCCATACCCTGTCAACACAGGTGTACAGGAAAGAACCTCATTTACTGACAGGCTTGGTAATACATAAAAATAGTCACTGTCCAAAGCCGATAATCAGAAAAAAGAAAACCAAACCCCCCAAAACCCCCCACAAACCAAAAAATTAAAACCAACCAAAAAGTTTTGAGGCTCAGCTGATAAAAAGTTAATTATTCTCCATTTTGTTTCATTTAAGACCTTCAGAAGATAAATTGCCTCATGCATAGCTTGCAGACTGTTTAGCGTGTGGACTCTAGAGCCACTGAAAAGCATTTGTAGGATGCTCTGTCCATGTTGCTGCCAGTCTCTCCTCTCATATAGCCATGATTGAAATACAGCGCATGGCACAGTTATGTAGGGATGCAAGAGGTCCGATGTACAGCAAGCACCTGAAATGACTGACATCAGTTATACAAAGGTTTCACCTAGACCACTGAACTCAGTCTAATTATGTGCATTTATTCTTCATGCTAACAGATCCCTTTAGTATAGCCCCTTTCAAGTGCTGGTGTCAAGCACATCATTTATAAGACAGAATTTGCTGAAAGAGAGGCAGGTTTATTAGATAATGGCACACCGTACGAGGAAGAAGTGAGGCTGGAACTGGCGATTCCTGCAGTACTGTATGCTGCATTTTGTCCTGATTCAAACTCAACTTGCTATTCTTTTTCCCACTCAGGGAAATGTCAAAAGTTTACAGAACACCTGTTTAGCTATCCATACTTTGTCCATTTTAAGTCAGAGCAGGAAAACATTTGCTGACCCAGACATACAAATTACATCATTACCTAATGAACTGTTGCAGAACTCATTTGAATGTAGCTGACTTTGTGAGGAGCATGAATCTTCCAGTCATTTAGACAGGAGTAGTTCAGGATAGACAATATTAATTTAGGGATGAGTCATTATGTTCAGTACCAGTCTGAGGCCTAATGATTTGATTCAAATTAATTTAAATCACTGGAAGGAAAAAAAACTATTAAAATTACACATACGGCAGAATATCAAAACAATCTTTTCCAAGATCCAAAGCACTTAGGGGCTTGTCATTGCTAGGCTGAAATGTTCTTTTTCACATTACATTGCACGTGCACAATCTTGCTTAAGTGCAATGGTGCAGATTGTTTGGTTAAGATTCACTGCAGCCACATAGTCTCTCTGAGGCAGAGAGGTCTGGGGTTCAGAAAGTTATTATGCCAAATGGAGAAAGATTTCTGCCACTCCCCGATGAAGGTGATATTTTGGAGTAGGCAAGAAGAGAGAAAGGACTGGCAGAGAGAGTCAAATTCTAGAGGATGCCTGATGCTACAGAAGGGAGGATTGAGGGGAGTAAAATAGGGATCAGAGTTATGTTTTTCTCGGTTTTGGCCAACATGGAGAGCTTCTTTTAACACTTCACTGTGGAAAGAGGATAGCTTTGGGCCGTCTTCACATACATCAGGCCAAACAGACCCCAAGCCTCTGGGATCTGCTACTCAGATATATTTGCTCCATTTATGCATTTGTGGAGAACTCGTGAAGAAGTCTGCAAGCAAGATAAACCTTTCCATGCCAGCAAGCTGAACCAAAGTCAGCAGATTATTTATTTGCAGAGGTGGGCCTGTATTAGGTAAACAGAAAGGAAGTGCTATTTAATACTTCTTTGTAATGTTTTATTCACTGCTTCTCCTTCCATCCTACCCTTGGAGCAAAGTCACCCATGTATCTGCATACAACAAACCAGGGAGGAGGGCAGGATCAAAGCAGTGCATTGGGTTTCTACAGCATTCTGGACAAGGGTCAGCTTAACCCTTGTGAAACAACTACCATGAGCCATGTCATGCAACACTCACCTAGAGTACATGTTCAGTAGCAGGACTTTTTTTTTTTTTTTTTTTTTCTTATTTCTTCCATATAGCATACATGCCCAGTTGTCAGTATGATAACTCTTACAGCAGGGTTGTTGTAAAGCAAGGGAAAAAACCCACAAAGTTGTTGAAGATAGAGCAGAGATACCTTCACAAATCTGCCTTCATCAGAAGTCATTTGTCTCATAGATACTTTGATCTTAAGCTGCTGGAGGATACTTTATTCTCCTCTCCTTCACAATACCTTGAGGGAGGATTACTTCCCTGTTTACCTTTTAAAAGATCATTGATAGTAATTTCGATGGAGGTGCAGCAGGGAAATTCTTTATGCTTCTGCTTTTGCAAATTATAAAGAAGCCTTTTAATTAGGAGCTTGCTCACTTGCATTTTAAGTACAGGATTAAATGCATACCAACTCAGTGAACTGGTGCTTTTGCACACTGAGCCACATGGCCTGCCACGCTCCTGAATTCTTGAGTGACTGCTGACCTGATGGTACAGGAGATACAGCCTTTGTTCCCCATGCCACGGCAACCTGGACTCAGATCCCAAAATAACAAGATTAGGGAACTAAAATGAGCTGTAGCTATATAAACTGGACTGTAGAAAGCAATACAGTCATCAACAGATTTGGTTTTGTTGCTGATTCTGTCAGCTGGTTGGGGAGGGGGTAAAAGACTAACTCATTCCTCTTCCTGCATCTCAATTTCCCTCTCTGTAAACTGGAGATCATGATATTAATCTCTTTTGCAAAGTACTGATAAAAAGTGCCACGTAAACCCTTTTCTGACTATGTGTAAATAAGAGACAGAATTTAAGATTAGCCCACATTCAGGCTGACTTGTGACCAAAGGTAGTGTTTTAACAAAAGTTTCCAAAGATAAACACCCACAAAAGAAATTTATTGCAGCATATATTCCTTTACAAATAGCTGACTTTGAAATGCTTACTTACACTTCACTGACTGCATTGGCTCCTTCACTTGGGAAATTTGATTTTTACCACTAGCTCCGCTGCATGATTTTCAACCCTTCAGGTTCCTCCTTTGCTGCAACCCGGTCAGCACATCCAGCCTTAGCTTGTGCAACGTACAAACTGTTTGCAGGCTTCGCTGTACTCACTGAGGCTTCACAGCTCCGATTGCAACTCATGCACAATTTCCCAGGAAAAGATGAACGACCTGAGCCTCAAACTCAGGGTCTGTCCACCTCCTCACAAAAAATGGTACTGCACAAACACTGTCGGTGGCTGCATGATCCATGGTGGTTAGTCCGAGAGATTTCATAACCATCTGACTTTTGTTTTCAGCAGCCTATATCCAGTTCATTAGGAGAAGCTGGTAAATGTCAGCTCTACAAACAGGAAAAAAAATGATTCAGTCCTCTCTATATAATCTGTCTAATAAATTCAATAGGTGTCACTTTTGTGGAAGGGTCTATATACCTCAGCAGTAATTTGTCACAAAGAAACAGTTTCAGGGCGTTTCACAGTTGTGTGTCAGTGTTTATTTCAGGCCTTATCTTCAATGAACATTTCTTGCTAAGAGAAATTAATTCCTTGCATCTGTCACTATAGGAACAAAGCAAATGCACTTTATGTAGAAGGCCCATTATTCAGTACATTAGGCACTGGTATGACAGTTCTCCTCATCCCACAGTTGCACACAACAATATGTAACCTCACTCATCACTAAGATTTGCAAAATTTAATATTACGGGGGTAGGCTCCCCCCCCCCCCCCCCCAGTTTTGGTAGTACTTTCACATATTTTAACCCTGATGAAAAAAACCTAACTCCAAACCAAAAAATCCTACCCCTCCAGTAAACGCTGCATCACCATTTCAATTCAGCATGACAGATTTAGGCAATTTGAAAAGAAATGGTAAGACAAGAAAAAAATAACAGAGGGTTTATTAAGGGGACAAGACTTCTAAACTACACCGAAGTATACTGGAAATTATTTGAAATAAGTAGATCTGTCTGCAGCATGACTTTTGCTCAACTCTGACCTTTCAATCCTAGCCTGCCCTCAAATATAATGGCCTAAATAAATTCCAAATGAAGACAAGTTGTTGTGGACAACTTTCTAAAGGAAAGAATTAGATATTAAAAATTCAGTTATAACACCTCAGGATATCATTCAACACAGGGGAGAGAAAGGAAATGCTAGAAATGCCAGGAAAAGAAAAACAGACAATGACTTGCTCATCTGATGTTTGCTACAACAAGGAAGAACCAGGGAGATTCACATACAGGAGCTTTTCAATCAACTGGAGGAAAATGAAAAATGGAGGAGGAAAAAAAGAAGTATTTATTCTTTGTGATCTGAGTTACTGGTTTCCTGAAACATGACCATACTGTACAAACTGCTAGGTGATGAAATTAAACAAGCACAATAGCTATGTTAGGCACTCTGAATATTTGGAAAAAATATGTATGCACAGAACAGTCACGAAATAGGAGAGGCAGTTCATTCTAGCTGCATGTTGCATTCATTTTTCTCAGTGATGCCAGCAAATATATTAATTTTGAAAACCTGCTTGCTAATCATTTTAAGCAAACACTGCAGAAGACTCAGTTGGGATGCATTTAAACAGGCACCACAGGAAGCTCATTCTGGGACAAGCTCACAGAAGTTATTTTCATCCCATTTGAGACAGAAAAAACATCATGTGAAGCACAAGTCCAGTCAGAGGTAACCAACATAATATAAATTGCAGACCATCACAGTGTGAAAAACCTCCTTTGTAATAAAGATACCAGTTGCTAACAGTAGAAATGTGATGCAGAACAAGTGATTCTGCATGCCTCAGAATTAACAACGTCCTTTTTCTTAAGGGTTTGTGCCATATATTCACATGTGCTGCTGTCATACTTAATCTTAACAGTTGTAACTTATCTTCCGTGTCTCCTGCTCCTGGGCTGTGCTGCCATTCCTCCTTTCCCTCCTCCATGTCCACTAATCCCTGTCTTGTTCCCCAGATCTCTCTCTCCTACATCCCTCAGCTATCGATTATGCTTCAATACATCATGTTATGACCAGATTTGGACTTTGCTTGTGGATGGCAGGCATAATCATTTGTTTTTTTCTTTTTCCCCTTTATTAGGCACTAAGAAAACCTTTTCTCCTCCCTTGCCATCAAGTTTCACTCAATACATAGGAATCTATATTTTTGAGACACCCATGTGTTTATTAAAGTTAGGGAAAATTAGCAAACAGGTTCAGGAAAAAGCCTAATGGTGCTATTGTAAAACCAGGCTAAAATGAGCTAAAAAACCTATCAGTGAGGTACGGCCATTCCTAGCCTAATTCTTGGTTCAAAACATGAAGTTATAATCAGTAAAAATTAAGCTTGTATCATTAATTTCATCTCATAATTGCAACCAGCCTCGACTTTGAAAAATACATAGCTTAAATTGTTTCCCAGTTTTCATGAATTAAACCAGCTAGTTTTTCCTCTCATATAAGCTCTTGGAAGAGCCCCAAAGTCGTTCTGCCTCTTCTGCTCTTAACGATCACTTTATGGCAGTCTAGGATGAATACAGGTACTCTGTGCAGGGCAACCTCTCTCACCAGCTGTGCCCCAAAGCCTTCACCTCAAGTGTTTACATGCAACACAGTCTTCAGATACCTCCATTTACCCGTTTTAAACCAAAGAAATAGCATAAAGCAGCTCTAATCGTCTTTGAGAAAAACAAACTCCTGAGAAATGTTGGGTTTTGATCAGTAATATTCCACTCATCTAGTTGAAATCTAATAGTTAAACATAACTGTCTATTAGCTGCAATTGGTTTTTGTCACAACATTTTTCAATAATATCTCTCTGCTCTGAATTAACAGAGGCCACTGAATGTTTTCTTAATGACTAGCATATAATCCCTGAAGCACTGTGCAGCTGTTTTTCTCCCTCCTATTTAAATTTCTAAAAAATATTTGAGCCTCTAAATGAAGGAGGAATTGCTCTTGGGTTTGCTGAGTTTCCACTGGTTTTTAGCAGCCTCTATTCCTTTAGCTAGCTCCTGAGTCATTCCAGAAATATCCTATCAACTCCTATGTCAGGGGCCCTTTGGACCACACGATCACAGTTGCCAAATAATGTTTTCTTATTTCCAGATGAGTTTCATCCACTACATGTTAATGAACTGATGTTATTTCCCCTTTGCCTTTATACTTTCTCATACATTCATATACATTTCTCAGTCCCTTGCCTCTTTGGTCCCATTACTCCACGAGCTCTTTAGCACAGGCTGCCTCTCCTCTCAGGCACGAGCCTCTTGACTGACACACCCAGAAACCAACTTGGCCGGCATCTTGAGATGTTACTGCCACATACACCACCCAAACATACATGGATGCAGAAGTGCGACCAGTCTCATTTAGATGACAACTTTTGAAGAGCACAGAGAATACCGTGGCATTTTAGCTTAATTTAATTGATATTTTTAGCTTAATTGGATTTTTTTTTAATGAATATACTAGTCTCCAAGTATCTGAAAGAAAAAGATTATTTTTCAAGCCAGTTGGAATATTTCTATTTGTTGCTTTAATTCATGTTTTCTTTGCTAGGTTAATATTTAGCTATACTTAAATGTTCTAAATTTTAAAATTCGTTTATCCCCCTCTCCAACTGCTGCCAAATGAGATTTCTAATAGCTTAAAAATCCAGAAACAGGCTGTTGGTTCAACAATGTTTTAGTGCCTATTGTTTAAATCCGATTATTTAGTATCCCTGGAATAATGACAATGGGTTTATACATATAGTGATCATTTTATATTTATCTCCTTAAACTTTGTTTTTTCATAATCTCCTTAATGTTCAACAGTCACTGTCAAGCCATTATCCAGTCACAGGTTCATAACACATAATTTGATTAAAAGTATTACAAAAATATTGAAAGGTTTTTTTTTTCCATCATGCTTTACCAGAACAATGGAGAGATGCCATGCACAACAATTCCCTCCTCCACAACAATTTGAACAGAAACATTCTTTGTTTGCAAAGCTTCTTTGTTCTTTGTCCTGTGATGCTTAATTAAGGATATAATGGAGAATATTACAGTAATTTTAGGGTAGTTTGAAAGTAGTGACGCCTGAGGCAAAGTATGGAGTTCTATTTAACTTAACTCAACATACAAGTGTTGGCAATGGCCTTTACAAATGGACCTTATTGCTATCAAAATTTCCAGAAATAATTTGCAGTTCCCCCCCTCCATAGCTGTACTTTCCAATTTCTTGGATGCCATGCCTCTCAGCAACATAAAGTTGCATTTTGTAAAAGCTTATCTTTCTCCCTTATTAAACAGCACGCCTTGAAATCATTTTATGTTGGCTTAAAGTTTTCTTCCTGAAGCCACGTAACTCCCGTTGCAGGTTGTATGCCACATCTATCAAGTTAGTCATATGGATTGCAGAGGTGCGATAGCTGCTTATGCTAAATAAAGATCTAGAGGTGAATTTCATCCAGGAATCAACCAGCTAATTTCCATGAAGACTCACTGCAGTTTTATGGGTTTTCAAGAGAACGAGCTCTCGCCACCTCAGTCTGGTGTTGAGGAAGACCGGGGTGGGGTTGTTACTCAGCCACAAGGCACAGTCGCATGCTGTGATACGCCGAAACTGAAATAAGGATACAATCACTATCAAGCTGCAGTCCCTGGCTGGCATCGGCATGGTTTGCAGGTCCTGGCGACAGGTTTGCACGTGAGTGTTTTGTCCAGGCTTGTTCTCCTGTTGCATGGTCCCTGCCTTCCCTCTACCCCTCAGGCTCTACTGAGGCTAAAAGGGGAATTGTTTTGATATGCACAGTCTTACTATAAAGGTTTCCAACATATATATTTTCCATTTAAAGCATGCCTTCATAAAGGGTATTGGGACTGTAGTAAAATAACAAGTTTTAATGAGTATTCTACAGAGAAACTACACCACAGGTTGAAGTCAGGGAGATTAAGTACTTCTAATGAAGATCTTAAATTTGTCTCAAACTCAATTTTATTTTTTTTTTAGCAATGTAAAGAATCAGAATAAAACCCCTTAAATTCTCAATTAGAGCACCTTAAACATGCAAGTCTCTCCCACAGAAGAAGGAGCCCTGGACTGAGGTGAGCCAGGCTACATGCTGGAGCAAAGAAAGACTGTCCACACTCCAAACTGCTTGCCTAAATCCAAGCGAGATCTCTCCAGTGTAGTTCATGTTTCACACTCATTTAGCTTCTCTATCCAAACTGGTAAATTCTGATGCATAAATCTGTGCACTGTGAGCTGGATTGTGGCTTTTAAACTCCCATTCCCCAAGGCAAGTCTATCAGGCACAGGGCGGCTAGTTTCACTCTCTTCTGACTAAAGGCAGGTTATAGTTGCAAGTTTTCTACTCCAAGAGTTAGTACCTCTTAAAATCTTTTGTTAGGGAATTAGCACAGACAATGAGCCCATTTGAAACCTTACACCTAGGGATACAGATCAGACAAGTTGGAAAATTTCTCCAAATTATTTTCCATAGATAGGACACCACATTAGAAATATTAGCAACTCAGTGAAACCAGTAGGAAAACTGCCAGAGGAGGTTTTTTCAGGCGAGTCCTTAAAAAAACAAATTTGAGTGCTGTGCAAAAGCCAAAATGTGAAATTTATCTAGATAAACATCTCCCAACCATCTGGAGACGCCAACGTGAGGTGAGCTTGTGCCCAGCACATCTAAGGCTCAAGGTGCATAATGCAAAGGCAACAAATTTCATCACAACTCTGGCTGCTATACGTTTTTCTACCTGACTTTATTTATCAGCTTTGAAGTGCTCCCTATCAAAGCAGGGCCATGTATTCGGTTTTTATTTTGATTTTTTTTTTTTTTTTCAGACTGGCATATTGATTCTTAGGCTAAAGAAATAAAATAAAATTAATTTTGGAGCCATGCACTCCAGGGCACTTCACATTAAACGGTAGACACTACAGGCAACTAGATAGCACTAATAGCACCTGAGGCAATTTCCTTTCCTATGTTTCTTCTCAGTTGCCAGCTGGAGTCTGGGCTAAAAATAGCCTTGCCATGACAGAATAATGAATCCCAGCGATAAGTGTATTTCGCAGCAACCCAATGAGGTCATTATCTATGCGTTAATGGATGAATGGGGTGGTAAAGGGAGGGAAACTGTTATTGGGTGGTAGGATAAAAATGCAGAATGAAAGAAAGAAATGCCAACAAATGTTACTCAAAAAGGTCTGAAAATCATAGCCTGCTTTCCTGTTTATGTTAGCGTAGGAATAATTTACATGACATTAAAAATTGAAACTACTCATAAGAAATTCTTCTTAGCTGGCAATTCATCTGCATAAACAATTACAGCTTTCTTGGCTCTGTGAAATTATTTTACAGTACCACTAATAGTAAGGGAAGCATATTCCAAAGTTAATCCACCAAAAAAAAAAAAAAAACCAATCCAAAAAAACACCAAACAAAAAACTCAAGGAAGTCACCCAAATCCAAGAGTTCTGAACTACTTGTTGCCCAAACTATTTCCCCCTTAAAAAGTTCATGTAAATAAACAAAGAACAGTATACCTACATTCTCATTACTATGATCTGAGCTGAAACAGTAAATCTGCAGCTAGACATAGTTGGTTTAGAGAGGGGATGAATTTAAGACTAAGACTACACATTGAAAGAAAAAAAAAAATCTTGTTATTGTTGCTGTAATAATATCACTACACCCAAAAGAAATCAGTCTTTTTACCTCCCAGCCTGTTGATTATCATCATTTTACATATTTTGACTACTGGCACTTTCACCATTACCCCTTTTTAGAGACCAGCTACTCATATCTTCATTGCCTTTAAACATAGCACTAAGTCAGAGAAAGTACATTTTAATTCTTATATTTAAAGCTAACCCTCATTTCTCTTTATTGAGGAAAGAGCAAAGAGGTTTCCACTTGGGGGAAACATCCTTTTTCCACCTTGAAGATACTTTGTGTGACGGTGCCCAAGTCAGATAGACGCTGCATAGATAGAGAATACACGTCCAAGACCAAGAAAGCTGATGAGAGTAGTTAACGAATGATATAGTTAGCCCAACAGGTATAGGAGGGAACTTAGACTAGAGTACTCGCAGGGAGCCCTT
Source organism: Strix aluco (assembly GCF_031877795.1). Taxonomy (NCBI): domain Eukaryota; kingdom Metazoa; phylum Chordata; class Aves; order Strigiformes; family Strigidae; genus Strix; species Strix aluco. Next base: position 157,059,176 of record NC_133931.1, read on the forward strand.
GACATAGGAAAGCACAGAGCTTGCTAGGTTTGAATTGACCTGCCTACTTGGGCCCAGCAGCAAAGCTTAATTGCTTCTTGTGCAACACCATCAGAATGCAGATTTGCTTAGTGAGAGCATTTAATACAGCACTTTATATCCAGGACTCCCATGCATTAGCAGAGAAAAGCACAGCAATTAGGTCTTGCATAGGATATATAAAAAGCAGGAGGAAAAAAACTTTTGAGGCAGACCAATTATCAGTAACATACAATGTAATGACAACGCTTCAGACTAAAGAACAGAGACAGCCCCTGATCCTGCAAGCCTTTATTGTCCTGCACTTCCCTACCATGAGTAATCTCCTTGGGATTCAATGAGACTTTGCATAATAGTAAAATTAAACCATGTATCATCATTTTGAAGGCACGGTTCTGAAACAAATACCATCTACAGTCTCCACTCTATTTGCTGAGCAGAAGGGAGAAAAGAAGAAGAAAAAAATATCATCAGAAAACTTCTCTGACAAAGGTCTTGCTTTTCTCTCCAGCTGAGTAAGAAGAGAAGACATTATCACCTGATCAATTACACAAATATTAACAGTCTAGTGATCAAGATATTTTCAAGTCGAATGAGTTGGCATAGATTGACCTATTAGATCTGGTAGGCCTGGACTCATCCCATTTTTGTCTCGGTTCCCTTTCTTTGGAGGGAGGCCAGGACAATGAGCCTTCTTACATGAGTCCTGAAGTTAAACACTTAAAGTTAACTAGAGTGCCAGAATTTGTGTACACACAACAGCCACCTGCAGCTTCTAGAGTCTGGTTTCCAGTGCAACTATTTAAGTCTGTGCATTCACATTTCTTTGTCTATACCCTCTCCAAATCTAGATTTCTTTTTGGAGAAAATTCCTTCTGCAGAATTTTTCAGGCAAGGAGTTTGCCCCAAGTGAACATAGAGAGAAGGCTGAGTATAATCCTTCTGTCCATGTACACTGTACCTCTGCTGGTGCTTCAGATGATATGACACTTGGGCTCAGCTGGGAAGGCTGGGTGTTGACCTGGGGGTTTGGCAAATCTAGTCACAGTAACCTATGACCCAGCCAGCCTCAGAGAGAGGACCTATAGTGAGGACTACAGAAATGGCCACATTTTACCCCTCAGAACAGTAATTCAGTTCACTACACCAGTTTAAACTCCCAGCAAAGATGGGTTTGGTCTGCAACACCAGACTGAATTGCAGTGGCTGAGGGGCAGTTTGTTCCCCTTTGCTGGCTCTGACATAGGGTGCTCTCACTGAAGAGCCAGACAAGAAGGAAGTGGTAACATATTACATGACATTAGATAGAGAGGCCTGACAGAAGAGATGCATCCTCTGATGGTGAAAACTTTGTGTTTTCACCACCACTCACAGAGTTTCTTAGATGGCTGCACAGCATGAATCCAGCTAAAGGAAACCTGAGAGGCTGTGCAACTAGAGAGGCATGCAGCTCTGAAGACTGGACAAAGATGAGGATTCATCATGTTACCCATTATCTTTTGTTTCCAACCTACTAACCGAAAGCCTGGCCTTGAATTTTGCTGCAAACTGTGACTTCAACTTTTAGTAAATATAGGTTTTGTCTCTGGTGAGCCTGACAAAGTTTGGATATGCTATTTCAATAGATGCAGTAAATACAAAAAGGAATGCACAGGCAATGCCTGTCATAGACCAACACTAGAAGAGAAGCCTAAGAAAGGAAAGGTCAGAGGGTTAGGTGTGAAATAGATTGGCAACAGAGGTTAATGTTCCTAAATTCTGTGCGTAGAACAATTTCGGCAGATCCACAGCCAGACTTTTCCCTTCAGTCTTCCCAGTCTTCGAGTCTTCCTGGCTAGGCCAAGATTTTAATGCTGCTTTTTCATCTGTGATCTTGGTGTTTTCATCTGTGACTCCTTCTTTCTCCTGCAGCCTTGGATTACTGCAAATAATATGGCAAGGATGGAAGGACTAATGTTGAACAGGAACAATTACTAAACCTTAATGGCTAAAGAATCTCTCCTTATATGCAAGGCATGTTTTTAAATAGTTGATACAGTTGTACTAGATGATCTACCCACATATTACAGCCACAATATCAGGAGGCACAGGCAATCATGGGTACATGTTGTAAATAGACATTTATAAATCATGCTATAAACAAGACCTGAGATGCAAACCTTTAACAGCAACAATTGATTTAGTTTTCATGCATCTAAACGTGAATTAAAATTTTATTAACTCTTTTCAAATATTTGTTTAGCATAAAGAAACATCTCCAAACCAGTACTGATTTTTACATTTTTAAATAGGGTAGTGGAATACAAATTAAGAATTTGCCAGAAAACCAAATAAAATCTCCAAAGATAATAAACTCAAACAATCTTGCCTCTTCAAAGGATTTGTGAAAAAAAACCCACACCAACTCATAATTAATTTTAATATATTCTAGGTAAATGGTTTAAGTAACAATGAAGCACTTTTGAACTGGAGAATAGCTCCTGGAAAGAAAGAAAACGTTTTTAATTTGTAACAGCTGAGAAATGGTTAAGTCGATATTTACTGAAACACAGTTGAATTGATGCAGCATGAAATAAGGGACAGAGAGGAAGGAAGCATATTAAGGAATTAAGAGTTTCCATTACAGGCTCATATCAGCACATATCAAGTATTTAACTTCCTTCAGAAATTTTGCTTTCAAGCACATTCACACTGCTTGGTATGAAAAAAAAAAACCCAACAAACCAACCTTGCTCCAAAAATACTTAGCTTGATACTTTCTCTCTCCTCATACATGTCTGGTGCAACACTAGATATGATCAAGTTACATATGTTTAGAACAGCAAACATTACATATAGAAATATCATCACTGCTAAGTACCAGAGATGTAGGATCATGCATTAGGTATTATTAAATGGAAGCAAAGTTTTAATACTTCCTTTCCTAACACTGCCACAGAATGTAGCTGCCACTTCCCAACTTTGTTTTCTACTGACACTATATCCATGTATTTTCACTACCTTCTGTTCTACCCACGTTTAATACAGTTTCAGGGCTGGCTCTTGACAGACACATGCCAGACCATCTCTCCATTATCTCATATAATAAATGAAGGCTTCTTTATCTTAGTTTCTCCCACAATAACATGGGAAGAGAAAGAAGCAAGAGTACTCCCAGCACTGGGGTAGGCAGCATTAACTATGGGGTAGAACACCTGCCAGGAGGAAGCAAGCACATCCCAGAGAGAATCCCCATAAGCTTCATAACTGGGATAAATACAGCACATCTAAAAGCTATTTGTAAATGGAGCCAAATCTGAACACAAAAGTACATCCATTCAGCAGCATGCAATATTGCTTTCAATTTAAGGATTGCATCCCTGCTGATGACCTTTTCCTAACTCAAGCTACTTGATTAAAATTCTGTGACTAATATATGCTTAGATTAACAGCTCAACTGCATGCAAGGTACCCTCCAATACAGATTTGGACAGATTTATCCCATATTGCTTTACAGATGTTGTAGGCAGACACTACCAATAGCTTCCATTTTGAGCTTGTGCGTCAGTCAAGTGCTTATTAAAAGGTGAGACCGTTTGGGGAATTTTTCTTCTGTGACAACAAAGCTGTACACTTTCAATTTCTGTAAATAGGTTTATTTGCCCAGTTAAGCTGCCTGGCTTTATTGCTTGAGAAAATGTAATATTCTCCAGTGTCTCTACCTGAGATGTCACATACACCACCTTCTCCCACACATACTGAAGCTGGTGTATAGACCAACTCAAAAATGTCAGAAAGGCAAGTCAAATTGAAGAGACCTCACATCACAGCCTGAGATGTTGCCCATATCGAAAAGGTGCACATGCAGTTATTCATGTGGCATACACTTCCCTGAAATACCAAATCCTAATGGTTATATAAAGGTACAGGTAAAGGACAGTCACACAGCCATATCAGAAGAAGCATACTCAGATTTTACCATAAGGGTAAATGGATGAGATGAAAACCTGCGTAAGTAGAATCATTCCCCGTGTATCACATCTACCCAAATTTCTTTCTTCCCTCTTAAACTGGTACAAGCCATAGAAATAAGAACAACCCTGAAGACAGACCAATTTCTAGCATGAAGCATCACGTAGAGGATACAAAGCCATCCTGAATCACTGGCAGACTCTCATCCAGTTTAGTTTACCATTTATTTCTGAAAAGAAGTACATTACCACTTACTGAAAGACTCCGTTCAGAGGGGCATTTTTCGCCACAGTCACTCATGGTGATGTAACTGTCACGATGGTTTATTTAGTTTACATTGTGAAAACTGCTCCAACATCCCTTGCAATACCACAAAGACAAAATTTGAACCAAGAGCCTCAGATCTGATGTGGAGATAGTGCCACACAGCCCTTGTAAACCATATCAGACAGGATCAAAATAAGCCTGACTAAACTTTTTGTCTAACACAGCTAGAGCTCAGGGTCAGATACAGCAAACCCTCCCAGCCAGTGACATGCTGTTCGTGATCTGCTTCTTGGCTGCTTGGGTAAACATTAACATGCCATAAAAATACATAGCACATGAAGCAGCTTTTGTTCTATGCTTGTGAGATTTAATTTATTTTTAAAAATACAGAGAGAAAGAGAGTGTGAGAGAGTGTGACTTGTAGCATCAGCTGAGCATTATGAATCCACATCCACTGTAATTTTTGAGAATATCTGATTAAAGTCAAGAAGTGTATAATAGCAGCCATTACTTCAACATGGAAATTAGGGGTATTGTTAATTCTTTTCAATGTGTATCAGCTTCCTTCTAATTGGATCTATAATCATTACTGAAACTGAAATTAAAGAACAGCTATGAAAGGCTTTTGATGTCAGCTGTATATATCATGCCTTGAATTAAGTTACAAAAATGGTTAATGCATTATATGAATCTTTAAGTACCTATTTCATTTAGTTGCACATGTCCTGAGTACCAGAGTGTTCACTGAGGTACTGACTAATGCAGCAAACTTTTAGGATGGGTAAAGGAGCTCTTTCCAGTTGAATTGCTGAAAAATGCATAGATCATGGCACCAAACCTCTCTGAAATCTGTTGGCTTAGAATTGATTTGTCTGCCAGGTGCAGGATCTACTCAGTAAATGAGGTGCAGGACAGGGAAGAAATAGACCCTTGGAATTATTGCCTATCAGAAATACCACAAGAATACAAAGTAAAGCTGGCTGAACTTGGGTAAGTTTACTATGCCCCAACCCCTGCAAGCATTATTTTTTCTCCAAATAAACTGAGGAAGAAATAAAAGAAGAAGAAAGGAGAAGTTTGTGCTCACTTTCAGAAGATGTTTATCAGAGCTTCTCCTTCCCTTCCACCCAAGTTAATTTTTTTCTTTTTTTCCTTTTTTTTTTTTTTTTTTTGGTAGAGGGTCAAAAGGAAGAAGTAGTAAGAGTGTATTGTACCAGCCTCTCAAACTGTTAAAATCTCCTTTCTCCCACTTTTTGCCATAGAGCAGAATACAACAATTTATTCTTATTCCTTCAAAGCCTAAACCTCATAGCATCCTTCCTCCTTGTCCTGTGGGACACAAAACCAGGCGGGAGGATGGCCGAGTAGTTTTCCTTACCTTAACTAATCCAGACTGGAGAGGCAGAGAAGGGAAGAGTACTGACACTTTGTTTGCTCTATTTTGAATGCAAACCATTTTCCAGATACCAACAACCAACATTTCAACTAACTGGACAAAAGAGGCGAACTCTTCTTGCCTCCTGAAGCTGGATAACATAAGGAAAGACAACACAGCAGCTGTTACAGGACACAAGTTTGCTGCGCTCTGAGCTATAACCAAGCAATGTCAGCAAGAGTGGGCAGCAAAACAGGGGGTGCAGTTCAGAAACCAGCCTCTGTCCATGTGCTATAAATCAATATTTCCCAGCAGAGAGAGACCAGAGATCTCTTACCTGAATACTCCTTCTTCTTCTTCTTTAAGTCAGGGGTATTTATCTAGTGTTTACAGGCCCCTGAGAGGGGCTTTTAAGGGTATCAAAGCATGCTGATACATATTACACTTTAATTTCTGTATGTGGAATTACTAGAGAAAATTGTCCCTCTGGTAAGGACTTTTAAGGTCCATGATCAAAAAACATCTGCTTTGTTCAGGTGCTTTCTCAGAGAAGCCTAGAGCAGACCAGCCTTCATTGGACCTTAAAGCAACTTTAAAATAGTAACATACTTCTTAAGAAGGGTTTAAAAAAACCAACCAAACCAACCCTATTCCCCCAGCAAACCTGAGCTGATGCACTAGCAAAATACAAGTATAATTTCCAGCCTGAACATCTTTTCCTTCTGGAAAGCCAAGTTCCTTTTTCTGTGGGAATATCCTGCCTGAATCTCCCTGCAGCCACCTGAAAATGATCAGCAGTGGCAACTGTTCCAGTCTCTGTATTTACCTCCTCTGCCTGTCCTTATCTTGCCTGCTGCAGATTTATCCTTTCTGCCTTCTCAAAGCAGTACACCTGACATTTGCTCAGCCTTACAGAAAAGAGGTGGATAAGCCATCCAAATTTTATTTGACCAGAATGAAACCTTGAAGTAATTAATGTAATGTAGAGTAAAGAATACCTGGCTGAAGAAACAGTATATTCCATTTACACCAATTATCCTGGTTATAGTTCACCAGTTTGCAGTGATAAAAAGCCATTAATGAGCTTTGTCACTGATAGCATTACTTTCTAATCTGAATTCTTTTAGTATTAGCTTTAAAGCCATTTGCATGAATAAGTTAATTTATACTAAAATTAAATTGAAAAGTAATGCGTAGATACAGCAATATCTACACAATAAAGCAGAACCACAAACATTCACTTGAATGAAATCCACCAATTCACTTGTTATTCACAACCCCTGAAATTTGTTTCCTAAAACATTTTTTTTAAATAAATCACAGTGATACATATGGAATAAGTTTTAAAAAAAGTCTTTAACCACATCCTCCAATTTTCTATTGACTCTAAAGTTTGTACGAACTCTGTTTGCTTTCTCTAGCATATTGAATGTTTTTCCTTGCCTAGTCACTGTACTTCTCACAATGATTGTTAGAAGCTCCTCTTCCTAACACAGCAGTCCCTCCTTGGATCAGGGAATCCCATGGGGGGGAATCACCCTTTTTCTCTAAGAACCTCATGACAAAAATAGTTCTAATAGGGAGACTTGACTGGAGCAAACAGCCACTAGAGGCACTAGGGCAGGACGTTTAAATCAGGCTTTTTTTTTTGGCTGATAGTTGGATATTTTTATTAAATGGGAAATTTCATCACTCTGAACAATAGGTGCTTCTCTGGAGTATGCCTGATGAACTTGAGGGATATGCTACCCTTTTAGCAGCAGTACCTTAATACTAAAGGCTATATCCAAGAAAGGCATGCAGACTTGCCCACTGATCCCACAGTAAGTAACTTTAGACCTCTGAAATGAAATCCACAACAGAGAGACAAACCTCCAGAGTGGGATCCACATGTCTAGATTTAAGCATTTATTGTCATTTTAGAGATCCTTAGATCTTGTGGGGCATCCATGCACAGTTAGTGGATATAATAGGTAACCCATGCCAGGCAAGATGCTTTAAGTAATAGCATTTTTTTAGGTGCCTTAAGGTAGTCCACAAGTTCACCTATATTTACAATCCTGATTTTCCCTCTCCCCCAACTCCTTGTTCAGTACACAAAGTGAATTAGATAGCTAAGATTCAAAAACACATAAACTGCTTAGAAAGATATTAAGTAGTACCTCAAGAAAAAAAGTTGAGTACAGAGCAGAACAGAAACATCACAAGTAGTTAAATCAGGCTTTAACCTCTATATTTGCATATTAATAAGCTACAATATAACATCTTTGACTGGGATTTACCTGGCTGCTAGACGCACAGAGTAGGTGCTCACATATCTGTAGGATTTCCTGGCTGTAAATCAAGGAGAGGTGCACAATATCCTCCAGCATCCTGCAACGTGATTACAGCCACATAGCTGCAGGGATCATCCTTTCTCCTAAAAGATCAGCTGTTCACACTTAGCTCCTGCTGTCCTGGGGGACCATCTTTAACTTGTTATGCACTCAGGGGCTGCCTCCCACATCAGTCGCCTTAGATCCTGCAACCTGGCTAGACATTCGACATCAGTGCTTGGTCACAGTCACAGCCTGGGAACTTTCACATTTAAACATGAGGGGCTTGGAGAGTTCAGTCCAAGTTATGTGGTTCAGGTTACATGGGGCCATTGCTAAGGAGATGGCTGTGAAAATGTCTTGCTAAACTAATGAGTGGAATGATTCAGGCCAGAAAGATCTGCTTGGAAACTTCTCTGCTGCAAGAAAAGTGAGGACTTGTAAAACAAGTACACAAAACAGTCCTTCTTCCCAACCCCCCCAAAAAAAAAAAAAAAGAAAAAAGAGAGAGATGCAACAACACCACAGGTAATGCTGAACTATGCAGAATCCTAGCTGGGCTGGCTGGCAGTTTCTCACTTGCACAGCTGGAAGCACAGGTGCTGTGGATGGTGAGAGGAAAGGGGGAGAAGTGAATGGGCTGAGCAGCCAGGCAGTTCCTTTTCTAGCACGTCATCCAGAGTTCATGCGCTCTGGCAGAAAACACTAACCAGAAAGGGCTGTCTTCAGCTTCTTGTTCCATCGCTGTAAACGCACTCCTAACTCACAGATGTGCACTTAACTCATGACATCGCAGAAAGTTTCACTGGTTACGTCAGAATTGCCCTGCTAGTTCCAGCCACCACTGCGCAAGCATGGCACTCTGCTAGGTGTGGTGTAACAGTGTCTTGATAATAGAGAGGGATTGTAAATTCCAACCAAAAGAACAACTGTCAATCTTTTGCTGAAAGTTATGTTTAATAACTTGCAGAAAAGCAGATCTGGGTTTTGGAAGAATTTTCCTAAGCAAATGTCTTGAGGCTTTTTGCTTATTAATATTCTATACTGAAAGAGAATCAAGTATTAATAAGTAAGCGGGCTAAAGGGGAAATGGGTGTCTTTGCTGCTCATACATCTTGATAAACAAGCCACTCCCACAGTGAGAGCAACAGGGCCAATTCCCTTCTGATTTCCACTGGCAGAATCCTGTGACCTCAGGGATATAAGACTGAAACAAAAACAGGAGGAGTTAAGGTCTTAGTCAGGATTAGGGAAATATTCTGAACTCTATCCATATTTGCTATAGTTTATTCATAGGCCCTCTTGTCAGAAAAATTGTATTGCTTCCTTACATACACATGGGTAGTTCAGGGCTGATGATAAGGGATAGGGTTTTTAAGATTATCCAGTTCAGCTACAGCCTTTGTCGTCATCAATCCTTGTTAGAGGGAACAAAGCTGGGACAGTACTGAGCACTTCTGAGATTTCCATCTGCCCAGGTGAGAGCTGGGGCATGGAGGTAAGAAGAGAAGGGCTAATTTGCCCCTCTGTCAGGAAATAAAGGTTTTCAGTCTCCAGGAATGTCAGATAGAAGGTCTATCATATTTGGCACTTAAAGACAATAGAGGGAAGGAAAGAAAAGCACCTTTGAAACTTTGCAGCTATATGTGGGATGCTGCTAGATGCAAGGGAGCTTTCTTAGTGTACATTGCAAGTATGTAATTAAAAGCCATTTAAAACCACTGCTTATGTAAAAAAATAAAAACAAAAACCCACAACACACAAAATAACAAAAAAACCCAAACCCAACTACAGAAATAGAAATAGTTGTTATTCTTTATTGTACTTCATAATTATGGGTAATGATTTGTTTTTCATGTTTATGAGATTAAAATACTGCATCAAGCTGTTCAGATTTGCTTTTATCTATCTCAGGCCATAGAATATATGGTTTGATCACAATCTTTACACAAAATCTACAGGAAATACTGAAACTATTTCTTTTCACTAATTTCTTGTCATAATTAAATACAGAATGCAGCTCAAAAATAATTTTGGACAAGAAAATTACCAGTAATTAAATCTGTACTCTTAGTTTTCCCCCTCCTCTTTTTTTTGAAAGCCTGTTTTTTAAGGAACAAAAACTTCAGCATCCTCTGTCTGCTCATCAGTCTGCTTTCTTCTTCTGAACCTTTGGACCTCTTAGCTAACTTGAAGGAAATCTGACAGAGTAGCAGAAATCTTAAAGATAATTATGTTTCTGAAAGTTTCATACAAACTGATGGCTGGCTGGATTGAGAAGAGAGCCAAATGAGTTCTTCCTAAAGGAAGGAAAAGGCCTGCAGCATGAACTTAACTAACATTTGTTGTGCTTTACCTGCCAACACCCACCCAGCAGTTTACCTATTCAGTGACTCGGCAGCATATGCATCTCTCAGCTCTGTCTCCTGTACCTACAACTTCTTGCTCACTGGGTGGTCAGGTGACACGAGAGTCAACCAAGAGAGAGCAGAGCCATGAGAAGCCTGTGAGGAGACCCTGCAATGGGTAGGAGCCCAGTAGTTAGTATATGAAAGCACAGAAAAGTTGGCATCCTCCATCTGGCTTCTTGTGAACCAACTTGACTTTCTTATTTGGGAGGTTTTTCCCTCTGCTGTAAAAAGACATTTCTGTCCTGTCTGGTGGTTCTTATTCTTCCCTAAATCACTAGTGCAGGTTTAGCCCACTGTGGAGTTGGTATACATCTTTGCTGTTCAGTGACTGTTGAGCAGAGTAGGACAAAATAAAATGTATCAGCAATAGCGTGGCCAGCAGGGACAGGGAAGGGATCTTACCCCTGTACTCGGCACTGGTGAGGCCGCACCTCGATTCCTGTGTTCAGTTTTGGGCCCCTCACTACAAAAAGGACATTGAATGACTCGAGCGTGTGCAGAGAAGGGCAACGAAGCTGGTGCAGGGTCTGGAGCACAGGTCTGATGGGGAGTGGCTGAGGGAACTGGGGGTGTTTAGTCTGGAGAAGAGGAGGCTGAGGGGAGACCTCATCGCCCTCTACAACTACCTGAAAGGAGGGTGCAGAGAGCTGGGGATGAGTCTCTTTAATGACATAACAAGTGATAGGGCAAGAGGGAGTGGCCTCAAGTTGCGCCAGGGAAGGTTTAGACTGGATATTAGGAAGCATTTCTTTACAGAACAGGTTGTTAGGCATTGGAATGGGCTGCCCAGGGCAGTGGTGGAGTCCCCATCCCTGGAGGTGTTTAAGAGTTGGGCTGACATAGCACTTGGGGTCATGGTGTAGTTGGGAACTGTCAGTGTGAGGTTAATGGTTGGACTGGATAATCTACAAGGTCGTTTCCAACCTTGATGATTCTGTGAAAATGGTTGCTTTTGTGTGTTGACCATGCTGCTTACACCAACCCTACTATCAGGACCAACCAAAAGTGTTCAAAACAATAACACTGTGGGAGCCACAGATATGGTTTTAGTGGAGAGCACCCAACAACAGCAGTTAGTGCTCATTCCTCTGATTGCCTAAACAGACTATGGGTGCTCAAGCATGATTTACAACCAGGAAAAGAGATCTGGGGAACATCATGTGCCAGAAATGCCTTGGTTGCACCTGTCCTACAGGTAAACAGAGAAATTTGTCCCTAGGGACATCAATCTGGCAATTTTCACTGCAATTTAGGTCAAAATATATCTTTTTGGGATGTAACTCAACTAGAAAATGAAAACAAATGCACTTGATTCAAAGCTGAACAGGCTCTTCAGTAAGCTACATCACAGCTTTTCCCTCTCACTGACCACAGAACAAACCAGAAACTCCACAAAGATGATTTCTTTTTCCTTGAGGGAAGAAGACTAAGATTAAGTAATAATCAATAGCAGACAGTAAATAAACCAATCTTTTAATGGATTGCAAAGGGACTTCAGAGGTCTTTACACTGCATGGCAGCCACTTCCAAAAGAACAGGCAATTGTCTTTAAAAGAGTGGAGTCAAAGTGTCTGCACCAAAGAAAGGTCACACTCAATATCAAGAGTACATTCTAAGCCTCGGAAAGCCTAAAAATCACTGAGGTAGTAGGACGGATCATTCTCTCTGTAACCGGACAAGGCACCCTGAAACATATTTCTGAAGTCACCACTCTGCTGTACAAAAGCCATTGCAGTTCCTAACGTCAGACCTATAGAAAGTAAAAGCCCTCAAAAATAATACAGAGATCAATATGCAACAGCTTAACCTTTTTTAAGAAGTTCCTAGAGGATTCAGAAATAAACTTTCTCCAGGTGAAATGCAGTATGAGGCAGTACTGATTTGACGCAATGCCCCTGTCTGTATTTACAGAACAGCCACAGTTGCTGTCACAGAAACCAAGGATTAGTGACCAATCACATCAAAACCTGACAAATCACAAATATCTAATATTCATAAGCACTAAAACTGTTACAGTTGTACCCCAATCAGATCCAATCACATGATTTGCTACTGCTTTTATTCTCTTTTTACACCTTTGCTCCCTCCCAAATTCTTCCCCATTACCACCCTCATCACCTTCTTAATAAACAGCCAGCCCCTCTTTACTCTTTCCCAAGGGCCCAATTTTGCTGGGTTTACACTCTGATATTTGTGACATGGTAGTGTTACAATAATTTCAATCTTGGTCAGCTGTTCTGTTAAGCTACTATCTCCTGTTTTGTTATACATGTAATGTCTCTCTTGTAGTTGGAGGACATGGCTGGTCTTTTGTCAACATAACCCAACAACTGCTGTGCCTTAATTCTTCAGTCCTCCTAGAGACTATGCTGGGGCACATGGAAAATAAGGAGGTGATTGGTGGCAGCCAACATGGCTTCACTAAGGGCAAATTGTGCCTGGCAAATTTGGTGACATTCTACAATGGGGTTATAGCACTGGTGGACAAGGGAAGAGCAACTGATGTCATCTACCTGGACTTGTGCAAAACATTTGACACTGTCCCACATGACATCCATCCCTGAATTGGAGAGTCATGGATTTGATGGATGGACCTTGGTAGATGGGGAATTGGCTGGGTGGTCACACTCAAAGAGTTTCAGTCAATAGTTCAATGTCCAAGTGGAGAGCAGTGACGAGTGGTGTTCCTCAGGGGTTGGTGTTGGGACCAGCGCTCTTTAACATCTTTGTTGGTGACATGGACAGTGGGATCAAATGCACCCTCAGCAAGTTCCCTGATGACACTGAGCTGTGTGGTGTTGTTGACATGCTGGAGGGACCTTGACAGGCCTGAGAGGTGGCCTCATGAAGTTCAACAAGGCCAAGTGCAAGGTCCTGAACATGGGTCATGGCAATCCCAAGCACAAATACAGGCTGGGCAATGAGTGGCTTGATAGCAGCCCTGTGGAGAAAGACTTGGGGGTTTTGGTGGATGAAAAACTGAGTATGACCAAGCAATGTGTGCTCGCAGCCCAGAAAGCCAACCATATCCTGGGTTGCATCAAGAGAATTGTGGCCAGCAGGTTGAGGGAGGGGATTCTCCCCCTCTACTCCACTCTTGTGTGACCCTCCCTGGAGTACTGCATTCAGCTCTGGGAACCCCAACATAAGAAGGACACGGACCTTTTGGGAGCGAGTCCAGAGGAGGGCCATGAAGACAATCAGAGGGCTGGAGCACCTCTCCCTATGAGGACAAGATGAGAGAGTTGTGGTTTTTCAGCCTGGAGAAGAGGAGGCTATAAGGCCTCCACCTTACAGCGGCTTTCCAGTACTTAAAGGGGTCCTACAGGAAAGATGGGGAGGGACTTTTTACAAGGGGTGATAGACAAGGGGTAATGGCTTTAAACTGAAAGAGGGTATATTTAGATTATATATAAGGAAGGAATTCTTCACTGTGAGGGTGGTGAGACACTGGCACAGGTTGCCCAGAGCAGCTGTGGCTGCCCCCTCCCTGGCAGTGTTCAAGGCCAGGTTGGACGGGGCTTTGAGCCACCTGGTCTAGTGGAAGGTGTCCCTGCCCATGGCAGGGGAGTTGGAACTAGATGATCTTTAAGGTCGCTTCCAACCCAAACCGTTCTATGATTCTGTGATACTATGATTCATCTGTAATATGGACGTGATCATGGTATCTTTTCTAATGACATTTTTCTGCTTTATCCATTTAGACAAGTGGACAGTGGACATCCTTTGCTCTGTTCATCCAAAGCACCTGATTTCAGATGAAGGCATTCAAGTGATACTGATGTAAGATTAGGCAAGCAGACAAATAACATCACAATCAACACAACCCCTTGGAAACAGTGTGCTTAACCTTCCTCTACCTACTAAAACAGAGCTGAAAAGCAGAGTTCCTGCTGTGCCCCAAAGTGAAATAGAGCATAAAACCTCAAGATTATTACACCTTTCGGTGATACTCTTCTTTGACTTGCGTCATCATTATCTCTGCTTGGAAAGTCCCTACTTCTCACATTCCCAGGCTACTTAGGAAAAGTAAACTGGGAAGGAAATAGGTGAACTCCACGGGACATGAAAAGTGTATTCCTATCCCCTAGATGCTTATAACAGCTGTGCTGTTGTGGTTACAGGGAAAACAATCATGGGACTCCTATGGTTGCCTATGTTCAGATGGCAACATTCAACAACTGCTGTTCACCTATGCCAAATACCTAACCTAACCATACCTTCCAGTTTCTTGAAATAAAAAAGAAATACATACAAGAACAGAAGCAGAAAGAGATCCCCATCTCTGATTCTGGTCTGTAGAGCTGCAAGAATATGCAATAGTCTGGATGCCAATAAGCTATAAAGATATTTTTCTCTTTGGTTTTGGTTAAGTTTTATTTTCTCCTTGCTGTAGTCTAACTGGAGCAAACAACTGTTTTTCTTGATTAAACTAGAGTAGGTTGAATTTTCATTGGTAAGTACCTATCTCATGCCCAAATAACCTATCATTCAAGACTGGAGATTTTATTCTGATGAACCTAACTACAGATGTGAAAAATGGGAAGTAACAGTTGGGAAGTGCTTTCCTATTATATCTTGTTGAATTGCATTGATTGGTTGCTCAAAAGCACAACCTATTTAAGAAATAAAAACAAAATAGTGCAAATGAAAGAATCTGAGGAGAGACAAGATGAGCTTAAAATTCACAGTCTACCCATTCTACATACTTTGGATTCAAATGTTAAAAGAAATAAAAACCACTTCTGGCTAGAAGTGAAATATGACTGAGCTGTGCTCTAAATTAAAAGCTGGCAATACATTTGGATTTGATAAACTGTATAATGATGTCATGAATATTTAGAAGTACTACCACTTTTCATGGGGGAATGAAGCCTACATGATACCATGCCCTTCAGCTCTCATGGTGTTAAACTGAAAAAATCACTAATTATAAAATTATTCATTGAGCTTAGGATAAAGCTGAAATCTCTAGCTAAGATATTTGATTTTTGCTGATGTTCTGCTCCGTTACATGGCTGAGAAGGTAGCAGATGGTTGTAAAAGATTCAGACGAGTATCTTGCTAGGGAGAGAGCAAATACAGCTGGGTGATTTTATCATCTGTACAGCTTCCAAGAATATGGAGAAATGCACCAAAGTGGTTAAAAGGAGGAGCTGGAAGGTTGGAATAAGAGCAGGCATGGTGTGGAGCAGGGTCCCATCTCAAAGCAACCTGGAGGTGTGTTGAAATACTTCACATTACTCTGGATTTCTGACAAATTCTTCACATAATTCTGACTCCATTTATTTTCTAGATTTAGTAGTAGGACAGTCCTTTCTTGATGATACTGGTGCCCCAGGCTTTGGTTCTGCATGTTGTTCAACAGAACCTTCATACAGACACCAAACTTTCTCACAGCAACTTACAGCTTTAGGACTTAATTTAAAATGTGAGGAGCATGTGAGAGGCCAAAAGTCGAAGACTATAGTCTTCAACTATAAAAATCAGGCAAGTTACCAGCGGTGAAGGATTGCCATTAAAAGCTGACAGATAGGTTTGATAGGGAAGTTGGAGGCTGAATTTGCCTGACCTCCAGAAGCAGTAGAAGACACCGAGGAATGTGCGGGGGCTCTGACAAAGCCAGCTGATCCACTCACAAGCGCTAGTTTGTCAGGGCATATTAAACTGGCAAAACAAAAAGCACAGCTGATGGATCTATTAAGAAATAAAACCATTTCTGGATAGTAAAGTGTTGCTTCTTAAAAGGGAGAGACAGCAGGGGTATTGCAGTTTAAAAAGTAGGCAGGAAAGCCAGTACTAATTAAGATCTGTTGGGTAGGCATCAGAAATATCATGAGAGAGGTCAGGAGGTTGTGGAAAACTATACAGAGCTAGTGCAGAGAAGACTGAACAGAGCTGTGAATACAATATTCTGCAGCAGAGAGGGAGATTTTGTGAGGACAAAGTGGGTATGACCTCAGGTAACTGGAATCTTCCCTGGAGCTGCCATTCCCCTGGTGATTCATTTATGCTTGTTTTATGGGTACTCTTCTAGCTCTCCTGTTGATTTCTACCACACTGTTCTCATTTGTGCTTTGCTGATTTGAAACACTTGTGAGTTCTGGGAGGAGAAGAGAAGAGGTACTGATGAGATCCTGTGCTGCAGAGAAAGAAGAAATGCACATGATAGCGACAGCTCACTTACGGTGACCTAGAGCTTTATGGTCGGAACACCTTCAGACATGCCTGCATATCTGTGGAAGGGGGGCAAAGCCTCTGCTGTCTTTCTCTCATAGTACAGGAACATTAAGAGAAGCACCACCTAGAAGTCATATCCTTTGAGATGACTGAGGAACAGCTCAGAGAACAAAGAATATGACAGAAAAGTCTAAAACTACGCAAGCCATCAACAGGAAGTAGCAGTCAGGCAAGCAATAAGCCATGACAAATGCAGGTATGAGAAATAAAGTCATACAGGACTCAGACACCTGGTATGTATCTCAGCAGGTTTTTTTTCAGAACAAACAGCAAATAAACATAAATAAATAGCTCATTTGTGATGTAGTTTAACATATAAAAAGCATAACAACAAAATTTCCAGATGCCAATAACTTTATATTTCTAGCAACTTAAACCACGACACTCACCTGCCTTATATCTATGAGCAGCTTGTTTTATATGACTGTTACTTTTAAAATATTCAACTGATTTTCATGGGAACTAATTTTCAGATACACTTTTCCCAAAAAGCAATCATAAATATTTGGTATTTAGACGGCACAGGTTTTGCTCTCTGACTGTGGACAAAATAAGACAAGAAAAGGAACATTTAGATCACTGGGCCTTTGATTTGCCTACAGAGAAAGCAGAAGTGTTCTGTGCAGTTCAAGCTGAAAATGAGAAATCTGCACAATATCTTATACTATTTCCTTTCTAGGTTTCTGGAACCGAACATTACATAAGATGGCTATTGTTAAAATAATACCTAAAACATATGAAAAGTGGTCTCCACATCCATATTTTTTTTCTCGGAAAGAGGAGTTCATGATTTTGAGTGCTTACCCTGCAAAAATTTAGGTACAGAAACAACAGTAACTATGAAAGTCAGGAAGAGTGTGACACCTCTGAACATAAGGCCCTTACTGTAGCAAGCAAAGGGACAGACCCAGTTCATTCAAGTAACACTGTGCCCATATTCCAAACCCTGTAGGATAAGTTCCATACAAAGTAGATATATTGTATTTCCATACATAATCCTTAAAAAAAAAAAGTCAACACAACAGCTACCAGAAGAATCCCAGAAGCAATGAAAAAGATCTGAAAATCCAAACACACAAAGAGCATTGGATTGCTCTAAGAGTGAGCAAGCTGCTTCCTGAGTGAGGTTCTCCCTTTCTTTCTCCCTCAAAATGGGATTCCCCGTGGAACTGGCAGCTTTGCAGGTTTTGTCATCTGTCAGATTTAGTGCCTTCAAAGGGACTGCTGTACAAGATGTTCGTTGTTGAACAGAATGACTATTAAACCTGCTGATACACACCTTAAGTTAAAAGGTCTCTCTGGAAGACACTGAACAACCCATTGAACATACCTGTCCTGCAAGAAGAGAATCGTCTGGAAGTACTATCAGCGTGTGGTCTAAGCAATGAAGAGTGTCAAATATTGACATTTTGGAAGAGCCCAGGCTGAAGAACTGTACAGAGACATAGACCACCAGCCTGTCTGGTAGAGCCATGTTTGATAGGGATTGAGTTATCTGAAGTACATCCTGCTCTCTCCTTACTTATGGGAGTTATCAAAACAATAAATATGTATCTTCAAATTTGGATAATTATTTTGGTATGCATGAAATCGCTGTTGATGTCATATTGCCAAAGTATGAAGAACAGGTGGAAGCATTTTCATACAAAGTAGAGTTCAGCAATCAGTAACTAGGCAGACTGTTTTGTTTAATTTAAATATTAACAGAGACATGCATTATTAGATCTTCTATCCTATATGAAATTCTTCTTATGTCAGGATTACAGAATTTCCTAATGAAATTAATTGCATATACATTTGAACGATGCATAGGTTGTTTTTTTTTTTTTCTTTGAAAAAAGGATTCCCAAGAAATGGGAAGCCTGAGCAGTGGCAGGAACAGCAAAGTGAAAAGAACCTCCTGATAAGCTATTTGTTGATTTTAGGTTTTGCCTTCAGCTGTGACAGCTGGAAGAGTTTACTTTCTTGAAATTGAATATAGACTCCTGGCAGAGGATTGTCAGTACCTTCTACAACAAGGAGAAAAATAAGAGAAATTGAATAGACAAAATCCAAGTATGCATCTTTCTGAGTTTATTTCAAAACTGTCTTGTTCTGAATGTATCTGAAGAGACCATCATGTAACTGATTTTGCCAGGTATGTAATGTACCATAAGCAAAAAATGATTAGTGCAGGCATCTCTGGAAACCAATATTTCTCGATAATGTTTACAACTGGTTCTCCACCTGCAAAAATTCTATTAAACCCATGTTTTTAACTATTAGCTTTTTCTCCTACTTTGTTGCAAAGTGGGGTTCACAGATTATTTTTCCCCCCCTTGAAAACCACAGTCACAGGAAGAAATGGAGTGATGCAGAGGAACTACATGGAAAGAAACCTTGTCAGGGCAGGCAAGAAGAGGCAAGGAGAGGCTCATCTCCTGGTATTTTCACTCCAACCTGCCTCCTCTTTTTCCTTCTAGAATGACAGAGCCATGTAGATTTTTTTCAGCAAGCCATCTATTCAACAGTTTTAGCCCTCCTTCCTGTTGGCAAATGATCCATGGATTCCTTTTGATTTTCATTAATTTGGTGGTTATTCAAATATACTGAATGAATGGTTTATGCAAATGTGACTGTTGCTTTGAGTGTTTGCTCATTATTCATGCTGTGTGATTGATTGTCTAAGTCGCAGGGTATTGTTTCTGCTCCAGGAGTGGAGAAGCCCTACAACCAAAAGGAGCTTTCAAGACAGCCAAACACCATCAGAGCTGCTCTTCACACAAACATCAGTTATTACCAGTGTCTAAAACATTTCCCCTTTGTGCAAAAGAAAAAGTGATATAAACAAAGCCAAGCCTTCTGATATACAAAGCAAGGGGAAAAGGATAATTAAATGAGTCTGCTAGCTCTCCCCTACACAAATGTTCATGATTGTGCAGCACTCACCCAGGAACAATCTTTGAAATTATTCAAATAGTCATTTGCAAATACATAAAAATAATTTGTCATGTAGGAGATCTTGAAAGAAAATGTCTCTGAGACTTAGTGATTTTGCTGAGCTGATAAATTAAGCTACCTTAAATTCATGTTCTTTCATAGATGATTTCCATCATAAATAACATGATAATATCACCTATTTTGTATGTTCACAAATCATCTATTAATAGACTGCAAATAACTTGAACATATTTCTTCACCATGTATTGACAGCCAGTCACTGACAAGGGCATACACTGAAATCAGAAGCTCTTGAGAAAGAGAGGCCAAAGTAGTCAAGTATGTCTTTTGTAAAGAAGTCCATTGCTTAAACTCAAGGTCATGTATATGTGATCTGAATGCCGAATGGAAGGTACTTCAATCTGTTCTTCCTCAGTCTTCCCTCTTGTTAACCCTTACAAAGTAGCTACACTTGTGTAGGCTTTTGGTTAAAAAAAAAAAAAAAAAGCATCTAGTATGTGTTTTGCCCACTTTATCATGAAGATTAATAGAAACTGGAAGACTATGCCGGGGAAGGGATTATTCTATACATTAGTATGTATGGAGACAGAATCCTGGGTCAGATAAACCCTTAGCATGACCCCTGAAGTCATTCTTTTTGTTCATTCAATATTTTTCCATGTAAGGGTGGTTTAGAGTACTTCCTTTCTCTGAAAATGTCTGTCCACCTCTATGAGTACTGTGTTGCTGTCTTTAAATATTACATGTGATTTTTTTTCCTATCTTTTTACAGTGCCCTTACATTATACCATAGACAGCATGAGAGCACGTGGGAACAGATTCAGAGCAACACAGCTCCCAGAAATCTGGCATTTCCCAATTCTCTAGCATTAGCCTTTCCTTTTTTTAAAAATTTTTTTTAAAATCAGTTGAATATTTTAAAAGTAATAGTCATATAAAACAAGCTGCTCATAGATATAAGGCAGGTGAGTTTCATTTTTTTTCCTCCAAATAATATTCTTAAAGCAAGTGCTGGTACATACTCTTATAGTCAAATGCATTGAAGGTCTTTTTAAAGTAATGTGAATACTGCACTTCAACAGGAGATTTGCCCTTCCTATTACCTCTGTTCTACCCCATTTTTTCTCTTCCTGCCCCTTTATCACACCCCTAAAGAGTGACCTTGTGGCACCTTTCTGCAGTCCCTCTCTGCATCAGCTGACCTTTACTAATTTATCTTGAAGCTGCCTCTATCCTCTGCTCTTTCTCCCTGCTTCAAAATCTGTTTCTGTCCTGCTGTCTTTATAGCAAAATCTATCGATTCCTATAGAAAATCCATGTCGTTACTTCCTTCTTCTGACCTCTGTTTACTGATGAGTTTAGGAGGAACAGGAACTTTGTACATCTGGAAAGCACCCGCGGCACTGGGGAGATTCTCAAGAAACAAAACAATAAAAACAAGAGGCCCAAGCAGTGTTTTGAGAAAACACTCGAGTTTATGTGAGCCAGCAATGCACTGAGAACAGCTATTGCTCCTCCCCTAAAAGAAAATCATTATCCTTACGTGTGAAATGTGTTTCTTCTTCTACACTTAATAACTTTAGCCTCTAATCTTTTATCTAGATCTCAAAATGTTATATCTGCAGCATCACAGTTCTTTACTTCACCCAATGACTGAACTTTCTGATCCCAGACATTTAATCTCTGTATGTAAGCATATCAGACCGGCTTGGAAAATGGGAATTGCAAATCACATTCTCCAGAATAGAAGCCAAAGTCTCCCATTATATGAGCAACATGATTCTTTGTTTTATCTGAAAGGACAGATAAAAAGCAACATATCAATTAATATTGTCCTCTAATTTCCCAAAGGAAAATTAGTACACATAATTCTTCACGTGTTTATCTAAAAAAGGTCAGATCATTCCCTGGTATCTTCCAGCACAATTCAGTTGATGAGATTAAGGCCATGCTGATTTACACCAGCTAAGAATTTTGCCCCTGTGTTTACTAACACTGCTGTGGTATTATTCTTCTGTCTGTTGACTTTTCATTAGTTAACTAATATGCGATTTATTTTGATGAATAGTACAACTGCCTTCAATTTGCTCTTGTAATTAAAGTACGTGATCAACCACTTGTTATTCAAAAGCATAATGAAATGTTAAGGTCTGTTTAAGAAAAAAACCACACTTTGCTTGTACATTAGCACGTGGAGGCATTTGGAAAGCTGCAAAGATTTACAGAAAACAATTTGGAAGTCCATATAAACTAAGTACTTTGCACAGGTATATTATAGAGCTCTCTTCCATTTCCCAACAAGAGCGGTGACTCTGTAATAGAAGTAAAAGCATAAAAGCATTAAAGTTTAGGTGGCCATGAAGTACACATTCGCTGCACAAGTATTCCCAACATTAATTAAAATGCACTGCAGATCTGACTGGAAAAAATATTAACCCTATTCTAAGGCTGATAGAGAGAGGAACACTGAATTAAGTTAAACTAATGATTTCTTTATTTTACTGGTATATTGCATTTAAATATTCCTACTGAATCCCAGCCTGTGTGAATAACTGAAATCATCACACGTCAGAGACAGGCTGGTTCTGTGGCATTTCTACCTAGGTCTGAAGCAGGAGAGATTACCTCATGAGGGAACCTGTTCCTAAGTAAACTGCAGGTAGATAAAATATTCTCAGGAGACTAATCTCTGCACTTAACTTCTTTTTGCTTAACCTCAGAAACATCTAAACTTCATCTGTCACTGCCCTAACATTTTCTTGAGAAGACGAAAAGTACTGCATCCTTATATTACAGTATCACAAAGAGAATGGCCTTGAAGTGTGTGCGATAGATATGCTTTTAGATATGGGTAAAGATAACCAAAGATAAACCAGGGCTTACCCTGCCCAAACATTTATGGGAAAGAGTAAACTGTTTAAAAGGCCAATATAAATAACAGGCAAAAATTATTGTTTGCATTTTTATGTTGTGAACTAAACCATGAAAAACTAAGCAACTTGCTTAGAGACACATAGAATGTGATTCTTGATCTGATGCTGCTTGCAACAGACCAGTGCTTTACCCAGAGTTCATTCATGACCTCAGTGTAAAGCTCAGCCCTTCCTTTCTCATTCTTTTGCTAGAAAAAGTTGAGAGAAACTATTGGAAAACTGGTAAAAACATTTGTAGAAAATCCATTTCAAAATGACCAAGTAATACATAACAGTGATCTTCATTGTACTGTCACAATTTGCTAAAATTCTATTGAAAGTTTATGATTTAACAAGTGTTCTTCATTTGGAAAGGAACAAACATAAGAAATTCTTTCATGGAGCAAAAAGATGGAAACAATTTGCAGCTTCCAAAACATGAGGTTCTGGCCAACAGAGAAGTACACATCAGGCACACGTACAAAAGGGTTCTAGGACAATGATTTTTAGTAGAGGTGCTCATGTGAGCAGCAGTAGCCACAGGAAAGCAAAAACTAGAGATAAAGTGAAGGTAATGGACTGAAAAAGGAGCGTAGCTCTGAAGAACAGTCTAGAAAGAGTACCATCTGGGCAGAATTATATCTAAAAGATGTTAGCAAAGATATACGCCCTATTCTATTCTTTCTATGTTTAGGAAAATGGGATTTTCTGCATTTTTTTAAATAAAGGTTTTTGGATCTTTTGTTCACCACCAACCAGCAGAAATTTGACTTTTCTAAAAAGGGATAACAGTTCTTGTTTGCTAGACAAGCATGGTTAGTTTGTCTCAATTAACTGTTTAAAAAATAAATAAGGTTTTTCATATGATTTTATATCACAAGAGTAAAGTCTGAAGACCTGGTAATAAATTTAGGCCTAAATTTTAAACAGCAGAAGACTAAAGTTCAGATCTTAGACACATATTAAAACATGTAAATAAACTGAGTGATTTAAGAATAAGCAATTTCAAATTAATAAATTCAACAGGTAACTCAGCACTTCTAAGTCAAGATACCTTCAAAAGTTTAACACTGAGATCTGACTTTTAACATGTCAGCATTTTTTGCCTCAGAAAAGAACCTCTTTTTTCCAAGTAACTGCATATCTTTGCTAGACTCACCCTTAGAGTTGTGCCATAACTTTTTGGGTAAGAAGTCACTGTCCTGTGTTGAAAGGAAGTTCACGCACTGGGCTGTTTCAAACTGGCATTCAGAGCAGCTGAAGAATGCTACAGAAAATACGAACGCCTTGAGATATTGTCCAACCCTGATCTTACATATCAGAGTTGCTACCCTAACATTGGCGAGAAAATTTTCTGCCAAATACATTGATCTCAGCCTTCAAAGACTCTTCCCAGCTTAATTTTGAGGGCTCAATGTGCCTAGATAAGGCCTGGATTACTTAAGCTTAAGATAAACCTTTAAAGAAATACAAATCTTCTCAAACTCAAAACCAATACTGATTCTGAATTTCATCCCCCTTACAGAATTTGTTAAAGAAAGGTCAAACTAAGGCTCTATGCATTGACTCAGTAGGGCAGCACAAAATATGGATCCTCTCCACCAAAATAAAAAACTAAGTTCAGGCACCAGTCACAGTATATGTTTTCTACTTCAGGTGCAAATAATATCTCACAAGCCTATTTCCAAAATCTGATGTTGTCAGTTCTGAACCACCCAGATTTACCTATAATTTATGACTCCTGGATATTCATACTTCTTTGCTGTCCAAAGCATAGAACTTGCTTCTTTTTTTTTTTTTTCTCCCTTGCTCACTTGAAGTCAGCAAAACTCACGTAATGCCCACATGACAGTCTTAAGGACATAATCTCTCTCCAAATTAATTTACATATCCATCTACTTTTGGTTTTCCTCTGTCATCATTCATAAGCTTTCTCTCCCATCTTTCATTCTTCCCTCTTTTCCACTTTTAATCTTTTTATTTTTTTAAATTTTGCTCATTTCTCTTTATTGCTGAATGTTTTACATTTTTTCTTTTTTCTGTCTACATTTTCGTTTGTTCCATTTTCTCCTCAGTCTTTCAAAATATTTCAGCCCTCTTCCAAACTGTCTTTTATCCTACTCCTACCTCTACTTTTTGACTCTGTTCCTTTCAACCCATTTTGTCCTGTTCTGTTATCCATTTGCTTTAGGTTTCTTTTCAACAGCTCTGACTTTCTCAAAATGTTTTCCGGGAAATACCTTAGACATCCTCACAATGTTTGAGCTAAGATGATGTCCTCTCCACAGATGAAACAGCAACATAAAAAAATGGACTGGAGATCAAAAGCTCCCAAAGATATGCCCTCTGTTAAAAAGACTTCTAAGTATCCAGAGGAATTCCTAATTAAAATAAGAACTACTTTTGCACCTAAAATGATGTAAAATTCCATTGTTGATTAAGTAGCTCTATGTTGCACTAAACAGACTTAGTGCTATGTCCTAATAATATACGTTTTGCTGTCTGTGAGAAAAGAAAAGCAACATTAGACAGCAGCTGAAATACTCCAGGGAAACACCAGTTAAGGGACTGTCTGGTCTGATGTTCTCCACAGATTTGAATACAAAATGAACATCAAATTATAATCCTACTGAAAGAAAAAAAAAATGGATAAACCAGAACTAATAATGCCTAAACATCAAATTCCTTCAACACATCCAGACACAGAGAGATTAGTTTTACTGTAACAACAATAGTATATATGCATGCATATATGCTTGGTCTGGCTCTTACAGAATACAGTATTTAATAGTCCAGGAGACACAACGTACGTGCTGTTCTAATTGCACTTTGAAGACATCCTTTTTGGTTTCTGCCAGGAGCACAGAACACAGCTTGTGCATATTATTTACTACCTGATTAGTTCCATACATGTGCTTTTAAGGCAGAAGGTCTCTAATGCAGCACTGGCAATCCTTACAGCAGCAAATCTGGCACTCAATATTGTCAATGCTAGCTAAAAAAAGATAGAATAATAATATAGAAACTGACTTGCCTTTTTGTGTGTTGCCTGAACCGGAGACATTACAAGACAACTCTTTTCCAAAGTAATCATTAACGTTTATGAAAGTGTTTCAATCTGGCTTAATCTGGCTTGAAAACATGATTTACAAACAAAAACATCATTCCAGCCTGGCTATCTATAATAGGAAATTTCATGTAGACACCCTTCTGGCCCAGCAACAGAGCTATAGCATGGCCATACTACACTGTTCAGGCATTTCCTTTCTCTTTTAACACATTCTTCACCGATATTCTTTTTGACCCATTTCAGCAAAGCACTGGTTTAAGTTTAGTTGCCTGAAGATCCCTCTAGAGCTGGATGTGAAAGCCTAACTCCAACATCCCCACCTGTCTCCTCACCTTGTTCTTTGTTGCTGTTTATCCTTTACAGTCACCTCAACTTCTCCTCTTCAGACTTGCAGAAAATCCAATAGGATGGCAGTGAGTGGCCAAAGCACAGGTAAAGTGCAGGCTGACTGATTTCAGCTCCAGTTTGGGATAGTGTTTCAGCACATGTTCAGCTTTCTGGTGATACGGTGACTTTCCTAGACAAGAGAAAAATGTGACCTAGCCTGTTAGTCATTTCTACTGGTTCTGACGGACTCATCATCATTAGGACCAGGTCCCTCTACAGCAGAGGTTGTCATATACTGGGATTTTCCCAGTAAAATATTTGACTTGTTATTATTCCTTTATTAGACTACTTATATTTTTTAAAGCCATGTCTCCAATGATCTGAGAAGAACATTAGTGGAAATGGGTTAAGGCATGTGTGAAGGATATCTAAGCTATTTGGGATTTCTCTGGGTATCCCTTTTAATTGTTAATATGTACATGGCGACTACATCCTCATGAGGTAGATATAATAAGCTAAACAAAAGTAAGTTTTTCTTAAAGGTGCTTAAGACCAGCATACACTATGTGCAGCCAAGAGGAAAGGAAATACAACCTATTTGCTAGAAAACTTGAAGTAGCCTCACATTAAACAAAAAGAGAAACAATCAATCCACATTTAAAGTTCCAGTGATGAGCAATTCTGTGCTAGCAAACAATGGTATATTCACCCCTTTCTTCACACTGCTTCTTTCTTAGGAATAGCTAGCACTTATTGATTATTATTAGAGGGCATTAGAGGAACACATGGCTAAAACAGCAACAGTGGCAACAGGCAACACTTGCCTGTTAACTTTTCTTAAAGACCCTGAAAGCACTATATGAAGTGTCATTTGTGGAGTCTGTGGTTTTCCCTACCCAGCACTACTGCAATATGAGGATTGCAGACTTTGGGGCATGACGCAAGCTGGCTCGCATCAGTGAGGCAGATCATGAAGGAGGAGACTGCACCCATGACTGAAGGATGCACGTGTGAGGTGCACGTGCCGATACCACTGACAGTCACCAAACACATGTGCCACAAGGCAGGAACTGGCCCTGGCCCCAGGCAGCATCTGGCTGGAGATGTTCCCAGACTGCTGCCAAGCCCCAGGGCAAGGCTACCGCTCTGCAGCATGCTGGTGGCATCAAAGTGGTGGCAGAGCAGGTGGGCACAGAATAGCTAAGAAAAAATGAGACACCACAGGTTGTCTCTGATCTTTCCAAGGAGGAGAAAGACAAGCCCTGTGGGGCCCAGGCTGACAATGAGGGCCTGGCACCAGCTGTGGCTTTTGGCCTGACAAAGCCCAACACAAAGCTTAAAGTACAATGTACAATATGGAAAGGTTCTCAGATATTTAAAACACAGAGGTAAGGGAACTACAGGAGGTCAAGAGAGAGCGGCATTTGATTCACACTTCTGCTAGGTTAACTAAGGCAGCTCCCTTACTCATTTGCTCGTTTTCATAATACATGCATTAGTGCAGCTTTATTAACAATGGCAAGTTTCTACATACTCTTTTCACTGCTGTTGTCTGTAGGCGTTTTAGAAGACAGAGGAAGATAGTAGAATTACTGATTTTAAAATCTCTGGTTTTGAGAGCTGGAGAGCTCACAATTTTCTGTCCATTCATCCCCTTCTCTCCTCCTATCTATTCAGTGGAAAATACCAGCCATACGCACTGCGATCCATCCTACGGCAGAAAGATGTGTCAGCTATTGATGGCAGATGTTATGTTAATGTGTTTAAAACTACACACTGTATCTCCACCAAATGTTGACATAGTTGTTGAAAGACACCAAGTGGCTTCAAAAAAATGGGGCTGTTGGGGGCGGGTGGGCAAGGTGTCTAAAAAGCATTGAAAACTTAAACCTGATTCCAATGTAGACAGCAACAGGAGAGAGCTGGCGTGTAATAAAATAGGTGGGGGTCTTTGTCTAGATCTGCAGTGTCAGGAAAATATATGTACCTACATATCCCTGTGTTAGCACCTAGAACTTTGCTCTGGCTATGAACCATGCAAAAACAGCACTGGAAATGTTGTCATCCCCAAAATGAGCCTAGCATTAAACCTAACAGTCTACAAGCAAATGTCAAACAGATGGTGAAAGCACAAGGGAGCAATGAACACTGGAATAAGCAGTGGCCAGAAGACATCAGTGCCTAACTACTATTAAAGTTTTTTGTTGGCACCACAGCTGTGACGTTTTCAAAAGATATATTTTTTTAAAAGATCTGCACAGAAGCCTTCTGAAGTTTGCCCTTCCCATGTATAATGGAGAACATATGACACTGTTTATCCACAAATCTGTCAAATGGGCAGTGTCATGGTACCATGAGTACAAGTTAGCCTTGTACATAAGTGCAGAAGCTAGCTGTCAGTCCCCAGACGGATGTGAAATACAATGTTCAGAGTATGGAAAGGCTCTTCACTGGGACTTGTTCATTGCTTCACCAGGCAGACAAAGCTGCTTTATCCCTCAGTAAGAGACCACTTGCTAATAGTTTAGCTAAGTGCATGCCATGACTGCCCTTGCTTTGCCTTTAGCATTTCCAAACAAGGGAGGAGGGTTAACAGTTGAGAAGAAGGTCAGAAATAAGCATGTGTGCACAACTCAAACACATCTCCCACAAATCCAGCAAAGGTTCTTAAGAACAAGATCCTTGACCGGTGGTTTCAAGGTAGCTAGCTAACACCATGGACTTCAGCTTCTACAGCAGGGTGGTCTATAAAACTAAGAAGCTCAAGCTTTTTCCTGGTGCTCAGCATCCAGATACCTTTCTCAGAACTGTGTACATTAGTGAAAAAAAACTCACACACAAAATTGTGTCTGTCCATTAAGCTGCATGAGCTGGTAATGCACAAGCTGTATGCAAGTGTATTCTGGTAACATCTGTTGGCTAGGTAAGATTCATGGCCTGGTTAGGTTAGGAAGAAGACTGTGCACTGAACCTGAAGTCAAGACTCAAGTTTGTGATAACAATACAGTCTGCTTGATTTGTGCTGTTCTTTGCCTTCTCACTAAACTCATATTCCGTTTCTGAATTTACCCCCAGCAGTTTTGGAAACATACTGGAATTTCTTGTGATTGTTTATTTCAGATAAAGAAATTGAGTTGCAGAAAATAGAAATAGTATTCTTTCACTTAAGCATGTGCCTTATTTGGAAGACATAGTCTGAGCAATAAAACAGTTTAGAAATGGAGTTTGCTTGGTTCATCCAAGTAAATTTGAATGTTTGGCCTGGAAAAGCAGCCATCATCAGTTTAGGACAGCATGGCACTGTCTACTGAGGAGTAATGACTGCAAAGTTGGCTAAATTAGATATGATGAACCAGACTGAAGCTGCCAGTGAGTTCATTAAAGCACACCATGCAAAACTCTGCCTAGCCAGAAGAGCTGATGTGGCTGGAAACAAAAAGCATAGCTAGTTCAGGTCAACCAGAAAAAAAGTCTGTTGGGACAATCTCTTCTTTGGACACATCTGGCAACCTGGACATTTCTGTCCATGTCCTGTAGCTGCACAGCATGAGAAGCTGGAAGAAAACACAGAGAAACAGGAGCTTGAAGCCACTTTATAGAAAAAAGCAGATGAATCTGAACACAAGAGCCAACTGCAATTGTGGGGACAGGAAAAAGCAGCCGGAACAAGAAAAAGAAAGAAGGAAGCCAAGCAAGGGGAGAAAACTGAACTGTTGCAGAGACAGCACCCAATATCCCAGAACCTGCCGGCTGACTGCACTGTCCACCTTTGAGATCTGTATGCTCACCTTCTCTAAGATTGTTCCTTTACTGTGGAGTCTCTCATTTGTTATATGCTAACAGAGGTAGCAGAAAAACCACTAGATACCCATTTTGATTTTTAAGTACACATGAGGAGGACAGGAGGGACAGTGGTAGTTATTCTCAGGACTCCAAGCCCAGATGTTGTGCCAGATGTTTGAAGAAACACTGTTGTTAAAATTTCAACAGATTCATCTGAAAGCAACTGTCTTGGAAAAATATGCTCCAAGAAAAGAGGGGATAAAAAAAGCTATACACAAGAAGAAAACTATCACAAAAATGAATTACTAAATGGAAACCATTGGAAATTTTTCAATCAAATGCTTTCTCTGTGATTCACTGATTCATAGAAATGAAACCTTTCACAGTATGACTATGACTAAGCATTTTTCAGAGAGAGGCACCCAGGTACAGTGCAGACCTCGTGAGCAGACAGGAGAGAAACCCATCCTGCAGTACTTAATATTGCAGACATAAAAATTACCGAAATTCAGCCCATTTGCTCTGGGCTCATATTTCTTATTAAGCACCCTCACCAGCAGGCTATGCAGCAAGAATTTTACCTTCTTTTCTTACAAGTACTCCATGTGTGTGTGGACACACATGCACACATGAAAACCCCAACAGAATATATGATCTTTTCCTCATGTGGCATAGGAACAATCTTCTTATATCTCAAAAACTTCAGAGGCTGAGGAAAAACATTTTCTACCCAATTCTACTAATAAGTTAAATAAAACTAATAATCATATCTATTAAGCACTAAACACCTATTTAGCTCTTCCAGTTAACTGGTCTGGAACACATCTAAATTAAAGCAGGCTAGTGCAAATATATTAATTCAATAACAGTAACATGAACATCCTTGTAAATCAGAGCTGATCAGGTGCCAGGCAGGCTTGCAGATATTTTGCAGCTTTCACCTTTTCTTTGATCATGTTAGCGTGAAAAAGAGAACTCATATATTTGACCTTATGAAGCAGCCTTCGTACGTAAATGTGAAGATTTCTAAGTAGAGAGAATAATTTTCATTAAGATGAATTTGCTACTAATGGTGTACAAAATACATCATATGGGTATTTCCTCAAGGG
Source organism: Strix aluco (assembly GCF_031877795.1). Taxonomy (NCBI): domain Eukaryota; kingdom Metazoa; phylum Chordata; class Aves; order Strigiformes; family Strigidae; genus Strix; species Strix aluco. The sequence goes on from NC_133931.1 coordinate 157,089,894, forward strand.
TGAAATATTTTTAAGTCAGCGCAAATCAAAGAAAACCGCTGTAAATGTTCCTGTTTGGCATGGTAGCTGGGATTTCTTCAATCACATGGAAAAACTATAATTGGTATGAAAGGGTGTGGAGAACTACATGTATTTTAACACACACCTCTCACACATGCTCCCAAAAGTTTTTAAAATGTAAGTGTACATTTTATAAATGTATATACTGAGAGAAAACAAATTCTTCCAGCTTTGTTTTTGCATATTTAGAACAAAACCACAATTATATCTCTGAAATTCCAAAAGCATGAACAAGATCATCATCTTAACAGTGAAAACGTAATTGTGTTTACAGAAAAATACCTTTTCTTACCTTATATCTATTTTGTATGTTATATTTTCTTTATATCTTAGGAAAGCTCACAGTTGTTCTTTCATGCCATTCAATGATGAAAGAAGGTAGCATGCAGTGGTTTAAGACATTTAATCCAAGCTTAACAACTTATCTCCTATTTCTAATATTGTTAATGAGTAGTCTGTCAGGTAGCAGAAAAATATCTTTACAATTAGAGACTTGACTTCAACCTAATTTTCTTCTGCAGGATGTTGTAGATCTGACCTGAAATCAATGGCATTATGATGTAATAATTTAAAAGTAGGGTAAGAGAAAGTTTGAGTCAAATGTAGACAGATCTTTTGAAGGAAGGAAAATATAACAGTACTAGAACAGTGAGTTTTTTATAAGTCATTTTATTACTCACCTTTGAGAAAAATAAAAGCCCTGGAAGGTTGTAGGGTGACTAAAACTGAATCACAAGAAAATTAATTTAGGACTGAAAGAATCTGGAAAGTTAATTCTTTGTCTACATTACAAATTCAACCATGTGAAGAGAAACTTAGATGGAACAGATGCATGTCCTGGCACGACGTCCATTTAGCCATTTTATTCTTTTTCAGAAAAGACTGAAGACAAATAAATGTTCTCATGGCTCAAAGTTAAAAAAAAAAAAATAAATAAATCCCTAAATCCTTTCATTTGCTTAAATGCGCCATTTTTAGAGCTAGCTGAAAATTTCCAAATCAGGCCTCACAAATATTTGTTTACATCCTGAAATCATACTTTGTTCCTTTCTCCTGTTTTATTCTTTGCCCATGAACATTCACACTTGCAAATTTTTGCCACTTAACTTGGTTGAAATCAGTCACCAGATCAGTGACATAATATACAGTACATAAAGACATAAATACCAGTACATAAATACCAGTTCTCCTGCATCCTAGTTCATGTTTCTCTCTTTTGTTCTATGCTATCTTCCTATAATAAAAGGCTGAAATAAGTTTTTTCAAATAACTAGTTTGAAATCAGTAAGAAAAGAAGAGAGACATTCAGAAAGAATAAAGCGATCAATTATACTGGATAAGTTTGGGACAACAAATAATTTCATCAGCATATCCTGTCTGAGTATACAATTTCATTTGAATGGTGATTGATAAAGGAACTTGGGCATCAGTCAGCATACAGGACCCTGCAGCAATAACATTTCTTTTTTCCATCATTGAAGATAGCCCTATTTCCTACAGTGTTTGTGTTTCAGCAAGACAGAATTTTTCTCCAACAATAGATTCTTTAAAACTGTGCAAGTTCTCACAGATGCCCACCATAAATGAACTAGAATATACTTGATAATCACATTTATTTGCTACAAGTCATGTTTGTGATTACCTCTCCTGCCAGGCATAGTGTAAGAATATGTTTAGCTACAGATTTGATGGAGGCAGCCAGTTTTCTGTAACAAAGGGCTTTTTTCCTTCCCAAATTCTGTTTTTAAAAGTGGCTGGCATTGTACAACAAAAGCAATTGTGGCAGAATGAAAGTTTCTGCTTTTTATCCTCATTTCTATTCACCTGTCTGCAAAACAATCTAAATTTTCACTGCAATTCTCCTTGACATTTCCCTTATCTATTTTCCTTTCTCATTAGTCCGCCTCATGAGAAAATATGGGTGCAGAATACTAAATCAACTTTATGGTCAACACATCTGGTGCATATTGACAGACAGATTGTCCCCATACGTAAGTCTTGGGTTTGAGGATTTTTTCACCAGAAGCATAAGAACATGTTCTTCCTGAACTGGAATATGTTCAAGAAAAAACTTTGTAAATAAAAGACTGTTATTCACCTAAAAGGAAGCAGGTGGCATCATTATAGCAAAGCAATGTAAACATACAAAAGAGAAGAGAAAGATGTATTTTCTATCCTTTTTCTGAATATCTGGTTGGCTGGTTGATTTGTCTTACCTTTTCAATTATATACATGAAGTGATTTTCATTAAGAGACATCCCAGGAGGAATTGGTCTATGTCTAAGCACTTGCAATTTTTTTCATTTTGCCAAGGAGAACAGAGTATTGCCAGGGGTCAAGACCAAGAATCAGGATTTGTGGCTTCAGTTTCTAGGGACTGACTCCCTTGATCAATGTGTTCAATGGGATGGGACTCTGATCTCAGCTTCAGTTCACAGATGTTTCCATGATACAGATAAACAGAATATGAAATTGAATGTATTTATACACTGTGTATCACTAAGTGTCCCATATTATGATCTTCATGACCCACCTGTGGGATAGAGGGGCTTATGCTCCTCATTTGTCACCCAGGAAACAGAAACCATATGACTTGTCTGCAGTCATACAGAAAGTAAGAAGTAAAGAATAGGAGTGGTCTTTCCCTGCTGAAGAAAATGAGCCTCCCTGCTGCAGTGAGCCCTAGACCTTGACAAGGGCACCATCCATATTCAGATAGAAGATTCCAGCAAAACTGGTGGCACCCACAGTAAATGTGACTGCTGCTTCTCTACTGCTGGCAGTTTTCTCCAAACATGGTGCAATATGTTGGACCACTTTGAAAAGTTCCTATTAGCTGCCAGCAAGAAGAAGAGATGCATCCAAGGTCCTCAAGGTTTCACAGTTCAGCTGCAAATAGGATATAACAAGAGAATTTAGAACAACAATAAAATAATAGAGAAGAAGAGAGAGGGGCAAAGAAGGCAGAGCAAACTAGTGTTTCTAGCATTATGTAGTGATTTGCTTTAGCACCTGCTAGTCCCAAGTTTTAGATATCTCTCTGCAGAAACTTGCAAATACAAACATGATATCAGATATGAGTAAGTGAATATGGATGCCTTAATTAGATCATTCTCTTCTCTCACTCGCAAAGGTCCAATACAATGATTTGAACCCTACAGGAAATCCAAATTCATAGAATCACAAAATGGTTGAGGTTGGAAGGTACCTCTCAAGGTCATTTTGTCTAACACCTTGCTTAAGAAGGGTCATCTAGAGCTGGTTGCTCAGGACCAGTCCAGGCAGCTTTCGAATATCAGATGGAGATACCTGCACAGTAAAAATATGTTTCCTGATGTTCAGAGGGAACCTGTGCCCATTGCCTCTGGTCCTGTCACTGAGCACCACTGAAAAGAGCCTGGCTCCATCCTCTTTGCACAGTCTCTTCAGGTATTTCTACACATTGATGCGATTCCCCTTCTCTTCTTCAGGCTAAACAGTCCCAAGTCTCTCAGCCTTCCCTCACAGAAGAGATGCTCCAGTCCCTTAATCAACTTTGTGGCCTTTTGCTGGACTCTCTCCAGTGTGTGCATCTCTTTCGTACTGGAGAGCTAAAACCAGACACAGCACTCCAGGTGTCACCTCACCAGTGCTGAATCTGGTGGCGAGGGAAGGGTCACCTCCCTTGGCCTGCTGGCAACACTCCTACTAATGCAGCCCACGACACCATTTGCCTTCTCTTCTGCAATGCAACATTGCTGGTTCATGTTCAAGTTGGTGTCCACCAGGACCCCCAGGTCCTTTTCTGCAGAGCTACTTTCCAGCTGGTCAGCACCAATATGCCAGTGCCTGGGGTAGTTCCTCCCCAGCTGCAGCTGCAGGACCGCGCTTCCCTTTGTTGATCTACTGTTGAACTAAAAATAAGAAAGAAATTCTTGAAGTCGTTGGAATCCATAATTATTCGATTTTGTGTAAGTCCACCAAAATGTTGTTTATGAAGGCAAACTCTAATCATTTCTCTTTATAGAAAGAAGTCTGTATTTCAGAACAGTAGAAAATCTAAGGTCAAATATAACCGCCACTTCAGAAACAAATATTGACTTCATTTGCCTGAAACAACTCACAATTTAGATATCCATTAATTTTAATAAGCTCAAAGACTCTAGAAAGAGATTTATTACGCTACAAATTTTTTGTTCCACAAAAATACCAATTTGTCAAGATTCAAAGATGAAAAATATCACCTTATGTTTAATTTGACAGGACACAGATGAAATAGCTTAATTTCAGCATTAATGTGCATAATTTTCTGATTTTCAAGACCCAAAACATCCTCACTCATTGTCTGCAACTTTTTAAAGAGCAGTATTTTTTAGGAGACTGCTAAAATGATTTGTTAATTTACCCAAGCAGTGGACAAAAGTTTCTGACCCTAAGACTTGCCTTTCATGATTTTAATCTGTCTATGACATTCTAATGTCCCAAAGTAAGACCCTTAGTCCCTTGACCCCCTTGACCCCATGATGCCGTCAACATCATTTCACAGACTTATTTCACTTCCAAATCTGCCACAAAGCTCTGGGAAGGCCTCAAGGGCTCAGAAGCCAAGCTGTAGTTATCTGTCATCTTAGCAGACTCTTTCTCACTTTAAAATCAATCTTTGGTTGGATGTAACTTGTGTAAGCAGCAATCACAGCCTTCTTCCAATGTTTATTGCTCTCTGTCTACTCACCATAGAGCCAGACTGGGAAACTGAAGAAGTATGCCAGTGAAGTATATTGAAAGAATGTAAAACAGAAGTGGACAAGAAAACATGCACCTCGTTATTCAATACATACTTTTAGACTGAAGTCAAATGCATCCAAAAGTCATCTGCCATTTTAATTTCCTACAAAGAGTACCTCAAAGTTCATAGACTAATTTTTAAAACAAACAAATACAAAGTCACCTACAGATACACTATAATTTAAGTGTGACAGATCTACCAGAGTTGATAAGCATGCCATTTCATAGACCACCCCAATTAGGAGTGGAAGGGGGTTTTGGGTGACTCAGATATTCTGTGTCTCTTCTTCAACACCAGTGGGATTTGGTAATGCTCAGCAACTTGGAGGAGATGCTCAGCCCTTTGCAGGACTGAACCTATAATTATCAGTAGACAGAAACATTGGTAAGTCAATGTTTAAAAAATACATATGTCAGTGTGATTTGTATAGGTGTAGCTGTTCACAGAACACGTCAGAACTGTACCTTAAATTCTCAGAGTTAATACAGTTATTCAGATACTAGAAATGGCAGCGAATTTAGCATACAAGTATGCATGTTGTCTGAGTAGGACAAGAGGGGAGAAGAATAGGGAGAGGGTGAGGATAAGGAAAAGGGAAAAAGGAGAGCTGAGCAATGAAAAAAAGGGAGAAAGAATATTCCCATAGGCCTAAAGAGGAAAGATGAGAAAGATGCAAAGAACAATTTAAAGAGCTGGAAAAAATACAGTTGTATGTTGACAGCTTTGTAAGACCATGAAAATAGATCAAACCAACAATTCTGCAAGGTAATATGCATCTCTTTTGAGTCGAATCTTGCATATCTTACTCAGGGAAAAAATACATTGCAGTAAATGCTGAGTAGGATTTGCAGATTTCAGCATTTACTAGCAGAATTTACAGTTATTATTCTCATCTGTTTTTCATTAACACTGAAATTCCATGTGAAATCGTAGCTTAATTGAAGTTAATGCTGAAACTCTCTTTGACTTTAATGGGCTCAAAATTTCTGCATCATTAGGTACTACTACATACATTAAGTAGCTTACAGGAGTATAACTTACTATATTGAAGACATATATTTCACTGCACCCAGTAAAAGAGCACAGGCTAAAAGGAAACACAAAACTTTTTGGATCTTTAATCAGTGTCCTAGTTGGCAAAACTATAACCATATTTTCATGCACACTTTGAGATGGTGTGAGTGTTGCTGTCAAAAGAAATCAACCTAACCATTTTTGCTGGATGGTTTCTGCAGTGGATCAGTTTTCTGATTCAGCTTGCTGCATAAACATGCTGCTGAAGGGAGGGAGAAACATGGAGTCAGGAATGAATGTCTGCCTATGAGAGGAAAGTATGACCTCCTCTAGTGGAAATGATAGTTTGTTCCAGTTTAAAGTGCTTGTGAAATTGTGATGGCAGAGGGATCGGGACCTGTGTTTTTTCAAGTGGACTAGAGGTACAAGTACCAATAGACAATAGCGTGTCAAAACGTTGGATGAGAAACATCCGTACATATTTATGATGTCCATGGCAGAAACAAGACAACTGATAGTCCCCCTGTACTCTGCACTGGTGAGCCCACACCTGGAGTATTGTGTCCAGTTTTGGGCACCTCAATACGAGTGAGATATCGAGGTGCTGGAGCGAGTGCAGAGGAGGGCAACAAAGCTGGTGAAGGGCCTGGAGAATAAATCATATGAGGAACGATTGAAGGAGCTGGGACTGTTCAGTTTGAGGAAGAGAAGGCTGAGGGGAGACCTCATTACTCTCTACAACTACCTGAAAGGACATTGTAGAGAGGTTGGTGCTGGTCTCTTCTCACAGGTAATTAGTGACAGAACAAGAGGGAATGGCCTCAAACTCCAACAGGGGAGGTTTAGACTGGACATTAGGAAAAAATTTTTCACAGAGAGAGTGGTCAGGCAGTGGAACAGGCTGCCCAGGGAGGTGGTGGAGTCGCCATCCCTGGATGTGTTTAATGGTCATTTGGATGAGATGTTGGGGGATATGGTGTAGGGGAGAACTTTGTAGAGTAGGGCTGATGGCTGGACTCGATGATCCCAAGGGTCTTTTCCAACCTGAATGAAAAAAAAAAAAAAATGTGCATCAGAAGAGCTCAGGCACTAGCCCTGATCTGCTACTATGCTGAGTACTAGGTGTCTTCAAGACTCCACGGTATTCAGGTCCCCACTGTGGAGGCAGGCATGAACTTGCTCTGCCCAAGCAACTCCAAGCCCCTGACTTTAAATTATTTATGAAACAGAAGCATGTAGCTACACTCAGACCTGCAAGCATCAAAGGTCCATCAAAATATAAAATATATTATTTTCTAGTCCACTTGAAGCACAGGCAGAGCATGCTTACATCTGTCCGCAAAAGGCAATGCAGATGTAGCCTTCTGTATTTTTCTTCAGTCACTCGTCACTGGTCTGGTTTATTTGCACTGGGAGATCTTCATAGCAACCCTCTTGCACTCCAGATCCTGTTTGGACCCCTTGGTCCTGCACAGCACCAGCAACAATTCCCCACTGCTCTCTCAGGAAAAGGAAGTTTTAATCTTATGTCTCTGGATAAACCTGCACCGCAAAGCTGCAGGCAGCAGATAATTCCCTCTCCATCACCAGATTTATTTCCCAGTTTCCAGGGGGTAGAAGTCGAGGGTGAAAGCTGCAGCAGATAGGGAGGAGGAGTGCTGCTAATTATGAACCATGGGGGGACACATGGATTTTCTTGCATTCAGTACTGCACAACACCGTATTGCCTATGCAGCAAATCCAAATGGCAAAGCCCAGTCTCTAACGACTCTAATGGAGACAGGAGATCCCCAAGAACATTTCAGTAAAGCTCCATTGACTTCAATAGGCTACAGCAAGAACTGCAGAAATTCACCCACTGAGAAACTAATAACAGATAGGGGTCTTTTTAACTCCCCTTCCTTTTCTACCTGCTCTTGAAGTAACTTAAATACAGATAAGAAGGTGTGTGTAAAAGAGGAGAAAAAATGGGATTTAGAGGAGAAAAAAAATTGGAGGAGTTGGGAGAAAGGAAGGAGCTAGCAAATTAAATCTTGTCCTGATTATCTCATAGTTCTAATGATCTGAAAAGAGGGGGTGGAAAGAACAAGGAAGAGATCAAGGAGCTTAGTGTAAATAATTAATTCATTGTTTAGGTTGTCTCCTATTATTCAGCACAGAAAAAGAAATCAAGATTAAAAATAAAAATGAAAGTGAAAGTTATTAGAATAATTAACTCATAATTAAGCTGTTGTGCTGATTTGGTTTTGTTCTAACTATAAAAAAAAGAAGACTAATAAATTCTACTTCATCAAGCTATTTCTTTAACAATATAGTTTTCAAAGTAAAAGCTTTTGATGTGTGCAATTAAATGCCATTTGAAAAAGGAAGGAAGATTGGTGCTCAAACCAAAGATATCAGCCCAGACAAACATCCCCTATATCATGTTAAGAAATTATGGATGTCCACTCAATTCAGACTGGTCTACCTTTACAAGGCATTGCACTCTAGGAGACACCTCTCTGTCCTCTGTGTAGCCCCTTAAGAAAGTTCACTCCTAAACATCTATTTCTAGTGCAAAATTGGAAACCTGACATGCAACTGAATTTCACAAAATCTGAAACACTGCTTCTGAAGAGGTGAAATTCCCCATGTGTTTCAGTGAAGAGCCACTGCTCTGGATGACCTCTGCCAGCTCAGATCCTCGAGTGCCTGTTTCAGATAACAAGAGAAAAAAGTATGTGGCTTCAGTCCACCTCAGTTCTATGACACAACACACCTTTGGGCGATGCAGCAACAGATCTGTTGAGCTGCTTTCTGTTGAGGGAGCAGAGGGGGAAAACAGCGGTGCCCCACACCACTGCCCCTGCTAGCTGGGGAAGCCCAGGCTACTTCTCCTCCCAAGTCGGGGACTATGGACCCACTACAGAGATCCACTCAGGCACTGATTCGGACATAGAAACCACTCGTGTGCAACCGTGGACAGTTTTAAATCTGCTAGTGAATCTGAGAGAGGTTACCCCTGGGCCTTGCAATGATTTGACAGCATGTACTATATGCATAATGTATATGACTAGCATAGAGACAGAGATGATGCGGTATACAAATGAGTGCTGTAGTGGAAAAGATATGCACCAGTTTGACTCATCTAAATTAAAATCACATCGAAGACACTGCTGAACACGCAATATACTGAGCTCCATCAGCAGCCACTCAGAGATGCATGATCTAGGACAACAGCTAGCACTGCTAACTTCTCTGAAATACCATGTGAACAAACCTGTGAGGAAAAAAATATCGCGGCCAGCCTTGCTAGCAAGATCCAAAGAGAATAGCAATATTATAAGATGAAGCTGGTGTCTGCTAATACAGTGATCAGCCCTGCAAAGTCTTATGCTGGCTGCAGATAACACTAGCCTGGAATACGCAGGATTTTGTTTATTACATCTGGTTATGTTACTTCTTTTTATGTCTTATTATTGCTGTTGTCCTGGTTATGTTGCTTACGGTAGCATATATTGTTAATTGTTATTGCTATTATTGCTACTATTATTATTACTGTTATTATTATTGATATTATTATCATTATCATCATCATATACCTCTATAGCCCCTGCAAATACTGAAGCTGATAAAATGTCTACTGTAAGGAACACTTTTAGGGAAAGTTGGTCGTCTGAATCATTGGTAAATTTTGGCTTTTTAATCTTCCTTATATGTAACTTACAATATGGAAATATTTTACCCCCAGTAGTCCTCATCATTGAATATTTCATATCATCTACAGGCTGCTCACTTGCCTAGGCTGCACTTTCCAGTACTGTGTCAAATTTGACTTGATGTGAGGAGTTCAAGGAATTGCAAAAAGAAGACTTGAAAGGAAACTGCTCAAGACACCACTTGAATAGCATATGCTAGATAGCCTTATGCATACAGTGGGCCAAGTTTTCAGATGATGTAAATAGCTTTAGTTTTGCTGATGCTAGTAGACCTGTACTGGAAGGTAACAGAATATGTTATTAGACACAAAGAGATTTTAAGGGGAACTATTTTTGAAATAACCTATCCTGACTAACTTGTTTAAGGGATTTGAGAGCTGATCACTCCAGAGGAGAAAAAAAAAAACAACACACACACAAAAAAAAAAAAAAAAAAAACAAAAAAACCCAAACCAAACACAAAATAGGTGCTGTATCATGGAAGTTTATTATATCTTTAGTAGAGGTGGCACATTTTAAATGTTGCTCCGTAATGCAGTCATTTTTATTTCAGCTATTCCTCTGCACTCTTCAATTATTAAAGTTTAATGCACAGAATTCCTTGGGGACTTTCACATTTATTAACAAAGCATTTTATGTGCTAACAGAAAATCCCAAAATTAGGAGAAATCATTTACAAGTAGACAACAGCTGTTACAGCATTAAAACTTTAATTGGCACCCCCTAACAGATCATTGAGTATTTCAGTCATCCTCTTAAGGATGTGATAATCCTTATAATATTCAGAAAGAGAACAATTTGTAAGAACAGAATTGCACATTAGCATAGATTGAGTGTGTATGCAGATGCAAATGCATGTCTGTCCAAAATAGACAGTGGCCTGACAGGACACTATGAGTCAGGAACCTGAATTCTGTCAGTTATCTGTGATTTTAGATAAGTCATTTCTCTAATTTGCTTCCCTATGCACTTCTTGCCAGTATACCTTAAAAGTTCTTCAGAACCAGGGTCATCTCTCACTACTCCTCATATTACTCAGACCCTTTAGCTACCTTGGTAATGATATTAATAAAAATAATGTATATGATTTGTTAACACACAATAATGAAAGAAGATGATTGCTTGTGTGCTATGCAAGTGAAAGAGAAGATAATTTCTGCTGAATATCTAAGCACTCTGAATCCATACCAAAGCAACATAAATCAGTTCTGACAATGCATCCCTCATCCAAACTCTTCTATTGTAAAACCAAATTTTTGAAACATTCGGTTAGTGACTGAGAGACAGAGAACACCATTGATGAAATTATTAGCAGACTGGCCCAATGACACATTTGGATAAAATAATAAAATGAATAGAGTAATTGGTCCAGTAAATTACTTCTGTATTTCAACATCCATTCATCTAAACCTTGCAGTACTAGAATGAAACTGAAAACTATTGGTGTGCTTCTCCTCAGGGATTTTTTCCATCTGTGAACAACATTGTCCAAAGTTTTTCTGTTTTCCTTCGTTCCCAAGCAGTTTAAATAAAACAGTAATGGAGAATCCCTGAGAAGATGATTAAAAGTGGTATTTTAAAAATTGCCTTGGGATGGGATTTCATCTCATAAGCAGCTGCTTAAATGTTTTGTTGATCTTGGGTCTTAGAGGAAGATTTTCTCCAATGGTAGGAAATACATAATGGTTTCACAGCAACAAAGTATATCAAATGCTTTCTTCATAGCATAATTAAGAAAATACTTCCTAATGTTGCTGAAGATTTGACTTTGAACATTATGTAGGAAACAGAAGTCTAAGCAACGATTATTTGAGAATAGCAACCCAACTATTTTCAACTGTTTCAATTAACTTCAAATTTAAGCATGGAAAAAAAACAATGAACTATTATTCAATTAAGATTTTAAATGGTTGATTATGAAAAAAAAAAAAAAAAAGGTAGTAAAGATGTAACAGAGGTAAAAAAAAATATATTTGCCAAGACTTATTCTTGTCTTGCTTTCACAGGCAACACTCTTATTAACTTTGATGGTGATGTATCATTATTGCATGTTTTTCTCTGGTCAGAGCTAGTCTCCAGCTTCTGGCCAAAGAAGATATCCCGTTTCTGTTGTAATCATAAATGCCAAGGGCCCAAAGTATATGTGCACAAATTTAGATCTAAATTTAGCTCTAAACACAGATCTACATTGAAGAACCTTTCACTCCACAGCTTGTAACAGGCTTCAGTGTACCTTTTGGAAGCCTAGTCTGAGTAAAGGAAAATCCTCCCTCAGTTCCAGTCATCCCTTTCTGAGGTGTACACAGTTGCATGAAACACTCAGGTCAGGTTTTTAAATACCCATCAGTTTCTAAAAAATAAAATATCTGGATTATGACAACTGATCCTTACAACCATTGTATCTGAGTTCAGCAATTCATGTGCACCTTGACGAAAAGATATTTCATCCAAAGAACATAATTACAAATGACTGATATCTGTTGTTCTGCATTGTTAAGGAGATGCTGCAAAGAAATTTGTATTTAGTGTCACTCTCACAGCTACTACTCAGTTGTGCTTATTAGCAGCAGAACAAATCCATCAAGAATTGCTCAGAGGGGAAAGTTGACAAGGAAAGGAAAGGTACATCAAAACATGAGTGACAATCCTATTGACTTAGCCTCAATCACTCTTAACATACTGTATTATATATACACATATGCAATAGCATTCATACTTTGATACTATAAGAAAACCAGGCAGAAAAAAAAAATCAGTTTAGACACGGAACAAATGAAATTGCAAGTGTTTATATTGTATAAAAGCATAGCACTCCAAAACTAGTATTCAGCATACATGGGAATCAATACTATAGACCACAGATTATAACTCATGTTTTAGAAGGTTTCTTCTGGCTTTCTATATGCATCTGTATATACATAGTGTAGTCCATCCTCAGTATTATTTTAAGAGTTTGTATGATATAACTATAGTGTCTCACACGAATGCCATGACCACATGACTTGAACCTCATCTACCTGCAAAACATGTTTAATAAAATATGCTCCCTGATTGAGGCAACACTTGGCAGTCCCTCTCATACCTGTCTCTGCCAGGTCAAAGTAGGAGAGACTAAGTAGTAAGGGTTCAGATGCATTGGGGTAGGACTGCAGCACCGCTTCACATTTACCTGACAAGAAGCCAAGTAGCTGGACAGTTGCATTCCAAAGCTTGCAGAGATACTAATGAAAATAACGTGGATTTAACACATAAATTCACATAGTGGAAAGACTTACTTTCTGGATCCCCAATATGAATAAATGCCAGAGAAGAAGTAATCTAAATGGCTATTAGCATAATTTGAGTGCTGAGTGCTGTTCTGCTCCAGCTACAAATGTGATTGAGACATATGCTTGCTCTGATGGAGGAAATTAGCAGAGGATTACCTCTTTCCCTAAGAAGATTAAACTAAAAAGAAAAAATAATTTGCTTTCCATTGCACTGCTATACCATCTACCATTAAAAGAAAACAGACTGCATTAAAAAGGACCATCAGTTTAATGGAAAGATTATTCTGACAGTTGCCAGCTTTACAGCCTGTTTAGTCACGTAAGTCAAGCCCACATAAGAAGCAACTGCAGAAGCTGTTGCCTTAGCCCAGACGGCAGAAACATGGAGAATTTTTGATGAAATTATGAAATGAAATTGGGAGATCAGGAGTTTGTTCTAGATTCCTGTAGCACTATCCCATCATCCCATCCTATCCCATCCCAACAGAGAAGCCTATGCAAAACTGCTGGTTATGGGAACTGAGGACACAGACAAGAATGATCACGTTCCTCTTTACCCTAACTCTGCCCAAGCCTTCAAGATATGTTATAGAGTTCAATATCTATGTATTGTGACTGAAAGTTGAAGTATGAAGGAATAGGGATTATTACACGGTCACTCCTGGTATCCTCAAATACATATTTCATGTCCCACACAGTCACTTGCCAGTCATGGGAAAGTGTGCAGGTTGCATTGTCCTAGCACACTGCTAATGATGCTGGAGGGGGTTGTATATGCAAAAGATCAAAGGATGTGCAAGCATTAACACAAATGGGCCATAACACCTCTCCTCATTACCTGACAAAAAACACACTATCCACCCACACAGGATTGTGCAGTATTCTGTTGCCAGTGTACACAGAGAAAATGTAAGAATTTTGCAGGTATTTTAACTGTGTAGCATCTATAGTTTTCCCCTTTTCTGAATATAGCCCTAGCTGAATAAAGATACACAAGAGCCTTTCTGTTTCCAGATGTTTTTTATAACTACCTAGGTACTTTCTTGAATAGAAGGGTTGGACTAGAAATACAAGCAGAAAAAACCAAAAAGCCAGAACCACGGTCAAGCTCTGATGGGCCTACATCCCCCTCATTCCCTGTGCACAGTATTTCCCACCATCTCACTCAAGCTCTTCAAGCCACAGGAAATAATAAACACTTGGCACTGAAGTATACCTGGAATTTTGGTCCAGTGAATCTGACCCCATTTCCCAGCTCTCTAAGGACCACAGTTTAGAGGCTATTGTGGCAGAGAATAGGTCTCGTATATATTATGTCCTTAAACATGAGAGATTAGGATATGTCCAATTTACGATGCCCATTTATATATTAATTCTTGCATTTCTGTTTGATTGAACCAGTCAACAGCACTTAACCTCAGTCTACAGTATAAAGGAGTCATATCTAAATCAGTTGTACTACTACTGCCATGCTAAGGAAAAACCCCTTTGCTTCTCGTTACACAGCTCACTCGTTTGTAAAGCAGATAAAAGAAAGTGTTAGGAGGCAACTTGCACTAGAGCTAGTGTCTGATTCTAGGCACAGCTCTTAAAAAGTGCTAGAAAAAACCCCACCCTAAAACCCTCCATTAAAACGACATTGGCAGAGCAGACCAGGAGGCGTTGTGACTCAGACACACATGGCTGAGTCACCATTCCCCTGTGCTTCCTCATTGCTCTGGTCTGACAATAATTTACTGAAGGTAAAGGCTAGCCAGAAATTATTAGCCACCTCCCCTTGCCCACCCCGCACCAGCTTAGCTGTGCTTCCAGATGAGCACAGAGGGAGCAATCTGAGCAGGCTGAACATCTCACTTCAGTATTTCTGAATTATGCACAGGGAATTTTCCCTCCCTCTCAGCCTGTTTTTTGGATATGCAACCCAAGATTCAACATAGGCAGTTGTCACTCAACAGGTTCAGTGCAGAATCACAAAAAGCAAACAAAAGGACAGTCTTATCCTAGCTTCAGTAATGTAGAGATCTGGTTTTGTTAAGCAGGTGTAAGACAAATGTTTGTTTTTAATTAATAAATTTATCAGACAAATAGATGCTTTTGAGGGGAAATGGGGGAGATACCTTTTGCAGCAGGAAAATGTCCTTTTCTGAAGGATGAGAAGAGCTACCTACATTACATCCTCAGTAGCAAGGCCTTGTTTACCTATTAAATACTTTGTCTTGTTCCAGTTTCAGCCTTTGTACAATGAGTGTTCAGTACCTGTCTTACTGGTTATCTATGTTTTCTCTTAAATGTACCATTTTTTATCTGTCAGTGTGCTGTCCATTGAATGCCAGCTGGTTCCAGTGGCAATGTCAGAGAGCACAGGGCAGGGCCTGGGGATGGGCCATGGGGGATTGTCCTCTTGCCAAGGAAGGATTCACCATCTAAGGACAGATCATAAGTAAAAAGGCTCCCAAGAAAAGCAAACCATTTGCTAGAGGTGATGTTTAGCAGCTAGTTCAGCCCCTGGTTTTGATTTTAACAGCTAGATCATCCAAACACAACTAAACTGTCCCTAGCAAAAACCCCACTATATTAATAAAATGAAGGCTCCTCCCCCAGACTGAAGGTTCAGGGTCTTGCAGGTATGCAAGACAGCTGACACACTGAAGGGAGTGCGAGTGCTCAGGACTGCCTGTTTGGATCCAGGAAAGGAACTGCCTATATAAACAGATGAAGTAAGGGCATGGATCATCCTGGTTCAAAGTCCTGTCAAAGAAGGGGAGAACTGCAAGGGCACAAAACTGTCTTGCATGGGTGGTCCTTCTGGACGTAACACAATGTTCATTAGGACAAGACTGCATCGGGGAGTTGCCAATGATTTTCCTAGGAAACTTTGTTCTCCATGGCTATCAATCTGAAATCGTTCAGGAAGAGAGAAAAAAATATTTTAAAAATTAAAGCTAAGCTACCTGGAACAGTTTCATAATTTTACATATTAAAAATAAATAATATGTAGTTAGCAATCTCTAGATTCCTCCTGCCGTGAGTTTACGTTGACCACATTTGTTTGCTTCCTGATCACATCTTCTCAGAATTGCACAGTACCAACTTTTCCAGTGCCAAAACAGACGCTGGTATAAACAAATTTGATTTTGTTTTCAGAAGGGAATACTGTTAGATTTACACTACCTAACAGAGCAAAAGTTAACCTTTGTTGTCACCTTTACCCAAAACAGACTTCAGAACAGGCAGTAGCTATTTACTTTTCTGATCTGATAAAATGAAGCAAAAGCAATTAAGGACTCATTTTTCACAACAGGGCAAGCAGTTTTTACACTGCTTTCAGTTCTGCAAACAGGGATGTCATCCTGATCCCATGGTGATTTTGTTCTTGATCTATCTGTTTGCTTCCTGATAAAACTCCTCACTCTTCCTCAAAAGAGTTCCATGATGGGGAGATTCAGATGTCTCAGTCCACTCAGCTTGCCATTGTAAGTGCTGAAGCACGCCCTCAGGCTATCTGACCACTCTGACTGCAGATACTAGAGAATTTCAAGTGTAACAGGTATGCCATCTCCTCCACCAGGTGAAAAAAGCCACCCATTACTGATCTCAGCCTTCACATCTCGCAGCCTATGCACCAATTGATACTCTCAGTTCTCAACTGTCCGAGTAAAGACTATAGGATAGAGAAACATTCAGCTTCTCCTTGCATCTTTAGTGACCCAAATATCTGAAGCAAGAGCAATTAGAGAAAGAACAGTCAGTCATTCACTATGTCAGCCTTGTGCAGGACAGAACATCGTTCCATCATGCCCTGACATTGGCTTATATGAGATACGGGAACCTATCATGCTGGATCTCAGCCAGGAGTGCGACTCCCTCTCCTCTTTAAATCAATAGGAATTTGACCACTGGCTGCAGTGGGAACAAGAATAAACCCTTGCTGCTACTGTGCTCACAGTAGCACTCTCCATGCCACCCGCTTTCTCTTTGCTTCCTCATTAACATCCTGTAATTGCAATGGTTGTTTCAGGCTGGTTTATACTGCCCAAGGCAAATCAGAAAATGCCCACCTTTCCACCAGAGGGTCATCTGCATAAACAATTAATGAAGAGTTGATGCCCTCAGCTGAAGTCCTGTCTGTCAGGTTGATATAACCTAGGGCTAGTTAGATCTTCTGAACAATGATCAGTTGCTGTTAATACACCAGTAGACTATTAAACTCATGTTGGTAGGCTAAAGCATCAGACAAACATAGTGGGCTTCTTGATTAAAATATTGAAAAGACTGCATCCTGCTGTCAATAATGGTTTTGATCTCCTGAAAGAAGAAAAATACCTTGTGGCAGAAATGTAATTACAAGAGAAACACTGTACTTCCCTGGCTTAGAGCAGATGGAGAAAAGGTCAGCTATCAATTAAGCTCTAGGATAAAATATTCTCATATAAAGATAAGAAAATAATCAATGGAAAAAAATGCCTCTGTATGAAAATAGACATGTTTTCTGTTTCACTTATACTGCAAGGAGATGAGCAAGCAAATTAAGAAGAAAAGCAGTTCACTGGCTAACTTCTAACAACACCATGACAGCATTTTAGAACTGAGGCAAAACTGCAGAAGTTCAATGGTATGGGTATGGAATCACCTCTAAATCTGTGCAGTGCCTATCCCAGGTAGGGCAGAGGACAGCAAAAAATATTATAGGCAGATGGTGCCCAGAAGGCATGGACACATTAAATGAACTAGGTACATTAAAATCCCCAGGTTAGATTTACACTTGGGGAAAATTAGGGTATCGTCTGGCTTACTGAACTAGGACAGAAAAAAGTCACCTACCACTAAACACACGTGAGAAAATATTTCCCAAATGAGCCACACACTTTTGATTTCATTTCACATAGTCTTCAAAACCTGAGACCTGGATTTAAGCAAGACCTGTCCTGCACATGGTTGCATTTTTTGTTTCTGTTCAGCACCATCTCCATTTAACATAATGAGAGATTTTTCCTGGCAGAAAAAAAAAAAAAAAAATTCTTGAGATTTTGTTATTAAGCCTTCTATTTTACATTTAAAGTTTGATGTTGTTAGCAGATGGAGCTGGGTTGAAGAGAGGGGAACTCCTTGGGAGGAAGGTTAATCAGAAGAGTATGATTTCAGGTAAACAATTCCAAAAGCACTATATACGTGGAAGAGGGGCTAGAGACATGCGCACGCCTGCGGGGCTATGATCTTATTGGCATCATGGAGACGAGGTAAGATGGCTCCTATGACTGGAGTGTTGGAATGGAAGGATCCAGGCTCCCTAGGAAGGACAGGCAGGGGAGATGAAAAGAGGGTCACCCTTTATGTCAATGACGAGCTGGGGTGCATGGAGCTCCACCTTGGGATGGATGAGGAGCCATCCAAGAGTTTATGGGTCAGGATTTAAGGAAAGGCAGGGACAGGTGATATCATAGTGAGGGTCTTCTCAGGCCATTTGACCAGGAAGACCAAGTGAATAAGGCCCTCCATAGACAGATAGGAGCAGTCTCACATTCATAAGCCCTGGTCCTCATGGAGGGCTTCAACCACCTCAATACCTGTTGGAGGGACAACACAGCAGGGCACAAACAATGCAGGAGGTTCCTAGAATGTGGTGATGATAACTTCCTTCTCCAAGTGATAAAGGAGCCAACTAGGAGAGGTGCTATGCTGGACCTTGTTCTGACCAAGGAGGGGCTAGTGGGGAACGTGAAGCTCACAGTAACCATGAAATGGTGGAGTTTGAGATCATTAAGGCAGCAAGGAGAGTGCACAGCAAGCTCACTACCCTGGACATCAGGAAAACAGACTTTGGCCTCTTCAGGGATCTGCTTGGTAGAGTGCCATGGGATAAAGCCCTGGAGGGAAGAGGCACCCAAGAGAGTGATGCATCCCAACAAAGAGGAAGTCAGGCAAAAATGCCAAGAGGCCTGCGTGGATGAACAAGTAGCTTCTGGACAAACTAAAACACAACAAGGAAGCCTATGGAGGGTTGAAGCAAGGATAGGTAGTCTGGGAGGAATACAGAGAAATTTTCTGATCAGCCAGGGATCAGGTTAGGAAAGCCAAAGCACTGATAGAATTAAATCTGGCCAGAAACATCAAGGACAACAAGAAAAGTTTCTGTAGATATGTCGGTGATAAAAGGAAGACTACAGAAAATGTGAGCCCTCTCTGGAAGGCAATGAGAGACCTGGTTACCTGGGATATGGAGAAGGCTGAAGTACTCAATGACTTTTTTGCCTCAATCTTCACCAGCAAGTACTCCAGCCACACCACCCAAGTCACAGAAGGCAAAGGGAGGGACTGGGAGAATGAAGAACGACCCACTGTAGGAGAAGATCAGGTTCGAGACCATCTAAGGAACCTGAAGGTGCAGAAGACCATGGGACCTGATGAGATGCATCTGTGGGTCCTGAGGGAACTGGCATATGAAGTGGCTGAGCCACTATCCATCATATTTGAGAAGTCGTGGCAGTCCAGTGAAGTTCCCACTGACTGGAAAAGGGGAAACATAACCCCCATTTTTAGAAAGGGAAAAAAGGAAAACCCAGGGTACTACAGGCCAGTCAATCTCACCTCTGTGCCCAACAAGATCATGGAGCAGATCCTCCCAGAAACTATGTTAAGGCACATGGAAAATAAGGAAGTGATTGGTGACAGCCAACATGGCTTCACTAAGGGCAAATCATGCCTGACAAATTTGGTGGCCTTCTACGATGCGGTTACAGTGCTGGTGGACAAGGGAAGAGCAACTGATGTCATCGACCTGGACTTGTGGAAACCATTTGACACTGTCCCGCACGACATCATTGTCTCTAAATTGAAGAGATATGGGTTTCATGGATGGACCACTTGGTGGATGAGGAATTGGCCGGGTGGTCACACTCAAAGAGTTTCAGTCAATGGCTCAATGTTTGAGTAGAGAGCAGGGACAAGTGGCGTTCCTCAGGGGTCAGCGTTGGGACCAGCGCTGTTTAACATCTTTGTTGATGACATGGACAGTGGGATTGAGCGCACCCTCAGCAAGTTTGCTGATGACACTGAGCTGTGTGGTGCGGTCAACATCCTGGAGGGAAGGGGTGTGCCATCCAGAGGGACCTGGACAGGCTGGAGAGGTGGGCTTCTGCAAACCTCATGAAGTTCAACAAGGCCAAGTGTAAGGTCCTCCACATGGGTCATGGGAATCCCAAGCACAAATACAGGCTGGGCAGAGAATGAATTGACAGCAGCCCTGAGGAGAAGGGCTTGGGGGTATTAGTGGATGGAAAATTGACTGTGAGCCTTCAATGTGCGCTTGCAGCCCAGAAAGCTGACCGTATGCTGGGCTGCATCAAGAGAAGTGTGGCCAGCAGGTCGAGGGAGGGGATTCTCCCCCTCTACTCTGCTCCCATGAGACCCCACCTGGACTACTGCATCCAGGTCTAGGGCCCCCAACAGAAGGACATGGACCTGTTGGAGCAAGTCAGAGGAGGGCCACGAAGACGATCAAGGGTGTGGAGCACAGCTCCTATGAAGACAGGCTGAGACAGTTGGGGTTGTTCAGCCTGGAAAAGAGAAGGCTCCAGGGAGACCATATAGTGGCCTTCCAGTACCTAAAATGGGCCTACAAGAAAGCTGGAGAGGGACTTTTTACAAGGACATGTAGTGATAGGACAAGGGGCAATGGCTTTAAACTGAAAGAGGATAGATTTACATTAGATGTAAAGGAGAAGTTCTTTACTGTGAGGGTGGTGAGACACTGGAACAGGTTGCCCAGAGCAGCTGTGGCTGTCCCCTCCCTGGAAGGGTTCAAGGCCAAGTTGGACGGGGCTTTGAGCAACCTGGTCTAGTGGAAGGTGTCCCTGCCCATGGCAGGGGGGTTGGAACTGGATGATCTTTTAGGTCCCTTCCAACCAAACCATTCTGTGACTCTATGATTCTGTATTTTGATAAAATTTCATTAAAATAAAATTTAGTCAGGCTCTCATCAAAACAGCCTTTAAAATAATTTTTTGAAAGCTCATAATACAGAAGAGAAGGATCAATTTTTACTTTATCTTTCCTGTGTATGTGGAGAGGTCCTGTCCTGAAGTTTTCATGCTGAAATATGGCCTCTGCCTTAGACATATCCAAGTCTATCTAATAAATAACTAGAAATTACCACAGTAAACTTATCCTTAATCTTTACTCATTAATGATCAATAAGAATTGAAGACAAAGAAATTTTTTTTTTTTTTACTTCAGAAATACCCCATAGAATACAATTTACGTTTCCAAGTATTTTTATCAGATGTGCTTGGCATCTTCTACATTATAAACATGTATGTACAACACGAGTCATGCAGAAATAACAAATAAGAAATAATCTTCTCCAGTGTTTACCAGCTTCCTTTTGTTGTTCATAGAAATTTATCCTTTTGAGACTATTAAAAAATTATATTAAAAGTAATATAAATAATTTTGTTTAAAGTTTAAGGTTTGAATTAAGTTTATTATTGACAAATTATAGTTTAACCTAAAACATTAAGACCGTATATTTGCTTGAAGTTCCCATGGACTTGCCTCTAACTTCTATCATGTTTATTTCCTTCACTTCTCTCCCAATCTATTTGTCTGATGTGTGCACATAATGGCTAAGACTCAGAAATACGCCAGTGCCAAGCACAAATGACCGGTATGCACAGACAGGGGCAAACTGCTTTGTGTCGTATAAACTACAATATCACCAATAGCAAAGGTTAAGTACAGGTAATTCTCAAGGGAAAAAAAATGATGAAAATGTGTCTACCTTTTGAGGACATTCATTTGTTTCCCATTTATGACTGCTCTGTGAGGTAGATCTATTTCAGATCTTCATGTATAGCTGGGCTCTGTTTAGAAAGTAAGCCTCTTCCTTTTCCCTGGTTTCAGTAGAACATGAGTAGATATTAATTGTTGTCAAAACATCAGACTTGCAGAAGATCATTTTGCCATTGCTTGCGCTGTGATTCAATAAGCTTGTAAGCTCTTGCTGATTTAATTTCACACATGCCAATCACCTTCAAAATTTTGACTCAAGAAGTTAAAAACCATGGTCCATCAATGCCTGCAAGCTGCTGAGGAGTCACCTTGAAGCTTCTACATGGTACATCCAACACACAGCAGACTTCTGCTTACTCTAAATAAGCATTAATGGCCACATAAAGTGTACGTCCTTGTAAAGAACCTGAAGAAGTGACATATATGAAAAGATAAAAAAATGCTATTTCCATTTCTCATAATATTCTAGTGTAAATAAGATAATTTATTTTTTTTTCTTTAGTGCTATAAACCAGAAGTTTAGTTTGGGGCTCTTTCCTCTCAACTGTACTCCCCTCTACACTGTATAAAGGGCATCCAGCTTTAAAAATGGTGTTAAATACTATAAACTTTGACCCACTGTGCATTTCACTCCATCCTCTCCAACCACTGCTCAGTTCCTTCACATAATAATAGTGAATTAGATCAAATGCTTTTTTTCACATTACCTACTAAACTTTTAAAAAATGTTCACTGCTAAATCTATCAGTAAATCCACTTTCAAAGCTGTCTCATAGCTTCCATAAATTCAATTTTAACACTTTGAGGCAAATCTACATATAGAGAATAGCAAAAGCTATTCTATTCTATTCTAAATCTACACATGGAAGATTGAGCATATACTACTTTATGGGCACCATTTATACTGCACAGGTGAATAATAGGTTGACTTACTCCATATACTATATTTATACCAAACATTGTAAAACTGTCATCTCAGTTGCCCCGATACCGGATGTCTAAATTCCAGTCCCATCAATGGAATCCTGAAAATACAGGACTCAGATAGCTTCAATTTTTAAATTACAGAACCAACATAACACAAAATGTAAATCAATTGCATCAGGGATGAAAAAGATGCTTACAGTGAGAACAATATCTGAAACATTTTGTGTATCACTTTTTCCTGGCACAAATTAACAACAGTTATTTGATATGATTCTATTACTTGTGATAAACCAGTGCAGTTTACAATGCTTCATCTATCATTATTGTTTGGATCAGTAATTCTTTGATGACTTAAGTGCCTTGTTTTGTGTATGATTCTAAGCAGATGGAGGGTGAGTTCTGGTTTTGGTAATTATCAGATGGGTCATTGAACATCATTTTTAGTTAGCTAATATACTAGTTTTTGTAAAATAGAGGCTTAATGAACTATTTTACATATAATTGTTAATAATGGTAACTATATTATTCTGAGTAGGCAGATTGCATAACTCTTACATACTCAGTAAAGGGACACATTGAGCTCTGGTCATGCAAAGCTCTTGCTTTGTTCAGAAGAGAAAGAATCACCTAAGTGTAGAAAATGTCAGCTTGCCCCTTCTACAACAGCTTTGTATTTGAAGAAAAAAAAATATTAAAAAGAGGGTCTTCTTTCCATCATTCTCAGATCAGAAAAATCTCACTTTAAATGGAGCAGAAGTTTGGCAAAAGTCAGACTAGGAATTGTAGCAGAGCTAAGAACAGACCCTGTATTCCTGAGCTCAGCCAGCATTTGTGCCCAGTAGCCCAGGTCTCTCAAGCAACACAACACGGGATCAAGCCATAATGAGAAACCTTCAGGGTCACAGGCCATGAGTCCTCGCTGGCAACAATGACAGCTCAGTTGTGATAAGTGAGGAAGATACATCTTTCCACTTACCTATTTTTATTCCTTCCTCTACCTGTCCCTTCCTCCAACTTTACTTTGTCCAATACAGGCTGCTGTGTGTTTCCCCCCCCTGCACTAAACTCACCTCCAGGGGGGAAAAAAACAACAGTGAATTGAAAATCTACAATCAATCCATAACTTACCAAAGCAGCATTACACCTTCTTCCAGAGCTGGGAACTATATAGAAAGTGAGGAAGAATCAGCTGTTCCCAAGTAACTATGTGATCATTTATTATTGCATCTATTCCTCAATGGTTAATGCAGGTCAGGGTAATTTAGACATCTTGAAGCTGTTCTAAATTATTCGTTGGACCTGGATAATTCTTTGTAGCACTTAGGACTATAGCACAAGGTCACATTTTTCCTCACTTCCTTAGGTGTATTATGGATCTAACACAGCTGAGGATCTTGAAGAAAATCTCTAGGAAGAGTCAGGGAACTCTCAACATCACAGAGGAAAAGCAATTCAGAGGTGATCAGAGAGCAGGGGAGTCTCTGAATCAGGGTGGTGGTTTTGCCTGTTATAAAGATGAATTTAGTCCCTGACAAGCAGAAAATGTCCTTCAGTTTGGGTTATTTCTTGGGGTCTAATTAAATTATCCTGGATGTCTTTCTCTCCGTAATGCTCATCAGGAGGCTGACAGATTTGGTTCCTGCATCTCAGGAAAAATTGCATGCATATGTCAGTGGAAAAAATCACAGTCTTCAGTCATGGTTTCAAGAAGTATCATCGAAATAAATAAAATCACAGAACTGTTTTCTGTGAGATCTCTCTCTTTTTTTCTCCCTCTCATGCATACAGGCTCCTAACTGGGCATGAGGCCTATGCAAATGTGAAAAGTGACTTTAGGGATACAAAGTGCATCCTGCTTGTGCTGAGGTTTTCAGACTGTCTTGAACAGATTATTCATGATGTATGAAAGCCAAGAGAACAATATGGAAAGCAGATTGGCTATGCACCTACAGCCTGATGCCAATTTGGCTCTCTGTTTAGAGGCTGACATCATCTTTTGAAAGAGTTGGAACTACAAATTAGTTTAGCCTGAAAGGAGGACACTCCACGCAGCTATGGGCAGGTAGAATGGTAGCATGCTCAGGCTTCATGGCACAGAGAGTTATTAAATACCTATGATTTGGAGATGGGGGAGAGTTTACCTTCAAACTATTGATATTAAGTTGGCATCGACTGTATTCTGTGCTAGACAGTTGGTACTAACTCAAAGTCTATAGTACTCATACAGAGAAGACAGGCAGGATATGGCAGACATACAAAAAAGACACAGAAGGTTTCCAACATGGAAAATGCTTTTTAAAATCCAAAATATAGAGATTTAGGGTCTCCATATTTTCATAGTATTTCCAAAGAGATAAAAGTGAAGTTAAACGCCTGGAGACTAATAGGAAGTATCCCTACAGTGAAACAGCTGACAACTGCTGAGCTGTATTTTAAGAAATGTTCACGTGCCATTCAGAGGCTACATGAGATTATCCCATTTGTTTGCCTCTTACTTTAAAAAAAAAAGAAAAAAGATAAAGGGAGATTGAGTGAAGAAGCAAGCTGTGTGAGTGAGCACTCTGAAGCAGTTGAGGATACAGTTACTGAGTATTAGGGGATCAGCCTGATGAAAGTGTGTTTATTATGGGATCCCAGGATTTCAGGAGATCAGAGGAACCTTGAGGACGTTTTTAGATCCTGGATTCCAAGATGCCATTCCTACTGAAACCTGAGGATGACCTTGAATACTCATAGATAGACCAAGGAATAAAGTTGCTACATAGTCTGTCTACAGTGATTTGTTAGTGAGAACCCATTAACGAGCAAGTAGTTCACTTAACCAAAGAATAACAACCTATACTTAGTAATAGCATGACTAAGACATTGACCTACTTGAGCAATCAACTAACTTATGCCAGAAGAAGCCAAAGAATCTTAGGCTCTTGGATTTCTCTTCTCACCCTGTTTCATTCACCTGTCACGTGTAAGATGACTGGGCAAGCACTGGTCTGCCGCATGATGAGGCCCTGATCATGCTAAAGTCTATGACAAAACTCCTGTTGACTCAGAGGATCATGCTTTTACCATCAAAAGTAAATCAAAATGTGTCGTTTAAGAACCCACTTATTGCACTGTCCTTCTCTTTCCTCTGAGGAGGGAAGAAGTCTTAAAAAAAGTCTCTTCTGTTTAACCACAGCATCTGTACCGCAGCAAATCTGAAAGTAATGTTACGAGCTCTACAAAACAAAATGACCCAACATTACCTATGTATTAGCTCTCTAAACTATTAATTTGACTATAGTTTTTTCTCGTGGGTTCAGCATCCAAGCTGGAACAGTCTAGCTTCACCAAGATCACTTTGCAATGCCATCTGTAGGTGCTGCACTGACTTTTGGTGTGCTGCATAGACTTGCATGTTAGGACTTTTGGGGCAGACATCACAGAACGTAGTGCTGCAGCAACATGAGCCACCCCATAAATCCTCTTCTGACCTGTTGTAGGAGAATTTCATTGCCTTGTTTGTGCTAATAGGCAAAAATTATCTTGAACTAGTAGCTCATTTACACAAAACACTTCCGAGTTTACACATTTCAGGTTTCAATCCCGTGCTTTTGTTTTGATCGGAAGGTGCAGTTACAGTCCAGACAAATGAAGCAAACCAGTTACTAGCATAACTTTCAGAGGAGGGGACAGAGGGAGGAAAGAAAGATTCATGGTAACTATTTCTCCAGTGGCTGGCTAATAAGACATAACAGAGACATCCTTTCCTACAAAGATCACACATGCTGGCATGAAGAGATATGTGGGGAGAATATTTACAGAGATGCTGGATAGATATGGTGATGATTTATTCTGGGACTGCACAGCAAACAGAGGAGTAGCAAGACCACTCTATCATGGGCCAACTAGCAACAAAGCCAGATCTTCTGCATGAGGAAATTCCTGCCTTGGAGGTCTGTGAGGGATATGGTGGTGCAGACTGAGCCCTACAGGACAGTGAGCCATCCAACCTCACCCCTGTCAAGGCACACATAAGCAAGAAGTGTTAATAGCTTTCTATGTATCTGTAATAATGCTGCTGAATCAAAATTGCAGTAGTCAGTGCTCACAGGCACACTAGCAGGAAAAGAAACATTGAGCAAAAGAGCTTTTTTGCTCAACATTTGAGCAAAAAGTACACAGAGCACTAAAGACCACTTTTTGGTCCTTCTATAGCTGCAATGGCAGTATCCTCCAAATGACAGGCAGATGGGCTGTTTTGTAAAAACTGCAAAGGATAATTTCTATCTACCATTCCAATCTGCATGTATTAAAATGTGTGTCAGGACTATAAAATCACAAATACTTTGGTTTCTTCAGGTTTTTTATGTGGGACCTTTTTGTGAGTCATATCAAATATCTGTTAAATTCAAATTATGTTTAACCACTGTCCCTATTTCTCAAAGATCTGAAAAGCTGAAGTGCTAAGAAGGTATTTATATGGCAGGAAAAAAGGTAGTAAATGACAGCTGATGCTTACTTCAGCTGTAACTGGCAACAGAAATGCATACCATATATGCATGCACATGAACACATGCGCACCCCTCAGTTTTGCATCTAAGAGTATATTGTAGTTTCTGTGTAAGATGTAGCCCTGTGTATCTTATAAACAGCTGTATTCCAGCAATATTTACATCAAAGTTTTTCTTTAAGCTACAATGATCTATCAATTTCTGTGTCACTGTTAATACAAGAAAAGTAACAGGAATGAATGTTGTCCATGTAAAGAAAATACATAAGGAGTTCAGTGAGTCGATATAGGTTTCCCCAATAAACAGCTGAGCAGATATATAGGAACTGTGTTTCCTTTCAGACGGGATACAAAACCCAAATCTACTTAAGACACAGCTGTTGGGGTAAACTGGCTCTGCTTGCTGAAAAAAAAGCAAAACCAAACCAAAAAATCAAGTAAAACACATCCAGCAAGTTGGA
This sequence comes from Strix aluco, assembly GCF_031877795.1. NCBI lineage: Eukaryota > Metazoa > Chordata > Aves > Strigiformes > Strigidae > Strix > Strix aluco. Next base: position 157,117,367 of record NC_133931.1, read on the forward strand.
GAATACATGCCACAGCATACCCTATTACAAAAAACCAATAATCATTCAAGAGGGAAATCATTGTAGACTCCACCAGTAAGGAAATTTAAACCATGAAGATCTTCTAATACTTTTAAAGGGGATAAGCATATTGTGACATGTATGTTGCCATCTCGCACTTTTGTACCTACGGAGAACTGAATTGCTTGATTTCCTGTAAGTTCAGAAAGCTGTTCTGTAGCCACAGAAAAATAGAAGTTTAAATAAATACACTTCTGAGTCATCAATCAATCTCTCATTTATTCATTTAGTGGGAGGGTGAATGTCTTTTATGAGAGTCTGGTGGAGCACCATGGAGGTTAAGAACATGCTCGATCTGTTTGTTCCCTGCTCCACAGTGCTCCCCTCTTCCCAGCCCAGGGAAGGGAGGAGGATTCCTGCCCCCAGTGAGGAGGGAGCCTGACAGCTTCCTCACTAACACAGCTCTGTTTGACCTCCTGTATCCCCACTCGCACAGCCTCCAAGCAGTGACTGCCAATCACACTGAATTGTGGAGTGGGTTTGCAACGGTCCATAATATCAGCATATTTCAAATGGCAGGTGGAGACATTTCTTTGTCAGAAAAGCGAGCTGTGCGGGTTCTGTTAAAAGATGAAGTGATATAACACGCCTCCCTATAAACTGCAACACACAGGAAGCAATCACTCAGGGCCAGATTCTCATCTCCCTGAAATGAACCACTTTCCCTAAAATGAACAGACTTACTGAAGCTAGCAACACATTTTATGGATTACAGTGAGAACAAGTGTATATCTGAGCATGCGAATCCACCTTTGAATTTAGGAATTTGTACTGACTTTGATTGCACGTAGGCAGAAGACGGCTGCTTACCACTTACATTAGCTCTCAGTAGCTCAAATCCAGCAACGCAAAACAAGTGTCGTGACCGTAATCTACTTCTTACGAAAAGGAATTTTCAGAAAAGATTAAGAGAAAAAAAGGCATCCATCTGTCAGGTGTAGGCTTCTTGTCTCTTGAAAGAGTTGAGAGAAGAAATAAAGCAACGAACCTAAAGGGAAAGAAAGCGTAGAGAATAAGGTGAAGCCTTCCTTCACTGCTGCTCGGCATAGCTCCTTTGAAATCAGATCAGCAGTGCTAGTGAGCAGCACTTGAAAGGCCCAGAGCACGATGAAGGGAAGGAGAAATAAACAGTGATGGTTAGATGGATATCCTGAGCTACCAGAGATGCTTCTGTGTCTTTTTTCACTGACCAAAAGACAAGATTACATGTTGTAACTGTCTTAAAAGATACTGAAGATTGGAAATAACAACAACAAAATTTTTTCTTGTTATTACCTACGATTTCAATGTTCTTTGACGAGCAGAGCCCTGCCGAGTATCTACCTACAACACTCAGACGCGTAAAGAATAGCTACAAATGGCATTATAGTTACAAATGAGTAGCTAAGCTTGGGCAAGTGATAACTAAACCATTCAGCATCCATCTACTATACCCTGCTGTATTGTACTGCATCGTTTTCTCTAGGCAAAACTGATATGAAAACACAAAGTTAGTAAAACACAAACAAAAAAAGAAGAGGACTAGAATACCTGAGGGATCACTCTGCAATTCCAGTATGTTAATTACTTGTAATGTCACCCAGCCCTACAAAACATTGCTCTTCAAAAGCAATAGGTACAGAAATCAGCTGAAGCAAATGTAAAGTTAGTTCTTAACCATAAGCACTGTATCAGAGTCAGGATTCAACTCTTATGCCCAGAAAAGTTGATTGAAATCACTGCGTCAACCCTCTAGCCTTGACATCCTTTGGCAAGCCTGTTTAGAGCATAAAATCACCAAGGAAGAAGTGTGGTATTGCCTAGCAGAATATAGCCTCAGATATCAGGCTTTTATATACTATAATGACATAGGAATATACTAAAGTGTCAACCAAAAAATTGAGACATTATCAGACCCTGTTTTGAAGATCTTTCAATCTATAATTTATTATTGGTTTTGTATACTAAATAGGAAATATAAATATATTTAGCAATTGCATTTGTACTTTTTCCACTACAAAATGATTAATAACTTGTTTTTAAAAAGCACAAACATATATGTGAAATGTTAATTGGAAAATGTGTGAAAGTAAAGATCTTGGTTACTTTGAATTTCCTTAATGATCTTTAAACAAAGTTTGGAGATTAAGGAATCATCAGGTTTCTAAGGAAAGAACACCACTCCATTTTTTGTAACAATTTTGTGATTTTTCAAGTAGGCAAGTGAAATGAGCATCTAGTTCCCACTTAAAATATATCCTGACACTTTCTCTCAACCAACAGGTTTGATTTCTGAAAAGGATAATGGACTTTTAATACTACGTGAGGCCTATTCACTGATGTAACTCAGCCATACATGTGGGAGCTGTAAAAGTTACTTTCAATATATTTTTAACAGGTATTTTTGGCATCCTTTATTTCAGATTGTATTATCAGGGAGAAATGTCTTCAAATGGATTTTCTCTGAATAGTAAAATACCTGAAAAATTTCTCATCAAAGATTTTTAACTACACTTAATTGACAGAGAGAAAATTGAGAAAGTGCTAGGTGTGCCTGTCTGGATAAAAATCTGGAGGACAAAACAGCATAGTGCCTGTCAAATGCAGATTGCCCCGAGTTCCCTGAAGATTTCAGAGAATTTGACACATAATTGCATTCCCATGCACACTAGAATGAATGCAATGCCAAATTGGTTCTGTCAAACAAATCTGACATGACATACTCAGAAGTGAGGTCACAGAGCTTCCTGGCTACAACATTTTAATTGAAATATCCACTGTATTTAAGACACTGCAGAACAACCAGCTGAATCATCATAGAAGATCCTACTGAAGCATCTACTCTGCAAAAAACAAGGAGTTGTACCATGTGTGCAGCTGATGTTATCAATCTTAATGTTGGAAAACATGCCATTAAAAGAAAATGTTTATTTTAGAGTGGGATATATCATCCTTGATATAAGGAACACCAGGATCAGGACCATAGAAAAAAAATTTAGAATTTGATAGATCTAAGTGATAATGCACAGGTCATATTTAGAAATAGTAACAACAGTGGAAGAACTGAAACAAAGAATAACAGGTCACCAGGTTTTTAGAACTGAATTTTTGCCCCCCCTGAGGTCAGTAGAAAACTTTGCATTAATTTCAATAGGATCAGGATTTCACACAATATTAATGAAGGATACATAGCAACTATCATTTACGAAGACCTCTAATCTCTTGCCCCCTGCTCCTGTCAGTAACTCCTCTTTGATGTCTAAAATTTAGATAGGAAAATAATATGATATAGGAGTTAATTTTTCATGTTGTTTGTACAGTAAATGAATGTCACCTCTGTTTACAGTTTCTGCCATCTATTACAAGCTATTCCTTAAGCTATTTTTATCTTAATTACCAAATTGAAGCTTGAGGCTGGGGAGTTAGGTGATCCCATGGGAGAAGGAAAAAAAAGAAAAAGATGTGGGAAACAATATCTGTATTGGTCGGTGAAATGTGTGATGTGACCTGCCACCAGGATTTTCCTTCTTGAGAAATTGAAGGACAAATCTCAACTCTTTGATTTCCCAAAGGTCAACAAAGAAATCACAAAGAGAGCAAATGTGGAGACTGGCAGACGAGTGTTCTGGCTCTATGCTCAGCCATGCTTTCTTACAGTTTCCTATATTTACAGGAATTATTGCCATTATTTCTTTTAATCCTTATCCCTTACCTAGAAGCATCTGGAATTAATACTGAATGGTTAGTTTTAGCTCCTAGTACTTTCTGTAGTCTGGTTTGATCTTTCCTTACCACAATTTTTAACTCCAAAGATGTGTCTTCATTACTGAGTTAATTCACATGAGTTAGTGTAGATCAAGGTGAAGGTAGACACATGTGACATAAATCTTGAGCAGCACAAGGCAACCAGATGACCACACAAAAAGACCAAATTTGTGTGGAGAGTATAAACATGTTAGGATCTGCTGAGCTGTAGCCCAGGCTTGTGTTAAAAACTCCTCGGCACTCAAATGAAGGGATATTTGTCTGGATTTTTTATGTGGATAGGTCTTTAGTGAGTGACAGAACTTGAGTTATAACTTGAGCTAGCTCTGGATTAAACTAAGCTTTAAACCCTCTGATCCCACACATTATTTGCCAAGAGGTTACGATGATAAAAGGCAGGCAGGTGTGAGCTCTTCCCTATATGAGACTGGGGGTTAGAGACACTCCTTCTCCTTCTGTCCCACCTGGGTCCAGAACACATGCCTGCCTGCTCTGTTGCCTTCCATCTAAAGGCTCACAAATATTTCTCTTTCAGTTGGATGTCATGAGCTATAGTGCTCATTTTCAACCAACTTTTATGTTCCCTCATTATTGTAATTGTTCAGCTTGGTGCTGTAATTTGAAATCTACAGCTTCTGATAATAATAAAAGCACTGAAGTATAGAACTTGCTGTCACATCTCTTACACTGCAGTCTAGATGCACTCCACATCACATCAGGGATCTGGCTGTTGCCATGCCTTAGTTCTCTTCTGATTCATCTGTCTTAGCCACCTCCCATGGAAACTGGGAAGCAAGAGCACCAGGGAGGGAAAATGGTTGTCTGCTGTGTTCAGGGTGCCATGCTAACACAAAGTATTGATGCCGCTGGAGCACAGACAAGAACCTGACAGCTGGATAATTCACCCAGCAGCTTTGGGAATCTCATGGAATCACAAAACTAGCTGCAATTTAATTGGGTTTTTTTAGCAGGAAATGCCAATTTTTGGACAGCTGAACGTAGCACAGAACCTTGTTGATTTGGAGAATATTTTGTTTTGATGCTTTCTGGGAATGCATAGTTTTGGTTATCCATTTTCAAACCCAATTTTCATCTCAACTCCTATTTCATTGGTACATCATGTGGGAAAAAAAAAAAAAATCAGGGAAAAACACTGTGCACAAGCCTTTCTCTACCCCATTCCCCTCCTGAAATTTCATTTCTTTAGCCTCTCACAACTTTTTCATTCACTCTCTCTGTGAATTTAAAGGGGAAAAGACAAAAACAAGCACAAAAACATCAGATTCATATATATTTGGATATAAAAACAGCCAGTTCCCACCCATCTCTTCTTAAAATGAGATTGCAGAGATCCTATTGTATGAAAGAGACCCTCACATCATTTTTCAATTTTCTCTTAACACAATTTTCAGTCGAGTTCGTTAATTTAAACATGTCACACATCGTAAACCCTGGTGCCATGCCTGAGGTTTGGCAGGCTTTGCAACACTGTAGGTTTCACTTCTTTTTGATATCCTAGCAATCCTTGCTGATGGTGACAGGAAAGGCCAGAAGAGAATATGAAAAGCAGCTGGGACCACGCTGGAGTAAGGAATGGGTGAAGGCTTGCCCAGGCTCACAGTTTTGGTTTCATATTGAGGCCAGCCTTTGATCAACTCAAGGCTGTAATTTTCAATAGAACATATGCATTTTTACTCAGGGTTTTGTTTTATTGTCAGATCCTTGGTATTTAAAATCCTCCCTGCTTTTGGTCTCTGGTAAGGGGGGAACATGCTAAGAGAAAAGAAATATGACCTGCTTCGCTAGATACTTTGGTATGTTGCTGCAGATAGAGTGGCAGGACTGGTGCCACTGGCATAAGGAGCCAGTCTCATTTAGTATCCAGTCTACCATATCATTCAGAGAGTAATTTGAGCTCCTTGGGTTTTGCTTCTTTGAGACACCTGCCCCTAGTCCTGCAGGACTCAAATGTCAGCAAGCAAGGACAGAGAATAAATGCCTTCCCAGTGTCTCTGTTTGGTGAGCTATTTTTCAACTCCCCTCTTGCTTTCCAGGTCATACAGGTATATTCCTTGAAGCCAGGGAGGGTCTTGGACAAAGGAAAATATACAATAAAGGATTGAAAGTTGGAAGGACAAAATATCTTCAGGGGCCTGAATAAGGAAGTGTGCAGCAAACACTGTAGAAAAGCTAGAATGATGCTGGTGGCAGTGTTATCTCTCACAGAGCACTGCAAACCAAAGGTGAGTCATGGGGAGTAAGCGTGCAATTAATATACTCTGAACAGCTCCAGGAAATAATACACAAAAAAATCAAAACCTTTTCCTGCACCCTGGATTTAGGGAAGTGAACAGAGTGAAAGCATGAAGTAATGGAGCTGACGGTGCTCAGTAAAAGGAAAGGCTCATTTGAAGGGGACAGGTGATCTAAATGTCAGTGAGAAGGAAATGAAGATGAAGTCCTCTACAAAAGTAGAGCAAGTTTAGATCAGTCACCATTAACCCCACTGAGAAGAGCGGCTCAACAACACAGAACAAGGAAGGCAGGATCTCTGACCTTGTGCAATGGGGTGAGCAGTTTTTCTCTCCCTCTGTTCGAAAGATTTATAACCCTACTTAAAGCTGGTGAATAATTTCTGCTGATTCATAGAGAGGTATTTGCTAATTCCACCAGCAGTAAAGGAGAGCTACAGACAGAAATATTACAAAGGAGGCTTATAATTACTCCAGGCTTTTTAAAACTCTGTCAGCAGTCCCACAAACAGCATGCATTCTTACAACAGGTTCTTTAATAAGCAGCACATCTAAAATGTGCAAGGAAGTGTTGCACAAATGCATGGAAATTAGCTCAGTTTTGGAGTAGTATGTGTGGATTTCCTCATGGGCTTACAGCTGAGAGAGGCAGGAACGTCCAGTGAAACGGATTCCACTCTGTCCAATGCAACATGGACCCATCCATAGGGTACTATTCCCAAACTTCCTTTTCCAACAGACTGGGAGCTGTTTTGCCTCTCTGGTATGACATGAAACTCTTCCACAGGAGAGGAAATAGGTAATACGCTTAGAAAAATATGCAAGAATTAAAGGAAGAAGTATATTCCAACCATGGATATGAATTAGTGTTCCTGCATTACATTACAGAAGTTCTTTGTAAGATGGTTTTTCAAGCCATCAAACTTCTGCATAGCACAAAGCTGTGATGAAACTGGACTCTCTGTGACTGCTCAACGAGAATAAAATGTAGATATATCATCAGAAAATGAAACAGACCTCTTTCTTGGGAAAACATTTTCTCTAGGTGGACTTTCAGTTGTGAAAATCCTATATGGTGTAATTTGGCATAAACACTAATGCTGTCCTGCTTGGAACACCAAATGAGAATTTACTTACATTTTTCTGCACCATTACATCCTAGGAATTACCTGAATGAAATCTATTGGTTTGGATCAATATTCTACTTTACATCCACAAGCGTCACCATACTGCTCACAAGAGCTGCAGTTCCTGGCTTCATGTGCTCCTGGTGATTTACTTTCTTGGTAAACTACATCTCCCCCAATTCATTAATATTTTAGTAGATGTTTTGCTCCATATTCTGTGACTAGCTTTAACATACAGACACTTCCTACAGATTCAGGATGATCTCTGCCCTCCATCTCTCCACGCTTAATGAAAGAGGTGGTGTGGAAATTATTCAATAAGCTCCTGTATCCTTCCAAAATCCTATACATGGAATAAATTACTGCAGAGGAAAGGCACCACATGCCCCAAAGACTGTCTATAGTCTGACACTATGCAACTGCTTTTGAATAGCTCATTCCAGCAAATAGCAAAACATACATTAACAGAAGACATCTTCTCTTCCCCTGCCATGAGTGAGGCAACATATTAGACACAGACTTTCAATCGGGGTATTTTGTCTCTCTCTTTCTGCTAGCCTGCCCAGCAGGTTTGGTGTTCCTCTTTAGTTTCCTTTTTTTCATTGTTTCCTACACTAGAAATACATCTCTAAATGATGTTGGAGACTGTCTCTAGGTGGTCTTCATTCCAAAACCGTTCTGTTATCTACTCATTACTTCAGATGTAGTTTCAATTCCTTTTTCTTCCTAATCCAGATATTCATCCCTCACCCTTAAGAACAGTTATTCTTTGTTTCTTCCCAACCACCATTCTTGTCTGTGTTCCTTGCCTGGGCTGAAGGCCATCAAGCTCACTCATCAGATGATTTGTTTTTCCCACTAATTTTACCCTCTCTCAAATACGATCCATAGACAGACTAATATTCTGTAGTTCAGATATCTTTCTCTCCAAAGATGGCTATGATTTCAGTTTATATTGTATTATTATACGAGTTACCAGCAATAACAAGCAAAAATCAAGGACTTTGACTTCTTTCCAGCTTACATAGCCTTTGCTCAGAGGAGAGGTGTACTCCAACACAGTGAGAGAAATTACCTAATGCCCTTACCTATACCTTAAATAGTATATTTTGTGTATAAGTGGTAATGGTGGCTAACAGTGGAAGCACTATTTAATGCAAACAGTCATGAATGGAAGAAAAAGTCCTTTTGGGGTCTTTGTAGGGATAGCAATAAATACAGCAGATGTTAGCAGCTTTTAGTAGACTCAGATTTTCTGTCATAGCTGTAGACTGCTGAGTAGAGAATTTGAGTCTACAAACAGTTGTGCTTTTCTTAGTCCCCCTTTGCCAAACATTTGGAAGTACTTGGCAGATGCCACCAGAGATCCACACTCACACCTTCAAAACTCCTCACTGATGCCTTTCTTTCCTGCCACACATTTGGCACAGGTAAAGAAGAAACTCCAAATTGTTTCCTTTAGGGAACTTGCTCACTGTCTGATTGGCAAATTTCAGATGGCCTCCATCACACTTAGGCAAGTTCCTTTTCTCTTGCTGTGATTAGGAGGAGAGCTGTTATGGTATAGCTATAGCCTTGCATCTGGATGTACCCATTCAGGAAATACCATAAGTGGAAGGAAATATTCTGGACACAGCACAAAATAATCCCCATATTGTCTTTCCTAGGTGAAACACATTTCAGGCAGCATCAACAGCATACTTCACATTGTCAGTGCCATGTATCAGAGCTCTCTGTAAACAGGATCCCTTTTCTACATTTCCATGAAAATGACATCATCGTTACTGTTTTCTGTTTGACCCTCAGAGCTACCCATCCCTTCAGTTTATCCTGTTATTCATTCACACTAGTCCTTGTATTTAGGGCCTCTACTTGATTCGTCCCACCATTGCTTTACTTTCCTTCCTTCAGATCCTTTTTATAACACATTAGCTACACAAAGAACCTCTTTCCATTAAGTTTTCTGATATTCCAGTTGTTTATTGACTGCTTAGGCTGTAAGAATACCTTCTAAAACATGTACCACGTGAATATAATGCTGAGGAGTGTCGCTCACTGTGAGGTATGCAATAAGCTATCTGCCCCCCGCAGAGCAGCAGTTCGGATTTGGCCTGTACACTCAGGGCAGCCTGACCCACATGAACACACCACGTAATCCAGATGGTTTCAGAAATCTAGTAATCACTATGTTAGCGGCCACCTCCTTTCTTATCTTGTGATTTTAACTGTGACTGGCTTGAAGTCATGTGATACTCTAATTAATTGAGCTTTCTGCATACATCACACATCTGCATACAGATATAAGATCTCATCACCAACATAAATGAAACCATAAATCAGTTCACCAAACACAACTGCAGAAATTCAGAGTAGAAAGTTGGAAACGTCTTTCCAAGTGATTCATAACATTACACAGCTCCTCCAGTACTTGAGCGTATATGCTAGAAATTTGCTCTTTCAGACTCCAGAAAAAGAGATGTTTTTTCTTGCACTAAGCAGCAGCAGGGAAGTGACTCATGGCAAAACAAACAAATGAAACTGAGATAAGAAGTGAAAAAGCAGTTCTGAAAATCAGGGCAAAGAAAGGAAATTTTTAAAAGGTTACACTGTTTGTTAAATCAGCACCATAATTTTACCTCAGTCTCTTGTGTCTTACTGTTTAGTAAATGGTTGGCCATGAATGGGCCAGTTATGACATTTCTTCTTGTGTGGCTGTCGCTTCCAGGTAAATGGAAGGGACAAACACCTGGACACAGATACTTGTGCTACTGGTGCCGCCAAAAGATTTACAAAAACTGGTTACCAGGCAACTGTTTATGACAAAAATCTAAATAGCATCCTCTTGTTACTCAGATTTGAGAACAGAGAAGTCAGCCCCCACTGGTGTTGTCAGGTCACTCAGGAGATAGCGTATCTTCTAGCACAAGCATGACCGGTGTCATGAACAGATCTGCATTAACTGCCCTTTACTGTTTGTGAAGTTGCCCGCTCTTAAGCTGTAAATTGTATATATTAAGAAGGTAACTTACAAAACATGGATCACAGAGCGTTAAACGACTAGGTGAATGTTTAAGTGGGCTTCTGGATCTCTTACTGTTACCTTGATATTTATTTAATGGACTAGACACCCGCACACAATGGTGATAAGTACCAATTATGGAGCTGAGAGAGAAAGAGTGCTCCAGATGGGCTGGTAAAAAGCAAAAAGGGGCAATCCTATAATGCTTTTGTGAGCACCACTCCTCATACCGGTGCTTTTTCAAACACAAATTTCTTTTTCTTCTCCAGATAATTTTATAATAAACAGAACATTTCTATTTTGGATATTGTATTTTTTTCCTTTGTTAATTTCCAATGATAGAACACAATAAATATTCATATACATATTTATACACATACAGTTATGTATACATACATTATTTTTCTATATATAGGCTTCAGGTTTTAAGGATACCACTGAGGGCAGAGTTTGGGCCACAGAATGGAGGACAGCATATTAGCCTCTCCTGCTAACAACCACCAGCAGCAGCAAAATTGCATTAATCCCACACTCCATGAAGCCTCAGAGCATCCAACTAGATGTGCTGTTTCTAGGTCTTATTCATCTTCTGACCTCACTGCATGCAGAGTATTTGGCAACACATACGTGGGGAACATGGAGAGGAAATGGAGATGAAGGCTTCCCAGGTCTGCCACCACTGCAAGCGGTAACAGTCCAAAGAAACAGGCCCTGAACGACCTTTTTTTTTGTAACCTCGGGGATACAAAATTAACTTCAGAAGCTTTCTTATAAAACTGATTAGACAGATAGAGCTGTGTGGCTTCAGACGCTTTGTGAGAGCTTTTTTCACCCCCTCCTTCATTTCACCTTATTTAAAATTAACTTACATTCTCACCTATACTTAAGCAGAAACTGTTGCTATGGTAACACTGGAGGTCTTCTAAATCCAGCATATGATGTAAGCAACACAAACGAGTCCCTATAGAAAGGGATACTGGCACCAGGCGCAGTCAGTTCTGCAAGGATTTCATTCGGGGGGAGCAGAGGTAGGAGCAGCCACTGATGCTGCTGCCCCTGGGAGGCACTGGGGCTCTCGGCTGGGAGGCACCTCTCATCCTTCTCCTTTCTTAGATGTGCAAGGAGCTGAAAATGGAGACACTGAGGCTCCACACTGAGCTGGGAGAAAGGTGCCCCGCAGAGCCGACCCCAGCACCTCTGCATCTGAAAATCTCAATAAAAGCACAAGCCCATTTATCTCAGAGGCAGCCCATGGTGAAAGAGGGAGTATGGTTCACATCATCATCTTCTATCTTTGCATTTATTGCTCTTTTTGCCCAGCCACCCTGTTTTAAGGTGCCTGGCCCCACCACGTTACTCCTGCACCAGCAATGTCCCTCTCTGCCAGCTTGCTGGCCTGTCGTGGGCAGCAGTACGTGATTCAGGGCAGGCAGCACCAGCCTGATTTTCACAGAGCTGGTCACATCCAGGTCTAGAGACACCACCAGGCTGAAGCAGTCTTTGTCATCATCATCCATCACCCCATGATTTTGATGGTTATGGGATGTACCAAAGCGTCAGCCCTCTTGGCTAAAATATCCAAGTTACCCACACAAGAGCTGTAGTCCTGGTCCACTCAATTTCTACACTCTCTCTGACCCTGACTGTACATCTTAGCCCTGAAATGCAGACTGAAAGGTTGTTCAGTCTCCACAACTCCCTCCATCATTTTCTTCTTTGCTCAGTTCATTAGTTCTTTCATGTAATGAACAACTACTCATAAGACTAGAGTGAGACCACTAAGGCATTTCCCACGGACCGCTTAGCTGCTATCAAAATAGCAGCAATTACTGATTTGGGCTGGAGCTGAACCAAAGAGCCCATTCCTTCACACATTGCCCAATGCATCTACTGAAAATTATTCCACATGGCACACACATAGACAGATATCCTCTTTAAAACACTTATTTCCCTCCCATCTATGTGACTTGCCTATGTTTTCCCAGGCTTTCCAGGATTTTAATTCTCTTCCCCAACTATCTGAATCTCAGGTTTTGTGGAATTTCTGAGTGTTCATAAATCCCTATAAAGCGTTGATTGAACAATGAAAACAAGATTATATCTGAAAAAAGGGAATTTAAAAGAATAAACACTATCCTGCCATTATCCTATAAAATAAGGTGAGGTTTTATAGCTGATAACGCCAAAATAGAGCCTGCATTTTTCTGTCCTTTTTCTCTTCATACTGAGAAATCTTAAAGGCTGCTACATCAACAATCCCAGAATTTACAGTGGGGCTCTTTATGACAAGGGTGACAGTATCTAGCATAGGAATTCAAGAAGGGCAGAAGCTATTTTTGTAAAACTATCATTTGATCTCCTTGGACTATCTTTATCACAGAGTATTGTGAGGATACATATAGCAACATATAGGCTTTTTTGCTAAGAGCTCCCCTGCTTCTTATGTTGAAAATTTGCTAGTGATTTTGCCTAAGCAAAGAATAGAGGAACAGGCTAAATAAAGCTTCTTTTGGCTGACTTTTAAATAAATGAATAAAATAAGAAGAGCAACAACAGCTACAAAAAACCCCATGGGGCAATCAGTGAATTTGCCTACCAGGTGCTGGCTTCCCAGCTTCTGCAGCTCTCATTTCTAGTGCAGTTGCCTCCTCCAGATATTTTAAAATCCATATAGATGCACATATTGGACCAGATATTCTCCTACTTGTGATCTCTGGAGATTTCAGCTCCATGGAAGCTCAAAAAACTTACTGCTTCTGCTCACCCTCTGTTAGCTTGGCACACTCACACCAGAACTATATTTATAATTTTTAATTTTCTGGTTTTTTAACATTTTTATCTTATTAAGCATTTAGTGACAATGTGCAATAGTCAATGGTCTTTCTTAAATTCAAACTTTATTCTTAATATTCCTACCTTCCTGTCTGTACATGAACCTCCAATTTGCTAAGCAGACTTCTGCTGCTGGCTGAACTTCATTGGTGGCTTTTAATTAGACACAGTGACTTTTGAAAGTGTTCCTACAGTGCACAGTAGCAGGCAGTCATGGGCATAGTCAGACATATGGTTTCCAGTTCTTCACAGCCCCAAACCTTACATAATTTCATTAAAACCAGAGGAAATTAAATAAAAATTGTACCAAATCAGAATGCCACACCTTTCCAGATGCTTTATCCTAGTGTGAGTGACTGCATAATATGCCAGTCAATGGGAAATCAGCTTTACATTTTTACCATTTAAGAGGAGATTTAAGCAGTCCCCTGGGCTCCTGTTGAAGTGGCCCGCACAAAAGTAGGGAAGGAGAATGAAACTTTCTGCCTGTGATTCAGGGCTCACCAATAATTTCTTTTATTTTTTTTTTCTTCAGCCATCTTCACTGATATTCTCCATCCAGAAACTTTAGAAGCCATCAGAAAAATTAACGTATGGCCACAGACAGTTCTGCTATCAGGGGAGAAACCAGAGTAGGAGAGAAGGTCATGGGATATTGCCAAGTATGTTCAAGCTGTACTCAGTAACGCTGTGACACTAATGTCATCCTGTGCCCTTGTCAAACAGAATTCCTACCTGCGCAAACAGATGCGGGAGCTCTGCTCCTGGGATCTGTGCAATCATGCATCCTAATCCCAAATGGGTGCCCAACATGCCATCATTTCTCATCGTTCTATGGTCTTTAAAAGTGTCTCTATCAATTTAGTCTCCTGTATGTTTTGCTGGCAATAACAAACCAAGGAATTAACTGTTTTGGAAACTGCTTTTCTCTCTAAGGACTAGGTAGCTGCAAGAAGTTCAGCAGCCAAGGAAGGAAATAGGAACTTCTTATCCATAATGCCAAGCTCATATTCTAGCCCCTTACAGCTTCAATGCCACACCTATTCAAAAAAATCTGGGAAGGATCCCTGCTTTGCTACTGTCTGTACGTTATGTCTTCTACAGATAAAAGAGCCAAATTTCCATATATCTATCAAATTCAGGAGAACTCAGCTTTTATTCATACACAGGCAAAAACAGTATGAAAGACTAGTCAAGGGAGCCTCAGAGGAGCGCACCCAGCAAATAGAGTATTCCAGTCCCTGACCCAGTACGTGATTCTTTCACATATATCACTTTCACTTACCACTTCTTATATACACATATTTAAATATTTACATGTGAATATATGCATGCATATATGTGTACATATATATGAATATATTTCTTCCATTAGTCCAAAAGAAATAGCACAGTATAAGAAGAAACATTACCTGCAGCTAGGAGAGATCAGAGTTTTTCTGTGGAAGATGGAAGAGCCTGCATGCGAATGAATGTAGTTGAGCCCTTGCTTACCAGCTGAGACACATAAACCACAATAATGAGTATGCTGTGAACCACACCAAGGGATAAGGCATTCTGCTTCACAGATCAGATGAAAAGCATATATGTGATCAGTTTTACTCTGCAGCTGGTCAGTAACTGAACATGCCCGTTTACCACACATCAGATGAGAAGCAATAACTTGAGAAGCACAGGTCACTCAGTCACCTTTGCCCACTCATCCATACACTAAATGAAGGAACTGGCCATGCTTGTTACCTTTCCTAAAATGGGCAGCTACTAAACAAAATGGGTAATCAGATGCAACACTTAGCTTGCTTATTTATAGAACAAAGCATGCCTTGTTTAACTCTTAGACTTAGCAGGTGTGTCAAATAAGGTGAGACATGATGAATCATAGGCCTGGCAAAACCTGAAGCATGTTGCTAGACAACAAGATTATTTCTTTACTGAAAAAGTAAATAAGAACTGATGAAGCTAAAAGTGGTCAAGGTTGGTTTTGCATTTTATTAGTATGGTACCTGGGTGAAAATTTTTCCAGGCACTTTATTGAGGAAAGCTCTGTGGAAAGCAAGATGGGGAGTAAGATGGTGAGATACAAGGGGTGTTGCATGATGTGCAGAAAGACTGAAAGACTGGGCTGTGAATAGCTGGGAGGTCCCTACTTACTGCCTCCGTGCAGGCATGGTTGGAACACCAAAGCAGTGGTCATGGTAGTAGATTTCTTGAAATCACCTAAGGAGCTGGTAAAAGAATGTGGGAGTTATTTAATGAGCTATTAAATACGGTAAAGGCTTCTGTTGCATATTGATCTGAAAAGGTTCAGTTATAGGCTGCTAAAGTGAGTTTATCTAGTCTAGTTATAAGGCTTTCTTTGGCATTTAGGTGGTATTTGAAGTGATACAGGAATAAAAACAGTTTCCGAGTCATTTGAAAGAGTATTTCTGACACCTCAGGTCAACTGTCATTTTATTTCCAGGGCAGACATATAACTACTCTACGTGGAACTTATTTAGTAAAAAATAGACTGGATCCCTGGACAGGGTGTCCGTGCCTGGTTTCTCATATAGCCTCCAACAGAATACCTTTGCCATTTTCAAGCCACACAGATAATTTCTTACTTGTGGTCTGGCCTCAGCTGCCTGAACTCCACCGGGATGACAAAAAGCAAGGAACAAATTAACTGCCAATTATTTTTGAAGCTAGCTGCAGTCACTTTTATGATGAATATATTTTTTCTTGGCCTAGAACACTTGAAATTAGCAGGTTTTCCTTTTCAGTTTATGGCACAGAAAAGCAAGGTCATTCTTAAGGGAATGTTAAACTTCCTTACATATTCCAACAACGTCTCTGTGCTCCAAAGGTACATGCAAAACCTACGACAAAACCTGGAGCTGAAACCCCATTCCCTGAAACTTCATGCAGTGTCAACAGTATGCATCAATGAAACCCTATCAAATATCTTCAGGAATTATCATATATGGATCATATTCCTTTTTCTTTATTGCTCATGGCTTTTTTCCCAGGCCTTCACTGCACAGTGACCATCAGCAAGCTTTGACAGAGAAGCACACAGCAAGAACATATTCTTACTTATTTTTATATGTTTTGGTCCAGTTTCAATCAGAGCATAAATTTTTTCTCAAGAAGACTACCATTTCAAATATTATTTACATCTCCAGGAGCATACCTCCCTTTTTATTTAATCTAATGAATGGAAGAAAAGACAGAAGATGTAGTATGAATATCAGAAGAAGCTCAGCTGTCTATTATGTTGTGAAATAAATTCCCTGGGAGAGTATTACAGGTCTCTCACTGGAAACACCCAAGGTATAGTAGGGAATGCATTTAAAAAAGGTGCTGCAGAGAACTATCTTGATCTCACAGATGGACCAGATGACCTAAAATGGTTTTATCCTCTAATACATAGGATTCTGTTACATGTATTTTTCTCAGTATTCATCTTCTCTTTCTGATTGCAAATCCCATTCAAATGCACACTTCTTCTCCTGCATAATGCAGCCTATAAAATGGCACTAACCAATTATCTTAGCCATTTAATACCTACAGAGTCTTTCCTTTTGGAATGCTATAAGCCTATTTTTTCCCTGGATATGTCATTAGAATGGAAGTATCACTATGCTCCTGATGACTTGCATGAAAGAAGAAGACAGGACTGATTGTGAATGTGTTAATTATATTTTAACTTTGCAATGCATTTCAGAAAATATTAATAAGACTGAAATTTCAATTATTAATTACATAATGAGTAACACAATGCAGTTTTGCAGTCTAATCCAGGCACATTCCTGAATAATTTAATTCTGAAAATGGTGTAGCACAAAGGGCTTGGATCACAGTGAAATCAAGCAGTAGTGGGAATGTAATAGTCTCAGGGCTAAAAAATCCAAATTATTTTCTTCCAATCCCTCCCCCCCCCCCAATTCAAATGCTCTTCAGTGACAAAAATTAGAGTTAGAAAATGTAATCTCAGCATAATATCTAATCAAAGAATAGGGCACCAACCAGTCATTTCTTACGTTAATATCAGTGGCAAAACGTGCACTCCAAAACCATGCAGTTCTAAGTGTTTGACTGATTATGTTTGTTTCCTGATTATTCATCATGGGGTTTAGCTGCTCACTGCTAGATCTTTCTTCACAATACCTATTGTGTAAATGGTCATATTTACTATTAGAGTATAGGATAGCTGGCAGGGAAATGACGTGAAAAAAAGTTGTGGAATACAGAAAGTCTTCAAAATATTTTTAATGTGATGCAGAGAAAAACATACACCTTTCAAAAATACTTGTGAAAAAAACCAGAAATTGTTTCCCATGCCTCCCCCCTTCCCTTTAGTCCAAATGCACATATGCCCAGATTTTACTGAAAATCAGAGAGACGAGAGATTTGAAGGAAGCACTCCCACGCCTGAAAAATTCACATGCTAGCTACTGCAAGGTGAAGGAATGTGATCTCCTGACACCATCTCCTCTTGTCTCTCACCCTTTTATCTCCCTGTCTGCCCCCTCATCAGTCTCCTTTCACTGCCCTCTGCAGCTAAAAAACACCTTGCCAACGAAGGGCTGAACTGCACTTCTGCAAAATGTTTCATTTTTGGCAAACTGGCATTTTCTGACAACAGTGAGTACCCACGTAGCTCTAGGTCCTACACCCTGGCAGGGGCTGGGAGGGTGCTAGAGGTGGAAAGGTGCAGGAAGCCTGGCCAGGGAACACTTTGATCAGGCTTCTTACTAATTTTCAGCGGACTGCCACATCCTTGCAGGCGTGTCTCAGGGGGAAGGAACTAACGTGATGACCCTGGTGCCACCCACACATCAGAGAACAAAACAGAAGGAAAAAGTGGTGACCACATTTTTTTTTTTTTTTAAATCTATCCTGGATTCCCACTGCCATGAGAAGGAGCGTAGATACAGGAGCCAGATGGAGCAAATGCTGGTGTCTTACAAATGCCACTACCGCAGGGAAAGGCGCACATGCACTCGCACACACAAATAAAGTAAAGGGAGGGAACGCCAGCCTCAAGTGAGAAGAAATAATGTTGCTCTGGGCAGGAGGGCTGGGGAAGGGAACAGATTGCTGCTCTGCTTCTTGCACCTGAGCACCCTGCCAAATTGTCACTCAGGCCAGAAGTGGCAGCATAACTGCAGCCAGTTAATCCCTGCCAAGCAGTGTGCAGCCAGCCTGAAGGGAGCCAACATGACCTCCCACTCACCCCGCACACCGGCCAGCTTCCAGGTAGCCAATGTCATCAGGAAAGAGTTGCTTCCCTGCATGTGTTTTTGTCTTTCTGGCTGAAATATGCCCCTCTGTGTTTTGGTGATGCAAACCGAGCCATGGGGAAACAAACATTGGTACTGCGGGTTTTTCAGTTGTTGTTGCTGCTGACAGCAAAAATTAAAACTCAGTCCTTTTAAAGGATAAGCAAGTTTTGAAATGCTGGCGAGAAACCTTGCAATGTACACCGAATGAATGCTGAAAACATGGGTGGTATTATTTCTTTAACCAGACAACCGTATTCTCCTCAGCTCTTTCTTACTTACTACTTACTGCAGACTTCCACACCTCGTGACGAGGTGGTCATTCCCAAACTCAGAGTCAGGAATGTTAGTGTGAATATTCACCACCATGAGTGGCTGCTGCAAAGCCTTCATTGTGAAAGTGTGTTCTGAGTGCAAGCTACAGATGCAGAAATAATGCAGTGTGGAGCCATCCAGTCATATGTACCAAGCTGTTCATTATGGTTAATTTTATGGTTACGAGGGGGTTTTATGATAATTATGCTTAATTTAGGTAAAACTGAAGTGCTTTGCTTCACTGGTTAAACCCCAAGACTTGGAAGGCACTCACTGAGTTTGAGATCACATCGTGTAAGACGAACATATCTTCTCACTCCCTTGTGAAACACCACCAGATTAATGCACAAAAAAACAGCAATAGAAATGACTTATACAGAAAAATGGAAGTTTCCTGCCTAATAGCATTAGTGAAAGCAGGATATACCCATGCTTATGCTTGTGGAAAATAAACTCCATCGAGACAATTTGCACCTCCCCTGGCTCTGTTGTTACATGGCCTACAAACCCTCCTTCTGCACCTCCTTCTCTTCCCCTTCATTTTGCCCTGTAACTTGATGAAAGCAGCACTTACTCTTTGACACCATATGTGCAATTTACACCAAAAAAGGTTTTGGCTAAAACCAGAGACATTTACTTCATGCTTCTTTCACAGTCATCAGAAGCATAGACTTAGATTTCTTAAAAAAAAAAATTAAATCCAAAAACTATATATCTCCCCTTCCCAGAATGAGTCCTAGAGATAAATCTTTTTTTAAAAAAAAATCTTTAGCTTACACTACGTTCTTTATTAGTAATGCCGCATATAATGGCATTCTAAAGCAAATGTTTTCTTGCTTCACAGTGCCTTTAAAAAATGATAATTTGATGCACAGAGACAAAACTGGGGTGGAGTGGGGGGAGAGATTCCTGGCTCAAGTTTTATGGAGTTAAGAAAAATTCCAACATTGCCAAGCAAAAGAACGAGAGGAGAGGATTCGTGCCAAGTGTAGAGGACTATCTTCCAGAACCATGAGCACAGCTCTGGTGACTGCAGAGCAAGCCTGCATTGTTCTGAGGAAATGCATTACACACAAAGGAAATTTCTCCTGACAGAGCAGCAGGGTTTCTTTTTCTCCTTTCCCCCCAACCCCTTCCTTCTTTTTAAAGGACCTTTAAAATGTCATTAAATACTGGGCAATGGAAGCTTTCTGTGGTCATCAGCCATGCAAGTGAAAAGCTACTATGGCTGTATTAGTATGCAGTACCGTGTAGAAATATCACAACAGCCGTATTATCAACTGTTGTTAAATGAACACATTTCTTCAAATCCGCATAATTAATAATAGGCCTGGGTGAGTAAAACCATACTTTTTTAATGAAAGAAAAGTGCTTTCAGCATAGGTTTGGCCAAGTAAACTTCATTAAGTTTATGACTGCTAATGAAACTAGCACTAAGATTTTTCATGTCACTTAGGGGGCCCCAGTACTGAGCTTTCTGGTGTTTATGTTGCAAGCAGTGTACCTGTATACATCCCTAGACTTAGTGCAGTCCAAGCAGATACTAGCATTTCTTTATGACCTGGGGCACAAACTGCAGGTATTGTCTTTGCTCACAAAGTTTAAGCAAAAGGATGTAATGATTTTTCTGAAGACAACATAGTGCTGTTCACAGGGTAGGAGCAACAGATTAAGAGATGTTCCACAGAAAATGCTGCATTGGACTTAATTTATATATAGGTACCAACTAAAAATCAAGCATTTCCCACAATGATGTAATTATTTTCCATTCCAGGTGTGCTATACCTATGCATTAACTAACTGTATAATAGAGTAATGCAAGCAAATGTTCAGTTTTGAAGGACTGTGTCATACTTCTTTTTGCAACATAGCAAATTGCTACCCACTGGAAGCAAAACGGTGGCTATTCATCCTCCTTTTCTGACATACAGAAACCAAACACTTTGCTAGAAATCAGCTCAGAATAGCAGTTATTATGGTTATTATTCTGACAACAGTTATATATTTGTGCTTAAATAAGTGACATTCGGGCAGGACAAGAAGCAACACCATGGTGCAAGGACGTAACCTTGCATCACCAAAGTCAGTGAGAACTGTGGAAGGGAGTGAAATTGTTCTTAAGTGCTCCATGAACGTATAAAAGATGAGAACCTGAATCCAGTGTTTGAATGAGGAGCTGAATTGTTTTGCTTAACAGAGTGGAAGGACTGTAGAGGAATGTTTTGTCCCTTCAGAGAAAAGGCTTCACTTAGTTTTATTGAGTTTATAGGCATCTTGTATCATCATGCAAAAATATCCTTATTGCTGAAGTCTTTGTCCACACCTCAGTTAGTCCAATATGGTCCTCCCTGGGTAACCTACTTCTCAGAAACTTCTCTTGCAACTCCTAATTCTCACTTTCACCCACAGACGTCCTGAAAATCTAGAGCTGGGCAAGAATTGGAAACCGTAGCTTGAGGGAAACCACTTATTTCCCAAAATACTGTTGTATCATTTGGAACTGCAATTCAGAAATGTAAGAGCTTACACACAAGGGAACATATATATATATATATATTTAAAATAATGATTTTAGAAAAGAGGAAATTGAATCCTCCAAAACAATCCTCTAAAATGCTCTACCTCCCAGTTCTGAAAGTGAGCTCAGACCTGGTAACAAAACAGTGAGTTTTCCTCAGCACAATAAATACTCTCAGGAAACCTGATTAACATGTCTGCATTTCTTCATCAAAACCCTGACAGTTTTGAAATGGCAAATTATTAACAAGAGTTAAACCTGCAGGAAAGGAAGACCTCAATTTCAATCCATGACCATATTTAATTCATCTGTCCATTTATAGCCATCTCATTCTCTACTGCATCCTCCTCTTGCATGGTTAGAAAAACAGAATACTGACAGTTGTGTCAGCACCAGCGGTTTGACTCTTATTAGGTTTACTGCTGAGTTAAACAGCAGTTGTCTTCCTTTCATGATCACGTCCCTAGCTCACTTTGGCCTAGTTTACCTTGCCAACATTAAGTCTGGTGTTAGCCCCAGCAAGGTAATTAATTTCACACTCACGGTATACTTTATAATGCAGCTTTTATGGGCTAACGATGTTCCAAAGTTGTGTGTCATATTATGTCCTTAGGTGTCCGTGAAAAGAGTGTGCAACACAAAAGAATTACCTGAGGGCATGTAGTCAGTGTTTATTTACTCTGCTGCTGAGCAGCATACATATAAAATTAAGCACTTGCATGGTAGCATATCTACGCACATGTCTAATGACTGGTTATAGAGAGAGACATTCAATAATCACGTTGACGTATAATTAGCCAACAGAACTCTGTTATATATTGCATCTTTCTTTTATCTTCAACAGGCTATAAATCCATCTGCCTTGGGACTAATTCTCACTTCCCAACCCACACCTCCCAGGAGACCAAGATATGCTACGAAACAACTTCTTGAAGACATGTTTTTCCTCCAACTCTGTGTAATTCCATATTCTGTTCCCACAAAGATACAAATCTAGTCATGCATCGGGCTGGTATCTTACAAGCCCCAAGGCCAGACCCTCTGCCCTCTGCTCAGGCAAAAAGAAGGCAGTCACAGCTTTCCAATGGGAAGAAAACCGTAGCTGTTGCGTCTACAGTTATTCAGAAAATAAACTCATATTTGGTTGCAATTGAAAATCCTCAACGAGGGAGATGTTTATTCATGAGCAGCAGAAAGGAATGCAGGAAGCAATATCAATAAGATTACATCTGTTTGCACACACTACAGCTGTGGAAAATCCTTAGGCCCAGAGATTTCAAGGCTAGACGGGACTACTGAGAGCAACTTGTCTGACCTCCTGCATCATATTGATTCTCACCCAGTAATTCCTGTAATCAAGCCAAATGCTTTATGTTTAAACTAGAATATAACATTAATAAAGGTCTCTAACTTTGATGAAACATTTCTAAGGCATGGAGAGTCTACTGCATTTCTTGGTAATCCATCCCACTGATTAATTACTTTTGCTGTCACGTTTTGTGCTTTACTTGCAATTACATTTTTGGTGCTCTTTTTGTACATACAAAGAGACTGAAATTGGAGTTGCATTTTTTAACCTGGCATTGGATCATGGGAGCAATTTCACAGATACTATATAACAAAGCGAACATCACCTCCATAGTCCCGCTCATGACTCCAATTCTCAGCAAAGGACTGTACTCACATTTTATATGAAGACTATGAATATTTGGGGCTAGAGGCTGCGTTGCTAGTGTGTACACAATCTGAGAGGCGTTATCACAGACCAAATCATTATAAGATCCTATCTTTCTGGCTATGGTGTTACACTGTGCTTCACGTGCATCTCTTTGCTTATAATCAGAGGTACGCATTTCACAGATTTGGTTCAGTACATATGGTCTACATTTGTTTGTTTCTAACTTTGTGGTCTTTCAGCTGGCTGCATTAAAAAACATAGTATTTGACTGGAACCACATGGCTCAAGTACTCTTGATTTTTTCTGTATATCATACAGCTTTTTTCTGTATGTCATATATCTAAGCCCTTCAAACCCTGCAGAACCATCTTGTTACAAGCTTAGAGGTCATAGGAGATTTGCCAGCTTTTGTAGGGCTTTTTTTTTTAGGAAATTGAAGTAATCTTGAGAAAAACTTCAGTCAGTTCCTACTGTATTTGTGCTGCTTGTGGAAATTCTGAGATACTGGTGATTTTGCAAATTATTTGCTTTGAAACCAAGCAAAATATACTTGGGGTCTCATTTTTGATTTAGAATTATTCAAAGATAGAGCTGCCTGAATACATCCATTTGGGTGAAATTTTCTCCTGTGCTGCGTTAGAAGGTTTAACATGTTTAACAGTATAACTGAAAAGAGACACAAGCACTGCAATATACAGCACTGCCTAAGAGCTGTGCAGCCACTCATGGGACCACAGAGCTCTGACAGCCATTTCGTGACATTTCGAAAAGACATTTTACCATACACACAGCCACTTTGGGAATGCCAGCACACTCAAAAAGATTAGGGGGTTCTTTGTATTTCACCTTTGTACTCATGCTCCTACAAATCTTACTGCCATTGAACCTCGCAGGTAAAAGCTGATGGGGAAAGTGAGTGTTCTTTAGAAGACTGTCCCTTCTGCCATGGATGGATTTGGATTAAGTGTGCAAAAATACATCCTAGGAATATGTAAGAGGTCAAACTTCCTGGAAACCCTTGGGAAAAGCTCCCTCACCTTTCATTGTTTAAGATGAGCTTCACTTGCATCATCCTACTATGAATAAAAAACCCGGTTTCCTACAATCCTTGACCTAAAGAATTAGAAAATATTTGAATTTTTCTTTGTGTTGCCTGTATACTCAAAAGAGCTTGTGGGTACCTGTCAGTCAAGTGGATATTGTTCCCTGGCTATCCAGTCTTTTGCTGATCTCATTAGTCAGTTTGAATGACAAGAGAGTGTATATTGGTTATGTTTATTATGGAGAACTGCAATTGCTATTAAAATTCCAAAGACAAATAAGTTCATCTTTTTCCCTAGTGTCACTGAGACATTTAAACAATAGCAGTGATTAATTTAAACTGAAAAATAAGTTGCAGTTCCTTGTAAATCCAAATGTTCTTTCCTCCCATTTAAAGTCATTAATTACCTTAGTGACTTGTAAATTCCTTGCCGAGCCTGGAATATTATGATCCACCTGTTGTTATTCAGAGAAGCTGTCTGTTTCTCCAGCCATTTCCTTGTGTCAAATTCAGCTCACACTGACCACAACATGCAACATGCCCCGTGGCCAAGGAAAAACTCTTTTCATTCTTCAGCAATTGGCATATACCACAGGTAAACAGATTTTCAAATCCTGCTGTATATAACTATTTACAAATCAGTCTTTACTACTACTTAGTTCCCATGCATCAGAACCACTTATTTCCAGGTTTATGTCCCACTCACATATACTCATGTAGAGAGGCCTCTAGGGGCATGAAATTTTATCCAGGGAGAAGAAAGTATGAGTTGTTCCAGCATCTCTTGTGATTTTTGACACTACCTATCATGTTGATGACATCTGCACACTGTCTACTGCATCCCTCTCACAGAAGTAAAAAAAATAATTAAAAAAATCTCACCTGATTATAAATCCAAGTGAACCACAAGAAAGAAAACCCTTTAGAAATAGTGTTCAAACAGTGATGGTGGTGCCATTCTGTGATATAAATTTCAAAAGCGATGCATTTCATTCTAATATATTGAAAGGAAAGTAGTTTGCATAAAGTAGATTAAATTGATTAGTTAAAGATAAGGAGATGATACAACCAGTAAGAAAAGACATGTGAAACAAAAGTTATTTTCAAATTAAGATCATATCATGCTTTTAGTTATCTTATATAAAGGAAAGACATTTATACATCCTGGAATTCATATGGACACTGGTACAAAATCCTCTCCCTACACTGGAGGAACTACAGTAACCTGGTGTGGAAAATTATATCTCATGTTTATCTTAGTGATATTATCCAACCTCTGTGGCCAGAGTTAAACCAAAGGACAGAAGAAGTTAAATCCTCTGAAAGCAGACAAATAAACATAAAGAGGCAAAGATAAAACAGCTTAGACGAGCAGCTTCAAAGGGATGATATTCAAAGGACTTGGCTGGGTCACCAGTTTGGAAAAAGCTGTCTACCTGGATATAAAAATGGTTTTCTATTCTTAAGCACAGGATGAGAAGTTATTTAACTGTTATAGAGCCTCGAGCCAGAGAAGAGAGTAAATTACCAAGAATGTCAATGACAGCAGTGAGTCACACAGTAAGAGATGGGAAAAGAGAGAAAAAGAAGGTCCAGCAAAGAAGACTGCTTAATTCATCCCAGAGATGGAGGTGAGCAGGCTACGTAATGCACCAAACCTTTCAAGAAAAGAAGAAATCTACAGAAAGGTTTTTATTATTATAACTCCTTGATATATATGCTTTCTAACTCTAAATTATAATATACTATGCTATTTAAAAGAAGCCTGTTTTGCAGCTATTCTCTCTACTTTTCTAATCTCACCTTTCCCAGAGAGCAAGGATTTTCAGACTCAAAATGCATCTCTAACTGCTGCAGGCAGACAGCTTGGGGAACAGAGAACCATCTGCCTCACCCTCAAGAAATCCAGCCTAGTGTACTCAAACTGGGGGCTTCATCAAGAGTGAGGGAAAGAAATTCAGGACTATCCCCAAAGTGCATATTCAGGAACAGTTAAAAGGGGTGTAACACTGGTGGTTTGCTTTGTAAATGTGACACCAAGATGGTGTATGTTAAGGCAGAATCTATGTTACATATTCCCTCTCAACATCCAGAAAGAGCTCTTTCCTCCCCACATCACAGGATTAAATCAATGAAAAATGTGAGAAAAATGTGTGAGGTGTGAGGCCATATCCAAATGCCTGAAACATGCTTGCAAGTCCTATTTGTCATAATTCATGCATGCCTGCAAGGTCACTGTTTTGTAGGTGTCTACAACACATCTCTTGTAGGCGTCTTCTCATCAAATCAGATGGTCAACATAAGCAAGGCAAGCTGTCAGGCATGCTCTTGCCTATTTTTTTTTTTTTTTTTTTGTGCAAGTCTAATAAAAGTGGTACCTCTACCCACGAACCTTTTCTTATTTATTTGTCCTTAGAAGGCATCATTGGCCTTACTGCCAGCCTGCTTTGTGATGATGTCCTAAAGAAGCTGCACAAAGCTACTGGAATCGGGGAAAATGCCTATAGGGAAACTGGTTTCTCTTTCAGAGATTAAGGCTACCATCAAAGCAGGACCATATACCATTACAGAATGCCTGTGCCTTATAAAAGAAGAAGGTTGTATAATGTGGTGTGGGTATAAATCTTTTGGCTCATTAAAGTGCAGAAGGGATTAAATTCTGCTTACTAATTTGTAAGACAACCATATAAAAACTTTTTTTAGAGAGGTAGTGATGAAAACGAACAAATTCCTTGGAGCTTGAGTCATTCATTACCCACCATGCCATGTGAGTGCATGTGTGTTGAAGGCATTAGTATGCTTTCATACCTCTTCAGTGATGGTGCTCAGGACGTTTTTCAGGGTAACTTTTACAGAAATACGTCACAAAACTGTACAGTCCCAAACCTTTATATAGCCTTCCAAATGGTCAAATTAGACATTAAATGGGACTAAAGAGAAAGAAAAGCTCTCAATGTTTGTAGTGCCCACGGACCATGCATTCCCATGGGGGGAGGAACAAGCTCATCTTTCATCAGTTTCAATAACTAGATACTAGCACTGATCACAACACCCAGATTAGAAGATGGTGACTATCAGGTTTCTTTGCGTTACCCAGGCAGTCACTAAAATGGAGGATGCTGTTCACATCTTTCAGCATCCTCACAAAAGTGTGTTTTGTTTACCCTGGTTATGGAGACTCTGCATTCTGAATGAGCTATCACTCTCTTAAATAAACAAATTATATACACACCCTGTGACAGAAAAAAACAGATATTATATCAAAAGGGAAGCAATAAAAAGAATGTGTCAGAGATTACTTCAGCATGGATGTAGGAGTATAGCTAGCAGACAAAAGTCACACGTGAGGTAAGCAAAATGCTGAGGGTTTGGGCCAAGAGCCAGAAAAAGCCTTGGTGGATGTATCTTTTTTCAATAATGAACTCCCACCAGAGCCTACACTTTATGAGCCTGACACATCTAAATTACGTTCAGCAACACTTAAATGTTGAAATAATAGGATAAATTCAAACCAATTAGAGAGCATATGGAATATTGCCTTCCTAATGGTATGCATAAGCATCTCCTGTCAGTTTTATCAGATTAAAGACCCCAAGTGCTGGCAGTGATCAGATCCGCGGTGATAAACGGGCACAGGGGTATCAGCAGAGTTGCATGTGATCTTTGAGGTGGGTCTAACACAGGAGAAGGAATCTGCATTGCAGTTGGAGGCTTCTCCCTTTGTTTCAAGGAAACAGGGCAATCAGACCAAATTCTCAGCCCAATCAAAGACCACTGTTTTGCCAGGTCGATGCCCTGGAAGGAGCACATTTTTCTTTTGTCATCTGGGTATCACTGTCCCAAGATGAATGCCCCAAAGAACACCCCAATTAACTTTCAAGTGACAATGAAAGGCTTTCTTTTCATTCTTCCTGTACAAAATAAATATAGTCCAAAAAATTTTAAGCAGAAACAGAAACGTTAAAACAGGAGAAGGAAAAAAAGATATATAAAACTCTTTAAAATAACATAAAGCAGAAACAAAGCACCAGCAGAATTATGAAACCATCAGCCTGAGGCAGATACTCAGCATGAAAAATTTTTGCCCAAATTGCTGAAGTTTGGCAAAATTACAAGCAACTGGAAAAACGGATATGTTGCCACCTTTGTGTTTGATAATGATAGATTTTAAATAAACTGTCACACACGCAGAAGTCCTTTATACACTTTGGTTGGTTCTCCAGGGATTAAGTACTATTGTTCTGTGCATATTAAATCAATCCAAGGCTTCTAAGACCCTTGAATGTGAAGCGTGAGATTCTCAGTTTGGAGTTTCAGCCCCAACGACTACAGTGAAGTTAAGTTAGGGTAGGTCAGCCCATAGATGCCCAGCTGAGGATCTGGTGTGTGCACCTGTTTTAACCAGTTGAAAATGCCCTGTCTACAGCTTTAAGATGCACTGTGCCAGTTGAGACGCTTCCAGGTGTTCTTTGAGTTTCTCCTGTTACCTGCCTGCAAAGACACTCGGCAGCATACTGAGATGCTGCCCTAGGTATGGCGTCAGCATTGTCTCAGCCCCAAAGCCCATCTGGTGAGAAGGTGCACCCCAGAGAAGAGGCCCTTGTTCTCTGGAAATCCTTAGCTGCTGGAATATCCCCTCAAGGACCAGTAAATTACTCTGGCCCATATTGGTCCTGGCCTGGGGAAGCTGCATACACAGTCCCCAGTAGCATGGACTGGAAAGTGTTCCAAGTCAGGCATGTAGACCTATCAAGAAACTATGCATCCTTTCCTCAACAGTGACATTAGTAGAACAGTTTGAGATATTTAGGATACTGGCACAGCAAGACTAATTAACCAGCCTACAAATCACCTAAAAGGCAGCCAGTAATAAGAAGGTAATTCCCTGCTAATCCTTAGTTCCCTCTTTTACAACATACTTTCCACCCGTGTTCCTTCATCTCCAGCTCTCTCTTTACTTCTCATCACTTTTAGGAAGTACCTTCTCCAAAAGGCAATTCAGGTCCAGGATGCAGGCTGAGATTCTTGGAATTTAGTTTTTTTTCACTAGTCACACAATACTTGGCATTTTCTTTTTGCTCCTGGAGGCACCTGATTAAACGATCCATTCAGTTTTAATTTAAACACATTAACCTAAACAATTTTTTGAAAATCTCATGATTGGCAGGAGCCTGGCTTTTCAACATCCATGATCACCATTGTTCTCAGCTATTACCTGGGGTCAAAATGAAAATTCAAGAGTACTTAATGAAACCTATTTTTCCTGCAGCCTATATGCTTGGAAAGTGCCATTACATGTTCTGAGAAGTAACAATACAGTGTGATTAAATGCTGGCCCATTTCAATCCCTGACTGACACAAAATCCATCTTCTATTTACATATTTCACCTGACTTCCTCACTTAGGCAAAGAATCAGTGTACAATCAGCTGTGTAACTTTCGCTCATGTTGTTTTGCCAATACCTCACTCTTGCATGCAAGGCACGTATGCTCCAGGAGCAATCTTCCACTGCCTCTGAAGCCTCGTTCCCACTTATGGCAATAGGGTCTAAGCACAAGGCTGAGACACAAAACCTCTGCAGGAGACAAAGCAGCTAGATTCCTACAAAACCACTGAAGTAATGCCACCACGCCCTGCCTTTAAATACCTTTTTTCCTAACATTAGGTGATGATTAAACTCACTGATAACTAGTCACAATACAATGTCACGCAACTAGTTTCTGTTCATAGCTTTAATTTTAATACCCAACAAAAAAGCTTGGTATTGGCTGAGGGATCAGGTGACTCAACAAATAACAAGCAAAGCTTACTTCTCTTGCTCAAATTGTAGTAGTGCTCTCGTAAAAGGCTATGATTTTAGACGTTTCAGAGTGACCCGTCTCTTCCTTCCTGAGGTCTTTATGTGGATTCGAGACTCTGTCTCTTGCATTTATTTTATGCTTTGGTTGGAAGAATAGGACAGCTATCAGATGAACACAAGTTAAAAGGAAAACATCTTTTGCAGCAAAATGAGGAGTTGGGACAGATGAAAAATGTGCAGATTCACTTAAAAGAGCAAACTTAATAATTATCACACTATTTCCTTTAATCTCTCTGTGTTGAAAAGCAAACAGAGCATGTTATTTTCACACATCAGAATTTGTTTTTACTGCAGCTACCAACAACAGTTGTTGACAGAAAAGGGGGCAAAATAAGGTGACTTTAAAAGCATTCTGTCTTAAAGAACTACGTAAAAGTTACCAGGGCATAAAACTGGAATAATAGCCTGCCATAAAATCTACCTTCAGAC
Source organism: Strix aluco (assembly GCF_031877795.1). NCBI lineage: Eukaryota > Metazoa > Chordata > Aves > Strigiformes > Strigidae > Strix > Strix aluco. The sequence goes on from NC_133931.1 coordinate 157,147,508, forward strand.
TTTTGATAGTAAAATTTGATGAGAGTAATACATCTGCATCCTAAAGCAGGAGAGACCAGTCCTTTTTTTTTCACTCACTCAGTAAAAAGAATACACAAACTATAACCTAGCTGTGGTCGTATCTTCTGCCATGTGAAAGTGAAATTTCAGAAAATTAGCATGACTGTATAGGTACACGGGCAAAAAATCACTAACTTCTTTACACCTGTTGCCCAAATACAAAGACAGTAAATTAAACTTTCTTCCATTCATTCCAATTTCATGGCCACTGAGTCACACACTGTGGAGCCTCACCAATCTCTATTACTGTTTGCATCAATAAACGCTATTGCCACAGAAATACGGTGGAAGAATGCACCTCCTCAGATATTCTGTTTTCCTCTGAGACACGCCATTCTGGCAAAAGGCAAATCCAAAGAAAGTGTCATGCCAGCAAGCACTGAGCACAGCCAGCATGGAGCACTGGACCAAGAGCCAGCCCTGAAGAGGCAAAGCAGCAGATTTGCAGCGTCGGCGTGGCTGAATAAACCACTCTCTCTTTGCACTGGTGTGTGCCAACTCTCCTGTAACTTTGCAGGAGGTAGGACTTATGAATCTCCTGGATGCACATATTTTTCCAACGCCTTATATCAGCATGAAAAGAACCACAGTGTTCAAAGTGGAGCAGCTAAAGCAAGCAAAAATATAGTAAGCCGCAAAATCATTATCAGGAAACAAAGCAGCCCAAAGGATCTTTCCGGACTCAGACTTTTGACCCCAGAAGACTGTAGCTCTGTATTTACTTTTGCATTACCTTACTTTTCAAGCACTTGCTCAGGGCAACTCTCCAGTGAGAGAGGTGACAGCAGGGTGGCCAGGGTGCCACAGAGCCTGTTAGATGTCTGCTCTTCTTGCACCCCTGAGACCAACGGGGATTGTGCAGCACAAGCACATGCACAGAGGCACAGTTCTCTACCCAGAATCTGGGATGACCATGCTTGACATTCAACGTGTGGGTGGGAGAGCTGAGACATACATCTCGGAGAAAACAGGCAGAAGATCTTTTGAAAAAGCTGCAACCCAGTGAATAAAGGAGATTTAATCACCCAGCTGCTCCCTGTTTGACTCTTCTCACTTCTAGCTGACTGTTACACAGCACCTCAAGGCAGTCCTCTCCTCCCCCACCGGTGCCAGCACCTGAGATCCGCACTTGCCAGGGAAAGAGGGCCCTGGAGACCTGACCCTTCCTGACACCAAAAGGAGCTGTGCCCCTGTGCAGGTTGCTTGCTCCACCTCCATCTGTGTGGAGGCAGGGACAGCGTTTGCACGGGTTTTGCAAAGCTCTGTCACACTATGTTGTTACATTACAATGTGCAATCATCAAACAGTTTGTTCAATTCCTTCTTGATTAAATTCAGCTTCATTAAACCTAAGTAATGACTCTGTTTTGCTTTAATAGCAACCATATTTCCATTCTAAGTGTCTTTCTGAATATCTTCTTCCCCTTTTAGACCTTTCTGTGACCTCTGAGCATATTCATGTCCCGTCCCATTTTTCATTTCCCTTCTCATTCTTTCTCTTTCCATGCAGGCAGCTTCCTCCCTATGAACTTTGTTGAAGCATCTCTCTGGTTCCTGTCTTTCAGTATCTCCAGGGGTCTGATTGTGCATGCAGCCCTTGAAGCTGAATCAAACAGGCACCTTTGTCCTGAGATGATGGAAAGTTAGCTGCTTTGATTCCTGTTGCTATTGCGTGCAGCGGATAAAAGTGGTAATGCTTAGACAAATGAGGCGTTTTCCTGGCGATTGTATAACTCTGCTCAGGTTCCATTTTTATACAAACATGATCTTTCCTCACAGACTACCTACATCACGTAATTATCATTCCTTCAATACATTAATTTGCATTTAACATACAGTACGCACACAAATAGGCTACAGTGCAAAAGAGGGGGAAGGGACATTGAAGTAAAAACCTACGGGTACCTAAAACAGGCAGAGGAAGCCAAAGTAAAAGCAGCTTCAGCTCTCCTCGCTGAGTTGACAGGCACTGAGCACAAAGGTGTGCCAGTAATGGTATCCACCTAATTGTCTCTCAGAGATTCCTGCACCCTCCCCATGCACCTCGCTCCTGTAACCTGGGCAAGCCTTCACAGATACCCCATGTGAGAAAAGGCTGCTTTTAAATAGCTGGAGTCTTTAGTCAGGAAACGTATTTTCAGTGAATAGATTGCTGCCAGAACAGGAGAGAATACTGGAGTAAATGACAACCAAAGGCACGGCGGAATCTGACGTGCCAGGTACGCAGGTACGCACGGGTGGAAGCAGGGGAGCTCTGCCCTCTTTTCACTCATCAGCACATCTTTCCTTTCTGTTTCTCTTAGAGAGTGTCCTTGAATTCTCCTTCCATGTATGTTTATACCATGGGAGAACAGGGAAGCTTACTTTAAAGCTGTTTTAAAAGCTTTTTTTTTTTTTTTAATGACACTTTGAGCCAACAGGGGTCTGCTTTCTGTTTTGGATTGCATATATAATCTGAAAGGGATTAATGTGGTGCTGATTGCTAGGCTAAACTGGATCAAAAAATGTTAGAGCATAATGTACCCTATCTAATGTTTAATAATAACTGTAGTTTTAGAGTTATCATACCTCTGTTGGTTTAGACTTTTTATTTATTTCAGTAGCAATATAATCATTCTGTGTTAAAATTGCTCCTATGTTACCTTGGATGACTTTTGGAAAAGCAGGAGCTTTTATAACAATATGTCAGGCTCCAAAGCAAGGAACTGTAAAGACTTGAAGCAAATTTTGACCAGAGCTGAGATGGCTGCTACTCTGTACAATTTCCTTACACTGGAGCAATTTTGTTGCTGGCATTGTGGGGTTTATGTTACGTGGCAAAATAAAGAAAATCTCTTTGGTGAACAGTTATTAAAGAATCTGCATAGAAACCAGAGGAAAGATTTTTTTCACAAAGCTGGATCATTTCAGGAGTTGGCTTACAGCACAGTTCCGCAAGCCTCTATTAACAAAGAGACAGGGATAGCAATCGGGGAGGGAGGGGGCGGAGGGAGATATCAACCAGTGTATCAACCAGTGAGTGTGTGGGTGGGAACTTCTTAAACTCAAAGTGCTTTTGATGGAAAAATGTCTTGCAGTTACCCCATAGGTGAGTATGACTGATATAGCTGAGAAGCTAGGAAGTGCAAGTCAAAATGAGGGGGATTCTAAATTTTTTTTTTAATCATGGCTGATCAGATAGTTCTAATCATTAGGTTTCAGCTTGACATGATAGCAGAGAGAACCAGACCTCAAATCTGAAGAGCAAGTATTTACCATTGAAAAGTCAATTCCTCTGTCACTAGCTCTGGCAATAGTATCACTATAATTATGAGTTTAATATCTGAAATTCGTTGATTTCATATTTGCATGCATGTATGCTAACTAAAATTAATTAATTTTAATTGCATACACCAATTACAACATCAGGCTCATTTTCCAACATATTATTCCTCACTGATTACATATCCTCTAAGATTGCTTTAATTTTTCATTTTGTGCTTTAAAGTCAAAGAATAATATGTATTTCTAATTAAGCTCACTTACATATCTCACTGCTGATTAAATCACTATTTAATATTTTATAACACAAGCCACCTTTAATTTCCCCCACTGAGAGCAAAAGCCTTGCAAACTCTTTTCTTTCTCCCCTCGGTTTCACCGACCTTGCCATTGCTGTGTTGCTACAGGCAGATTTCTTCCATCTTCACAGCAGAATGCCAATGAACCACCTTGTTGACAGACGTTCATCCTTGGGGGGCAGGCAAGCACCTTAATAACAACAGGACCCAATCTGAAGAGTTCAGCAACCTGCCACCATCACCAGGAGAAAAGAAACAGACACTCAGGAGAGATTTTTAGCAGTGTCTTAGGGGATTGCAGGTCTTGCTGAGAGTCTCTGGAGCTGACACATTTCAAACCTTTTAGGGGAGCCTAGAAGTGCCCTGTTGGTGCCTAAAAAGGGCCAAAACCTGAGAAATTAAAAGGAAAAGGGGATTCTCCTCTCTCTCCCAACCAGCACAGAAGAATGAAACTCGCCTGTCGGTTCTGAGCTAGGACTGCATTAGTATGTCCAAAGTCTTAACAGAAATTGGTTGAAAATCTTGAGGAGAAGTCACAAAACTGCTTCTACTTGCCCATGTGTATTGCACAACTTGGGCTGTACAAACTAGACAGTCTCATTTCTACCACACTATTCCTGGGGTAACAGAAAAGAAGATAAACCAGAAAAAATGCTTAACAAAAATTGACCAAAAGAAGAAAGTCTCTGCCACCTCAGAACTTGACCCAAACTTCACTGAAATTAATGGGAAACTTCTGATCATGTCCCTAGGAGCATGATTAATCCCATATAGAAGGGATACACAGATCTGTCATCAATGGAATAGATTTAGGAAGACCAGCATTGATTTGGGCTCTGAATGAAACCAAAGCATTCCCAGTATCTGTGTTTGCATGCACAGCACTTTTTTCTTTTTTGTCGAGTTATTAAAAAAGAGTAATTTTTACCTAAATTACTTGTTAAACTATTCCTTTGCAGCAGGTAACTCTTTGTTAGCATCTAATTAATTGGCTAGAGACTCATTGGCCCAGATTCATCATACCTAACTCTTTGCATGTCAGCAAAGCACTGGATCCCTCCCACAGCCAACAGAAGGAGAGAAGAGTCTCCAGAGCATGGTTCATCCCCTGTAAGCTCTGAATTGTACTCTCCACTGACTTCCAAAGCTTTAGCTGATACTTACCATCTAAAATTAGTTAAGTGTGCCATTGTGACAATGTCAGGTCAGAGAAGAGAAACAATCAAATTGGAGCAGGATGCTACAACTGAAAAAGTTTCTCTCAAAACTACTGAGTCAACTGGGAGAAGAATCACAACCAGAATACTTTGCACACTAAGTTACTTAGTGAACTAAACAAAAAAGTAGATATGGGTGCACATATTTGGTGTTATCAACACAGGAAGACACAGTCAAAGGAAACATATACTGTCCAAACACTTAAAAAATTATGTTTAAGGGAAAACACAAGACACAAGGAAGAAAAACTGGGACAGAAATAAGAAGAGAGGGAAAAGCCTAGAAAAGAAAAACAGCAGAAAGGAACAACATATTATTTTAAAATATCCCTGTCTCCCATTTCTCAAAAATGGATGATTATTCAGGCTATGTTTGAGATGTAGGTAAATACTGTTGCTCTGTCCAATAGGTTAGCACAATCCTTCCAAGGAAAAAAATGGATGCCATCTAAATTAAGAGTGATGAGCCAGCAGACTTCCTCATAAAATACATAGCAAAGAAAATTTTTAAAAAGGGGCAAAAAGGCGATCTGTTGTTTGAAGCTATATTGTAGGAACTAGCTCAAGTCCTTACTATAGGTCCCTCTCTAAGTTTATTCAATTTGTCACCGTCTAAAGATACTGAAATTAGAAAGAGAGAGAAGCCTAAATTCAAGCATTAGTTGGTCTGTCACACTTTATCAGCTGTGAAATGAGGTTCATATTCCTTTACTTCCTTCAGGGTAATATCATAAGGATATATATTAAATATATGTGTCAACTCAGATACTGTAGTAGAGGAGACAACATTGCATTTAAAATAGAGAAAAATAATAGAACCAATTGCTCAAATTTTCCTTGAATTTATTTCCTTCTATATATTAAGTCAGGAGATAGATAGATAGATAGATAGATAGATAGATAGATACATACATACATACATACATACATACATAGCTAGAAATTACATTTATATGTTTATCTTTACATGTCAGACTGAATGCAATATGTATATTTTGGCATACAGTTTGTTTGAGTGTATGGTTGAAATGTGATCTTTTTTGTTTTACTTTACCTTTAATTAAAATTCACATGTTGCCTAGGTCAGTGTGCTATCTCAGAAGACAATATTAAGTTGGATTGGCTTAAGCTTTCTTTAGTCTAAAAAGTAAGCACCTACACACAACTATCTGATTGGACTGCTTCTGTTGTCAATGGAAACTGATGCTCAAGAGGACAATTTATCTTCAGTATCTTAGACAACTATCTTCTACAAATGTCTACTGAAAGGTCTTCTCCATTGACTACAGAAAGCCTAAATAGACGTTTTTCGACAAAACACCTAAGGTTTAAATGCTAAAGTTAGGTAAAATGAATACCATGCTCCTGGGAAAAATTGACCTGATTATCCAGAGCATAACCTTGAGGAGACAAGAAAGGAATATTTCTTGGAAGAGACACATCCAAGCAGAATACAGATGCATCTTAAGGTGCTGATGACTGAGTATTTCCAGAGCAATGACAATGCCCATGGCTGGATTTTTTTAATCTGAAGAATGAACTTCTTCCCAATGAACCATAAAGAGACCCTTAAAAACAATCCGTGATTTTATATCGGGAGACAGCCAACAGTTTGAGGGAGGCAGAAGATGGCTTCTGTTGTTTATATTTCTGTTTCATGTGTAGAATCAATATCAGAGCTGGGAACAGCATAGCTGGTCCTGTGACTGTATCCCATATGCACAGGAGGCTCACAGCAATAAAAGGATTGTTAATAACCAATATTGATTCACCTTTTCCTAATGCATGGACAAAAATGTCATCAACAAGCTGGTCAACAGCCTGAAGCAATAAGTCTTATAATAGTCTACTAAGCCAAGAATAACACAGTGTTCATTTATTTATTCAAACGTCACATCGGTTGCATGTAATCCCCCGAGAGGTAAATGGATTTAAAGCAACAGGGGTACAATTTACTTGGCAACTTCTTTTGTGGGTGTCGCACCCATGTTATGCCTCAACGTGGCGTGGGCTTTAGCCATTGCTGGGCTGGCTTCACCTAAATCTCCATCTCCACCCATCTTTGCTGTTCAGTTATCCTTTCAGTCCCAAGAACTAGCATTTCAATTTTATTTTTACTTTCTTTTATGAGGCTATTAAAAGCAGTATATCACAGCAATTATGAAAGGTTTTTCAGTTTTGTTGCATTGAGTGCGATATGAATGTGGAAAAGTATTTCAAGATAGAAACAATTCGCCTAAGAGCCTTTCCCACTATATTTATTTCTCTTATTAAAATAGGTGATCATCCAGGGGAGTGGAATAGAGCTACCCACAAAAGCCTGTAGACCTCTCCTGGTCTAAAGGTGAAAACTTTACTAACAGGGACTAGATAACACTTTGCAATTAAGTGGGGTATAAAAGTAAGGCAAGCAGAAAACATGAAAATCCTGTAATATCTCATTTCTAAAACCACATTCAAATGAATAATAACATGGCATAAGTATAAGCCTATGAACTTTCCAATGTAATTGCTATTTGTTTAATTTATTAAAAAATCCAAATGTACTGATCTGGGAGGTTGAAGGGCTTTGGAGAAGAGGTGAAATGCTCCTTTTCTACATTTTAATCCAATTATAGGTTTTCCTTTATGTCTATATATTTATACAACAGTCATTACCATAGTTTCCAAGCATCTGAGCATCACAAGAATGTGTTTATGATTAGCTGTCTTTTTTTCTTCTCCTAGCGGAAAATTGATGCTGGGTTCAAGCCAGAAAATTTGGATAGAGGGCAAGCCTCCAAATATTAATTCATTGTAAATTTTAGTTCCTGCCCATAAGACAAGTTGAGGACTTTGATCCAGTTGAATCTAGGGAAATAAAACCTTCTATTCTGAACTCCTCATAATGGTCTTTAACAAGGAGTTGTTTTTTAGACCTAGGTTTTTTCTCCATAGACATTTCTTCAGACATCAATGAAGGTGACAGAGAAATGTCCATTTCATGGAATATGCATGGCTGTATAAATAATAAATAAAAGTACTCAGCAGCATGGCATACATGAGTCATACACACAAAGTCGCCTCGCTAGCAAGCTAAAAATAATATTCTGGCAAAATTCTGAACAGAAATTTGAACACCAGGATTGCTTTGCCCCTGCTCAGATACACAGAGCCAAAAGAAAAACCTTAAAATTACCTCAATATCCTTTTATATTACCCTTAGGTACCCTTTCCACCACTCGGGGATCCAACAAATTGTTCTAAGAAAAGCAGTCCAGTAAAAATGGCAACATGGAGTTCAGAAGTTGGTGTCTCTCAGAAATTTCAGATCAAATCTATTAGTTTTAGAGATTGGTTATTCGCTTCCCATTTCCTTGCCCATTAGCCATTCTAAAAAAATCACTGTGCATCTGAAGCCAGATTAGATCCTCCCTCTCTGCTACAAGACCATCAGTAAACAACGTTTGTGCAGAACTAATTAGGTCTGTTATCATATCTTAGTAGTTCTGCTGTCATCAATGTATATATTGAACTAGAGCAACATCGCTGATTTGGATACAGTCTCTTGAGGCTATCTGATGTATCCTTTTAATTAAAACTCAATAAACACTTCTAATGATAAAGATACACAGAAAGGAGCAGAATCATATCTCTTCATGGAACTGTGCCACTTCTGGAGGATGAACAAGAGTAAAACAAGCAGTAGAGACATATTTTTGCCTCTGAAGTCAGCAGATAAAACTCTGAACACACATATGGAGCAGATCTGATAAGTTAAAAGGTGACACTTTTGTATTGTCACTTTTCAGAATGGAATCAAACTTTCAAAGAACACATCCTAAGTGGTTTTCAAGAAATATTCTGGAGTGGTTAATACATTAATTACATGCTAGAAATATCTAGCAGTCACTGCAAGATAGACAAGGTTACTTATGTGCTCTTACTTAAAAATATTCTACGCCCATAGTTTACTACTTCAGAAGGAGGAAAAAAAGGAAATAATTACATTTTGTACTCTTGTGAATGTATGGAGTCAATCCCTTCAGCAGTTTTGTACCTTTTTGACACAACCACCAGAGAGGAGAAACAAAAATGGCATCTGTAAAGCTAAGTGCTCCAGTAGAAACTCATAGAAACACCAGCTGATCATGAATGATCGTCAGAACAGCCTGAAAATCTGAGGATCCAAAGACATAAAGCTGTCCATTCTTTACTGTCTAGTTTTACAGTTTCTATCACTGGAATATTACAAAGCATATTATTTTCTTCCTTCTTGTTATGGCAGAACTGTCTATTTAAAATAAAAATAATAAAAATTCAGGATCATGTTTTGATTTCAACCAAAACTATAACATAAGAATAGCCATACTCAGTCAGATGAAAGATCTGTCTTGACCGTTCCCTGACATTGGCCAGTAATGCATAAGCAGGTGAAAATATAGAAACCAAGACAATTATGTAATGATACTTCCCCAGCATAATCCCAAAATAACAACTTGTCTTTGGTTTCTTAATCTCTAGGGACAGGATCTGAAAACAACATACACTAATATGGCAATATTAGTGGACAAACTGAAGAAGTTATTGATTTTATGTCTTTTTTCTGGATTTGGAATATTCAGAGACTGTAATGATCTCAAGCATCCTCCAAAAATGCCAAAAGCTCTCTGCCCTTGGCAAGACACCAAAGCTCTTTTCTATTCCACCTTGTTTTCTTTCCAGACATACAGAGATTTTTGTTAGCTGCCATCAGTAGGACTACTTAATTAGAAGCAAGGTTTAGTTCTCTTAACAAAAAAAATAAAGATATAACCACCACAGCAGTTACTAAACAGAAGCTTCTGTGAAAATGCCCAGAGGAGGCATTGCAAAGATCAGAGGCAGCTAAGCCTTATATTTAGTGATAGATAGTTTGATTAACTGAGGTTTCTAGGTGTTGTTCCTTTTCATTATTCCAAGAGAGGACTATTTCAACATTGCTCAGAAATGACATTGTCCTTTCTTTTCCAAGAATATCTTTGCCCAGCATCCTTCATCCTTTCTGATAACCTCTGAGTCCCAATGCATTACTGTTTGGCACATAATCTCTCACTTAGATTGCCATAAGCAAGTACATTTGTGCTTCTGGTTACCACAAGTTTGATCATTTTAAGTGTTTGGGTTACACAGTTATATACAGAGGTTACCTGTATCCCTTTTTCTCTCTTTGGGTTGAGAGCACCATATTTAACAGAGTTCACAAACAGGTGTCTGTGCCTGAGACTCTAAAAGGCAACTGTAAAAATACATACATAATTATCACTCAAAAGAGAAGGAAAATTACTTAGATGGAGCTTTCCAAAACATTTTTCTTTGAGCACAGAAAAGTCCAAAGATTCTGCTTAAGAGGAGTTGTTACTGGATTTTTGGAAAAGCCTTATTCACTTTGGACACATTTCTCCTAATCTTTACTGTAATAGTTTACCCATTGAACTACATACAAAGGCCAATGTATAAACACATTTACCTTCAGAATGAATATTCTCAGTTGTGACATTCACTTCCTTAAGTATTTTCAAAGTCATTACCAATTCCTCCCACAAGAATGTTTTTAAAATACAAGGAGAAAGTCAGACAGATTTGACCTTGATGAAAACACTGTTGATTATTTTTTCAGGTATCTCCATATTGCAGCTTAATATTGCACACAGTGGGTTTTGTAGAAAGATATTTGTTCTATAAAATGTAGTTTAGAGTTTCTATTCTTTTATCTCCTTCAAAGAACAAGTTTATTTCCTGTATATTTTTGAAAACACTCATTAAGAGGATCTCTGTGGGGCTTAGGCAGGGGCTTTTCAAACTTCAGGCAGAGGAAAGACTTTTTTCCATCATTCATATCCTTTTAATAATTTAAGAAAAAGAAGGAAAGAAGCTGAGGCTTCAGATTTGCAATAGATGGATTGAATAATGTAGCATCAGATCCTATACACTAGTGTTGAGGGCAGGAGGGGAAGTCCTACCATAGCATTTGGCAGGAGTAACAAAAGTCATTAGAACTTAGTAATTATATCATCTTTAAAATTACTGCTTCAGACACAGCAAGGGACAACTGAAGTCTCTTAGACTTCTTTTGGCTAAGTGAGAAAATTCAGAGTCTGTCAAGAAAAAGGGACACCTGTCATTTGCTGGAAAAGTGGAATATGTGAAGAGTAGCCTCAAAATTTGGCTTTTTTTTCTTCTTCTCTGCAAAATATCACACAGTTAATCCAAGAAGCTTTATTTAATTGTAATTCCTTAGCATTTACCTACTGTTTCCCTGGAATACGGTCTATCATGGTGACTACCATAAGAATCCATAAGAATCAACACAAAACAAATGCTGTTGTATGAAAATTAATGAACAGTGGTGAAACAAAAGGGATTTTTGTTTGTATGTTTGTTTGAAAAACTAAAAATAAGACATTGAGATGTCTCTACTCATGAGAGGAAGAAAAAAACATTATCCTTGTATCCAAACTCTGCTGGAATCTAAGTACCCTTCCTTCCCATGGTCTTTGGATCAGGCTATATACAAACATCCAGAACTAGAATGGGGATCAGATTTAAATTCAGATAGATACCTCCAAGCATGGAGTTCCTATCCACTTACAACTCATTTCACAACTGAGAGTTTCTCCATTCCCAGCCCTTCATAATATCACTCCTGCCCTACCTGCCTGCTATGTCTTCCTCCTCTTTGTGCCTTCCAGCATACTGGAGACTTGACACCTGGTACCTTCCCTGTCCCACAGTGTTGCAAGAGAGTCTTGTCTGCAGAGACCTTCTAAAAGATGTGGGCTGATGGAGATGTCTGGATACTTTGCTGCATGGCACAGGAAGAAGTTGCCCAGCCAAAACGAAGAGGACTACCCAAGCAGTCTTTTCATAGTAGCCTTTGTGCACATAAGCACTACCTTTTTCTGGACTGCTCTGCTCACTGCTAGCACAATAAAATGGAAGGCAGCAGGATGAAATTTAATTTACTCTCAGAATCCATATCTAGTATTTTGCACAATACACAGCTCTGAAATAGTCCAGTACAGAGATGTCACAAAAAAGAACAAAAGACAGATTTTTAGAGTCACCAAACAGGAATGCCAAATATAGATATGAAAATTGTTTCTACTTCCTAGTTAGAGGTGCTCCATTCTAACAACTGCCTGACTCAATGTAGAAACAAAAATATTGCAACAGATTGATGCAGAAACCTTATTAGGCTTGGGGCTTGGATTTGGTTTAGACAATTTCAAATCATTCAATTTTAAGGTTTACTCTTTTTTGCTTCAAAATGCAGAAGTAGACTGGAAATTTTGTGAGGGAGGCTTTCTAGTTCATGAGGCTTATACTGCCAACCTCAACTGAAACAAGGAAAAAGCTGAGAGGGAAATGCATGAGGAAAACGTGTAAAAAAAATATTGCACAATCTGAAAAGTATATGGTTCAAGCCTTTTTCTAAAAACGAAAATCAGGGATCGTACAGGTAAACTTTTTTTTCCCAGCTCTAATATTACAGAGAGACAATTTAAGAACAGATCATATTTTACTTTAAAAAACCAACAAACTACTGTGATGAATACTGCATAATACGATTTAAAAAGACAACACATTCCTTCAAAAGGATACTATTGAGCCATATAAAATTCTGATGGGAAAACTCAGATCCCTGTAAATTCATAAACTACCCATGAATAACAAAACAAATGAAGTTCTGATAAGTCAGCATCAGGCATTAGAAGGATCAGTACATAGTTCCCTGACACAGAAAATACCACAGCTATGATATGGAAATTATCAAAGAAATACCAGAATCTGCTTGAACGAGGGATGGGTGCTGCAGCTGGGCTGCAAGGCTATAAAGAGAAAATATCACCAGCCTCCTTAACCTATCAAGACCATGTCTACTAAATATTGCCCAATAAACTCATGCAGCTGTTCAGCCCAGTTTGTTTCAGTGGGTGACTTTGCCTCCTGGACCTTGTGTTACCAGATTCATCTGAAATAACATGGGGCTGCCCAGGTGACCGTGCTCCCTGAATCAATGCAGAAGCTGAAGCAGGCTCCTGGCAGTGAGAAAAGCAACACCAGAAGCCTAGAAAGCGATCCCGAAAGCTACTGAAAAGGATCAATACCCTGCCTCCACCTTCACAGACACCCTGTCTCAGAATGATGGAGGCCTGTGTTCAAAGGAGTTTGTGGGTTTTGCTTAATTGTGGTTGGAGCAGGAAAAAACAAAAAGCAATGCAAGGGAGAAGCTCAGCACTAATTCACTGCCTGTAAAATCCTTCAACTGAAGGACATGGATTACAAAGAGCTAAAATGAATGAAATATACTTTTTTTTTCTATTTTAGCATTTGAATGAGAACCCATTAGAGCAGGTGCTGAGTGAACGGCACAAATTACCATAACCTTGAAGAAAGAGCTTATCTTTGGTTCAGCATTTAGGAATGTAGGCCAGTCCTTAATGTACAGATGAAGATCCCTCACGCCTAATAACAATTTACATGATGAATTCGTCCACTTTAATGCTCACAGCATCAATGCTTTGAAGTGGTAAACTTTTACAATAATCACTTAAGCATGGTGGGAAACAAAACAGCATCCTGAAACAGCTCTAAAGGTAAAAAGTGAAGTGTTTTAACAAATCCACAAGAGGCCATGCTGCCTCACTTGGGATATTTCAGTGCCTGACCAACTTGAAGTCCTAGGCAAGCTAAAGCAATCCAGGTGTTTGAGATGACTCGGGAATACAAAATCCAGGCTCTCCCACAGCCAGTTCATAACTTTCTGATGAAGATGGGCAGCAGCCTCCTATGCCTTTTGCTGTGTGTCAGATTTAAATAGTGGTATGGCACAGAAGATCCATCCTGACTTTAAAAATTGCCCTGACACTGACATGTCCTCTTAAGAGTCAAACAACATCCAGAGCAGGGGTTAATACCACTCTGCCATCCTCATTCTGTGTAAAATTTTATTGTTATCAGCAATCAGACTGAGCATCATGACCTGGAAAGGCTGTAAACTAAAATAATTTTGTCTAAAGATTTTTTTTAATGACCTAGTAAAATCAATTGAGTACCATACAGGTCAGCATTACATGATTTGGCAGAAATGTTAAACTTGAGTAAAAAAATCCCATGGAAACAAGAATCAAAGTTGTTTTGCAAGCAATGCATTTTTCTTACTGCAGGCATAATAGCTACCCTTAGGGTTTAGAGATTTTAGTTGATTTAGAAAAAAAGAAGTAAAAAAGAAGTAAAAAAGAATAAAGAGAGAGAGAAAGTCACTTATGCTTTTGCCTTAAAGAACCAGATTAATGATGTGCAGTGAACAATGAAATGAAAACACTTAGTTTGGTCCAAAATGCTACTTATTAGCTAGTAGTTAGGCAAAAGTGTGATAATTTTCAAGATTTCAAAGAGGATGGACAGTGAAAGTGTCTTTTTCCTTTGTTTTAAAAATAAAAGGTTATACAGAGTCCTACTTCTTCCTTTCCATAGACCTGTCACCTCATTTTAAATTTTTAAAATATCAGGTGGGACACTTTAGCAACCTAGAAACAAAGAAGGAAATTTTGTTAGAATTGACTTACTCTTTCGTAGAGTTGCAGCTGCAGAAAAAAGGAGGGTTTTTTTAAAACACAAAACCTATAGCTTAAGAATTTTTGAGGAAATATGTAGTAGATCACAATAGAATAACATGTGACACTGCAATAGTTTATATCACATTGACTACATAAAAACCTTCTAAATAAGACATTCAGAGTCTATTATGCTTCATCGTTTAATGCCTGCTTAAAAAAATATTACCACCTATTATTTGCATCCATTGAAGTCTTTTGCAAATCCAGCTGTATTACAATAATTTTTACCAGCTCTTCCTCTTCTGTAACATTCCTGTGAAGAGGAGAAAGGAAGCTCTTCTGATTTTATTTATATTTTCTGTGCTTTCCACTTAGAGAGGACATATATTTGAAACACATCAGCACAGCAAATATTCTCTTTGCTATTTGTGGATGTAATGTCACCTACTATTATACCAGGTGTTTTGTGAGAGGAAGAAAGAAAAGAACAATAAACTTCATAAAGTTACTTCATTAAGCTGAAATGAATGTATACACTTTCAAATCAAGAAAAGAGGGCATTCAGAATGTAGACCAACAATGGCTATATGGAAGAGGTCAAGGTTGTATCTTGAATTGTGTTCTGCGTCCAACAAAAAGCAGATACACAAGAAAGACTATAAAGCACAGGGCACATGTAGATGAAAGACTCCCTGAATAGTCTCCCAGCTTTGAGTCTTTTAAAGATCATAATTTCTGTTTTCTTCTCTGTTTACTTTTTTAACTTCTACAGACATAACCGCAAGATCTCACTCTGGTTTCTAAGGATTATCTCAGAAAAGTGATTTTATAGATAAGGCTAGGATTGTGTTTTCTCCATACATTGCTTTACACTTGTATTGAATTTTATCTACCATTTTAACCTAGTCACAGTCTCATAAGGACCTCCTACAATTCTTTCTGGTAAGCTTTCTTTTTGCTGCCTTGTATGCTTTAGTATAATTAGCAAAATTAATCGTAACAGTGTTCAGTACCTTTTCTGGGTCATTTAGATTCACAGTTCCCTTCAGAACATCACTGGCAACTTCTCCACCACAAGAAACAGTGAGTTGCAGCTAATGTGTTTCCTATGTTTTGGCAATTTATGTAAAGGGAAAGACATTCATTGTTATTTCATAGTTTCTCAATTTCCTCAACTTTTTTTGGCGGTGGACCTTGTGAACTGCCTTTTGGAAATCCAAGTGGTATGTTCCAAGTGGAGTCTGAAGCTCCCTGTCCACATGGCTGTTGATGTGAAAGTTTTTCAGGCAGACCTTCTTTAAATTATTTGTATTTTAGGCAAAAGCCAAGTTCACAGCTCACAAGTGAACTATGGGTCTCCTAATTCTATTCATCATGATAATTCCTTTTGTTTTGCCTGGTATAGACATCACATTTATCATCCTATAGTTTCCACAATCTCTTCTGGAACCCATTTAAAGCCCTTAAACACTCTTAAAAGACTGGCATCACTTTTACAACTTTCCAGGCTTGGGGTAGCTTTAGACAAGAGCCTACATACAGCAGCTCACAATTTTGCTATTTTATCCCTGACTTCCATTAGTACTTTTAGGTCACTGCCTAGTCCTGGCTGTTTGTCACTGCTTACTTTGACAATTTGTTCCAAAACCTCTTCTTACAGGCATTTCAATTCCAGACAACAGCCCCTGATGCATCCCTGACCAAGATGGGTTTGGCTCTGAGCTCTCTGCCTCCTTCCACTCTGAAGATGAATGAATTTCACACCTTTCTTATGCCTTTAAAAGATAGTTTCCTAGGGATCTATGTAAACTGGAGAAGCTCCCACAGAAATCAGTGAAACCTTATATAAAGCAGTACACCTACATGCCAAGACACAGTTTGGCCTCCAGAACTGCGGGTTTTGCTGCTCACAAGACATATCTGAATCCTGTACTGCATGAGAGTTTGTGTCCATGTAGCCCACACTGTGCCTCCCACAACATTGATCTCATTTGCTTCAGGTGTAAATAAGACCTAAATTGAAGATAGTTGCATGAGGAGTGGAGGGGCATGGAAAGGGAGGGAGAGGAGACAAAGAGGCATAATCACCAGTATTGTCTAACTGCAGCTATTTTTAGCCACTATACAGATATCCAAACCCCTTTTCAAACTTTCCAAGTTCTTGACCTCCCTGACTTGCAGTGCCAATGAATTCCACACATCACTTCTTGAATGAAAATATGACTGATGGCCAGAAGCGTTACTAAGCAGAATATTCCCATCAGCTATAATTAAATAGGAACAATCCTGCTGTTTAACCATTAACAACATCTCTATTTCTATCATACGAGCATGTGGCAGCAACATTTGTCTGAAGCAAGGCTAAAATACAAAGGACAGACTCGAACATGACTTCTTAAAATATTTAGCTGGAAATCCCTGGTTTCTTACAGCACCTGCAGATCTCAGCACTCCTTTTTACTTTCCTTTTTTTTTCCTAAATTTAACTTTGCATTCCCACAGGTGATATATTTCATCATAGTTTTATTCATTCTGCCTTTTTACAATCCATTAGCTTGCCTTCAGTCAATGATCAACTGACTTTCTACACCCTCTTGGTGTACAAGTCAGCGCAGAGGAAATTTTACCAAAATTTCTAAAAAATGGACACATATGACCTCTAAAGGCATGAACACCATCTCTAAGGGAAAGGGCCATTTGAGGAATACTTTTCTAAAGACCAGAGTTTGACCAAGCTGATACTATAATATAGGTACAGCTGCTATCTCATGACTTTTAATACAGAAATGAGCACATGGATTACTTTACTTGATCATACTGGTTCAATCTAAGGATACCTGCAATAATTTACATAATTCCTATCTCCTCTTTTTCTGTAGGCAATTTAGGACAATGTATAATGCTTTTAATCAGTCTTTTATTAGTATCCTAAAAATGAAATCTTCCAAAAACAGGTTGTGAAGCAATATAAACTCATGTACAATTAGCTCAGTTTAAAAATGTTTTCTCCTAATGGGATTATGTTCTGTAAATGATCTTGTTGCTATGGCAACTACCACAAAAACCGCACCATGTTTTCAGTTCAATAGCAACTATTGCACCTGTGTACCAGCCTTTCTTTCTGTGGTTTATGTGTTTGCTTTTCAGACATTAGCGTGGAAGGAAAAGCAAAAACTGTGACCTAGAAAAGTTCAGGCATTGTTTCAGCTACACTTGCAGGTAGCATTGCTAATAGTACTTCTCCCATATATTTTCTTGGAAGTTCAAATAATCTTTATTCATCAAGCTGAAAAAGACCTGCTGTTGGGGGGAGTGTGTGCATGTATCTGCAGGGAAAGTAGAAAACCACACTGCTTAATTTTCATGGCATCCTAGCAAAATGAGTAAATTGCACAATGATAAAAAATTATCTTACTGTTTCAAAACAGGCAGTAGGAGGCTGTGACCAGTATCAGCAGTTACCAACAATGAACAATTCTGTGTGGCCACATAGTGTTTTCAAAAATGATCATATGAAAAGGGTCTCTCAAGCTTCTCCTTTCCACTCAAGCCAAGGAGGCATCAAAGAGCATGGTATCATTTCCTTATCCTATATTCTCTTGAGAGTTGATGCTGGAAACACAAGGGAATGAAGAATTATTTTTAATAGTATGCAAAATAAGATGAGGTAAAAATAGCTTCTTTTTACTTGTAAATGTGTTGCTGAGTTGTATTTGGAGTCAGATACACTGACTTAAGTGATAGAAGTGAACGTCAAGCTCAACAAGGAAATGAGGGTGAGCAGAGTGAGAGTGGAATTTACCACTAGAGAAGATCATGTAGAAAACCCCAGAAACATGTAATTCCATTTCCCCACATAACCTTTTCATTATACCCTCACTGAAAAGTAAAAAGCAACAACCTGCATTCCTTCCTGAAGGAAGATATGATGCTGCATTTATAATTTTGAGAGGCAGTCATACACAACAGTGATGGATGCTGAGTTCAAACACAGATAAGATTGGGTTCTTTTCCTCCAGCACCCATTATCATTTCTTCCTTATCAAAAGCCTATCATTCACATGCTGTCTCAACAGGAAAATTATGTCCTTTTTTTTTTTTTTTGTTTTCAGAAAAGTAGACATAAATCATCACGCTATTTGCAAACTGAGGACAAAAAACAAGGTGTACAACAATTTCTTCAAAAGGCATCCTATGCAAAACAAGGACAAAACCAGCATCTGATGAAGCCTGAAGAGGAAGGCTTTGCTGGGCAAAGAAGAATGAGTAGTCTATTTGGAGAAGAACAGGGGAAAAAGGCATTACCGGATGTTCCCCAGTGGAATACAGCATGACCCACTGTATCAAAGAGAATTGATGGATTCAATCCAGGTAAGAGACATTTTATCTACAGGTGTTGAGAACCTGAAAGAAAAAGCCTGTTACCAATGTGACTTCTCAGCAATAGTCACACCTGAACACAATTTCTTCATACACAACATACTCCTTCCCCCATCTCCACAGTCACCACTGAAGCACCAGGAGTGTGGGCAAGGAGCTCCTTCAGACAAGCAGTCAGGAAAGCAACCCAAGAAGTCTGTCTTTCACTATACCCGTTCCACCCTTCTTTCCCTGAGCTGTATCACATAGCAAGGTGGTTTTGTTCTCAGTTTCTTCAGTAAATAGATCCAAAGGCTGGAAAGGCTTGCTATAAAATAAATCTTTTGGAATATGAGTTATCAGAGATGCCTGAACTGCACAACATGCACTTTGGTATCAGTATTTCTTGGATCAGGCTATTATTATTTCAGTGTTACTACCTTCCTATTCTTTTAAATTCAGTGCTTAGAAAAGATGAAACATCTTCAGTTTACGGCAATGGATTTTGATTGAGTTCTCAGCTCTACCTCAGACTTTCTTTATCATTTGGAGGACTTCACCCATCTGTGTCACTGTGTCCTCTTCAGCCTGTGCTACAAGCTTTTCTGTGTACCTGTGTTTGTATTTGGCATGGCCTAACAAAATCCTAGGCACATGCAGGACTTCCACATACTACTGATATAAAAATTATCCAGTATGTTTGGATTTTTAGGAAGGGTTTCCATTCTCACAGGGATAATTTGTTCTTCTGTATAAAGAGATACAAACACCAGCCATCCTTCCCTTTCTTTTATATCATTCAGATTCTTCTGCTCTGCTGCACAGAGTATATTCCCGTTGTCATGAACATAAACAGTTACTACCATTTTTCCTCAAGCAGCAAGCCATAGGGCTAAAGTTCCTCAACTTGCATACAGAGAATTAAGCCGTGCCACCAAAAAGGAACAGGGATAGAAAGCAGAGATACATGGATAACTAGTTTTTGGTTCACTTCTGTTCTTGTAAAATGAATGCAAAAGGTGCTTCCTGTTATCTGGAATATTATCTACTTTTTCACACTTATACGTGGGAAATAAAACAAATGGTCCTAAATTAAAATCTCAGACTTGAATAGTCTGAGCTCTCCAGAGTTTTTCATCTGCTGACTACCAGTGTTAAATTGTTAAAAAAATATATAATTATTATGAAATGACATGTATAATGTATGCAAGTCAGATTCAGGCAAAATTATCAGATGACACTATATGGGGGTGAACAGTTTTTCTCATAAAACATGAATTCTATTGATTACCCTGTACTTCTGTACACTAATATAGAATAATTGCATGACACAGCAAAGTATTCAAGCACACAATCCACTGATATATGAGCAATGGTCATTATCTCTACAATGACATTCATTAAGACAGACAGAAAATGATTTGTTGCCAGGGATTATTGCTCAGTCATTCCCAAGGTTTTTAGACAATGGCAAATGGGGGACGTTTTCTGACTGTCAACTTTTGCCCAAGAAATGAAATATAAAAAAAGACAAAGAGCAGCTCAGGACAAAGTGAAACGCTACATGCTGGGGTCATTAAGTTTTCATTCTGTGCATTAAACATTAAGGAATAAACTAGAATGTAAACAGTGATTAATAGAAGAAAAATTGTTTTAACAAATTTTGTTTAATTCTCAGACAGGACATTTTGTTTCTGAAATATTTAATTTAAAAGTTCTTGACAGTCTCTTAAGTTATCAAATACCAAATGCTAATTAGATCATAAGACTTAACTAGCTGGACTGAAATGCCAAAAGAAGTAAAGGTTATTTCATCATCAAAGCAATAACAGTTCCACTCTGAAGAGAGTTCCTGTATACTTTGCTCAAGCTAAATCAAACTGCAGTGATTCTTGAATACAAAACACTGCAGGATCAATATTCACAGTCATGCAAGTATCAGAAAACCTAGGCTTTACTCTAAGCATTTCCTAGGACATATGAGAAAACCCTCATTGCTCCGTCCTGACCTATTCCCAATTTTTGTACGTATTAGAGAACATAAATTGGACTTTTAATCTCTCCGTGGAAGAGATTGTTGTCCAGTATCCCACAGCCAGCACTGTCACCACTAGCTCACAGAAACATGTCCATAGCCTGGGTGTGACCGGGAGCTGTAGTCCCCTGCTCACACAGAAAGGCTGTCCTTGGAAATAAATTACTTAAGGCACAACGCAATTGAATCTATTTCTGAGGTTAATCCGTAATGACACAAATGGCTGTTTTCGCCTGTGAACTCACTGTGTTAAGCAAATACTGATCTTCCTGGGAAAGGTAAGTGAATCCTGCTGACTCACCAGTGCAAGTGAGTGTTTGGAAGGAAGATTGGGAATGACCCTGAAAAATGAAAGCCTAGGCAGAATGGCCTTCAAGGATGCCAACTCAGGGACATATCTGGAGGCAGAATTTGGTTCATAATATTTATAAATTCTTTTGGACGTGAAAACTTATTCCATAATAGAAGATTAGTTCTGAAAATCTGTAAAACACATTGACTATACTAAGAGCAGTCTGAGAAAACTCCCAGGTCGGTGTATATAAGGCATCTATCTAGACATTAATAATTTGAAGCACAGGAAGTAACAATATCATTTGGGAGGTGCAGGAAACTAGAGAAGATAGTGTAGAAGAGTAAGAAAGAAGCTTCAGAAGAAAAGTTCAGTATTAGCCTTACAAGTTCTGCACTGACCCATTTTTGGTAAGCTCTTCATGCAGTTTGCTCCAAATTCAAATTATTTGGTCATTATTTTTAAATGAAGCTCTTTCAGAGAAAAGGCATTTTGATTTCCCAGTCATGTGAAAAAAAATAGTAAGATCTGCCAAGAAGACAGGGTGGACCTATGTGAAACATTTCTTCTACAAGAACTGATCAGAAAACTAAGATCCTGATGTCACTGTGGACTGTTGTGATTGACCCCAACTGTACGTCTCTTAATCTGATAAAAGCAAGCAGAAAATTAACATAATGTCTCCATGTGTATTTTCATTTCGGAAGCATTGGAATGTAAGAAAAGTGTTCTCTAGAGACAGACCAACACACTGCCACTTTTCCTATCCTGTGACCTTCCTTTCTTATATCAGGACCAACTCAAAACTCCTCTTTCAAGACAAAGTGGCCATAACATTGATTAAAATAAAAGCAATACATCATTCATGAAACCCTGAAATTTTAAAAATTAAAAAAATGTTCTCATAGTGCCTCAGAAAAATCCTAAAATCTTATGCAGTTTGTCATGAAAACCAAAGACAAATGTCTGCATATGCCAGAGCACTGCTTTTCCAGTGTCCAACTGGAATTCTGAACTTCAGAATCCATCATCAAAGCCAAACACCAGGCTGTTGACAATTCTGTGATTGATCTCTGTCAGTCTCTCTTGACAGAGCTCCTTTGGATCTGTAAAAACAGTGAATACTTATACTCAGGGGAACAGATTATTCCACAGTCCAGTGCAGTGGCTCTGGCCTGGAACGTAGGAAAGTGTTTCTAATCTCCTGTCCCAAAGATAGCGTAGTTCCTTACATGAAGTAGAAAAGCATGCAGCCTATTCTGTACGTGCCTATGACCTCTCCTTTCTTTCCCATCTACCCCCTTCAGTCACAACTTTCCCATCTCCTTACTTTGATCTGAAAGAAACTCCTTACAAGCAACTGTAAGGACATCTCTATATGAATAAAAAGAAAAAATCAATTTAATGATCTGGTTTTCCACCGGGAGCCCATGTTGTCAGAAAAATCTTTACCATCTGTAAAAATGGTCCCCTGACACCTGGTTATAATCCTCCAGGGGGAGAATCATCAGTATGAGCAAAATCTCAGCTTCGTCCAGCCCTGACTTCTGAGAAACATGGAATCTGCATCTTCACAAGTGATGCATAGTAAGCAGAGACAAACAAATGACAGGCACATGTTGCCTCAAAAAAAAAAAAAGAAAAAAAGAAAAAAAAAAAGTATACTTGTCTTTCTGCATCCCTGAATCCTAACAGTGGTACCTGCATGTGTTACACACTGCCACTCTGCCACCTCTGCAATGTGTCATGGATGACTTGAATCATCTCTGATGGACGTCAGCACACATCCCGCCGAGCGTCTGACAGAACGATCTGCTCGTGATTGATGCCGACTGCTTAGAAATCATTTGGCTCCAACAAACTGTTCTCAACAGTTTGTTTGATGTGTTTGATAGGAACTGGGAGGGGAAAATAATAATTTAATAATACAACATGTCAGAAGTAACAGTTTTTTTGTTAGGAAAATTGTGCTTTTACCATATAAACATACTGGATTAAAATAAACAACTAATGCTCAGGTCTAGAGTGATGTTTCAGAGGTGGATGAAGCGGTTCCAGTTGTATGGAGAGGCATAGCAGGAGCCAACAGAAAGGATTTCTTCCTTTTGCTCCCTTAGTCTGTTAAGAGTGACCCATCCTTATCATGTTGGTGCACTGACAAGCAGGGCAATACCTCATGCTAGAGAGCTGCTCTCAATACTGGCTGAAGTCCCACCAGGGTAGTGAAGAAAGCCATTTGCCCTGTGGTAATTTCCCCACAGCTAACAGACTACAGGGGCCAGGAGCCCCTGCTTGGGTAGAAGTGTTTTATGTGACCAATGGAGACAAAAGAGTCAGTGCCAGGTTCCCACATGGCATGGCGTTTCCTCACTTGCTCTGACCTTCTCTGCGAAGGGAAGATGCCACCCTGCCTGCCTTGGCAACTTGCATGGCATACAAAGGAGTGAGGACCTGGTGGAGGAGGTCACAGCCCACCACCTGAAGCAGGCCACCACCCTCTCAGCTGCTGTTGAGCTGCCCCCATCCCTGCTAATCCCCCACCCAACTGCTGATGGCAACACCAGCTTTGGGAGGTTTTTTGCTATGCAAGCCCAGTCAACAAGTTGTATTTTCTATTTGCTCACATTCATCCTGCACAAAGAAAATACACAATAGAACGCTACTTTCAAAATTCATGTGCCATCACACAAATTAGCATGAACTGAATGTAATAAAATACAGAGTTCACCTGCTTTCTACCTGCTTCCCATCCAATGCCTCTCCATGTAAGGTGCCAAAAAAAACCCAACCCCAGCACAAAATATTCCAGTTTTCCCATAGCATAGGCTTTTCTGTGTCTAAAATCTGTACACTGCTCTGAGTTAAAGATAATAAGTGGTATATCTTGCACATTGTTTTTTTAAAATTTCCAAACCTACGATTTTCCAGGAGTTAAACTACATGGCAAAGGATGAAGACCTCGGATCTGAAGAATTGCTTCAGTCCCTTCATGACAATTGCTGCTGGATTCTACTGAAGAAGCAGCAATTCTTCTGACAAGTACGAAAATATTGGGTTGCTGTTTTCTCAAAACTTTCTACCAGGACTGTAACTAATAAAACCATCCTGTTCAACACCCAGAGAGGGTGGGGATCCCTGAAGTTTTCCAAAGCATCAGATTACATGGATCTGTTATGTGGATGCATGAATATATCATGGTTTTCTCTTCCTTGCCAAAATCTATATCTTTGTTGATAAAGCAATTTTTAAATGGTGACATTCGTGATTAAAACAATGTGGAAGTATCTCCACTACTGTTTTAGGGAAACAAAATGTATTCTCTATAATAGCAAGGTACTAAAACATTTTTGGTGCAAGCCGACTGTGACTCACTCATACTTGTCCTTTTTTTAAAAAACTGTAATATATTCCTTCCAATTAGTCTCTGTCCATCTAGCAAAAGGAAACCAAAAACCAAACAAGATCCAAAACAGAAGGGATCGTTTGGAGGCCTCACTGATGGAAAGGTCTGAAATATTAACCACATTATTAGCATTTTTGAAAAGTTAAAAAAATCCACAAAACCCAACAAGAACAATATTGCAGAGAGGTATCCATGGCATTAAAGTATTTTTGTCATTTGGAAGTCATGAGGAGTGCTGAGGTGATGGACACCCACATTTGGTGCACCTGTTAGACCCCGATAGCCCAAATTCCACTAAAATGTAAAATATGAATGTGAAGGCTCTTCAGCTGAACACCTCTGTCATTTTGTCTTGGGGAGGGGAAGGAACAAAAACCCAAATACTCAAGAACCCCATCACAGTTACCACTCCATCTTCCCAATGAGCAATAACAGATGTTATAAACTGCCATCAAATAATAAGAACTGAGAACCCTGGCCATAGCCACAATTTCTCAGAGAAATTGTACTGCAGTTAAGATGCTAGTTTTCCTCAAGCTGACACAACAAAGTCAGCTTTATCCATGCTGCAACATCACTGAGCCCACCATGGGCTATAGAAACCACTCAAAACCTGGGAAAATACATAAATGGTTACATCTACAACCTGCTCCGCACTGCTTCAGCTACAACTGCCACCAACTCTATTGGTAGTTTGTTTAAAGGTAGTTGAATCAAGAATCGCAGTCCCGTCTTCACCGGCAGCATACACAGACTCTCCATCTTAAAACTAATCTCAAGCTCTCCATTTTACCATCTTCTCATATCTGCTTCAGTTCTAGCATTTAATCTTTCCAAACTAATTTCTCCTGTTTTGGAGGGATTTTTTGTAAGCAACCCCCAGGAAAAGAAAGGTGTTCAGTACAAGGTCCCCAGGCTGAGAGTGCCTTGGCTCCACCAGCCAAAGAAAGCTTCTTTCGTAGATGAAGCATTACCTGAAACGATTAAGCATTAACAGCAATACCACTTCATCTCCCTCCAGAACCAGTTTTAAAGTTATAATCTAGTATCTTCAAGAACTGGAAGCTGGATAAATTTGCTGACAATTTATACAGCAAAAGAAATCATACGTGACACACAATTGTGAATTCTAACTCTATAATTGCACTTAGGAGGCCTCAGTGATATCAGATGAGAATGAATCTCAAGTAGTTATTATTTAAAGCATCTTTTATTTTCTAAATGCCACTGAAGCAGGGCTTTTCATAATAGCAATAGTTTCAGGGTGAATTTTTCTATGGGGTAGAACAGGCTGACCTACATTAAACTCCAGTAAAAACAGGGAAATACGTAGTTGTTTTGAGAGACATCACATTCAGGAATTCAGTGGCATGTCATAAGATCAGTAAATGCCAAGTATCTGGGGTCTGGCTGTATCTGCTAGGATGTCTAGCTCAGCTACACATGTTCAGTTAGTCAGTAAATCTAGAACAGCTTTCCTGGCAAATTTTAAGGAATTTTCTTCCTAAATGAAACCCTAGCTGTGGGAGATCATATGCTAAGGTAGAACAGCTAGTACTTTTTGTAGACATTTTCTAAGTGACCATTTGTAGCTGCAGTTGATGTTTGTCCTTTTGTTTTGTGTAAGTGTCTAACTGTCTCTTGGACCTGTATAGGCTTTTGCTCATGACCAGAGAACTGAGTTCTGCAGGCTCAACACATGCCACATCTCTTTTTAGCACTTTTACACTGAAATAGCTTTTAATTTACT
Source organism: Strix aluco (assembly GCF_031877795.1). Classification (NCBI taxonomy): domain Eukaryota; kingdom Metazoa; phylum Chordata; class Aves; order Strigiformes; family Strigidae; genus Strix; species Strix aluco. The sequence goes on from NC_133931.1 coordinate 157,173,764, forward strand.
TTACTGCACACTTCTTTCTGGACTATCAGAAAAAAAGAGAAAAAAAGGAATAAAGAAAGTCACATTCCACCAATATTCACATGCTACAATTCATCTCCCATGGCCTCTCAAAGTTAGGGATCTACTTAGACAGGCAGGGTCCTCCTACTGTCTTAAGGAAGAAACAGGCACATTTATAAGACCATTCCTTCTTCCTTATGACAATACAAAACACAACTGGGCTGAAGATACCTTTCCTATCACAAGTCCTTTGGACTATATTTTTCTGTCCAGAGAAAGCAAGTAAAGCTGAGTCATTAGTATGCAAGAGGACTAATTTCAAGGTTCTCCTCTCTTTGTAGGATAAGTTGTTCTGATTTATCTAGCTGCCGTAAGATCCTGCTGTTGTAATGCAAGTTGCCCTCCAGCTTTTTAATACATCACAGATCATGCAGTGCTAAAAGCCAAGAAAAGCACTGCTTTCAACTATTTCCCTACTAAATTATGCATTTATTGTGAATGTTGATAACTTTGGCAGAACTTGCAAAAATATTGTGTTTTTCTACATCACTGAGGCAAGATTATATCTATCAATTATTATATCAAAAAATTGAAGTTTTCATGTTCCTGTGTGTCTATCAGACTCAAAACAAATTCAATCTCTTGTCTAATACAGCTGCTGGTACTTCATATATGCAGGCATACTCAGAGAAGCACATGAAAGAAATCCATTCAGTGGCAATCTTCTTTTTGAGGATGAGAGCCATCCCTCGAGAAAGTACACCTGTACTCAAGTCCTAATCCCTTTCACTCAACAGCACATTTGTATTACAAGCATCACACTCATGGCAAACAGCTTCTAAGAAGAATAGTTACAACTTATCCCTAGAGAAGGGGATGAGATAGGACAGGACACTGAAGATCAACATGGGGCTAAAGAACTGGCACTAGGAGAAAGATTTTGGATGTCCAATCCCTAGAAAGTATTCATAGGCACAGAACCCTTCTTGACAGATGGATAATTCCCTGACTATATGGCATATCTGACCTTTAGGAATCAAGCCTGACATGACTGGTAAGATGAGTGTTAGGCTTAGAGGAGAGGTGACAAGAACAGAAAAGACTTGACTCGTAATCTTCATGGCTAGTTTAATTGTACAGAAAAGGAATGAAATAAAAAAGGCTGCAGCAATACAAGACTATCAGAAGGCAAGAAGAGGAATATTAAGGGAAATGAAAACTCTATAGCAGTGGAAATTGCCACAAACGAATTAGAAAATGCAGTTAAAATTGGACAGACTAGGTAATTGCCATCTTAGAAATTAAGAACCTAAATTATAGATTCAGCAGCAAATATTTTATACCTGTGATTGTAGATGGAAAACAACAAATTTACACTTTTTTAATTAATGAGGGAAAAGTTGTCTGGGTCCTATAGTGTGAATGCAAAGATAGAAGAGACTTAGAAAAAAATTCTGAAGGCAAAAAAATTAAAAGATGTGCTAACCAGAAAAGGAAATGTAACAGTACATGGGTGTAGACTGCATTGAACTATTATCTTTTTTGCTAATTAACCTGATTTTCTACACAAAGAAATGCTATATGTCTCATTTAATTCAACTTAATTAAAGCATCTCGCAGGAACACATTGGAAATTATTAAACTAGAGAAGATTGGTAGTAGTAAAAATATTATAAGGTCTATAAAAGATTGCTTGTAGAGAAGACAAGTATACCAGTAAGGAAGGATGAGTCTTTGGCCAACCGTATTTCACATTTTCATCAACAGTTTAGCCATAATAAGTAAGAGCACACTGATGAAATCCAGTAATGATGTAATGCAGAGAAGCATCTCAAAATGGTAAGGACTCTAGCATTGTTTTGGAAGATCTGGATGACTGAGAAATAGATGTAAGTATGGGTTGAAAATGAATACTTTTAAGAGCAAAGTCACAGATTTAAGGACTAATACCAATAAATTCAGCTAAGGCTTGTGAGTTCATCCTGTGAAGATGAAAAGAAGTAGAAAGAAAGAAACATAGCAGTTTATTTCAGGATGATATACAAGTCATCAATGCACTGCTGTTGTGAGAAATGCAGTCTTAAGATGCCTGACACAAGGCATGTCCTTGGGAGTTAAGGAAATAATAACGGTTCTGATGAAGCACCATCTGAAATACAGCTCTGGCCAAGCATGTTTAAAAAGTCAATTCAAACTGAAATGTACATGAGGGAGGATGACTAGGAAGATCATCAGAAGAATGAAAAATTTCTCTTATGAAAAGAAAGTGAAACAATTTGACTCATTCAGTGTAACGTCTCTTATACTGTGGTGAGGCAAGTACATGAAACAGGGAAGAGAACAAGAACGCAAGTTACATAAAGTTGTCACAAGCACAGACAGGTAGCCCACAAGGCTGACACGATTAATACAAACTCTCTTATCAGACAGCACAGAGTCTGTCATATACTTGAGTACCTTTGGGTTCCCAACACAGACTACCAGGGGTTTGTAAGGAAGAAGCAGCCTCTCTCAAAGTGAGAAAGAAGATCATGCTATTGGAGAGACAGACAATTTTCCACTCTGCTACTAGAGTCCACCTAAGTGCAAAATTGCCTCAGCAGCAGTTTCATGATGAGCTTTCCCTTTAGAAATCTACTCTCTCTCCTGCCGTTTCTCTTCTTGTCCTTTGCGTCCAGCTGCTACTTGTAAATCCAGTAAGGATTTTTAAAAAGGTATCAAGATCAGAAATACATTTTTGAATCCTTAGAAAAATATTTAAAAACAAACAGGTAAAATGACAAACTTCTGGGTTTTCCTACACTGATAAAGCTAGGGTTTTGTCCAGAAATAGGTGAATATGCTCAATATATCGCAAGAAGGCAGCACATTGATAGGTTAATCTAAAGAATGGCCTGAGAGGAATCAGCCCCATCATTATAACTCCTTCATGTTGTACATTTGCTTTACTATTTATAATCCTGCATTTCCTTAAATGACAGCTGTCAAAAAGAAACCAAAACAATCATCTGCCTTTTCATAATGGGCTACTAAAAGCAAATACTCTGCTCTGGGTGGGATTACTGCTGGTTAGACTCCACTAGAATATGTCACTGCAAGACCTTATAATTACTAATTAGACAATCAAGAAGATGACTAAGAGTGCGATTCACCAACCCAGATTACCAAGAGAGAGACACTGAAACAGAAATAAAACGGACACTTATCTCCAGAAACTGTGCATGTAGCCTGAAAACACAAATAAAGAAAACCACAGACCCTCAGGGAGCATCCTAGCACAACTCCTAAGGCTCTAGGCTAAGACCCAAACTTGCCCTTCAGGAATGCCAGTGGCAGCAATCAGAGGGACTTTGGCATATTTGGCCCCATTTGGTGCCCCTCTCACTCGATTCTTTGCTGCTGCTGCTTTTGTAGTGCCATTCAGTGCATTTGGGGGGAAAAATAAAATCAGCCCACATTCTAGCAGACTACAGGGAAATTAAGGAACTAATTTTGAATCACCATGTTTACAAACAGTGGCCCAGTTTACAGAACTCTTCAGGGAGCTGAACTTTTAACGACAGTTTTAAATACAGAGAAATAGGTTTCAGAAGGAAAAGCAATAGTTGTCCAGAGACTGTATGGTGTGGGTGGGAGCAAATGGCAGTCCTATAAAGAATGGAGCAGCTGCTGCCAGTTTGGCATAGTTATGCAGTATTTAGCATATATCACCCCTGAGGATGATTATCTTTCTGTCATGAGCATAAAAGACAGATAACTCATGAGCCAGTTGAATCTCTTTCTCATAAGCGGTAGGGAGGTAATGCACTGATAATTCTTTGGAGGTTAAATATATTTATTTTATGGGAATGAGCTTTTATTATTATGGTATTTGAAAGGGCCAGATATCGTCTGAAATCCTGATTTTTCATTTCTCTGTCTGTTTGGGTTAAGCTTTTTATTATATCTGCATTATGCTTGCTACAGGAGAACACAAGAGTAATCCAGAAGAGGCAGTGGAAAGAAACATTGGATAAGCATATACATTTCTTTATTAGGCTTTACAGTGCAAGTACATGCACCTATTTTCTTTGGGTAGATATGTGGATGAAAACCTGCCCAAAGAGGCGATCAGTAGTACAGACAATTTTTAAGAGCTCTGTGTTTTGTTCTTGTGGTAAAACAGAAACAAGCAAGAAATTTTGAGGTAGAAGCCATGAAGTGGTACAGTTTCCCTAAATCCCTAAAAACTCCTTTTTTTTTTTTTTTTCCCCTCACATTTCATAGCAATGTAGATTTCTGAAAGGGCTGACAGTTTACACTGTTATGAGACCCTGACCATCCCATGTTGAGTGACACTAACAGCCCAGCAGGGCCACTTTTAGAGGAAATAATTACTTCAGGACTTGATAATTTTAAAGACAGTTCATATATAACATCCATTAGGAGATATTTGATTATTTAATGGAATTCTCAGAAGCCAAGGCCCTAAGCAATTTGTTTTGTGAAATATGAGCAACTCTAAGTCAACCTTTCATATATTAAGTTAAAGCAGCTTCTTTCAACAGAGGATGGGCAAGGCGCATCATCAGAAATTCAGCCTGTGTCATGGATGCTGGACCCTGCATTTCAGATTCTTTGGCATAATCGTGCTGTCAACTTTAAAAAAAATTCCAAGTTAAACACCTATACACAGTAACATTGCAGCTGAGAGAGATAGCTACAAGCACTGGTGGGATGCTTTTCTTTTTATGGGTGATTCACTTCAAGTTTGGCTCCCAGTCTGAAAGGACCTTAAGGAGAGCCCAGGGATTTTAGCCTCCTAAACTGGGCACCTGAGTTGGATGGTAAAAGTTAAAAAGAAACAAATGGAATTTAGCTGTAACCTTTCTGTTCAGAAAGGTATGGTCTTTGTGTGATCATAAGAAGGATCTATCCATTAATTATTCACTGTTTTTTGTTATCATCTTAATCTAAAAGTGCATTTTAAAAGAATAAAGTAGCAATACACAGGTTCTTTACTCACTGTATATTACACAGGCTTCATAAACTAGTTTAATTTGACCCTTAATATAAGCAACATGTTGAGAAAAAAAAATTTTAAAAAATCAGCAACTATTTTTCACAGAAATTGCCTGACAGCTGCTCTTGGGTAGAGAGCAAAGAGTATGGAGAGAGAACTTCCCTTTCACTCTCTCCCTTGTGCATTATATACAGCATTATATACTGCAATGCACTAAAAACTAAAAAAGTAGATTTCTTGTATGTTGAGCTGAAAAAAAACCCTGCTTAAAATTCTGATAGAGACTGATTATTCTAACTGCTGAATAGCTTTTTCAACTGCAAGGCTCAAAGATTCATCCATACAATGCACCACTGTCACTCAATCAAAGAAGTTTTATAATCCACTTTTGAAAGCAATAATTTCTTAAATTTTGTGAAAAGATCAATCTTTTTCCTCTCAGAGTTTATAAATCATCCCTATTACAGCATTTATTTTAATATTAAAAGTTAATTATATTACTGGGAAAGCAGATCGAATGGTACCATAAAAGGAAAGTAAAACAAAGCAGTCTGAGACATGTTCTGAATGCCTCACTGAAGCAGGGGAGCGGGGGAAAAGCATCTTCTCACCAGCTACAGGCAGGTACAGCCTGGGAGGATATTCTCTAGAAAACCAGTATAATTGTTGTTATTTGGAACTCAGATAGCTTTCATGAGCAAGTATATCTGCCTCAAGCTCACATTTCTATTCAATTTTTGACAATTTGCATTAATAAGCACATAAATAACAACTCAGAAAATTAAAAAATAAAAAAAAAAAGAGACAAATCTTTTATTCCATCAGTGCCTTTCCTGAATTATTCCATCCTCTGCAGCTTCAGTAACAGTTTTTTAAGTAGTCCACTCCAGCTTTTCACTGTTCTGTGACACCCAGCCTAGTACAGTTATGGCTGATAATAGACCAGTTCTGTACCTGTGAAATGGGGATAGCAATCTTTCCTTTTTCTGCTTTTAGCCATAGTGTTTGGTTGCAAAGCACTCAAAGAAATAGTTACCACGTATGTAAATAGTTTCTTACTATTTACATACGTGGTAGTTGGGCATTTGTCTCACTTATCTTAATGTTCTGTTGGGTTCCTGTCTCTCCTCTCATTTCACAGAGAGCTCTGACACCCAAAGCTGTGTGCCTTTTTTTAGAGAATTTGTCAAAGCTTTTGGTAAGATGACATTAATATTTATTTTTTCATAAAGCTGCCAAAATTAGAAAGAGCAAAACCAACCCCTCAACCCCCTCACCAAACTCTGCATTCAAAATCAGTTTTAAAAAAATGTACAGGAATTTACTTCCAATTATTTTAGGCAGTGTTAGCTCCTCTTGTCTGTCATGGGACCCGACCAGTGTAACATCATGATCTGACTAGGGCTACTTTATAACACTGATCTAGAACAGGCATCTGATGCTTGCAACACTCATCAAGGCACTAGTCAAAGAAAAAAAGAGTGGATAAGAGGGATAATAGTTAGCACTGCAATAGGGCAAGAAGCAGCACTGAAAAGGGGAAATGTATAACACCTTAAAGTTTCTACCTGTCTCAAGTGACAAGAAAATTGTGTAACTTCTAATGCAGCAGAGACATTTAAAGATATCTATGATGTTCATTGTGTCAATCTTGGGAATCATGAGGTTTTTGCACACAGCTGACAACCCGATGCAGAAAGGCATTTCTGTTCAAGCAGGTACTTAAGCATAAGCTTAACTAGCCAGCAATTTCCTATAAAAAAACCCACCAGTTTCTGCGATCTTTTTATTTCTATTTTCTCCACAAAATATTTTCTTTGACAGAAATATTTTGATTTTAAGAATCATATATTCAAATGTGCAAATATTAAAGCAAATTTTATATAAAATATAAAGCAAATTCAAATATGAAAGCAAATATTAAAGCTGTCATAAAGCCTGAAGTCTCTTTCCATATCTACAGCCCAGACTCACTGGTTAGACCAATTTGCTCAAGCCAAGATAATGAGGTGTTTCACAAAAGGTCTTTAACTGCAAGTACAGATAAGGGAGATAACAGTCTAGCAATGGAGCTTTGTCCCGAGATGGGAAATGGCATTCGCAGGAGGCAGGATGGTAACTCACCAAACAAAGTTCAACACTGAAATAACTGTTAACATGTTAAGTGAAATATTCCTAAACATTTTGTGCAACATTTATCTGGATACTAGTTTGGCTTTTAAAAAACTTATTTATAATATAAACAAAATCTAAAAACCAAACTTGCCCACAGAACAAAAATTCTAATAAATACTGACCTTTTCACTTAATAAAATTTAGTTCCTCTGACTACTGAGGACTCCAACGTATACTTTGATGCTACCTTAGGGCAGAAAGCCATCCTCTTGTCTACAAATTCTGTATTAGTCCAGCCTCCGAGAGATAAAAGCATTTACTTACTTACAGCAGTACAGCTTTTCCACGTTTTACTGCACTGACTGAATCAGGATAACCGAAGAAAATTTTGTACTTAACCTCTGAATTTTTGTACTTCTGGATATTTATTTTGCTCTTACTCAAACTATTTTGAATTTTCTTGTCACATAAAACTGATCAAGAATTTAGGATAGGCTTTCATGATTCCTAAAGTTTCTTCTGATATTTACAATTTATTCTGTTACAAAAATAATGAGTCAACCACTATTTCTGTACCAATTCCTGGTGTCACCATTGCAAATGTAGAGGTGGACAAATAAATTGAGCCATTTGGAAGATGTGAAAGATTCTTTCTTATTTTATCTGAAGAAATTAGTTCTAATAAAATAATGTTGATGAATAATAGAAAGATGGGATTATACCAAGGTAGGGTCAGCAATACTTATGCCGTTCCCAAACCCCATTTTCTAGTATTTTCAGAAAGTTCCAGTGAAGAAGATTTCACAAACTTTTAAGCATCAAATCACTATCCCCTACATATTTAGAGTGGTCTTGACATTCAGGGTTATTTACTCATCAAATTAGATTTCCAGCAAATTACCCATTTCATTCCTGCTTGTATCATCTGTTGTTACCTTCTGTGTTCAGCCCTAGTTGGGACAAAGTTTTTCTTTGTGATGTTATGCACTGGAAAGCATATTTGGTCCAGACTAAAGGAGCACAGTCAGCAATAGGCAGACAAACAAAGTTTTGGCTTTGACCCAGGGTTAAATTCCTAAACTATAATCTTCCTTGCTTTCAACCTCCAAAGCTGGTACCGACAAGAAAGCTTCAGCCATAAGGGTATAAAATGGTAGTTAAATTATGTAGTAGTTCAGCTGAAAAATTCCAATAGAGTGGTCTCTATCTAATTCTAGACAAGCTTTCTAATTCTAAATCTAATTCTAGACAAGTTCCTCAGCAGTAGCTCTCCAGATACTGAAAAGCAAGAGCCAGGGAATTCTCACACACACACACACACATGAAATAAAGACTATGGGCTGTCTACACAGGGAGTATACTAAATTATTGGTGCAAAACAGCTCCTTACATGAATATAAAGTGATTTTCAATCATAATAGTTTCTCTGATTTGGAAGTGAATCAAACAAAACTGAATTAAGGCAGCTTTTCTTCAAAACGAGAGAGGCCTTGCATGACTTTAATCTGGTTTAATTAATCTGATTTACATCAATTAGCCTGGATTAATTTCCCAGAGAAGACAAGCTCAAAATTCAGATTTCACCGAATCAGCAATTGTACTAGCACAATAAAAGTAGCTGATTTTAAATATATAGACTATTATGGTAATCGTGCTAACATTCATTACTACTGCTCACATACTTGAAGAAAGACACAAGTGCTTACATACAGCAAAAGTATGAGGGAAAAAAAAAAGTTTTTTTAAATAGGTGCTCTAAAAGAACATAAAGTAGAAATGCCATCAGACAAATGAAATATCAATATTGCTTTGTAAAGCAAGTGTTTCTTTAGAGCGAGATGGAGCAGTTCCATTAACACATGAATAGGTCTTCATAACATTACACTGCTTAAACGGAAACAAGTCACACCAGTGAAACTTAATGTATGCACTCTCCTCTTTTAAAATTGATCCATGTTCCTTCAGTTTGCATCATCCGTTAGCTCATGCGCAGATGTCCCCTTTCACACCCAAGCTGGCTGGTCAGAGTCGTACTTGCTCTAGTTGGAAGTTACCTTCTCCCAGACAGCATGGGAGTCCCTGACATGTGGCAGAACTTGGTGTGTGTCTGCTTTAAAGATGCTTAGCCTGCTTCAGGCAAATTCAGCCTTTGGTTTAGTTAGTGCAGGTAATTTTGCCCAAAGCAGATCAGGGTACATTTCCACAAACCTCCAGCAAGGAAACAGAAACAAGACGCTGGGCAGAAACTCTCCTACCAGCCCCGTGGGACCCAGAATAGGACACAACCAGACAGGTCAAAACAAATGTATGAATTGAAAAATAGGTTGAGGCTTTTGAGGAAGTGGATGATAAAGGGCAAAAAGTGGTGATACAAGAATGATGCTGACATTATTTTTGCTGCATCCTGTCCTAGCTGTGCTCAGATGAAGGGAGCGCAGCTCCCTTCTACTACTGGACTACCTTGAGTTATCACTGACCTGTGTTAGAGAAGGGAAACTTTTGTCAGACCTACCAGTCTGTGGCATAATAGCCTTTTCCAGTTCAGGTCATCCTGACTGAATCAAATTACACCAGAAGAACTCAGCAGTAACTGGAGGTTAATCACTAGTGGCTGGAGGGAATAATGTCTTCACGTGGCCAGTGACAGCTGAAACAGGACACCAGAACACAGCCTAGCTAAGCAAGGGCAAGCTAGAAATGGACACAAAATCAAAGAGTTGCACGAGTGATTCTGGTTTGTCCAGGAAACATCCACAGAAACTACCTTATTATGAACAGACGAACGTGTGCAACATAAACCTATTTACAAAGGCACAGTGCAGAACAGTGTACACTTTGGTGAACCTAGCCAGACCTCCTTCTTCCAACTGCTTCTCTCCCGTCTTTTCCTCTTCCACAATGGGGGCAAGAGCTTCTGTGAGCTGTGACTCTTTACTGTTTCTCTGGTGGCCAAAACCATCTGCCTTTTTGTCCCTACACCACTGTATTTGGCCTGACTCCGAGGCAGATAGCAGTACTCCTAGGCAAACACTCTAAAGCCAGAAATACTTCCTTAAGGGCTTTTGCTCCTGGTCTTCCTCTCTGATCCAACTACACTCTTTACTTTCTCATTTTGCAATCTCATTTCTCTTCTTAGAAGTAGTCATGAGTCTTAATTTTCAGGAAAGTAAGGCGGCTGTAGAAGAAAAGCAAGAACCAAGCTTTAAAAGCTTCTTCAACGGTTATTGCTGCAGTAGGTTTCAGCACACAGAGACACAGCACTGTGTCTTTGGGTAGGGTCCAGCTGTCTAAATGTAGGTATCTAGAAAACTAGTTTGTCTTTTTTAGTACTGGGGAAGCCCAAAACTGGACACAGTGCTCCAGGTACAGTTTCACAAGCACAAAATAGAGGTGAATAATCACTTCAACCTTCTGGCTACAGCCATGCTGAGGCAGTATGGTAGGCAATTAGCCTTCCTCACTGCCAGGACCCACTGCTGGCTCACACTCTACTTCTGGTCCACCAGGACCCTCACGTCATTTGTGACAGAGCTGTACTTCATCCAGCTGATCGGCCCCCAGCCTGGGCTGCTGCAGGGACCTGTTCCACCCCCATTGCAGGACTCTGCATTTGCCTCTGTTGAACCCATTTCCACAGCCTGTCAAGGTCCCTTTGAATGCCAACCTGGCCCACCATCACATTAGCAGCTCCCCCAGTTGGATGCCACGTGCACAGAGTGGTGTTCTTTGCGCCACCGTCAGGTTATGACTCCGACTTGTGTTAAGCACAGACATCTCGCTGTGCTCCTTATTATTGCATACCCCAAAACAGAACAGTAACTAACTCCAGAAGAGGAGCTGTGAGAAAGGTAGCCCTTCAAGCAAAAGGAAACATTCTACCTTACAATACTTGGTAAGTCCTTTCTGCTAGTACAGAGGATTTTTCTTTTTCCATATCAGTCCCCTTTAACCACAGGGCAAGTATTGAGCAAGCTGGAGATGCTAAAGAGTCTGTGGAGAGAGGAAAGCCAAACTTCCCGAGAGCTGAGCACAGCAGTTCCAGCATGATTAATACATGCACGGTCTTGAACGTAAGCACTAAATGGCATGCAATGAAATTGAGATGTCTAGGGAAATCAAGCAGGACACACTTTGCACCCCCACAACCTTCCTCTAGAGTTTAATTTTCCTGTTTACCACTAACAAAATCCTTTCCCTGGGTCTCAGCACTTTCCCTTGGTTTTCTCACATAGTTACTCCTGCAGCTCAGGTGAGACAGATCATTTTGAAATTCATCCCAGAGACCTCCTCAATGCATGTGGGCATAGCTTTACAGAAACTCCACAGCTACTTCAGCTTTCACAAACAGTACATGACAGAGGAGGAGTTAGAAGCATCTTTTACTGGATTGCTAAACCATGCAAATACTGGCTATGCTAATTTCCTGCCTGATCTCTGCAGTTCAGCTCAAGTTCAGAAAGAAGAGGCACTTCAGAAAGGCATCATGGTTTATGTAGCATTCCTTTACTACTCAAACTTTAACATACCAACAAAATGACACTTTTGAACCGATTAAAAATTGGTAGCAGTCTGTAATCTTAGTGATCAGCTGTTTGCATCTAGAAGCTTCAAGATTTTCCACATTTATTTATAAGGGGAAGAACGTCATTCCAAAGACACCAAGGCCTCCTCCCCCCAAATAAATAAAAATTATATTGTCTCTTTTTTTTTTTTTTTAGTAATAAGTGGCAAAACCACCTAGCAGAACACTCACTTAAACCTTTTAAGGTATCATCGTTTACACACAGTTCCAAATTATTTCCTCCGTGAGCTAGTTTATGCTTAATAGAATTTGACACTACTAAATGCTCTGCTGAAACACTATCAAGGTACAGCACTAATAAAGATAATTACCTTTGCAATGTGGAAAGTACTTCTGAATGGACTCACTGAACCATCAGAGTATGTCTGTTGCAGAAGACTTTTTCAAAACACAGATAAAATTGTTACAGAATACAGGCTATTAGAGAAAAATATGGTATAATCTCTTGTAATTTACATCTTCCAAATCATAGTTTAGTCCAGGAGTTGAAAATACACTATTGAGTATCATTCAAATATTTATAAAAGTTTAAATATTACTGTCCATGTATCTCTTCAGAGGAAAAGAAAAGGGGGGGGGGGGGGGAAAGAGTGTATCAACTTGCTTTCTAAGCAACTTCAAATGAGAGAAAAACACCTATCAGTATCTTGCACATTGTCCTAGCATATCAGAGAAAACTGCCAGGGGCTGATTTGAAAGCTATTAACAATGACCTATGTTAGTCACATAGTGCAAAGAGGTGCCATCACCTGCCCACCAATTCCTGCCAGAGTTGAACCCATTCCCTCCTTCTACCCCCCTGGCAGGTTATATATTTCTTCTAATAGCAACCACTAAACATGATGGATGTCCTCACCCTCTTTGCTTGGTCACTCATTCTCTGCTTGAACTGAAGTTGCCACATGGGATGAGCAAGCACCACCTGATGAATGGCAGATTTAATATACATGGTGGTCAAAAGATCTTTAGTGGGCATGAGCTGCCTTAACCTCACAAAGTTAATGGAACTAAAACATTTTTAATGTCAGCTGACAACTGACCCATCTTCTCTGTAATTATTCAGAGCAGCCAGATTTGTAAAGAGATGTAAACTGTTTTACCAGACCAGCTGACTGAGATGGGTAAATTGGACAAGTTTTTAAGCTTCTTTGGGCTTTCTTCTGACTTTACTCTGTTGCCCCCCCTCACTACTGTGCTGATTATAATCTTGGCTCTTTTGTTTGTCCTCGGTGAATTCCAGCCCACCCAGCTGTAAATATAACTTGCACCTCGATTAGGGACAGCTTCTAGGCAAACAGACCAGATGATTTTCTGAACTTGAAAGCACATCTATTTTTTTCAGCTATATATACTAATCTAAAAAGATGTCTGTTCTTACAAAGATTGTCTCTCTTCCATTCTTTAGCTAGCAATCATGACTATCTCATGACCACCAGAAGATTTCCATTTATGCTCTTACAGCAATAACTAATTTATGTTGCAGGCTACAGATCTAGCTTTGGCAAGGAAAGGAGGAGAATAACCCTGCAATTACCAATCTGTGTTTCTCTGAAATACGAGAGACATTGTGAAAGTAAAATTAATCTCCTAAAAAAAACAACTCTAAAACCCCCCCAAAAAATTGTTTATATTGAACAACTTGTGATTTTGAACTGCACTGATATATGTCAATATCAAAATCGACTTAGCCCTTGTGGATGAGATTTAGACCATTTATGCTAAGATACCTAACTTGCACTTGCACTGAACAGAATCACTTCCCCAAGATGTGCTGTCTGCACTCTTACAAATGCATTCCAGTAAGTGTCTGGCTCTCTTGGCTGCAAGGGTGCACTGCTGACTCTTGTTCAACTCGCCCACCAGAACCTCCTTTTCCTTCAAAACTACTTCTTATGCAGCTGGCTCTTGGCCTCTGCTGTGGCATGGGGATATTTTGTCCCAGGCGCACAACTTCGGCTTTTCCTCTCTTGAATTTCATGGGGGTCCTGTCACCTCATTTCTCCAACCTATTCAGTTCCCTCTGAATAGCAGCTCTCCCTGCCAAAATATTGACTGCTCCTACGGGTCTGGTATCGTCCACAAACTTGATGAGAGTCCACTCCCTTCCATCATCCAGGTTATTAACAAAAAAACTAAATAATATTGGCCCCTGTACTGATCCTTGAGGGACTCCACTGGCAACCAGCTGCCAGCTTGGACTTTGTGCTGCTGATCACCACACTTTGAGCCTGATAGTTCAGCCAATTTTTCACCCACCTTATTATCTGCTTATCTACTCTATATGCCATCAGTTCGACTATCTGGAGATTAGCAGACCATGTTAAAAGACCTCTTAAAATCCAAGGTGCACAGCATCCATGGATCTCATCTACAGAGCCATTCACCTCATCATAGAAGGCTGTTAGTTTGGTCAGACATAATTTGGAGTTGTAAATCCATTCTGGCCATCCCCACTCACCTTCTTCCCTTTCATATAGCTGGAAATGATTTCCCATAAGGATTTGCTCCATTACCATCCCAGGACTAAGATAAGGCTGACTGGCCCTTCTTGAAGACAGGTGTGAAGCCTGCCTGCCTTTTTTTCTTTCTTTTTTTTTTTTTAACCCTCCCCAGTTGCCATCACCTTTCAAAGGTGTTAGAGAGTAGCCTCAAAATGGCATCGGCCAGCTCCTTCAGATGCACCTTATCTGGTCCCATGGATTTGTTTATGCTCAATTAGTTTAAGCACTTCTTATTTTACCTTCCTGTAATTTGGATAATGCTTCACTCCCTCAGGCCCTGCTAATAAACCCAGGAAACTACCCCATAGGGCAGACCTTACCAGTGAAAAAATCAAGCCAAGGACTGAGCACCTGGACCTTTTCCCAGTCATTTGTCATTAAGTGCCCTGGCCCATTGAGTATCAGGCTCACATTCTCCTTAGCCTTTCTTTCGGTTCTGATGTACTGGAGAATTTCTTGTCAACCTTCACAATCCTTGCCAGTTTCATCTCCAGCTAATCTTATTCCATCAGAGTACATCAGAGTTTTTTCATATTTTGAGAATAAAGGATATGAGTATGCATGTGTGTTTAAAGCAGTGTGTCAGTTCTGTTAGTTCAAGAAAGGAAAGATTTTCTTTGTTTTGCATATGTAGTTGAAGGAATGCTCTCCCCCTGACACCCACTCAGATTAGAGCTTCTTGGTCCTTTCTATAGTTCTTCAACTTCCTCTTTGGCCAGCGTAGTAGTGAGGTGAAAATGGAAAGACATAAACTCCCTCAAGAGATGTAAAAAGGGTAACCACCTCCAAACTATATATCACCATTGTGTACAACAGGGAATCAAATAACTACCACTTATTTCTTCATTTAAATGGTCTGTTCACTCATCTTAATATTATTTTTTTTTTCTGTTTCAGTAGGAAAAATCTGAAGAAAGAAGATGATAATGCAGTCTGCCCCTGGTATACACACATACACTCCACATTGCTGCTTGGAGCCCTGCATTATCCAGAGCTATTAAGTAGAAGCCTGAAACTGTAGTCAGTCTTGCATAAAGAGTTAGAAATGCTGTACTCTCTTTAAAATCAATTTACCACTGTGTTCACCACAGTCTCTGGAGAGAGACATTAGGCCAGACTCAGAAAAGGTTATTGAATCATTGTTTCTCCAACAATGGTTTTCAATTATAAACAAAGCGAGGGCTCCATTCTGCAAATCCTTATTTGCAGGCTGTACACACATGCACTACTACACACAGAGGGTGAATGGAAAGGATTACCAAATAATGTATGAGGTCCTGCCAACTTCACAGGGGTCAAGGGCTTGACGTAACTTTCAGGTTTCCAGGCTATGACCTTCAGCAAGGAGAACTGTAATGCCCTTTCTTCACAGAAGGAAAAGGGCTAAAACTGGATCAATGAGATTAAATAAAGCAACAAATGAGTCAAAGTGGATTGTAGTCTTAAATGCATTTGGGAAAGAATGTTTCACATCATACACTGGATTTGCTTAGAAGAGTCACTTGGCTGGCTTTTCTGAAAATGAAGATAACTGCATGGTTTGTATAGCTGGGGGTAAAAAGATCTGTTTGACAGCCAGTGCATAGTCTTATGTTCATTATTATTCTATCATATTCTTCTAGTGCCTAGGAGGTGCGTGACCTTTTACAGAGAAGTAAAAACAATGCTGAGTGATGCAGAGGGTCTAAGTTAAACTCTCCACAACAATGGATGAGAGCAAGAGAGAGTAGTTTTGGGATCTAAGATAAGAAGGATAACATAAAAAATTTTTTTGCAAATTCTGTTATTTGGGCAGGTTTGTGTGTCTCAGAAAGTAGTAAAGGGGAATAAGCACTCTCTTCTGTTTGCCAGGGATACCTGTACAAGAAATAGGCAAGGAACTGTCTGCAAAAAAGTATCTGGAGAACAAGGGGTGATCCATGACAGATAATATGTAGGAACAGGGACCAAGCCACATAAACCCTCTGATAAAGCATTCATACATAAGGAGAAAAGTCAAAGCAGAAACTACCAAAAAGCGAGTAGGACTGCTGAAGTGTCAGGGCTGGAAAGCAGCCAGGTAACATCAGTAAAGTTCATGGGCACAAGATGTAAAACCTTCATGACCTTATCTCTACCAGAGTTTATGATATTAGTAAAGGTTTGTTGGGCAAGACTCTTCCTTTTAGACAAAAAAGGGCTGCACAGCACACGGACACTGATCCCATGACAGCAGCAGAGGCAACAACTGGGGAGGCAGATCTGGGGATTCCTGCAGTCTTTAATGCATATGATGGAATATATCAGCTGAAAGGCAGGTATGCAGCACTACTCCCTTTCTGAGTTCTCGGCAGGTATTGAAAACGAGCTTAAGAGGGGAGTGCAACACTGAAGGCAATCACAGAGAGGTGAAGTTTTGTTACTTCAAAAGGCAGTGAGAACTATAGCACAGATTAAACAGCGAGTCTGTCACAAATTCCCCTCAAACAAAACAATGCCACACAAATAGTGTTCTTAGTCTTATGTACTGCAAGGTAAATGAGGTGGAAGATAAAGGACAATGATCAGGGAATAAGGTGGCTCTTTGTGGTATTTGACCTAAGCAAGGAAGTGCAAAAAAAATATGGGACTTCATGACGCATGTGGCCATGAATAGGTTATAAGAAGGGGGACAATTTCATTAGAGGAAATCAAATCAAGAGCTTTCCTCAGAGGCTGGTTAGATGGAAGAAAAAAAATCTCCCATAAAATTGTTTAATAAACAAACTCATAGTGAAATAATATTGTTCCATCCCTCCATGGAGCATATTAATGTCAAGCCCATTCCAGAGACAACTGGAAGGTTCACTTCAATGTCTCACCAGTCTTATAGAATAATAAAATCAGTCCAAAAAGTCCCCTGGTAATTAAAAGAGAGGAGGGGAAAAAAAGCAGTTGGAGGGCAGAGAGTCTTGAAACTGTAAGATGTTAAATAAATAGATGCATCTTACACACCGTTAGTATTCCACTGGATGTTGTCTGTATGGTTTAATTAACAATAACTATCCACCCCCTGTTTTGCTGCTAATGTAATCTCAAAAGCACTACACTAATTCCACTTGCAGATTTTATGGTAACATTTTAAATTAAAATACTCTGAGTACACTTAACTACACATTCTATGTGGATTTAATAAGGTGATTATAGGGTCATTAAGTAGCAATTGATTATTAACTCTTTGTTGCCTTCAGATTGAATATTTTGTAAAGAATGGTGTATTCTAGAAAAGACAATCTGCCTAGTAAGATGACTCCTTAGCTGACTCCTTAACACACCAGGCTAAACCATTTTGTCCATTCAGTAGTGAACATAGGATCAACTCTGTGGCAAAATTCCTATCGTCTTCACTCTCAGAAAAAACATTTTAGACTGCGATGGTTTTGTAGTGAATAATGACAAGTAGATTTTGTCTTCACTGGGGAAAATCTCGCTATGTTAAAATATATTAATAGTAATAACATTACATTTTCTTCCATTTTACTGATCTTGTGAACACAGCCGGAAAGGCCCTCTCTAACCCACATGCTTCAAAAAGCAATTCAGGAAGCAGAAGTCTGATGGAAAGCCAATAAGACATGAGCAGTGCTTTGCCCGTGCTCATCTGCTCAGTTCATGGTAAGTTCCACATTTAGTGACAAATGACAGGAGAAGCACTTGTTTAAGGTTGGAAAGTTACTACGGTGCACTCAGAAGTGGGACTTATTACCCAAAGTGCATTACTGTCCATCACCTTCTCATGTTTTCTGTGATTCAAAAACAAAAAATGATTCGCTTTCTGCTTGATTCTTAACAATCCTACTTTGCTGTCTTTGTACTCTTTTACTATTGCCACTGAACAGTGTGGCATTTAAAATGTCTGCTCTCAAAATTTTTCATGAAGAGGGTTTGGAGACTTCCAGTTCCATCATGCAGACTCAACACTTCAGGCAACTTCTTCACTGTTGTGTGACACTAATGCTTACCAGGCTCCAAGACTGATTCATCTCTGTCACTGATTAAATCAATTTTAATCCAAACTGGCAACATTTTAAGAGCATTCCCCAGATCAAAAAGGCATGCACTGGTAACCTTACTATTTAGCAAGTGTTATCAAACAAGATATTTACATAGCAAGTAGCTGGTACTCTTTAGCATTTCACTTTACAGATAACATTGTATGCTTGAAAGCAGCTTATTACCAGTCCACTGTGTTCTGCAGCTATATAGATAAAACCGATTTTTGCATCTTGCTTCAAGAACTGAGTAACTAAGAAGAAAACAAACAAAAGCCAGTTGCACTGAAAAGAACATGCAGTAACCCCAACACCCTGCTGTGTATTCCCAAGGCCTTATGTGTTAAGAGAGAGTTGAGGAACATGTAGAGCTTCTACCAACTAATAGAACAGCTCTCCTCTAAATTTCCTAAGACCAAACACTACTGATTAATGGTTTAGCCTGTGCAGCACTGATTTATTTCGTCGTGGCTCAAGAAAACAGAAACAAAAGCCTTCCTCTTTACCCAGGTGAAGAGGTGCACATGGCCAGGAGCTTCACAGTTTCATCCTCATAATTTGCTTGTTCTAATCGACAGATCTAAACTCAGGCTGTATCAGACTACTAATGGAATAATCAGGCCCCTCACACCTAATAAAGTACAACTTTATTAACTTAATTCAAGTAATTCCCTGGTGCATGTGCAATTCTTGAGCTTGGTTATAATGACTTTAATGAGGAAAGCAAATCTTTTGCTAGTTAAGTGCCAAGCGTGCTTTTTCTTTAAAGTTTTTCTTCTACTTTCATTAACAAGCTCCCTTTTCAAAATAGTTGTGTGCATGTAAACAGTGAACTCAGATCAGCATACCCAATTAAACAACCTCATACAATCACAGCATGCCATGGGATCAGCAGTCCAGACATGTGTTTTGAGATTACTGGTATAACCCCTAATTTCTTCCTCTGAAATGGAATAAAAGAAGATTTTACATTCCAGATAAATTAACTCATTGCTAGAATATCCTTCTTAATTGTCCCAATGATAACGAGCAGGACAGTCATCCTAAAGTGCTAGAAGACTGTGCAAAAATATAGCTTATTATTTGCATTTTACTGACTGGGCCTGATAAGCTATAGAACACTTGTTAGGTTATAAACATTAATTAGAGGAAAAACACTGGAAGTGAATGGGAAATTTGGGATCTCAATCCAGACCTAAATTTCACAGTTAGCTCCAGTTAAAGCTGTGGATCAAACTAAAAGTCCCCTGCTTCCAGACTTATTAGGTTTTCTGCACCCCAGTGAAAGCAAATATTAAGAAAAAGTATGCTTTGTTTTCTAAAAGAAAAAAACAAACACAACAAAGAAAATAAAAAACCAGCCACCATTTTAAATATATTTCATCCAAATGGATGTCTTGAATTTAAACACACTTGATAAAAGAAGCCATTAATGCTTTTAGTATCCTTTCTTCTTGGAAAAGACTGTGTTTTCCAGCTGATCTGACAAACAAAGGAGACTGAAAACAGCCTTACTTTGCTCCTGACTATTTCATGCATTGTGGATATACCGTAACACCCAAAAACCTTCTTTGTGTCACACTTCAATAAGCCTGACATCTGTAATAAAGCTCAGGTTATACTCTACTTCTATTAAAACATTTTTCTGCTCTCAGGATCACATCAGCCAAACTCATAGACTGGTATTGCCAATATGTCTGCTCTGCTATATACAGTAAGTGGAATCAATAAACACTCACCTGTCATCTTTTCACATTTCTGTTAAAAGTCAAGATACACACTGCTTACTGAGTCTCTCCAGGAAAAGGACTTAAGACACATAAAGAAACCTTTTCCTAATTAGTTAGAGTCTTGCTTTAAGCATTAGCTTAACTAGAAATCCTACAGAAAACACTTTTAGGCCAGATATTTTGCAATAGCTCCTTTGAACTCGAGAAGCTGCATCCTCAGCTTGTATAAATCACCACCATTGCACTGACATCAGCTGAGCTTAAACAACATGCAGAAGTTGAGGAGCTTACTTCAGGGGGCTGCTGTGCTATCAATTAGTGTGTATAATAGCACGGTAAAATGAAAATGGGGAGAGCTTGATTTAAATTTTCTCCATATTTGTCTCAAAGCTTAAAAGGTGTTTGAAAGGCCTCTTCTAGATTCGGTTAATGAGCAGACTGGACTTCTTTACCACCTGGTGCCTTTGAGCAGAGATTCAGACTGGATATTAGGAAAAAAATTTTCACAGAAAGAGTGGTCAGACAGTGGAATAGGCTGCCCAGGGAGGTGGTGGAGTCACCATCCCTGGATGTGTTTAAGGGTCATTTAGATGAGATGTTGGGGGATAGGGTGTAGGGGAGAACTTTGCACAGTAGGGCTGATGGTTGGACTCGATGATCCCAAGGGTCTTTCCCAACCTGAATGATTCTATGATTCTATGAAACAACTTCCATTTAAAATGAGTGTAATAAATAAGCAAAGACACATCTGCAAAAAACACAACCTTATTTTTTTTGATCGGAGTGAACATTTTCTCCCCTCCACACAAGATGTCTTCCCTTCTTGACCATCATTAAGTTTAGAGTCTAGTCTTCCACAATCCTGCCACTGTAAAACCGAAATCTCAGTACCAAAGTGTTTCAGTGGGACAGACAGAATGAGTGACATACGTCAGAGTATTTAAAAGGTATGATGGTGAGTGTTAAAGACCTCATTGACATTCATTTGGGTGAACTGCATAATTTTGTAAATAGGCTCATTACTCACAAGTAAAGCAAATGTTCCAACTGCATGCAAACACTTACATGGCACTACTTCAGCCTACGGTACTTTATGTGACGCTTAGAGGAGTATGCTGTGTCTGCAAAATACAGCATGCAAAAATGCAGGACTTAATTTAGCTCCCTGCTGTGCATGTGCTGTGACAACTTTCATTTACATGATCTCCCCTCACCTGAAACTCATCACTCAGAGTGCATGGTAGGGAAATCATTAAGGGAACAAAACAGGTGAGTGATAGGGTCCCTAACCTGTTTTATTGGAAGCTGGACATGCCTAGAGCAACCGTTCTGCACCACAAGTTCATATGTAGTAGAAAAAGTTCCAGTGATCATTTCTAATACAAAAGTAATACAAATACTATTTGCATTGTTTTAAGGAAATGGATGAAATGTGATCATGAGAGAGCCTTCCAACAGAAATGGTGAACATCATTGCACAGGGAACTAATGAAACTTTGCCTGAAATACTGCATACTTCTGTGATCACCCATGCTCAGAAAGATGAATCTATTATCAGAACAGGTGCAGTGAAAGGCTTCTAGCATGATCAGAGGAGTGAGAAACCCTTTTTTTACAAGAGGAAACTAAAAAATTTGGCTAACCTAGCCTAGCCAGAGGAAGGCTAAGGGGGATATGATTGCTGTCTATAAATATATCAGGAACTGAGAGAAAGGAAAGTAGGGAATGAAAAAAATTAATCAAAAGAACTACATTGGTACAAGAATTAATAGGTATAAACTTGCCCAAATAGATTTAGAGTGGAGATTAGAAGAATATGTCCAACCCCCAGAGCAATGAGATTTTTAAATAGTAATGAAGGCAAAATAACTATCCACTTTTTAAAATGGAGTCTGAGGGGTTTCTGTGTAACATTAGACTACAGAGCAGCCTGTGAGGCTCTGAAAACCATGACTTAGGCACCTAAATGGTATGGAGGATACTGTTCCAAGCAATATATTTCAAGTCACAGAAGGCATCTGTGGGACAGCTGAAAAGTCAACTTCTTTTCCCCACTCACCTTAGAGATCTTTTCCTGTTTTTCTCTCAGATTGCTTTATGTTCTTAACTTGCAAGAAACAGGCAAAGTTACATATTAGTGGCACACCTGTATTTGTGTGCTCTCGAACTGAGAACACGCTGAAAAAGAAAGCTCGCTGACACGGCAGCATTCAGAATTCACGAATGGATCAAGGCTATCAGCCTCCGGGAGGAAATCATACAGCTAACTTTCCCATTCAATCAGAAAATGGAAGTGTTGCCAGCTCAATTTGTAAAGTTTGTGTAATAAAAAAAGTAACAAGGACTCACATTCCTGAACAAGGAAAATTGTGCCTAAGGAAATACAACTTTCTCTGCAGAGGCACGTTGTGGGAAAAAAACCGCAGCCTTGCCCTGAATGCTGCATTCCAGCCATCCTTACAAAGACTTCACATTTCTCCTGACCTTAACAGCAACATTTTCTGCAAGTGAAATGAGCAGATGAAGTCAGGCTTTCCATAGTCATAAGTTCTACCAAGAAAATAGTGGGCAGCACACTACAGGGAAGCCTTCTGCAAACATGAAGCAACACCTCTCCTGTTGGGACAAGGCACTCTAGTAGTCTTCTTTAGCAAGGCTTAGTTGCTACATTGCTCCATAAGTACAATGGCCACTCAATTTAAGCTGGAGCTTCTCTTAAGTTATTTGAATTGAGAGTATGTTGAATAATAATAAGGGCACCACAAGCAGTGTGGATAACAGGGCAGACGGGAGCCCTGTGCTACACAGTTAATTTGGATGCAGAGCCATTCGCTTTTGGTAGATTTAGAGGAAGACAGATATAGAAAGGTCAAAACAGAGCAATGGGAGACACTCCTCAATGGCTCTTTCTCTTTCTTTGCAAAAGCCTATCTTGTTGCAAAAGCCCATCTCATACTTGCAGGCACAATTCTGCAGAATGTTGTTGTGGTGCACACCTCCCTCTCTTCCCTTACACTGGGTATTACCAGCTAAGACTGAGGATTCAAGTGAACCCCAAACCTGAAATTTATGTGCTCCCACTCCTAATAAATATTAGAGCTAAAAAGAAATCCTACGTGCCTCCTAACCTACAGCCCGCTGAGCAGGCGCTGCTGATGTTAAAATGTTTATTAACATGCTCTGCCAGGATATCCAGGAGGTATCTTTTCTATTCCTGAGGTCACATTCTTTGTGACTGTGCTGCCAGACAGCAAGATTAGCTGAAAGCCAGTAAGTGTCATGTCTGAATTCATAGGCTCAAATATCTTGCAGATAAGGATTTCAAGAGCAGGTGGTCAGCTCATTAAATCCTGATTCACGTCAACATGCCTTCTCTTTCCTCGAGATGTTTCTGCCTCTTCCCTCCTCACCAGCTCTCTGGGTTGGGGATGAGTGTGCCTAACCCTTTGAAAGCATACCAAACGCACTCTTCAGTGCTTTTGGTCCAGCCTCACAGCAACAAAAATCTGCAGCTGTTCCAGAGATGATGAGGAAGGCTTATGGCAGGGACTAGCCAGATCTGAAACTGCTGTCTTAATTTACAGGACCTTCTTCATCTACATGCAAACCAGGAGCACTGTAGATAGAAGGGGAAAAAGAAAAAGGTAGGGGAGAAGGGGCATGAAAAAACCTACTATTTTCTCACTCCTTTTTCAATTTGATTTTTTTTCCCAAAGTGTTCAGGATTGGCCAAGGTGACTGGTAGTGACCTGTGAATATGACTGTACTGAAATTACAATGATTGGCAATTTTAGATAGCAATTAACAGCAAATTGTCATTATGCAGCCCTCTGTGACAGAATTTTGTGTCAGTGGCCAAAACCACAAGATACATTTCATAAAGCTCTGCGGCTATTAGATGAAAGTGATTTTGGCATTAAAAACATGAAACAATTAAAAAAAAAAAAATGTTCCAGGTTCTTAAATTTTGTGTAGGTATTCTTTTCTGTTTTTCTTTTTTTCCAGTGGGGGTGGCTTTTTATTTACATGGCTGGATTTCCAAATTTTTTAACATGGTCTGCTTTAAATTCAAGTCTGAAAGTAACACACAACTTTATTTCTTTTCTAAGTTTGCAAACCCTCCGTATCTCACCTCTCCTGCCATTCCCGAGGGAGGGCACAGAGCAGGCTTGCTTCCTTCCTGATCACCCTATAAGGTCACATAGGTCTTGCCAACAGGTTTATTGTTAACAAGCCTTTGCTCCCTCTGCTGGCTATTCTATCCTTTTTTATAATCAAAATTAAGAGCATCTATGACTTTGATGACAAAGTTTCAAAGAACTTTAACATAGCTAAATACAAAATCCACAGTCATTCTCTACACAGACTTCAAGTAAATCTAATTTGCACATAAATTAACTGGCAGAATTACTTTAACTTTATCCTCGTTAACTTTGCTGGATCTGCTTTTATCTCTGAAAAGATACAGTGACAATACTACTTTATATTTAAAATTCACTCCGTTCATTTGCTTTGCTTCTGATATTTATGCCCAGAAACCAGTCCTGTGTGTATACGGTTGCAACACCTGGGTATACTTGTTCAGGGGATGCATTGAACACAGATGGATGTGGCCTGTGGTAAGTGACAAGGACCCACCACAGGGCCCAGCTTCTCTTTCAACTGTTTCACAAAAAAAGTAAACCTGGAGGATTTTTCTCTGCTTATGGCAAGAATTATGGTTGCTCTATGAACTAAAGTTTAAAGTGAGAACCTGGCTGGCTGTAATAAAGAGGATTTGCAGCAAAGACAACATTCTTTTGGCTTTCATGGGGCATAAGGAAAAAGGACTACCACATTTGAATTTGAAAAAGAAAAAAGTAACTGCCGTGGCATCCCATGGAAATAATCATTAACAGCAAAATAGTTCATAGAGAGTCAGCTACAAGATTCAGCTTTTTTTTTTTTTCCAGAACTGGATCAAACTCCTCTTTATTTCATGATGTGTGCTGCTTTTGTTTTTATCCCAGTTTCAGGCAGTTTCACTTGGCATGTCAAATTTCGGAAACAATTGGTTATTTCCCTTATTCATGAAGATAATAGGAACCTGCATCCAGCATCAACATTTCTGGTCTGAAGACAGCGTGACTTTGGAGCCTGCTTACATGTTCCCAAATAAATCCACACCCCTCTAATCACAGAATTTGCACCAGGGGAACTGTCAGAAGTCATACAGGTTTCTGGAGGACATCAGTGGTGGGGTTAAGGGAGAAAGAAGAGAGGCCACATTTTATTGCAAATCATTTAGTTGCTTCCCATGAGCAAATTCATTTCCTTAGGACTCAATACAGCATAGATTAAACCTTGACAACTTTTTTTCGGGGGGGAAAAAGCCCTTCATCTACTAGGACACAAAGTATTAATAGAGTTCCTCTTGGTCTGACAACCATTGCTAGAAGGAAGTGTCAGCTCCAGTCTGACAGCACAGATTTATGGCTCTGAGTCTAGAATAATCATTGTTCACGCACCACTACTCTTCCTTCCTCCTTTGCGTTTTGGTAAATGGACGGGTCGAAAATACACTTGGCTCTTGTCCACAGACTCATCTATTGTACTTGTAAGAGGTTCAAGCAGACACAAAAAACAATAAGGCTTTAAATAGATTTAGAAAAACCCAACCATCAACAAAGCACAAAAAAATGTGTGCTCATTTTGAAAAAGAAAAAAAGGCTCCAGCAGGATTTGCTCCAAGCTGCTGACTGGAGTTAAGTTCCTCCTGCATGCCTATACATCACAGCAGAATCACAGAACATTTCAGCAGAAGATGAAAAAAATACCAGTTGCATTTCCCAGTCTTCCCACAGACCTCTCCCTTCACAGTGGGGAGCCAAACTGGATCCCACAGCATGCTGCAGAACTTCTGCGGGAGCCACAGCGTGGGCATGCTCAAGCCCTACACTAGCACAGGGAAGGAAGGAAAAGAAAGAGGAAAAAAAAATTCAGGCTGGTATCTCCTGAACATCTTGTTCATTTGAGTGTGTTGTGGTGTGCTGCACAGCTGACAAATGGTGAAGTCAGTCTAATCACAGGCCAATAAACCTCACATGCTATGCTGCCTTGCAAACTGCATAGAGCACATGCCTAACAGCACAGCTGTATTCCAGGAGCTTTTAAACAAAGGATATATGTATATGTGCATAAGTCCTAGAAGGTAAATTTTAATTGTGTATATTACAAGACTGGCTGCTCCTGAAAGTTGAACAGGAAATTTTGAAAAAAATCCCAGGAAAGGTAGAGTCCATAGCAAAAGATGAATGATGCAGTCACAGGATTGCAATAGACCTATTTCTTCTCGGGTCCACGTTTTCTCTCATACTGTACCCACATAGTTAATTTATATCACTGCCATACAACCTTATCCATGGCACAAGAAAACACAGCAGCATAATGTGACGGACCAAAAATGAGCCTGAAAAATCCCATATGCAACTGAAACAGGATTTTCCCCATGAAACAGTAGGGAGAACTCATAAGGGCTTGAGAAATGCAATGACCCAGTTGAGATTTCTCCAGAACCTATGGTCTAACACCCAACTTCTACAGGGGGTGAACTGAAATCTCTACTGGCTGCATGTCATCAAAGCCCTGCTTTTAAAACAACCTGAAGAAGTTTTGATCACGCTGTGTTTCAGCAAGTTCTGCATTCCCTTCCAACCATACCAATTCCTGCAGACTCCAGGCATGCATTCCTCATACCTGGATGTCATACCATATGAAAAGAAATGCTATCCAACTGCTTGCTATGCATACATGTAATCCCAACAATAACAAATTTTTCTCCCCTACACCCTTTTATTTAATCTTAACATTTCTCATGACAAAAGCCGTTAGTTCAGTGTGTTGACAATGATAAACAATCCTAACTTGTGGCTTTGCCACTGAACTGTTTCTGAAGCGGTTTTTTTTGACACATCAGAAGCCAGGCACTGCTCTCTAACATGTGTCTGCGCATAAACCCTGAGCGATTTCGTTAGCAGATAAGTGTGTGAGGCTGCAGTATGTCAGCAACTATTAACAGATGCACTGGAAGAGTCACACAAGGCCATGAAATGCCATCTCAGAGCAAGGAATACGCAGTCTCCTTAAGAACAACAGAGAAAATTCACATTTTGAAAGACATCTCCCTCAAAACAGTAATAAAATATAAGTTAAATAAAACCACAATCCATGCTCAAAGGTAAATGTGGAGGCTCAGACAGAGATTGCCTCCCGTGGATGTAAATGTACAATTACTTTCATTAGTAACACAATTTAAGCACGTGTCCAAGAAGTATTTCTGTATCAGGGTATTATCCATCCACTTGCCAAGCATGCTGCAGGGCTGTTCTCTGAAAACATCCACATCCATATTTTAACTGCACGTTTTAACTGAGCCAAACCTGTGGGGTCAACATGTACAGACTGACACAATGCCAGCATTTTTTTTGTGGAATTACACTGATTCAGAGCAGCTGGAGCTGTGGTACCTTGACTTTAATTGGAACTTATATTCACTCTTCGAGTGCTTCAGTCATGAAGTGGCTGAACGTGGGCCACACTGACTTGTGTAGCCTGGTGGAGATAATGTTACTACTGCAGTAATAGTTTTTCCATCCCTTGACTAGTTTTGGTGTTAATAGTGGAACCAACTTGTTGCATTTCTGACTTAAAGGGATACATTAATGGGTTAAAAGTCAACATATCCTAAACTGAGAATGCACAAAATCCACAAAAACTAATTAAAACTACTTAAAATGTTATATATATGTATATATAAAAATTAAACAGAAGCCCTCCTGATTTTCACTTATACCCTCCTCCTCCTTTACCCAAAGATGTCCCTTCTACAATGAAATACCTGTGGTTGGCAGTGAGAAGTCACTACCAGCAGGCAGCCCTCCCCTAACAGGGAGTCAGATGCTTGCTAATAATGCATCGATCCATTGATAAACACTTGCTCAGTGAAGCAGGCACCTTGGTGGAAGTCAATATCTGCTTATTATTTCAGTGTTTGAGCCGTGCCAGGACATGCGTATGTATACACACAGGAAATCGCTAGCAAATTTACAGGCAGTTTTCCAAAAGGCTGAAGAAATGGCTTCTGAACTCATCAGCAGGACAGACTCTGAGTACCCGTTACATCTGTACAGGGAAGGGCTGAGGTTAAGCAGCAGTGAGGTCAATATCTCATACTGCTACAGAACACCTCCAGTTCCCTTCAAAAATCAGGATCTAACCATGCTGGAGACAGCTGGATCAAATTTGGAGCCAAAGCCACCCCCCAAAAAATGTTGTTACAGGAGAACTAAAATGCTAATGTTTCGGTTAGACATTCATGCCAGAAAAAAACCCTGAAAATCTCTCTCTAGTCACAAAACTTTCTTCTAATTTAAGCTTAACTTTCAGACTTAAATTACTGTCTATATTTAATTAATATTTAAAATATTGTTTATATTTACAATTTGAACATAAATTTTGAATTTGAAAACAATGCTTTATGATTCATTCAACTCAAACATTTTTACTTTTTTAAATCAATAAAATATCTTGTAGGGGAAAGCTGTTCATTTCACCCACACATACAAATTCTTTATTTCTTAGAATGACCACTAACTGAAAAATTAATTTTTTCCATCAAGTTTGGGCTAAGCGTCATACGAAAGCATAGAAAAAAAAATCAGTTCCTGCCTCAAAGAGTTTGTAATAAATTACACAACAGGTGGAAGAAAAGAAACACTATTCTTTTAGCATTACAGCTGACTGGAACTAAGCTCAGAATTATTTACTGACTTGACCAAAGTCACACTGAAAATCAGTGTTACAGATAAGAACAAAAATATTTACCACACCATCTTTATTCTATATAACCATCAAGACACTTAGGTTCTGAATTTATAAATCTAGGAATATCCTGCATTTTGCACCTCAACAGCAAATAAATAAATAAAAAGCTTGCAGCTGGCCATGGCTTACATTTCCCTTTTTTCCGAGACTTTCTGATTAAGTATAACGTCCTAGATTATTCAGCAACTGCAGCAAGGTAAGTGCAGCTCCTGCAGAAAGCAGCCTTGTCTCTGGCTGAAGTTGATTAAAAATGGAGAGAAGTTGAAGGGGACATTTTATATTCAATGGTTCCACAGTTTCTGACAAATGTTTGGGTTTCCATGGAAATTTACCAACCAGGAAATTTCTAAGAAAGAATGAAATTTATTTCTACTTAGCCAAGAACCAGTTACAAAAAGAAACATATGGCACAAGGGGTGAGATTCCTATGAACTTTCTGCACAGCTATCACGGCAAGAAATAGGAGCAGTTTAACATCAGCTAAAGCTGTACAAATACCATTGTTTTCCACTTGTTGGCTGGGTTTGGTTTCAGAATACCCGAAAGGAAAAAATGTGTGGTTTTCTTGTAAAAATGAGAGCATTGTTAAATAAACATTTGAGGTTGCAACAAAATTTTCAAATCACCTCATTTTGTTTCTGAGTTAGAGAAGCATCGCTCTTTTCAAAACAAAGAACTATAATTAAAAATAAAATAGATATTTAAGGGTTTTTTTTAAATTAAGCATTCCAGGGTGTATGTTGGATATAGATGGCACACTATAAGTGAGTTCAAAAACACTTTAAATTACCTCAGATTGGTATTTTTCAATAAATGAAACATTTAACAATAAAACACGCCCCATTCCTGTATCTTTCTCATTCTAATATTTAGCTTCCTTGTCTTGCATCCAGAGGTGTGGGAGTGGTGCCTTCTGTGAAACACCACTAGAAAGGGAACAAGATTACAAGTGCTTTCCTTTCCAGCACACAACACTACCAGAGTGAAGGGGTAGGACTGAACAGCCCAAAGTACAAATTTATCCATTCAAGGATGAATAAATTTAAATGTACTTTGAATGTAAATACCTCAAGATATAAACCTGGGATTGGACTCATCAGCTGGAGGCTTTAAGGAAATGAAGATCTGGTGGTTCTGGTAACTAGTGAATGCCCACCATTTGCTACAGCAATATAGCTGTGAAAAAAATAATGTGGTTTTAGGATATTTTTGTAAGGCAAGATATTTTTAAGAACAGAAGTATTTCATCAGTCACATTGTATGAAATCGTACAATGACTTCTTTGGGGACATTAGCTATGGGCAGCTACGGTTACAAAAGCAAATTTACACTGGAGCAGGTAAAGAAAATGCCTACTGTCTGGTTGCGGGAACAGCCATCAAACAAAACATCTGATATGAAATTACATGAGCCGATTGTCAAGTCTAGCCAAAGGTTGAAATGTTATATGATGATTCCTTATTAATATACTGTAGGGGTAAATATGAAGATGGCAGTACAGTGTAAACCGAAGGATAACTACTAGACTATGCTAGAGGTAAAATAAGTACAGTAAACTTCTAATCAACTGGGGACTGATAAAATGACTATGAAGAGTCATCCGGAGAAGGGATCTATGCCATCTGAAGATGTGAGATTGCTAAATTTATGGAACTGACTATTTGACAAATCCCAGCAACGAGAAATTAAACTTCTAATTTGAGTCCTTGGTACCTGATGGGCTGATAACTTAAGTGCCTCTGAGAGGAGACTCAATCATCTTTTGTTTACATCATTTTTACAGGCAATTATGCTTGAACCTTCTACCAATTGCCTGGAAAATCCCCCCTCCACGAAGGAGTTGTGCTGTTTTTATTTCACTTCCTACTGCAGCACTGGAGTGTGCCACAGCTAGACAGAAAACACTGGGCTGCATAAACTGGTGCTACACTCATACTAAATTCCTTTAGGCAAACAGTGGCATTCATAAACTCAGGAATTAGGCAGAACTCAGTTTATGCAAGAATTTTCCCCACAGGCAGATTACTTGGATCAATAAGGATTGTTTTCACATCCACTGGAGTACCCTCAGTTTCCTAAAATCATCTGAGAATTTTACCCAGTAGGTTTCCTGTGCAGATTCAGGCCCCTGATCTCTCCTGCTGCATATTACACTTGTGGAATTAGTTTGAGAGCTAGGAAGCATTTGCCATTCACAGTGAGTACGGGATATGGAATGAATTTTCCTGAGTCCCTCTGCAAGCTTTGCTTTGCCTGTCCTGTGTTCCCTCCACCCTGTATCTCACCCTTTATTATCCTGAGCTGAGTGCAAAGCACTATATAAGCCAGAGCATTTCTACCTAACTCACCCTATCCAACTTTATATACATACACTATATGTAATCATTTAGGTGTAGACATTTTTCATTACTATGGCAATATGTATTCTAGTAGTCCTAACACTGTAAAAAATTTCAAAATTACTTTCTGAGTTTGGTGTGGTTTTTATTCCTCAGTAAGAAACCTTCTGGCAACAAAAATTTAACACAAGGGCCATTTCACTCCTCTGATCACTTGCAGAGGTGTTGCTGAGTTTGCAGTTCTAGAACTCAGGATATATTTTTCACTCCTATGACAGGTGGCTCCACATACGCAGGTGTGCTGGGGATTTTGGAGCAGTCTCTCAGCCTGTCAGCTGGTGTAGCTGTCCCACTGATGGACTGCCAGATCTCCTTTGTTATCCTGGAAACCTATCTTTTTCTCTTTTTTTGTTTTTTTAATCTTTGGATTTTGAGGAATTTTGCTCCTACTGTGAACAAAGCTGTTGAAAGTAGGTTTCATTATTTATTCTTCATCAAGTCTGTATGGACACTCCAGTGTGCTTCAAAATATGTGCATCTCCTCATAAAATCCCCTACAACTTCTACCTGAGCATATATGATGCATTACATATGTTCAAAACCCCATTGACCTCTTGACTTGCTCAGTGAGATGAATTTTATCATTGCAGTTCTGACTGATAAAGTTTCTTCATTTCTCTGGAATTTTAAAGCCATTATGCAGAGGCAGCACCCTGCTTTTCCAAAGTAAATCACAAGAACGAAAGAAAACTCTAAAGATGGAGCAACAAGCATACATGTTTTTTTGTTTTATGCTGTGCTCTGCATAGGCAAATTCAGGATATCACCTTAGCTTGGCTTATTTTGACTTGCTGCAACCAGCTCAGTGACTTCATAAAAATACACATTGTATTCTGGTGCAGCATAAGAAATTAGGCCTGAGCTGATAATTAGCAGCATGGCACGAAGGCAGAGATGTGCCCCCAGCTGAGTCCCTGGACCAGAATTCCTAAAATCATTTACAGTTTAAACATTGAAACAGCCAAACTATGATTATTCTAACCGCTAACTGAGCTTGTTTATCTTTTGCCCCTCTGACACAGTAAGATATGTTACTCCCACAGTATAGCTTATAAGACAACTTCATGACATTAGTTTGTCAGTCAATAGTTCTGTTAGAGTTAACCCAGTGCTCCAATATCACTGCAAGAAAAAAAACCAGCAAGTGCTCAGAGAAAAAAAAACAAAGCCGATTAGCTCCATGGAGACTTGTTTCTGCATCAGACTGCATGGCTTATTGCTTCTGAAAAGGACTGCACTGTCAGGCACGCCAGGCTGGTGACACTGAAATTACACACAGGCACACACAAAAATCGATTCGGGAGAAAAACCAGCTGAAGCCTATGTGTGAAATCTGCCTAAAGCTGGGGGATTGGGGAGGGGGACGGGGGGCAAGAAGCCATTTACATTGCTGTGTAATCAGCTCTGCTCTCAGGTCATCCCAATGCAGACAGGGCTGGACACTTTTTTGTTACCTGTATCTCTGATCACTATATTGGAGCAGCTCCCTCTTAAAAGTCCTGATTTAGTAATCTTTCCCTATTCAAGCAGACACTTAAGCATCTCTTTCAACCTGTTTAAGTGGCACATAAGCAGATGCTTAAGTGCTTTGCTGAATAGGGTGGATCAAAGTACGTGCTTAAATGCTTTGCTAAATAATTAAAAATTGGCTTAAGAGCTTGCATAAAAGCACTCACTGAAAATTACCAAGCTTTATGAAAATAAAATGAAGCAATTAAGTTTAGCTTTCCTATCTCTACCTTCCAGGCATGCCTATTAAGTCCAGCAGAAGGCCCTGGTTGTTGGAAGTGACAGGATCAGTACTTCTAAGGCTA
Organism: Strix aluco; assembly: GCF_031877795.1. Classification (NCBI taxonomy): domain Eukaryota; kingdom Metazoa; phylum Chordata; class Aves; order Strigiformes; family Strigidae; genus Strix; species Strix aluco. The sequence goes on from NC_133931.1 coordinate 157,206,779, forward strand.
CTTAAAACAACATTGCCTTTTTACAGAAAGGCCTTGATACGGACAAGGTGCTTTGTATATCCCTTACCTCAAAGTAAACCCTGAAGGAAGGATTTTAAGAAACAGCCCTCATCTTATTTATGCCCTCATCTTCTTTAGGTTGCATCTTGCAGTAGGTGACTACAGCTACATAGATCATAGCCTCTTCTCTTGTGGAGGCAAAGCTGACATCCCTACTTTCATTGCACCCCCGTCCTTTTCCACTAGTTCTTCAAAGTCTCTGAGAATTTATTTTTGCCTGAGCCCTCCTAAACTTGGGTTAAGCCCCAAACTGTAATCTTTCTAAACTTGAAAACTGATTTATCTACATAGGAGTTGTTATTCAGACAACACTAAAAACAAAACCCGATCTATAGGCAAGGCCTACAGAGACGGGAGTGTTCTCCATGCAAGGGCTTGCTAAGCATTACATTGTTTAAAAAGATGTCAGGAGCAGGCTGATGTGTTCTTCCCTTTAGCTTGAAAAAAACATCCCTTGCAGTCTGGCGAATGGAAGTCAGAGCTGCAGAAAGTAACAGCAGGAATAGAGGCCAATAGTCCCTGTGTCCTGAAGAGAAAGTGAAAAGAGAGTATCAGGACTGACCACACAGAAAAGAGGTGTGTGGTACCTCTAAGTATGACACGTGTCGATGACAAGCACTCTGCCTTCCAAAACTTGTTCCACTGTGCTTCCTGGCCAGTGATGCATGAGAAGCGCTCTCGTGCCCGCCCGGCACTTGTGTTGCAGGCAGGGAGAGCTGGAAAGGGGCAGCTCCGGATGGGGCAGCAAGCCTGGAGCCCTTGCAAGCACAGGCTGCTGGGCACGAGCAAGAACCCCGGGGAAATGGAGCCAAGGGAAGAGCAGAGTCGCTCCTGCTACAAGCTTGCGATGGGCAAGAGAGCCAGGGCACGAGGGGGGTCTTGGAGGGGCAAGAGCCGCAGGCAAGAACCGAGCAAAAAGGCTCAAAGGAGCCCTGACAAGGGGCTGTGCTCAGTGCTACAGAGGACAAGCAGCGACCCCCGGGGGGGGCACCCTTGGGGCCCACCCTGGGAGTCTAGAAAGCTTCCTCCCCCCGGACGCGGGGCACGAGGGCCACCTTCGTGGAGCAGGAGCAGCAGGCACCTGGCCAGCATGGCCCAAAGGAGCCCTGGCCAGGGGCCGTGCTCAGCGCTGCAGAGGAAGGCAAAAAACCCCCGTGGACACTCGCTAGCCCACTGTGGGGGAAAAAAAGCCTTCCTCCCCCCAGCTGCAGGGCACGAGAGGCCATCTTCGTGGTGCATGAGCAGCAGGCAGTGACCCAGCCAAAAGGGACCACAGGAGCCCTGGCAAGTGGTCATGCTCAGTGCTGCAGAGGAAGGCAAAAAACCCCCAGGGACCAGTGCCAATCCACCCCGGGGGAAAATTCCTTCCTGACCCCAGCAATGGCGATCGGCTATTCCCTGAGCAGGTGAGCAAGACCTGCCTCCTCATCCCACAGGCTGGTCACGCCTCCCAGGAGATGCCCGAGCCCTGTTCTCCCTCAGCCTGGAGCCATCTCAGGGGCTTCCGAGAGTGGCCAAAGGCCCCCGGCCTGATCGACCTTGGGGGCAAGAATCTTTCCTGTGCCTGTCTAGCGGCTGCTCCAAAGCACTGGGACCCCTGGCAACATCCCTGCATCCCATTTCTTACAGCTGCTGCCCCTGGCTCTGCAGTGCTCCTCAAGAAGGCATTCCCTTGGGCTGGCCATGGCTACCCAGACGAAAAGGCCTGAGACCCTCAGGTACCTCCAGTGGTTGGTGGTTCTTCTCATCTCCTGAGGGGTTTGTGTCTGTTCCCTGAAGGCTTGAAGCAGGATTTCCATCCAGCAGAGGAGATTTGAAGATGGCCCTGCCAGGTGCTGGCCTTGCAGCGGAGAACCTCCAGGCGCCTCCTCCAGCCGCTGGTCTTCCTCCCTCAGCCCCCACCCAGTAATCCCACCCTCCCCTCAAGGATCTCCTCTTGGATGTCTTCGGGCTGTCCCCGGGGCAACTCTGGCAGCGGGACACTGGTGGGTGCCCCTTTTATACTGCCCCAGGGCAGTGACTGCTGCGTTGCCGGGGAGTGGCATTGTGACATGGAGGTGGCATTGTGACATGGGGGTGACTGACAGGGCCCCCCATGTGCAGCCCCGCCCACCCCCCTCTGCCCAGCACCCTTCAGAGGAAGCCTTTGGTGTGCTGGCCCCGAGGCAGTCGCTGTGCCCAGGAGGCCCAGGGGCTGTCCCTGCCCTTGGTGGCCACGCTCTGCGCCCAGCTGCTGGGCGTCCCTGATGCATCGTCTGCCACTCAGTTCCAAGGACAAACTCAGGGCTGTTACTGTTCTCTCAGGCCATGGCAGAAACCAGCCCTGCAGCCCAGAGACCTCCCCTATTAGCTGTCCCCTCTCTGCCACAGAGCTAACAGCCATGAGGCCACACAGGAAGGAAGAGCACTCCCATTGGCTCTGAGACAATGCTGAGGCTGTTTCTTATCAGCAAGAGAGGAAAGTTTCCTCCCTTGCAAGGAGTCTGTTCTGTCTCTGGCATTCCTGCTTCCAGCCAGTTTAACCCATTCTTGTAGTTGAGACTTCTTGCTCTCCATGCCAGATCATTCCTCTGTCACAAATAACCACTGCTGAGCAGTTACAATCAGAATTTTCCCTTCACTGGAAAACAGATGCCAGCAGAAGAGATTTGCCCAAAATTGTACACCCAGTCAGAAGTAAAATTAGGAGTAATACGATGATCTCCTCACTCTTAGAATCTCATCTGTCATCTGCTAGACTGAGCGCTAATGACCGCAGGACAGCTCTCACTTGGAAAATACATGCACCTTGTTAAGACAGTTATTCATTGCATTACTATTTAAAGGAGAGGGAGAAAAAGAGTATGTGGCATTATAGAGGAATGGAAGGAGTGAACAGAGCAGCATACAAAAGTCAGGAAAACTTTTCATCATCGTTTAGGAAGAGACATGAAAGCAGAGGTTAAAATAAAGGCTAGGATATACTGGCCTAAGTTCTCGCAAAGACATTCAGAGTGAATTTAATGCTCTGAAGTCTATGAAGTTTGTATGTAATGTCCTATGCAGTTGAGGTTTAAAAAATTACAGTCCCTTCAAAGTGAGAGTGTATAGATGAGCATTCAAATGACTAGTGCTCGGCTCCACCTGAAACCCTCCTGACCTGCCTGGAGTCAGATCTCCGACTGCTGTTGCCAACAGAGAGTCTGGCCTCTTGAAGCAATGCACATCCATATCTGCCACCGACACCCATGAGGCAATGGACTAAATCCCCACAAAGTTTTTTCTTTCTCTCTTTTAAAAAAAAAAAATTTAACAAAGTGCTCTTGTGAACAATAAATATTTTATTTTTAGTATTTTAAAAAAAAGCATTGGGTTTAGTATATGGCCTCAGTCTAGTTAGTATCAGCAGTTTTTCCCCTCTAGGGAGTAATTAAGGGAAAGCTCCCACCACAATGCTAAACTGTGATAATGACAGAATTTAAAATCATTTTCATACTACATGCTGCATTGCAGTTCATTTCCATATGCTCTGCCTCCAACAAAGGTGTCAAGCTTATAAAGTCTCCTGGGCAAAAGAATGACCGAAGTCCCAATGCCTGCAAGGAGGCTCAGGGAAAAGACACATACTGTCATGCTATATGTGATAAGGTTTCCACTTTACAAAGTTGGCAGGAGGGAAGGAAGGCAGCCCTGGAGAACTTGACTATATTTGTCTCTGCAGCATAGTTAACACCTGAGATCTGGGATGTTTTGTTGGTGATTCAACTGTGCTACAAATTATTTGTTAATACTGGACATTCAGTACATATCTACTGCACTCACCCTTAAACTAGATAATGGTGAAGCACCCATAAGAAATTTTCATGGTCCACACTTTGCAACACCCTGTAGCAGAGCACAGGGCAAGGATCCTGTACTAGCTGGACTATCCATTCACTGCAATGCCATATGGATCAAAAATAGTAGTATAGCCACATTACCTATTAGGTCACTGTTAACTTGGGTGCAGCATTGTCCTGACAGTTATGTTGACTCTCATTCCAGCCCTGGCTTCTTCAGCAGAAATGAAAAGACCCTTAGGGGAAGGTCATTTGCCAGACATCCCATCTGGGCTGGGAAATAAAACTATTGACAAGTGGTGGCACTGAGAGTAGCCTCCACATAAAATTTAGATCTGAGAATGATACAGCTGGAGAAATACTCTCAAAAAAAAAAACATTAAAAAATCACGATCAGCTTGTTAGTAGCAGCAAACAGACAGGTTTGCATAATAACTCGTTCAAGTTTTGTCTGTCACTTTGATCACCTCCAAATTCACTAAGATCGGACCCAACCATCTAAGGTGGTAAATGAATAAATATTTATCACACACAGAACCGGTCATCATATCTGAGAGGTCTCCCTAGAGGAGGTAATTGAATGAGAGCAGGGAAGGAGGTTGACAAGAGAAATGGGAATAGGAAACATAATTAGTGTGATAAGTGAAAGTAGCAAGGAAGGGACACAAATTACAAGAGGAAAGAGTGGAGGGAACTGGGAGCATGAGTTTGGTAAAGGCAATGTGGAACAAGACGTGGGTGATCAGAAGAGAAACCTCTAGACTTGTAGAAGCAAGACAAGACTAGAATTAAGCAATGAAAACTGTCCACTGAAGAGCTGAAAATGGGTCCCATGCATACAGCTAGGCATGGGAATAAAAAGGATTTAGACAACCTGGTAGCACTGGAGACAGAGGAGATATAGTCTGGAGAAAATGTGCAGAAGGGCAAGTGGCATGCTCCTCCTGGGCTTGGATCAGAAACAAAGAGCCCTGAAGCTCACCACCCTCAGCCATCAGCAGATCTCCACTCCACTGAGAGTGCTTCACTTCCCTTTTGGGTACTTTCTCACACAGGGAACAATGATCTGACACTGCGCCCCTTTGTTCTGGTACCAGGCTTCAGAGCGGTCAGCCTGAAGAGCCCATCTGTTGATGGTTTTTATAGCTGTCAGTATGATGTTATAGGATAAAAGAAAATGAGGGAAGAGAATAGATTTGTGGTTGTAAGAAGCTTAAAAACACATCTTAAGTCAGAAGGACACTACTAAAATAGCATCATTGAGGTTAAAAAGTCAGTCCTCATAAGTTAGGAAATCCTTAATTTTGGTAATTTCCAACTCTGAAAGTTGTTTTGACATACCAACCTTAGGGTACCCTTATGGTAGCGTTATCTGTGTATGGTACCTGTGTGTGTTGCTCCTATGAAATCAAATCCCATGCTACCTTACACATGCAAGGGCTGGAAGAAATGTGATAAAAGCCAGATTTTAAAGAATAATGCAGATGTATATTGTTGTTCTATCCCAAAAGCAGAAAGCTTTGAACATACCCATTTTAAAGTGGAAGATTTGTCATTCAGGTATGCAGACTCAGAATATTTGCTTCCAGGACAAATCCAGAAAGATATCTGAACTTTTTCACCTTGGCGCAAACTTATGATATCTCACTAATTCTTTGAGGTTCCTCCATTTCATCTCAAATCATTCATCTCTAAACACAGCAAACACAGCAAAACCTGTCACAAAGGCTTGAAAATTTATTTCCTTTGGGTTTTTGTTTGCTTAACATAGTCTGTCAAGAAATCAATACCTATTCTCATATGCACACAAAGACAAGTAATCTTAAGCATGCATATGAATAAAAGGCAAGCAATAGATTTTATGCAACTGGGACACTGCATAATCTAAGTTTGTAAACCCCTTTAAAGACCTTTATAGAACTAATTAAAAAGGTAAAAAAAGATCTATCTCAATTAGGACCTTACTTGCTTATGTAATGTTTTTGTGCAACTATGATGACAAGGTAAATTTTAAACACTGTGTGCAACCAATATATGAGAAAGGAGACAAAACGTTCTAGGTGCAATGCTTCAGGAAAGGCCTGGCCACTCAGGACTGACAAACTGGTTGACAATTTTTTCAAAACCTCTATTCTTCCTGTTATCCAGGAGGACAGATTAAAATTCCCAGTAGCATTCCTAAGGTATCTCACTGATTATAAGAATTCTGATACAGTCAGGAAGTAGAACAACAACAACAGTATGTGATTTGTTGCTATCCCTAACTAGAGATCAAATGTCAATAACTACCTTTTAAATACTTAAAATCAGCAATACAGCAAAAGACTTCACAAAAAAAAAAAGTCAAGAAGTTGCATTCTTCCTGCAATAATGAGCACTTCCATGAGTGTAAAGGTTACATTTATTGAGCCTATTTTTCCATGCTATTATTCACCAAGACCTACCCTATTTAGTAGAAATGATCCATTTGTATCTTCTTTATAAATTTTGCATTGAAGTCCAAGTTCATGCACATTATGATAACTAATATCTTCCTTCTACTCCTGGAAGAGAGACCCTATAATTATATCATTAGCACACTGAGCAGAGTTCCATTTTTCTCCAAGAGCAATACTGCATACATAAGAGCAAAGTCTGGCTTTACTTTGAGAATCTCAGAGTGTCTCTGAACAAAAGTTACTTCTCACTACACAAATGTGAGATAGGTAAAGATTATACACAGATGGTGTGAGCTACATCAGTGTTAGGTTAAATGATTTCTTGCCAACAGAGTAGACAAAAAGACAGGAATGAATGGTGAGAATTTTCATCAATAGACTGCATCGGCTTAACAGGATTTAGATGCTCTATACATATAAATTACACCCACATATTCACGGTGTGTGTTACCAGTCAACAATTGCATGAATATTCCCAAACTTGCAGAAGCTGGGGGCTTCTGCATGTCTTGCAATGTTAAATCTGAAGCTCATGAAATGGTATGATAACAAATGAAGCAAATGAAGAACAGTTTTTCTCTGAGGAACTAGAGAAAATCAACTGTTTCATTTTGATCTTAACACACAGGGATGACCCATATGAATCGAAACATGGCAACAGTTTACATGACCTGGAGAACCATGAAGTGCTGAGTTTTGCACGAGTTTTATAAATTATCCTCCTGTCTGTGCTCTGTTCCTTGATAACAAATCATGATCTGGGGACTCAGCTTCTGCAGTGGATCCGTGGTTTTGACTGTGAATTACTCTGATGACCCACAGGTCAGTAAAAAGCCTTTGTTCTCTTCTAGGAAGGTTCTACTGAGCCATTCAGCACATCTCTAGCCATAAGTAAATAAATCCTATAATTGAACTCACTACATTTTTAGACTACGAAGAACCATTGACCAGGATAAAAGATATCAGACTGGCATTTTATGTTGTGCCCAGATGCAGCCAGCCTCTGAAGCAACACACACCTGAACCAGATGCCATGTAGGCAGCACTCAGTGATATACCACAATTATTAGTCAAGGAGGGGACAGGGGACTAGAGACAGGAATGAAAGAGAGGGAGGTGCACTTATACATCACCAGCAGAACGCAAGCGGAGTGCAGCAGCCAGTTCCTTCTAAATTCTCATTAGTTTCATCATTTTACTAGGAAGCAGTGGATTATGTTGCCCGTTTTGATCCATCCTGTTTTCTTCTTCAAAGGAACGGGCAGGTTATGCTGTTTATTGTAGCATAATACAGAAAGCTAATCTATGTGAAAAGGCCTCAGCAATTGCCTGCAATCAATGGGTTGAATATGGCTAAATGTAATTGCTGCATCAAGGGTGAGTCCCAGAGCTTGGGCGAATATTTATGTTTGGCAAATACTTCATTTAGCAATGACAACATTAAAGCATGTCCTTTTTATTATTACCCTGCCTCTCTGGTCTCTCCTTGCCAGTAACTCATTTAAAAAAAATTTTAAAAAAATCAAAGTCACCAACACATTTTCACACAAAATTTTCCAAGTGTCCAGACTCTGAATGAAGGTCATCTTTCACGTTTGCAAGCTTCAAAGAGAACGTGTAATCTATACAGCCCTTTTATACTGGAACAACTTACACTCAGTGAAGTCTAGGTCACATAACATCCTTCTGTGATAACGCACGTGCCTTTCAGGTACAAATACAGCAGTCAAACCAGAAGCTTATGGCTTGAATCTTGCTGCTACTTGTGCGAGGTGAAGTTCTGTAGCCTATGTCCTGTTGAAACTCAGTCTTCTAGCCCCTTAAGTCCTAAAAACAATCATCAATAACTTGAAATTTAACTTGAAAGGCCTATTTTAATTGAACTAATCATCTGAAATGAAGCTGCAAAGCTCTTCATTAAGAAAAAGGCAAACAGCTCTAAAAGGTCCACAAGATCACAGATACGTAAGTACCATTTCCACAGATTTTATGATCTAATGATATTTAGAGAAACTGCTTTCAAACCATAGTTTGAAATTTTGCTGTTTGAAACCCATGGTCATTCCTTCTAACTTTTATTGTTTAGGAAATATAAACAAAAAACACTGCAAGTCAATGCAAGTGACAAGCCTACCGAATTTTTTAAGCATTATGCATAGCTTTATATGATAAGGCCACCCACTCACCAGCTGCAGCTGAACAAGCCACGTGCTAGCAGAGTACAAATAGATATGCAATAAGATACAAGTACATAATCAAATGATAAGTAAATACACCAAAATCTTAAAACAAAAAGTTTTATAAGTTTTAAAATAAAGTTAGGATGGGGAATTATTTTATCCGTCTTCTTACTGGGATAGTAGAGTCACACCGAGCCATGCTCTTACCCATGCAGAGATATTGCCCTTTCAATAGAAAGCTGTTTGTCAGCAGCTGAAGTGTCATGGTGTTAGTAAGTAGTGTTTGGCACACCAGTGGTGTACTGACAGCTGAGGCATCAGAGGCACTGCGAAGTGGCAGGAATACTGATTCTGGCACAACTGCATATGGAAAGAGAATAAGAAATGTAGCCCACAGAGGATTTTCATGGAAGCTATATTCTGCTGGACCAACCTTTTATTAATGATGTAACCACAGGGGCTCATTAGGCATCTGCAAACTACAAGGATTTTATATATAGCCCAAACAACAGGTAACTGTAAATTATAACTTTTTTTTTTTTTTTTTTTTTTTATCAGGGAGCTGGAGTTAATTCCACCAGTCATTGAAAACTCCAGCTACCAACCTGTTCATGAACCTCTGTTCCTTTGACCACAGCCATGAATAAGCCCTGCCTCTTTCTCTGGCAACTTTCCATTCAGCATAAGTGCCATTCATTACATGAACCTAAAATTCAGCATCACAACCAAGAACTGATGCTGATCACAGATTGTGACCGTGGTTTGCAATATATAACAAAATCTATCTATTTTCTTGTGGTAACTGGGTGTAACTGTCATTGCTAAATTTAAGCTCATATATAAATCAGCTGAATAAGGTAATAATTAACCAAACAGTAATAATAGTAAGGTGGCACGTTACTGGCAATGGAATGCAGACATTTCATAGTGGGACATAAAGGAAAAATTATTCTGTATGGGAATGCTTCACAGTTTAGGAGGCATGGGCATGGGCATGTCCCATGAAGAGATACATGATTTCTTTCAAGTTTTGATCATCTTCTATCCTATGACTTCTATCTTGTCATATCAAGCACTGTCTGATAACAGGGAGGAACCAGAAGAGTTAATTGAAAAGCCAGTGATAAGGACTAATAAATCCCTGGATTTCCACCTGGTGAGTATATTTTAATAGGTAAGGGGAAGTAAGGAAAAGTCAGGCAGGGTGACTCATCAGTTCTAGCAATGTAAGAAAATTAGATTTTAAGTGGAAAAAGATGTTTCCTAGGAAACTGCATGATCTGCTTGTGGAACATCAAACAAGAGCAATTTCCTAACAACAGCCATGGCTAAATTGATCTACTGCACCTCAGACAGCTTTATCAGTAAGAGAGAGATTGAGTCCCTTTTATATTTTCTTAGTTACCATCATCAATTTGTCTATTATTTGACTCCTTCAGCTGTTACCTTTCTGACCTACCACAAGTACGAGCATGATATTTGCCATTATCTAATTGGAAAACATGTTTCCCTTTCCCTCATCTTTTTTTTTTTTCTCTCTCTCTTTTTTGCAGCAAGCTCCAGATTCCGCTCTTGCTACTGCCACTGAGCCAGAAAGATAAGAGCATGTACCATGGCATGAAGCAGGCATAAGCCCAAGCAAGTGTCGCGTTTGAAACCCTCCACTTTGCAGCAATGAAAAGTGAGATGCAACATAAGCAGCCTCCTGGGCTCCCTGCTCTGAGATGTTCTATCTACCATATATTCAGCCCACCTATACAATTTACACTGGATAAAAATCAACATCTTTCCCTTTACAGTATGCTGTCTACGTTTTCATTCCAATAAATTAAAACCCTTAAATTTCTGCTATTGCATATGACACTTTATATTATGCATGAAAGATATCAAGTATTTTAGATGCTAAGGAGGAGAACATTTGTTTTCCTCAATCATTTCCAACACAGATTGTTTGATATGTGTAAGTCATAGCTGATGTAATGCAGAGACTGTCTTCAGAACATGACCATGGATTTCTGAGCATAAATCTGTGCACGTGCTGACTACGTGCAGCCAGCCAGGGAACTCTAGTACCAGGCAGCTCCTCAGAGCTCATGCTGCACACATGGCTTGCACATGGCCTGTGACGCTGAATAACAAATGCACATCTGTTCAGCAAAGATGGTCTGAAAGTCTTTGGCTTCCTGGACATGCCTCTGTATATTTAATCTGCATGTGCACACCGAATCCCATGTATCACAAAGCAAGTGGATTTACTTTGGATGCACATATAGAGATGCATCCTATCCTAATGCCAAGGCATTCAAAATTCCTCCTAGACAAAATTACCTGGCAGAAAAGTAAGATATGTCTGAGGAAACCCAAATGCCTGATAGCTCTAATCCTGGCCACTCTTGAGCTATCACAATGGATAAAGTTGACTGCCAAAATTAAGAGCCAAAATTTAAGTAGGCTGCCAAAAACATTACTGAAACATTTTCAAGCATACTGGTTGCAGAGAGTTGCCAAACAGGGAAAATACATAAGACCAAATCCATTCATGCTTGCAAACTTCTGTGCTGTGCAACGTGTGAAGAAACCAGAAACAAAGACATTATAGGTCTCTTCCACAACAGTGACACTCTCACTAAAAGGAACTGAACAAATAGTATTCTTCTACCTACTATAGGACCACGTAACTGAGGTTTTATTATTACTACTGCTAGTAATTGGGACATTCAGATGCAGACAGAAATTATGACATCCCAAATTCAGACAGTCTGTTCAGGCACTCAAATTTACTGCCTAAAATACACCAATATGTTGTAGAAAACTTGGGTTCTACTTTGTCTGAATTCAGTGGCCAATGGAATCTGTCCCTCAACATGAATTTCTCCTTAAACTTTCCGGAAATATTCACTGCTGACTATGCATCAGCAAGTCACACATGGAACAAAATCCCGTGTGAAAGCCAGAGAAAGTGAGAGAAGAGGCTTTGTGTTCTGGATTTGTGGCTTCATAATACAGTAAAGAGATGGCATGGGGAGAGTTTATCCCACTGTAACTGGTCCTTTGGATTTGCAGCAATGATTTTATTGTCACCAAAATGAAGTTGGAAACTTTATCTCTTTTCCAGCCTACTAAACAGAGCAAAATTCCCCAGATCTTGGTGAAGCCAATGGCATACTCTTTAATATCAAGAACATCCCTTAACATCACCACTCCCAGAAAGCTCACACAAAATCCTCTCAACAAAACTTTTATTTCTGCAGTGTTTTCCCCACCCTACACCTTTGCAATGGGAAAAAACCCTTCTTTTCCTTCCTCTTGCAGTTTACAGCTTCATTCTTAGCTTAAGACATATTTAGGATTAATGCTTTTATTATAAAGGAGTAAGATTAAGTATTTTTAGCCCCTATGAAACAAGATGATGTATGCTGCAATTGTCAGGTCCCTCTTAAATTGCATGTAGCACATTCTGTAGCTCATAAATATTTAAGATGACTAAATAATTATCCCAGGCTCCTCAACTTGCCTTTCTTTATTAGTTCCACGGGGAGCCAGGAAAGCATTTGTTCTTCTTCAGCCATACAGACAATTATTATATTGCAAAATATCCTCTTTCTGTTGTTGGTGGTGCTGTTACATGGTTCTCTTCTATTGTGGTGTTATAGAATTAGCCTCTTACAAAGGACAGAAGAGCCCCCATTTCCTCACCAGATCAAGCCAGCAAGCTTGGCAACTTTTCCGAAACATCTCCATCAAAGCAAATCCCATCTCACTTACTTCCACCTTAGCCTCCTGCTCCAAATAGCAGAGGGGAAAAAAAGAAAAAAAACAACAACTGGGCCTTTATCCGAGCACCCTGAAGTATAGGATTCAGAGTGTCAAGCAGAGAAGTGTCTCTCTGTTTCAAGCAGCTCAGTGGGGAAATGATAGGGGCAGAAATGATGCAGGTGTGTCTATTTAAACCCATAACTGAAATGACTTGGGGGAAGAGGAGGGTGAGCCAGCAGTCCTCTCACCATGGAATAGCATTGAACAGAATTTTTACAGTTGCTTTACAGCTTATTCTCCTCTCTGTCTCTTTTTAATGCAGCCATATGGTAGCAAGCAGATACTCACAACCTAATAGCAGATGAAGAGCCCGCACACTCTCACAGGCAGCAGACCATGCCCTAGCAGTCGGAGTGGCAACACCCACCAGCAAAGCCAAGGAAAAGGAGCTGCCTCCCAGATGGCCGGGACGTGGAGCTTTGTCTCAAAGCTTAAGCTTCTTGCTTCTGCAGCTGTCAAATCTGTCACCATGGTTCAGTACCCACTGCCACCACCCCCACCTCCTTCCACTCGGGTACACTGCAGAGAAGGAGAGTAGGAGCACAATACACATCTCCAGTGAGCATTGCCTTTTGAGTGCTGTTGTCATGTTATCCTGAGATTAACTTGCCTTGGAACGTTATTGTAAAAGAGGATGCATAGCATCAAGTCCAAAATAACCTATGTAGATACTGTAATGTGCATCTGTGCTGAGCAGAAATCTACATTTTTCTAGAGAAAGCATGATGGCATTGATCTGCTGCTGCTCTGTTAAGAGTTCAGCTTAGACATGGTGTCTAGTCACTGAGGAAGAAGAGATGTAGTAAATGCTGCAAACTTTTCAAGCATCTCACTATCTGCATTTACTTTTTGCCGATTCCCCTTTATTTTTAAATTCAAAATAATGAAAACAATAACATAGCTGGGACAGATCTACATGGGGGACCACTGAGAAGTTATGAGTTTAAAGGCGTGAAATTAGCGTGCAGAAGCTAAAGCATGTTACATACCTATGGGAATGCTCTCATTCAGAAGTAAATTGGCTTAAAGTTCACTGTGGCTTAATACTCCCTGGAAGATCATTATTTCCAGTGACTGGGAAAACCAACATGTAAATCAGCATATTTTAGGGTGCAGTTTGACAAGATTGCAAAGCCCGTTTAGTTTTATTGCTACCACAAGCAGGTATGGGAGCAGGCAGCTCCCTCCCTTTCTCCCCTGTCATACTTTGCTTTGCTTCCCTTCCTTTTCTCTGGGTCTACCACTCCTCTGACCCCTCAGTGGGCCTGTTCAATTAGCTAATCCAGCAGAAAACTAACAAGCAAAAAAAATGTGATTAGATGCAATAACCTGAAAGTAATTTTGTAGTCAACATGGGGAGTTTTATACCAGGTCCTTATTATAAACTCTTGCTAGAATAGGTTTATGAGCTACAAGCCTGCAGGGGAAAAAAACAAACAAGGGAAAAAACAAAAAAACAAAATCAACCCCCACATCCCCACCAGCAAAGCAATACCTGCAAAATGTTAGGAATTAGTTTAGGCTACATCAGTAAGAGATGGCATATAGCTGTGCTAGAAGACAGTCTGCTTCCCTTCGCCCAGGTGGTAGCTCTGCAAGGAGGATTCTGCCAATGTGGTTGTAATAGTGGGAGCAGCTAGAGACAAGCCTTTACCACCCTGTCTCACTGCTAGTTCCCCAGGGGGAAAAAAAAAGTTCTTCACAGATAGTCCAAGCTTGCATGCTAAATTCAGTATAAAATACATGACACATTCTATTAAAAAAGGTCTGGAACAGAGGAAAAACAAGTTCAAAAGAAGTGTCTACTAAAATTAATCCAATAAAAAACACTCCCTTTACAGTTGTTGCTAAAAGGTGGGAGGAAAGCAGCAACAGTAACAAGGAAATCATTTGACAATGAATCAGGATTTACAGTGACAGTATTCAGATATTTTTTGATGAAAGGGAGTGTAGTTACTGGTGCAGCTACCATATATAGGGGAAATATTTCATATTCTCCTCATCAATATTGTTGTCCCTGTGTTCAGATTAAACAAGACGGTCCAGATCAATAGGCAAAGTTGGAAACTGCAGTAGGTGGTGCATAGAGCAAAGATTTGCAGGAAGAGAAGATTTTTGACACTGCCTACTTTGGAAATGTCAAACTTCTCCATCCTACCTTTTGTTCTGATCAGTCCTGCAAAGACTGAAGCAAAATGAGCAAAGATTTATCCGGATAAATATGAGACTATGCATTTCAATCAAGCAAATCAGCTGCACAAAACCAGGAATAGTTTTCTATACAAAGATATTACCTCTGATTAAGAAAGCTCTTGAGACCATACACTATTGGAAGCTGAGAGATAACATGGGGGAAAGAGGTGAGGAGGAACAACCGTTACAGTATGCTTGCTTTGTTCTTGTGCTTTTACTGAGGACACTGCTACTGACCACTCTTGGAGACAGGACAGAGGGCTAGAGGAGCACATTGCCTGACCTGGCACAGCTATTCTTACATTCTTCATGTGGTAACTGCCATCGGGCTAGGAAAACAGAAGTGGCGGAAGTCTCTTTAGAATGTGGGATAGGAGAAGCATTTGAATAAGCCAAATCTCCACTTTACACAAACACGTGGCAAACATACGATCCCTTGAGGAACATCTAGGATGGCTTATTGTCTTCAGATTGCCAGTGATGCTTTTTCAAAACAAACAAACCTTTGGTGATAGAGATTTTGATTGAGTCATTCTGTTTGACTATAAAATGTACCTTCATATAGAACACTGTCTTGAAAGATTGCACCAGGTGTCACAGATGACAAACTGAAGATTTGCTGCTGCCAATTTGAAATTGTTTATGCTGCAGAGCACTTACTGTTGGTAATAAAGGGCCAAAATTAAAACACAGATTATTTGTCAGCAGTTCTGTCTCAAGCTGGGAAAGCATTTCAGCTCAGACTGCAGAAGCCCAGTTCTATTAATTATTTTCATCAAGAAGTTAGGTCATGGAGTAGAGAGTACACACAAGACATACAGATGACACCAAGCTGGCATGGTTTGCTATTACTCTGAAAGAAAGAAAAAATAATCCAATGTCAGCAAGGAAAAAAAATAAAAACCTGTAAAGACAAATGTGAAGTACTGCATTTATTAAGGCTAAATCAAGTGCAAAACTGAGAAACCAGGTAGGCAAACGTTCTGAAGAAAAGGATTTGAAGCGTGAGAGGATCACAGACCATTGACTCATTTCCAGGATGATACATAAAGGCAGATATCACTTTTGAGATGTATTAACAGAAACACCCTATGCAAGATAAGGATGGTAATTATTTATTCTGTTCAGTACTGTTGAGATTTCAGTTGCAATGCTGTGTTCAGATTTGAGAAGGATGAAGCCAAATGAGAGAACAGAGGGGAGCTACCTGAAACATAAGATCTGTGAGGAAAGAAAAGAAAACTAAAGAGGATCACAGGAGAAGAGATACAATGACAGAATGCAAAGGGTTGCTTTGAAGAGAAAGGTAACCAGTCATTCCCACGTCTAGTGGGGAGACAGGGCAATAAAGGATTAGCTAAATTTTGAGCAGATAAGGTTTAGGTTAGTTACTGGGAAAAGCTTTTTAACTGCAAGGATTACAAAGGATTAAAAAAGATACTCGGGGCTCTATGGATTTTTACCCATAGGGATTTTGGGAATAGGTTTAACAAACCTTTGCCAAAGTGGTGTCAATGCTAAACACACTTGGTACTTCCAGAATTTAAGTATTGGGCTATATAATCTCATGAAAACTCATGTGGTTAGAAATCTCTAGATACCATCTTTTCCCTGCTGAGGATGATGGGAAAGTCTGTATTTAGACATCTGGGATTTTTAAGTAGAAAATGAACTAATAAAACACGCTTCAAATATACATAGAAAAAATGTCACTCATTCACAAGAACAATTTCAAATGAGATGCTGAGAAATAAACATAAATGTGAACCACATTATTTATGACAATCTAATTTGGTCTCCTGTGGATGATATGATGTCTGAGTCATCGAGTGGGTTTGGGAAGTAATTTTAGGTAAACTCACAGCAATTTATTCTGGAAAATAATGTTCATCAATATGATATTTACAGCTAGGTAAAAAGAGAGACAATATCTTGCTCTTTCATTTCTGATACTGAATAACTATACAAGCAGAATTACACTTTAAATACCATGCATACAAAGATATTTGGTATTAACACCATATAAGAAAAGTCAAAGGTTGCTAGTGGCTGAAGAACGAGGCCACAGTGAGAGTTTTCTTTTTTTAGTCAATAGCCAAGGCAATTCTGCTCCAATACCAAATTCCCTTTCCAAAATTCAAACTTAGTCAGACAATGATAAGTGAAGGGTTCCACTCAAAATTTTTCATAAAATGGGATATCATACTTAGCTTGCCTTCCTTCCTTTTCAGGAGTGTCTGTTTGCATGTAGAATTGTTTTTTAATACCAGAAGGTTAGAAAGAACTGCGGAACCCACAGTGAACTGGACCCCAGTTACACATCTCATTTTTCTAGAAGCCCTAGAACATACTCGTAATGCAGACTGAAAACTGTATTTCTAGACTACAGAAGTCAAGTTGTTAAATAAACCCTTATATTGTTTTCCTCTAATTCAAATCTTTGTTCCACACAGTACTAATTACTAGGAAAGAAGATAGACAGACATAGGGAGCGGGGAATGCTCATTACCACAGCCTCTAGATTAATTACCAGATAGCTTCAGCTATGTCTGAAGCAAATGGAGAAATGTCAATCCATTCTCAAGAAGGCTGAAGTAACGTTCTTAAAAAAAAAAAAAAATCATAATGATGTCTTCAGCACATGTATATACATGAGTAATCTGAAGTCAATGATGACACTCAGGTGAGCAAAGTATTTTCCCCCAGGACTTAGATCTCCATCTGTAAACAAAAAAGAAAGCTCCCCAAAAGAAAAAAAAAAAAAAAGTAGTGCATTTTTCTGTCTTCCTGTCAGAGAGTTTCCTCAGTGACAGCCTGCACAGTTTTGAGGTTGTCCCAAGACATTCCAAGAGAATCATTTAAATTAAGAAGGGTTAGAAATGTGCATATTCAAAAATAACCATGAGCTGTGCATTTGTTTAGAGATATGTCCCCCTTGTGGATGAGTCTGGGGAATACAGACATGGATCAAAGGCAGAAAAAGCTTTCTTTTAAACATCATGTAAAGGCTAGCTCCTACCAAATATAAATCCCTCTGCAATTTCATAGCAAATTGTGTAGTGGGAAATTCTAGCTCAATTCGACTTTGAAAGAAGTTGCAGTCTCAGAACTGGGTTTTGCTCTAGCATAGAAAGAAATTATACTTCTTAAAATAAAAATAATGATAACCAATAATAATAAAGGTACACTAAACCAGGGATTCTGCCAGTCAGAAATAACACAATTTGAAATGGGGTCCCCAACAGCCACAGGCCAACAGAATCACTTCCTTCTCTCATTACTAGGGTTTAATAACCAAGGTTTAACCCCACACTAATGGTTTCAGCTCTATTGTCAGTTTCAGAAATATGACCCTAATCTTACAACTTCAGTTCTTCCTGGATGACATCAGACAGCTCAAAGTGCCATGCTGAATTTCCCTACGGTTTGTCACACATCAAATCTAAAACAAGTAGAGTCTACATGACTAGAATATATGAGACATGCTCAAATGACTAGGAAAAGGAAAAAAGCCACCATACGCTTTAAAGATAAAATCCCCCTTACCATAGATAACCTCCTCTTCAGAAAACGAGTTTTAATGGAGAGAAACAGCAACAGATTTGTCCAATGCCATCTGAATGCACCCTCAGGAAAATCCTCCCCTCACACCATTACCCATCACCTGGTACAACCAAGTTACTTCTGCCAAATTATGCTCCTGTCCATAGCAGAGAGGGAAATTTGGCTCTGTGTAGAAAGTACTTTATAAACAACCTGGTTTACCTAGCTGCATATTACATGAAGCCAGATAATAGCCCAGCATTTACATTACCCACATGGTACTACGACTAGCAGGGAACTTAGTTCATGTTACTACCTGTGCTACAGCGCTTTAGAACAATATCACAATGATATTCCCCACCTGGAAAGGCTTAGGTTTTGTATTTAATTTTTCAAATTGGATAGCACCACATAAGCAAGAGCACTCTTATCTTGATCACAGTTATTATAAAAGTAATTTTGCACTTTTGCAACAAGCACTCCCAAATAAATATTGATCATTGGACCAATTCCCTGCTGTGACGTTCCATTTGAAAGGGCATGGTAATATTTGTGCCTCCAAAAGTACTAGATTAGAAAAACTCATAAATATTTGGTGCCTGGTTAAGTACATCTTGAATGAAAACAGGTAAGAATAATGGATTTCATAACTACAGTTATCTATTGCAAGTAATGTCACTGCATATTTCACAAAAGTATTATAGAGATTTTATGGATTTTTCCCTCTATTGTGTTTTTTTAATACATTCTACTCTATATTATATGTTGATTTAACAGAAATATGTACAAGCTACAGCACATCTAGAACAGAAATTCTAGTGAGGGACAGATTGCTGTGAAGATGTAACCTGCATTTAGATCCCTGTGAAAAGTCTTGGAGAAGGCATAGTTCTATAGTTACAGCTCCACCTTTCAAACATTTACCAAGATGCTCTTTGGACCACAAACCTACTAGCCCCATTTTTCCTTGCAAAATGTCTCAGGAAACCTCCCCTGCCCAGCTATGGTGATATATCATTACAAATACAGATGGGATCGGTAGCGGCTTGTAGACCAAGATCAGACTTTAGGATGCAGACAAATGGCAAATACATGCACTTGTAGCGAGTCTGCAAGCATCCAGAGGAGGGTGTGTGGGGGGATGTTTGTGCGTGTTCCCTTGGAGTACTCCCAGAGAAGCCAAGAATCAACCCCCGAGCACGTCAGCAGCCGTGAGCAGACAGCAAACACGGCCAAATGTCCCCCCCCCAGGGGCCACTTCTGAGCAGCTACACGCATGCGACCATGTCTGTCCGGTATTGCCTGAAGCCTGTGACACCACATGGTAAATATGCACAGAGTGTGAGCAGTACTATTTCTAAAGGTACGAAGGTGAAAAGTCTCTAACCCGTCATACTACATCTCTCAGACACTTCCTTTCTGCACAACCAGCATATTACTTTGTATTTGTTAAAACTTCCAAGCTTAAAAAAACCAGAGCTTTTTAAATTTTCTACCGACTATGTATCTTTAGCTACACTTATTAGAAACGCTATTGTTTCTAGATCTAACCCATAACTTTTTACTCTTTTGTTCAATCAGAAGTTCCAAATACAGACAGAAAACCAGAGAGAGGTCTCTCTTTCATGAAAACGACACTGCTGTTATTTATCAGATTGCTGCCCCCCTTCACACAGCAGGATGATGTGAACTTCAACTACCTTGCCTTACTTCTTGGAAGAAAAAAACCCAACATTTCTAATATGCTATCAGAACTGCTTTCCACACCAACAAAACAATTCCAGAAGTCCCCTTTAAGCAGAGCTTGGAATACCACCTTCCCTGTTTTATGCTCTTTCTGTATAAATGCATAATACCATTTTATTGTATATGTACAAATGTAGATGTCTGAATATAGGGCAAGATAGGGAGAACCAGCAAACATCATTTAGCCATTAGTAGGATTTTTGACACTTTTTTACATAACATTTTTATATTACATGGCTAAAAAAATCTGGGTTAAATGACACTGTTAAAACCAGATTTATGTGTGACAGAAAACCATGTTCTGAATACTTATCAGTGGCTCAGCATTAAACCAGAAAGTAGTGCAAGATGAAACTCCACAAGAGACTAGTCTTGGTCCCATACTACTGAAGATTATCATTAATCAAATTTGTATGACACAGTAAGAAGTATGCTCATTAAACATGCAAATAACATTAGTGTAGAGGAGATTTAAGCATGTTTGAAGCATGGTTGCTGTTCAAAAATATGGGCAACTTGGAGAAGTTATTTAAAAATACAAGATACTAATCAATAAGAACAACTGTTTATAAAAATAATCAAACTGCAAATATAAGAAAGGAAAAGTGGCTTAGTAACTGTTTTGCAGAAGGGAGAGGATGTCAATGATTATGAATTACAGGCTAGCATAAGGCAAGAATGTTGTGCTTTCAAGAAAAAGCATTTGTCAGATGCATAAATAAAAGTATTGTTGGCAAGTCATACAAAGTAATCATTTTGTTTATTGTGAAGCTGGTAAGATCTCAGCTGAGTATTACATGTTCCAGTTGGACTAAGTCCAGAAGAGATCGATGAGAAAGTGAGACGTCTGCAAAATATGATCTATATGGAAAAAGAAGGAATAGTAGTTACTTAATCTAGACAAGAGAAGTTTGAAGAGAGGCATAATATAATAAGCACAGCTGAAAGGAACAAGAATAATTTGGTCTCCTTGTCCTAATTGCAGATAGGGTAAGTGAAGAATTTACAGTGAAAGCGAAAAAAAAAAGAAAAAGCTTTGTAGCAGTAAGGATGGTTACACATTGTAGAGATTGCCGAAGACTTCATGGAATCTCTAGCTGAAGAGGTTTTGGTCTTAAAAAAGATTAGATAAACACAATTCAGGAATGATTTTAAGTTGTCTTGATCCTCTTTGGGGACAAAGGGATGGATTAGATGACATCTCAAGGTTCTTTCAGTCCTCTGATTCCTTACATTATTGAGTTGCTTTTTGAAATTTAAGGTGATTTGCAACTGGCAATTTCATGCACTACAGTTACAAGCATGGTTACAAATTCCAGTGGATAAGCAGTCAATTTTTCACTACTTGTTGCATACACAGATGGGAAAATGGTGCCTGTTAAACTTTTGTCTGTCTTTGTCTGCCATCTCTTTACAGAATCACAGAATCCTCTAGGTTGGAAAAGACTTTGAAGATCATCCAGTCCAACCATTAACCTCACACTGACCATTCTCAACTCCACCAGATCCCTCAGCGCTGGGTCAACCCAACTCTGAAACCCCTCCAGGGATGGGGACTCCACCCCTGCCCTGGGCAGCCCATTCCAACGCCCAACAACCCCTTCTGGAAAGAAATGCTTCTTAATATCCAGTCTAACCCTGCCTTGGTGCAGCTTGAGGCCATTCCCTCTTGTCCTATCACTTGTTCCTGGGTTCAAGAGACTCATCCCCATCTCTCTGTACCCTCCTTTCAGGTAGCTGTAGAGGGCGATGAGGTCTCCCCTCAGCCTCCTCTTCTCCAGACTAAACCCCCCCAGTTCCCTCAGCCGCTCCTCATACGACATGTGCTCCAGACCCTGTACCAGCTTCATTGCTCTTCTTTGGACATGCTTGAGTAATTCAATGTCCTTTTTGTAGTGAGGGGCCCAAAACTAAACACAGTAAAATACACCTGCATTATCTCATCATATCTTCGCAGAAAGCCATTCTGATTTACGGTGCTATATACCATCACGATCTGTTTACTCTTTATCATTTCCAGTTAACTGACATCAGTTGCACAACACTTGAAGTTGTATTTCAGTTTGCCCCTGAAGCGTTCTGTTCTCCTCAAATGCATGCTTTGTTCTTCAGTTTATCATACCAGAGCTTCTTTATAATTCAGGTATTTTCTGTTCAGCCATGACTGGCCCAAACAAATTAATAACTACTAAGTTTTGCATCCTAGCAGAGTAGAAAGGCATCGTCTTCATATCAATCATGACTAAATATAGAAACAGAAGTAATAAGTTTTCTGCCCCTAGGAAATTTTCAACTTGAAACAAAATTCTTCAAACAGGGTGTGACCATTCTACTTATTTCATAACAAAGTCAGTCTAGGGTTCCTTTACAGTATAGAAGTAAAAGACAGTAGGTCACAGTATAAATACAGTTATGAAGATGTTATCAGGCAGGATGCCCATTCAAATGATCTATCTTTTTGATGTGACATGATGTGATTTACCACACTGGAGACATAGTTAACTATTGGTAATACAAACAACTGGATTACCAGATGTATTGTGTTTGGGGATTGTAGGGAGGAATGGAAGGGAGGGCACAGGAGTTTTCTTATGAACTCATTCCAGAGAAGAGAGGGAGTGCTCAGGTATGTGATGCTAACCCTCTGTCCTGCTTAGAACATATAACACAGTCAATGCATAAGTTACCAGCAGCTGGAGCAATTTGTACAAAATGCAGCACCTGCTTAAAAATGGATTTTAAATTTGAGAAGCTAAAGCTGCATATCTATATTTTCTTCTCAACAGAAGATCAACAATTCATCCTATACTTATTATTGTTTCCAGTTCATCAGGTCTGTTTGCAGATTCTGACTCCCCTCTAGTGATTTGCACATGGCTGCAGGTAATAATGGGAGCACTTGTGATGCATGCAAGACAACATGACATTGATACTGAAGAATGGGTGATTCCACTAGAAGACATTTAAGACACTAAGGAGGGGCTTGAACAGCATAAAGTTGCCTTCAAGAGTATGTAAAATAAACTCGTTCCACATTCATTCTCATACCCAGTCACTAAGCAATGGTGCAAAATCTGGTGTAACTGCATTTTTTAGAATGACAGTAGGAGGCTTACAGTATGTCATGACTAATTTTGACAATCACAGCCTACCCGTGGTTGTCATAGAAGTTAATGATGGATTGTTAGAAACCACTTCAGCCTCAGGCAATGCCCTGGGAAGTTAACTACTAGGACAATCTCTAATAAGGAGCAAAAACCAGTTTATTGGCTATTTTGGGGACAAAATTTACTTCTGCTAATCAAGAGAAACTTTACTAAGCCATCACCCAGTTTCAAAATCAGGCTCAGGTAGTAGCATAAAGACCAGACCAGAGATCAGTGCCAACACATAATTATGACAGACAGCTAGAACACATCAGAAACATGTTAAAATTAGTATTTATCATTATTTTGAATTTATTTTAATCACTAGAAATAGCAGATGACTTTGTCAGCACATTTCGATGAAGGTCATATGCAAATATCACTTCACCTCACTACACAAGGATTTCTTACTGAAAACCAGTCCTGCACTAATGATACTTAACATTATCATCTCTTAGTGAAGACAATAATTCTACCTCTAATCACTAAACAATGTAGTCTGGTTTAAGTCATGGTGGTCTTGTCCAACTTTAAGAGATGCCAGTCACTCACAAGAGCAAAAATCACATTTTTTAGTTTGCCTAAGCTATGAAATTCTTTATTGTTACTATGTATTTAATATTTACATTGTAAAAATGCCTGTGATCCACAAGTGGCCAGTTGTGCAGATGCTGTAGAATAACCTGTGAATGCACAATACCTTTACAAGGGCATACCGCTCACAACTCATAGACTAAGATAGAGATTCTATAAATCATGCGATACTGACTCCAAAATGTCATCAACGTTGTTAACCTCAGTTGAGACAGTAGTTTTACAACTCCAACTAATTATATAACCAAACCTTGCAGAATGAGTAACCTTAAGGAAAAAGGCCTGAGACCTACTACTAAATCAAGGTGGCAAGAAATTTGTCAGTGGAACTGAGGAGCAGCTTACACACTTGGAGACACTCAGGTGCTGTTGACTAATGAGGCAGGATGCCTTGCTTCTGATAACTATTAAAAGAAAAGTAAAAAGCAAAAAGCCTAGAAAATGCCTCCCCATGGTTTTTGGCTGGTTTGGGGTTTTGGGTGTTTGGTTTTGTTTTCACTGAGAGATTACTCTTATAAAAGCCTAGGAGCAGCTTAATGCTAACATGAAAGCAATTTGAAGGATCCATGCTTATCTGGCATCAGGCCAGCTTTACATGTAGCATGGAAGACAAATCCTGTGCCTCTTTTCTGCATAGAAGCAGGAAAAATAGTAGATACATCACTAAATTGCCATTCTGCAGATTTAGGCCAATTTCCGAATTCAGCCACAGCTGCTGTGCATGGAACTAGGAAGACCCATGCTGGTTGAAAGTTCAATCTAATCACTGTTCGTAAAAAGAACTTTGGTGTAAACTGAAGTGCAGTTAATAACTATTTAGTGAGATGGAAACAAAATAATCTAATCTTACAAGCAAGTACTTTTGAAGAGCTCAAAAGCAGTGCACCATAAATTACCATCAATTCTTTGTACTACTGCCTTACCATACAAATACTGTAAGAAATCAAGAGGGGTTTTTTAGACTTGTGTTTATAGAACTGAGAGGAGAATTCAATTCTTTACTAACATTCTGCTCAAATATTAATAGGGCTTAATCTTATTAAATCAGATTATCCATATTTTTGAAGATCAGGAAACATATACAAAACTGAATTATGTCAGAAGTTCATAACTGAGCTAAAAATTCAAGACATTCTAGTTGCATACTCTATAACAATGAAAAGACTAATTCTCTTTATTTGCTCATCTGTTTCCTCTTCATTCAGGTTCCACGCTAAGTATGCACTGTTGTGAACTTCAAAGCTGAGTGGAAAAAAAAAAACTAGAAACAAACCTAAATTACATAAATCTTTGACTTCTGCTTTATGATTCGTATATCTCTTAAGGGAAAATAAAAGGGGAAAAATGTGAAGGTCCTTTTCCAAGAGATATAATCATAGAAACATTTCATTTGGAAAAGACCTTTAAGATCATCAAGGCCAACCATAAACCTAGCACTGCCAAGTTCCACCACTAAGTCGTGTCCTTAAGTGACACTTTTACATGTCTTTTATAATAATTTACAGAAAGACTTAGTGAGACAGATTTACTTTTGGTTGGGAGATTACCATAAGCAACATTTAGACTGATTTTGCCACTAGCATCACTATGTACTTATGAAGATGGTACTAATTAAAGTAGTAAAAATATCTTTAAGATGCACCTATGCAGTAAAACACAAATAGGATATGTCCAGCACAAGATTCATGTCATTACCCTGCAGTGGCATACTTAAATTTGGGTTTACAAGGCATCTCCAGTTGCAACACTGAAGCCTGACAATGAAATACCAACTGGTAAAAGAAGATAAAGCGGTTTTATATCACACCTGCCTATTATCCAGGGCACTTACACTATATGCTATTTTAAGCATAAATTCTGGACAAAGAAACAAAAGTGGAAAAGCATGCACTGACAAGACTGGGCTCCATCAGAATTACCCACGGGTACAATTGGTCTACCCACCTGATACAATTCCCTTACACAATGACAAGTTTAGCAGCAGATCATTAAAAATTACTTCACTTAAAGGATGGTTCATGAAAATTAATTTCAATACATCCATTAAAGCTTTTCACTTTTTTCTCTGGGAGAAAATAAGTTTGTCAGAAAAACAACAGTGCTTTGAAAAATAAAGGATGCTGGGAGTCCACAAAATGGAATAACTCTCCCAATAAGTTGTTGTCCTTATTGTAGCTACGTCAAGGTTCAAGTACTCTATTTCATGATTACACAGTAGAATCCCTTCCAAGAAAAAAAGAAAAGTACAGATGTAGCTATCATATCAAGTCTGCTATTTAATGTGCGAGAATAGCAGGAGTTTCTAAGATATCTTGTGGCAACCTCAAAACAGAATTAAAATACAAATGCAAAAACTGCTATTTTTCAATGCAGACATTCACGGCAAACAATAAATTAACTTCTGACAAACAGACCTTTGAGAAATAATTCTAAAATTTGCCTTATTCAATCTAATCCCTCCCTCACTAAGGACAACGTACTATATGAATTTCCTAGTGTAAGATGTTGAATCTATTAATAATTAGTTTGGCAGTCACTTATTCCTGTTTAACTGGTAAGTTAAATATTTTGCAAGAAATACTTTATTGGACAAAAAATAACACAGCCTTTTCCAACTTCTAGAACATGTAAGAGCAGATCGCTATTTCTAGAAGCATATTCATTATTCAAAGTATTAAACATGGTGTGGTCATTAAAAAAATATAAATATATCCATGGCCAGATTGGAAACAGTAGTCTATATGCATTTACTTCTTGGGATATGTCAGTTTTTGGTGACCAGTTAAAAGTTTCCCTGAATGGACAAATGCACCTGCACTTCCTGTGCAAACAAGGACTCGGGTGAATATGAAATGCTCTTTTAAAGGTTGTTTAGACAGCAAATGTGATGACAGAAATAGAATGCAAAACTTCATGACAGTCTGCTCATTTAAAGGCTAGAGTACATTCTTACAGGGCACTTTTATACATTCTTTGAGTGTTTGTGTATAGACGCATACCTTTTAATAGAGGTATTATCCATGTGTATGTGTGTAAGATAAAGCATGCATCTTTGTGTCTGACCTACTTTGAACCCATATAGGGAAGATATGAAAAATAAAAATCTATAGTCCAGGAACTTGCTGTAAAGCTATTTCTTCCTTAGCAGTGCTGTTCTTCAGCATTCTGTCTCCTTTGCAATTCCCTGTGGTTTAATCCTTTTTTATTTCCTTCCTCTCCCCAAAATACCTTCCCATGTTACCAAGAGTTGCCAAAGGCCAATTGTGCTGAAAATAGAGGCTATTACTCTCAGAGGAAAAAGCGAAAGGAGTTGTTTTATCTAACATTGCTAAATTAGCCACGTTTTTCCAAACTGTTTGACAGATTTCATTCTCAGTATATAACACTGTACTTCAGTGACAAAGTCTCCAATAGGGTAAAAATAGCAGCCAAGAGTAAGTTCAGGACCCTTGGGGTCTTCTTTTGTTCATGTTATGGAAGAGTCTAGATTAATTTAATAGAATGAAATAAATAAGTTTCCAAGGAATTTACTCCACAAACAAGCTAAAACTGGAGAGTAATAACTTTTAATTGGAGAACAACTAGAAACAACTTTTTGGTGGTATTTTAAAAGTGCTTTAGCATTTAAAACAACTCTACTTTACATTTTATGAAGCTTTTCCATAACAATCTAATCACAATAGCCAAAACCTGTACTTTCTTTTACATAATGAGAGGCATTTTTGCCTTTCAGAGCTTGCATACTGAAGACAGACTGCTGCAGTTTACTTTTCAATTCAGAAATCAATACTGAACCACCTACCCACACCCGTTCATACTTCCAATACTGAGGAGAAACATTTTGACTAAACAAAACTCTGAGTACAGCATTAACATTTGCTAGATAAGTTCACAGTAAAAGCAAGGTATGATAAAGTTAAAACCTCACTAGATGTGGCTTTCAGAGGCAAAGAGGCATCTCCTAATGTCAAATGATATACTCCACTAATATCCAGTTCCATTTCCATATCTGAAAATCTCTTTTCTAAAAGCTCTCATAATTACTTTGCAAAAGGCAGACAGCCACAAGCTTGCTAACTCCGTTATAAAATGGTTTCCTCTCAGAGCCATACCTGTTGTAAACATCAATATTTTCATTGAAAATACCTCCTGCATGCAGTGACAGACTTCGGGGTGGACACACTGAAATAATAGTAAACCCCACTTGTGACCACATCTGCTACTTACAATAAAAAGCATACTCCTTGCCCTGGAACTCCTTCAGTTAAAAATCCTTAATCCTTAGCACCACAGCATCCATTCATTTCACAGCTGTCAGAATGCTTGCACTAGACAATCAATAGGTCTTCATAGATCAAACATCCATTGAAGCTACTGTTAAGTTTTTCTTACTTCAATGTTGGAAAAACGGGGCACTTTAAAAAAAAAAAAAAAAAACCAAAACAAAACACAACAACAAAAAAAACCAAAACTCAAAACCAAAACAAAAAACACAAAACCGAAACAAACTTCTGTTGCTTAGCACAGCAAATAAAGCAGGTAGAGTTGCTGTTATCTGCTGGAGCCATTACATAAAAGAGTGCTTTGCAGAAATAACATAAGGTCCCTCCAATACCAATCCTATATTTATTGTGGATCCAAAAGTCCTACACAAGTCAGTGACAGCATTATGCAAAACATCAGCAGAATTGGTTCCGGAGAGCTTAGTGCAAGGGTAGGATTCAACATGACATAAATGAATATTTAACCTATTATATCATAAGATTATCTACAAAGGCAACACCAGAGCCACTGGTTGGGAACAGCAGCATTTATCAAGAGGGCCTTCACCGAAACAAAGCTTAATGGGTCTCAACAGATGCTCTCCATTAAAATTTCCTTACGGGGTTCAAACACTGCAACAATTCAGCACAAGTAGTAAATATTCATCAATCTATTTCCTCATCTGATATTCCTGGATTTGATAGCTTTGAGTGTTACCCTGTAGTTCTTAAGACGTTTTTCTGAGCTCTGAACAAGAGCAGCTTTATATACACATATAAAACACACCTCTTGTTTGCTTCTTGAAGACTTCTCTACAGGCTTCAGCAAAACTTTCCTTAGGCTGACTGCTAGTAACAGCTCCGAGTTCATACAATGGTGTGGCTGAAAAATGAATCAAGGCGATTAAAGAAAATTATTAAAGAAACACTTTGATTTCAGGATAAGATGTCAGTCTGGGAACAATTAAATTCTATTCACAACTTCCATGCATAGGGAAGCTGTTGAACACTCCCTGCTACTTGATTATACATTACTTTAATGATCCCATTGATTAGGTGACTTTTTCAAACAAGTCAGAATGTCCATTTTCAACTGTACTTTTCTGCCCTTGATCATTCTGTGTGCTCTGATGCATTTTTTATTTTTTTTTAATTGAAGAAGCAGGCTGTTAAAATTCTGGGAAAGTATTTAGGCTATATGAATCTTTAACAATGGTCAGTGATTAGCAAGGCTTTTTACATATTTAATGATGCAGTTACTGATAATGATAAGTTGTTCACCCTGCACATTGAATGTTGAAGTGATTACCTGCCTCTAATATTGTCTTCCTGGTGAATACAGAGAGAGATGTGCAGTGGATGGGCATGACAAAACTCAACAATCAGGCTTTTTTGTGATTATCAAAAATACTATACCAAGATGACTCGGAGAATCACAGAATAATTTTAGGTTGGAGAAGACATCTGGAGACATCCAATTCAACCTTCTGCTCGAAGGTTGTCTAGTCAAGTTTTGTCAAATATGTAGATTTCACAATTTCTCTGGCCCTCCTCCAGTACTTAATCAGACTTACGGTGGATTTTATTTTTTTTTAACCTTATATCACAGAATCATCTAGGTTGGAAAAGACCTTGAAGATCTAGTCCAACCATTAACCTAACTTTGACAGTTCTCAACTCCACCATACCCCTTAGCACTGTGTCAACCCAGCCTTTAAACACCTCCAGGGATGGGGACTCCACCACTGCGCTGGGCAGCCCATTACAACGCCCAACAACCCCTTCTGGAAAGAAATGCTTCCTAATATCCAGTCTAAACCTTCCCTGGTGCAGCTTGAGGCCATTTCCTCTTGTCCTATCGCTTGTTACTTGGAGTTGCAATTTCCCCTATTGCAACCTGTGATTGTTATGTCTTGCTTGGACTTACATCACACATTGCTGAGAAGAGTCTGGGTCCACCTTCTCTATGATTTAACTTTAGATAGTTGTAGAGAGTAATAAGATCTCCCCTTAGTCTTCTCACCCCGCTGAACAAGTTGAACTCACTCAGCATTTCTTCACATGTGCCAGTCCTAGTCACCTGGGTCACAGAACTTGCATCAGTTTGTCAACATCTGTCTTGTACTGGAGGGGACTGGGAAGAACTAGACAGAGTTCTCCAGATACTGTTTTGTGAGTGGCAAAGAGGGAAACAATCGCTTTCATCAACCCAGACCAGCATGCACTTAGCTTTCACCTCACAAAGGAGCGCTGTGGATTCTTGTCCACCATGACTCCCCAGTCCTTTTCTGCAATGCTGCTTGTCAGCCAGCTGGTCCCCAGCCTGTGCTTTTGCAGGGGGTTATCCCATCCCACATGCAGGGATACACTTACCTTTGCTGAAATTCACAAGGTTCCTGTTCACTTGTTTCTGCTGCATGTCAAGGTCCCTCTGAAGAGCAGCCCTGCCTGTGCTTACATTGGCCACTCTCCCCAGTTAGAAGTCACCTGTGAACTTGCTGAAATGTGTTCTAGCTCATTGTCCAGGCTGCTGCTGAAAACATTAAACCACACTCCAGCATCAGCCCTTCAGGAATACTACTCATAACTGACCACCAGTTAGGCTTTGAACCACTACCACTCCACTTTGAGGCCGACGAGCCAGCTAGTTTTTCGGCCATCTTGAAGTCCACACAGGCCATGCTTCCTCAGTTTGACTACAAGAATACTACAAGCAACAACAACAAAGGTCTTTCTAAGGTCAAAGTATACAGCTTTAATTGCTCTTGCCTTGTTTGCAGAGCCAGTCACCCCACCAAAGAAAGCAGTCATATTAGTAAGGTACAGTTTGCCCTTGGTAAATCCATGCTAGCTGTTCCCAGTCTGATGGTCTATCACATACCTGGAGGTGGCTTCTCTAAGGACTTCCTCCATAACATTTCCTGACATAGACGTGAGGCCAATTGACCTGTAGTCATTCTTGCCTTTTCCGGAGATGGGAGGAACATTCACATTTTCCCAGTCATAATGCCCTCTGTTTGACCTGGAATCTCCCAGCTCTGAAGAATTTGAAGACAGACTTCTTCCTCCTCACTGTGCACTCCCTCCATTTGTAAATTGTTGCCTTAAGCAAAGCAGTGTCTCCTTTCCACATCTTCCCTGTATTTTATTTTTTCCTTTGGTAGTCTCTATTGTCTATCACCTATTTATGTCTTTACATCTGCAAAGATGATCTTGCCCTCCCACTAGCTAATTGCCTTCTACAGTCCGTATTTATCAGGAACAAAGCTGTAGAGTAGTGGGTTTTGCATGGTATAAGATGAAATTCAGCAAATATGTGGGATCCTGGGACAGGACAGTGTCTCACTGCACTGGAAATCTCCTAAGAGTCATGGTAATCTGTATGAACTGATTGCTCTCTATTAAGCCTGACACACACAAAATATCCCCCATACCCTAAAATAAAAATGGTAATACAAAGCAGCACAATGTCCATCAATGTTATTTCTGTGCTCAACTTATTTGGAAAAAGGAAAGAATAGATCCATAGATAATGTTGCAATGATGAAGTAGTAAAATACTTGGCATATTATGTATTTAAATCAAGTACAAAAGTATAGCACTCTGCTGGCTTCTTTCTATGGCAGCCCCTAGAAAAGAATGAAACATGATCATTTTCACCAGAAAGTCGGTACTTTGGGGAAAGCAGAATTACAAGTGTCATGTACTGATAAATGACTTCTCTCCAGCTGAATATTTTCCTTTAATGTTATAAGACTTGCATAGAAGCCCCTCTCACTTATAATAAGACCTTGGAGAAAGCTCTCTGTTTTCACAGCCAGCTTTCATACATGAATCACATCTGCCTTCCTTGCTATAAATGTTGTCACCTATTCAAGGAGTCTCACTTTTTTTTCAGTCTTAAAAAATGTTATGCTTTTATAAAGACTAGATTCTTTATTTTAATAAAAAAGATTCATGTTGCAATAATGTCCTATGTGAAGAAGTAATATTTGAAATACATAATTCAAATATATTGAAGGTTGTCTCCTGTGGCTCCTACCAAACTATCTGACGGATTTTCTGTCCCTGACACCCAATAACCCTTTCAATGGTCAGTAGCTAAGCACGTTTATTATGTGCCATTGAAATAAAGTCTGTAATTAAAACTGAAATTTTTCTACTAGTTTCAAAGTAAGAAAACAAGGAAAGTCATTTCTTGGTGCATCATTTCTACAGAAAGAAAAATTCAAATAAATCTCTTACTATGCAATCTTAAATTATACTAATTAGA
Organism: Strix aluco; assembly: GCF_031877795.1. Taxonomy (NCBI): domain Eukaryota; kingdom Metazoa; phylum Chordata; class Aves; order Strigiformes; family Strigidae; genus Strix; species Strix aluco. The sequence continues at coordinate 157,238,848 of NC_133931.1, forward strand.
CACTCACCTAGTATAACCTGTGAAAATACAATTCAGGAAAGAACACAAGTCTATTGCCAAAACTGTTATGAGGAAAGACTCTTGAAGGAATATGTGGCACATAGGGAAATGATAAGGTTCTTTAATTGAGAGAGAGGATTAGGCTTTCTTGGACAGTACAGATGTGGAGGGGACTTAATTATTTAAAAGGTTATAAAAAGAACTCAATCTCTATTATATCTAATTTGCCTCTCTTTAAATTTGCCAGAAGGTATGACAAGGAAAAGATATTGAAACTTATAGAAAGAAAGGTCCTAACCCACGAGGAAGGGACTACTCTTCACATTCAAGAGAGGAAGGACCGAGAGTAACAGTGAAATAACATGTATGCATCTAAGGAGAAGTTTCCTCCCAGAATCCTTCAAAAAGTAGAAACCTTACTGTTGTATTATCAATAGACAGCATAAACAATATGAGGCACAAAGCAAAATTAAAATTTATAGGAATCAGAAACTTCATCAAAATATATTACATATGCACATACCCCAAACACCTCCCTGTTTTTAGTAACAACAATCTGTAGTAAGTGCAAATACAGCATCCTATCCTCAGATAACTTCTCTGAATTTCTTACATGAAATCTAGTCAAGACTTTTATAAATCTGTTCTTTATTCCTATTTCTGATATTGATATTCCTTTAAACCATCACAGAAAGCAGAATTTACTGTGCTGCCTTTGTGGAATTTTAACTGTTTCATTTTTTCCTCATTGCTTTGTAATGTGAGATTTAATTATATACTTTACTGTGTTTGTCTTCACTGCAACAGCTCCATCTGTCTCCATATCACATCTGTCCTGTACTTGCACAGCATCTTCTACAATGTCCTGTCACACCTCACACAGTCCTAAGTGCAGGTACCATGCAGAGTTCTGACACTTTCCAATTCCCTTTCTATATTCACTGCTCCTTTCCAGATTAGGATTCCTAGCCCTGTATTCCTCCCATCCCTCCTACCCCCAGATAAACACTTCTTCTCTTTATATTCTACTATACAGTTATCACTAACTTAAGAATCTACATCTCATGAGAAACAATGAAATTAATCACCCTGTGCATCTAACAAAAGTCACTTTGGAAAATGAGACTTGAGCTGTCTGAAAATGTTTTAAGTGTGCAGGCTAATCACACTACTGCAAGCAGTGTAACACTTATCTTTCATAATGAGTAAGAGCTGTGGAGCATGGTACTGAATAATATAGACTTCCTGAACATCTTCTGTATCTGTCAAAAGAAAGAAATCTAGCTGCTTTTCTAAGTAATTCATAGCCCTTACTTCAATCACCTTTTGTTAAAAAATGAAATTAGTGGATCTTTTTGAGCTAAGTGTTGTTGCACACAAAAGGATAACCTTATAAACACCTAGATGTAGCACTGAAGAGCCAGTATTTCTAATATTCATACAAACCAAATCTAAACTCCCAGGAGCTTTTATCACCTAATACAGCAAGTGTATTTTCAGCAAGTCCTTGTATATGTGCTCATACATGAATATGTGCCAATATGCACTTACATAAATCCTTCCTTAGTGAAGAGGGAAAGTGTCTAAAATTTTCCTTCGGTTTTTCTCTGCCAGCTGGCTGGGTTAGCTGAGGACAGCAGGGAACATACAAGGATTTTAATATTTTAGAGACCTGTCATTTCGAGGATAAACTTTTTATTGCAGTATTCCGAGAACCAAAAATGAGATCAGCCCTCATGCACCCAGCAGTCAGAGCAACAGCACTGCAGCAGAACAGCCTGATCCTTGGGCTATCCCTTAGCTCCACAGCCACAGTGTGGTCCCAGTAAATCCTGATTCTTAGAAAGGACTTGAAAAATTTCCCCCATACATTCATTTGCATGCAGAGTCATGGGTAGTTCTAGATTCAAGCGGGAGAAGTTTATGATAAATCAGGGCTTAAGTTTACCACAACTCCTTTTAAAGTATAATTAGGGGGGCTTAAAGTATAATTAGGGGGGGGCTAGCCCATAGGACTGCTGTGAACAGAAGGTTTTATCCAGATCATAAAGAGCACACTTAACTGCAAAGTGAGATCGTAGCACAGACACTGGAGCTAGTTCAGATCACTCTAGTTCCTAAACAATGCAATTGTACCCTTGTGGTGCAATGTCCCAAGCAAAGAAGCACTGCTGAAAGGTGTCAACACAAAAATGTAGATATACCTATTTCAGGACCATTTTGGAATCCCACAGATCACTGGATGGATCCACAGGGACTTCACTGCTTTGGCTCGATCCATATCAGGCAATTCTGCATGACCCTCACTTGCATAGTGCAGGCATGCTGAGAAAATGCTGGTATGTAGGACACTGGAAGAATTAGAGCTAAACCTCTTAAATGAAGCAGAATAGCAAGTTGGCACATGACTTTCAGAGAACTTAGCTGACTGCTAGGTGAAGATTTCAAGGCTAACAGGATCCCAGCTGTTTAGTCCGAGACTATTTCTTAGAAAGGCATCCACCTTTTGGAAGGGAGTTGGTGGCAGCAGAAAGAGACAGACTGTGACTGGAAGTCAGAAGATCAATGGTCTGGAAGAGACTGGCTGTCAAATGAGGTCAAGCTCTAGGCTGTTTATTGAATTAATTTTAAATTATTCTAAAGGTTCTCCTTTCCCATTTAATCAGGTGGTTTTCAAATAGCTTTCAGTGAATCCTTCAGAGAGAAAATTCACATCCTCTGGTAAAGCAAACCATTTGCAATTTTCATTAAAGATTCACTTATGCTCTCTTGTGCTGAACACAGTTACCAAATCTGATTAAAAAGTCCTTTACTTTTTAGGTACATGGCACAACGGAGTCTCAACAGACTATATGCACAAAAGCACAGCATTACAGCTTCTAACCTAGCAGAAACTTGAAGTCCTAACCTCAGATTATGCAATGCATGAGAGATCAACCTGTATCAGACTGCCACACTGGAATATTTGAAGCAGCTTTAGGTCAACACAAGAAACAGTAGGGTTACAGCCATAGAGCACTTTGACTTGCTTAGTTAAGGTCCGCTTCTGGTATTTGAGATTGTTTTGAAGCAGCTTAGTATCCTCAGTATCCTTAGATGAAACTGATTTGTGTTTTGAAGTGTTTGGATTCAGAGCTTGCTCATACAAATCCATTTAAAGCAGTTACTATGACATGCTATTGAGAAGGAGGCATCTTAGAAGTTGGCTTTTTCCAGGGTTTCAGAGTCTAAGTACAGGCTATCAGGAAACTGGTGAGAGCATCTCCAAGCCAGCAGATGTCTGAGAAACCAGGTCTCCCACATTCTGGGCATCTGCTGTAACCACTGAACTATGGTACAGGAAAGTACAAATCCTCCTTCAGGAATACTTTTAATAAGAAGTGGCTCAATCCTGTCAGTGTATTTTAGATCCTGCACTGAGCATATCTCCCAGATAAAGCACATAGGAAGGTGAATTTATAATTGGAGAAGCCCAGCTGTTTACCATACCCAGCTGATGCACAGTTAAGGCAGAGAAACAGATGAAATGACTCCTTCTATGTCCCCAGTTCTATGATTGTCATGGTTTGAGCCCAGAGGGAAACCGAGCACCATGCAGCTGCTCACTCACCTCTTCCCCCTCAGAAATGGGAAGGAGAAAATAAAGCAAAAGGCTCAGGAACTGAGATAAGGACAGAGAGGGATGAGTCACCCATTATGGTCACAGGTAAGAGACAGACTTGTTAGGGAAAGAAAAAGAACATAAAGTTAATTCAAACACTAACAACAATAATACTTAACAGAGTAGGACAGTGAGAAGTATTGCCACATCTTAAAAACACCTTTCCCCATCCCTCCCTTCTTCCCACGCTCAGTTTTGTTCCTGATCTCTCTACCTCCTCCCCACAAGCATGCACAGGGGGTCAGGAAAGGGGATTACAGTCAGACCACTGCTCCTTCCTACTCGGGGGGAGGACTCCTCACATTCTTCCCCAGCTCCAGCATGGTGTCCCTCTCATGGGAGACAGTCCTCCACAAACTTTCTCTGACATGAGTCCCTCCCACAGGCCTCAGCACTTCCCAAGCTGCTCTGGCATGGATTTCTCCCGCATTTTTAATCCTCCCAGTGCCAAACTACAACAGCAAGGGCTTCCCACAGATTCTTGGCCACCTACTCCAGCATGGGGTCCTCCATGAGCTGCAGGCAGGCATCTGCTCCACTGGTGACCTCTGTGGGTGGCAGGGGAGCAGCCCTGCCATCTCACCACAGGCTGCAGGGGGGCTCTGCACTCACACACACACACCCCCGCTTCCCCCTCCTTTCTTCCACTGACCTCAGTGTTTGCATAGGTGTCCTCCTCACACTCCTCCTCCTCCTCCCAGATTCCCTTTCTTAAACATGTTATCACAGAGGCACAGCCACTGTCACTAACTCACTCAGCCTTGGCCAGAGGCAAGTCTGACTTGGAACGGGGGGAGCTTTGAGCAGCTTCTCACAGGGGGCCACCACTGCAGCTCCTTCCCCCGTTACCTACACAAACCCAGCACAATGATAAAGGAAAATTAATTGACCCACCACATTCACGTTTCCTATACGAAATATACAGTGCCCTACATTTAGACTCACAAAGTTTGAAACAACCATCCATCCTTCTATACAGCATAAACAAACAGGTACCACCAGCAGTACAGGCCTAGCACTTGATAAACTGAATTGTTATTTCCAGAGTATGTGGTCTCGGCGAACACAGTCAATGGGTAAAGAGAATATATTATTCTGTTAGGTTACCTCCGCTGTGTTAAACATGGTTGAAAATTTCCATTAAAATACAGCCAGAAACATGTTGTTAGCTACTTGCTAGTCCACCCCAAGAAAAAAATGGTTGCGTAGGGTTGGCCTCAGAAAGTTACAGTGGAATTACAATACATGTCTTATGACTGTAAAAATTTCTATCAGGTTTGGGGTTTGTTTGCTTATTTTTGCATAGAAGACAATCATCTAATGCTAAAAAGAATTAGCATTTTGCCACAAGGAGGACAAAACCTAAGAGGGGTGAGTGAGGACAATACAGGCCAGGCCCATAATCACTCAGTCACTCCACTTCCATTGTAAACTAAAATGTGAGCCAGGGCAGGACTAGGATTTCTCTGTACTCCACGTCTGAGCCTTTAAAAAAAAAAAAAAAAAAAAAAAAAAAAAGAGTCAAATTTGTCATATTGTGTGTACGTATGTATATGCATATATACATAAAGAATCTCTGAGAAAATAAATATAAATAAGTAAACATTTACTTATTTATAACCTGTTTGTTTGTTTTCCCAGAGATTCATTCCTTCAGACCAAGCTGCACAGGACTTGTGGAAGTCCTCAGATCAATACTGTCACACATCAAGAAAACATGTTAAACTCCTGGGGCTCTACAGGTATGAAAATGTACGCACAGTTGCACAAACACCTCTCAACCATATATCCAGCATTTATTTTTGAAAACCCCGTTTATAAAATTAAAAGGCCACAATTCAGCAAGTTAGAAAAAAGCATTGGGGACTGTAGGGGGGAGGGAATCCCTTGGTACTGCTGGGCAACTGCTAATAAGACAAAGGATTAGCAACAAAGTCAGGCATTTCATTGCTTATTCCCTTTACACAGGCACTTGTTACTTAGAGGAAATTAAAAGAAAATCTTACACACTGCAGAGTTTGTTCAATATACCTACAAACATCTAACATCAGACACAGTGCTCCTATCCATGGTGGTAAAATAAATCTCTTTCAAAAGTCAAGAGCAGGCTGATGACAGAGAGTTGATGTTCCCTGGTTCTGTGAAAGGATTTTGAGAGATTAAATACATTTGTAGGTTTTGAAATTGGGTGGGATCTACAGATGGGAGCTTTCATGTGACAGTGTATCTAGGCAGAGATAACACTGACACCCATTGTTCAGGAAATGGAGAAGAACTGAGATAAATAAATTTCCTTAAAATATGCCTTTAAAAATATTTCCAAAAGCACAGCATTCTTATAAAGCCTCTATTGCTTTGTTGATTTTTGTCTGCTTTCTGCTTATTAGATTAATTTGCATGGTCTAGCGTTTGCTGCTTTCTCAGTCCACAGTACAGAGGATTACCTGGCTTCGGTTTTTATCTTCCCTAGTTTTGCTATATAATCAAAGCAGAGACATTTTCTTTCATCAGCATCAACATGATTTGTGTTGCAGTAAGTGTCCCTCAGGATAAGTATTCAGACTCCCAAACCTCCTGAAGCCAGGCAGATCAAAAGAGGGAATGGGAAGAGGGGAGAAAGTAAGTGGAGAGTAAGTGATTTTGTTCAAAATTAGGAAAAATTTGCAAAAAAAGTATCAAGAAAATGTCAGACTTGATGTATCTTTTACTTTCCAACTACTGCATTAACTGGCAGTTATTTTCTGAGCAAGACTGCTTGAAGATTTCTGCAGCGTTTTACAATGGATAGTGCGGAAATGACAATTAAACTATTGCAGTTTGTGTGTAGGAAATACCATTAGTATATGGTAAACTCAATACATAGTGGGAGTTCTTTTATCAATAAAAAGGCAATAACATATCTTCCCCATTAAATAAGACATCAAGTTTAATTCTTTTCAATCAGTTTAAAAACAGAAACACCAAAGTAATTTTATTTTGGTAGTTATAAAACTGATATTAGAGACAAAACTCCAGCCCAGAAAAATGAAATCCTATAAAGAATTTAATTTCCTAGAGGAAAGATTTTCATACAGTACATTTCTACTTGTTTCCCTTTCCATGTGCTTTGCAGTATCACCTCCATGCTCAATAGGTGGTTAAACCTCCACTACACACCCATCAATGGTACAAAAAATCAGCTAGAATAATTTGAGGACAAAAATGCCAAGGTACTATGCTTTCATCTCTCCCCGGGGTTGGCAAACATTCACAGTTTCTTCAGTAATTGTCTCAGCCCCATAGTAACAAAATTAAAAATGAAAAACTAGCTTCTAAGTCACAAAGTCCAATTGGTGGGGGTTTTTTGCAACAGGTTAATATTTGCTGTATGATGAATACAAAAGTTTTCTGAGGGTTTTTGTGGGTTTGGGTTTTTTTTGGGGGGGGGGGGCACGTTTGTTTTTTGGAGAAGCTGTTAACATTTCATAAATATGAAGTTTCTAAGCAGTCAGCGTAAGGTCTCTTATGAGGAGTTTTTTTTGTTGTGGTTTGGTTAAGTTCTAATGCAGACGACTTGAAAATCTGGAAGTCATTAGCCAGAGACACCCTTTCCTGGTTTTTGGTTTGGCAGTGAGGTAGACTACTAAAAATTATTCTTTCCCTTTCGTTTGAGTGGTCCTCTTTCTGGTAGCAAGTTAAAAAATAACAAGGGTACATAAACCTGTTAAGTCAAGGTCTGTGTTGGCAGATCTAGAGTATGCTTAAAATGTGTGCAACGTATGGAAGAAAGCAACTAGACATCTCAGCTACTCCTCCTTGATCAAACACAGATGATCCCCCCCATCTGAACTGCAAGCCTTCTCACCCTGCCCAGTTAGAGCAGTTACTTCTGTAGCTCAGCTCTTGGAAATCCATGCTGAAATACTAAAAATCCAGAGCTCAAGCTCATCTTCTGAAGGAAGATTTCAAGGAGATGGCAGCGATTAAGGAGTGAAAAAGGTAAAAGCAAGTATATGATGTTCTAACTCCAGCAGACTTAAGTTACATACAAAAGGCTAAGTTAAAATAATATTGCAGCTGTAAAATCAGGAGTAAACAAATAGGAAGTGTCCCTACTAAACCCTTCCCCCCTTTGTGCACACCCCTTACGACCCATTCTGTAATTCCATGATCACATGTGATTTTCCTGTCATACGGATACATACAAAGGTCCTGTTCAGTCCTCAAGCATAAATCTGCTATTTTGTAATTTCCAGGTACTTCGTTTCATAACCTAAATAGTGCTCTTTATCATACTGCTTGCTTATAATCACATTTATATTGCCAGGCTGGTGGTACATTAGTGATAGCAGTTTAGCACACCTACATAAAGGAAGCAGACTTACGTATAGTGCTCCTCGGAGCAGCCATATGTGAGTCAATGTGTTTGATTTTAAATGCATGAAATATTGACATGCTTTGCTCTTCCAGCACCTGCTGCTGACTGAGCTACGTACAGCAGGGCCATAGGAGGTATCCTCTCAACAGTAAGTAATGTATGATGACAACTCAGTAGTAACCAGCCAAAGAGGGAGTGAGGTGAACAAGAGGACTAAGAAGGACAATTACTTCAGCCAGAAAAATAAGAAGAGCAAGAAAAAGGAAAGAAAGAAACTCAAAAGTGCTTTTTCAGACCCTACCCCCAAAAGCTCTGTGCAAGTACTGCAACTGCCTTTTGTGAGCTCCGAGAGTTAAACTTGCAGAATTCAGAGACTTATAGATGAGACCAGGGAGGTGAGTGGGACACTGTGCTCACCTGTTCTCAACAGCACAGACCACAGAACTTGTCTGAACAAATTCCTGCCCAAATTCCTCATGGAATATTTTGCGTTACGGAGTTTAGGAACCTATGCCCTTCCTATTTTTTCTAGCTGACATTGGTTCTACTCCTCTAATTTATATAGCATCTGTTGATCCACTAAAGGTACAGCCAATTAAAAACTGAAAGAATACATAGATTGAGTATTGAAAATATACAAATAAACAAAATAGTTTATACAGATACAGTATCTATTTTCAGATATTCTTCCCCTTTTCAGGGTAGGGTAGATGCCTTATCTCAATTCCTGGTCTACCAAGAAAGACATTTTAAAATTATATATATTTACTGTGAATTATAAGTAATATATTCTTCACAAGGTTTTGAAAGTAACATTTGCTTTTCATTCCCATGGCTCACACTTGATTGTACTGGCAGGAAGTCAAGACTCACAAAGCAGCCTCCTGTCTAATCAAAATTAATATACAGTAATAATTGGAAGGGCACTGGAACAAAACACTGAATGGTGCCAATAAGAAGCAAATATCACACTGAGCGCAATGTGTATGTTTTAGAAAGGGCTGGGGGAAAGCAGCTTTATTCTCTGTCACAGAAGCAGGCTTCTTTTCTGAACAGGAACAAGAAAAATGGCTGTAATGCCTGTCCTTCCCTCCCAGACTGCTGACTCACACAAGAGGGTGTCAGTGAGGCAGGCAGCAAACACATATGGGGGGCCTGGGGCAGTGAGAAGATGCAAAACTCTGTGCGCATGTGCACATGCATGTGTAATGGAGCGCTCTAAGGAATAAAACTAAAATAATTTTCTGCTGCTTTAAGGATTGCTTTGAACTATTTTCTGTGTGTACAAAGTATGCCAGAATGATAGCTCTGGATGCTGAGCAGCTCTGTCTCTCCATGGATGGAGGGCAAAGTCCAACTGAGGAGGTGGTGCATGTCTCAGGGTGGGCTGCCTGGTGGCAGGAGAGATGTACAAAACCCGGTAACACCACCAGGGTGCATCAGCCTTGATTTTGAGGGACTTCTACCTACAGTTAAATAAAGGATTAGCAACCTCCACCAAAAAGGAAAAGATTCTTGCTGAAAAGATGAGAAGGTAGCTCCCAGTTTCCAGCAGGCTACATCCCAAACGACTTAGTGTTTTACATTGACTGAACTTTGAAGAAAGCTTATGAAAGTATCTTGATTCTTCTCCCTTTTCAAGCTTGTTTTCCTGTTCAGATGCTAAAAGTGTAACACAATTTTGTAAAAGTGAGAGAGCTAATGCAGCAGTAACTGCTGCACAGATGGGACCAGGGCATCCCTCCATGAAAAATACAAACAAACAAAAAAACTCAAGAGGGAGACTATTAATAAACACAGCACTCTCTACAAAGGTGCCAAAACTGGTTTTTCCAGACAAGTTAAATAAGCCCTTTAGAAGTTCTGGATGGAGACTTAGCAGATATTTCAAAAGTTGGCTAACTGAACAGCCCAGTCAGTTCTATGGCCTGTACCAATAATTCACCACAGCCAACCTTGCAAAGTGACCAAGAGATTTGCACGGAGCACAAGCCTGCCACAGACAGCTGTGAGTTTGGGAGCAGGACAGATGAAGGAATGGAATTTGATGACAAAGAAATAAATATAGCAATGTGCATGAAGTACAGTTGTCCGTTTTCTTACATGTGTTTCCTTACAAGTGTTGAAGTATTAGAGGTCTCCGTAGTAAAAAAAAAAAAACACACCACATCCAAAAAACCCCTCAATCAGTGCGTACAACAAAAGCTACCATAATAGGATTTCACTGCATTGCTGGAAGACAACACTGGATACTTTTATTCCGAATTCTTACAAATCATTATTAAATGGTTTATTCATTAAAAACACACTTTATTTATTTCAAATGCACAGAAGCAAAAGGACAGTTTTACTGGGACCTTGCAGCCACTCCTAGAAAAAGATTAGTTCATCCCTTACTAAACCACATCATCCACCTGTACTGAAACTCAAGAGCAATGAACCTAACAACACAGGACGTTAATATAGCAGTTCAAGGAAGAGCTGTATTAGCTGTTACTGACAACATAACACTGAGGCTTTTAGCGTGCATTTAAGGGGACAAACTTATGTAATCATGTGACATACGTACATGTGCACTCTGTCTCTTTCCTCCCTTCATCACTGATTTTTGAACCCCTGACCTTTGTTTTATTAAAGCAGTAATTGTCTTGAAGATATTGAGTTTCTTCACAGTTTAGCAAAACAAGCAAGCAGATAAATGAGAAGCATTATTACTGCCCTTGCCCAAGGAAAGCTGAAGAGTGAGCTCAACTTATTTGCCGTTAGAGAATTCACACAAGAAAAATTACGAGTCACCTAGAGATGGGAAAGCTACAAGTTCACTTTCTGTTAGACTGCAGAGACTCCAACCACAACCCAAAAAAGAAACTTGACTTTGTTAGTTCAAGTTCTTGGAGAACAGTTTATTTCCAGGTACCACAGCCCTTGCAGGAGCAACATCCACATAACTATGAAGGAGCTTGTCAACATGCCCACCACATTTCCACCCACCCACCCAAATCCCTCAGCTTTCAGATAAGCTTCTGAATTTTCAACCAATATCTACATACTGATCACTTAAAAAAAAAAAAAAACCACACACAAAACCAAAACCACCAAACTGTTCCTTTTTGAAATCAGTGGCCACATGATACTCCCAAATAGCAAAACACATCCAAAACATCCTTTTACCTGAGTGAAAGCAGGAATGCGTCCGTAGCAGCAAGTGAAGTCAAGGAAGTAACCTGGTCTCTCTCAATATTATCCACAACAAAATTAATAACTTCAGTTATAATGAACCTTCTTCAATTAAAGATGCTGCATTTGTTTCCAAGGAGATTCCAAGGACTACATGGATGGTACAATGAGTGAAAACAAACCTTTCTGACCTCATGTGAGACAAAAAGGTTAAAATCCAAAATGAAAAGGGTTTTGGTTGGTTTTAATTTGAATTTAATTTTAATTTAAAGGGTATTCCTAGACCAATACAATGTAATTTCTCAACTTTGCAGAAATGTTTTCCATTGATTAATTTTGTTCTCCAACTCAAGATTTTGGGGTCCCTTAAAATAATGGGTTTTATATTATGGAATCTATCTGCAATTTAAGCTATGGAAAGGCTAGTTTAATAATATTATTACACTAATTAGTTTGTAACCTTTAGCTAATTGCTTTCAGTTCCCCATTAATTCAAGCTCTGATTATCTAACAGATGTTCCACTGCAACAGAAATTATTATTAGCTCTTATGTGTTCAAATGTTAAAGGCAAACTCCAAGTCAGGCTGCATCTATTTGCAAACCTGACTTCAGTAAAAATTGCATTTTTATTCTCCATTCCACTTTCTCTCTCAGAACATTCAAGTCAATTTGGTAAAGGCAAAACTCTCGAAGATACTGCAGCTGATGTGGTTAATGAGATCACAGCTGGTATTTAGAGTACTTGATGACATGATGAGTTGAGGGTCAGGAAAAGCACATAAAGTGACTGAAAGACACAAAAGGTGTCTCCTTGTTTTTGCCCTGGTCTTGCATGGGTTAATCAGGACCAAAGATCCAACATGGCAGAGAAGGAGACTGGAGATTACAGGCAAGACTCCATCTCACAGTCATCTCTGATGATCATTCATTATTATGTGATCTAGTTTTTATTTATTATTCATTATTATTATCATTCATTATTATGTGATCTAGTCAGAAACAAATAAGCTTTACGTAATAGCTGTATCTCCTCTAAAAATTTTCTTAATAATAAATAAATGAGGGGTGGTAGAAGATGTAGGGCAAGGAGTAATTACAGCAGCAACAAATAGGTTTAGGTACTGCAATTTCAAGACAAAACATACATACTCGGTTCTCAATTACCATTCTAATTAAAACAATATAAGTGAATACAACTGGACACGATGCACTAATTAAATCGCATGCTACATTGACCTCAAGCACATCCACTGGCATTGTTCATGAATAATTGGGATTTAATAATATATTGAAGGATTATTAAGACTTTTAGATGAGCCTCATTACACTTAATGAGAGCGCTGTGCAAGGGACAGCAGGATCACCATGAAAATACATATGTTCTATCTGTATGTCACACAGCCAGTACTAATATAGCTGCCTTTCCCTTTTTTGGCATAACCTGCTGCGAGAGCCAAGGTATCTCCCCCTCTTTGGAGCACCTATCCACTCCCAAGGTTGTATATTCTTAAAACAGGTCAAATTTTTAACAGCCTCAAAAAATTATGCTCAAGAGGTCAGGCACACGCAACTGAGGTGTACCTTGATATGAAGATGTAGGCTGCTCTTAGCTGCATCAGCTACAACTTGCTACATGTTCACAGAGAAGACTCAGGCACAGGTTCTGATGGTGAGCCATGTGAACACACAGGCAGGAAACAAGGACTGTATCGAGAGCATCATATACTATCTAGAGTCTTTACACAGTCATAACAGAAACAAGAAGCTTTGGTCAATTTTCAAATTATGTTCACCATTCTTATATTTCAAATCACTTTCATAATCATTTGAGAGTTGTACCTACAGCTGTCAAATAATCTGCCTGCCAATATCCATTTTGTCTAAACGAGTATTTTTCCACAGGAAAGTGTCAATTCTGGAAATCTGCACACTCTCAACCAAAATATGGCTTCATAGAAGAAATATTTTAGAGTCAAAAAATGTAGTCCTCTGCCACAGCATGTATCATTTTATTTTCAGTTTTGTATGCCAGAGAAGCATTGTTAGTATTTAAGCATTTTCAGTTAAAACTGAAACTTTATTCCTTGTTAGAACAAGGATACAGAAAAAATGTAAGTTTCAGGTTGGTTGAAGACTTTCTAGGGGAAAAAAATATTTTTCCCCCATTCAATCATTTAAAAACTCTTTCTGCTTTGAATTTCTCAGAGAAATATCCAATTTTCCTTTCAGACTGTTTCAGTTAGTACTTGAAAGTTCCCCCAGCTCAACATAAGTCAATTTGAATGTCATAAGTCAGTATAAAAAGATGCTTACTAGAACAAAAATAAAATTTCACAACACAGTTATATCAGATCCCAAAGATTATTTTTAAATAGGTTTGTTATGTAGAGTTTGGCTTGTTCATTTGTTTTTAGGAAAAGACTCATATGAGATTAAACAAAAGGCTTGAATGACATATCAGCAACATCTACAGCTCCAGTAAGGGCAGCATTTTGGATTCAACATTTCATCTCTTTCAAATCCCATACCCTGAGAGATTTAAACACTGCTGCACCTACTGGGAAATGGTAACATTTTCACAAAGGCCTTCAAATGCTGTCTCAACAGCTGTTGAAACTCTGGTGAGGAAACAGAACTAGAGGAAGCTCTGGAGAAGTTTCATGGTGCATAGTTCTTCAGTGTGGCCTTTCTTTTCCCTTGTAGACCTTGTCTCTAGTTTACAGAATTTCCAAAGGGGAGGAGGAGGTCAGGAAGGCTGCAAAGAGCCAATGCTTCATCTCACATGCTGGCCTCCCATGGTTGTGTCCAGCTGGCTCCACTAGTCAGGTGTTAAGATGGACCTGTTCAATACATACAGTTGACATTTTGGGTAAACACTGAACGAACTTCTCCCTCCAGACCTTTATAGAACTGGAAATTCTGCTCATTATTTTGCCTCATTATTTCTGCTCCTGGTTGTGACTATGCAAGAACTCTCTCTTCCAAGTTTCTAATTTTATATATGCATGAAAGCATTTACAATTGAGACAAGCTCAGGATGATAGCTAGAACAGTTCATCCAGGTCAAATATGCACATGTCCTGGTTTCAGCTGGGACAGAGTTAATTTTCTCCCTAGTAGCTATGCTGGGTTTTGGATTTAGTGGAGAATAACACTGATAACACACTGATGTTTTAGTTGTTGCTAAGGAGCACTTATCCCAAGTTAAGGAATTTTCATTTTCCCATGCTCTGCCAACAAGCAGGTACACGAGAAGCTGGGAGGGAGCATGGTCAGGACAGCTGACCCGAACTATCCAAAGGGATATTCCATACCATAGAGCATCATGCTCTGTATACAAACTGGGGGGAGTTGGCCAGGAGGGGCAGATCGCTGCTGGGGCATCGGTCAGCGGGTGGTGAGCAACTTCACTGTGCATCGCTTATCTTGGGTTTTATTTCTCTCTTTCGTATTACATTCCTTTTCATTACAATTATTATTATTATTATTTTAGTTATTAAATCATTCTTATCTCAACCCACAAGGTTTACTTATTTTTTTCCAGCTCTCCTCCCCATCCCACTGGGAGGGAGGAGGAGTGAGTGTGTGGCTGCGTAGTGCTTAGTTGATGGTTGGAGTTAAGCCATGATAGAACAGATACTAAATCCAATGGTGTTTTTATTTGATGCTAAAATATGAGAAAATAAAATATTGTATAAGAGTAGGCTTCTATTTAGAAAAAAATGCTTGTATAGTGACATACATATATGTATAAAATTCACTGCACTGCATGACTCTTAGATACAAGTAGTCTCTCCCTGCTTGTAGAAATTTAAAGCCTAAAGTAGGCAACATAAGTTTACATCCAAAACAAACAGAGTAAGAGGATAAGGATCTAATATCTGGTAAGAGCAGGATGCTGTTTTATCATTTAACTCATGAATCATTTTATAGAGGCTTAACACTTGCAAGCTTTCTGGAAAACATGTTTTAAGACTGATTCCAGACTGTGGTTATTTGAGGAAAACAAAACAGCTCAGATACTCTGCATCTTCATCCTTCCCTCCCCGAATCAAAGCAATGCACTCACAGGTTCTCCTTGGGAACTGTAATTCATTTAATAGTGCAGGAGACTGGGAGTAAAACACAAGCTGAATTATTCCCAGAATCTGAGTAATAAAAGGAAACCTTTCCATGGAAAGGCAGGTGATATTGGGGCTTTCTCATCATCAAGAAAGAATTCAAGATGAGGTTCAGGAAGGGCAACTCCAATCCGAATCCCCATTTTCAAGGCAATTGGGGATTAAAGTAACTAACAGGGAATAAGTTAAATACGCTTAATTTAAAGAACAAAAGTATAAAAAAACCTGGGAATGTTTAAAGTATGTCAAGGTGGGCATCAAAAAAGAGAAGTAGCCCAAATTTACTTTCTCTCGGGAAAATCTAAGCCGAGATACTTGACACTAGGAAAGAACAATACGTAGCAAAGACAAAGAAGATAGGGAAGAGTAATGACCACAAATCAATTGTACTTTTGCTAAGCTGCCACAGAACCTCCAAGATGACATTGGAAAGACCAAGAAATGGGAAGCAAAACAATGTTTAGAATCCAGTCACAGGTTCTCTCCTGTAAACAGAGGCTGATGAAAGAAAACCTTATGTATCATTGCAAGTAATTATGGAAAGCCTTGGGAGCAGGTCAGAGCTGCAGGACAAAGTATACGTCAAACCAAAACCAGCTCAGGCATTTTGCAACTCATTATGATTCTGCCCCATTCCTATTCTTAACTGCATTTATATGTTTGCTGTTAAATTATACTGCCAAATTCAAAAATACTATGGACAATAGGCAGGTTCCTATCCTGAACTGTAATGAAACTAATAACATCCTGAAAGAACAAATATCTTTATATTTGTTTTTATTCAAGCATGGCCTATGCAGGTGTGACTCTCAAAGTACAGTGAAATATGTTGCATAGATGATGTGGGGAAGGCTCCCCAGCCACCTATATAGCTTCTTGAAGGTCTGTCCTGTTATCATTAGAAGGCAAAATACTAGTAATTAGAAAGGTCCTCAACTGGCTAACAGGACATTCTGATTTGTACTTTGTAAGCTAAAGCTGTCCCAGTATTATGGAAATGTCCTTTTATTTCTTTCCTCATGAAAAGGGAAATAAAATGGTATATAGTAAAACTAGCCAAAGAAGGTCCAATTACTTTTGAATGCTGTGTTCAAAAGGTTTTCAAAAAAATCCAAACAGAAGAAAACAAACCCTCTCAACTCCCTTGATCCCCTCTGGTACCCCCTCTTCATCTGCATTTATTTGACAATTTGTTCCCATGGGGTTGATTATAATCCCTCATGGTCTGAAAGGGCAATTCAAATGACATTTTTCACATTGCAAAAGAATAGTAATCTCAGTTTTATATTTGCATTTAGTTGTCTTCATCTTTATTAATGCATTTAGTAAGTTCAAGAAAGTCAGATCTACTGTGACAACTTTTTTGATTTATTATTATGTCTCCATTTATGAAAGAACTTTATTATTCAGGAAATTAAAGCCAACCTCAATTAAGGCAAACTTAAGCCACACCAGCTACAGTTAGGGGGCAAACTACAATCACAGTTCTGAGTGACAAGGGTCTCTAATCCAGAGCTGAGTAAAACATTCAGTAAGAACCACAGATTCACTGCTACTTGATGTCTACTGGGTCATTAAACTAAGGAGAGATTTGGCAGCTATGTGTGATGAACTGTGCCAATTCACACAGAAAGAAAGTATACCAGTTCCATCCCTATTCGTTCCTTCCCTACTCATCTGTCAAATTGTGCTGTGTACAGCTGGTCTCTCCAAAGAGAGCTTGTTGAAAATGCCTCCTTTACTCCCAGAAACCTAGTTGGTCCCTTTCAGGACCTTTACAAGGCTTGAGTTTTATCCACTCCAAAGCAAAGGAAATTCAGGAAAAGCCTTTTTTTATCAAACCAGCCAAAGTACTAAACAAATGGATGAGGACCTGAAAAGTCTAAGCTATGAAAAGGAGAAACTCTTCCTCTCCTGCTACAGTTATAACCTCAGGTTGTGTTATGCTGCTTATGTTTAAGTGCTACATTCCCAGCATTGCTGATCTCTTGAGGACTTGTGCTCTCCACAGCTGTTCTCTTAGGTTGCCTTTTTAGGTAGCCAAAGAACTGCATCACTTGATCTCCAAAAACTCAGTTTGAGCCTTCTTCATGCTCTCACCAGAAGTTTCAAATTATATTTAAAAATCATTCTCAAAAATTAATCTGAAACTACTAGGGCATTCTTGGACAAAGCAGTTCATCAAAACTACTATTTACTCTTAAGCAATTAGCACTTTACTCTTAGGCAATTAGGTAGATTCTCAAAACGCCGGTAAACTACAGTATTCAGCGAGGTGTGCAGATCACTCCTCTCAATTCTGACTATCTAGTGGAGCAGTCTAAGGCGAACTTCTGGAGAGAGAGAGAGAATAAAAAGTTTCAGCTGAAATCAGTTATGGATGATCAAAGCTTCAAAATAAAATCATGCCTGAAATTAAGTAACTATCAACAGCAACTGCTTAAAGAACTAACCTGAAATAGTGAGTATCATTATAGAAAACAGTAACTGATAATAAATAGATCTTTAAACATCTGTGGTAGTTGGTGAATTAGTGTTCATTAACATTTCTGGTATGAATTGATACAGTCCAGTTTCAAAGAAAGTAAACAGTTATCAATATTCTCATCAACTCTCCTCCAAAACAGCCTAATGTCATCAACTCAGAAATGACACAAAGCGACCCTTTGATAGATCTGGTCCGCTCCTTCAGACGAGAGCTCACTCAAAGCCTAACCCAGCAACAGTTGATTTGATATCAAAGCATCAAAACTACTTCTTTTGCCTTTGATATTAACTTTTTTACCTTCTCATTTTAATACTTAGTCTCAAAACTTCGTAAAAAACAGGACGGTTTCAAGATTGAGATCTTCCAGTTCAGTGATGCAGATCAAACAACTTTCAACATTTGGACAGTATTCAAACATTTAGTTACCTAACTGAGAAAGTTGGGGGTTGACTTGGGTGACTGACTCATTGCAAATTTCTAGCAAGTAGAGATGGCATGATCCTTTTTCTTTGCTTTGATTTAATAACCAGTGAATTTTTATTTAGAATGTAGTAGTTAAGTTAGTGACAAATAGATAATCCACGTCCTAGCTGTATTATTCATAATGGCTTACATTCTTTGCTGATGATGGCCCTGTAATCATGTGTCTATACAAATTCATATTGGCAGAAACTGGCCCAATATTGTAGACAGGCATTAGTCAGAATCAGAGTCAAGTACCTCGTAACTTTGAGAAGGGTAACATCAATGCAACATTTACATCTGTAGTTAATCTCTAGAATTTATACAGATTGGGTTAAGTATGAAGTTCTCTCTAGTCAGTGCAGAATAAAATTGCTTTTTCCCCAATATATTGCCATTGTTGTTTCAAAAACAAAAATATTTTTCTTCTGTTAAAATTTAATTTTTTTAAGACTCAATTTTAAGGAGTTTTATAGCCTGAAGACAGAAAAGGAAAAGCGAGAAATCAGTACAGTATTATTGAGTTTTTTGAATGCTCCTTTGTTTACAATTCTTAATGTATTTTGATCGCAGACAAGATGGACGGGAATGTCACAAGCTATCTATAACAAGTATTTTAAGCCTTCTAAATTACAGCTGCCTTCAAACAGGACTTCAGAGGATATTCACTAAACTCTGCTCAGTTCCAACAGGCTGATACCGCAGGCTACTGTATTACCTACTGATCTCTCTTAGGTCAGTGAGAGCTGCCGGTACCATCTCAAGACCTGGCCCAAACAATCCTCAATATGTGGATAAAAGACCACAGCCTATACTGAGAGAAAACTTCAACTGGCATCACAGTTTTGCTCAAGCTAGAAAGAAGTTTTTGGGTTTTGTACCTCAAAACTATGGATGATCAATTACAGAGAAACATAGTTCAGTCAACCCTTTGAAAACTTACCCAATGAATAATTTGTTTTCAATATTAATCCTTAAAATACAACACCGCACTATTTAGATTTTTTTAAAAAAATTTAAAAGAAGTGACAAAGAATTTTCCCTATGTAAAAATGTAAGATTATCTCCATTCCCACAAGTGCCTCTACACTAAAGAGATCATGACAAGACAACATGCACTGAAGCTTGAAGCTGCAGCTTTCAAAGCTGACTTTAAAAGTCTCACCTGAATTAGGACTACCTGTAAACCGATCTGGTCCAAATTTAGTTCAGAAACACATCACACCCCTCAAAAAAAAAGTTATGCTGCTTGTATTTCTTTAAAGCTGCCATTGTCTGAAACATTTGAAAATTTTCTTCATCAGCTATGACTTCTGTAACAAATTTGCTAAAGATACATACATATTAATCATGCTTGCAGAATGCTAGTCACAGCATCTACAAAGATTTTGCTTATTCATGTTGTGTATCTGAAATGCAGTGAGGTTATGTGTAATTGCCCTAGGTTGTCTTGCTTTTACAATAATCGCCCCACAGAGCCTGTAACAGTATGATATGTAGCATTTTGAGCTGTAGAATTCAAGACCATTAGTGTCTCAATTTTGCACAGAGATAAAAACAGTTATGATTTTTCAGGCACATTTTTGTGGCATGGGCTCAGGTAGAAACAGTATTTTCTTCATGCATGCGAAGGAAGCTCATTTTACCTTTCAAAAACCAGACATATTAGGATTAAAATAAACACCAAGATAAACACTGATACAGCACAGTAACCAAGAAATCCTTGTGTGTGTCTCTCTCATTGGGACATTAGTTCAGGACATAAACCAGCAGTTACCCACATCCATCTTCCTCTAAAGCTGGAGACTCATTTTTGTCAATAAAACAGGGATTGTTGGTTGCTTCTGCAGAAGAGACAGTTTTAACACAGGTAGTAGATACTTGTGGAAAAGAGCACTGATACATTTCTGCTACCTACAAGCAACAATTATTGAAGCTTAACTTTTAAAACACTTTTACAATAAAAACTGAGCAAAGAAGCAATACCATGCTCCATAGGGTTGCCCTGTATTTCTCTTCACACATTTTATGCAAGTGCTTGGTAGCCAGTGTTTCCTACAAAGAAAACAAATAGTAAAAAGTAAAGTATCTGCAGCTTCCTGAAGTTAACAAGAATCCCATTTGTGCTTGGTTTACATGTCATAGGATAGCCATTACCTACAGGATCAGTATATTTACATCTAATAAAAAATAAAAAGAAGGCACCACTCTTGTTTTGGAGAGCCCCAGTCGAGCTGGTAAGAGGGGCTGCAATTTGAACCAAATCATAGGATCCTCTTTCATCATCTTACTTCTCAAAATAGAGCACCAGCTGGAGGGCTAGGATGTAGCTGAGAGAACAACATCCACTTTATATAGCACAATAAACAGTGGGAGTGAGAGGAGCAGGGAAGAGAGAGAGCAAAAACAGGGGGTTTTGCTCATTGAGCAGAAGGGGAACACTGATCTCTCCCAACATTTTCAGAAAGCTCCACAGCAGCTGAGTAAGAGCTCTGAAACTCAAGGTACTCCATACTTTTTTTTTTTTACTCCTCCCTTCTTTCCCTCCTATAAAATGTAAAGGTGGAAACACACTTTTTTTCCCTCTTCAGGCACCCTCATGATCTCCTGAAAGAGAACTCAGGGCCCCATACCTATTTCAACATCTTCTTAATACCTTCATCCTTGGCTGCAGCTTGGAAGGGCCTGTGGCTGCCTGAAGTGTGTTCCCTCTGGCTCCTGCACTTCCCCGAGCTGAGTAACACTGCTAGTTACATTAGTCATCCATCTAAAACCACCTATAACATACAACCATCAGGGAAGCACTAAGAAGGATAACCCCACTGTTTGATTTCTCAGGCCAGGCAGTGCAGAGAGGACAGACTGTATTACCCAAGTCCATGAGACAGGCAAACCATATCCCACACTGGACTACCTCACCAGTGTTAATGGGAAAAATGAACTTTAGGACTGACAATCCTAGGAAAGGGAATCCCGGGGGAATCAGGTAGAAGCAGAAACAGACAAAGTAAACTAAGTTGGGGGTTTTTTGTTGGGGAGTGGGTTGGTGTTTTGGGATTTTTTGTCGGTTTCTGTTTGTTTGGTTGTTGTTGTGGTTTTTTTAAAAAACATACCTCTTACTTTTTGATCAGACTTCTCACCAATGGTCATTTGTTCAGATTGTCTCCTCTTACCTGCCATGCAGCATCATCAATTCATTTCCATTTTAGATTTCACCAATTACTTCCTTGTTCTCTACTCCTTACCCTTCAACTTCAACACCTTATGTTCTTTTCCTTTGAAATGAATCCCCTCCTAATTAAATCTGTTGTCACTATCTTCCTCAGAAGGTCTTAATTTTCCCCTATTTAGCAACATGCTACAAGCTCTGTGGTACATGGAGTGTCTGCAACTTTGTCCTTTTACTTGGCCAAGTGCAACAACTATTCCTTAGGCACTGCTCTCAAACACCATAAAAATAAATGTCATCCACAGGCCTCACTTAACAAACATTGTATTCAAATCAGCCTCTAACATGCTGACAATAGAGTATCTCTGAGAAAACATCCCTATTTTCTTGCATCATACTTAACTAATGGAGATGCTCTTGATGTAGAATGACATTTTGAGTGATAGAACCAAAACTACTAGGGAATTCAGTTATTTCTAAACATCTCTAAACAAATTGTTTAACTTGCCAGAAGCATTTACCTTCAGCATTTTTAATGTGGAAAAAAAGAAACATTTTGAAATGAAACTGCCTTGAAAAAAAGAGGTTGTGACAAAATGGTTAAACAACCTCAGAATAAGATGTTTCACTTCATTAAGTAAAGGATTTCAACTCAATCCAAATTGGGTTTGGGGGGGTGGAGTGAGCAGAGTAGTGCAGTACCAGAAGACAGAAAGCATTGTTTCATCAAAAAGAAATAATGCCACACCTAGGAAAATGTTCTTTTAGATTCATCTTAACTTAAAAATCATCATATCTATTCAATCAGCAAACTGGAGTGGCTGTTATTTATGCAGTGAAAGTTATCAATACTTGACTAACTTCTTGTCATTTCAGTGTGGCTACCTGGCCTAAGGTTCACATATTTTTTTTTTGGCTGACTTCTCTAGAGAGATCCCTGGATAACAGATCTAGAGAGAAGAACTGACTTTGCCCATTTAGGTCTCCATAAAACAAATCTTTTACATCAGTTAGATGCTGTCCTGGATATCCTGCTTATCTATTATCCTCTAAATACCAAAGGCTTTGGGAAGGAGATGACGGAAGTTCACGGCTGGGGCTTATCTCTAAAGTCAGTTGCAGATGCCAGTTCAAGGTCTTGACTTTAATCTTCAAAGCAATTAACAGATGAGCCTCTGCTACACTGGAGACCAAATTGCTATCTATAAATTTCCTAAACAGTTGTGCTTCTTTGGGACAATGCTGATCACAAACCCCAGACCAAGCTTCATGAGAGCTGGGGCAAAGCATTTTCTGTCATAGGAACCTGGCTACGAAACAAGTCTCCATAGGAGAATTCAGTGCTTTGCTCTCTTTTGAACCACTTTAAGCCTCTTTCTAAAGAAAGGGGCGGGGGGGAAGCATAGAAGGGAGGAAGGAAAAAGCCTCCCACCTAAGCAGTAGCACAAGCACCAGCAGCCCTCCCCAGTCACATCAAAATATTTTCCTTACCCTATCCCCAAATTAATTATCAAAAAAACCCCACAGAAAATGTTTTTATTCAAAAGAGAGATGAGCAGGGAATTTAGAAGACATTCAGGAGAGTTTTAGCTAATGCTGTTGTTATGAAAAATGTACAGGCAGCAATCCCAGCTAGTCAGGATTGTATGTTATGCACCAACATGAGCAATTTTCTTTGTGTCAGCCTTGCAATCGCAGTTTGGAAAACACTGCACCGATAACTAGATTCATGAAACAAACATACTGTAACTAAATTTCCTCTTTAAAACAGAGCCAGCCTACCTCGGCAGAAATAATACATGGTACACTAGCACTCTGTCTCCACCTTAAAAACGTCTTCTATCCTATGCAAAACCCACATATGTAATCAAAATTATTAAACATGAAGAACTATGCCTTTAAAACATGAGGTTCTGTTCCTTTTAGTGCCCAGTCCAAGGATGGAACCGTATCCCACATGGCACAGAAGGAGCATTAGACACCTGCAGTCACTGTAAAAAACATCTGAAATTGTGAACACAAACAGGCAGCAGATAACTGTGTAAGTGCATGGGTGAATGCCCAAAACTGAGCTTCTGAACTCTGCAAGCTGGAGCCTACTGCTTGCTAGTTGCAACAAGTATGGGCTGTTTGGAAATATGGTAACACCTGAATTAAACAAAAGTGGCACATGTTGAATCCTCCAACTAATAGACATGAGGTGGACCCAGCAGTTAAGAGGCTGATCACTTGCTGTGCTTTTGCACATATGCTATTTAGACTGCAGAAACTAGGAGCTTGGTTTCCAGAAAAAAGAACTGGTGCCAAGAGATGGGGCCCTAAAAGGAAGAAGTGGTTTCAGAAAAAAGGGGGCCCAGAAAGGTGGTGGTGAAGATCCTGGCCCAGGGAGAGGTCTGAGAAAATAAGGGAAGAGCCTGGAAATGATAGAAACATGTGGAGACTAATGTCAGGGGATGCCCATGGACCTTGGCCAGTGGCGCCTGAGACCGGTAACTGCAAGCAGCATCACAGCAGGAACTTTCTGCCCAACCTTCCCAGGTAAGCAGCGACCTCCCTGCAGGGGAAGGAAGTCAGACCCCTGGAATGAAACGCTAGGGCTGTAACAGCCACAGAGAACAAACACAGAATAAATGAAAAACTCCCACTGAAGTTTTTGGAGAGCTGATATTCCCTACTTTCCCAAGGATTCTGGATGAACCTTAGAAAAAGAGCTATGGGATGGAGAAGGAAGCAAGGAGGGAGAAGGGCTGCTGTTAATTTGGCATTCATTTGAAGGAGCTGAATAAGAGCCAGAAGTAGTACAGATGGCATCTCAATTCTCCCTTCTTTTGAAGAAAATGTATTTTTAATACATTAACTTTTTGTTTCCATTAAGGCAATTTTAGCTGTTAAATAAGGACAGTTAAAAGCAGTAGTTAAAACCTCAGCTTTTAGATGACAGTTCTGAAAGCAGTTGATCTCACAAAGTGATGGCTAGTGATACACACATACAATTTCTTCAAAGCCATAACAAGGTGCTGGGCAGTAAGGACACAGGAGGTTGTTGGCAGGCATCCTAGGGAGGAACACTAAGCAACACAAAAGGGACCATACTGTTCCCTTTGCATGGGAGTGTGGAATTTATATTAATTTATATATGCTACTTTGTTCTTTGCAATGAATGCTAGGTCTAAGCCTCCCCTGCTACACAGCATTCCAGGCAGCTGCCTGGTTTTCTGACACTTGATTAAAAGTCTATCTGACAGCTATCAAGGCTGAAAATCTGGAATTTTGACTGCATTTCAAACACTGACTCATCTCATGCAATAAGTCTCAAAAGAACCTGAAAGGGAGACAGGTGGAAAAAAAAAACATTTTTGGTTCCAAAACCCAAATTTTAGAGTTTCTCACCTTGAGTAGAAATGCAGGCTGTGTTTAAGAGCAAGATTTTGTTCTGACTAGGGAAGTCAGTCAACATCACAAGCAAAGATTTGCAAGAAGGACTAGCAGGAGAGACTGGGCAAGAAACATTACCCACCACAAAATACTGCTGGAACATTGTCTCATTAAAAGGGTGGAGTTCAGATAAGGTATGAAGAGCCTCAAGGCATGTTAAAGAGTCACAATTCGAATGCTTTTGAGTTCCTACGGTAAGGTACTCTTTCTAAAACTAAACTGCAGTCCTTAATTCCTTGTCAGATGGCTCTGCATTATGTTAAATTTATTTTGTTTCCCAGTGGTTAAATCCTGGGGCATCACAAGAGAACAGAATGCAAATGTTTTGTTGGGGAAAGTGAAGAGGGAAGGGAAGTAGCTCTCAAAACACATCAGGCATTAATTTTGTAATCTATAGACTACATAGTCAGGTTCAGTGCATGCCCATGAATGAACATCACTAACTGGTCTAGGCCAATAGGAAAGTGGCTTAGATAGTTTAAAAAACTTTCTCAGAGCTGGGAAGAGGTAGAAACCCTATCAGAGCCTAGTGGGTCCTGACGGACACTGCAGTCCCAGGAGACTGATACTGGGAGTATTACACCACTTTATCAAGACCTCGTTTCTCGCAGCTTCCATGATCAGTATCCCAAGCTACAGTACTCTGACTTGGACCAGTTTGTTTATTCCCAACTCTGCTGCAGTCTACAGCATGGGCAAACCAACAACAGCATAACTGGTGGAACCCAAAGTTAAGAACACCAGCTTGATGATACCTTCTAACACAACGGCATTAGTTCTATCTGCTAGCACAGAGATTTAAGTTTCCTAGATGGCTTCTCCCTTTCTCCATGAGGAAGTCGTCTCCAGGAGCAATGACATCCTTACAAAAAAAAAAGGCTGAAACACAGCAAACACATCATTTAATAGTTTGTTTTCCTGCACGCCTCATGTCCTTACACAGTTCATGTTGACACAGTTATCTATCACCCTATGGTTGTTACAATACTGTATGACACAACCATCTCTTACCCTCCCATATCCGCAGTGGAATGTCAGGAGTGCCAACAAAAATGCATATCCATCATCAATATGATTGACATGTTGGTGGATGACAAGATTAGTAAAATAGTTTGGATGGTACTATATCATCACAGGGTTTTCCAGATTCAGCTAAGACTTCTGACACTCATAAATTCCCCTCAGCATCTATTTTTTTTAATGGCAAGTAGCACTTCATAAACAAGGTTTACAATAGCCTAAATTGCCATTCCAGTTCATTATCAATATTATCAGGATTAATAAGTCATATTACTAATCCATAGGTGAAGTGATCACAGTTGCTCTTGTTAATGCTGGTTTTTGACACTTGGCTAACGGCTGGGGTATGGGGCCTTAGACTTAGGGAGGGGGATTTTTTTATTTTTTTTTTTAAGTTCCACAATGGTTCCTTTTATTTGACTTGGTGTGCGTCATTGCAGCTGACTCGTAACAGTCAAGCCTGCATATACACATTGAGCATTCAAGATATTTTACTTGGCCAAGCTTACAGAGCTGCTGGCGTTGTAAATGCCTGTAGTTAAAAGCCAGCCACATTGTACAAGCTAGGAGAAATGCATACAACACAGCCTGTACAGGCAATGTATAAGGTGGACAGCTAAAAAGCGTGGGACGTGTGGGAGACATGGATTATTATTTTCCTTGATTCTCTGCAGGATGTAATAAATCCTTATCTTTATTTTATTGTTTATTTATACTCCAGGTGCAGTTCCTGAATTCCGTCAGGCAGTCACACCCAGTATCTCTCCTCTCCTATTTTAAAACACAATTGTGAAAAATACCTGAGTCAGCCTAAACTCTAAAGACCAAAAAAAAAAAAAAAAAGTGAATGAACACCTTATCATACAGTCATAGAATTTCAGTGCTGGTTGGTAGACATATATACAGTTAGAATAAGAGCTCCTTCAAATCCTTGATTGTATTCTCTAGCCAGAAGTCTAATATTCCAAACATAAGAATATACAGATTGTGAATAGCTTTCCTGTTCTAGAAAAGGTTGTTTTAACTATCAGAGTATGAAAGCTGACCAAAACTCTGAATTTCTGCTTTGTGGGAAATTTCAAAACAAACAAAAACCAGTTTTTATTCCTGTGAATCCATGAAATGGCAGCTCTGAACAGAAAACCATGCTGAGTTTTCAGAAGTACTACATCAGAAGCTCCAATTATTTCTTCCATATTTGGCAGGGATTTTCATTATTTCATGACAAATAAGTAGTACTCTATAATTATATATTACTATTATTGATGTCAGTATATGGATATTCCATTATTTTCAATGTCCTCTAGGGCAATTTCTAATTAGTACTGTTTGGAAAATCTCTTTTTTTTTTTTTCTATTTAATGATTTGACACAAAAGCATGTAAAATAAAATGTTCCATATCTGTAGCAGCAGAGAAGACAATATATTAAAAACAAAAAATAAAAATGAATGTGTTTCAGAAGTTTGCCAATTTTTGTTTATGGAGTTTCAAATTTCAGTTAATATTTTTCTCTAATTCCTTATTAACACAGGTAAAATTTTGTCAGAAAAATTAGTTCCAACAAAATAAACTTTGTATGACATTTTCTTAGACAAGGCTAATACATAAATAAATTCGACAGCTGTATACACCAGTGAGCAAGCAGAGTCTCAAACATGCTGAACACAAGCGAGACTGCTCTGCAGGCTCTAATCACCGCTGGGCAGAAAAAATTCTCAGGCACCTCACGGCCCAGGAGGAGGACATCAGCTCCACATGTGCCTGTGTTTCAAGACCTCCTCTCCTTCCAGAAACTGCCTGTGTGTCCAGACTCTTCTCCATTGCAGTAGAAGAAGCTAGAGTCCAAAACTATACACAACTAAATGAATCCCTGGTTATGCCCAAGCTACCATCTACTAAACTTGTTTAAAAACACCTTTATGGGAGCCATGTAGTACACAGGACTGGATAAATGACCATCAGTGCTCAGGTATAGCCTCCATTCTCGTTAAAAGTTTAAGCAGCGAAGGGGAAAAAGCCCAGAGCACGGTTAGATCTTTAGCCAAAGTCTCTGCTTGCTTTCTACAGCACTGGCTCAGCACGAACTAAAATCCTGCCTTTCCCTGGCCCCTGCTCTGCAAATGAGGCACAAAAACCAGAGGTGGTTAATGAATATGCTGCATTTTTTTGCCCAGAATCAGCACAATGTTGCTTGGCACAGGTGCACTTTAACAATGATGAATCTGGAAAGTTCACATTGATTAATTACTCTCAGGTTTTCACGTTCACTATCTCATACAAAGAGAAGGCAGATCAAGCTGTTGGAAGTATTTCTCCCTCCACCCCCTTGATACTTTGTGCTGCTTTTTTTTTTTTTTTTTTTGAAAAAAAAGAAGAAAATAAACAAACAAAAAAACAATAAACCCCTTTCTCAGCACCTATTTTTAACTGTAACATTTTAGGGCTTAAAAGCTGAATTGGATTATGTTAAAACATAGCTCTAAGAAAGACAAAAAAGGATTTAGAAAAGCTTCTGAACCAGTAAAAAGTAGCTGTTGAAAGACAGACACTTCCTTATCTATGGGGGCTGTGCCACCCACCCATCTTCATAATATCTAGGCATTTTCTACCTGGTAGACATGATTATTGCCAACATCCTTAATATTCTTCACAGAAGTAGAGACTTTTCAGGTCTCAGGCCAACAGTATGAGGAGTGGTAAATATTCCAGTATAAATGCTTTCTCAGAAGCAAAAGGCTTAAAAGGAGTCCTTAAAGGGCTCAGGCTCAAGTGAACGCCACATCAGTTCTGATCCACCACCAGTTCCCCAGACCCATTGCCTAAAGCATATCAAGCAAGTTCAAAATTTTAACACGTTTGATCATAGTTTCCACAAAATAAGGCTCTCAGGACTTAAGCAAATAATTTTTGAAACGGCTGTCAAAACTCAGACCTGCAAAGCCACAGCCCACGACACAGATGGGTCTAAAAATCAGACCTTTCAATTCAACTGTTACTAAATTCAAGGTCATCTACATCTAGGTCTGAGGTGATACTGTCATCTTCCATATAATGAAGAAATATTTCCCTCCTGCATGGAACAAAACATGACAACGATGACTCCTCAATTACCACTCTCAATTCAAGACAAACAATCCATGAGAGTAAGACAAATGTGCCTTTAAATATAAAGAAAAATGCAGACGGAAAGCACACTTACTTGCTTAACATTACAAGCCTCAGCTAAGTATCCTAATTAAATAAATGTGGTTTTTTGCATCCCTTTTGTCTTCTAAGCCAGCCAATAGCCATCAAATCGACCACAGGAGGCTGATGAATCTGACATTACGATTTTTATTAGCAAAGTTACTTAGCTACCTGTATCAGAGCATCCTTGTTGTTGTATCACACCAGGTCCAATAAGACATTTTGGAGGGGGATGTATTTTGATTTCACTACTACTACCACCAAAAGGGAAAGTGAGCTAGACACAACTACATGATTTTACAAAATTGCAAGAAGGAAACGCATTTTATATATATATATATATATATATATATATATATATATATACATGAGAACACATAGTATTGCCCAGACATTCTGTATTCTTCACTCTAATTAGCTTCTTTGGAGCAGATTGCTTTCAATAAGCTCAAGAAAATTGAGCTTGATTCACTGGAGACAATCTGGGTTCAGTTATTAACCTTTTAGCCTTTAAACAAGGAAGCTTCTTTAAAACATGCAACATTAACAAGTATACTTGTCAATAGAAATCAGGGTAGCATCAAGATGTGGATTTTATTTATTTATTTTTTAAGTACCAAAAGAACTCAAAAGAGGAAAAAAGCTACTATTTTGTCACTGATTAACAAAGTCAGTTAGAATCTACCTGAATAAGACTGGAGTAGAGGTATCAAGTGCTAATGTGTTACAACAGTTCCTAAATTTGGATTAGAATCGACAATACTATTAAACAAGTGCAGATTTATCTCCAGGCTCCAGGGATGTTGCTGGCCAGCGCTTGGTGGGGGAGGGAGGTAAGAAAGACAGGCATCCCATCCCCATGCCAGCTGATGTGATTAGGGCTGGTCAGCCTGCCCATTCCTGCAGAGGCTGCATCTGTTCCTGAGAGCAGTTGCGTTAACAGAGTCATATTCCTGCTTACCAACTCCAATCTCCTTTCTAGTCGAGGTGAGCCAAGTCCTGATAATTCTCAAGCATCTCCTGTTGCCTGAAATGACACTAGAAATGAGGAAAAAAATGCCTGTCCCAGAGCTCAGAGAACTGAGATAATCAGGTAGAACCATATACCAATTTAATAAACTGTTCTAACAGTTTCAGAATTGTGTTTCTATTTTCCTTTTGAATCAACTTTTCCATTATAACACAAGAGAAAAGAAACAAACGGGAAACCAAAAAGTTCTTCTGACTCAGATGCGGTTAGGTGGTTTTAAGTTTCCCTTTGGGGAACTCTTATCTTTTTCCTTAGTATCAGTTCAAAATAAAGGTATCAAAACAAAGATATCAAAAAAATCAAACCTATTCCAAAATAAAATTTTAATCTTAATGCAGAGAACTGTACGAAAGATAAATTTAAGCTATATCATGAAAATGACAACTAACTGATGCTGTGAAGATTGATTTTGTTCTATACTTTGCAGTTTTTATCCAACAAAATTAAATTGACTTATATTTTTTTCTTTTTCTATGCTCAAAAATCTCAGCCTTTTTAGTCTCCCAGGGTCCACACTATAATGGACTATTAAAATCAATGTTACGGTCATTTATTAGTCAGCTAATAACAGGCACAAGCAATTATCCGAGGTAAGGTATGTAGCTCATGAAGGGGAAAGTAAAACCCTGTCTCTGATTAGATGGTAACAAGCTGCAAAAGTATTATTTTACATATGCTGCAAAAAAAAGAGAGCTTCACTATAAAATAATTACCGAGTACCTTAGTATTGCTCATAGAAAAGAACCCATTATCTGTGTTACTTACATACACAGAGATGAAAGAAATTTGGAAGGAGGATGCCTCTACTACTTTTCCTATTGGAAAATTATTCACAACTTTAATGTTTGTGTAACTGTGTGTTAAAAGAATTCATCTCATTAATGCAGCAGGAAACTAACCTGACAAATGCAATGACAGTCTTTCTTCTGGGGTGGTGAGTTCAACTAGTTTATGGCAAGGTCACAAAAAAGCTAGAGCTGATGCAAGGAGTACACAAGACCACACAGCCCAGAGCAAGACCCAAGGGAGGGGAAGGGTGCAAAAGGAGAAAGGAAGGAAGAGTCTGCCCCGCTTTAGTGGCCCCAACCCACTGCACCATCTCAGCTCTATTATCTAACAACCCCTGCAATTTCATGCTCAGCAAGCACAGAGAAAGAAGGATGGTTCCATCTCCAAAAGACTTAATGCCTAGAACACTAAAAAAATTACACAGTCCAACAATCAGCTCAGACACTGTAGGGACCAGGAAACAATACCTGACAAGAGTTCATTGCTGAAGGTCCTATTGTGAAGATCAAGCCCCGTAATTCCTGTCAATAGTTGTCCTTTAGATCTGATACTATTACATGATAACTCAGGTGAAGAAAATTAAGGAAATTTTTTCAACTTGGTAGATAAGCTGTTTGTCCAATGGAAATCCGTACACATCCTATAATAAAGTTTCAACACTTAACTTATGTGAAATGCCTTGTTTTCCTCATACTTTGTGGGATTACATGAACCCATTTTTTAGGCATAGGGAAATAGCTCACCTTGACATATGAGTAAGAAGGTACCACACAATAGTAGAAGCAACAGAGAAAATGAAGGCAAGTAATTTACAAATGATTTAAATGGATTAGGAGCACTAGACTACTACTCTCATGTAATCACCGAAACAGACCTCTCAATCAAGAGCTGCAACATGAGTCACTTAATCAGCACATAATCTGAAAAGCAAAGAGAGGGGTTTGCAGCAAAACAGTCCTTCAAAGTAGCAGTGATCTAGCCAGCTCTGAAAAGGATGCAGATGTGCAGTTTCAAACAGCAAAGGAGAATGTAGTTAGTCTGGTTTCTATACTGAAATTATTTTCAATCTTTTTAGTACATTATCTTGATCATTTTTCCAAATACACTGGTGATGGGATGGGGAGAGAAGGCTCCTGATAACTGACAGCTTGCTAACAGTAAAGTAACAGGCAGTAACAGGTACTAAAGATGAAGATTCTTTGGAAAGGAGAAAGGAAGAGGGTTTATGCCTTGTTTGGGAAGAAGTAGGTTGGGTTTTTTTAATTTGTTTTTTTAAAGGTCTGGTTTTGATGTTTTTAAAAACGCTTGCTTCCTTCAGACAGCAATTTGACTACTAGAAGCACCATCTCTGTGTATTCCAGTCTGATTTGTCAAGCAGAAAGCATCTACATTTCAGTAAACATAAGGTAGATTCTTTATTAATCTATCCAAAGCACAAATTGAGAAAAGAAAAAAGCCTTGAAGTCACCTTTAAAGGCAGAAAGTTTTAGCTACACAGAAATAAGGAAATAAACTCAATTATTTTCATTAACTCAATGTTTGACATTAACTATTGTATTTGGCACATCTTATGCGTTACTACATACAATAGCTGTTTTCCCAGTAATCTAGAAAAATTATATAAGTAGTGAATTGATATTACAATGAGATAGTTAACTTTCTCTCATGACTTCTATGCACTTAAGGTATGAAACTTTCATTCTGCATTAATATGAGCTTTCAGTTCAATACTGTATAAGTGTCCAAGAACACTGCTGTGAATGAAATGCTGTCACCTCAGAGCAGATGTCAAAGACCTTGATCCAACCCTAGGCAGAGCACACTCTCAAGACAGGTGGTGCTTTAAATATATGAAAAGTGTTTAGGTCTTTGATACACTCTTGTCTATGGCAGTGAAAGATGCTAGCAACAGTTAGCTATCACCGTAGGGAAGGGTTGCCACCCTGCCTGCATAGTCAGCAGGAGGGAATGTATTTTCACTTCTCCCACTTGAGTGCAAAATTTGACGGCTTGCTTTACACTTCTGATGGGTTGGAGCAAGGCTGCCAGACTCTGTGTTGAACAGCCTGAGGCTCACAGACACATTCTGCCTCTCTGACTCTCTTCCGGGGAAGGATGGACACCTGGGAGAGGTAACTTCACCTGCTGCAGCTCATTTGTCAACACCTTGGTGGAAGACATGCACACTTATTTTACCTTGAAATGGGGATGGGTTAAGAGAATATGACTGCAAATTTGGTTGGGAAACAATCATTTTTTTTTAATTTTTCAACTTGATCATTACTATACCTGAATCAAAAATTAAATTATATAAAACAATGTTCTACTTTGAGACAGAGTGAAGAATGATTTATGGGGCAAAAGCATAGTTTTGAATAGCTTACAACTAGACCACAGGTTATAGAAAACATTCTGGAGGAGAATTTAAACTGCCTTTAAAAAAAATTTAATAACATTTTTTTCAAAAAACATTCTTCTAGATTTAAGCAAGGTTGTCATGTTAGGTCTGCAAGCAGTTTTAGAATAGTGACCCAGTCCTCCTCACCCCAGGGGGCTGGTAAACTCTGAACCTTGACAAAAATTTAAACTCTGTCTACAATAAAGTTACACGGACATCTATGTAGGCTAGCCAGTGTTGAACATCACTGTATACCAATTGCAATGACTCCTAAAAACATCCACCTAGAAGATGAACATAAGTTTGAACACAATGGAAGTGGAAACACAAGCACCAGAAAGCACATTACTAGAAGTGCAAACTTCCTCCTCCTCCTCCTCAGGGGACAGCTGTTTGGGCAAACCCTCAGGATCCCTATGCTTACTTCCAAAAGCCAGGATATAATTTTCCAGCAAAGACTGACAGTTTGGAACAGTCACAGTAATCTGAAGTATCAATAATTTATGTTGATTTATTTTTCATTTGGCACAGAAACTACTCCTGCATGGACATTATGGCATGGACACGTGGCTTTAGGCCACACTTACATCCAGGAAAAGCCCATCCCTGTAAGTAACTTAACTGAAACTCAAAGTGTTCAGACTGTTTGTAGACTGCAATATATCAAGTTAAACATGAAATATCTTCTCAGAAGTTAACATGGGATTTTGAGCCATTTCTCCCATTCCCACAGTACTGTAGGAACCGGAGACAGAATTTGGTGGAAAACTGGTGGAAAAAGGAAGCCGATGGATGGTGCATGCAGGTGTGCCAGGGTCACTTGTTCCAGTGGGAGTCACCATGTGGCATTGTGACCTCTTCTCTAGCACCTGAATTTTGACAATAAAGCAGTGCTACTGCCCTGGTGTGTGATGTTATTTCTTCAGAGTGGTGTGGCAAGTAGAAGAAAGTCTCCTTCCCACTTTAATTTCCCTACCAGGGATCAACTTTGCAGGTAAAGGTTTTCATTAAAATCCTGTGGCTCAGTTTCCTGCAGTATCTATGTATGCTTTGACCTTAGTTCCAAGAAGAGAGGGAAAATCTGGTTCAGGCTTTTCTTATTAAACTCAAACACTTAATAAAACTAGTGAAATTTTATTTAGAATGAACCTGATAACTAAGCTTCAGTGAACTGCCTGGCTACTGTATGCAAGATTCAGGCTTGATCCAGGAATGGAACAGCTATTCATTGAACCAAATGAAATTAAATATATTGTTGGGTGATGCTCCCAGTTTTTCAAGAGCAATTCATTGACCTGCACAAATGCTGTAGGCTTCATTGCCCAATCTATTAAGCAAGATCCAGAAACAAGCTGTTGATTATTCCTGACCCTAAAATTTCTGGCAGGCAGAAAGTGACAGAATATGAGGTGATTAATTCCAGCAGAAGTAGAAAGATGTAGGTTTCTGTAGGTAAAAAATTCTGAGATAAGAAAAAAACTGCTAGCCCAAATATATGACCTTTCATGATGGCATCCAAGAACCACCTGGGGACTGGAAAACCTTCAGTAGATTGGATCATGCATAACACATTCAACTATGAATAAGCATCTCCTTCCAAATGCAAATATGATTCTTTCCTTCAAGGACAAATACCAAACAGAAAATAAGCATGTCTGTATAAGAGTTGGACTCATCTTCCAAACCACCCCGTTTGACTTGTCATATGAAATAACTTCTAGTTCTTTCAGCGGCAGCAGTCAATAGTGCCTGTTTCAATTAATCTGAAGCTAAATCAAATTGGAAACAGTGTCATTGGTATATGATGACTGACAACCGATGACTTCTGTGTTCCTCTGATGCTCCATAGTGGAAACTAGATACAGAAAAGCCAAAAAGTTTCCTTTACATCTTGTGTGGGGTTTTTTTTACTTCTATTTTAGAGAAACTTTCTCTAAAATTAATTCTTTGAATAGAATTATATTCATTACCTAAGAATAATCATTTAAATGTCATTCACAAGAACCAGAATAACGTCACACAGAACTAGACAAAATGAAAACATTATTTGAAATCCAAACACATCAGGAAAGTCATTAAAGGAAAAACATTTCCTAGCAAATTCTTGGGTTTTATTAAAGGCATAAAAATAAAGAAGTGCACGGAATCAAATATTTTATCTTCACCAGGTCATTTATCATGTAGCACTTCAAATGAGAAGATAAATGACAAATGAGATTTAAGGAGCAATACCTTGAAGAAGCAGGTGTGTTCTTAAAAGTTGATCCTGTCTTGTAGGAGTTTATTTCTAATGGGATTCAGGATGGTAGGAATAGAGGATATCTCAGAATTTTTCAAAGCAGAAGATTTTAAGTGCATTTTTATATCAATA
The DNA here is from genome assembly GCF_031877795.1 of Strix aluco. Classification (NCBI taxonomy): domain Eukaryota; kingdom Metazoa; phylum Chordata; class Aves; order Strigiformes; family Strigidae; genus Strix; species Strix aluco. Next base: position 157,274,515 of record NC_133931.1, read on the forward strand.
TTTGTGTTCAAGCATACTGATATTTACTTTGACTTAACCAAAACAAAGACTATTCATGCCATTCAATTAAATACAAATTATTTTGGCTCTTAAAAGGAGATCAATAGTGAGCATCTGCTTCATTAACATGAGACTTTTCTAAAAAGAAAGAAAAATCCCTGAAGAATAAGAGCGACTTTATTATCTTCCCACCTTCTTACTATGGGTGCAGTTCCATTTAGAGTTGAACAAAACAAATTAAGGATGACAGTTTAAATTGATTGGGAGTATCAGTAAAAAATAAATTATTTCAGTTTAAGACAGTATACATTTATCTTACTTCTAGCTACATTTTTGGTGAAGTAAGGTAAATGGTTTATGCATGTTTGAGATGCATGCTGTAGAATTTCTGTGCTTCTCAGACAAGGGATAAACAATGGCAAACAGGTGAAAATATGCATCTACAACTTGCCTTTTCTTTATTGTATTTTAAAGAATGGGTATCAGCTAGATTGAAATAAGACCTCCATATTAAAAAGGAATATTCTTTTAGCTTTTGCACTGATTTCTATCCCAAATATCATAGTAGCCCAGTAAGTAGTTGAATGCCTGGCACTGCAAGAAATAACCCTTACCCCAAAGGACCTTTGTGATCACAAGACATAGCAATCAAAGGACTTAAAGTTCTTACTTTTTTTCAAGGGACCTGAGATGTTTTTCTGAACTAGTGTCTGAAAGGCCTTAAAGCCTTCAGTCATGTTGGCAAGTGCCTACTCAATGAAAAGTCCCTCCAAAGGGCAAGAAAAGAGAGCTCTGCTGGGACAAGGTGCTGCTTGGTTGGAGCAGTAGCATCAAAGCTCAATTCTGTGATAAGAGAGAAGAAGAAGAATTCTCTCATGACAATCTCTAGGACTCAAGTTTTTTCTTGTGCTGTATTAACTGGGCTTAAACTCATGTTGTCATAGACTCACCACAAAAAAAAAAAACCAATACAACCCTTGGAAAGAGTAAAGACCCTTCAGGAATCCCAGCTGGAGTAATTTTACCCATTTCCCTCCTACTTCTCAAACAGAAAATCTATTTATCATGACATACTGAATTTAATAAAAGAAAAATCCATCATGAAAACTGAAGTGATGGCTTCCTGTCCACATGTTGGGGAAGTTGTTGTCAATTTCAATCTGAAAAGAGGCTTTCAGACAGGTAGCCATGGGATTACGGCTGTCTTGAGGGCAGATAAACATATTCAACACCAACAGAGCACAGACAGCCAAGGCATTTAGCCTCCAAGACAACCGAGTCCCCATTTTCTTCCCTTGGTTTTGCCTGCTGAGAGAAAATATTGACAAAAGCATCCTCCAGACAGGCAACCAACAAGCCAAAATATTTCATTTAGGGTTCTTTTGAAACTGAGTTCATGAAGCGTTCATTTTTGTCACAAAATATTCCAGGTTTTACTTTGACCCTAGAAAAGTACCATGAAAAAAGTCAGGGAAGAGTCATGACAATGATTAAAAAATTATTTGACCTACTGAAGAAAATAAATAAAAAAAAAAAATCAGGCTGTTTAACTGTGAAGAGTAACTTAATGATGACTTTTAAATATCTGCAAGACAACACAGAAACCTATAATGGAAGGATCTCCATCTAACAGACAAGTATATAGCAGGATCCAAAAGCCAGAAACAGAGTCAAAACCATTTCAGACAAGGAATAAAGCCTAAATGTTAAGTCAGGGTCATTTGCCATTGAGACAGTTTACTAAAGTTTATTAACACTTCAAATCAAATAATCCTGGAAATTTTTAAGCCACACATCATGGCTAGTCTTAAAACTTCCCTCCAGTCCATCTGGCATATAATTCCTAAACTTTATAGGAACCAGTGCTGATTATGTCATCCTTCCCTCTTGCCTGTAAAACCGTGCAATGTAGTGGGAAAGACTTCAGGACATCTTGAACCTAGTAGAGGTTTTCTTTTATCATGATAAATAAAGTTCAATAAACAAAGTATCATCACAAGGCCCTAACTAAATAAAGCTTTGGATAGAGAATGCATTTGTACATGTATGTGTCTCTAAGTATTATTTTTGAACAAGTTATCTATTGTAAAAGGTTACAAGTGTTCCTGCAAACTCTGACTGGAGATTTATGCCTGTGCACATCATCATGATCATTGACACAAGGGTCCACCCATCCATTTCAGATTACAATAGCAGGGTTTCTGCTTTTGTCTGAACTCACCTCAGTCCTCCTTTTGGCACAGGGTTATTGTGTTTTGATTGTTGTATTTCTATACCCACTGCTGTCTGCTACCATCTTCCCCTCCCCCTGCTTCTGGTAAAGGACTGAGACACTATACATTCACTGACAAAGAGCTGAAAGTTTTCTGTCTTCAAAACAGTATTCATGACATTTTCTCTGACATATTGTGATGCTAAAGGAAAGCACTGGTAAATACAGAAAGAAAGGATATTTTAACGCTGCTTTGGTTTTTTCCTCCCTACCTAGTTTTGAATTTTCACCTCAAGCAGTGCTCTGGTATTTGCATGTAGCATCAGGCATCAGCAATTAACCTGAATGAAAACACCTTCCCTCTGGTAGCAGAGAAGACAGGAATCACTTCATGTCAATGGAACCAAACATTTGGAGAACAGCTTTTAATCAAGATCAATACCTATAATGAGAAAAAGGCTTAAAAACTAGCAAAGCAATAATGCACATATTAGCTTTTTGATTGAACGTGTTGATAACCTCAGAAAAAACAAGTACACCAGTCAACCTGTAACAAACATAATGGGACTGACACCCTCACAGGGGGGTTGATTCAATCAGTCCCAAATCTTCATAAAGCAGAAACCAAAATACTTGTGTACCCCCACCTACATCATTACTCTTTTATCCCACGCATTTCAGCAGAGGCTTAGTCTCAAACACACTGCTAAAAATTTTTCATCCTCCTATTCTAAGGTATAATTGACTTCTCTAACAATATACTGTTAAGCTAGCCACTTATTTTTGCAGGCAAGAGGACAACAACTATGTTTTCATTTTTAATGTATAATTCCAGCCCAATAATCCTACTGGGAAGATTTTTAATAAGACAGGAAATTTCAGAGGAAGAGAAAGCAGTAGCATGAATGGCCTATCCCTATTCCTACTGCAGTACTTGTTTTCAGTATCTGAGGTAGAAGACATTTAATGCCCTTTAAGTTTTGTAACTTATTTTACAATTTCCTACTAGGGAGTATCAAGGAATGTAGCTATGTTGGGATATGGTGCTAATTAACAGGGCTACTTAAACAGCCAAAGTTGGTCCTCAACTCGGTTCTATCCCAAAACACAATTCAGGTCTTAAAACCATGATGTCTCTTCACTTTTGAGGAAGACCCCAATTTTTCCCCTTGATTTCTTGGTCACATAAAATTTCTACAGTTTGAAATCTCTCTTGGCTCAAACTGGGGGGAAAAGAAACTGCACAATTTTACATGGCTAATCTATCCTTTTGAGTTTTATACCATGAAAACATGCAAAAGGAAACAAGGTGTTCCAACAATCTGTGGCCAAAAATTTTCCATGAAATAAGTAATTTCCCAGGAAACGTTTTGATTTTCTGAAGGGAAAACATTCAGCTGGAAAATATGCAACTAGCTCTATTAAATACCATGAAAATCATTACAGTTTTATTAATTTCTGTCTGTGGCAGTTTGCTAATCAGCACCAAAGACACATACTCTGGGTGACTCAGCACTGACAATGAATCACAACAGTATGACATCAGACATCCACATAGTGACTGAGAGATTTAAGATGGGGCATAGATCACAACTGGGGGAGTAGATTGCAGTCCAAGCTCCCCTTTCTTCTCAGTAGGCATTCTTGTATGCTTCAACTCCTCCCCTCCCTCCCATATATTACTTGTCTCATAGACAGCATGGAGTTGTACCAATACTTCCATTTCTGTGTTTAAACTGGACTTTCCCCTCCATGCACACACACACACTACATTTGAGTGGTTGCTTCTTAGAGCTGAACTATAATTCTCTTGGTATGTTTGTCATGTGAAGAACTCAGGTTAATGTTCAGATGCGCAAAAGGCATGTACAGGGAAGCCTTACACACCAATACAGCCATTATCTAGCTCAAAACGAATTTGTTTGCAATCAAGCAAGCAGTTTTCAAGGAGTAAATGTTTCACCCTGAGGAACAACCCTGTAATAAAACTCATTTTCACCAATTTCACAAGACCTTTGGAAATTTAGTTAAGTTTAAGGACACAATGAGGACAAAGAAATTCATCTAGGAAGAACAGCTCTGTTGAGCTCTCTGCAGGCAGAAGATGTCCCAACAGCTCCCACATCCTCAAAACCCTCAAGAGAGGTAGCAGTAGCAGCTCTACATATTCAGATTTCATGGGGAGCAGGCGTTAGAGGGATCTGACTCAGACTGTTCAGTGCCAGAACAAAGATGTGAAAGACTGTCCTCAGCACCATGCTACAGTTCAGCACTGCTCAATTCAGTATCTGCATAATGATCAAGGGGCTTAAGCTGGGTTTTGACACCAAAAGGCCCCCTTCCTGCCATCTAAGGAACCTTATTAGAAGTTGTATAATATACTTAATTTAATATGGAATTCAACTGGTTAGCGGTATAACAATACTACTGTTGGTCTCAAGAAATACTTATCAAAGGTAAAAAATATCTAATATTCTCTGTCTCTTTAGAAGAAGTGGGGGAGTTCTGCTTACAGCCAGAGGTCTAAACGGTTCATCAAGTTTATTACTTTAAACTGTATAACAGCAGTTATATAACAGCTTTAATTTTTCATCTCAAGATCTATAGGAATTTCACTGAAATGGGCAAAGAAATGGCACAAGTTCAAAAATAGAGATGAAGTTGGGTTCTGTTGACTTCTCAGTATTTATTGCATGAAGACGTAAATATTGACAAAGATTAAGACAGATTAGAAAAAGTTAGCAAGTCAATATGTGCCTTGAAGGAAGAGAACATTCGATATTTATTAAAGTCGGGGTAAATTATCCAGAGAAGATTTTCCTTTGCTTTTTGTGCGGGAAAGAGTGTGCTGGCTTACAAAGGACCATTCGTTGCTATCTAGCAGCTCATTTACCTTTAACCAGTGTTTTTCTATGCTTTGAAAAAACCCAAATATTCTCCCTCTGGATGCTTACAGAACATTAGCTCCTTCTTGCCTCTCAGCCAAACAGCATGTGTTTCTGTGTCTGTATTTTTACTGGCGCTGTTGCTATCACAAATACCGAGGAATTTCTCTTAGTATTTAAGCACATATTAAGGCCCATCCGTAACTGACAAAGCATTTTGGCCCACATATACATGCAAGAATAATGTTTTCATTCTTTGCTGAAAGAGGGTTTATTATTTATCATTCTAACCTGGGAGATAAGTCAATAATGAAAATTATGGTATTGTGGAAAAAAACATATGTCTCTCCAATTCCTTCAGTCAAGGTTTTCCAAGTACTAGATTCAGCTTCAGGCCTAAGTTTCTTAGCAATATCAAGTCTTCAGTTTAAAACCTTTTTTTTCATAGTTTTATGAAGTTAGAACATTGCAAATTACCAGTAATAACCAAAACCAGACCCAAAAATATGGGTTTCACAGAAGTTTTTCATTTGGTTTCCAGTTTTAACACCACGCTGCACACATGAATAAAAACTGGAAAGCAGAATTTATGAACATTTGCATATTTCAAGACAGTTTCTTTCTCTACTGTTTTAGTGATTTTCACATGTGTTTAAGGTGACTAAAAAGAAGGTGGCTAGTTATATAGTGGATACTCAAAGATTTCAAGATGTTTTGTCATCAGGGTACTGCTACATGAAGCAAATGAGTCTGATTAACAGAGATAAGGTCAGATGAGTATGTATGAAACCTAAGTCATACTTAAAATTTATGTGCCTGGTGTTCAAATGGAAATCAAAGGAAGACAACACCAATGTTTGACCTACCTTTGGTTTCTGCTCAACATTGTCTATAGATTTTGGCCAAGAATATCATTCATTATGAGGTGAGAGCAGCAGGTCCTAGAAAGGATTCTTGAGCTATTCCTGAAGAACATTCCAGTAATAATAAACTGCTTTAAAATGGAAATATGAGTTTCTAATAAAAAGGATATAGCCTCAAGTTTCAACAGCTTATTATTTTAAGCCAAGATCAGTAAGTATCTATTTAAAAATAATATAAGCAAAATGTAACAACAAAGTCTTTCTCCAAATAGAAGTTTAACTGCAAAAAAGTTTAAGGTTCTTTTAATCATTATTTTTGTATTATCTCCAGAATAGGTGCCACACAAGCGTACAGAATTCCAGTATGCATGGGTGAGGTACAAACTTCCTTTTCTGCCAAATATTGTTTTGGGCAGAAGAGACACCTCTGTTGTCCCAGAATGGAATGGCTGACTTCTTGTGTCAGTGTTGGGTTTTTTGTTTTGTGTTATGATAACAGATTGTTAACCTGTTCTTTAGCTTCTAGCCAGGTGTCTGCTTTTCCCTGGCTCTTCTCTTCGACTGACTGGTTTGGCCTATGTTTCCCAGTGACAGAGAACTGAAGAGAGGCGGTGCCCTCATCAAGCATCTGCTATATGTAGATGGAATGATATGACACCCAGAAGATGCAAAAAAGCTAGTAAACACTGTAAAATACAGTTCCCTGTAAATATGTAATTGTATACAACCCTAAGTTTTTTATTCCTTTAGGAATAATGTTTGAGCAGATACTGATATGTATACCAAAAAACCCCAAAATACCACACTTCTCAGCCACACAATATATCATCTTCAGTTCCCTTCCCTAAGGTGTAAGGCCCAAGGAGGACTTCTACAAGAGCATCTGAAGTTTGCACTTCAGAAGTGATTTAACTACAGGTCAGCAGAACCCTGTGTTCGAGCTATATAACAAATTATCACAAACTGTGCCTGTATCTTCAATAATATATTCTCAAAGTATCTTATAGTAACAATGTACTATATATGGTCCTATACCTGTGATGGTTACCTAAACAATTTCAATCCGCTCTTGAGTTTCTTTGAAACTGTGTTCATCCTGTGAAGTAACATAGCTCCTTTACTGGTAAGTATATGGAAGAACAGTCACTTATCATTAAAAAAGTTTTTACTACAGTTCAAAATCCTAATTATATTCTTGAAGTTACCCACAAAATACTGCTCAAGAACAAGATGAAGAGCTCACAAGGAAGCATCCTAGATGAAAATTTCAGCGTATGTTCCAAAAGCAGCAAATGAAGCAAGTGCTGCCTGAAGAGGCTTTTCTTCAGAAACATGTATTCAGACTGCTCAATGAATTTGCTCTTACAGTGGTCACATCACATTTGAAGTTGTTAAAACAGCTCTACAAAGCCATCATCCATGTTGAAACAAAACAAGAGCTCACTGAAGTTGCAGAAATTCAGCTAATTAAGAGTGGGTATAAATCTTACAAGCTCTGCTGGAATCAGCAGAGGTCTATCTGTAATAACCCACTTTGTCCATCATCCCAGCAGTGATCTGCACTTCTTTCTTCTTTTATAGACATCACTGACCTATCCACACCACCCCAACATGCTGCATACTCCATTTTATCCTCCATGCAACAACAGTCTTCCCTGATTGTACAGCCCTGCTTTGGCAGTCTTCCTACCTACCTCAGGCAACACAACTGCCAGTTCCCAGTTTCTCTGGTCTCAGTTCAACCCCAAACCACAGGCCAAGCTGTAAGGCCTGAGCTGCTTCCAGTATGTTTCCTTCTCCTTGTTGCTCTCTGCCTGAGTCCTGCATATTGAAGAGGCAGCTAACAGTTAGCCATCAGCAATCAGCTGTGCACCACCTGTTCCTCTAATCTCCCAACCATCTTCCTTGGATTAAGAAGAAATTTGATACACCCATAACCAAACCAGGGATGGGAAGGCTGCTGGAGACATCACACAGGCATAAAACAGACCACCACAGTTCATGCACGCAGGCACCCAGGCCTAATAAAACTGTCAGGTTTCCCCTTCAGATAACTATCCACTCCATGCAGAGACTCCCTGAAACTTCAAGCAATATGTGCAGAATGAGCTGGAACTTCAGCATCCCAGGAGGCTAAAGATTTGTCATTGAGTTCACAGTCCACTAAAATAGGATACAGCCATCTTCAGCAACAGGGTTTAATTCTGCTAAGTAATTATTTTACCTGTGGTCTAGGGTGTTAATTCTGATGGAGTCTTATAAAACAAAGTCATTAAGGATGCCTTAGAGGTGAATGTCTACAAAGTGAATGGCAGCTATTTATCCATCAGTATCTAATTGTTGCAGTCTATATGCCAGTGTATTTTTTGCCCTGTCTTTTCCTTCTGTCAGGTTTCCCTCTTTTCCTCAGTCAAAGATTTACTTTTCCCAATAATTAAATTAAATTAGATAAATTTGAGCCTAGCTGAAACTAATTTTGTATAATACCCCAAACCATTTGCATAAGGCTTCTAAAAATCTCCAAGCTATTTCTCTAGGCAGTGGGGTAGCTAATTATCTACCTCTCCAAGCAGCCTTCAAGGCATCACAGATCATATGTTTAGAAGACGGAACAATTTCATTCCTTTGCAAAAAAAAGTGTCCATTACAGTCCTAATGTATCATGAAAATTCCATATTTCCACAGAGATTAAATAATTCACCCTCCATGGAATATATTTGATCACATAATAACAGGCAGACATGATCATTATGCCCTGAATATCATCATTTAGGAGATCAATTCCTGAACTTTTGGGATATGCAAATCCAATTGATTCTTGAACTGTGGAGCTCTCAAAATGAACTGAGACTTTTGTTAGTATACAAATAGTCACCATCCCTTTAGGCTGGGCTGGGCCAATTTAGCTAGCATCTTCTCATACATAGAACGGATTCCATCTCAACCCAGTAAGATACCCGTTTCCACAACCAGTTGCTTTACAAAAGCTAAACTACATTACAGAAGTATTCTAATTATGACCATTATTCAGGAAGAATAAAGGATTATAAACCAATGAGTTAAATATGAGATTGTTATTCACAGGTAGTGTGTCTCTGAGCATTGTTAGAATAGAGTTAGCTATTCAACAAAAAATCAATCCCTCAGCCATAGCCCCTCGCCAACACAGTGAACATCTGACTGGGCCTGACTCACAACTGATTGTTCCAGACTGTGGATGGGCTGAGCTCCCATCTGACTATATATATAAGCAACCTGGTAGAGCTTACCAAGATCCAAAACATACAGATCTCTCATGACTCTGCCACAGTGGTGAATTTCAACTTCACAACAATGGAATTAAAGTGGTGTGTTGCTAAAGCAAGACAAACAAATAACAGAAGTCCTGTACACAGATTTTTTTCTTCCAAGCATCCAAATATAAAGCTATTCATGCCCCAGTCTAAGACTACAGTTCTTATTTTACTTGGAAATTAAGTTTTCTTTAATTTTGTTCCTGGAATCTACATTCAAGCAAAACTCCTTTTAAAATTAGTATGTTCTCAGAATAATCAAAGAACTCTCATGCCACAGGTGGCCAAGGGTTCCCTGCACTGGTGGAGGGGGCAGGGGAGGGGGCGACAACTTGGCATCTAATGTAAAGGAGGCTGTTACATTTTAGAACACACCAGCTGATCAGGATTAACCCTAATGCACCTGCTAACATGTTTTAAAGCAATGCCCATCTTGAAGAGAAGGAGCACATTCACCCCCAATATTAACAGAAGGGAAAATTCACACAGTAATTTTCATCAATGTTTTATCCTTCCCTTCAGTGCTGAAGACATCCCAAGACAAAGAGCTCAGCAGAAACCTATTCATAACATGAGTACATGAGGGATTCACATCATGAAGTCACAGTGCCGATTTCTTTCCCAGCTTATCTTTAGGAAGAGCTTAAACCATAAACTATTCACCAAGGAACATCTACCACATTACATTTACAACCAGAACAAAAACATTTTTAGTTCCCTGGAGGGCTCAGTTATAACACCTCAATTAAGTTACAATCCCAGTCTCATGTCCCCTCTGTCTAAATGACTTACCGGGGCTGGCAGAAGTCAACAACTAACTCTCTGGTACTATACTGAGTCTCTTCCCTTGGTATTCCATTAACCATGGCATTTGAAGTACAAATCTTAAGAATAATGACTTCGGAAGACCCAGACATAGTCTATTGCATTGGGAAAGAACAGTATAAATTATTTTTCTGAAGTTTTGAAACTCTCAAATGCCTTTGCACCCAAGTGCACCAAACCCTTTTCACCCTTGAGTGCACACACCAAGAAAGGAGTAACATGTTTTGGAATACACCTCATCCACTTTATGGCTAGAAACTAAAAGCTATTATTTCATACACAGAAAGAGACAAAGTTCTTGCTGTGGTTTTAAAGCAAATCTTTATTTTTAGAGGATGGAGAAGTATCTCCTCCTGACACTTGAATATTACAGTTTAGGCTTCAGCTCTCTTTAACTGCCTGTCTTACAACACTTTCCCTTCTGTCACCTGCAGACCCACTGAGGCCATGGGTAATCTGTAATACCAGGGAAGAGACTCCCCTTCCCAATCCTGCATTTTCATGGAGCTAAAGAACAACTACACAGCCAGCAACAGCTCCAATAACACTGATCAACTAAACCACATTATCAAGGTGCTGATAGGGAGAGGATAGGATGCATTTAGGATGCAGAGTGTGAACAGAAAGATGAGTCAGAGCATTAGCCTGGAACCTGGGAGACCTGTTCTGCCAAGGACTTCCCAGTCAGCCCTGAGTAAATCACAGCGTTTCCCTGAAACAAGGTTCCCCAGCTGTCAGTTCCCCTAGTATCAATGGAAATAACCGTTGTTCTTTCCCATAGAGAGCTGATAGTACAGATTATGTGATACTGAAATTTAGTGGTCATAAGAGTTGCAATAAGTATTTCCAAATCAAATCATGGATTAGTATTTTACCCCAGAATGCTACAAGTATTGTAAAATAAAAACCCTTGTTCAAACTCACTGATCCCAATTGAAAAAAAATACCTACTGGAGGAGGCTTTGGAAAAAACACAATATTAATTAAATCATATATGCACATCTAGATTTCTTTGAACTACTTTGATCTGGAAAGTAGGTTGTATGGCTCTTATTGTCAAGCTTTTTAATGAGGACTCTAATAGTTCACAAAAATAACAGAAACTACAAATACAAAAAAATACTTGTAACTCTTAGTACATTTAGTACTAATACACTCCAATTTTTATATAAGATACTGATTTAAATGAACTTTAAAACAATGAAATACTTATTAGTCTGTCCAGGAATTTTCTAGAATGAAAATAACTCAAATGTCATAAATAAACATTGAATTGGGAGGCACATCATCACTTCAGCAGAGTCCATACACAAAGAAAATTAAGTGAAAAGATAAGACATGAAGAAAATGATAGTAATATTATGCACCTGTGTCTTTATGGGTATAATGAAAACAATAGGCTGAAATACCAATTTGACTGACAGAAGAAAATTAGAATATGAGAGTGATCATAAAAGATACATCTTACATCAGGAAATGAGGAAACATTTAGAATATCAGATTTCAGGTAGTAAGTTGCCAAGTAGAAAGCTTATTTAGAAACAGCAGAATAAAGGTAGTAATTAAAATAACATTTGAAAGCGTATTTTCTGAACTATTGTAACAAAAAACCCACATAATTTACTTGCACTGAATATATTTTGCAATGCAGATGTCAGATTCGTGCCACACTGAATTTATTCACCATCCTTTTTTTTAACCTAGACTTATACATTTTCCATGAAGATAAGTTATTTAAATACCACCCCAAGATGTAAAGTTGGCTCTGTGACTGCAAAGATATTTTTTTTAAGAGTGTGAAATAATTCATTAACATATTCATGAGGAAGTAGAATAACTGCAGACTTCAGGTGAAACACTAGCACAAGTATCACCAGAGCTAAACTGCAACAAAAGGTTGCAATCCTGAGACTTCTACCAAAAGAGACAAGTGTTCATATAAGCCCCCAGGAGCTTTACAACAAAGAAATCTGGTTTTAATAAGGACACCGGCCCAAAGATGCTACCATAAGGGCAAAGAACTGAGGAAGAAACGAGAAAAAAAGCAAGGGGGGAGTTTCCAGTCAGGGAGTAATGTTCTGACAAATGAGAGGAAAAAGTTGGTTTGCAAACTGCATAGAAACTTCTTGATTTGCAGCCATTTCCTCCGATCCTACCTTTAAAAATAGACTATGAAATTCATGCACCACAGATCTCTGTGACCAAGCACTGTAGATCCTAGCTGGAAAGGCAGTGTCGGCTGTACAGCATTTTCCACAGTGGAGACACAGCATCCAGCTTAATAGCGTGGGGAAGAACAGTGGGAGCAATCATTACATTAAGACCTGTCTGATCTATCCCTATTCCTTTACCTGTTTTTTCCCCACACGTAGAAAACAATCATCGCAGCTGCAGTATGTCAGTCTTGTTACTGTCTAATGTCCTGGGCCCTGAGCAGGAAAATTTTGGAGTATTGCAATTTTGTTGGTTTGGAGCAGAGAATAGGATTAAGTGATTATTCTCTTTACTTTCAAATACTTCGTCTCCTTCAACTTTGGTGTTATTGTTAACAACTCTCTCTATTCATGACTGTACATGTGCCTTGTCTTTAATGGAGTCTTGTTGGCTTGTATGTAGTTTCTTATCTTCTATTAAAAAGATGTAAAAACAAATTAGTCTATTGGTTGAACTGCAATAGTACCAACTTTATAACAGTAATACAGAACAATTAATACAGAACAATTAATACAGAACAATTCCACTGCAATTAAATGAGAAATATTTTAAAAATAAACTGATTGCAGTTTTCCAGGGAGCAACTATTTAAGAGGTCCTTCCATCACCATCCTCAGCACTGTTTTGATTCAAAGCAACTGCATTTCCCGATCAGTCAGTTTTGGTTTGGTTTGTTTTTTCTTTAACTATCTCAAAACCACATATGTGCCCTGAATAAAGCAGCAGCTCAGCACACACCTCATGCCTCTTCCCCTCCCACGTGATATTCACTATCTTGTATTCTGTCCATCTCAACATGGTGTAACTGAAGACAGACAAATCAATCCAAGGCAATATCCTCCACATCACGAAGGTCAGACTTGCTTCCAATTCCTACAGATGAATTTGCACATCATCTGACATTTACCTGTGTTTGTTCTCGTTGGTCCTTGTCTCCCTCCAGTGGCGGGAGGATCAGACACTTCAAACAAGGTGCTCAGCCACCCTCTCACTAAACTATACAGCTGAACCTTCTTCAACCTTTTTGTTCCCCCAATGAATGAGGAATCTCAGGAATACTCGTTATTTTTCCTCCAAGCGTGTAACTTCATGTGATTTTAATACTAATTCCTTTCCATCTCCAATTCATCATTATTCAAGGTCAGTCCTGTAGGATGGTCTCCTCTTATGTAGTTCCAACTTCAAGCCATTAGCAAATTTCATTAGCACATTCTTGGTTTTATCCTACTTTTTGGTAATTAGTGAAAATAATAAATAAGATCAATGTCAAAAACAGTCCCCAAGGAACTCCACTAATAACTTCCCTCCAGCCTTACAGCTCCTTTCAACACAGTTTCTTGTTATCTCCTTCAGTCACTCACAACAAAGCATTTGTAACCACCATCTCCTCCAGCTTCGATAGTCCTTTCCCCACGTAGCACCATATGGAGTGCTCTGCTGAGCCTGGGCAGGCTCAGTCTTTCCTTTGCTCACAAGACGAGTGACATGGCTATGAAAAAGACAAAGGGCACATCCCAAGAGGTGTTGCCAGAGAGAAAATTAAAAAGCCATCATACCTCTTTCTGGTGGGACCTTAGCTGGAAGGTTATGTACAGATTTCCATATAACCAAAAAATCCCTGAAGGAGAACAATTAAAAAGCCACTCCCTGTCCTTATCTCAACCCTTGAGCCTTTCATTATATTTTCTCTCCCCTGTCCAGCTGAGGAGAGGGAGTGATAGAGCAGCTTTAATGGGAACCTGGCATCCAGCCATGGTCAACCCACCACAGTATCTCAACAGTAAATGCCAGAGCTTGGGGAGGTAGAAAACTGTTTAAGCAAAAGAACAATTATAAGAAATGCCCATGGATACATTCTATCTGGAATTCAAAAAAAGCTTCAGATGATGAGAGGAATAGCATTTGTTAATAGACTTGTAGATAGAAGGAGGGATTCTAGAAACATTTAATTTTAAACAATCTCATTTATGAGATGCACAACATAGTTGTTGGCACTATCTGAAAGCAGTAAACTCACTAACCCAGTAGGTTCCTTCCATTACCTTCATTTTTTTCTTTCCAAAGATCCTCAGTGCTGACTTTATTGTCTCCAGTGCAAGTCAGAAGAATGAGACACACCTCTATCCTCAGCATTTTTCCAAACCATCACTCTCAAAGTCATGCCCTAAAGGGTAATATGCAACTTGGTCCCCATTCAAGCCAACAAGAATTGAAGATCCCAGACATTTTACCTGCATAAACATTCCTAGATAATTGCTGCCTTTAGCTCTTCACTTACATCTCTCTCTGTAGAGCTTCTCAGAACAGCTGAAGTCCCTCCTTGTCCAACCATGACATGCTCAGAATTTACTTACAATAGGCTTAAAAATGTACTAAAGCTCAGGTTGATCATGAGTTCAAATTGGTGCTGGGATAGAGTGCTACAACTACTTTATTAATTTTATTATCTCTGTCTGCACACAATTCTCAATAGGCATTTTAGCCCACAGGGGATGGGAAGACATAGTGGTTTGGTATTTTACTGCAGATAGGGCAATGAAGAAGGGGGAGAGAAGAGAGGGAGGAGGCTGAAGTGGGGTGTGAGGGGATATTTTGGGAGGTCAAAGTCTGTTATATTGTCATTTGCATGAAACAATATTTTATTTAAAGCTAAAAGATCTCATAACTGCTGTGAAGAATCAACTGTTTTAAAATCAATATTACCTCTGACATTTATGAGCACGCTTGGCAGGTGGAGTACTCAGTTTTGGAGTTTTTTGTTTGGTTTTTGTTTTTTTTAAATTTTGAGATGACTCTATGATATATCTCCTTAATTCCCCCCACCTCACCCAGACCTTATTCTATTTAATAGGCTACAGTATCAATTTAATCACTCAAAAATATTATAAAATTATTTACTTAACCCCACTATAAATACTCTATTGTCATTGTTCTACTGACCTTTACTCCTCTGTTCTTTTTCCAACAATGACATATAAAAAAGGAGAAAGGATGAGGTATAGTCTGTGTCAGTATGCCCAGCTGTGGCTGCCTTCTGCACACCAGTATCTGTACTAACATGCAGGTATCATCACAACAAATTTGGTCAGCCCTAGAATGGCAGCATGCAGCACTTCAACAAGGATATTCCTACACACACTTCAGAAGCCCCCTCTGCTTGAATCAAAGTGAAATAACAAACAGACCTGGGAACAAAACAGGCTCTCCATCCTGCATATAAAAAGAAAACTGCATTGCTCAGGATTCATATGAAATCAAGTATATTAAAAAAAAAATAGGTTTGTGTTAACACAAACAAACGATGAAGGAAAACAACAGCCCACTCGTCCTTTCAGAACGGATGACTTGACCTGCTCACTGGTTAGCACACTCACTCAGAATGTGGGCCAGCCACGCTGAAATCCTTGCTTTACCTGACTGAGCAGAAGCTCAGTGTTCAACGAAGCATCCTAACTATCTGGCAACAGGTGGCTAGGGAACAACTCAGGGAATATTTAATTCTTCACATGAAGCGTAAAGCAGACCCACAACTGAGCAGCCAAGAAGAGCACCCGTCTCACTTGTGGGTGATAACAGTTCAAATTGGTGGCCTAGCTAAGGCTTAGAAGAGTGTGATAAATGACTGAGCTGTTGATTACTCTGCCTCTTCCTCATTGTCACTTTGGCTGAAAAAAAAATTCCTGGCAAGAGTCTCATTAGAATACCTCTAAAGGTACCATTTTCCAATGGAAGTTACAATTCACATGACTGTTATGACCAAATCCATTCATCTATACAGGAAAAAACAGCTACAATGGTAAAGTAAAATTGCCATTTAAATCTTAACAACAGACTATTGTTTTAATAGTAGTAAGTGCCTAAAACCATCTTGGAGACTGCAGAAATGAGTTGGAGCATGCGAACATTATTCACAACACCTTTTAATCTGCATATGACTAAAGATGAAACAGTTTTGCTTTAAATTGGAAGCCCAGCCTTGAACTTGATAGCATTACTCTAATAAATTTATCACAAACCACAGGAGAAAGTCCATCAGCAGCTAATTCACAGACGCACAGACCTAAAATAAAGTAGCATTTGATAGGTCAGCTTTATGCAAGAAACCCCTTGAGATTAACAGCACTTGTCAGAAAGTGAGACATGAAGAGTTCTGGAGTTACCTCTCAAGTAACATAGGCTTTCCAACATTACCTAATTTTTCCTCAAGAAGCAAAATGAAAGCATCTAGGCACTATATATATATATATATATATATTTATATTTGCCATGGTATCAGCGAATACTTTCATAGGTAAACACTGGCAGGTGGGTTACTGTGCAAGAGTAGTTCCCTGCCTTAGAAGCACCAAAGCAACACAACACCGGGGAAGTCTGGGGGTATGGCAGGTCACACGCCACAAAATTTATTTGCTCAAAGACAGTGAGTGTAAGCTGTTTGATATGAGCAAGCAAAAGCTCCTAGTAAAGAAAGATTTATTTGCTTTCTCCTTGCAAGTGGAGAATATCTGACCACAAAACAACCAGTTACCTCCCCGATAGCCAAATCAGGAGATTATCTAGAGAGATGGAGCTAGACAAATTTGAATACTTGTGTTTTCTTTAAATACGCAAGATGACTAGCCAGGGGACTCCACTACACAGGAGGAACCAAGTCAGTTTAACAACTTAATCTATATTTGCATTAACACTTGTAAAATAATTCCTTTCCTGTATTAAAAGGCTGCGTGAATTGTCAAGGATCACTATACAAAGCCTTGACGTTTGTTAATAAGGATGCTTGTGAAAGAATTAAGTACGTTACTGCTGTGCAGGAGCCATGTAGTTCAACTACTTTTGCCCTCAATTTATGGCATGCTTTTCCAGAAGAGTAACAGTTATTCCCCCATCTTTCTAGCACAGTTAATCAACCTTCCAAAAAAATCTGAAATAATACGACTACTTACCCTGTTTTTTCCTCTCTGGAAAGACACGATTGACTGGGAAGGGACACAGAACAGAAATGCAACTGAAATGTCAGGTTCTAATTTCTTACAAAATATTATTAAAAATGTTATTTTAGTCTACGCATTTGTCACTCACTGCAACACGCTCATGAGCAAAACTTACAAAACAGAGCATAAGAAAAATCTTGCAACAATTTTTGAGAGAAATGGACTGATGAATTTCTATTTGTCTCCTCTCCACAAATTTCATTGGTGTTGGTGTCATGGAATAAAAGTAAAGAAATTCCTTGATGAAAAAAACTTTCTGCTTGGGAGCAGGCTAGATGCTAAAGCAGATCTTGACTCAGTTCAAGGTCATTTCTCTTTCCACTCGTACACTTTCTGATGCGTCATGCAGGAAGTCTTTTTGGTACTGGGGCAGCAATGCAAAAAGCAAAGGCTTGTTAGGTCCCAAGTGCCACTGTTTCAGATTCCCAGAGCTTATAAAATAAAGATAATTAAATACATGAATCTCCCAAGAGTATTGTGAATATTAATTAGCCAACAAATTTAGAGCACTTTGAGAAAAGTACTCTTTGTCAGTATTTACTGCTATCTTTACCCATACTGAAAAAAACCCCAAAAGATTATTTTTTTAGATTTATAAGAGATGATGTTGGAATCCAAAGTAGTAAGCCTTTCTGCTAATGCAACTTTTTAGAATTATTTCAAGAAACCAGAACTGTAGACTGTTAGTGCAGCCATTAAAGAAGATGGCAACTCTTGAGCTCAAAAATTAAGTACAAGAGCTGTTAAAAATAGTGAGAGAAGTCAAATTAAGTCTGGAATAATAATTGGCAGAAAAGTGAATTTATCAGTTTTCTAACCAGGATAGAACACATGATTCAACAGAAACATAATTCAGCGTATTCAATTCTGAAGTGAACAAATTAAGCTATAATAAATACTGTTCACTGACTTAAGATCATTCTGTGTGCATGGAATGGCTATGAGCAGATCAGTTCCTTCAATTATTTCACTAAAACACAGAGTAACAGAACTGTAAAGGTAGGAAGGGACCTCTGGAGATCATCCAGTCCAACCCTTCTGGCTTGGAAGGGTCAATGAAAGCAGGCTGCTCAGGGCCATGTCTGGATTTTGAGTAACTCCAAGGATGGAGATGTCACAGACTCCCTTCTCCGAGTAATCTGTATATCAGCCACTCCATCCAGCCTCTATATTCTTTTCCTTGATGTCTTTAGAAATGGCTTCTAGGAGAATTTGCTCCATCTCTTTCCCACGGTTCAAGGTGAGGGTGGCTGGCCTGTAGTTTGCTGGATCCTCCTGCTCACCCTTCATGAAGGTGGGAGTCCACAGGAACTTCATCTTAAACTCCGTGACCTTTCAAAGGCAACAAAGAGTAGCCTCATAATGATATGGGTCATGGGTACATTTCGTATCAGGTCCCATCTGCTTGTGTATGTCCAGTTTAAGTGTTCCCTAACCTGATCCTCCCTCCATCCAGGGTATGTCTTCCTTGCTCCAGGCTTTCCAACGAGTCTCAGGGGGCTGGGACTCCTGACGGCAGATCTTTCCAGTAAAGACCAAGGCAAAGAAGGCATCAAGTACCTTGGCCTTTTCCATATTCTTTGTCATGAGGACACCCCATTCAATACCAGGTTCACATTTTCCCTAGTTTTCCTTTTGCTTCTGATATACCTGTAGAAGCCTTTCTCATTCCCTCTCACCTCACTTGTCAGGTTCAACTCCATGCAGGCTTTGGCTTTCTTGATCTCATTTCTGCACACTCAGTATTTTTGTATTCCTCCTGGGTGAACTGGTTACATGTATTGTTTATATCCAAGTTCTGTCAGGAGCATCTTGTTCATCCACACAAATTCCTGCCACCCTTGCTTGTTTTCCTGAAAATCAGAACGGACCATTCCTGGAGCAGGTCATTCTTGAAAATCATTTAGGTCTCCTGGATCCCTCTTCTCTCCAGGACTGTATGCCATGGGATACTTTGAAGCAGGTCCCTGGACCGGTCTAAGAGAGCTCTCCTGAATCCCAAGATTGTGATCCCACTATTTGCCTTGATCCTTCCTCTCAGGATTCTGTAGTCCACCATCTCAAGGTCATTGCAGCCAAGGCCACTCCTGACCTTCACATTCCAGACCAGTTCTTCCTTTCTTGTAAGTAACAGGTCCTGTAGAGTATCTTCTTTCTTTGGTTCCTCAATCACCTGTGTCAGGAAGTTATTATCAATGCACTCCAGAAAGAATCCTCCTGGATTGCCTATGCCTGGCTGTGTTGCCGCTTCAGCAGAGATAGGGGTGTTTAAAGTCCCCCATGAGGACCATAGCCCATGAACATGAGGCTTCTTACAGATGTTTGAAGGCCTTGTCCACATCTTCTCCCTAATGAGGCAGTTCGCAGCAAACACCCACCATATCATCCACATTGGTCTGCCTGCTAATTCTGACCCATAAGCACTCCGCTAGCTCATCATCCGTACCAAGACAGAGCTCTGTGTATTCCTGCTACCTTCTTACATAAAGGGCAACTCCCCTCCTCACTGTCCTGGCTAGTCCTTCCTAAAGAGCCTGTATCCATCCACAGCAACGCATCAGTTGTGTGAGCTATCCGACCATGTCTCTCATGCTGCTGAGACTGTAGCCCTAGAAGCACAGATGGACAGTTTCCCATGCTGCAAGTATGAGTGTGCCTGCTTTAGGGAGGTACCCAGTTGTGCTGATTTCCCAGTAAAGTTATGAAAGTTTTCTCCACTGTGCCGTCTTCCCACCACTTCCTTATTTGTGTACACACACTTGGAATGGGCCCACGGCATCCTTATTTTGTTGATTATAAAGTCCCTTTCGTCCTCATTTGTTTGTGGGTTGACATCTCCCTTTCCTGTAATTCCTAGTTTAAAGCTCTCCTTACTAGGTCACAAAGCCTGTTGGCAAACATGGGTTTGTCCTGCTTGGTCAGGTTTCTCTTTATAGCAGTCCTTGGTCTTCACAGAGGGTCCCTGTGGTTGAGAAAGTACATCATACTTAAAGCACTTCCTATGAAAGAAGTGTCCCTCTGCTTTTGGCCATTTCACAACATATACACATTTCTGGCAGAAATAAATGTCAGTGCCCCCCATAAAGGGAGGAAATTCTTGCAGAGATCCCCATCTCTGAAAATTTGTATTTGGAGCACTGTCTTCAAATTTTGACAATAGCACTGTTGTTATTGATTTAACTTCATTCTGATTCATTCTATCTCTAACACGACTCTCTTCTTTCCCAGAACCTGACCCTTGATTTGAGAAACCTGAAGTTTCAAATTTCGTGGTTAAATGGTTTCTTCAACATTTATGGCAAAGAAATTCAAGAAATCCAGGTACTTAAACAGCTGGGGAAAAAAAAAAAAAAAACTTATATATAAAATACAAGCAAAAGCTACAGGTTTTCTTTAATACACTCTGCTTTTGGAATACTCATCCTTCTTGCCCACAAAGTACCTCAGAATAGTCAGTCTGATGTAATATTTCCAAAACCATCTCAGAGATCTATAATTGTACTTCTTATTTTCAGAGATGAGTTATGCAGTCTCATTGATTTTCAATAAAATTTAGACTCTTAAATAATTCTCAAAAATGGGGCTATGATACTTTTGCAAGTCTTTTAGTGTTAGAAGGGGCCAAGGACTTGAGTCATTCAGCAGTCATAAGTCTAAAAATATTCTATTCGGATAATTTCACAAGAAAGTTTGGACCTTGAAATTAACAGGTCAAAGCTGGACAGTGACCAAACAACCAACCTATAATTACAATTTAACAGTTCCTTACTCCCACACACAAGAAAATTCTGTATTTCAGCGAATACCCATTTGACTCTCATCTTACTTCAGGACTCTTCCTCATTACATCTGTCCCTCAATGGTATTGCACCTGCACACCAAGATCCATTTTTGCAAATGGCAAACCAATTAATTTCTTCTTCTAGGATTGCCTTGCATAAATCATTAGATTTACACACACAGGAGTCATTAGAATTACACACATAATAAAAGGGATGGGGGGGAGGGAAATCCTTTAATAAGCAATTTCCCAGCCAAAGATATACTATCGGTTGAGTTGAACTGCCAATCCCAGTTTAGGGACACTATACCCTTAAGTTCAGCTGCTCAGCACTGAGTAAAACAGCATACAGCCTGAACCAGTAACTAATCTGCCACTACCAGCCATTCCTGTACAAACAGCCAGACCATTACATGCCTTTTAAAAGAAATCACTTGACAAAAATTTTGTGATTCACAACATTCAAGGCCTTACTAAGGTCCATAAATAGTACAAGTAATTTTTTAAAAAACTCTTCCTCTGTTGCAGCAAGAAAAATATGTCATTACAAACTTTAGTAATGTCAGCAACAGCATTGTGTGCTGAATAGGAGCCTGATTGGAGAATGTTCTAAGGAGAAAGCCAGGTTGATTTGGTCTTTCTATGCCAGGTTTTGGATTTTTTCAGCACAATATACACAGTGGGTATCTGACACAATGAAATCTCCAGTTTCAAGGAGTTCAATACATTTCAAGTTGTTTTTGTGTCAAAGGGCTGCATTTATACAAGCTGTGTTGGCTAGAAATTAGGAAGTCAGAATTTTATTTTGAGCCCACCGGAAATTTCTAAATGTATTTCTTTTTAATTGAATGACGCTTCATTGCAATGAGATAGTCACAAAACTTCATTGAAGTAGTATGCTTTTTTCCCCTGCATCTGCTTTACTATGCTCCTAGAAACAACATTTTAACCTGTGTATCTGTCTTAAGAACACTAATTGGGTAGTATTGTTTGTCTGGAAATTTTTATACCTAATATGGAGCCCTCTAGCTCCAACCAGCACTGATCTCTGTTACGCTAAGCACCATGCAAACCACTCAGCCCCCAAGCTACACAGTTTACATTTAGAGCCCACAATGATAACCATCAGTGGAAAAGGGACAGAGAAGCAAAACGATTTGGTTTGTTTAGATGATCCACCAGGGTCAGAACCAAAGCCAAAACTTCTTACTTCCTAGCCAACATCCCTTCTCCTAGACCAGAGGAAGCCCATTCCCAAGGACTACTTTTGCCTGCATTTCTTAGTTTAAGTGATAAAAAGAAAAATTACTAAGACTGGTTAGTGACAGGTTTCTTCTTCCCTCCCTCCTTTTTCTCCAAAAGGTACTTCACATATTGCCAGATTTATCTTGTGTGAAATTGCCACTGTAGCTCTGTCAGGTTATATGGGAGAGAAAAAACCTTGACAGTTGCAAAAACAAAGCTGTACAGTCCGTCCGTGCCCAAGATAAGACCAGGAAGAGATCTTTGCATAGGATTTCCTGAAAAGAACACGCACACTAGATCACACATGTGCAGTGAGTGCAGTACAATGCATTAGATGTAACAAATCCTGCAGATGCAAAATTCTTGTGATTTGCACATCTGGAAATCCACCACAGAATTGCATGACACTCAGATTCTATGATCCACCACTTCCAGTTTGAGAAAGATAGAATATCCAGAGATATGATAACCCTAAATAAGGTTATAGATCACAGTATTTCTCTCTGACAACTAGTCTTTAGTTTTATGGGATGAATTTGCTATGAAAAATTATATCCACATAGAACTCCATAGAGACTTCAATGTAGCGTAGAGGGATAGTGTAGATTAATAGTTTATTAATACAAACAATATACTTTGGGATTTTCATTGTTTATGGCCTTCTAAAAAGATGTTTCTCAAACAGCTTGTGTGTTAAAATAGCACAAATATTACACAAGGAACATATACTTTAAATTCTTACTTAATATTTAATTTCTGCTTAACAGTGCAAAAATGCTCAACATAATTAGGTAATAATTAGAAACTGTACCTTGCCTGAAGTGGCTTCAGGACAAGCTATCCATTTGTTCCACAAAACACTATCAGAACGTTGCTATGACCAAAGACCCAAAAGGCAAGAGCTGGTTAACTCTCACACTCAACTGTCTTGTAGAAAAATCATGTTTCACGATAATTAGTTTGTTTTTGGCGATCTTTGTCTCTGGAAATGTTTCCTAACAGCTGTGAAACTTTTTCTTCTTCCAAATGAAAGCTGAGTTTTCAAGGACATGAAAATGATGAAACACGGAAGCCCAGAGTAAAAAGCAAAATTTTGATTTTTCCATTTGCCCCAGGAATGAAAACAGGACATAGGTTTGCCCATAAAAAACCCTGTCTCAACTAATTTTTGAAGAGGTGGACTCTACTCGTTCATCCCCTCATTTTAGAACTTGAAATTCAAGCAGCTGGTTATTCTAATTGATTACTGAACTCTCTTAAAGAAAAAACTTCATCTTGGGCCCTGATGTGGTCTTTTACCTGCTCTCCTTCCCTCTTGCACAGAAAATGCTCTAGCACAGTTGGAGAATGGCATGTTTTCAACAGAAAACTCTCAACTTTCTAAGAAAGAAAATGTCCATCTGCTTCCTGGAAAAGTGTAAGCTTTTTTGTTGGGTTTTTTTTGTCACTACTGGAGAGATGACAAATCTATGTGAGAATGGATTAGGTCATTTTCTGGGTCATAGCACAAAGTTACCAATTTGTTGATTGGCTGCTGTGGGATCACTTCCCGTGTTCCTCAAGACATTCAAGATATCTCAGATGGACATTCAAATATTGACTTCAATAGATCAGCACTAAAATGTTTGTAAAAATCAGCAAATCTGGAGGAAAAATACCAAGAATATGCTGCTTTGAGTTTTGTTTTGGGTGTTTTCTGGGAGCTTTTTTTATTTGTTTGGGGGTTTTTATATTCCCCTCTAAGTATACACCTGAGAAGTTTGTATCAAGACAAAGAACAGAAGCCCAGGACAACTTAGGTTAAGACACCTTAGGTAAAAGTTTTTACTACAAAAGAATACCCAGGGGACCTTGGGGCTATGAAAGCCTTGAACAGCAAACGTACATAACTACTGACACAAAACACAGTTAGATGAATGTCTTACTAGAAATGTAGAGCTTTTGCTGGAGTACAGCCATCTTTTCATGAAAAATTAAGCTATTTATCTTCACAAATTCCATACAAACAAATATTTTTAAAAAAAAGAGAGTATAGCATAAATGGTGATGATGGGAAGGGACTTACATTCTTTATTGCTGCTAGCCTCAATTTATTTTAGGGAGAATTTGCTATAAAGGAAATTCCTGTGGATTACGCTTTGTTTCCAGGCCATTTGTTGCAAACTAGCTGCTTAAATAAGAAACTATCACTCACAGATTAACAAAGTGCTCAAATAGAATTTAGGTATGCAGATGTAGATTGCCAATGGTTTAAAGAGGCACATGAACAATGACATTTGCTTTGAAGTACTCCCCTTTCAAAGAACAAAAATTGAAAGAAAATATTAAATTAAAAATTAAATCACATTGTTTTCGGCCTGTGGAAGCAGCACAGTTATGGTTACACCCATTCCTGTACACCAGCAAGTCACAAGCATCCGCACTTGCTTGTGTGCATGAACACACTGCTGTACAGGCACAGGTATCTACCTCGGGTTAAGTCCCAGAGAGATGGCATACCTTCACTGCCTGCGCCTGCCAAAGATCTCGCAGTAAGTCATGAACAGAGATTTGTCTGCTTTCCAAGACAGCGAGAGCTACAATGCCTGCGGTCAATATAGCATGAAACTCAAACTAATAAGGCTTAATGAGTAAAAGGCACGTTGCTATGGTTTGCTTCTCAGGCAGAGATAAACTTGGAGGTTTTGCCTGTTCATCCAAAGAGCAGATTGTTCCTAAGTCAGATGCAAGCAAGATCAAAATCCAGACGCGACAAATTTTCTAACTGATCCTTATTCCGTCATAAAACTGCAATTTGTCAAATGTTAACATTTCACAGAAACACTTTCTTTTGATAGAACATAGGCAGAGGCTGGGCTGGAAATCTGCCTGTTTTGTAACTGTTTATTTACATCGCTCCTCAGCAATAAGGAGCTAGATGCAAGGACTTGCAGGTTTCGGAGCCACCTGAGCTCCTAGCTGCCTGACTCCAGTCTGCGACTCCCAGGACAGTCTCCCACTCACCAGGGAACCCCTCGAGCCCACGAAGCTGCTGAACAAAACCGATATAATCCTTTCAGTTTCACTAGCAATCCCCACTGATTAACAGCAGAAAAACTGTCAACCCCTGTCAGCTTCTCACAGCAGCAGTCAGGGAGCCTGGGGAGTTTTTCGTAAGCAAAACATTGTGATATTTTAATTGCATGTTCTGTGGGAGGGGGACAGCTTTTTATCCCAGTTTAGAATTGTCACTGTTTTGGGATGAAAACTGGTGAATAAAAATTTGTTTTCAAGGCCAGCTCTGTCAGAACCAAGTGAATCGCTCATATTTGGATACCTCATGATTTCTGGCACACTACAGTGCTGTTTTCCTGTAGGTTACTAGTCTGAATCAAGAGACTCATGCCAGCACAAGGGTAAACTATAATCCTTTCTCTCTGAGTGTGCCCTTTCTATTAGGAAGGAGAAACTAGCTATGAAATATAAATCCATACCCATATTCAGGGTTTCGCCAATATAAACATTTCAACCAGAGGAGAAAGTCTCATTCAGTATACAAACTTTTCATAGAAACAGAGGTTAGATATGATCTGATAAAGTCTAAAAAGTATTTATCAAACAGATAATTCAGTCCCTGTGCTGGATGAGCCTAGGGGACCCAGCTGCAGCTCATTACAAAGTCATTCCCAGACACTGCAGGAGAATGCATGCTCTGTGGCAGCAGGACAACATCTTACTGCATCTTTGTTCAACAGCTAACCTTACACAGCCTTGATCTCCACTGAATTTTCAAGTATGAACAGATATCAGTCTTAAGAAAGGTCCCAAACCATAGTAATTTAGTAATCCAAATACACGTGGGATGAAAGTTTACATAATTTTGATAACTTTAAGGCTTTCGCAGGACTAGAAAAATACATTATGGAACCAATTATGAGAGAAAAGAATTAAAATCTGATTTTTACCAGTCATCTCTGTGTATGAATAGCATCTCTCTTTCAAGAAACACAGGTTGATTTGAGACTGCTCTGAAACAATGTATTAATGCTGTATGTTGGCCTGCTTACTGGTACACTCAGTAGCCGACTTAATGCAAGAGGGGCTCTGTGGAAAACAGACAAAAAAATAAAAGACTAGTTTAAGACTAGCTGTCCCGCAGCTAATACAAACATGGGTAAGGGATTGTTTTACACAGTGCCCAGGCTTGACTGTCATGGTCAAAGGGTTAGACTGCTCTTGTATTTAACTGGGGACAAAGACATCAAGGTCTGTTCACCCCAGCTGGAACAAATTGCAACCTCAATTGAGTTAATCATGGATTAAAAGCTACTCCATCTCTCACCTGCTATGGCTCCTCTGCAAAGTCAAGTATCTCAAGTCTCTAGCTCTCCCTCCACCATCTTCCTTCAAGTTGCCCAGTATCACACCTCAAATGCATGTAAGACACTCACTTTGCCCAACTTTTCTTTCCAAGGCAGTCAGGTTTCAGTTCTGGGAGATGCCAGCCTGAGACATCCAAGTATTAAATCTTTGCCAGTTTTCTTTTAAACAAAGTTACGACATGGTGTGCAAGTTGTCCACAGAAAAGTACAATAGTTTTAGGTAACACAGGTAAGGAGTTGCACATTTTGCTCCACAGAACTCAGCGGTGATGCCAACAAGCTGCTGCTTTCAAGGGTCCAAGCTGCAGCTAAGCCTGTTTCTGAGCACTGTTCCCACCATGGTTTAGCAAAGCCCAGCAGCCACCGCTAGCCCCAGCTCTGTCATAACATGATTTCCATCCATTTTGACAACATCAAGTCTGTGCTGGCATTATCAATACTGAACATAGCATAGGCAACTTGGTTTTTTCCTAATTTAACTGTAAACAAACGTAAATATTTTGTGACAGCTGGCCTGGGAAGCTAGTTTAGCTGCTGCAAAGGTGAAGTTCTACCTTTCCACCTTCAAAATGCTTTCCTCTGCAGAAAAATCATGTTTCAATGCAGTATCTCAGCAAGATAGCACAGAAGCAGCTTCCAGAAACATGATTTTTCTTTGTTGTTGAATGAGCTGTTATAAGTGAGCCACAAAATTTTATTACCTTCAGCCATAACCCTTACTAGTGTCCTTTCTTAAATGAAGAATGAAAGACATACTTTAGCCACCTGTCCTTAAGGTTTAGGGCTGTGTGGGTTTGTTTCCTTCTCCCTTCCTTTTTCTTGTGTTCTCTCACTTTGAAAAAATAAAGATAGCATCAACTATATCTGTTTGCTGCACTGGCAAGTCTCACAATTTAACTAAAAAAAGTGACATCTATGGCAAACAGCATCTTGTAACACATTTTAACACTGATGTTTAATAGAGTTTAACAAACACAAGTCAAAGATCAAGTGGGATCTTTCTCTTAAAGGGGAAGTGATAAATAATTTGTAACCTCATTTCACTCTGAGCCACTTTTACTTACCCTTTCAAGTTATGCATGGCACACTGACAGCTCCTTAAAGGAATGAAAGCATAATTCTACCCTTTTCCTTCAGTCTACTGCAAGATAAACAAACCACCACAAACAGTTCTTATTGCTGAAGTTTCCAGAAAACAACAAGCCCAAAACTCCTCACAAATAAACAAGCACAACTAAAAAAAAAAAATCCAACAAGTTCAAAAGTTCCCAAGCTTTATCACTGGGGCATGTAGGGTGGGGGAATGACTGAAAGGCTTTCATTTTTACACGTTATTTTTCTATATTTTATATCCCAAATTATACGCAGTTCTGTCTATCAGCTGCCAAAGGGATTTAGTCCTTTTACAGAAAAAATTAAAGTATATGCTTTTTAATTACAGGACAGTTTCTGTCCAGATATCTCTGGAACATGGCCACTACCAAGGGACCCTGTTCATAATATGGAATATTATATACAACAACAATATATACAACAAGATATAACATATAACAATATATATAACAAAGCTATGTAATATAACAACATCAGATGTTGTTAAGATTTTATATGACTGGAACCTTATCTTTGCTGAGATCCCAGGCCGCTTCGTACCATCAGATATGGACATTTTTGTAATACACAGTTACCGAACACTAACAAAACTAGATCTCCCAGGCTACATTCAAAGGGAATTAGGAATCGTTGACAACTTTTACAGAAAAGAAAATATTGGAATGAGAAACCACCAAAGTTTTCTTAGCTAGCATGGAAATAACTAACAGAAACATTCAGAGAGATATAATTCTGTCTAAGACATTAGAAAATAGGTAAGTTTCTGATGTTGAAACTGATAAATTTCTACGTACATATTCAGGAACCTACTTAGTAGCACCACTGTCAAAAAACTAAATGCTCTGCAATACAGCTGAAATAAAAGCTTTCAGTGTTATAATAGCATCCCCCCAAATAAACTCAGGCCAGACCATTGACAGATGCAGGTCTGGATTTAGTGGTCTAATTTTAGGCTCCCAGAATTAAGAACAGAACAGTGACAATCATTGAACAACACTGCCAGCTGAAACTGCTTCACTTAGTGAGTCTTTCAATTAATACTGTAGTTTTCTTCACAGATAAAAAACTTTTTTTAAAAAAAAAAAAGCTTAGTTTTTTCTCATAGATTGTACAAGAATCAGCAATATTCCAAATAAAAAAAAAAGTATGTTCTGAATTTCTAGCAGCTATGAACAATCACTGAAAGGTTCAAACTTACTGTTTTCCAAATATCATTTGCTTCTGCTTGAATTGCAAAAACATTGAGAACAAACAAAACAAGATCAAAGACAGGGTCCACATTGCAGAAAATCTTGAAATAGCAACAGAAGTCTCAGAAGCAAGAAACAAAAGTCAAACAATAGAAAGCAACAAGGAGGTAACTTGGAACAAGTCTGTCTACAAATGAGGGTTTTTTATATCAGCACAAACATCTTACTTCTGGTTTTCTCCCCAGAAACACTATTCCAGCCCATGTTGAAATAAGCCTGAACTCAGAGCAGCTCACACCAGGTGTGTCAAAAAATCCCGAGGAGAGGAAAGAAAAAAAAAACCAAAACAAAATTGTTTTGATGGCATTGTCATCAGGAGTCTTATAGCTATAAACATACTGCTTTGTTCATTTCTATATCAGAAGTTAATTCAGTTGTTACCATTCAGGAGAAAACAGTGTGAAATTAACTCCCCTCCCTTCTCCCTACCCCAGTTTACTAGCAATCTCTGCGGGCCCACAGCATGAACAGGTTGCTTTAGAAAGTTTTGCAGAGAATTAGAAAGGCAGCTCAACTACCGATCAGCCAGCAGGTTTCCAAAGGAGAGCAATAAAGCGAGACGGTGTGTTGCAGCGTCAGGGCTGAGGGCAGGCAACCTCCACCTGTGCGTGGGGTAGAGAGAGCCCCTGCTCCCACAGACCTGGCTAGCAGGTCACTGCACCCTGGCATCCCCACCTGTTTCAGGCAACAGCTTAAAGCCACCTGTTAGAATTTTAAATTAGGCCAATTAATTTAGACCCAGGTGAACATGGGTGTATTCAACCCAGCCACTGCCTGACCATTAGAAATAGGAGCTGGTGGGAAACAGGAAGCAACAAAACAGCTTGAGGTCAATAAAAATCCATCTATAGCCCTGTAAGCATAGGGCAAACCTCTTACTTAAGGGGGAAAAAAAGCCAAAGTAGCTGTAAACACAGAGCTCAGAGAGAGGCCCCAGGCATGTTAGTCAGTCAGTAAAATTAAGTTACAGGTGACTCCAGCAAAGCAATTCAGGGTCTTTGCAGTGCTCAGTGCTAGAACATGCTCAGTGTTCCCAAGCCTGTTATAAGGTCCTGAGAAAGAAGGAAGGTTTTTCTCTACAGCACTTGTGAACACAAACACAATTTGCAGTCCAAACACTCTTCAGACCCCACAGCCCAGCATCAGAGGAGCTGGGTGGAACAAAAGAAGAGGGAGAACACAGGGATTTCATTTCAGCTGTGAAAAAAAATAGTGGTAGTGACTTATACAAATCCTTTTCTCTTTGAGTGAATACCATTAACGAATAATCAGCAGTTCAGTAGCTAGAGCCATAGGTCTGCTGATTAAAGCTGTGAGTTTCTGTTAGTGCCCTGAAGCCCCCTCAGCCCTTGTCTGTGCTGATCAGGTTAAAGAAAGAGAATGCTGAGCAGTTGTGTGGGAAGTGCTTGGCAACACAGCAGGCAAAGGGTTAAACGCACAGGGAAAGTGCACAGAAACTGAAATACTTTCTCACAGGATGCTGACACACACACCCTAGAAAACTTCAGACTCTTCTGCAGCCAAATATCAAATGGTCACCTTCGTTTTTGTTTTTTCAGAGATGACAGACAATTGATAGACACTTAAAGTGACATCTTCAAAGCTCTATTTAATTTTCTATGTCTGAACAGTTTCATGGCCAGTTTTTAATTGCTTCATCTAATGAAGGTGGGAAGGTAGATGAAAAATGCTAAGCTTTATGAGTCAGTTCAGTTCCTATTGTTTTGCTATTTATTTCTGCAGTAGAAGACCATAATTTGTGACACTCCACCCTGTCATGTGCATTCAGAATAATTTTCTTTAATAGAGCACTCTTAAGAGAACAGACTCATCTTGCATTTTAAAATACTTTGTTCACTGCTGTTTCACTAGGTACCCTTGGAAGGCTGGAAACCTGAAATCTAGCCACAGCTGGGGCCTAATCCTGCCCCACGGAACAGTATGGCAAACCTCTCAGACTCCACTGGATATTGCTTAAATCAGGAAGAACCTGGCCACTGATTTCTTGTGTGCTTTATTACAGAATACAGCTAACAATTTGATTTTGCAGGAGCCAATGCAAATTGGCCTAAATGGACTTGTAAGGCATTACAAGCAGGAGGAACAGGAGTAAAGAAATCAATATTTTAAAAGAATGAATAACCATTGTCTTTCAGAAAACAAAATGTAAATTTAGGTGCCTGAAAAGAATGCACAGGGCAAGGTTCCCCCGAAAGCACAGCAATGGTCTAGGAACACAAGTCCCACAACTCAGTTTTGCGTCTAATGTGCACAGGGACTGCTGACCACATAGACATGTTGAACTCGTTTTAAACTAGATACCTACACATGCTTTGGGGACCATGTTATGGCAGCAATTGCAGTGGCCACTTTTTCCACCAGTGATGACCACAGGCACTTTCTGATAACTTGTGTTTTACTACTTGACAGCAGGATAAATAGGGGTCCTTTTCTTTCCTGTTTGTTCCCCCCAGAGAGATGGATACTGCCTCCAAGTGAACTGGGCTCAGCTATATGCAGAAAATTCTATGCAGACCTTAGCATCCCAAACTGCTTTCTCACAGCCTCCAGGAATAGGGAAAAGGTATTCTCCTCTTTCAAAAGACTGAAAATCCAGCTTTCTAATTTTTATATATAAAACTACACACACAAGCAAGTTTCTTATCAAATGTATCTCATTCTAGTCTAGCAAAAATATCTGGGGCCAGGCTCAGAATAGGATTTATGGTTCTAAAGCAAGACTTAGGTGGAGAACAGATATATTCCATCAAAATTGCAACTCTGGATAAACAAAGGACTCTGCTCAGCTCTTCCTTGATTACCTGCACTATAACATGACATGTCAAGCTTGCATTTTACACTAATCATAAGATAAAATAGTTAATCCTTTGAGGGAGCAGAATACCAGAATTTCCAGGAAAATATCCTATTAGGACATAGGGTACCTCCTCCCTTTGTTCTGTTTGGTCTTATGCATCTCTTCTCATTGCAAGCACTTCCCAAAACAAAACAAAAAAAAACAACAAACACCGTGCCCCACCCAAAAAAAAGAACACACACCCCCCCCCAAAAAAAAAAAAAAAAAAACAACAACAAAAAACCCCAAAAAACACCCAGGGGATCAAAAGGAAAGAACTGGAGAGTTTCATTCTCAGCAAGACTGGCAGCTTTCAGCTTTCTCAGGCAAGAAAACCAAATGAACGTCTTTCACACCCTGACAAAATACCCAAATTCTATGTACAGGCAACAGTGGCCAGCACCTACCCCACATTTGTCACATTTTAAAAGAAATGCAGACAGAGGTACTTCCTTACATGCATTTTCTTACTGTCATCCGGTATACTGGGTTTATACAGGGTGGCTGAGGTGTGGTATTATGGGTGCCATTCTGAGACACTGCAAAATGAGTCTATACATGTCCCATTCAGCTGTGCATCCTCTGTGCCTATTACCTACAAGGCAAACTCCTCCATAAACAATAATTCTTAATATCTGAATTTCCTTCGCCTTTCTATAACCTTGCATTTTCAGTCCCCCTCAGAGCAGGAGAAAGGACCTGCATTCCTGTATTTCTCTTGCAAAGGTTAACTGCAAGGTAAAGCATAGCTGCAGTTCCACAGCACTGCAGGGGGTGGAAACAACAAGAACAAATAAAAATAAGAGCTGGGAATAAGAGGAAATCCCTTAATCTAGTTTAGCTTGTTTTGTCTTTTCTCCTGCTGTCCATGAAGAAAGCGATCACCTCGAGGGGTGGGGGGGAAATAATAGTTCAATAATCCCAGTTTATTCCTGGGACAGAGAATGAATCAGTAAACTATATTTTGTCAACTGGGTGCTATTAGACCACTGCTAGCCAACCTGTGACTAATTTAAGGAAACACAGGTGCAGCAATCATCAGCCAGCAGGCACCAAGGCAAGATGGGCTCACTGCTCTAGAAAGACGCTGCAAAAAAAAGTGTGCATCGTTTCAGGCAGCAAGATGGTGGAAAGAAACAGACTGCAAAAAGTTGCCAGTCACCTTTCTCGTACCTGGCCAGGTCCTGATCTTTAGGCAGACTGTGCTCTCCCCTTCCTGTCATTTTTATTTCAAGAGTCTGAATGCTTACTTGAACTAAAGTTTTTTCTATAGTTTGGGGATTTTGTGTGCATGTCACCCATTAAAAGCCAAGCTGAAAATAATGACTCTTAGGAGTACAAAAGCCTCTCTTTCTGCAAAAGAAAATTATGAAATCAATCCAAGTCTTCTTTCTTGAAATACTTAGACATACGTATATGCTGCTGAGAGCTTGCTTTAGCACTAGTGAACTATTATGATAATGTAGGGAGGACTCTTCACTTGCACGTTTTAGGCAATAAGTTTCACCTACTAATGTTTGCAGTGTAGTTTCTCCCAGGACCTTTAACGTTGTTGCTGTTCTCTTACATGAGAGGTGTTGCTCATCCTGCCACAACCCCTTGCAAAACATCTATTGCTTATGCCAGATCAGTAGCATATCCCAGAAAAGTATTTCCAGTGCTGATCCCAGTGTTAGCATTAAGAATTGTATTCTTCTACCACACAAAAATAGGATTCCTTTCATCCATCTCCTGATTCTTTAGCTCTGTGGCATTTGCACTATTGAAGGTTTTTCAATAGATTTGAGGGCAGAATCTCTTTTTGCTGAGGCTGTCACACATCTCCAGCATCTGGGGTTTTAAGAAGAATATTATTGGGGTACTAAGAGGCTCAAGATGAAAACTGCCTCCATATTCTTTGTGTTGCCTCCAGTATCACCAATGTGGTTTTGGTATTTGTAGTTATATCTTATGGGCCTAGGCTTGGACTCTCCTTGCCAACCTGAAGCAAAACAACAAAATCATGAGGAAACAGCTACCAGTGCAATGCAGAAAGTCTGATTCTCTCCAGAAGAATAAATTTAAGAAAGAAAAAACTCTTATGATAATCCATACCTATTGTAACAATTTTACATTCAATTACATTATATTCCCTGGGCAGTGGTAGGGACCCTCAGCATTATTTAAGCATTTCAATTGTTTGATTTCTCAAGTACCTTCATGTGCACAAAATCTGCATGTAGAAAAAGCCATGTGTATGTGTGTGTGTATCTATATATATACACACACACACACATCCACACTAGTTTATCAAACATCAATGTTACAAAACTTCTTAAAAGCACAGCAGAAGCCTGTCAGTCAAATAGCTGGAAAAGACAGATTTTGATATTTCCCCCTCACTAAATATGAATACATTACTTTGAGACAAAAATAATAATGCCTTTCTTGGTTCATGTTTTATGCAAAAATCAGTTTTGGTAGATGAGAGAGTTTTATCTAAGAAGTAGATTTAGTGGAATAACTAAATTCTCTTCCTAGCTTCTAGACTTAAATAACCTTGTGCAAATCACTTAACCTCTCTATATCTCCCTTAAAATACTGGAAGAGAAAAAACAATATCCACCTTTAGAAGACATCCAGAAAGCCTCAGGTAGAAAGACTACATATATATTTATTTGAGGTTCAGTTTGATGTCACTGATATTAACAGGGCATAGTCATGCGTGGACTTTGGAAGCAGCTGATGTGCCTATTTATCAGTTGGCTACTTCCATTACAACTGTGCCTCAGTAATTAATCATGTGATTGCTTCTCATATGCCATCCGGCAATGTTTTAAATCAAGCCAGAGGACTTCACACTGAAGTGCATTAGGAGAGCCCATGTTACAGGAGCTCTGCTTCAGGGACAGTAGCAAGTAGGCAACAATCACAACAGCCGTTACTCAACTTTTCATGGGGTTATGTCCTTTGAGCGGATACAAAATACAATACACTAGCAAGCAAGCATGCATTTTTTCTTTTTTCAGTGTCAGTGTTCATGAATACTTAATATGAAAAGCTTTGCGTCTTTTTACACCATTAAGCAAGGATTAATGTTTTTTACACATATTCATTTCCACTAGGAGGAAAAAACCACTAAAAAATTCTCTTCCATTAACATGAGCTTCTTCAGTATGTTTTCACACCATTTGGGGATTTTTTTTTTCCAACAGCACTCTGACTTTATAGCTGGCTTGACTGAAACAAAGCCTTGCTGTGAGCTTTTTAACATAAGAAGTTGAATATTTCTGAATTCTATCCTGTGCCCTTTACATCCACATGTGAAGGAAACACAGTTGCTACAGTACAGCAGAATCCTTCCCCCCCACACCCTGCTGTTGACCCCTGTAGATATGAGCAAGCTTCTCTGTTCATTAAAAAAAGAAGCGGAACCTCTGCTGCCATTCCTCTTCCCCAGCTGACTTCTTGTCAGACCACTGACAGTATATGCTCAGGACTGAATCCGACTGTTCACTTCCATGGGAGCTGAATCCTACTCTCCATTTTGGTGAGTTACTAGGAGAATGAGAAAATGGTGCAGTATGCAAGTAATATAAATATAAAAAGGTATCCGGGGCAGAGAACATCTTTTAGTTTTAAGACTGTGGTATTTTGCCGAGTAAGGCTGGGAACACCATAAAAGTGCATACTAGTAATATCTGAAACAAAGAAGCTTTACAGGTAACAATAAGACAAAGAATAAACTTTCAGCATCTTCTGCTTCTCTGTCAGAATATACAAGTTACAATAGATACCATCAGCCTAAACTTTTAAAAAGGGTAACTGGTTTAATTACACTGATATTTTTTAACCTTTCTGAAGAACACTACATACAATTACTTTCGTGATGACAAAACACATTACTTCTCTCTCCTACTACAATATATCCAAGGCAAGGACAGCATAACAAAAGTTCAACTTTCCTTAACCCTGTTATTTTAAAGCTTCTAAAACTTATTGTTAACAGGTCCTCATGTTGACATTTTGGTATCAAATGAGCATACAGTAAAATTACATTGTAAAAAATTTCACTTTGGTACTCTGCTCATTTTTCTCTTTCATGGTTTCTTGTTGAGAATAAGAAGCAGTTGCTACCTCCTTCACAGAATGGGATAATGACTTTCTGTGTCAACTCTTATCCCTTCTCTTAATATTTTACACTGTAAGTGTAAAAAAAATGCTCAACATGCTGGTAGTTCTCTGAGGCAAGTGCTGCACTGGTTCTGTACCTGGTATACAACTCAAAGCCAGCCTTTTCAGGCAGCTTTCAATTCCAGACGATTCTTGTTCTAAATAACCAGGTCCTGATTTGCCATCATGGCAAACAAGTGGAAATCTACTCAAACTCAGTCACTGTAGGTGCTCACTGTCCCTGAAAAATCAGATAATCTTCTGTCAAGGTCACACACAACCCACAGTAGCAGAAATTAAAATAAGAGCGCATTCTCTTTGCATTTTTTTTTAAGAATGTTCCCACTTTTGCAAAAAGATTTCATCTAAGTATTTATTTAAATTGCAGGGGCTTAAAAATCTATATTCTCCTCCCCTTTATTGTCAGAGGAGTAAAACCAGTGCGTTCTGCCCTCCAAGATTTCTCAAAACTCTCTGCTAAACCTTCTTTCACGTTTACCCTTACATGAAAAACAGCCAGTAAAAGAGCTTGAGAGATTTAATGCAAAAGTTCTGGGGTTTCCTGCAGCAAAGGAAGAGGATAGAGTCACAGTATTCAACATAGTTCATGTGTCCTGCTAAGTAACAGTGACAGAAGGCAGCACTGCCTGAGCCAGTAGCAGGCCACTACATCCTCCACAGGAACAGCAACACATCATGGAATATGGCTGAACAAGAACTGATTTGACCAAATGGAAAGTGTGCAGAAAAAAAAAAATTACTGTTTAAGTTTTGATATGTATGATTTGTAGGAGGAGTGCAAAATAAGGCAGGGGAAAGGATATTTAGTGAAATGGAAAACATCCACTTGAAGTCAAGGTGAAAAATTACAATAGATGTGAAAGGTTTGTTTTGTCTGGGGGTTATATGACCGTTTTGCTTATCCCTTCTCTCCACATTTTACCTAGGTCAAGCTTTTTAAAAAGCTAAAAGATATTTTGAAACACAAAGTTTAAAAGGACTTTAAAAAAAACCCCACACTAACAGGGAAATGTCTTAATTAATCTTTAGAAATGGTAAAATAATTCATTTTGTAATATGTGTGCCTTTTCTCCTCACCAAAACCATTTTCTGGTTTTGACCTGATTTTGCAAGCGATGTTTGTATGTCTCCCCACAGTTCCAGCACTAAGTGCATTTACCTTTTGTCAAACTAATTTTGCTGGGCAGTACCTGGAGGTGAGGATGCCCGCGCACCCCAAGGACCTTCATCTTAGCTTTGGAGGAAGAGCAGTTTCTATGGAAACAGAGGCAGGGTCCCAGCCCAGATGGTCGGAGCAGCACTACAGGTACCCAGCCCTATGCAAACTCCAGCAGGTCCTGGTGCTGGCTGAGTAGACACACTTTCTGTGCTCCCAGGCAGCTTTCTTGGGCAAGGAGTATCAATAGCTAGGGAGCTTTGCAAAGTTCAAAACTCAACGAATTTCAAGGACAAGTCTGAAAAGAGCCACCACTACACAGATGCATATCTTTATCTCAAAATCAAGAGCAGCAGCTGGAAACTCTTAAAAGAATAGGCACACAGAGAGATGATCCTTAGTCTGCACAAATGTTCAACAGGTATCACTATGCTTAGAGAAAGCACTTTGGGTTGGGTTTTTTGTCATTGCTGTTGTTTGACTTCTAGTGGGTTTCTGTCTGTTTGTGGATTTGTTGTTTGTTTTCTTTTTTTTTAAAGCACACCTGCACTTTATCTGCTTTTCCTCCTCCACACGAGCTAATGGAGTTCACTCTGGCTCACAACTGGGCTTTCTGTTTTAAAACAAAAGCTTTTCTTCTGACTCTGCCATGATTTTTTTTTCCATGCTGCGGCCAATTTCTGTCCAGCTCCTCTGATGTGTCCTTGGCAAAGTGCTTGGCTCTGCAGGAGCCGTGCCTGTATGTGTGGCCTCTCCTGCACAGCAGCAGTTCTACAACACAGCAGCCAGTTGGGCAAACGCACTAGATTCTACTCGTCTCTGGTTTTGCCAAAGGTTAACAGAGTCAGGAGCAAGAAAGAGACTAGATCAAAGTGGAAACAATGGAAGGTGCTATGCCAAGTGTAGCTTAAGCAGTAACTGAGTTATAAAACATATCTTCAGCCGTTTGCTTCAGAAATGAAATACACCTCATTCCTAGTCTTTCTAGAGCTAAAACACAGTGGTAAGAGGGAGAATGGTGTTGGAAATTATCTGTCTCATCAGACCCAATTACTTTCATGAACCCAGGGCCAAAAAACTGAGAGCATTGAAATTGGCTGCTAAACCCACAGAACTGTGACAGTTTGCACCCATCAAAAATTTGGTCACAGATTGTTTCTGCTTTGCCGTACCTCTGCCTGCAGAGAAGCCTCTGCTGTGGTATGCATGATGAATGCATATCATCGCAGGATGGGCAGGAATCCAGTCACTCAGCACTGGACAAGATGGTGAGAAAAAGAACATTTTAATTTTTTAATGTTTGTTGGCTTCAAAAATATTTGTATGGAAATAATTACTGTTTTATTTAATAATGCAGCTTCATAATTACAACTTTTAAAACAATGCATTTTTCTCCAGAGAATTGGAAAAATGTGCATGTGAATCAAACTACATTTATAGAATATCCAGACACATTTCTGAAAAGACAAGCAGAGGGAGATATTTGTGAATTTTTTTCTTAAACACTTTGCACAGAGGCAGCAAAAAAATCACTTATGTACTTTGTGTAACAATAATAATTAGCTCTTATGTAATCCAGCATAGAAACCCTGCATAGATACTGGCACGGCAAATTAATCAGTGGTCCTTGTGGGCTAGATAAGCTAAAGAAAGCTCCAGTGAGGCAAAGACTGTGGCCAGTTCAGAAATCCCTCTATAAGTGCTTCTACAAAGTGGGACTCAGCTCCCAGTGTAGGGCTGTTGGGAATGCCCTACCTTGTTCTGATTACGTAGTAAGATAAAAGTCAAAAGGTTCATGGATTCTCCTTCCTAGAATCTAGGAAAGAAACACAGGTGCATCAGAGGGGACAAAGACTGCAGAAGACATCACACACCTGCCACACAAGTTTGCACCTGCTATGAGAGGAAGGCTGAGAAAGGCACAACAGTAATGCTTTACAGCAGAATTACTCGAAAGTCTAGATGCCAACCATGAACAGGTTTTTGCCTGAAAGTGCAGACAACACAGGTATGTGAGGTCACTGGTGATTTTATGTGCAGTAAATGGTCCCACATTCCTTCCAGAAAAGGTATTTCTAACTTTACAGAGTTTACAGAGCACAATACCCAGGACAAAGATGGGCCTAGGACCACAAGCCCCTCTCATGCCACAGAGCCTGTGCTAATTAACCTGTGGATGCTACTCAGTTTCACACCGCTAGAACCAGAGGTGGTCCATGAAAGGCTTTGCTCAGTCAGCTAAAATCCAGCAACATTTACAACCTAAAATGCCTCCCTCAGAACAAGTGTCTTTGCACCTCAGTCCATATTTCTTTAGGCCCATTTGACCTAATGTTGTAACAGATGGGAAATAGTATCTTTTTTCCTCCAGCACTATACCCAAAACTTAGGGCATCAGGGAGCACAGACAGAGATGGAGTGAAATTACCAGGGCCATCCCTGAACTGGAGCTAATAAACCCAGAAGGACCTAGATTGTCTCTCTATGTAAGTACACAGAGAATGCTAGCATACATGGATTGTCTCAGATTTTTCTACTACTTAGATGATCCTAATCCATTGTTATTCCAGATGATGGGGCGCTGCCTGCCTGTTCAAAGTCTTATATTATTCTAAGCTAGCCAAGCAATCGATAGGCCCAGACCTGGACCCAGTTTGGAGCACTATCAGTGGTGAACACTACAGAAGAACTCCTTCATACACCTTACATGTGCTGCTCTCCTGCCCGATTCATCTTGTAACACATTTCATGTTCACTCTTCCCCTTCTTGCAACCACGGAGTGTTTCCTGCTCATTAGTTGAAACCATTGTGTCCAGACAACATCGGCAACGTTCTTTGCTTTTGGAGATAATGTTAGCTGATTTGGTGCTTGGTTGGTAAGTCTACATAATCTTTATATCACAATAACTCCTATTTTAAGATAAAAAAAAAAAAAATTCTTCATATGCTAAAGAGACTATTGGACATCCCTTCTCTCTGATTCAGCTGAGCTCTATTTCTGCCAGAAGCAAGACAGGACGACTCCACAGAATGTAGATATTTTTTTCTCTTCTCCTTTCTTTTGCCACTCATACCTATAGATATATTTCTCTCTTGTGCTCATTTTAAAAATAACAAAAAATTGTTTCCCTTCTGCAATGCTGATGCTGGCAGTAAAACCACATACTAGTGCACCCCTGACTGCTCCCATCCTTTTCCTGGTCAAAAGGCAGGATTTACCAGAAAATTCATGAACTTTTAACAGCATGCTCTTATTGAACTGGAGACTGCTGGAACCATCAGAGCACAGGGACTTGGGCTCATTGATTCAAAGTTAATCTTTGCACTCCATCATATCCCAGCTAGCTGAGCAGTGCTGGAGTGTTCAGACCAGCCTGGCTCTCTCCAAGCTCATGGCAGAAAACAAAAGCCACACTGCTCTATTTCTGTCTCTATAATAGTAGCAGAGATCTTTCCCACACGCCAAGCTGTATTTTATGACTCTTAGTTCAGCACCTGTGCCTATGCATCAGCCTGAAGCTCAGAAGAAAAGTGTGTTTGTGTGCCTACAGTTATTTAGTCTATGACTGAACTACCAAACAACTGCTAGCTTACCTTTGTGCATCTGGTAAGCTTGCCATCTGAAAGCAATCTGGGTACTCAGTGAACCACAGTACACTGTCTGCCAGCTCATGCATAGCACAGGTAGTGTGTCAAATTATACATTACAACTACCCACGGTACCTCTCATTTATAACCTCACATCGCATTATGTCAGGTTACATTGTG
Source organism: Strix aluco (assembly GCF_031877795.1). Classification (NCBI taxonomy): domain Eukaryota; kingdom Metazoa; phylum Chordata; class Aves; order Strigiformes; family Strigidae; genus Strix; species Strix aluco. The sequence continues at coordinate 157,315,503 of NC_133931.1, forward strand.
TCAAGCCACATCATTTTCTCCAAAGAAAACTCACGTCAGACAGAATTGCAATGATAACTTCCATTTTAATTTAATATGAATGGCCCATCTGTAATAATACCAGTGACCTCCCCCTTCCTCTTCCGTCTCTGAGGACCTCTCAGAGATTTTTATTTTCTTTATACAAACGCTAGAATTAGATGTGTAATTTCTCATCTCAAAACGCATGCTGCCAGTTTAATAAGGGCCCTGTCATCCAGTCCCTCAGGAATGTCTCCTGAAAGAGCAGGAACACAAAAAGGTACTTTATTACTTCAAATCAATAATATTAATATTTACTGTTCTACAGTGCATCCACACCTCGTCCAAGTGGATTACAGCACTTTGCAAACATTAGCTTTTCAAGAGACCAGCCTGAAACAAAGGTTGGCTTGCAAATGTGTTGGGGCAGCTGCCCTACTTGCTTGTTCTTTAGATTTACTCTGGAGCAACACGGAATACATGCATACTGCCTGAAGGCACTACAAGTGGGGATTTGGTGGGAGATCTAAGAACTAGTTCACACACACCACCCAACCCCACATACTACAGCTTTCCATGTTTAGTTACCTGTTTTTCCCAACACCCTTGTTAGATTGTCAGGACACTGGATAAGGGATCAGTTTTATACTGGGTATCTTGGCGTAATGAGGTGTAATCTGGGTACCTGACACACTGTAATACATTAACTTTGTATTGCTGGAGGTACCACACCATAAATATGTGTGTGTGAATATATATATATAAGTGTGTATATATATATATGCACATCTTGATTGAAGCAGGCATCTGCCCCAAATTAACCATGCACATGATCTGCATTTTCCTCCACCTTTGTTATAGATGGTTACACCTGCAGCCAGGCTGTAGCTATCCTTAAACTGAAGGCCTCATAGTTGTAAAGCAGTAGAAGGGGAAGCGCTGTTCCAATACAGCTTTCTCCACAAGTTCTGTCATCTTGAAACTCTATGATGAGCTTCTTAATAGGATGCAACTGCTGACTCCAAAAAGGTCTAAGAGACCTGTGCAAAAAACAGTTGTCATCACCATGAATGGGAACCCCAAAGGTGTAACGAGGGCTCAACCAGCCAGCATCCCTCATCTTACTTGTGGCACACCAATCATCCTAGCCAGAGCACCTGGGCACTGTGCTAGCAACCACGTGGGAGAAATCCATGAGAAAATGAGAGCGACTGCCATCAACTGTATTTAAGATAACTATCACCTTAATCTTCAATAAGGTCTTGCACTGAGTTCTGCTACATTAATTTCACACATAATTGCCAAAAGCCTCAGACTTTATGCTCAGTATGCTTATCATACTGACAACTCAATAAATTTCCTACTTGTAATATTTTCCAGTAACACATAAATTTTATCCCTTACAAAAACATACTGTGAAGAAACAGAGGTTACCGCTGTTTTTATCTAACTGTAATAGGACACAGCATTCAAGTAAAAAATACAGAGTTTATTACGGATCAAATATTAAATAGTTTCAGTGTTTAAAATGAATATATTTGCTGTGCAAATTTCTACAAAAGTCATTCTTTAATTAGGGTCCTCTTGCTTGTTCATCCAACCAATATAATAATTTGTCTTAGAATATGAAAAAAAAGTACTCCTACTGAACAATAGGAAAAAGATAGCTAAAAAAAGACTGAGAAACATGCCAGTTTTGCTCAAAGAGTACAATATGGATGTATGTATATGGTACAAGTTTTTACTACCTATCACTTGAGCATAGTAGATTAAATGCATTCTCTGTTCATAGAAATCTCTTCTCATCTAAGAAAGAGCCCAGGAGTCAGAAGAAGAGGAAAAATTTTAAAAAATTTTTTAGAGTTCTAACCAGTGAATATTTGGGTCCAAAAGCTAAATTCATGTTTTACAAAGGATGAAATATACCTTCCATTTTATATATATATATATGTATGCACACAGGGTTCCCACTGTAGTCAAGAGCACAGGATACAAATCATTTGGAGAAATTCACCATAAAGTGAAAATTTGAAATTACAGTACACAAAAACTAGACCTGTGCTTTTGGATGCCTTTCAGAAATATTAGATGTGAAAGATTAACATGAAAACTAGAACTGAGTATTTCTTTGTTCATCTAAAGAGGCTTTTTTCTTCACAACCACAATAAGGACAGACTTATAAGCAGCATGCTTACAAAACAAGAGATGAAGTGTTCCCCAACTTAAGAAGGCTTTAAGTAAATACATATATAGGAGGACAACAACTTTGGACAAGAGATTCTCAAAAGGAAACATGCACCCAAGACTTGGAGGTGTTTACTATATCAAGTCTCAACAGGTGTCTTGTCAGGAAACCACAGGCCTGTAAAAACTGCATTCACCTATCCAGGGAATAGGACAGCATTTACACCTACTTTGCACATGCCAAATCATTTCTCTGTGATGCTGGTCATGTTGCTCAAAGAGTTAGCTAGTGGTCAGTATTTGTATGATGATTGTATTTGTATTCTGGGTACCTGTTTTAAGATGCACAGCATCAGATTTGCAGAACCCGTAATCACCTAGGACTGAAATAATAATACAACTGGACACATTTCTATAAAGTCCACAAAGCAAACACTCAGTCTGGAGTTTCAAGGCTTGGTATCTCACATTAGCAGACACTTAAAAAGACATCATAGAATATTTTATAATTAAAAAATTAACACAGCCTCTGCTTTCAGGCCTCTGTTCTCCAGCATTAGGGTGGAGGGGCTACTTCACCTCTCTAGGCCCTCACAAGCATTAACTGATTAATACTCACAAGCATTTAGACACAACCCTGAAAACCTTTGACAGGCCCCTGGGAAGAAGAGACCATTACACACCAGGAGCGGGGTTTGGGTGGGGTGCCCTGAAAAAAGCCCCCCAACCACATACGGGCCTGGCTGAAAAGAAATATTGAAAAAGTAGCTATTTGACAAACAGGGTCTGTGGAAAATGATTACTAGCCAAACAATTAATATTCACAAGCTGAGAACAGCATCTCATAGCTCTTGAGGGCTTAACCTTGCGGCCTTAACTTTTTTTGAACTTGTGCCTGCTTTGCTATTTAAGGATGTTTCCTTAGTAGCATTGCCCGTCCTCCCCCCTTTCAGAGGGGGTAAGAAAACATGGCTCCCACTGTTGGGACCCACAGAGCCCACAGGCAGGGGCACGCAGCCCCACCGTACCTGAGCAGTACCAGGCTGGCAAGAGGCTCCCTCAGTGGCCACAGACACAGCAAGGAGCTGAGCCAAGCCTCAGAGCAGAAGACATGGCTGCAGGCATGGGCTGGCACCCCCCAACCAACGGGACAAGTCACAGGCCTGAGCAGGGGCCCACCCAGAGCACAACCCCATAGAGCAGGGAAGCCATGGCCCCAGCTGAGCTAAAATGGGCCATGCGCAGGGAGGCCCCAGGTGGGGCTGCTCAGGACTGTTAAGGCTTTTTTTGTGCCTCCAGGGATTTTGAATTTTTTAAATCAAAGAGCTAGGGAAAAGGGGAAAGCTGTTTCATTTTCTAACAGGGGCAAAGCAGTATGTTTCCTCCAAATTGCATTCTGAGAAATTATGACTCACCTTCACGAGCAGCTTTCCTCACAAAACATTAGCCCAAGACAGAGAGCCAGCATGGAGAATTTCAGCCTAAAGGGTTAAAATCATAAGCAGCAGCCAACAGAGTCTGAAAATAGGAAATCTTTAGCCAAGTATCACAAACAGCTTCTGTGGCATTAAAAAAGAAGGGAACAGATTCATTTCTGAGGAGGGTTATGTAAACTAACATCTTTCATAGCACTGCACTGCTAAATGAACCTCATTTCAATGCGGCTTACACCAGCGTGGCTTTGATGTAATGCCACTGCTCCTGATTTATTCCAGTTCAAGGGAAAAATGAATCCACCCGTGTGTGTCTAGGCCTTTTTGTTATTGAACTCTATCAGAAAATACATCAAAACATCAGGACCGTATCAGCCTGTCAGCTTTGCTTCTCAAAAGCCAGAGAGGTGCATAAACTCGCAAAAGAGCTTACAGCTCAACAAAACTCTCTCTTCTTTTTTTCTTCAGAACTTGACTTTTTTCTGATCCCCTCAACAGCGTGCATGGTGCACCCACTTTGTGCGCAGTTGCTGTTTGTACAAATAAAACAAGCCATAAAACTGGAGTGCCCTGGCGCCACATTCACAGGACGCAGCAATGGAAACAGGCAGCAGTAATGTTTGGCAGCGGTTGCTCACCTCTCCTGCCGCTGCCTCCCTCAGTACTCCAGCAGAAACAATCATGGGACAACACTTGTGCCATGAAGACCTTCTGGCAAAAGCCAGATCATTTCTCACTCAGACAAGTTGAAAGGCAAGGGATGCGTTTATATCACAAAATAGCTCTGCAATGGCTATACCTTCGCTGTTGAGCACCATCAAATCTCCAGCACAGCTCCCTTATTTGCAGAAAGGAGAAGGCCCAAACTTTTTTTATAGCTTCCTGTTAGAATTAAAATTTTAGTTTGAGCTGAGATGTCTGGAGAGAAAAGCTAGCAAGGAAATATCTGGACTGTGTTTAAAATAGGGCAAAAACATGGTTTTGAATATATTCCTAAGAGCTTGTAGCTGGATAGATTTTTCTTGTTGCTTTTTGGTTTTTTTTAATTCTCAGACATTAACTTTTTATGATGTTTCTTGTAAAAGTGTAGTTAAATATAAAATTGTAATAAAAAGAAATATAGCTATGTATCTTCCTAATAATATATTGGATTTATTCTGCAACATATAAATTTCTAGTGCCCTGAACACTGTGTCATCTTTAAAGGTCATTTTGACTTTGATACTTGAAAAAAAAGGGAAAAGGGAAGTATTATCTACTAATGCTTTAGTTCTGTGATCTTAAATTTTAACCTTTTCTTGCTATGATCTATAAATGCATGCAGGTTTCTATGTAATGAGCTGGAATCTCAGCAGATTTAAAATAGGCATAGTCCACTGAGTTGAACTGAGCTGTGCCAATTTATGCCTACTGAAGTTCTGGCCCACCATTCATAACCCTTTCAGCAATTTCTAAATAGCTTGATACATTCTTTCTCTGTTAATCCCCATTTCTGTAATGAGCAGCATACCAGAAAGAGTCGAAACTCCATTCAACTGTACCACATATTCCCCAAAATTCTTAGCAACATGAAATAACAGCATGAACCCAGGGCATCCTCACTTTACCTTAAGGTCTAATAGCTTAAGCTATGTGGTTACTTATAATGACGCACTTGTTGAAAGGCTACAGCCAACATCTGACACTGACTTTCAGCCTGGTCACACTAAAAGAATTTGCACAACCTGGTGGGATATTTCATATATAATTGGCAGGCTCATGCTTATCGCTGGGAGAGGTAAGCTGGAGAATTGCTCCAAAATCTTTGCTCTAAAGAACTATTTTTATGTCATTAAAACTTGATGTTTTGATATGCTTATCTTCCTGACTCAGTATTTATACCAGCCTTACCACAAGAGTGTTTGAGCCTATACTTTGGTTTGCCACTTGTTTCTTTTTTGGCATGGACCAAACTCTGTAATACCATCCATTTAAGCCTAGCCACACGGTATCTTAAATACCATACAGAACAGAACAAGTTATCTCAAATCTGGATATACTTGCCAGAGTTGATGTATTCACTCATGCTATTAAGTCAACATTTATAATAACAATTCTTATTATATTTCATATCTATTATTATAAGATTATGATCTAGCAGTGCCTGGAGATCACAGAAGCGGCTGGCTCATCATGCACATAGTGAGAGACAGTTTTATAATCCTGGAGAAACCATCCAAAATGAATTTGGGTTATTTAAGCAGCTGCAGTGTACCTTCTAATTTCAGCCTCTGGACTTGCACCAGACGTCATTTGGAGACGCAGAGTGTGAGATGGCAGAAGATCATTTCCCAACAGTGATATTAGCTCATGTTTCTAAAGCAATTCTTAGTGCCTCCCAGACTAAATGTCTTTAATGGCTGTCCCAGGAAAATAAATGGACCATGAGCAGAAATAAGACAGGTTTCAACTGAACAAGGAAATTGTATGTGAGTTTGAAGTCATTTGAGACCCAGATGGAACCGAGGGTTTAGGAATATGTCTCTGATCCATGTTTGTAGATGGGTAATTGAAACTGTAATTCTGCTGAGTTTCAGCACTCTGTCATCATCTACATTTAATTTCACTCTCCAGGGTGCTCACTATAGTGCTAAAAATCCATACTAATAGAAGACTTTACAGACAAAACACTATAGCTGAATGAGAGACCTCAGAGCTGAAACCACAGAGAACTTTTGGAGAAGCAAAGAGAACAATGGAGAAGCTTGTGATACGGCTAAATCACTCACTGACTTCTGCAAAAGATGTGGTCTGCCTTAACTCTGCTTTTTTTTTTCCAAACCAAGTAGATGCTGCCCTGCATATTTATTCCATGGATATTGCAGACGCGTCTGTCAGAACCAGACACACAGCTGTAAGAGAGCAGTGTTTTAATATGTATCTCTAACAGTGCTAAACATCTGCAACAGCAACGTGAGACCCTTTCTCCTTTTGCCTCTGATGCTAGAGCATAAGATTAGGCTAATATTAGGATTTTATAGGGATTAGGATAATGTTAGGATTGATAATTATATAAGAATAGGCTAATACTTAGAGAATAAGAATAGGCTAGCACATATTTCTGCATGAAAGGTCTTCCAGATATATTAGGGGCCATTTTCATACTACGCAACAGCTGCTGTTCCTGTTGCCCACATACGTAGTACCCACTGTGTAAATGGCTTCTTGTCCCATCGTTTCCACAAGAGTTCAGGGCCATAGACATGACCGAAAACCTGCCCCTTCTCTCCCTGACATTCAGCCTGTTTTTCTGCTCAGCCTTTGACCTTTGCTGACAGCCTCCTGCCTCATTTACTGGAAAACATCCACAGCGTGAGTAGCACACTGGCAAAAATAATGGTCTGTGTATGCACTCCATACTGCATATGAAAATATTTTTCCACTACTGAAGGAATAGGCAGGGCAGCCTGCAGACAGCAACATGGGAGAAAGACAACCATCCAGTAAGTGCTAATGAACTTCCTCTAAAAAGTGGTTTCACTCAATAAAAGTGTTGGCATCCTAAAAGAAAGTTTTGTGCTAGTGCACGAGTGAATCTAAACAACTTGTCTTTTATAAAGGGTCTTCCCATTAACAATCTCTCAACAGAAATCCCCAGAGGTGTTAGGAATCTGTAACATAAACCTGTGCTTAAAATGAAAACTTTCATCATCTTGTGTAAGGCTTTCCTTAATTTCAGCTGTGGCAGAGAACAGTACTACCTTCCACAGCTACTGTTTCTCTCTAGACCCTTGACAAGACCTCAGTCAAATCTAATACACATCTCACTTGCTCAGGGCGCTCACAGACATTATTTGGAGTGACAAAAAAGATTTGGCAATGATATTGCTAAGTTGAAAGCAGATTGGTAGGTTCAGTAAGTGTAAGAAATGCATGTGTGTGCCTGAAAGAAGGTTTAAAAGAAAGCTAACAGATGCCAGACCTGTTCTTACAATTTAAATATCTCATGTGCAGGTAGAAAACCAGCATAACACAATTAGTAATCTGCCCTTACAGGCTTTATATTTGTATTGCTACCTACTCATTCATTCACATGCCCAGTGTGCACACATGTTTTAAGAGTCGGTTCTCAGACTAGTCTTTATTATGTCTTGTTTTGCATTTTAAAGCTTAAAAACATTTTACAGGCCACTCAGTGATTCCAGGAACTGTGTACTGTAGGAGAAATTAGAGCCCTGCTGAAGCCAAAGGGAGTTTTGCCATAGACTCCTGTATCTTAATCTGGGCACTCACTGTGTGCTAAACTGAGGCTGCAGTTATTGCTCTGGTAATTGTAACACAGTAAACAGAAGCTAGTGGCTAAAATGAAGTAATAAGTGCCAAAAGCCACAATTTCAGTTCTCAACTATGTCATAGTCCTGTCTAAATACCCTTCTAAGAGACACTGCATTACCAAAGTCATTAGAAAGTCATTTTATTTCCATTATATCCACATTTTCATCCATAAATAGAGGAGAAAGGTAATCAGATCTCTTGCTCACCTACACACATTGCATGTTAATGTGGTTAATGTGGTTAGGTTTTTTTTCTTTGGTTGCTTTCTTAATGCTAGACAAAACACTCTGGCACTTATTAATAGCGTACTAAACCCACTTCAATTGTACGTACACAGAAATACAACCCTAACCCTGTCTTATACTAAACTTCCTCCTCTGCTTTCAAAAAGATATGGGGGAAATAAGAGTCACAGTACAGATCTCCAGATCAAGTAGTCTCTTTGCCTGCTTACACTGTGTTAAGAAAACACTCTGGGCATCCCAGAGCAATCACCAATGCTAGACTTGCTGGCCGAACTAGCTCACAGCAATGAGAAATGAGGGTATTTACCCAAGGCCAGCTTCCAAAAGGAGAAAGTGGGTAAGTTGCACAAGTTGCTGAAGGAATTTGCTGTCCTGGGGCCAATGCAGTCTGCACAGTCTGCAGGGTCTACTCAGCTGCAACTGAGGCTTTATATCAAGGTTCACTTTGCGTGTACTGATAAGTCAATATGACTCTTTAGACAATATTTTCACATTGTTTCATTTTATTTCTTTGTTGTGGCATACAACTTGACTTCAGCCCCATTAATGTCCTCTTGGCTACCTAATGTGGCTGGCACAGTTTAAACTGACCATCGCTTGGGGCAGAGGTAAAAGCGTCTGTTGCGTGAATAATTCTGAAAGTGCTCAATGTCTGCTCAGTGCATTATGAACCACCAAGTTCAAAACACAAATAAATCAGGGTGGAGTCACTCCAAGCACTGGTCACCTCAGGCATATTTTGTTCCTTCTCTAGATCAAACAGATTCAGACTGTCACAGCTCAAATGCCAAGGTGGTATAGCCTACTCAAAAACCTTCCTGAGTATCACATGAATGCCAAATAGAGCCTCATATATGCTCAAATAGAGCAAGGTAGAAGACATGTAATTAATTAACTTAATACTTGATTGACTGGCACTACCACACCAACACAGAGGATCAGCCATAGGAACACAAATGAAACATCGATGTACGATAGCACAAAGGTTAGTTAAATTAATAGTTTCATCTGATGACAGAAACTAGATACTTGTTTCCTCTTTATGTCTTTACAAATCTCTCTTTTAAGTCCCACACTAAAGAAATCCACAGTACTGTGAGGTATGGCCACTCATCTGAGAAATATTCCACCAGCAACTATGGAAAGCACCATTTACTGAATTTAGAGCTAGTCACACTTCAGAACTGTTCTAAAAGATTTGGGTAGGTATTTTTCAATGAAAAGAATTGCTTTCTGTGGGAACACGCTGTTGCTGAAAAACACAACTGGAAACACACCAGTTTATAGGAGAAACAAAGTTCTCATCACCAGTTCCAGCATAGTCCCTGTGGGACACAGAACTTGGCACCTTATGCCCACATCCTCCTCTGTGTGCTGCACCACGAAAATGCCTCTTGCTAATGAAACATGTGCCTCACATGCTTATACATCTCTCATCTTCTCCACACATTTTATATAGCGTACACTTCCCTTTCAAATGGTTTAAACTATTCCTTGAGGAATCAAGCTGCAACTGAGCTGTAGTCAAATAAAGGTTAGTGTCTTTCTATTAGGAAGGAATACCAATACCAAAGTATAAAACTTCTATCATCACGAGTAGACAGATTTAAGTCTGACACTCTGTCAAGGCCCCTCTCGTGCAGGAATTTGAATGAGGAATATGTAGTTAATCAAAAAGTCACATAGGAAGTTGCCATAATCCACTAAATGGCTCTAGCAGTGTCAGCACACAAGCTAACTGACATGGACCAAACGAAGCTATGCATTTTTAGTGTCAGCTAAAATAATAACTGCCCTATATGTGCACCTTTACAATCCACATAACAAGTTGCTGCTATAAGTGATGTTATCTACAATGTGGAGCCAAGTTTCTGGCCAGATCCCAGCTCTAGATGTCTGCCAGGGTGATGTCCAGACTCCCATCTAAGATGAGACCCTGTCCCTTTCATAGGAGGTTGGCTAGATTGTGTTTACTTTACCAGATTTCTCAGTAGAAACCCAGCATGAGTGCAAGATGCTACTGTTCAGCTGATTTGTATTGTCTTGTATCAGCATAAGGCTGGGGATCCACAAACTCCCAACAGCCACCAAGTCTTCCCCCTCAAAAAAAGACAACCAGTGTCACCTTTCACAGATACCTGTCTACAGATTTTGTGGACTTAGTTCCCAGCACTTCACTGGTCTTGCTGATTGTTATTAAAAATTTGTCTGCTTTCATCAAAAATTTGTCTGCTTTCTGCCACCTTTCATGGATTGCTGACCCCGCTGCTATGTATTTGTAGAGTGCTCTGGCTCACTGTATTAGTAAACACTAACATTCCAGATTCCATCTGAAATTTTCTACCCTTGCTGTTTTCGCAGGCATGGGATAGCACACACATTTACCAACGTACCCATGCAACAGGAGGTTGTTTAATAACACGTTCCCAAGGAGCCAGGAACTACAAAGATGAAAATCATTGCAAGCTCTGTCTGAACCAGCTGGACACCCTGGATTTGAGTCACACGTAAAGTGGATACAAAACTTCTGGGACTGCTTTTGCTCTCAATCTGTCATTCTTTTAAAAGGATTATTTTTTTAAACTGTTCAGTGCAGAATACTCAGGGGAAGCTGAATTCTAATTCATTACCAAGGCATCTAGCGTTCGACTGACAGTGATGCAGGCATACCTAAATAAAGGAGATACTTGGAAGACAGAAGTGCAGAAGACATTTTCCTTACTGCTTTTTTCACACTCCTCATGCAGACCGATTATGCTCAGTGGTACAGATAAAAGTAGAACAGTCACTGGTTAGGCTTGCTGCAGCAGAAAAATGTTATAAGAAGTCTTTTGGGGTAGTCAGACACTGGAGTGGCCATTTCTAACTTGTTATTAATGATCACAGTGCTGATCCAAAGACCACTACAGGCAACTGAAAGACTCTGACTGACTAATGGGATTTGGAACAGCCCTGAATGCACTCATCCCCACAAAGATTTCTGTTGGGAAATCAGGGTGGGTGTAAATGGGAATACACAGTCGGCTCAGAGCCACTGTGATGAGCGAAGTCCTGCAGCTAAGGAGTTATTTTCACTTTTATTGAAGGACAAATCTGGAGGTAAAGATAAAATGCTAGGTTCTTTTCATTCATCTTCTGGATGGGGAATGTTTTTCATCATGTTTTTAGGCTTTTCCCCCCCACTATTTTCTTTATTTCCTATGCAATCTGAGATTCTTCTATCATAGCACCAAAGATCAATGGAAAATAGCACATATCATAAGATTTTTGGTAAAAGATAAAAGCTGACAAAAGTGCAGTCATGACTGAGGAATTCCTTATGGACATCCTTCACCTTCCCCATTTGCATGCAGCAGTTACCAATGTCATAATATTCTTAGTGTGTAAGACTTTACTGTGTGTGATTCCTCTTGAATAACTAACATTTGTCTCTTTCGGGCAGCTGGTATAACATAAATCTATGGAGTTTGAGATATTGCTCATTTAGATTTCCTTATTTAGCAGCTGAGCCTCATGCCTCTGCCATTTCTCCTGGCACATCTTATTTTTTGAAAGAGTCCTAATGACTCTCAGTGGCTTAGTTTAACAGAGAATAGAGTAGACATCAAAGGCCCATACCTGAGTTACTTCTAGCCCCCATCTCTGTAATTTCCTGGTCAAGCTTCTAATCTAAATTATGTAGATGCTTTCTAGAGCCCAAATTCTGCTGGGCTTTTTTGGCAGAACAAAGAAGTCACTAAACAAGTGAATATTATATTTCAGTATCACATTCAGTGCATGGTTATAAGCATAGCTCCTTTAAAAGCACTGGCAGTTGCAAATCTTCTGTCACACTTCACAACATTATTTCTCCCCAAATTACTTTAATTCTGAATTTACAGCTGCAGGCACAAAGATGGGAATGTTTTGTGATGATTTCTTCTGTCCTCAGTTAATTAGCATGTGGAAAGACTGTCATCCCTGGAGCATGGATGGCTGGTGTCTGGAAGGCAATCAGATTTTCTAAACAAGTCCAGCTGCAGATGGGCCAGATTAATTTTTCTTTGAGTTCAAATAGGGAAAAAAAATACATGAGTCATGGAGCTTCTGTATTTACAGATGGTCCAAATGTGAAAGTCCACAGTGCTCCCAATAAAGTTACTATAGAACATACAGCATATTCAGGCATGACAGCATCTTAATGCCTTTGAACTGTGTTAATATCTACCCGCAGTATTACTGACAGGCATTCATCCATTAATTCTGTGAAAATATTACCAGGCAAGAGCAGAGTGCAAATGTTACAGAATCACTTTTCTAGACAGAGGCAAGTAATAAAAATAGTGCCCAAGGAAGGTGCCTAACACCACCCTGAGGTTAGAAATTTGTATACTACAGCACAAAACAGAAGGAAAGATATAACATGGCAAATCTTTCTCCTCATGACTATAAATATCTGAAAGGGAAGGAAAGTCTCCCCAGAGAAGGTCTATCTGGCAAGGGACTTTTTGCTGGAAAACCTGTCTGTAGACACAGACTTTTGTAGGCCATGGAGATAGACTTCAACTTGTTCATGATTCATTTAAAGTTCATGTAGTGGTGGCTCATATCCCTACTACTGCCATCCCATCAGCCTTTGCACTTGAGAGACTAATCAGCTTACAGATGGGAAACTAATGCTGCTCAGAGAAACAACAACTTACATCTTGCTGTGTGCCATGCACCTCGTCATGCTCTGAGGTGAACGCTTCCAGTTCACAATCAGCACTGTGTCCCAGGGACTATCACACACTCCACACTCCCCATGCTAGAGTCCAGGAATGAGCCCGAATGAACATATTTAAAACCATGTGCGCATAATTGCATGTACAAACAGCAAGGCCAGCCTTGGAATTTGCAGATCCCCAACACAGCGGTTCTCAGGCACTCTGGTATATATGCTGGAATGAGCTTTTCCAGGCAAGGGGGAAGGCACAGGACCCTGGCAGATATGTGATGTTGGTGGTGCACTTGTCCAAGCCCAGGCTGGAAACTCTGTACACCACCAGGTCACACCCTTGCTGTGCCAGCGTTGGGTCAAAGCCAACTCAACCTCCTGATAGTAAGACTGGACCTAGAGGAAGTCTCAGGTCCTGAACATCTCCATCAGGACATCTCCCTCTCAGCTGCCCACTGAGTTCCCCTCCTGGGCAGGCACTGGAAGTGCTTTTTTGTAGGAGGTGGGCAGAGACATGTAGAGCTGCAGGTGCCCTGAGCAAGAGTCAAATGCCCTGTTACAAATATACATGCCCGGCATAAAAGAAGATCAGTCTCATTTGTATCCACTCCCTCACCTCTCCCTTACCACGAAGAGCACAGAGCGCCAAACTCTTGATTAATTCAACACAACAGCAACAGACCACAGCTGGATGTCATAGTCATATCAAGTTTATTGGGATACCCAGTTGGATCTTAGCCTACGAACTAGATCTGACAAATGCATACTGGTATAAGCAATCCAGCTAATGGAGCATTGCCTTCTTGTTACCTGCCGCACGGCCCTTATACTCACAGGCACTGTCTAGTAAGATGGGAGCAGGAGAGACAGGAGATCTGCTGCTACCCTGCCTTTGATCTGCCTATGACTCCAAACAAGTTGCTCTGCTCAAATGCTTCTAGTTTCTCCTCTTACTTTTTTTTTTTTTTTTCCCACATTCAGACATAAATCCTGCTGTGAAGGATATATTTGTACTATGAATTTGAGCAGTACTCAAGTCCTGCACCAAAGACTTTAGCAGCAATTAACAAAAATCCTAAAAAGCTGTAACAGTCCACTCAGGCTTTTGAACTTGGCCACAACAGACGTGCTGTGGATTATGTGAAAAATTCAATCATTTCTTTCACTTAGTTAAAAAATTACAAAAGAAGGAAAGAATCGCTAACATTATAACACTGACTCTCCTCTCATTTACACCAGTTCCACAATTCCTTGAGTTCAGCAGAGCTGTTTCTAATTTACATCATTTAAGTGTAAAAGAATCAAACCCTGTGTCTCTAGAAGCAATCCAGCCATGGTACTAGATAATTGCCTGAAATTTCTATGGCAACAAGAGGGAAATTGTTCGGCCTACTGTCTGGGTATTTTCACTCTGTGTGTATGAGAGTGTTATGTCAGAGACAGGGAGAGAGAGAATATTTAACACATAATCAATTAAATTTCACCTTTGATACAGACAGTTGTTTAGAAACATTATCTTGGCATCAGTGAATTATTTTTCTCATGGGCTGACAAGGTGCCTGTTTATTTTCTATAAGGAATGATTAAGTTAGACATCCCTTTTCTTCCTGTGAATGAATGATGAAAAATGGACTCGGTATTGATTGGCCCATTTAGTAATGCTCCTGGATCTCTGTGCCTCTGCTCTTCACAAAACCTTAGCCCTGGAGAGCATCATCCTCATGCCTGACCTAGCAAAATCTTTCTGTCAGGCACAACACATTTTGCCTGGCCCCTGTGTAAGGAAGAAGCAGTAGGAGGTGGCATAGAGGCTTTCACAACCTTTAACAGCTCAAATGTGGAAGAAATGCACTCCCTAGTCTCTCTACCGCAGGGGTGCCTGTGCTGTCTCATCTTGTTTCCCCTCAGCATCTCAGTAGAGTCAGCAAATGACTACAGATATGTAGCAGATAAACTAGTTAACCCAGATGCCATTTATTGACATACACTGAGGAAGCAGCAAATAAATTCCTCAAAGCGTAGCATTGCTGATTGCCCCTTCTGAGATGATACAGGCCTACGGCATGGTCAGACCTATGTCTTAGCTGGAAAGCTCAGTTAAGCAGAGTGGATTCTTACCAAGACCGCTGTTTTGAGTCAAAAAGCTCCCAATGAATTCTGTGGGGTTTGTACCAGGCTCACAATATTGATTAGGGATCTAACACAGCATGAATTTAGGGCTGATTGATACCAACTTGGGATGCTGTGTGGCTCAAGATCCAATCTAAACCTAAGCGTATGCTGAATTTATATACAACATACGGAACTACATCCTCTTACTGGACAAATAGCAAGTTTCACAGCATATGGAACTGAAATTAAAACTTGTCTGTGTGGACAGAAAAAAGATTTGGTAATATCCAGATCTTTTCACAGTTCACAAAATGGAAAAAGTCAAGTTCAAGCCCAGAATCTTGATGGGACGATGGCATATTATTCCCTTACAGTAAAGGGAAAAGATTGTCTTGTGATAAGATGCTATCAATAAACATGGCTAAATATGGCTGCATTTGACAATACTGTCTTTCAAAACTGCACACTGGTAAAAGCTCTACATAGGTGCTTTACAAAACATTTGTATGCGCAAACAGCATGGTTTATGCAAAACATGAGATTCAGTGTTTTGTGGCATGTCACTTGCATCTTATTTTGCTGGATAGTATCACCTAGACTGTGCAGGATCAGACTAATTCTAAGGCGCAGTCTAGAATTCATAACCACTCAGACGCAGAAACGTGTGTAAAAAACTTCTTGTTTTGTTGCCATGCAATCAAGAGTGACAGAAAATGCTCTAATCCCCCTAGAATAGCATTGCAATGTAATACAATCAAATACTTAGCACTACTATCATCTATCCTTCCGTATATGGTTTTAGGCATCCTAATTATCTGATGTAAATTACCTCTGTGTAAACTAGCAGTGCTTTACAAAAGAATTTCAATAAATACTAATAATGCTGCTGAAAATATTGATAGCCTGCTGTTGAGACAGAGCAAACATCTCCTAGCCCTAGTTTTTATCCTAATAATGATGCAGCAACATATAGCTTCCCAATTATATATTTCTGCCTGCTAAACAAGCTCTGTTTCTGTTAGCCCAGAATGTCCACTGGTCTAAATCAGAGAATCTATTGCTATGAAATGACACCTGCACAAGAGCTGTAGCAATTCACCCATTTCCAGGGTTAGGATTTCTCCAAATTATAGATCTTCTGTCCACCAGCAATGCCCTAGAGTGGAAGGAGCTATGAGTTGATTAAAGTGAATAAATAAAGTGAACAAGCCAACATACATTTCACTCTAAATAATAATCAGGCAGCAGGGTCTGACAAACTGAGCTGAATATGTGCCTGGGAGTCAGAAATTCCCATGGTTTAAGTGCAGTCTCCTTGGACAGTTTCCTTTACCTTTCTTTGCCTTGCTTTTCAGTTTTTCATTTTTATTTACTTACCCTAGTTAGGTCTGGTTTTGTAAATTATTTTGAAGGCATAACAACAATTCCAAACAGTGCCATTATTCTTCTGGAAGTTCTGTAAAGTATTGCCACATATGTACATTTTTGCTGCTGGTACAGCTTCCTTCATCTATATCTTCCCTCAACATACATCTACGCTGTAGTAAAATCTACTTACATCGAGATAGTGCTCTGCTTCATGGTATTATGGGTAGAACCAGGATTATGCTGGTGCAATCACTGTCAAGGGTCAGGTTTTCACCATGTGGGGCACTGTGCAGTTATACAGTCACAGGCAGTCCGTCACTGAGGTCATGTGGTGCACGGGAAAGTTCAGTTAGCTATGGTACAGGAAGGAGAGTCCCCAGGTTACAATTTGCTCAGCCATCATCACTTATTGGAATTGGTGAGCGCTGGTGGGAATGCAACTGTTGTATGAAAAAAAAAAATAACTATGCCAAGTGTCAGCACCCATGCAAGAATGGAAGCTGGTGCTGGCTGGTGAGAGAGGAGGCAGCTTGATGTTATCGAGATTTTTCCTAGCTCATACAGTGAAAACAGAGAAAACAGATTTCTGCTCTAAAATTCACAAATACCCTTCTTGGAGAGTTCCTGAACAATACTAGCCAGGAATGCTGAGGGAAAGAAGGCTGCTTACTGAGTGCTGCTCTTTTCCTTACCTACTGTACAGAAATGATTAAATCTAAACAGACTCAGATTGCAGGCTCTAATTCAGACACTTGGTTGACAGCCTTCGTGAAGAGAACTCGTTGACTGTGAAGCTGTAACAAACACAGAATTTGGACAAATCGAAATCTGGTGCTGAATGGGTAGGATACACAAAAGTGTTAAATAGAGTAACTACATTTTCTTGATTCATTCCAAGGCAGATCTCAGGTCAAAATTTTCAAAATCACCCCCTGAAACAGAGTTCCCTTGGCCATACTTCAGCACCTATCTGAGCAATTTCATTTTCAAAATTGTCAAGTATTTAGTACCTCCAGCTGATCCCAAGAAATGTAAAAGAAATATAGCTCTGAAAGAATCCTAATATTTACTGTGTATTAAACAGAACATGAGCTTAGATAACCAATTTGCAAATATTAAACTTAATTTTGCAGTGTCACAAAAGCGAGCATGTTTGAGGCGCTTCTATTTCAGCTAGTTATTGCTACTCCACAGGAAATCCAACCGCATGAAGTTTAAATGCAAAGTAATATACATTTCCTCATCCATAAGACAAGAGAAAGATCTTTGAAGAATATTATTATTGTGCTGCACCCTGGATGCCTTTCTGAACACCTGAGTGTAATAGGAGCTCATACATAAAGCAGTAATAGGTAAACTTTGTCAGGCTTTGAAAAGCCTTCTCCTTTTATTTTAGTTAGCACAAGAAATGTACAGATTTATTAAAATAAATGAGAGAGATCTCATCCAGTCACTTTTTTGTTGTTTAGCAGCTGAACAAATCCCATGCAAGTGTGTTTAGCATAGTTCGCATTGCTTGCACACGTCTGTCTCTCTGCTGACAATATTCCAACAGTTTCACTCATGCGGTTACATGGAATTTACTTGCATTTCAGATTGCTTTTGGACAAATAAGACCCTGGAGCAAGAAGAGATTCTCTGGTGTGTGGCTCCTCACTGACAGTTTGATACAACAAAAGACTGAGCACGCTGAGGCTGAGCCTGCAAAGTGCTTGACATAAGAAATGTGTTTTACTTAGCACGACAGAGGAGCAAGCCCCATTCAGGGTCACCTTCTGTAGCACTGATGAGCGCTAGCTCTTACCTAGTGTGCAAGAGAGCATTTTCCACTGAAACCAGTGCTAGTTCCACTTCCTCCACGGGTACCAGAACTGGGAGGTCATGATCTATGTTCAGCACAGACAACAGCATCCCCCTGAGGCCTGAGAATTTCAAATCAGTGGTAGTCTTAATATTTGCCTCTCTCTCTACAAGCAAAGAACCTGACCCCGGGAGCACGGTCACACAAGAAGTCCTATTCACTGAAAATTAACTTCTTCCTAATTCATTATCACCAAGCCAGCCCTAAACTGCCAGCACAAACACAAAGGGGTCGTATACTTTTTCTTCCCATTTGTGGGAACGTTTATTATAGCACCTATTACACACTTACCTGAAGGAAAGATTATCCTCTACAGTACAGTCCAGATTTTAGTAAGTGCTGTGACTAATTCTTTATTATTTGCTTTTTTAATAAAGCCATCATCTGACAAGCCTTGTTTTCTTTGTATTTGGACATATTTTGTTTTGGTTAGTAGCATCCTGTGACCCTGTACTGAGGGCCAGAACATGAAGTAACTCCTCCTAAAAAGAAAGGAGTTCACAGTATGCATTTTTAACAAAACTGGTTCATTGATTCACCATGTACCCTGCATACTACTTTTCTAGAGTAATTTCTTGATCCTGTTGTCATAAGAACACTTCCAAAATCTTTAATCCACCTGCCAGAAATGAAACCGAAATTACTTTCAGTCCTGTTTTTTTCATCTATGTAAAGCAATATTCTTATGAACCAATGCTAATATGCATTTGCATGGGTCAAAATTTCATCATCAGTATTGCTATACTTCTTCACATCACAAAAAATGCTGACTATCCAAATTATAAAACATTCATTTATGTCCTATCCTTAGTTTGCCAATGCTACTGAGCAGCGTAATTATCCAACATCAAAAACTGGTTTGCTTTCTTTGAAAACTGAGTGGGGTGAGAAGTCACTGGAAAAAAAAAAATCAGTAATTTAAGGCACACGATACAGGCAAAACAAGATTGTCTACTTGCAGCATAAACACTTTTTTCATAGCTCTGTTAGTATACTTGGAAAGAATAAAATATCCCTGACCTGGCTTTTGCCTCTCACTGGTACGGCAGGTTATTGAAACATTAGATGTCTTGACAGTTCCCTGTAAAGTGAAGCCTTTAACCTTTAAAATGTTCTTTCTTATGTCTATTCTTGACCTCATGCAATAAACTAGAACTAAGTCAATCTCTGTTCCTTCCAAAAATATTTCATAGAATTAAATGTATAGATCTCTTATTATCAATGGATAATAAGATAATAATCCACTTTACAAGTGGATAATAATCCACTTCAAGAATCAATGAATAATTTCTGAAACAGTTATTTATTTGTAATGTTTTAACAGAGCATGACTAATAAAAGCCACAAATGGGAAAAAACTTACCTAAGTAATAGATGAGATACAAGAAGGTTAGTGACATTCCTTTGCTCATTCAAAACAAAAAAGTCATGAAGAATTGAAAATGCATATAAGCTGTTTGAGTGCTGTTCGAAGTCTACAAGCTTCATTTCTCCACGTTATTTTAAAAATGAAAGGTATACAATGTTCATTTCCATCTGTATTACCTATCTGAAACTGTAATTGTAGAAAGTAAATGTCACTCCCAGAAGCTGTAAAAGGTCAAAAAAGACCAGACAGATTAAAAGTACAAAACAACAAATTTAGCTGAATTTCTCAAAATTCTGGCTTTCATTTAAAAACTCCCTAAATTTTTTTTTTCTTTTTTTCCACTCATTTTATTTCAGTTACTTTTTGCATGTTACAGTTGGTCAAAAGTTTTCAGTTTCTAGGGGACAAAAAAAAAAATCAACATTTAAAAAAGAATACATTGTTTTCCTTCTTATATGAACTATTTTTCTTTTTTTCTGTACCATTTAGTTAAACTGTCATGAGCTCATGTTCAAGACAGCATGGAGAATGGTATCTCCCTAGTGAGCCAAACTGAATGACCACCTGAAATGTAATTTCACCACAAGTCATGAATTTTGCTACAGCTGCTGCTAACCAATGCTCTAGCACCTGATACTGATGCCATGGTTGCGAATGTGGATGCTGCTGCTACTGCAAGCCCATGATGCTGAGCCACTCTTCAAAAATGTGCCCACTTTGTAACTCAGGCACTCTACTTTGGCTGGTTCATCACCCAGCCTCCTCTCTGGGGTTTAAAACCTAGTGCAGTCATCCACAGCTGGGCCCACCTGCTTAAAGCAACCAGACAAATACCAAGGGAAAAACAGAGTAAGGTGAACTGGAAAGGGCCCTTGTGGGGAGCAGAAGGGGCAGCCCCAGTGGCCAACATTTTGTTTGATTTTCATTAGTGCTTCATTTGCTGATCATATTTGCAGAGAAAAAGCACTGAATTCACAGTCGTCAGGCTCAGTCTTTTGAGATGCACCCTTTGGCCCACTAAGAGAAACTTTGTGGATAAAATAGACAGTTCAGGGAAAATTGTTGTGTGTTCTCAGGGAAAGGGAAGAGGGATACTTTTCAAACCAGAACTGCTTTTATAATTAATTTAGGAGAATTTTTCTTTTCCCCCTTCCTCTTCTCCCCAACAGTAGTTAGTTGCTATTTTCACCACCTCCTAATTACTTAGTACTGGTTTGTGGGAGGATTCAGCTTCACACGGCATCCCACACAGGTTGTCATTTTGTCAAGAATTCCTTCATTAACAAGCTGTCAATACCCTGCCAACAGCCACCATTTGGTTTGTTAAGGGAATGGGGGCTCTGGAGTGAAGAGTTGGCTCTATACCCTTTCCTTTTTTTTTCAAGAATTAAATAAATAAGGCAAGAGGCAGATGTCTGCCAGTCTGTTCCTTTGTGACACATTGCAGCCTTTTCCTTTTTTTTTTCCTTTTTTTTCCTTTTTTTTTTCCCCCCTTTCTTTTTTTCCTCACTGAAAGAGCAAGGCAGAAGAGGAGGGAGAGGAAAATCACACAGACTGCGTAGGCTGTAGCTCAAGTTACTCTCCCTATCGCACTGTTGCCTCATGAAGCCAGGTTGCCTGAGCGCTCTTTGCCCCAAGCTACCTCCCAGCCCCACATACCCTCTGACATGTCCCAACTTTAACATAGCAGTAAGGGAAAGCTATAAAGCAACACAGGCACGGTTTTGCCTGCAACCTTTAAAACAATCATCCTAATAAAATAAAAGAGAAATTGCCCGTCACATAGGTACTTCCAGAGGAGTTTGTCTTTTCATGCTAATTAACTGGATTAACACAGATGCTGACAGGCTTTGCCAGGTCCTTCTATCACTACTCTGTTGAGATGCTAATGATTAAGATTGGCTTTGTGCATCTCCTCTCTTGAAAGCCATACCATATTTGCACAGTCATCTTTTTTTTTCTTCTATTAGCTCCCAAGATCAAATCCCAGCTTGATTTCACTGATTAGTTTTTGACTGCACTGTGCCTACCAGGTAAGGTTTCAAGGTTAGCACAGATGTTGAGAGAATTGGGGCATTTGTCCATCGTCTGGGGCATTTCTGAGAACCTGCTGTCGCAACCGAGTTTTAGCAGTGTCAAGCAGGAATTTAGCTGGATTGTCACTGATGACTGGAAATGAAAAGACAGTGGGACAGAGAGCAGAGAGGGACAGAGATCTATATTGTATCCAGAAACCACAAAAACAAAAGATTGTTGAGATTGACAGGAGATGAAGTAAGTGATGTCTCTTGAGGTCTCTCCAACATGTTCTTGGTTCTTACATGCCAGTGAAGCTATCATTATGTCCAGGAGACACTCAAAGGAACTCAGGGGAATCAAAGAAGTTATTTTTTTTCCTCTTTTTTTCCTTTCTAATCATTATCACTTAAATGTCAGGTAGACCCTCCCCTCAGCTGGAAAGTCATGTATGTAAGGGTCACGTTTGAACACCAATACTTATTTGCCAACAGTCTTATGTACAGTACCTACCCATAAACATAGGTTTACAATGAACCCAGCCACACATTTCAGCTTATGTTAAAAATTCAGTTACAGCCTTTATTTTGAAGAAGCACAAAGGTGTTTATGCCCCTATAATTCTCATATACAGACAAAAGGATCTCTGCTACATAATTACAAAGAGGTGATGCTATCTAATTTTTGTTGTAGCACACAGACACCTTTTGCACAAGAGTGGCTGCCTGAATGATGAAGGAGGCAGCAAAGACCACTTGAGTATGAAAAGCAGGTCCAACTACATCAGATGCAGCTCTGAAGTTGCTTAAAAACATTCAAGTGCAATGTAAACACTTCTATCTGGATGGGAAAACCTCTCCCCTTATCAGCTGCAAATACATCCCAAACCTAATTGCCATGGAGCCCACATGAATGGAGTCAAGGAATAAGTAGCAGTAAGAAAAAACAGGCCAGATGCAGTATGTGCCAGTCATCCTCTCTGGTTATATGCTGTCTCTTATCCTTTCCTTCCATCTTCTTGTCTTTCTCTTGTTCTTTGCCTATTTAAAGCTTTTTGTGCAATAGCAGACAGTATAAAAGTAGGATAAGCAGAACCAGCAGGGAGATGCTTTGGTAACCAGAGTGTATGCACCTTGCAAGACACAAGTGTTTGAATATATATATTTATATATGCATTTATATATATGCACCTTCACCTCTTCAAAGTTTCCATCCTCTCCTGGCTCCTTCAAGCTGCTACCACCACCGACTCACCCCAGAGCAGGGCACTGGCCATCCCACTGCCCTCCCTGGCAGCAGCAGCAAGCCAGGTTCAGCCAGGGGCATCCACACAGGGATCCCAGGGCAGGTCCCTATAGCTCTGCAAACCTGCAAGAAGTATTCACTACATATTTTAGCTTATCAAAACCCAGGTCCTCCATTTTCCCTGGGAGCTTCTTTTGTGCTTGTTTCTACATTAGAGAAATTAGGCATGGGAGCATCTCCTGCCATAACCAGGTCTAAAGGGCCTTTGTCCTTGTCCCTCACATTAGCCTTTCTAAAAGTTAGTTAGTAATTCTGAAAGAAAAGCTTTAAATAACACATTGTAGTCAGAGGAGCCAGAGGGAAATCAGGAGGCTTGCATTTCAGACTTCTCAGCATGCAAATGAGAAAGATTCCTCAGTTAGTAAACATTTACCTGCCTTGGATGTTCACAGGGAGCGTAAATGAATCCAAGACATCTAATAAATAATGTTTAGAACAGAGCCAGGCTACATGTTTACAGTGCCCCAAATGACACATTGTTAGAAGAACTCTAGCAGAAGACTTGTCCACCCCATCACTAGTGGGAAAACTAAAGCGGTGGGAAGCAGGATGTGACCCAGAATCCAGCCTCCACAATGACTCTTTATCTACAGCAATTTCCATGAGTTAAATGCAGAAAATAAAAACCTGAGACAGGTTCAAAAAGAGGAGTACTGAATAGCACTTTCAAAATCCTGTGCTCTGTTACAGACAGAATCACCTACATTTTTAAAGTGGTACTTGGTGATGTGGCCATATGGTTCCCATACACCTTAATGGGACTCAGACAGCCAAATCCCTTATGCAGCATTTCAACAATGTTAAAAAGTATGCCAGGCTCTATACCCATCATCATTATTTGCTGCAGAATGTTAAAAAAAAAATCAGCCATATTTAAAATGTTCCTATTATAAAAATGTTTCCTTAAACAAAAGAGAAAAGAGGGACCGAGACACAGCAGTTATTAGCAGGGGTGACACCCTGATAGACCATGATATTGCTGCACAGCAAGTATTATTATCACCATTACTTCAACACGTTATTTAAGCATGGGCAGGACTGGAGATAACAAAGTAAAACCAGTTCTTAGCTTTCAGTATAGTATTAAGGAAAAGTAATGAGTTGATTCTTCCTATAGTGGAAGATGTAGCATTATTCCTTCTCTTTTTCAACTGGAAAAAAAAAAAAAAATTTGTCATTACATCCTGGATTATTTCAGACCCTCAAACATAATAATTGTCATATAGGATTTCTTGAGCTGGTTATTTGTGTCTTAGAACAGGTATGCTTCTAAAATGTGGACACTAAATGACAACATGTTTAGAACATCTCAAAACAGTCCTCTCTGGATTGCACTGAGCATCCAGTGCCCATGAATGCCTCTGGTTTTTGGTGAAGAAACAAAGCCTCAAGCACTAGCATAAACTCTTGAATTGGGTGACTATTTGCTTCTCTTGCAGGTACTCAGATTTACCCAGAACCAAAACCCCAGTTTTCAGACTAGGATGTTGACCATGTTGAATTACATTCTCAAAATGAGACAAGAGCAAATTCTTCTACTAAGGCAAATCTGCCCCCATGAGCTTTAATAAAGCAATGCCAGTTTACATTGATTTTAACCATGGACTCAAGAGTCTTATTTCATTCATATTTGTATTTGTAGAACATCTGTCTAAATAGCAATACAACAAAATCCTCATAGCAAACTTAGTCCAGGACAAAGAAACTGAATTTTCATTGAAGTTTAAACATTTACTGCATTTAAAATGTTTTTAAAATAAATGATAGATATGAAATGTTTCAAGAGTCAGCTTAGTTTCTGGGAAAAGCAGTTAAACAATGACTCTGATGAGATTTGAAGCCTATGTAATTAAGTTTTGAATACACAAGCCTGGAGTTAATTTTTTATGCATCATAATGTTTCTGTAGAGTGCTTCATTTTTTATTGGTTAGCTGTGATGTTTTAGCTGCACTCTTTTCTTGTTCACACAATAATAAAATATACTGTATCTATGAAAATCATTTGACATAAGGCCTTGGTTCTGAGGCAGTTTTGCTTTCACGTTACCAGTTGTATTGATTTCCAGACCCACTCCACTTACACCACACTACTTGCTAATGTAGGTATGACCATAGTCAAAGAAGGTCTCAACTCAAGAAACCAAAATCTTTCCTGGGTCTCTCAATGTAGACATAGCCTGTCTTTCTCTGTAAGCACTTGCCAAGTCACCCTCTTCCTAGGTTCCTACAATGGATTCTAAGAACCAGTTCAGATATTCTCACATGGTTTATTCCAGGGGAAAAAAAAAAAACCTATAGGGACCAATAATAAAATTGTAGACAGAAATTGCAGTGATATTTGTCTATGCTTGCAGTTTCCTCTTTGGCAGTCTCAGGGTTTGCTATTCTGCCTGTTGCTACACAGAAACACAGAAAAATCCATGATGTGATTTTGAAGCCAAGATGGTAAACATAAGTCAATATTCCTAATGATAAAAGCACATTCTAGAGGCTGTTACAACTCAGGCAAACCAACCAATAACAGCTGCAAAATGCTAGTGCCTCTGCCATGCAGTCTGGGCTAAAAGTGTACCAATTTAAGAATTTAATGTAAGTAGGCTTGCAGTGCATGCACAGCTCTCAAAGCAAACATGGGCTGAGAGAAGCCATGATGACAATTCTTGGATGTAGTTACACATGTAGCATTTCTTAAGCTAAAATAGCACATTTCCAAAAGGAACAACTCAGGCTAAAAATACTGATCTTTACCTAAATACTACTGCCAATATATATCCTCGTGAGCTTTTGGAGCCCACAGAGTATTTCTTATAGTATCTGATAGTATCTTGATGATAATTCACAAAGGACAGAGAAAGGTATTTGTGCTCCCTCTAGTTTTATAAAGACACCTTGAAAAGTTTTATATTTACTGTTAACAAATATTTCCCTCCATCAGTGGTTTTAATATTCAGATGAAAGTCTTGGGTACAAGCCAAACCATCCACTGTATAAATCCTCAAAGGTATGTGGGCACTCACACAGGGGTTTGGATTAGATAATCAAAATACACAAGAACTAAAATACTTTAAGAGTCTCAGAGAGGTATTTGCAAGATCAGCTTCAGCCTGGGGAAGTGAATCTTCCTCAGTTCCCTCTGGAGGACAGAGGTAGGCTTCTTCAGGAGCAGCTCAGGTCAGCTAAATCTCAGTGTCTCCCTCAGTTGCCTTAAGTCTTTCAGAGGTTTCAGTATCTGCAGCACTATCAAGACTAAGTAGCTTAGGGACAATTTTAGATGCTTGTGTCCTCAAAAAAAATACAGATAAGTGCCTTAGAAGATTGTTAAATGTCTCTCTGATCAGGTTAGTGTCTCCCTGCCATTTATCCCAATGGTTTCAGTCCTCTCTTAGTCTGTACATGCACCAGACTTTATTTTCAGTCTTTTCCAGAGCAGAACCTTTATAGTATGACCTGGAAAAAGAAATACCTTGGACTGCAAGTCAAATACCAGATTTCTTACACTTGAAACAATTTAAAGTGAAGTAAGAGCTTAATTAAGTTATGAATTAGAGGTTTAGGTAACTAACTTTGCACTTCTGGAACAAATCTCACTAATGATAAATCTCTGTCTTTACTTACATAAATACTTTTAAATACTGCTCCTCATCCAAAAAGCAGCCTACAGCAAAAAACACAGTGTGTGATACTTCAACTTCAGTATGTGGAAAGCATTATCCAAAGAGGGAATCCAGACAGAGGAGAAATACTTTTTACCCTGCCTGTTTTAAATACAGATGTTTGATGAATTCCTTGGGGTTTTCATACTGGTATTTCTGCTAGCATCTATTTTAACAGCTGCAGGAAATCCAAATGCCAAAAATTCAGTACTCAAGCAGTGCTTCAACAACTAAACTGAGGGGACGAGAGATTCCAGATCATTTTTCCTTAGAACTAACAGAAAGAAAAGAATACTTAAAAATGATCACACATCTCCCTTCTTCACTTCATTTATATGTTGTACAAAAGTATAGAGATCCTAAAGCCTAGCACTGGCTAGGTCTTTCTCACTGCAAGTCAGTTATAACAGTTTGGTCCCTACTTTTTCTGTCTCCCTTAAACCCTGGTGTACACCTGAGCTGCTCAGCAGTGAGGGCTGCTCAGCCAGCTGTAGCGCTCCTCTCTTGAGTCAACACCATCACTGGTGTGACTGCAGAATGATGCAAAATTTGACAGACCAGAAACAGAGTGGGACCACAGTAATTTTGAACCGGGTTTTAGTATCTAGAGTACAAAGCAGTTGTGGCAGGATTTTCAAAAGCCTGTCAACATCCAACACCCATTGGTATTTCAGCATTTAGGGTGATTTTAAATCCCAAACTTTCATCTGCCTCTTTAGGCACCTAGGTCTCATTGTGACATTAGCCTGCTTTTGCAGCCAGAATTTCAGAGAGGACAGAGCTTAATCACAATTTATTTTGGCTGCCTGGGCATTGGCATAAATACACATGGTATTTTATGAACATGCGTATATATACACTTGTGCACACACACACACATGCACCCAGAGGCTTGCAAGCCATCAGGTAGCATTTTCAGTGGTCCCTAAGGCTACAGACGCATAAGGGGAAGAGCAGATCACATGGTGGCAGCTACCCACACACAAGCAGACTGCGCTGACAGGCTGAGAGAAGAGACGGCAGCACACAGGAGAGCAGGAATTTGAAACGTGAGAAATTCAGCCCCAGTTCAGTCGCAGGAAAGCTCACAGATTTCAGTGCAGGGCCAGCACATTGGCAGAAGCTGCATCATTGATCTGCCACTTTTTGAAGCCAGGGCAGCTTGGCTTATCAAAGAAATCCATGGTATGTGTGATTTAGATGCCTTTGGGCTCCTGAAAATGTAATGTAATGTGGAAAGATTCCCCTAAGAGAAACTTCTGAATTCCCATGCTTTGTATTAGAAACCTAATCATGATTGTGGGACTGTAAATTGCACTGAATTTAGCTGCTACACACTGAGCCAAAGTCTGTCCTCATAAGTCTACAGCTTAGATGGCTTTCATCTCAAGGTTAGTTTATCCTTCATAATGAAAACATTTCCCCAGCATTAGCAAATGGATCCCATCCCCTCAGTTGCCAAATTGACGGTGCCTTCCTGTTTAGATACCGTTATTGCAGATTAATTATTTAATCCAATCTGATTTTCATGCCCATTGACTGTTTACTAGCAAAGGCTGCTTTCATTTCTCTCTTCAGATGGTATAATACTGCCTAAGAAACTGCAGTTTACAGATACTGAGATATATATATGTGGCAATACATGATTTTGAAACAACAGACTCCCCTCAGCTCCCTGTTGAATATCATTAACTGTGATCGCAATACTGCTGTGAAGTTTGACTGTCCACTTCTTGTACTTTGCATTGCTGTGTCACACAAATTTGTAGGTAGGTAAACTCAGCAAAAATATATGCAAATCATTGATGATACAGAATTTTGCAACCATTTACACTGTCTCGTAGTATTTTCTACTTACCCTCCATATTTGCAAATGGCCACAGGAGATCTGAGAATCAAGATATTTATCATGATGATTGATGTCAATGAAAAAGAAATTTTATATTTTAGTCATCTGCTAAAAATAAGTTCACCCTTGGTAAGTGGGTGAATGTATTCTTTCAAGGCTACCCCGAGGAAAAGAACAATAGTTTAAAGCTCCACTGCTCCAACTGTTCTGTCATTCCTACAACTAGTAACTGTTGCAGTTGAAAACTGTCATCTGGAAATTTTTCCTATAAAAAATGAGATTGTGTCAAGAACAAGATTTGGCTAAGAAATGTTATTTTAGCTTCTTTTTTTTTTCAATGGGTTATCTTATATAAAATTAAATAAGCATTCTGGTTTCAGCGGGTTTCAAGACTTTCAAGACTTTTCATTCTGTTTACTTCTTTTGTAACTATAAACATTTGAGTGAACAGAACTGATTTTTTTCCCATCTTTTGAGTCATCAGAGAGTTCAGTAAGACTGAAAAGACAGAGTAACAAAAGGAGAAAGAAATTTTAAAAACCCAGCCAACAATCTAAGTTTTAAAAAGTTGAGTCCCATAGCTGAAAAGAGTAAACATTTTTAAAAGAAAAAAGACAGAAAAAGTAAAAAACATTAGATAATATTCATATTGTTAGTCTCAGTGACAGAGGAAAGGGGGGAATTTATATAAAAATTTCCTGAGTAATATACTCCCATATAAATTTAAAAAAAAAGGATGAAAACATTCTATTTTTAAACTTGAATATGAGAAACTTAGTAAGCAAATAACATTTATTTAAATTTAGTTTCTCCATCAACTCTAACATTTAACTACAGAATTAAAACTTGTCCATGCCTACCTCACAGTCATATTGTTAAAGTATTCATATTTGTAGCACTCCAAATAAAATAAGGAATTAATGGTTTCCTGTCTATTATCAGGGGAAACATGATGACAGTAACAGTTTTGTGTGAATTAGGACTGCAGAATGTGCCTTAAAATTAGAAAAGACATACATTTTAACTCAGTTTTCAAAAGGACTAATTATTAAAATGTTTCCTCCTTAGAGAACTATTTATGCCTAGGATTTCTTCAGACAATTTGGCACATCAATACAATTCTATTGACAACTATGTCTTCATAAACAAGGATAGACAAACACACACTCAAGCACTTTATTATTTGCCTTGTACTCCCAACTCCTTTTACAAACTGTGACTCACCACTGTACCTTCAGTGATATTTTACAATTCTAGGTGGAGCAAATTCTATTTATTTCTCTGATTATAGTCTCCAGTTCTAATAGGTATTGACCGTATCAGACATTATCACCTTGTTTCTGGTAATGTCAATGACACAAGGAAGTGGTTTGACATGATGGAAATAGCTCTTATCTGTAACCATTTATGAAAACTGTGCAATTCAACTATTGACTGTATGACTATATTGGCCAAATATAATAGCAGGCTGTTGGAAAGCAAGACTTCCTAAACATACAATGGAAAATTTTGTCTCAGAGAATCTCCTGACGATCTCACTGCGTTTATCATGAACAGCCAGTCCCATCTAGAAAACTAAAAGTTAAAGTGCTTTTTTTGGACAAAATTTGATGACTTAAAGTTACCTTTATAAAGAGGAGAGTGTGATGGATTCACAGAGAAAGCGCTTGATGGAGAGCAAGTGGGAAGACCTCACTGAAGCATCTGAAGAAGGCAGTCTTTCCCTCTGCCTCTTTTCCCAGAGTGAATGGTCTCAAGTAAGGACGAATTAGGTGAAGACTTTCTCTTACCTTACAACCTCATTTTCTTAAATGAAGGTTTGATAAGGGTTGCTTCAGTTTAGCTAGCAAATCTGTCTTGTCACCATTGAAAACCACCATTTGCTTCTCCTTGGATGGAGAAACATGTCCTGGGAAGGTCAGCCCCCACTGGAGTGGCTATGACCGAAGCCGGGGTGCACTAACTGGACCCCGGTCTCATGTTGGGAGGATATAGGGGAAGAGAAGAAGCATGAGATCTGTAGGAATGGGAAGGAAAGGAAGAAGCAATAAAACAGAAATACAGAGTAGGGGTCACCCTGCCCTGCAGCTACATAACTGTGATAGCAGCAATCACCAAAACCAAGGGAGAAGGTTTTGCTCATCTGTGTTCTAGTCAAAACCAAAACAACAAAAAATCGCCCAGCCATCTTCTGTTAGGGGGTTGGGGTTTTTCTCCCAGCTGATTTAAGAGATAGCACTCAGCTAAAATTCATTTAGCACTCAGCTAAAACTTGAAATAAATATGCACTGGGCTACTCTAAAGACTGACATGAGATATGAATGAGACATTCACTTTAACAGCCCTGAGACACTGGCCTTAGCCTCTTGTGACCTGCAGCACTGTAAGTCTACCTGCTGACCATTAGTACTGGTCGCTTATCATCTCCTTTTCAGCAGAAATTACCGTAGATTTAAGGACAGTGAATTGTTTCTCCTTGCTTTGAGGTTTTTGCTATGTTAATGTTTCATATCCATCTTTTCCCAAGAAATAAAAACTTTGAGCTAGAAAAGCTTTTCTCTTGGATTAGATGCAGTTGGTGTTGCCAAAAATAATAATAAAACTTTTAGATTAACAATATTTTTCAAAGAGTGAATCAGATGACTGATATCTTCATTTAATACCCTCTGTTAGCTACTCCTGCTTATGAGAGGGCATAATTTCCCTCTATCTCATTTTATTTTTGGGAAGTTTAGCAATGCAAGGATGCTCCCTTAGGATCACAAAGCAAACTTGGAAGCTAGAGATGCAGAAGGACTATTTGTTAAAAAGTATATAATTGTAAGTGCCAGTTTTTCTATAAAAAGGAAGCTGAGAAGCATGCTATGAATGTTCATTTGCAAAGTCTCAAGCTGTGACTGCGTAGCTGTGAATCTCATTCCGCTATTGTCAAAGCACCGCATTGGTAATTGGCAAGAATGGATGGCTAGCCACAGACAAAGTAACAAAAGTTACAAGATCAGCAGCAGCTAAATATACTTGCTGCTTCTACAAAGTGTATAATCTACTTTTATTCTTTTTCCTCGGAGAGCTGCATGATAGGTGATGAAGTATAAAGTTGGGGAATAAAGTGAAAGTGCAATCCCCATGACTTAGAGCTGGAATCCAAGCCCTCCGCTTTGACCTTCTTTCTGCTATTCAGCAGACCGTAGCGCTGCAAGAGAGGCCGAAGTGACAGCAGCATCCAGCGAGCGTTCATCAGCGTGTTACTCGGCAAACCCTTCGGGGACCGCCAGGTGCTCGGATGTATTAAATCACACAGTTGTATCTGCAACCGATGGTCCCAGGGGGAAAAGCATCACCAACTGGGAGAGGGAATGTGGAAGGAAGTTCTTAATAATATCATGTGGCACAGTACAATGTAACGTGACATGACATGCAACATGATGGACTGGAACTTGGTATAACAGCAGCTATCTAGGGGGTAGGAATTTCACCTCAGCAGCGACCCAGATTGCAAAATGTCTGCTATAAATTCCTGTAATGTAGGAAAGATGCTGAGAGTAAAAAGACTGTACCTTTTTTTGCAACAGCTGTGAATCATTTGACATTTAGGCAGTAGTGTAATAAAAATAATAAATAATAATTTAGCTAGAGCCTGTTGGATCCTTTAATAGATGCAACACTTGAGCTGCTGGTGTCTCTTGAGCGTTTCTGAAATGTTATCAGAAAACACAGGTAAAAGAAGATCCCATTGGTAACTCTGAATGTCCTCTAATGATTCCCTATCCAGATAATTTGCTTAGACTCATCACCTTTACTATCATAAATCAAACCTTGATGTGATTTTAAGCCCCTTAGCTACCCACACAGAAAAGATATTGTATTAGATTGTTTTCTGTTGTATTTTATCCCTTCCTGTTCCAAGAAGTTTGGTAGAAATCAAAACTAGTTTTGAAATTACAGGGTATTTGAAAGTGGTTTTTTTTCAGATGTTGAAATGGCTCAGTCTTGTCCTTTATTTTGGTGGAGTGTCTAAAGGAAATTTTTTCTAGGTTGGGGGGGGGGGGGGGGGGCGTGGAGAAGGACCTGTTTTTGCTGTGTCTGAAAACAGAGAGTTGGGTGGAGGTTTAAGACATACAAAGATGGGACAATTTTGTATTTAATTTCTGGTTGTTTTACACAAAATTAACTTTCAAAGACATGGGTTGTGCCACTCTGGCTATGGTTCTGGAAACGTAAATTGGGCATGGACTAAAAAGGAGGAAACCACTGGTGATAGCGCCATGACTGGCTGAGAAGAAAGGCACCACAGAAAAATATGTAGAAGCACATCTAGGAATCCTCTGACCTAAAAAAGGACATTCTAGAAGTAGGAAGCAGGAGTACTCAGACTATGAAAGAAGTTTCATTATGCAAGGAAATGTGGATATTTCAAACCTTGTTTCATTTTGAACATGCCAAAACCAAAACTGGTTTAAGCCACCAATGAATAAAAATTACATATCCATGCCCAAAAAACCTGATTTTGGCTCAAAACTGAAAGTCTGCATCTTGATTTTAGCCCTTCTAAGTTTTCTAATCTCACACACAGGTGTAGCACAAAAACAAACCCACTGTTTTCAGCTGATCATTTTTCTTTCTGATGGTCTCCCAAACTAAAATACCAGTGCAAATGGCTCAGGTTGTAAAGTTTTCCCATTTTAACATCAGAACTACTTATCCAAATAGATTATACTCACGCTCAGGCCCTTGTGACTAGCAGTATTGGTGTGGTGATATGGAGGATGATATGGAAGGTAGAGGGACTCCTACTCAGGAAAGGCGCCAAGAAGTGTTTTGAGAGGGGTTGCAGGGAACAAGGAGAGATGCAGGGAGCTGTGCAAAGAACTAAGGAGGCACTGATGAAAAGGACTGCCATGGGGAAAAGACTAGAAATTGAAGTGATTGCTGTAGGCAGACTGAGAGGGATGTGAAAGAGAAGCAGCGGGTGGAAAAACCTGGGAAAGATGCTGGATTTTAAGAACAATGATATGGCATGATCCTGACAGGGGTATATCTGCCACAAAGAGAAGTGTCAAGATCAAAACAATCAATTACTAGGGTGTTCTTAAAACTCAGTTTTCTTAAGTCTAGTGAATGTCAGAATATTCTGAAATATTTTAATTTTTAAGTTGTGTGATTCAACAGCCTGATTCAACCCTGGTCATAAGAGAAATGGGTTAAACTCTTGCCTGAGGTTGAAAGACAAAGGGGACCTATGGAAAAAAGGGGACATTTGCCTTCACTCATCTGATCTGAAGGCGAATGAGCCACCTGGAGCTGATCAGAGAAGGACACCAAGGAACAGTTTATTTTAAGAGAAGGTGGAAGCAATGTCCTTTTTAAGCACTGCTTTCCAACAGAGACTCCTTCTCTGACCGAAGCAGTCCTTTGAGAATGGCAGCAGATGAGGCAGAGATATGATGGATAAGGGGGAGTGAGAGAGACATTGATAAATGTTTTCCAGATCTGAGAAAGAAAGCTTGAGCAGATACGCTACTCTCTGACCAACAAGGACATTACAGGGGCAGAGCCCTGACCCAAGTGGTGCACTCATTCCGTTGACAAGGAAATGCTGGTTTGTTTTAGAAAGACTGCCTTTCTTTGCAAGAACGGCTGCTAGCTGTCTCTGCTTCCCGTGAAAAGTTAAGTCCTCATTTCAGAGCAGCTGTAGGCAGCTCTACGAGGGTGAGCAAGGCAGCAAGGAGGCAAGGGGTCTCAGGACCAGGCTGTATACATGGTTGCTGCCCCAAACCCCCCTCCCCCGGGGGCTGAGCAAAGCCCAGCTGCATCTGAAATAACAGGTACGTGTGAGTGCTTTTGAGTCTCTGCCTCGGAGTCATGGTCTCTCAAGTCTCCAGACCAGAGAACTGCTCTAAACACAAAATGGCTCCTCTTCACCCCAAACACAGAGGTGTCCTCCCAGAGGCCAAGCAGGATGGAGATGGACGCAAACCCGCCCCTTACCCCTGTGTGCATCTGGGAACGCAGCTGAGGTGTGTGTCATGATCCAGGCAGTTTGAAAAGCTCCCAACTCACCCTGCTTAAACACAG
Organism: Strix aluco; assembly: GCF_031877795.1. Taxonomy (NCBI): domain Eukaryota; kingdom Metazoa; phylum Chordata; class Aves; order Strigiformes; family Strigidae; genus Strix; species Strix aluco. The sequence continues at coordinate 157,349,984 of NC_133931.1, forward strand.
ACTTGTATATCCCACATGGAGCAGCCATCCGTCATTCCTCCACTCCAAACGTCTGTTTAACCAGTTAATGACATCCTGCCATCACTGTCAGTCTTGTCAGTGGCTTGGGAGGAGGCCCTAGGAGTATCACCTACATCAACAACACAGTCACTAGTTCATCACTGTCCTCTCCTTCCTCATCTCCTCCCACCAACCAAATGTTCTTTCCTAAAGCCTTTCTGTTGTTCTCTGGTTTGGTTTTCCAATAATCCTCCCTCCCTTGTTGCACTGAACTGATCATTTCAAAGACAAAACCCCCAAAGAGTTTAACAGGCCAAGGCACATGGATCTACACCTGAAGTAGCAGAGTCATAAAATACTTCTGCCCCAGATCCACAAGCACTGCGCAGTCTATTTTGAATAGCGTCTTGAAAATTTAGTGCATTTTAGAGGTCAAGGTAAGGTTAGGTGGGCTTCTTGCAGATCACAGTGAGTAGCAGCAGGTTAACTGACAGATAGAAAAGGCTGCATCTATTCAGCATTAATGTCTGGATGCTGCAGAACACATCTCTATTTTAAACAAGAAGGATTGGTAAGGGGAAGTCTACCAGCATTTAGAAGGAGTAAAAGGACACATATTGGGGCATTTCACTGAAACTCTTTGCTTATTCCTGTGCATTTGTCTGTGCTGTCTCACTGCTGTTTGGATCTCCGTTTTGGGAACTGCATAGAGCAAGACAAGCAGAGGAGCTGACAAACAGGCAAGCAGGCTGGCACACTGCATTAACGCACCCTCTCTATCAACAGCTGGTCCCCCTGGACCTGACGCTTTTTTCAGCACAGCCCCACAGTGATGCTTCACTGTGCACATCATACAGGATAATCTGGTTGGGTTGACTTACCTCAGACACCCACCTCCATCAAAGCCCATGACGAAACTACCACACATTGTGAGCGATATCAAAGCACAAGGAGGCCAATCCATTGCTTTAGCCCAATTTCCCCTTCCTTTCCCTTTATTAAGTATACATGCATGCTGTCAGTAATGTTTCCTTGGTCATCTTTCTGTTCATTCTTCTCATATTCTTCTACCAGGACTTTGTCTTTTTTTTCTTCAAGGCAGAAAAAAATTATACTATTGATGTTGGTTTTATTTCACTTTCAAAAAAATGAAGCATACTGCAGAGAATATATGCAGTTGGACTTGTGTGGCTGTAACTCCCACACACACACAGACCATTTCTCCTGGGAACTGAAAAACTTTTACCATGTGTTGGGTGACAAAACACATTAGTATATTCCTTATATAGAAACGCCATATACCACTGTGTTTTAAGCATAATTGGGAAGAAACATTGTAATATGAGCTGTAAAAAGTTGGACTCAGATGAGTGAGCATTAATCGTTCCCAAGGAAAGGACTGAGATAAGATTTGGCTTCTATGTTATGTTCTAGTAGAGATATAGCAGGCAGCTTGTATTTGCTTTGGGAAGTTTGGCATGTTCCATTCAATTGCAACTGACTTGATAGAAATATACATGTATCCTGCATAAACATCAAGGAAATCTGTATTTAATGAAAGCAAGGCTGCATGTGCACATACACAGAAAAGAAAGGATGAAAAAAGAGGCAGGACCGCAACCATACTTACAATCAGGCAGCAGGTGAACCCTGAGACAGATCATCTACTCACCAGAAGCCATCGTCATCCCCTAAATTTACATGTGTAGATCCCCTAACTGAATGGCATAAGAGAAATGTTTCCTATCTTACAGGGCAGTGGATGCACATGCTGTCTGACAAGCAGATGCCTTATGGTCCCATGCATACTCCATGTAAAAATCACATTCTTCTTTTACAGCTCAGAGATAGAAGACTCAGAGGTAGACTTTGTCTGTTCTGATTTGGTTTGGTTTTTTTTTTTTTTCACCTTTGAATGGGCCTTTGAAAGAATAAACAGCTTCATTCCCAGTACCTCTAATTGCAGTAAAAAGCTAAGAACATTAGGCCCTTGGGCCCAATCCTGCAAATGGCTCTTAGAGAACAGCCCACCTTATCTGCAGAGAGCCTTGCTTAAAACCAGGGTAACAGCATTACCAGAATGGGGAGCTGACTCTGAGCGGGTGAGTGAATCCAGGAAATCACTCATGTCAGGAACCTGGCTTTCATAAAGCCTGACCTGCTCTAGCACAGCGTCCTGTGTGAAATGATATGGCTTGTGAAGGCTGTTAAATCCATCTTCAAGGAATAACACTAACATCAGTCCTTCCAGCTCTGCAATAACCAGACGTGAAAGACTTAGCAGCTTAATAGCTTGCGTATGAGTCAGCCTAGGCTCCTGTGCCCCACGCACGTGGCCTCAACCTACAGTCCTGCAAGGACAAAAAATAGTCTTTCTTCAGTTTTCTTTTCCTACTCATCACAGAGGCTTCTGGAGAGGCTTCAAAAATACAGCAGCAGGAGCAACAAGCAGAACAATTTTTGGACTTGCTTTTCTAGAAATGCCTCTCCCTGCTGCCCACACTCATGCTTTGACAGCAAAACTGCTCTGGAACCACTGATATGTATTGTGTCCAGTTTTGGGCACCTCAATACAAGAGAGATCTCGAGGTGCTGGAGCGAGTGCAGAGGAGGGCAACGAAGCTGGTGAAGGGCCTGGAGAACAAATCCTATAAGGAGCGATTAAAGGAGCTGGGACTGTTTAGCTTGAGGAAGAGAAGGCTGAGGGGAGACCTCATCACTCTCTACAACTACCTGAAAGGACATTGTAGAGAGGTTGGTGCTGGTCTCTTCTCACAGGTGATTAGTGACAGAACAAGAGGGAATGGTTTTAAACTGCAACAGGGGAGGTTTACACTGGACATTAGGAAAAAATTTTTCACAGAAAGAGTGGTCAGACAGTGGAACAGGCTGCCCAGGGAGGTGGTGGAGTCACCATCCCTGGATGTGTTTAAGGGTCGTTTAGATGAGATGTTGGTGGATATGGTGTAGGGGAGAACTTTGTAGAGTAGGGCTGATGGCTGGACTCGATGATCCAAGGATCTTTTCCAACCTGAATGATTCTATGATTCTGTCATTCTATGATATATTCTTGTCTTTTGTGAGGTATCTGGGAGATCTGGGCATAAAATCCAGGGCGTGGCTGTGGATTAAGCAGTGCCATTTTCACTTCTCTCTAGCTCTCTGTAGTGCAGCAGCTTCTTTCTTCTTCATTGCTTTAATGGAAAGGAGAATTCCTTAGCTATTTCTCTTGACATTTGGGTTTTAAAGATTTTTTTTAAAAAAAAAAACATCTATTGCTACATATGCTTCACTTGTCTGTTTTCTTCCCTGTCTCCCAATTATTTTGAAAAGAATTGCCATGGACACATTCACTTGATATTTCTGTTATTTTGGAATTCCAGACTTTAAAATATAAGTCTCAAATACCAGCATGAGCTTCAGACAATGAAATCATTAGCTTGAAAGAAAGAGCTCAAGCTGTCCATCAGCAGTAACATTTGCTACCTGACAGAATGCATAGAGCTAGGTATACAGGAAAGAACATATTTCTTTGGAATACAGGAAATTACCACAATGACATTTATTAAAAAGTTAAGGAAAGGAATAAATAAAATGTACTTGCTGCAGCATTCTGAGTACAGTGATGGGTCACTGAAATACTTTCCGTACTCTGATCAAGAACACTGTAATGTGGTCAGGGTATACAGGTATCCCAGCTCAGGACGTATTTCTCCAAGAAAGCATTTAGTTTGGAGATACCATTTCTGAATGACTGATTGGTATTATAATTGCTTCAAGCTTCTAATTATTTTATAGCTTAAGTGAAATTACTTCTTCTGAGGAAAATACTGGTTTCTTTTATATCCATACCATGGTGTAATTTAAGAACAGGTAAAATTGAGCTCCAAATAAAAATTTAACACAATTACTCCGTATTTTGCTAAATACATTCTCATGAATTGAGTATTTCCTGCAATGAACACTCATAGCTCTGTCATGACCCGGACTGGAAGCCCAGAGAATCTCAATGATTCTGTGATCCCCTCAGGTTAAATTAAGGTGAAACGACACCAAATGACCTGTTAAAATGTTTTACTTTTGAGAACAATTTAAACTTGGAAAAGGATAATAAGCAATGCGTCCCTTGTAAATCTATGAGAAAGAAAAGAAAGGAAAGGAAAAGAAAGGAGAGAAAGAGTCAAAGAAATGAGGATCAGCACCCCTAGATCCAGAGTTGTCTCAGGTCTGGTAATCCTGGGTGATGGGTGCACACACAGCAAAGTTTCTGTTGCCTTTTTAAATTCATCTTATTAGCTGATTAGCATACTAGACGAGGAGGGGCAGTTATTCCACAAATTCATTTCCATGAGAGACGAGGAAAAAGGTGGAGCATGGGTTCCAGTTGAGTTGGTGGTCGGTGGTCCTTGCCCAGCTTTGGTTTTTTCTCTGTTCCCAGAGATCTTATCAGTCATCCCAGAAATGCTCACCTCTTATCAGTTCTTGTTACCACTGCAATGGTGAAGGAGCCATTAGTCATTATCAAGTTGTGATGGTCTAGCCCCTGCCGGGGTCTGAGACCACGTGGCCGCTGCCCCTCCCCCACAAAGGGAGTGAAATACAAAGCCCCAAGACTGAGATAAGGAAAGGTTTAATACAGCAGTGTAACAGCAACACAACAAACAACAACAATAACAATAACAGTAATAGTGATAACAATGAACAGAGCAAGGTATATACCGATACAGCAGTGAGAGAACCGGCTGCGCCAACCCACGTGTCCACCGATTCTTCCCGTGCTCTGGCGCCTGGACCTGGACGTGATGTCAGCATGGCATATGAATAACCCGGCTAGAGCTTCCCCCCTCACTGCTGGGGAAACTTAACCCTATCCTGGCTAAACCAGGACACAAGTCATTAAGCAAGGCAAGCATGGTGTCTGGCTTGCACAATAGGGTTTCGCTCAGTCTATGTCTGCCCCTTTGAGACAGATAAGGAGTTTGTCAATCCAACTGCAAGGGAGTGGGGGTGCATCCTTCAATACACTCCCACCTCCTTGGGTGACATTCCTTAGACTAATCCAAAGGCCACAGCTTGTCCTCGAGGTTTTCTGTGTTGATGAATGTTTGAGGCATTACTTCTTTCAGTTCCTTACAAGCTCTTGTCCTCTCAATGGGACTAAAGCACTTAGGGATAGTTCAGTTTTTTACAACAGTACTGGACTGAAACTATGTCTCCTCTCTTCTTTCTATTATGGTTTAAAGTCCTGATTCACAGCAGTATTCAAACCTAACTTTGAATATCCGAGTGATTTCATTGTCTCCATTGGCAACGCTGTTTAGACTGGTTTCTTCATGCTACCTACAACCGTACACTGCTATTCCACATCAAAATAGATGATTAATGTCATATTATGAAAAAGGAAAACACTTTATTTTTATGCAACTAAAATATATAAATCTGAAATAATAAAAATACTCCTGACTTTTCTCTGGATATGAAACTACACACGACTGCTATGGCATATGAGAGAACCTCAATTTGGCAGCACATGTACTAAAATTGGAACAATACAGAGAAGATTATCATGGCCCCTGCACAAGCATGACATGCAAATTCGTGAAATGTTCAATATTTTTACCATCCCTGGAGGTATTTAAAAGACGTGTACATGTGGTGCTTATGGACATGGTTTAGTGGTGGACTTGGCAGTGCTAGGTTAATGGTTGAATTTGATGATCTTAAAGGTCTTTTCCAGCCTAAACAATTCTATGATTCTGTGATCTATATCTGTGTTGCCGCAGTAAAGAACTATAGGAGTATTGCTTGACTTTCTTGTCGAAGGTTAGAGACAACTGTCATTACCTCATCCTCCTTCATTTCGCCCACTGTTATAATTCTCCTTCAGGAGATGAAAGGAAGGCTGACATACCTGTTGCTCAGCACTGACAGATGTCTCTGCTATTATTACAGGCTTAATCATAATTCAGTTGCTCGCAGTATGTTACTGTGTTTTATGCTGGATCTAATGAAGCTGCATTGAAAGAAAACAGGAAAAAATATGAACTCTGTTTTACAGATCAGTTGGTGTCAATAAATATCCAGATTTTCTGGATATGTCTGAGCAAACTTAATTCATGTGTTTATGAATGCCAGAAGCAGAGGACATTCTGAGCGCAAAATACTGCAAGCTGGAGAAAAAGGCACCTGGTGACTCAGCTGTATGGCCAATTTCCTCAAACTGCTCGTTATTAGCCCTGTGCTCCTTGTGACCTTTCCTGGCCCTCTCCTGAGCAGAGATGAGACTAGAACAGGAGGTCAGATGCATCCTCATCACTCTCAGCCTCCAGTCACTCTCTTGTTTTTGGCTGCAGAGAGTCAATTTGGGAGGGATGTTTCTTTATGTTGGAAAGCAATCATTAAGGAAAAATTAGGTAGGTTACACAGTTGTGTAGGGTATAATGATCTGAATGAATATAGTAAGGTCTCTCGGCAGCTGAGATGGTGAAGTTGCTTTTAAAGTTTTCCTGCTGCAGATTTAAAGCCGCAGTTATAAAGTCTCTGCTGTGGGGGAGGAGAGGATGTCCCACAGGGAGCTAACGATGTTTTGAGAAACATGCTGAGGGCATGCAGCGCCCTTTAAAATACATTTTTCCAACATATGGTCACATGTCATATGCCACAATTCCACTATTCTTGGGCACAACTGTGCAGGATAGAAAAGTGTGCTTTATAGTCATAACATAGAGATATACAAACATGGCGGGTGGGCTCTGGGTGGCTCAGAGCACTGCCCTCTTTCCTGAACAGTAACGTCTCTTACTGCCTGGTACAGCCAGCCCTGCCCACTGTGGTTTTCCCGTGTCTGCAACATGAAGTTCTTTGTGGAAGGAAGGGACTCTCTTTTTCTTGTTCTTCTAGCAGCCAGCCCTCTGCTAGGATGTGAGATGATGTAAAGCCTTTCGTTTTCCATATCTGATGGGAACGGATCCACAGCCATGGTGCAACCACATGCGGGTTTGACTTGCTGTAATTATGGATTAATTATTTCAAGTCAACAGGGGAAGACCATGCAGTTCCCCTGGGAAAGGGTGTGACTGGGATGCAGCCATTAGATTTGTAAACTGCATAGGGTCCACAGGCTGGAGGCTATATCCTACTGACACTAGGCATTCATGCAGAAAGTTTGAAAGCAACATGGTGAAAACAGTGAATGACATAATCAAATAACTCTTAAGATTTATCAGAAGCATTTTTCATTTTTAGATTAAAAAGAAGAGATTTGTGCATTACTAGCCAAAGTGGGTGAAACTATTGCTACAGTCCTACCCTTCCCTTTTCTTTCTGCATTCATCTTCTTATATATTTCTTTGGCTTTTATTTAAATGAGTGCATGACCACCACTTCCTGTTAAAATGAGAATAAGACAGCAATTGCCAATGAATTTAGCAGGCACTTAGAAAGGACTTTGGAGCAAAAAGCGAGATTGGGATTTTGAAAGCAGCATAAAGAAATTTAAACTGACACATTTCTCCAACTGCTTTCTACTGAGAAATGCTCACCTCCCTATAGTCCTTCTTGTACTATTCAAGGCAATGCATGGGAAGGATATCTGCTAAATTCATCTCGATCTTGTAAACCTTAACTATGTGTCGTGGTACTACTCCTCCCTAAAAGTCTATATGGTATCTTTATACTGACTATGAAAGGAAAAGTCACTTAAGGCAAACTGAATAGGGAACAGCAGAATAAAATACATATATATGGCTTAGCTGCATTTATTACCATGATCATCTCTTGTTGCTATGGAGAGACAGGTTTTATATACGTGCCAGCAAAATCGGGTAATTCACTGCCAAGCTACCAACTACTGCAGAGATTTCAAAGATGGGTGGCAGAAGTTTCTCTCCAAAATGAAGGATTTTGAGGGACATAGGAAATTCATCTTTATTTGTCAATTTAAGGTTTGCTCAGTTATTTGAAATCACTAGATCTTTGGCACACCTAACATAATTAACTCCACCTGGAGTAATTATAATGAAGTCAACACAACACAGAATCCTCAAGTTTATGACATAATGGAGCTATTGTGGTGCTAATTTTTTTAATTTGATAATGTATTCCAGCAGATGCCACATATTAGAGCTCTTCTTTTCACTCTATTGGCATTGTCTAACAAAACAAAAAAAAGGCAAAAGGCAACATGGAAGACTGCCAGGAGAAAAAAGAGAAAAACAGTAAAAGACTATCTAAGGAAAGTTAACAGTGCACTGTCACAGTAGATACACAATATTCAGAAGCCACTGATCATATCCTCTGATCTCATGAAATTTTATGTGGGATTTCTTAAAATGTGCTTTTCAGCTTGGAAGTTCATATTTTCAAACTTCCTTCACACCTTTAGAATAGAAGAGGTCATTTCTGAGAAAATAAATCTTCTTCAAAGTGATACCACGATACACAAAAAAAAGAAGAAATGAGCTTAGTGCTACCAGCCCCCCAAGAGTTATGGTAGCTGGCAACCCTGCAACAAAGGCTGTTGAAGACAAAGCACCCAGCAAGTACCATGGGCTTCAAACAAAATGTGGTGTTAATGTAGATCCAGTGTCAAGTATTCCCTGGATTTCAGGAGGCTGGCAAGAAGTGGACCCAGGTGCACTGGAGTTTGTGGAGAAGAGAGACTGGCACAAGTGCACAAGGATGTTTTGTAGGCAGTGTTAATTGTAAAAATGTTAACAAGAACACAGGAGAGCACATTCTACCTAGTTCTCTGCCTGACCTAAAAAAATGCAGATTTATTCTTATCCACATTTTCCTTTATCAATGCAGCTCTGATTTGGGATCAGGTAGGACAATGCCTTTAACAATGGGCACAAAGGATGTCATTCAGCATTTCAGCAAACAGCACAGTGGTCTAATCTCCTACCAGAGTCCTGCTCCAACAAAATCAACAGGCTCATAACCTTCAGTCTTCCAACACTGCATCTTGTGATCCGTCTGCTATCAGCCTGAGCCACACCATAGCTTGCTAAATTAATACTTATGCTGGCCGAGCAGACATACCTAGAGCTCTCTACAATGCAGAAGAGATCCTACCAAGAGTGTAACACTATTGCGCTAAGCACAAGGAGTTCAGTTACCTGCATCCCATCCACTAAGGCTCCATCAGGCCCTTTGGAGGGCTGAGTGGCTCGGGTGAAGCAGCTGCTGTCTCAGCAGGGCAGTTAAAATATCCATGGAAGTTACTTGCTCATCAAAACTAAAATTCACTTTTTTTTCCCTATATTTTTGCCAATGACTTAATCTCACTCCTCTGCTCATTTTCTCCACAGCAAGCACCCCTCCCAGGGAAGAACTGACATCACTGGAAGAAAACATGGAGCACCTGACAACAAAGGACCCTGTACTCACTCCTGTTTTCCAGTGAAGAAAAAAAAAAATCTGGGAGCCCAAGATATGCTACTGATAGCAATCAGATTAAAGAGGTATATTTTCCTTATCAGTTTATCCAGCTGACTACTGATTTAAATATACCTGTTGTTTTTTGACATTTGTGTGAGCTGTCATCTCAGGCATGTATTTCAATAGAATTACTAGCTCAATATACAGAGCTGCTTTACTGTTGTGTGTACCTGAATGCATACTTGAATTCTAAATAGGTAAATATTTAATAAAAAAATCTCAACTATAAGAAGTAGAATGACAGTAAACAAAAAACAAGAATCAAACCCCAGAACTGTCCTCATAAATCCACTCAAACTCCATAACAACCTGGTGGGCGATCGTTGGTTATGTGACGTACATTTGACAGCTCAATCTAGCTCCCACTGGACCAGACCACTCCTAGTAGATTTCCACTCCCTCTGCAACTTTGGCTCCCAACCTCTGGTTACTGCAGCAGCAACTCCTGCATTCCCAGCACTGCACCGAAGCGTCCCTCCAGCTCCCTCTGCCACAGCCCAGAGGTCAGTAGACCTCTGACCCCCAAGGAGCCGCTTTCCACTCTCGGCCCCACAGAACTGTCAGATGATGTGACTACCTGAAGGGAGGGGAAGAGGGCACTGAAGCTACTCTCCACTGAAAGTACATCCATAAAACACGAGACAATCCCACGGTGGGAAATAAAGCACTAATGCAGGGCATACAGAAAACACTATCTAGCTCAGACAGAAGTTGTGGGCTTAATGCAGGAATTAGTGGGTGAAATCTTATGTCCTGTGTTATGCAGGAGCTCAGACAAGATAAATGGTTTCTTCTGACCTTTGTATCTGCGAATCAGTAATTGGGCACTTTGCTGGTGGTATAGCACATTCCTGTAGCCAAGATCTCTTCTTGAAAGATCTCTTGAGAGATGTCTCTCCTGCAAGGAAGTCCAGTGCAAGAACAAAGGCATCCTAGGATTAGCAGAGGATACATTTTCCTAGGTAAAGAAAAGGCTCTAAATCAGATTAGTAACATGCTTGATGTTTCCCATGGGAATTCCCCCTTCCTATTCCCTAATCCCACCAAGTTTATCCAAGATATAATTAGAGGAAGTGATACATATTTAATTAAATCAGTATCTCTGTGGGAACTGAATGAATCTGGAGATCATTTCTGGCGATGGGAAATGGAGACTTTCTCTGCTTCTACTGATGACAAGCATCGTAACTTGCTTTTGTGAGAGAGTTTGTGAGTGATCTGAAGAAGTCATATCCAACTATTTGGATGTGCAGTTCATGTCATCTCTCAGGTCACCTTCTGCCTTATCACAGAGTTCTTCTGCCTTATTATTATATGACTGACATGTATCTGGTCACATGTTGTTGGTACAAGCAGGGCCTTGTCACACAAAGGGTACAAAGCATGTGACAGAGGCATTTTAGCCATATGACAGATAATATTTGTTTATGTGACAGAGGAAGAAATACAGGATCCCAGGAAAGAGAGTCAGTTGCATATAAAGGTGGCAAGAATTCATTTCAGCCCAGCAAAAAGTTATTCACCTTGCAGCCTGCTTAACAGATGCCCAGCCTTTCCCTCTTAGGACTGGACACCTGGATATATGGCCAGCGACGGGGCCATAGCATGGAAGATTTTTTGGAAATCCAGCTTAGTTGCTTCAAATAAGCCCCCTGGTTTGCAAAGTGCATACAACATGGCTCCACCGAGCCACAATGAACACAACGTGCTCAGTTAGTTTTACACCTCACTTCTCTGACACAAAACTCTGCTGAATGCTTAGGGTGAGAAAAGTGGCTGTATCACAGACAAGGTTCTCACTTGCAGGCCTGATTAGCACCTTGACAACACATAAACCAGTTTTACTACTGCTCCATGAGCAAATCAGAAGTGTGGCCATATCCCTCTGGTTGGCCTTGGCTCCTTCCTGGCCACCAGCTTCACAGGACACTGAAACAGATGCTGCTGAAGGAAGAGGGCAGCTGCCCTGTAATGATGAAGAGGAGCCAGCTGCAGTTCCCAGCTGTCAGGGAAGACAGAGCAAGCGTGGAGATCTGGAAAGAAGGATGTCTGTTTTGCCCTACTCCCAAATGTGTTTTCAGACATGAGTGAATTAAACTCCTGTGGAAGCCATGTTCTGAAGCCAGGCAACATAAAGGAGGAATTACAGTTGTTGGGAGCATGAAAGGGAGGGAAAAAGAAGATGTCATTTGACACTTTAGAGTGTATATCTTTCTGTCAGACACACAATTGGTGTCATAAAATTCACTATGAATAATATTTACATATACCACATAAGCTTGACTAATGCTTTTTCAGAAAATCAAAAAACCATTTTCACCCCTGTGGAGCTTTCACACCCTCTGATCTCATCCACGGTCAAACTGCTTGACCCTTCTCCATGCAGAAGAAATCACAGCTTCACAAGACCTACAAGACTACACTGAGATCAGGACCAGCCTGGAGCTTACTGAAACAAGATCTTTACACAAGATGGGCTTAAAAAACACTAGCTGCCACTGGTGACAAAAATGCAGGAATATTTATGTAATTTTCTGTAATATCTCTTGACTTCAGCACTTGCACTCCTGTCCTCAGTAGAAGTTCATCACCTTGCCACTGAAGCACACTACATTATTGAGCAACCACAAAACAGAGGGAGAGAGAAAAACAATGTTATTGCTCCCAAGGCTGGGTCAGGTCACCACTTAAAAAAATCACCACTACATTACCAGGAGTGTAGACAGGACAAAAGCTGTGTGCAAAGTTATAACAGAAAGAGCAATCTGGCCCAGTAGGAAGCACTCAGGAATAGCTCAGAAGCCCCCATTGTCATTCAGGTGCATTTCAGAGTATGAATTAATTAGCAGAAGGTTTTCAGAAGAGAATTGAATCCTTCATTGGCAGTTCTCAATGTGAAAGACCTGTCACCATGGCTGAGAAAGTGACTCAGAAATGAAAATGAGAAAGAGACAGAGAACTGCCACAATATCCAACTCCCCCTTCATCATCAACCCATCAATCCAGTCAGCCAGCAAATTCTGCTTTTAAATGTTATTGGTCACATACCATTACGTAACTAGTATCATATCATATTACTCCAAACTACACCCTGTTGTACACCTAAGTGACAGAGCATCTCTTAATGTAACACGGAGTGGAACAAATACAGGAAGAAAAGATACCGACTTATGGATTGCATGCCCACTACCAATTTATGGAGTGATTACCCAAACTGATTCATATTTTTATTTTTAATACGATTATATTTCCTGCTACTTTTACCCTCCTCCACATTCTTCCTTCCAGCTCAGATGCTTTTTTTTTTTTTTAATTCACCAAACAGATGCAAAAGCTGATATTTCTCTGCCCACATTTCTCTTGCAACCCTGCAACCTTGTGCTTAATGAGGAGGAGTTTTAATAGAAGGATAGAGAGGTTATATTGGCTAACGGAGAAAAAAAAACTGGATAAGAAAAAGATCAGGTTTCCATGGAAACAGAGCCACATCCTATAATACTCTTGACTTTATGCATTTATTTATTTATTTCAGCTATATCCATTTCTAAGAAATAGGTTTAAAAATGTCCAGGAATTCAGAGTTCAGAAAACTCTGTTTTTAAATAGGGTCCGGACCCTCAGCTGCTATAAATCAGTGAAGCTTTGCTGAAATCAGTATGGCTAATGGCACCATCATGATTTACACCACTTAAGGATTTGGCCCAAGTGCCCCATAGAGAAATTAAACATAAGAATATGAACTGTGAGACAAGAGATTAGTCAGAAGATCTGCGCAGTAAGGAAGCTACCACAACATGGGATTACATGGAGGTTACAGATAACTGCCCTCCCTTGAGGTGGCTCTTCAGAAAGGATAGTTTTTATGTAGGTCCCCTGCTTGTACAGGGAGGGTAAGGGAAGGTGCAGACCTCAGCATGCAGGTAGAAGGGCAGCAGGCAGGTCTGGCTAGCCATGCAAAAAATAACACAGCGTTAAGTTGGTATACACCTCCATTTTCCATCCTAGCCCTAAAATATCTTTGAAGAAGAAGAAGAAAATGTTCTTAGGATTTTAAAGATATGTTGATGGAACTGTCTTTCAGTTATCCATTGATCAGTCAGTTGCATACATATTTCTCCCTAAGCATTTAATGTCATGACATGGTATTTTATGAGGAGCAACATATTTCAGTTTTACCTGGCAGTCAGTGCAACGCTGTGTTGGACAGATGCACTCAGAAAAGACTTTGGAAACTGCAGCACCAGGCTGATGAGTTCACCGGGGTTTTAAACTTCTTTCTGCAGAACTAAAATAAAAACAAAATCCAGTTTTGCTAGAATCTAACATGGCCATAATCTGACACCAGAACTGTTTCCCACCACCCACATTTGAGGCCGCGAAACAGATCTCACACCCCATGTGGAGTTTTTGCAGCTGAACTTTGTTTTCCCAATGAGCTCAAAGTTAAGCCCAGATCTGCTGAGAAAGTTGATTTTTGGAGCCTTTGAAACCTAGCTCCAGATCTAAATCGTCTGACTCTGGGTTTGTGTGAACTATTTACCACCTAAAGGTAGGAGGGAGTGATGTAGTGTAAGGGGCACTGACCTTTAAGATGCACGATGAGCAGGAAACTTTCTCTTCTCATCCAGGCTTGTCTATCTTTCTGTGCCTGGAGAGCATACCAAGATCAGGAGCCTTATTTGCTCTTTTTTCACCCCAATTCATTTGGCAGAACTTGGAGAGTTAGTTTGATCTGAAAAAAGAATATAAATTACTTTTGACTTATCTCCTCACAAAGGAGGAAAAGTGATTCCTTACAGCTCCATAAAACAGAAAAGTACAACCAGGGAAGGATATATGTCCTTATGCTGTCGCTTCAAGGTTCTATTTTCTCAAGCACCACGACTCACCCTACTATAGTGATGGCCACCTGTCAAGGACATTAACGTCACTGCAGAAGAGACCCCAGGAAGGTATTTGGCGTAAAACCCCAACTGTAAAACAGCAGGCACGGCTCCCCTCATCAGTCAGCCTGGCCATCTGATATGGTTTGCTGAGCCCAGCCAGGGTGGGAGCCTGGCAGAGCCCTCCAGCCCGCTCCTGTGCTCCCGATGGCAGCAGGGGCTACCTGACCCCATGACTCAGACCCGGCCACGCTCCCCTCGCTGCCCAGCGTGCCCGCTATCAGTACACATTTAAACAAGCCCTTCTGCAGATCTCAAACCCATTCATTTTACAGTTTCCCTCTGACAAGAAGGCGAAGCATCTCTAACGTGCATCAATGAAGGTGGTGCCAGGGAGGCCGGAGGAGCCAGGCAGGAGGAGGCACAATGGGGAAACACCTCGCCCTAGAAATCAAAGGGCTTGTAGGAACATTGCAAACCACCACCTCAGCCACATGCAGGCAGAACTCAACTTTTTTTCTGGCCGCTTCTTCCCTGTGATCAAAGGCGGCAAAGAATTCCCTTTAGCAGAAGAGGCGTGTGAAGGGTTTCCTATCGACTGGCTGCCTCAGCGACTGTCTCCTGCATTTCATCACTTCAGGCTGGGGAGAGGGAGACAAGGAGAGAGAGAAAATCCTGAGGAAACCCTACCATTCTCTCATTAAAACTTTGGGTTTTCATTGTAAAACTGCATTCTCTTTTTTAAAAAATTAACATTTAACAACAGGAGTGAAAAATTTTACTAAAGAATAGCAATATTAAAAGAAAAGTAATAAAATGTTTCATCCCACATCACACACAATTATCCTGGTTGCACAAAACACTATTTTTTCTTTGATCAAGCTCTTACAGGATTCCTATTTTAGTTCAACTCTAGCCAGTAATTCCTTTCCAATTTTCTAAAAAATTCATCCAGTTCTAGTCTGTAACAGTCTACCACCAGTGTCTCACAGTAAGTCATGAGAACTTGCTGCATTATCCCAAGTTCTCTTCAAAGTCAAGGAACCATGGAAAGAAATATGTTATTGGTGTCACCTGAGATCTTTTTTCCTTGATTTTGTTTTTCAGATCTCTCTGTCTATAGGCTCCCATCAATTGTAATAATCTTTGTTCACCAGTAGCTTAGTAGATGTGATTACATTCTTAATAAGAGTACCCTCCTAAATTCTGATGAATATATTTTGCATTATGACACTTTTCATATGTATTATTTTCAAATGTTAGGAAAGTAAGTACATTCTTTTTGTTAATGAAAGCATGTTAGATTTGCTGTAAGCCTCTTGGAAAAAACTACTGTTTCTAAAATTTCTAATACCATAATTCGCCTCTTCAGAATCTCTGTTGAGATGATACTGCACATAATTCTCCTCCTTATAATCAATCTTTGGTTGGTTCAGACTTGTCATTTGCCTGTCTCTGGGCTCTTGAGACCATTCTTCATGCAGTCTCTGATAGTGCAGTCACTGTTTTGGTGGGGAGTAGACAGTGGAATTCCAGATGCCCAGACTGCTTTGGGTGATGGCAATACAAACATCTACTAACTGGCCGAACTCCTCTTGGCATCAGTTACCCAGCCATGACTTCATGGATCCAGAACAGGAGGAGGAATCCACATGGTGCAGTTTATCCCCAAATTACTTCTTGACAATTTACGCAGAGAGCATGACAGAACAAGTGGGATTTCTGTGGCATAAATGTGGTGGGCTCTTTTATCCCTTTTGAACTAGGATCATTGGTATGAAAACATTTGACAAAACTGGTGTTTGCACAGTGTTTGCCGAGATTGAAAAAGGGCAGGTGACAGCTGCATTCCCTTTGCCTAAATGTTAGGATTACTTGCTTTCAAGTGCTTCAAACACAGAGTTTCCAGGAGAACATGCTACTTTTACACAGTCCATTATACTACATTAACAGTGTCCTAATTAGGACTGTGTTTCAGCTTTCTGAGATATTGAGCAAGACA
This sequence comes from Strix aluco, assembly GCF_031877795.1. Taxonomy (NCBI): domain Eukaryota; kingdom Metazoa; phylum Chordata; class Aves; order Strigiformes; family Strigidae; genus Strix; species Strix aluco. The sequence continues at coordinate 157,366,310 of NC_133931.1, forward strand.
CGAATGCAGGAAGAGCTCAGGGATATATGTGTGGGTTATGACTGATTTGCAGCTATCATCTGAGTCATTAAACATAGGTAAAAGAATACATGAATCTTCTTGCTTCTGAGATAATTTGAGTTCAACTTCCACACAGTGATCTTTGGTCAGCACGTTGCATATGAACTCTGGTACAGCATCGACAAATTTTCTCTGTAATGTGCTTATTTTTCTCTTATTCTTTGTTCAAGAATCTATTTAAGCTTGACTTTGTTGACCTGCTAGAAAAAAAAGTGTTCTTTGGTGTGGGACTTGCTGTTATGCTCTTGAAAAGACTGTTTGCCTTGGATCTACTTTGCATCTCTCAGCAGTTTTTATCGATATCTCCTGGTAAACTTTAAAAGCTGCATCAGTTCTGCAGGACTTTCTTCATCTTCACACAGTGCTGACAACCAGGCATATAGTGCATAAGCTGTGAAAATGCCCTGTTACTACCATTTATTCTCTGGAACAGGCTCATCCTAATCAGATGGCAAGAGGATGTTTTCAGCAGCACTTGCAGTCTGTACTATGCCTCTATTGCCTTGTGTGGTTTTTATATGGACTCACTGAACCACACTGGTGCCCAGAGAACAAATCCTATTCAGCATATTACTTTGCTCATGTCCATCTTTGGACAACAATTAACATCATTACCAAAAAAATTGCAATGTATTGTGTAAAAGTTAATTTCCTGAGATCTACATCAGCTATTTCTGCTACCATCTGGTCATATTCCAATGAGGGAGGGTCAGTTTCAAAAGCATCACTCTGTTCTTCTTGAAATCACCACGCACTTCCTTCCTTATCTTTGTTGCTGTCATCAATATCTCCTCCCAGGACTTGCCAGCTAGCAGTCAGACAGGTGGATTATATCTATTCAGCTCTTACCCTGTCTATCCAACTGTTTGCAAGCAATTCCAATGAAAGTTCAAAAGCTGGTTGGTATTTCTGAATACTAGAGAGCTACAGATCTACCAGAGTTAGAAATTATTCATTTTGCCAAGTCTATTGTGTCATACAATGCTTCACTGCTCAACAGCTAAGTAGCACCTACTCCTAGTTCAAGAATAAATCCCTTCGTAGCACTTAAAATATATCTTTATTTGGCCTTTCACCAGTTACTAATCTTTTTTTTACTGAAAACACTTCCGTTCAAACAGAATGTCTCCCATTTTTATGATGCATGTGGACATTTGGGAAGCTTTCTAGTAAAGATATGGTTTCCTTATGGTGCAGAAGTTCAATTTATCACTTGCAAAGAGGACTCACAGAACACAACTCTGTCCCATCCACCTTGCTTAAATGTCCAAAATAATCCCACCATAATGTGGACTATACCAATGTCAGAAATACAGAAATTCTGGCAGGTTCCACTACCGATGTTTTCCAGGTAATCATGTTTTTAGGTGACAGAGAGACACTCCAAGGACATTGATGATTTGTGAAAATCAGTCATTACAGAAAACTCCACTGAAAAGTACTTGTCATGTATCATCATAAGCATTACAGATGTATTTAAGTGCTTCTCTTCCACGTGAACAACTTCCAAAACTGAAAGGCAACAGTGGCTCTGAGCAGGTTTAAGAAGGGCATACTGCAAATTCATGCTCTGCAGTGACAGTGCATTTGCATGTGGATCTTCTGAAGTCGTCTAAATCATTCACGTCTCCCTTGCTAATTTGGAAGAATGTCCACTGGCTCCCTCTTCTTCTCTGCTTATCTCCATAGATGTGACATTTATTCTCCAAACCTCCAATAAAAACACTGTCTGTATTGTAAGCTGCACAACAATTCAGCAGCTCAAGTAAATAAAAACAGTAGTAGCAGATGTACAAATGAAATGGCATCCAATTTCATTTCACCGACCATCTTGGAAAAGCAACTCATGCAGAAAGGTTATTGCACACAAAAAGACTGAGTTATATGGATAAATCTGTTTGACTCAGAATTAGCAATAGTTATCAAGCTGGTTAAGCACTACCAGGTAAACACAGTTGGTCAAGTGCCTGGAGCTGTCACTTTTCCCACCGTGCGGAGGGGGAGCAAGCCAGAGAACAGAAATGGAAAGGCAATAAGCTCTTTTTCTCACCCCAAATTGTCTGCTTGCTCTTTTCTATTCCTCCTGTGCAGGTGCTTGAAAAGTACTACAGAGAGGCAAACTCTCACATTTTGGATCTGCAAGGAGACATTGTTTGATTTTTTTAAAGGGTGTAAAGTCCTTCTCAAGAAAAGGCATCCCTTGGAATTTTTTCCTGACTGCTTTTTAGTGTCTTCCTGGATAGAAATGCAGCTCCCTCTTTTCTAGGCTTTGTTTTGGTATTGGAATAAAGAAACTTGGAAAAAAACCTCTTTAATTTGGAATACAAACACCGTCTTCAATGCTTAATGCAGTGTAACAGATCCAGTTTAAAGTGCAATCACGTTCACCTTTCCTGAGAGCCCTCATGTGGATGGATAAGCTTTGCACTGGCATAGTCTGTTCAGACCTTGCTTGGCTGGAACCATTGGAAAACTTTGTGAAATAACCAGGGCATACAGAAACCTGATCACAATAATCTGATGACTACATGCATAAACCGTCGCGGTAAGCTCAGCAACCCATCTACCATCATCTCAGCCTTCAGTGGTTGCATCTCTACAAACACAGAATCAGGGTCAGAGGTAACTAGCTACACTGCCATCAACTGCTAATTTCCAAACGATGTTCCTGGGAGCATGCCCTTTGGGGGAGTTACAAGTAATTTATAACCATTTATCTCCCTGTAGGCAACAAAAAAACACCATTAAGGGACTAAAAACTGCTCGCTCACTTCCTCCTCCTGGTAGGTGCAACTGAACATCACACAGGAAAACATGGCTGCTCTTGTGATTCCTTCAGTACCAAGTGTACACAGCATTAACAACACATGTGGCACCACAGAGTTTCAGCTGCGTTGCAGAGTCCTTATCCTAAGCGGTAGCTGGTACTCTATGCCATCTGTGGTGGCTCAGCATGAGTCCTTTATGAATTAAACTATGCGTATGGTGACTGTACATTTTCTTCCAGTTCCTACCTGGGTGCTTTCTACAGATTGAGCATCTTTTAACCCAATGTAGTTTTTCCAGAACTTTACCCTTCAGTGAATACCTGGTTAGCTCCTGCTCTCTTCAGCTGTTGTTTCTGCTGTTTCTGGGCAGGGTCCTACTGCATCCCCAGTGTTGTCAACCAGGCATGCCCTTCCCACGCACAGGCTGTTTTCCAGGGGGGATTTCTTCCTCAGTCATTCTCTCATCTAACCTCCAGGACACCTACAAGTAGCTAGTCTGCACTTCACACTCCTCCATTTTTGATCCACTGTTTTAGCAATATTTCTTGAAGTCAGTCATCTGCCATTAAGGAACATCCCCACTTCAGAGAATTAACCTTTTTAAAGAGAATATCTTCCTGCTTTTCTCCTGGTAACTCTAGTACAACCAGGTCCAAAGTTTTATCAGGTTTTTTATGCTCCCTTGCATGTGGGTCGTGATTTTCTCCTATTAACCCATTCATTAAGTGCCTTTTCAAACCAGTGTCTCTCTCCTGGCTCAGCACTGGCCAGGAGCTGGGTCCAGGACTGGCACAGCAGGTTATGAAACATGTGAGCCACTATCCTGCCAGGCAGTATGGCAAAAACCCTATGAACACATCTTGATAATACACATAGAAACCTATCCCAGGTTTTCCTTTCCGGTCCTAATGTGCCACTCTGTCTTTTTTTCCTCACTGCTCCCTCTGCCTGCACTAGGGAATTATCTTATTCTGACTGTTCTTATAATTATTTAATATCCATGACCCTTAGCTTGAAGATTTTGGTAAAAGGGTAACTATTCAAACCAACTGGTGCTCATTTTGGTAGCCCTGCTTCTTCAGGGGAAGCGATAGCTCAGAATCTGGCCAGCTTTCATAGGTGTCAGGCTCATCTCATGGCCACTATCTTTTTTTATTTTGGTGAAACCACTTTTACCATCTTGGAGGTACATCAGCTGTGGAACTGGATAAACTTGTCTAGCCTCCCTTCAAACTCACTGCGAAGTGTTAGCATCCACAACTTTCTCTGGCACGGAGCTGCACAGATGTGTTTCTGCCCACTGCATGAGGAAACACCCACCGCCTTTTGTTTGGTTTGAGCCTAGCTCTCCCTAGCATCACTCCATGTGCCTTAGCTTTCCCACTGGCACAAAAAATATATTATCAATTCTTATCTGCCTTATCCATGACTTTCAAGATTTTCTCATCTCTTCTCCAGACTGAAAAGTCCTAGTTTATTTAGTCATTACATATCTTTAACCACCCCCATTGCCTCTGAATCCTTTCTAGTTCCACTACATTCTTCCTCAGACAAGAAGATGAGAAATGCATATAGTATTAAAGACAGGAGTGAACCAAGCTTATCTGCTTTGTTCTCTAATCCTTTTTTTGGCAATCCCTAACATTTTATTTGTTTTTCCACCAAAAAAAAAGTGAGCATTTCCACCAAAAATTGAGCTTATGTTTTGAAGGATCTGTCAAAACTCCAAGATCTTACTCCTGAGGAGTAACAGCTCAGAGCCCATAAACGTACAGCCTGATGTTGTTTTTCCCTATATACACATCCTTTCACAGCCTACAGTGTGGAAGCTACAGCAGAAATAACATGGGAGTGTCCTGAAAGGGGCCAGGAGTCAGGGTTGCTGCTCTCTGGCTCCATCTGCAGAGTAAAACAAATGGACTAAATCCAGTTACGGATTTGCAGTAAAATGGGATGAGGCCACAGACATAGGTGTTGGGACAATTCACATCCCACCTCCTTCTCTCACAGGCAGGAGAGGAGTGAGCAGATTCCACCCACATACCACCACCACCAGAGAGCTCACCAATTCCTGTGTGGTAGATATGACACAAACACTTCAAAAACAACATTTTACCTCAAGAAGAGCTTACAATCTTAGGAGACAAAGGAAGGCGAGGTAAAGCATAGGGATTGAAGCGACTTCCAAGGACACACAACAAGTCAGAACAAAACCAGGAGAGGCAGCTCCACCCCTAAGACATGTAAGAGTTATTTTTTCTGCCTACCATGACCAGGACCAAATAAAATATTAGGGGAATTTGGCTAACCATTTGTTCTTCTAAAAACAAAACCTCAAGCTGGTAGATAACAAAAGATTTCTATACAGAGGTCACTTTTCTGTTGTTGCCACCCAAACCCCCAGTCTAAATCACCCAGAGCCAAGCTCTGCTCTTGTGCCCTGCTAGACAGAGGATTGCCCAGCATGTGTCAAAACCACAGACTTGGAAAATGAATGGAAACTTTGCCTATAGCCAATAGGAGTGAGGCTAGCAAATTTGGGAAAGAAATACACTTATAAATATTTAAGATATAATTTTCTTTTCATATTCTTTTCTTTTTTTTCTTTTTCACCCCCCACTCTTCTCTCATCCCCTCCCTATCCTTCGCCACCTCAGTAGACTTAGCAAAACACCTGTGCCAAGCAACTTCGAGCAGAGCCGTGGCACAAATTCACAATGTGCAGGAGCCAAGAAAATATCTCCATTCCAAGCTGCGTGCATGCGTAGGCGGACTCGAGGTGTCATATCGGGCTGTCGAATAAAGCATGAGAGCACAATAGTGAATCAAAACCTTTTAAATGAATTGTTTTGTTTTCGTTCACTGCCTGGTAGGTGCACCTGTGCTCCTTCTCCACTCCAGATGATATACATCTTTGTTTTCCTATTTAATATTCAGCACATGAGACACATACATAGAAATAGAAAAATAAAAAGGGTGAAAGCGGGCAGAGAAAACAGATTTTTTTTAAGGTCACTTCAGAATTAAATCTTAAGCATAAGGTCATGCACACAGGAGCCTGGAAAGACTGGGTAATTATGCGTAAGGCTTGCATAATAAATAAAAGCAGTGGGTAGGAGATGGTGGCACTGAAGATTGGGAGAAAAGGGGCTGCATCTCATGCACTGTCAGTGGGACCGCGGGTGTCCATAGCATGAGCAGGTGCAAAGGTGATACTTCAAGTTTAATAGGGGAAAGGGATCTGTCTGGTGTCTCTTGTGACTATAACACATTTCTCCCAAGGTGCAGATGAAACATATTGTAGCTTCTGTTGTCCTGATGCAGGTGAATGTGCATAAAAGACCATAAAAGTAGTCAGTTACCCTACAGGTGTCTTGGTAAAACAAGATGCCATCATACAGAATGAAAGCAATAAAAATCAGAGAGAGGGAGAGGGAAGGGTTTCTGCAAACACAGGCTCCCTCATAACCAGTGAATCCTTTTTGCCTCTTTTCTTTTGCTAGCATGCAGTGTCAGGAATCAAACGGAACTGTCCTTTTGGCAGCAGCTCCTGCTAGATGTGAGCAGTGAACTTGCCCTGCCCTCCAAGATAAAAGTCTAAAAAACTGAAATGGAAGCTGCTCCTAAGAGCACAAGCTGTTAGAGCAAACTAAACTGGAACCATGATGTTTGCTTTTCCCTTTAGGATATCACTACAGTATTTTGCAGTGATGGCTTCAATATCCTAAGGCCCTTGAACATTGGAGGGAGGGATCCTAAGTTTTTTCTATTGACTTCAGCAAAGCCCTTCTCTGAATAAGATCTAGGAGTTTAGTTGACTTCCTGAAGAGGTTAGTAAGCTATTTTCAGTATTGTTAGTATTTAGCTGAAAGTAAGATCCTTTAAAAGCCTTATATAAGAGGATGGTTCTTAGGCTTAATTCCTTCTAACCACCATACTGAAAGACCAAGTCTGACAGGGCAAGTGTAGGTGACAGTGGCACACATGAGAAATCTCTCCAGGGACTGAGGGAAAAACCGACTACAGTTACAGGTCTTTGTTCTGATACACACTAAGATTTAAGTTAACTAGTCCTGACACATCATGGACCTATATATCACACCAAGTCACTACTGCCAATCTGGTTTTCTTCTGGGACCCTGAATGAGTACCCATCTTATGCCTTTCCACGTGCTCACATTTCAAGAAAAGGATTGGGTGAAAGCCACCAAACTAGCTAAACTAACTGCAGAGGGCAAAGGAAATGTGACTGAGCCATACTCTACATTAAAAGCAGGTAATGTTTTGGACGGTATAAAGGCACAAAGATTTAGAAGGGATGCAGTTACCAGTGTTCATTTGGGAATGAAGTGCACCTGAAGCTGTGCCCTTCAGCAATGTGCTGTGTTGAAATGGAAATTGCTAATTATAAACCCACTCTATGGGCTAATAGAGTAGAAGTCACCAGCATCCTTATTGCATTCAGATGGTAAGTAGGTTGGTACCGTGCACTTGGTTATAGTTGACCTTTATGTTCTTGTCCACTAACAAAAGGCATCTTTCATCAGGGAAGGGCATTCAGCCTTTGAGAAGCTGCCTTCCATAGATACATCATGCACTCCCCACAAAAAGCAGGCATTAGAGCTAGTGGTGGCCCAAAAAAAGATTACAGTACAGTAAAAAAATATGGGGTCAGAGATGAGAGAGTGCATAGCAAGGATTTTCTCACTAACAAAATGAAAGCTTCAGTATTTCACTTCAGAGAGCAGGGGCCAACAGAAGTACATCCTCTCTTTATCACTTCAGTAGGCAGAGGCATTATTAAGGTCACTGAGGTGTAAGGATGGGAAGCTGGAGGCCTGAAACTGTGCCTCTGTGTACTTAAAAACGTAGGCTTTTAAGGGAGTATCAGCAGGTAGCAGCTGCTTTAAATTATATATATATATAAAGAGGCAGAACTGAGAAGCAATTACTTAAAGAGAGACATAAGATGAACCCAAAACAGGGAAGCCCCTTCCACCTTGGAGCAATATGTGAAGATGCATTTCAAGTGTCCCCGACTCTGTTCATGCTGTTACATGATAATTTGTAAGGGAATCTGAAAATAATTGCTTTGGCTTTGGTGGTGACAGAGCATCTGGTACTGTCCAGCTGAAATTGCCTCCTTACTTTCTTCTTTCTTGATGTCTCTGGCAATGTGGTTCAGTTGTTTCCATACTTGTCCTCTGATGCCTGTATTTTTGACTCTCACAGTATTAACAGGAACACACACAACACTCAATAAAAAAATCTTCAAATCCTGTTGAGAGGCCTTCATTAAAATTCTATTAATATCTGTTTGTCTCACACTGTGAATAAATTGTTAACACTTCCATGTTCTTCTAAACAAAGCCAAAAATAAAGCAACATCTTTCTGAAAAAATGCTTGACACATACAAGAACAGCCAAGTTCTTGATGGAGCATGCTACTTTTTTGTTAAGGGGTCTACTATTGAATATTCTGGCAGCTTAAGATGTTCATCTAAACAGTAAGTGCTGTGATAATGGATGCGACATTTCACAATTTAGTTGGGGATCTGCCTACATGAGATGCAGATACTGAGAAAAGGAGGACAGATGGAAAAAACAAAACAGTTCTTCAGGCCCCTGACTTTCTCTAGCTCCTGAGTATCTCCATAACCCTTGGAGTGAGATCATAAAGTTCCAGATAGGTTGAAAAAAAATCCTAATTTTGTAAATTCTGTGTATTTAAAAGCTTTCTCCTTTCTCCACTGTCCTTCATAGGCAGCACAACTTCTGCCCCTGGTTTACAGTAGAGTATAAAAGGAACACAAGTGGAATTTTCTAGCAGCACTCCCATGTGCCTTTAGTATTTTGCAGAAGAAAAGGAAAACTTTATCCAATGAATTACATAGTAGTTTCTCTGAAAAGGCTAAGCTAAGCAGGAGAAACTGAATACTGGCCAGGTGACTCAGAGGTCAGGAGTCTTCCGTTTCACATAAGATGTAAAGTTCTTCACAGAAGTCTGTATGTAACTTAAGAGAGTCTTACTGCAGTTTTAGCAGTTCAAGAAACAACACATCTTTCCAATGCAAAAGTCTGAGCAAAAATTTCATTATTCCAGAGAAGTGTTGCTCTGATAGGCAAAATTGGAATTATTTGGCCTTAGCTAAGCAACACAGGGATTCCCCTTATCCTTTCCCAACTTTTTTATATCTCCAATATTTGTTCATTTGTCCTGTTATCTGCTTAGGAGAAGCTCTCTTCCATATTTTTCCCCTTCTCACTCTTTTCTACCCTCTCTTCTCTTGCTCCACAGAAGTTGCTAGTTTAGTATGTGTGGTAGTGTCAGCTTAGCCTGTGGTAGAGGCGTGGTTGTCCCAGACTGCTCAAAGAGGCTTTCATGTGTTTTCTCAACAAATCTGACTGGATCTCAAATCTGATTATTTTTAGAGCTCAGGAGGTCTGAATATGGACAGTTCATGTGCAAACCATACTTCACTCTCCTCCAAGCATCTGGTGCAGTGGTCTGGCAGGGTTGAGATCAGCACTAGAAACTAGAGCTAAATCCAAGAAACTTTTTGCCACAGATCAACATGAACCCTTCAAGAATACTTACTCTTGACCTTTACGCTAACCTGAAGAATATGCTCAGTGAAGTTCTTTCGTGACATTGGGCTTTACAATTTAGATCACCAGTAGGACTTTGCTGCCAAGCCAGGGAAAATGTTACCTAACTGCTTGCCTGATTTACATTGACCTGAAACAACTTCAGAGTTTGTCAGGAGTTTGTGAATAGACTGACACAATCGAAGGAAAGCAAAAGATCTCACCATGCATGGTTTGACTCACCACTGCCTCAGGCAAAACCTAAATTCCTATGAATATTAGAAAGATGTAAAACCTTAAAAGAAATCAAGAGGCCTGCCCTTCATTCACAAAGATGATCCTATGCCATGTTTGGCACCAGTAGGACCATTTGCCTGCTAAAATACACTTCCCACTAGCTCTCTTGGTTTATTGCCAGGCACTGCTTTGCACACACTGTCAGGTTACAAAAGTCTGCAGAGGACTTAGTACACTGGCCATCAACAGAGTGTTTGGTCATTCACACAGATGATCAAAACACATCTAGAAATGTCAGCAATGTCAGCCTAGCAGCCTGCATGCATATATCAGGACCCCATAAACCTAGACTCTGTGAATTAAATAGAGAGGAACTGTGGTTTTTTTCACCTCTTTTCAGCCCACAAAATACTCCAGATCTCATTACTACTTTTAAAGATGGTCGAATTTCTCACTGTAAAACTAGCTACTGCACCTACTTCCTCAGGTCCAGCAGGATTCACTGTAAACATTTCCAGTCCATCCACACACAGTAATTTGGCCTTGGAGAAATTTTCCACATCAATGAATACACTGCTTCTTTTCTTCAGTGTTTCCAGTTATATATTGAAGGAGTGTTTTGTTCCCAAGGTGTTTCCCAGGAAGGTTACCTTGCAGAGGAGAAGTGGGGGTGGAATCATGGCTTAAATCCTCCAATGTGTTGCATCTACAACAAAGTAAAAGCAAAGTAAAATACAAAAGAAATGGGAAATGAAATATACACCTCATGCATTTAACATAACAAGAGTTAGAAAAAACCCTGGGCTGAGATTTTTCCAATCCTGACAAGGGTGTGGCAAGCTGCAAAGCAGGGGGAGGGCAGGTATTTTTTCAGGAATTTAGTCAGCATGGTGCTGCTCCCCAGTGAGGCAGCCCAAACACTTGCCCACACAACTGAAAGGTACCCCAGATCTGCTTTGAACTGTGTTAATCCATGTATGCAAAGTGCCTACGTGACATGGGCCAGACACCTTGCAGACTGGCCCTGACAGAGAGCTGCAAAAACAACAGGCACATAATAACAAAAGAAAGTAAAAGTGTCATTGCACAGAGAGAAAGAAAAGCATTAACACTATTGCTAGGATCATCTTTGAATGATGGAACAAATCAAACAATTCTCTCCATCTCGTTAAACCTGAGCACAAAGAGAGGAATCCTGTGAATCACTGCAAGCACCTTCAGTCATGTCTGAGGGCACACAGCACTGTACAGAACTGAGCCAAAGAGCCAGCCATTAGAAGAAACCTACTCATTAAGTTTTCTTGCTCATATAATGATTTAACCCCAGAGCTTTGTAAGACAAGCATTTCAGCACGTTACAGTCTCACACATCTCCAGCAGGTCCAGCACATTCCCTCTCGTCATTCTTGCAAACACTAAAAGGGGAACACAACCAATATTTTATACTCTCCAGTTTGTTTATTCTTAATGTTTGTGATTCCTCTTATAAAGCTTGGAAATGGTATTTCTTCCTCAACAGATTTTGTCTTTTTCCACTTAGCCAATAGTATTTCTGCTGTCACATGGTGGGAGCCAAGACAGCTTTGTTTTGTTTGCTTCTTTGTTTATGCGCTGGCATCCCTGATCTGCCTTTCTTGCAGTTATCAAATGAACTGAGAACCATTAGCATCCCTAGTGCAGGACACTGAGAAGACGTGACCTCAGCCTGCACTGCCTCCTCCCAGGGAAACATGAGAATTTTCTCCTTTATCCTAACATCTTCCTTCCATTAGCAGACAAAGAAGAGGGATTCATCTCACCTAACCTTGGTACCCAGACATGCACTTTAGACTTCTTTTGTAGACAACAGAAAGAAAAAGGCACCTGCATATCATGCTCTATCTTCTCTTGCAAAAATGTGTACAGAATAGACGTGCTACTGAAATATGTGTCTCTTCATTCACAGCAGCAGTCAAGTCCGACTGCTCAGACATACATGGCTATTTTGTAGTCTCAGAGTTATGTGAGGTGAAGTCTAGCCAAGGCATCCTGATCTTATAACAAACACAGAGCACTAGGAGAAAAATAAGGATAGCCCTGAAGAAAGCTAGTGTTTTCAGTCCGTGTCTTCTGAAATATTAGCAAGATGACAAACGTAGATGGCACCTTGTAAGTTTTACGCTTCCACTCTATTTTCAACAGTAGGATTCAGCTGATGAAAGAACAGCAGTTGTTGAATTCTACAACTATATTCTTGGGCCTTCACTGTCCTTTCTTACAAAGCTATTTATACCATAAAAAGGTTCAAAATTTAAAACAAACAAAAAACAAAAAACAACCAACATATTGAGGCAGAAAGGTAGGATTTTGCACTTCTCTACTCTGGTGTAAAGTGTAAGGCAGCAAGGAGCCAGGCTCTGGAGTTAAAATCTCTGCAGTTCTCCAGAAATGGATCTGAACCAGCACCCGGGATTCCCAGAGCCATGGAAGTGCCCTCACTTTTAGCAAGCCCTCAGCCCCTCAGACATGCTCTTGCAGTTGTCTGCTGCAAACTCAGCCAAGGAGGTAGTAGCACAGATGCATGGATTTCTTTTCACCTTTTTCTTTTTTGATGTTATTTCCATATCAGTTTAGCTAATTTTCCTGTTTATTCACCTTGATTATATTCTGTTCAGTGCATGAGTAGTCACTCTGAGTTCAAATAACTCATGTAAATGTATAGCTTACATTTTTATTTTCAGCGTGGACAGCTTACATCTCTGTAAAATACCGATGACTTCTGCACACTGGAGGATGCTGGCATTTCGTAGTAACTTGCTTCAGAGAAATAGACTCATTTCCAGTTTAGTGAATTGAAAGGATCAGGCCACATGGATGCAATCCAAGGAGAGAGAAGGGGGTTGGTGACCTCATTTCGTTACTTTCAGTGGAACTGCATCTATGCTGTTCCATAAAACAGCACAAATGTAAACGAGGTGTGAACTGCTTTCACATCTCATTTAGGTAACAGATGAAGCATGAAATGCATTTCACAGGCACGTGTACCAGAGCAGTATGCTAAGGCTTGTGACAATGAAGAACTCCTTGTTTTCACACACAAGCACCCCTCCGTGGAGCACTGGATTAGCTCTGAAAGTAAGTGCGAAGAGAAGAAATATCATCAAGAAATGACATGTTGGCTGCTTTTATTAGCTCTCAAAATACTTTGGATAGTAATCAAAGTTCCTGGGGTCCTCTGTCATTGCAAAGATTGATTCTTTTTTTCCTTTCCCACGAAATAAGTCACCTCCAGATGGTATCAAACAATGAAAATAAATAAGTTAACATAGAGTCTCTGCTCCTAGCAATGAGTTCTGAGCCAGAAAGCAGATTCGCTTCTCCTGAAGAACAAGGATCTAAAGTGTCAGGCAAAGAAAGTCCTCGATCATTTTTTCAAATATACAGGTTGGAAGTATGTCCTTGTCAATCACATAGCTGTGTAAAGCCCACATCAGATGGCTTTTTGTAATTTCTAAAACAGGTACAGATAAGGTACAGGGCACTTAACTCAGGTTTAAGGTAGATGAACATAGCTATGAAAGAAGTTGGAAAAATGAGGAAAAAAGGCAAAATCTTAATTTAAAAAGTTAAATGTAACAAGGTATTCTAAATTAGAGAGACTCTGGGATGAACTATACAACCCATGGAGAGATATTCAACCCCTTGATATCAGGTGAGCATAGAAGGATATTTGCTGGCAGAGAGCCAGAGGAAAATCTGAAATGTATTTCGACACCAGTGGCACAGTTGAAAAGTTCAGCAAAGGACAGAGTCATGAGGAGAACTTCACATGCTAAGGGCAGCAGAAATGTAGACATCCAAGAGGAAAGCAAAGCAAAGCAAAGTAAAATTTCTTTCGCATCACAATGATAAAGCAGTTCAAAAAATGTTCTGATTTTTTTTAAACACTGCCAAAAGTCACTTCAGATGTCTTCAGCATTTATACCTTTTATCAAAGAAAAAGTTTGAATGTACGTGTTCACAATTTGAAGTACTCTTTCTTCAATTATTTTATCAACTGGGAAAATACTAAAAAAACTAAAACAAATACCATTTCACTCAATTAAGCACAATTCTGTTCACTGAAATGTCAGTACTTTTTTAAATTTTATTTTTATAATTATATTTTGTTCATCACGAGAAGGTGTTGAACAATTATATTTTATTATATTTTGTTCATCACTAGAAGGTATTTCTTAGGAAGCGTTGCGCGTTGCCGGTGCTCAAAGCCCCATAAGAAGTGGACCTCTCTCCTGCTCTATAGGCTTTGGCTTACAGTTTCTTACAGAGTGTTCTTTTTTAATTCAGGTAGGGCACAAGTCAGGTACAAATTGACTACTGATGAATAATGGCTTTACAATACTTGAAATAATAGCTTGAAGAACCAAATAATTTAGCCATTACTCAGGCAAAACCTCCGCTAATTTGAGACTGAAAGGGAAATTTACCTGAATAAAACCTGCATGATGAGGCCATAAATTGCTAAGAAATGAAAAGGAAAAGACTGAATAGAGAAACAAGTAAAGGACTCAGAGTTTTGAACAGTGTAGAAATGACCTGGAGGAACATTGCTAATGATTCAGATAAGTCATTGCAAACATTTTTCTTCTTGTGCATCTCCCTCCAATTTAGAGTGAATTTGAGTGCTGTTCTTAAATATAAACACTCCCTCCTTTGCTCTGTTCAATCTAATTGGTAAATGTCAGCCCTCCCGGCCCACTGTCATTCCCTCAATTAAATGATTATGAATCTCTTGGCTGGTTCTCATTTTCAAGGCTGCAGGCAGCAGCTTTTCCTGCTGCCTGCATGCTAAGTAAGCTCTGCTCTCACCTCCCTCCTCGACCCACATGGACAGCTCCCAGATTTCCTTTGCTCCATTCCTTCCACTCCCTGCCAACCGTTTCTTGCCAAACAGTTTGCATCTTTCCTTCAACATTTCTCACTCCATCTTTTTCCTACCGTTTCTTTGGGGTCCCTGCCTTACCCCATCCTCTCTGAATAACTTTCCCCATCTCTTCTGAGATGGGCCTATTTTGCAGTCTCAGCCGTGCCCCACATGATCCACAAGCAGCCAAGAGATGCCTACAGATGCCCACAGCCTGTTGCCCGCATGCTCCTGATTGATACTGCAGCCAGGAAGATCCCTTCAAAGTAGGTCTGCTGTCAATTAATCTCACTTTCAAGGGTGACTGTTATGACATGGCATGTCAGCAGTCCTCTGGCATTCACCCACTTTTGATCTCTGCATAGAAATGGATTCACAGGGATATAGCTTTTATCTGCCCTTTGCAGTCGTTTTTCTCTAGATCCGTTTACATTTCAGTCACCTTAGCAGATGAGCATCCCATGGACAGTAGGGACCTTGGGCTTTACACTATAGCTTCAAATCACATGGTAGAAACGTCAATCTTTGTATCTCTGCCTCTCCTCTTCCTGTAAATGAATTCATCTGTCTAGATAAATGGCAGCCATCCACAAATCCTCAAAGATAAAAGGTACAGTAAATGAGTTGTTTGGAGATAACCATTGTATCAATTCATCACTTGACTAACTCTCAGCCTACTGCCCATTAAACTTATTTGTTATCATGCTGGAAAGACCAGAGGATCCTTTAAGTCTTTCTGTGGAGTACTCAAGGCACTTCAAAATGTCATCTATCTCAACAATTATTTTTTTCTTTTTCTTTCACCACTTTGCTACTGCGTTGCTTTTTTGTTGCATCTTCTGCCAGGTCATCACCTAGGAAATGCAAATTGGCTAGCCTGTTGGCAGAAGCAATTAAGCCAAAATCACAGGGTCTATCTGAAGTGTCAGTAGCAATCCAGACATAAGCACTGGAAAAGCAAATGTCAGCTTCCAAATTCAAGACAGTAACCACTAAAAAATGCACCAAAGGGCATATCTTTTAGATTACGGAGAACTAAACAGAGCAACCCAGGCAGTGGAATATAATGGAGATCCCCTGAGATTCACCCCAATTTTCCTGTTACTTCATTTGCTGTGTTACAGAGGAGGGACTAATCAGAGCTGCAGAGAAGCAGCTGATAACAGCCCACCTCTCACACCTCAGTAACACCTGATACACTTCTCCCTTGCTATGACCTGCACATATTGCTGACCTGATCAATTTGCCAATATTGTTTCAAGGATCAGACAAGGATCAAGACTATATCACAGTCCTTTCTGTCTTGCTTCAGTGATCAAACAGGTCCTGGTGCAATTCTCTCAGCACATCCAAACCCTGAGCAGTTAGGCTTGTGTTTTAATCTGATACAGGGATGTCAGGATGGCAGCTCATTGCCAATGGAATGTGGGGCTGAATGGCTTTAAATATCTAATTAAAAGTTTTACATATTTTTAATGGCCTAGAAGTTATGCTTATTAATATATAAGACTGCAGAATGAATGTCTGAGGACTACATTATTGTCATAACTTCATGCACTGGCAAGATAGATGACCTTTCTGGAACACTTAATGGACAAATATCATTGCAAAAGAGACCCACTCATCCTCTATTACAGTAAGAGCAAAGATTCTGTGATAATGCCCTGTTATTTGTATTTTATCAAATGCACAGCAGAGACAATCATCCTATCTAATAAATCTATTGGTGCAGTAGAGTGCAAGCTTTTCAATGAACCGTTACTTAGCTCCTGCTTTTTGATCATTCCAGGTGTGCATTGTGTGAGGTGTTGATTCAGGGAGTCAATGAGCTTCAGCAGCACTCAGCATACCACAAAGTAATGTGATCTTAGCAGGTGCCCCTGGTCTGTGTTTCAGTCAACCACAGACCACTTTGTCTGTAACAAAGACTATGACTGAGAAACAAAAAGTATTATAGTTCTGTAAATATCTTTTCAGAAAACCTGATTTGCCTTGTAAAATATTATCTGTGAATGCCAGTCAGGAATCCTGTCATTGGATAGGTGGCTGATTTTCTCTGTATTAAAAGTAAAACTAACAAGCAATCCAAAAAGTCAGATTCTTTTGATTCCAAAGCCTTTAATTCACAATCAAACACAAAACTTAAATGAGATTAACATTCATGTTAATCTCATTTTATGATGTGTCCACGATATATAATTTTTGGTTTTGTCTTTCATCCCTTCTTCCTACTCTGCATACCTTTTTTTTCCTTTCCCTACTTTTCTTCCCTGAATCTCTGAGGTCCTGTTTCACCTTTAAAACTAATAAAACTCTTTAATTATCAAGCTGTTAATTCAAATATTTCTTTTTTCCCAGTGCGGAGAGTGAAGATTTTCTTCACTTTCCTGTAAGGAATTTGCAACAAGCATCCACTAATCAAGATATATAGAAGAGAAATCACAAACTACCTGAGGCCAAGCATTTCCTACTTAGGTGCTTAATGACAAGCACATAAATCCATATATAAGTAACCAAATAAACAACCCAATTTAAAAAAATACAGAACTTCCAGCAATTCCCATTGATTTCCCTAGTCACTTTGTTTTCTCCATTGCTAGTGAAAAATTGAGTACATATAAAATGCCTAACACTAGGTATTCACATTTGAAAATATTCATTTTAGGAATATTATTCTGAGAAACTTCTGCCCCAGTACAAGAAATAAAAAATATCAAAACTGGGCTTTGGGTTGACAATTGTAAATTATCGGACTAAGAAGATAACTTCTTATATCTCATATAATGTCAAACCAACTGATATGTGGTGCCACTGACTTATTGACCTGAGGGACTTAAGGTAACTAGCAAATAAAATTGTTCGTAATGACTGGTAAATCAAGGCACACAGGTCTGCAAAGTCTAAGATAGTTATTGCATTATTTTACATTTGCTTTTGTAGCAGATAGCAAGAAAACTGTTACTATACTAAAATTCTTTGTCTCAGACTAGGGAGTTCTCAGAATGCCATCTATCAATGGGCCTGACCTTATAATCCCTATTCAACTGATCCCACACGAGGGAAATTTTTTAATTCAGGCTCCCTGGATTTTTGCAGGCAGCTGGTTTGCATTGTTTCAAATGCTAAACTCCAAGGAAAACAACATCTGGGAGTGGGCTAGGGAGTATGGTAAGACCTAGAAAGTATGCAAGAGTGATGGTTTGCATTCACCCCTGTCATGCTCCTGCCTATCTGAAATCAAGTTTGCTGATATAACAGCAAAACTGCCAGTGATTTCCATAATGTAGGAACAGACCCCATTAGAGAAACACTGAGAAGAATTCATACCTCCAGAGCTTAAAAATAAAACCTACACATCAAAAAAAGAAAATAAAATATACTGAAGAATGACCAGCTGCCAAATGGTTTGGCTACTGAGAGACTATCAGGACCTTCATTTTCCTTCAGACATTTCCCAGGTGGCTACGGAATCTTCCAGCTGAAACCTCTGTGCAACTGTGGTAATATTGACACATAGCAAAAGTACCGGTATCCAACCAATCTTTCTGGGACTGCAAATACAGGATGCTGTTTACTCAGGAGTGTTATTAGCCATAGGGTCTCTGAGCTCCAGTTGTTAGAAAACATTCATTATCAGAGTCTCGTATGAAAATCACGAGAAGGCAGCAAATATGACGAGGCAGTGTTCTCAGTTTTTCTTATGCAACTGCCTCTTGGGACTAATTAGAGTTGATTTTGTAATTCACAAGCTATAAATTCCTTCAGATGCTTTTGGAAACACTGTGTGATCTCCTCGGCAAGATTCTGCTTTGTGCTGATACGGCAAGTCAGCTAAACTTCCCAAAGCATGTAACAATCTGTCTGATTAACAGAGAGAGGAAAGCTGAGCGTGGTAACTGAATAATGGCAAAAGGTTTGTTAATTTGCTGTTTCCCTTCCTCACTCACTTAAGGTTAATTGTACATCCTGCAGAAGTCTGCACTCTGTTCTCCTGTTAGACTTTTTTAAATTAGCTTAATAACGCCATCTTATTTAATGACTGACCACAGCTAAGAGCTGGAACTAACTATGCCTGTATTGCAAAAAGAGCAACTCAAAGCTGTAAAATGGGATAGTGAAATGCAGGTTAAGATTGGATACCGAAATGCAGATATTCTCTCTCCTTCGGGGGGGAAAAAAAGGAAGAACAGCCACAGATTTAAGTTCCACTTGCAATGTCTCCTTTCTCGTGGGCAGGTAGGACCCACCATCAGGCATGTTAAGTGTGCACCAGAACACTAGAAAGATACCTCTCAGCCACAGATTTAGCAGGATCCAACCTCCTTATGGTTACCCCTACAGGGGATGACAGGGCCATAAGGGATGAGCACAGGCAAATTTGGTGCTTAAGTCTAGATAACCAAAAGCACTTTTCATTCTTCTGGCGCATCTCCTACCTAGAGGTTAGAGACAAAATACAGAGAAGGTAGTGGATAAGGAACAACAGAAAAGGTATTTTTTGCTGAGGCTGACACTGGGGAAAGAGGAAGATATCACAGAATATCACAGAATCACAGAATCGTCTAGGTTGGAAAAGACCTTGAAGATCATCCAGTCCAACCATTGACCTAACCCTGACAATTCCCAACTATGCCATATCCCTCAGTGCTAAGTCAACCTTACTCTTAAACCCCTCCAGGGATGGGGACTCCACCACCTCCCTGGGCAGCCCATTCCAATGCCCAACAACCCCTTCTGGAAAGAAATGCTTCCTAATATCCAGTCTAAACCTTCCCTGGCGCAGCTTGAGGCCATTCCCTCTTGTCCTATCGCTTGTTACTTGGTTAAAGAGACTCATCCCCATCTCTCTGCACCCTCCTTTCAGGGAGTTGTAGAGGGCGATGAGGTCTCCCCTCAGCCTCCTCTTCTCCAGACTAAACCCCCCCAGTTCCCTCAGCCGCTCCCCATCAGACCTGTGCTCCAGACCCTGCACCAGCTTCGTTGCCCTTCTTTGGACACGCTCAAGTGATTCAATGTCCTTTTTGTAGTGAGGGGCCCAAAACTGAACACAGTAATCGAGGTGCGGCCTCACCAGTGCCGAGTACAGGGGCAAGATCCCTTCCCTGTCCCTGCTGGCCACACTATTTCTAATACAAGCCAGGATGCCCTTGGCCTTCTTGGCCACCTGGGCACACTGCTGGCTCCTGTTCAGCCGGCTGCCAATCAACACCCCCAGGTCCCTCTCTGACTGGCAGCTCTCCAGCTACTCCTCCCCAACCCTGTAGCGCTGCTGGGGGTTGTTGTGGCCCAAGTGCAGCACCCGGCATTTGGCCTTATTGAAACTCCTCCAGTTGGCCTTAGCCCATCGCTCCAGCCTGTCCAGATCTCTCTGCAGAGCCTTCCTACCCTCGAGCAGATCAACACTCCCACCCAACTTGGTGTCATCACCAAGATAATTGTGGGAAAAGCAAGATAGGACAGAGAGAGGGCAGCAGCAGCAGAAAGGGGGTGGCAGAGATATCCATGGCCACCCATGCAGCTGGCCAAAATCCAGCTGTGGAAGAAAGGAGTAGGCTGTGAAAGAAAATGACCAGATCTAGACGTAGCTGGACATAGTCAAAAAGACTGAGGGACATGAGAATCACAGAATAATAGAATCATAGAATGGTTTGGGTTGGAAGGGACCTTAAGGGTCATCTAGTTCCAAGCCCCCTGCCATGAGGACACCTTCCACTAGCCCAGGTTGCTCAAAGCCGTGTCCCACCTGGCCTTGAACACTTCCAGGGAGGGGGCAGCCACAACTTCTGTGGGCAGCCTGTCCCAGTGCCTCACCACCCTCACAGGGAAGAACTTCTTACTTACATACAATCTAAATCTGCTCTCTTTCAATTTAAAGCCATTACCCCTTGTCCTGTCATTACATGACCTTGTAAAAGTCCCTCTCCAGCTTTCCTGTAGGCCCCTTTTAGGTACTGGCAGACTGATATATGGTCTCCCCGGAGCCTTCTCTTCTTCAGGCTGAACAACCCCAACTCTCTCAGCCTGTCTTCATAGTAGAGGCTGGACTCGATGAAGAAGTTCCATGTCCTTCTTATGTTGAAGGCCCCAGAGCTGGATGCAGTACTTCAGATGGGGTCTCATGAGAGTGGTGTAGAGGGGGAGAATCACCTCCTTAAACCTGCTGTTCATGCTTCTTTTGATGCAGTCCAGGATACGGTTGGCTTTTTGGGCTGCGAGTATATGTTGCCAGGTCATGTTGAGCTTCTCGTCAACCAACACCCCCAAGTCCTTCTCCACAGGTCTGCTCTTAAGCCATTCCCCACCCAGCCTGTATTTGTGCATGGGATTGCCCTGACCCACGTGCAGGACCTTGCACTTGGCCTTGTTGAACTTCATGAGGTTTGCACAGTCCCACCTCTCCAGCCTGTCCAGGTCCCTCTGGATGGCACATCCCTTCCCTCCAGTGTGTCGACCGCACCACACAGCTTGGTGTCATCAGCAAACTTGCTGAGGGTGCACTTGATCCCACTGGTCACCAACAAAGACGTTAAACAGCGCTGGTCCCAACACCGACCCCTGAGGAACAGCACTCATCACTGCTCTCCACTTGGACATTAAGCTGTTGACTGAAACTCTTTGAGTGTGACCATCCAGCCAATTCCTCATCCACCAAGTGGTCCATCCATCAAATCTACGTCTCTCCAATTTAGAGACAAGGACATCATGCGGGACGGTATCAAATGCTTTGCACAAGTCCAGGTGGATGACGTCAGTTGCTCTTCCCTTGTCCACCAGTGCTGTAACCCCATCACAGAATGCCACCAAATTCATCAGGCATGATTTGTCCTTAATGAAGCCATGTTAGCTGTCACCAATCACCTCCTTATTTTCCATGTGCCTTGGCATAGTTTCCAGGAGGATCCACTCCATGATCTTGCTGGGCAGAGAGGTGAGACTAACTGGCCTGTAGTTTCCCATGTCTTCTTTTTTTCACTTTTTAAAAATGGGGGTTATGCTTCCCCTTTTCCAATCAGCAGGAACTTCATCAGACTGCCACGACTTCTCAAATATGATGGATAGTGGCTCAGCCACTTCATTTGCCAGTTCCCTCAGGACCCATGGATGCATCTCATCAGGTCCCATGGACTTCTGCACCTTCAGGTTCCTTAGATGGTCTCAAACCTGATCTTCTCCTACAGTGGGTGGTTCTTCATTCTCCCAGTCCCTGCCTTTGCCTTCTGCAACTTGGGCGGTGTGACTGGAGCACTTGCCAGCGAAGACTGAGGCAAAAAAGTCATTGAGTACCTCAGCCTTCTCCATGTCCCAGGTAACTAGGTCTCCCATTTCCTTCAAGAGAGGGCTCACATTTTCCCTAGAATCCACACAAACAATATCTTAGCAAGATTTTTCATGGAAGAAGTTTATGATTCAAAAGAGGCAAGATTTGAAGAAAGAAACAATACCTTTTATTAGACAAGACTGATACTGCTGCAAAGAAAAAACAGCAAGATCCTACATGTGCTTTTTCTCATTTTTTTTTCCAGTTATAGTAGTTGACTTAATAAAATATATTATCATTCCTTCCAAACCATCTCTCTTTCAGATCCTGAGAGAATCACAAGCACAATAACTTCTTACTATCATGAAGATTTTAAAATATCATGTTTAGGCTTTTCTGTAAAAATGTCTAGAATATGTGGAGAGTTGATTGATAATAAAGTTGTGGTCTTATGCCAACACTCTCCTTGCTAAATATTATTGAAAACAGAACTAATCAGACTGGGATTACTTTTCTTTTTAATCAGCCCCTTTGGTTGCAAAGGCTTTCTGTTTTGTTTAAAAAAATAAAAATAAAATATTGAGTAGAAAGAAGTAATATAAATGGATAATGAAAGAAAATTATTATCAAAATGTTTCCCTCTTCACTGCTACAATAAAAACAAATTGTATTATGGTAACAAAGCCAAATTGTCAAATACTGAACTAGAATTTGCTTTAATATACCATTGCACCCTGCATATTCAAAATGTCCCAAAGTGTCTTGTAATAGTAAAACCACAGCCTTATTACCATATGTGTCTGATCTCGTTACCAACCAAGCACTAAACTGAACAATTAGCCATCTAATACATTTATCAAAGCTTTCTGGCTTTTCTTCCTCCCTCAGCTGTACATAGGGCTGTAATACTGAAATTTTTATTTTGTTTTGGGTTAGACCATAATTTGGGATATTAAAGTGCAAGAACTGATCCAAAATCACATCAGGAACTCAGAGTTTACCCTCTGGGGCTACATCCCTGCAAGTGCATTAAAGAGAGTCCAGAAGGCTCACAGACACTGGGCAGCAACTGCCTTTTGCCCACCCACGTGCTCTCAAAGAGTTCCCAAGCCTGGTTTGTGGCACAGGTCACTCCCATCAGGGAGACTGCATATAGCTATGCTATTCTAGAGTCTGTAAGACTCTGGAGTCTGTAAGACTTTATATAATATATATAATAATAGATTAAGCACTGAACAAGCTTGCTTTGTTTACAGAAAGAACTATAACCTCTGTGCCTTTGAGATATATATTTAAAGACAGATTTTCAGAAGAGATCTACTGTCATGTAAAGACCAATATATTCAGCCAGATTTGCAGAAAAGTTTACCATGAGGGTGTCAATCAGTTCTAAAAAAAATCTCTTTTCCATTTCATTCCTTTAAGTAGGAAAGAGTTTTTTACAAATCTGACCCTCCAGTACACTAAAATATAACTTCAAGTGAAGCATTAAAGAATTCAACTGAGACTAAATGTATCATATACAATATCTAGCCAAATTTCATCTGAATTATTTAAATACTACCTCACTCTGTGCAAAATGGAGTTCAGAAATTTCTCAGATAAAGGCTCTCAAGCTTGTCTCATTTCTGATGCATCTAACTTTTTTAGCTGCCTGATCACAGTCCTTGCCAAAGTGTTCTCCCAGTTCGAATTTGGGCATGAAATGGACTTTTTTTTACATTTCAGTCATTAAACCAAACTCCTGGGGAAAGAAGGAAAGAAAGAGGGAAAGAAAGAAGGAGAGAAGGAGAGAAGGAGAGAAGGAGAGAAGGAGAGAAGGAGGGAGGGAGGGAGGGAGGGAGGGAGGGAGGGAGGGAGGGAGGGAGGGAGGGAGGAAGGAAGGAAGGAAGGAAGGAAGGAAGGAAGGAAGGAAGGAAGGAAGGAAGGAAGGAAGGAAGGAAGGAAGGAAGGAAGGAAGGAAGGAAGGAAGGAAGGAAGGAAGGAAGGAAGGAAGGAAGGAAGGAAGGAAGGAAGGAAGGAAGGAAGGAAGGAAGGAAATAGATAAAAAGAGAGAGAAAGAGAGAAAAAGAGAGAGAAAAAGAGAGAGAGAGGAAGAGAGAGAGAAAGAGAAAGAAAGAAAGAGTTTGTGTCACACTGAATTTTTAAAAGAAAATCTGTAGAGTGGTAAACTCTAATCCACCCAGTGAAGGTAACTCCTAACCCCATTGAAATTCACATGCACTGCTTTAAACTAAATCCTGTTCTGCACCCACAGCTGATCTACAACATATTCTCCTGTGCTGCTTACTTTCTGAGCTCTGTTCACACCTGCAGTATGAATCTTTCAACTACCCACTGTATCACACCCTATTCAGTACTTTTGTGGATCACCAGCATCTTCCTGATAAAAATGCAGAGGCTAATACCAGTTTGCTATATTTCCTCTTCCACATAGCTACCTCTCGTACTCAGCAAGTTATTTCCAGCTGCTGGTACCTTCCATCAGTAATGTCTTTTTCAGGTATCATTTTATCTTTGTTTCAACATACTGAGGCCTTGGCAACATACACTGTAGATGCTTGATCACGTTCAGCTATGGATCTTTTATTGTACTGGGTTATCCGGGCAAGATATTCTGCTACTTTTCTTGCCAGCAGCTTGCATATGCTAGTAGCTTCTAAGTGGTCTCCTTCCACATCAGTAGCATCTACTCACCTTTCTCTGATCTAGTACTGGTGCTTATCAGTACTGCCAGTATTACACTGAAGCTGGGCCACAGGGCAGATGAAATCCGTTTGGTCAGTGATTTAATGCACTGTATGATGACTGTTGGTCCCTCCTTCAGCCAGCAGCTGCACTAAGACACTTTGGACCTGCCAGAGATGTAAGGCTAGAAAAAAGAGGCCACACCTTGAGTATTGTGTCCAGTTTGGGGCACCTCAATACGAGAGAGATATAGAGGTGTTGGAGCGAGTGCAGAGGAGGGCAAGGAGCTGGTGAAGGGCCTGGAGAATAAATCCTATGAGGAGCGATGGAAGGAGCTGGGACTGTTTAGCTTGAGGAAGAGAAGGCTGAGGGGAGACCTCATCACTCTCTACAACTACCTGAAAGGACATTGTAGAGAGGTTGGTGCTGGTCTCTTCTCACAGGTAATTAGTGACAGAACAAGAGGGAATGGCTTTAAACTGCAACAGGGGAGGTTTAGACTGGACATTAGGAAAAAATTTTTCACAGGAAGAGTGGTCAGACAGTGGAATAGGCTGCCCAGGGAGGTGGTGGAGTCACCATCCCTGGATGTGTTTAAGGGTCGTTTAGATGAGATATTGGTGGATATGGTGTAGGGGAGAACTTTGTAGAGTAGGATTGATGGTTGGACTCGATGATCCCAAGGATCTTTTCCAACCTGAATGATTCTGTGATTCTGTGATTCTCTAAACATATTGAAGACATCTTTCATGGATGTCACTATGCTAAGGAGTACAGGCCAGAGAGCCAGGACAACTGTATCTCAGATGGCACATTAGTGTTATTCCATGACTGTCCACCAGTGCTCTTTTGTCTAGCCAAATACAACATAAGACCTTCTAGGGGGATATCTGTGGCCAATTTACCAACTTGACATTAGCCACCTGCTGGTACTGCAAAGGTAGATAATCTGCTTCTGAAGTGAACTTCAGACAAGAAAACTCCATGCAGAAGCTCATGTGCTTCAGTCCATAACAAGAAATAACACAATCTGAAGCTTTGTCTCCAACAAGGCTATAAAATTCATTCAAAGTTTTTCCCTGAGCACAGATTGGCATCTAAACAACTCTTATACAAGGGAAGTTTCAACTTGGGCACAGCTTCAGGGCCACACTCTGATTATCATCAATCCTTTCTACGTTCTGCTGCTTTTTTCTGCCTGGGATAGTAGTAGCCACAGTTCATAAAGCTGTCCTGTTTCCCACTTTATGGACTCTTGGGTGGTGGCCAAGCCTTACTCATTCTATCACTTTCCCTAGCACCCACACTCAAAAGCAAGACATCTGCATTCTCAGACTGTCTGTCTCTGTCTTGCTAGCATTAAATTTTATCTTAAACCCTCATACTTGTTTTCCACTACTTGTTTGTCTCATTTGATCCTTGTTTTTTTCTGGATAGTTGAGCTCCTCTTGTTATTTGCCTGCATTTCTCTAAGGCTAAATATGGTTTTCAATAATCTCTCCTGCAAACTGATGTCAGTGGTCATACAAACATTTTTTCTTGGTTCTAATTAGTCAATATATTATGTTTCCAGAGTTACATAAGGAGGGCAGAGATCTCAGCTCGGTGACATACACATCTATTTACTCTGGGAATGTGGCATGAGGCAGGCAAGTCTGGTCCATCAGGGACAGCACTCTAAATCTTAAACAATGTGTTAATAATTCCTTTCATAAACCTGTCAAACTTTTTAAAACCTTGGGGAAGGGGTTTTTTGCACTGACCTTATGGTTGAAAATCTTATTTTAATTTCTATCGTTTGCTTATTAACAGCCAGTTTAGATCTTCTGTTCATTTGCCATCTTTGTCTTAATGTGTTTTTTATGCCTTTACAGTGTTTACTCTCCTGACGTGTGTGTAGACAGCAATCATCCCTGCTCAGCCTTAATACTGCTAATCTAAAGAGAGTATGTCCCTTTAATCTCTATTTATAAGATAAGGCTCTCCATTCTCTCAGCTACTCTAGTAGCCTTTCTCTGTATCTTTTCCAATTTGAATTTATCTTTCTTGAGTATGGCTGATCAGAAGAGCATGCAGACTTCCACATCCCTTGCATAGAAGCATTAATGCTTCCCCTTCTGTACTGGAAATTTCTCTCCCAGCACAATCCAGAATTACAGTGCCTTTCTCAAGGCAGGACCCCTGGTGTCTCACTGCCATTCTGTAGGGAATATCTCAACTGGATCCTGCTTCTCCTTGGTCAAGGATTTTTTCTACTTCTTGGTTTCTAGCATGAAGCATATTATGGTCTTGTTATCTGGGATCACTAGAGCTGAATAAGACCTATCAGTTTTTCTCTTTCTCTGTTTCTAAGTATTATTCCAGGCAAAAGTCTCAACTTGGTTTTCATCTTTTTTACCAGCAGTAACATGAAAACAATATTTCAGCTTCCCTTTTTTTGCTCCCACCTCCTTTGTCTACTCAGTATGAGGACTTGGTCCTTACTTCTTCCTCTTCCATACAGTTGTCAGGAAATGCAGTATCTTCACAGACCTAAAATCTTAAAGGTTGCCAGATGATTTGCTTCTGTTTTGTTTATATACAAAGGGTGCTCTCCCCAGACTGACCACAGAGCAGCGGCCCAGCGCAAAAAGATCAAGTCTTAGCTATCCTTTCCTAACTCTTCATTCTTTCATCTGTGATCCCTCCCTTCAAATCCCTTGCTCACAACTATAGATGAAGGCCACAGTCCTGACTGATAAAGGGACACACAGCAACATGGAACAACTCACCCAAAATGTTCTGATGCACATATAAAGGCACTTTTGCTATTCAAGCCTCAGTCTACACTTCAGGAGACCAGGGAAAGTTCCTTTACTGTAACTATTATTTGCAGCAGACTTTCCCCAACACAATCCAGCCCTGGAGGACAGAATTTTTTCCCCGTATTTTCACTCCTGCTGCCTTCAACAACTTCCAAACCAATCATTATGGCATACATCAAAAAGCTTTTCATATGAAGTTCTGACAGATTTCTGCAGAAAGGTTGGGGCTTTATTCATTTAATAGACACCAGGGAAGACCAACTCCAGTTTTAAAAATCTCTGAGTAGCCTAAATGAAGTTATTTTTTCCCTGCTTTAGTCTTAAAACCAAAATAGTGTTATTTTCTTAATAGCTTACCCCAGCTTGTTTTCTTTCA
Organism: Strix aluco; assembly: GCF_031877795.1. Classification (NCBI taxonomy): domain Eukaryota; kingdom Metazoa; phylum Chordata; class Aves; order Strigiformes; family Strigidae; genus Strix; species Strix aluco. Next base: position 157,393,992 of record NC_133931.1, read on the forward strand.
CAAGCAGCACACTGTAATAATTTACTTTGGGAGAACAGATGGAAGTGGAGAGAGGATCAAGGCTGAGTTGTATGCTTTGGTTTTTGTGTGCATTCATCTGTGCTATTTTTTCATTTTTGACAATGCAGTGCTAAGACTTTTGGTAGTTTTTCAGACAGGAAAGTATAAAGTTGAAAAGGTAACACAGTGCTTAGCAAACAGATTGGTTATAAACTAAATTGTTCTACACTGTGCTTACTTACTCGAGTTAGAGGGTCAAATTCTTAGTTACATTTAAGGACTTCAGAGGGCAACTTGTAAGGAAAATGGGGAGAAAATTATTTAAAATATTTTTCCCATGCCTCTGGTTTGAAAAGGGCCTCAGTTTGTCCTCTAGCATATAGAGTTGTCTGAAGACAGCTCTTCTTCCATCAGCTGCCAACAGCTCAGAGGAGCCACAGCACGGAAAGTGAAAGGAGAGGCAGAGTGGGACCCCAGCCACACCAGTAGGTAAATAATGCAGTTCATCCAATAATGACCCTGATTAATATTCTCCACTGGCTTTTCAGAAGGACCATATTGAAAGGAAAGTAGGTATTTTGGTACAGAAACAACTAAGACAAATTTCTTGCTCTATTCTTGCTTCACTTCTAGATTAGTTGTAGAGATGAAGAAATGTACATGTGTGCATGAAGTTGGATGTCTCTCAAATATATGTCCAAACTTTTTAAGCGAACATTTTAAGTCTATATAAACCTGGTGTGCATCTGTGAGGGTATCCATCTATGTTATCTCTTTTGGAACAGACTTCCCAGGGAAGTGGTGGAGTCACCATCACTGGAGGTATTTAAAAGATGTGTATATGTGATGCTTAGGGACATGGTTTAGTGGTGGACTTGGCACTGTTAGGTTAACAGTTGGACTTGATGATCTTAGAGGTCCTTTCCAACCTAAATGATTCTATGATTCTAAAAAAAAAGAGGAAGACTAGCATAAGAGCATGGTTCCTGGATTGAAAAGGTGTACTTGGTTGTTATAGTAATTTGACTTTTGCAAAGCTCTCTTTGTGACAAAATACAGGTCTTTTACATTAGCAGAGAATTTTTTGAGAAAAGATGTAGAATTATATGTGCAAGATATATAATTTGAGAAGTTACAAAAAATCTTCCTTTTGTCTTTCTAATCAAATTAAGGCAGAAGACACTTTCTGAATCAGCGACAAAAGCAACAAAGCACATTAGCCTAAAACCTTTTTTAAGCTCCCCATAGATACAAATGGAGGAGAGACTTCTGCTGCTTCTCAACAACAGAAGTAGTTTAGCTGTTGGAGGTGTTACAGTCTCACACACATTCAGATTCAATACTCTGCCAAGTTCACTGTCATGTTGCCTTTTTCTTAATAGACAGGGCGGCGGGGGGAGGATTAAGCATTTTATCAAAAAGACTGATAACAAGGTCTCTTTGGTTGACTTCCAAATGTCCTTTTAAAGGGATCACATGCTTCTTTCCCCACTCCATAATTTCTTTCTGAAAAAGGGAGATTTAATACACCTAGGGAGACATGAGCATGTGTGAAAGTCTTGTCAACTGCTAACAAAGTGTCTTGATTCAGACATTAATTTGTACACTGTACTTGTTTTTTTGGGAAGATCAGAGTTTCACACATGTCCTGCTTATTTTTCTTTGACCTTTGAGGGCTAATTCAACATGTATACTTGATTAATTTCATTATACTACCCAATCTGCACGAAGTGCTCTGTTTGAGCATCTGTAATTAGCCATCTTTTCATTACTCTATTCCTATAGTCTGTCCGTAATGAGATACATAATGCTTTGCTAATGTGCTAGAAATTTTATGGGGTTTTTTAACTGTCAATTTGATTTGCTGTTACTGTATGTTCTTTTTGTAAATTGATCCATTCTCAACACTCAAGAAATTAAACCTTTCAAAGAAACATCCTTCTCATCCACATCTAGCTAATACATAAAATTTATATATAGCACCACCGTAGAATACATATGCACAAACACACACATAGAATACGTCTAATGAACAATTTCCTCTCGATATGCTTCCCTGATGCCATATTTGGGTGTTAAATTCAAGTAAAATTCCATAGGCCAAACATTATTCTCCAGTTGAGATTTGCATACTTACAATCAACCGAGTGGGCGGTCAACCCCCAGTCTCCCACCTTATCCATACAAAATGTGTTCTGTTTCTGGGACATACATCTCAGTTTTGCAGTCAGCTGCACATATACAAACCAACAGACAACGAATGTGAATTTGCCTGTAGTGTTTAATGCAGATTTCACTCACATGAGCCGCAGAAGCAAAGATCTGGCAGGAGAAAGGACTCCATTTTGATCTGCTCAGCAGACATGATGCAGTGTGACCACATGTCCTGGGCCAGCTTTTCCCTGTACATTGAGCCTGGGATAAAAAACCTGATGGAGAATTGTGGACAGTAGTGATGTATTTTCTACAGCCTGATCATGAGTAGGGACGATAGTCCTTTTTTTCACAGCTTAACAAGAATCTTTCCTGAAACATGACTTACTTAAGCCTTTCAGAAGAAAATGACGTGGATATCACCATTACTGTAGCTATATCATGATTAAGGAATCTCCACAACAATCCTCAAACTCATAGTATTAGAATCAAATTACAATCCCCTCACCAGCATAATGAGCACTTATGCAAATAAAAGGCCAATTTATTTTTTTCAAACCTTCTCTAGCAAAAGCCTGTTCCTTCCACAGATCTACCTCCTTACAAAAGTCAGACAGATACAACAATCTTTAGCAACATGATTTGTCCAAAATGCTATAAAGAGTCTAAGACGACACTAGGAAGAAGAAATGGGACCTCCCAATTCACAGGCTCATGGTCCAGTTCATAGACCATGTAAGTAAATATCTTTTGGATGGCTTGGGAAGAAATATTAGTTCCTGCAGAAAGTTATTGTGACCTTCTGAAAAATGTCATAATTTGTGGCAAGGGCAGTAAAGGACTTAATGAAAGAGAGTGTAAATAAATCTCCATTCCTCTGAAATAATGACTAAACAATTAGAAGATTGATTTTAGTTTAATGTTTAAACAATATGACTCATGCTCAAAAAATAAATTATCTAATTCTTAATCAGCTCTAAGAAAGATGAATCGCACTGTACGAGCTTTCTTGCATCAAATTCTTCTGCATTTACATCACAAATGCTCTAGCTTTCCTCAGGATTAAAACAGGTATTGTATCATGATCAAAGATTGCAGATCTACAGTACCAACTGTATCTATGGTCTCCATGGAGTGAAAGCTTTGCTTCAGCTTAGGCACCTGTAAGATGGTCATAATGATACTGATTTATTCATATCTCTCAAAGGGCTAGGATTAGCTGCCCAGGGATACTAAATATTAGACTGTTTCCCTACAAGCAATCTAGCAGTCAGTTTGCAAATACTTGTTTTGCTTTAGAGAAAGCCATGTTTAACTACCTCTCATTTTGCTAGGAAAACCTCTTTTCAGGAGAACTGGGTGAAATTTCTCTCTATCTTTTTCTACTTTTAAAGCAATAAACTTTTACAAGAAAGAGTTCATTTAAATGATAATTCTAGAGGAGGAGTATGGGCTAATGGTTCATACATAACTTCTGCTGGCAGTGAGAACTTACACATAGATTATACATACATGTATCATGTGTCAAGTCTTAGGATCTTGTGAAGGTGCTTGGCTATTCTGCTAATTCATCATGATAGATTATGATAGATGTTTCTCATTGGTAACTGCTCAGAAACTAGGTAACGCAGAGAGGTTCTTTCAGGGAAGAAAGGAAGGAAGGAACTGAAAGGAGGGAACAAAAGAAAGACTATGAACTCTGAAGGAAAAGATGTTAATCATCACAAATCATAAAGATGTTTAGAAACCAGGGTTTATGTTTGTAACTACCTACCCACCATGCAAATTTATTACTTAAATTACAAAAATAGGCCAAACCACAGAGCCTGGAGATTGGAATTTAGGCAATGCCCATTGCTTCTGTTCTGTTTTAAAATATTTTATCTGATCTGTTTTTACCTTTTATATATGGCAGGTATCTGTCTTTGGTTTCTTCTTGTGCTTCTCTGTCTTTCTAGTCTGTTAACCTGTTCTTTTATGCTCTCCAGTCTCTGCTTTATTTTTTACTCAGTTCCTTTTCTTGCATTCTTTTCTGTTACCCTGCACCTACGCTCCCTTTCCCATACAGTTTCCAAAATGTCATGCAGATCCTCAGATTGTGTTTGAAAGAGGGCAAAATAAGTTGCTCATCTCTGTCACTGACTTGAGATCTTTGAGACAGCTGAAGGCAGCGTTTCAGAAAATAGCATAGCTTCAGCTCAATCAGAGCACGCTTTTGGCTAGTCTACATAAATATCTCCATCTCTAAGTAGGGATTATGCTTCACTTTCAGGTCTGAATATCTCCCTCATGTTGTTTGTCACTCCGAGGCAGCATTAGTGCTGGTTTACATCTGTTCAGGAGGAGAATCTGTGCCCCTCTCTGACATCTGGAACAGCTGCTCCCACCACGCAATGCTCTCGCGTTTCTGGTGTAGCTGGCTGCTGTCTGCGGAGGAGGAACTAACACTAGCTCCCATCAGTACCAGACTCTTTAGCTAAACTTAAGACCTGAATGTTTTCCTTCTGTAATCTGATCCCACTCATTCACCAAAATGCTGTCTTTTGGATTTAAGCACGTTGGCTGTGTTACAGATCCAGTCTGTTTCTGTGTGACAGAAAATCTGCTTTCATGATTTGCTTGTTTCTCCCTTTGTTTTCCTCTGGACTGTAAATAAGCAGTGCAAACAGTACATCTTTCTGACCTGTTTCTCCCTGTCCCATGCCAGGGACAGGAGGAAAAGGGTGGGAGGAAATAGAGAGAATCCATCCAAGAGGTAAAACAGGACAACTGAGAAACCTGATGTAGAGGATGGCACATTTTTGTGCAGCTGGTGTCTTCAGGAACTAGATAAGTACAAACATTTTATTTTGTCAATCCCTGCAAATGTGATTTCACTGTCAGAAGCGAGCTGTTCTCTTTGGCACATTAAGAACTGAAAAACAGGAGAAACACCAGCAGAGGATAAAGCATGCAGGAAGGGGGGGAGAAGAACATTAGCTCAGCTCTTTACTACATGACATATCATGAAGACAGACCAAAGAAGAGATTGTTATTGCCATCTCACAAGTGAAACCCATTTGTGATCTTCATGTGAGAAACATATTCAGAAGTTTTTTTAAGAAGTACTGCAGGGACCCCAACTCAATTGTGATTGGGCATATGGTGTGACTTCCCAGAGGCTAAGCTTTCTGCTACCAATCCACCAGAAACTAACAGGCAAGTGTGAAAAGGTGAGGATAGAAAACAAATGCATTTGTGCAGCTATACGCTGAACAGCAATGACTGGCAGAGAGATACTTTACAGACTATGATCTTGATCTTGAATTACATGGTCTGGGAACATGCAGTTTTAGTTAGGCCCCTGATGGTATAATACTGATTGAAGGCATGGGTTAGGTACACAGTTCTTCTGATACTAGAGCACACGTCTCCTAGAAAGACTTTTCAAACTTATTCTTGGAAGCTAGTTTGAATACCTCTCCTTGTTGCATTACATCAGCACTGGGCAGGTCTCCTTGAACACCTCCCTTCCCTGAAAATCAAATTCTATGTTGGTTGGACACATTGCCCACCTGTTTAAAAAAAAAAAAAAAAGGAAAATAAGGGACAACCAAGGTCCCTTTGACAAATTTTGGGAATGTTTCTGTTTAGCACTGATGAAAATAATCAGTCAGACCTGGCAGTTAGAAACAACAGTGACCAAGTCATTGTCCAAGATGAAAAGATATCTTCTTCTTAGCTGGAGGTCACCAAACATTTTTATTTGCATATGTAAGAGCAGCAACCATTAAGCCAGTTCATCTAGTATGAAGCACTAGAGGCCCAAGTGTTTAGCATAGTGGCGTTAATTTTCTGTTTGCGCTAAGAGGCAATGTCTGAAAAATCAATGTGTATCATGTCAGTTGTCACTATATGCCATAACACAGGTGTTATGCAAGATGAGTTTCAGACACAAATTCTACAAACTTTCCCTGTTGAGGTTTACGGCACTTAGCTAACACTTGGGGACTTAGCACTGAAGTTAGACTAATGGTAGAAGTTGAGGAGCAAAGGAGAGAGGCCCCTCCTGTAAATCCTTTCAATGTCCAGATTCTGCTAACTGATCCATGACAAGGTAGAAAGGCTTTAGAGTTGTTATCATTCTCCTTCATTCATAAAAACACTGCTGAAGGTGGTGTATATTACCCTAAAATGCACGAGATTTTATAAAGTATGCCCATACTTACAACAAAGCTTCCAACTAGGAAATATATTGGTCCTTTACTCCCTGCGGCATACCAATTTCTCAGGTCTATCAACTGCTCAGCAGTTCCGTAAGGCAAATAAATGTCTGCTGTTGGGGACTTAGGTCCACTGATATTTTTCATTTGTGAGCTAAGACAGATTTGAGGCCTGAGTTTAGCTTGATTTCCCTGATGGATGATGCAATGTCCATGCCCCAAAACAAGTTTCAGAAAATTCTATATCAGGCTCAGCAAATCAGTATTTGCCATATTGAAACATCAGCATTTCAAGCTGTGCAGCAAAATGAAGGTTGTACGTGGAAAAAAGAACAAAACTGCCTCCTAATATCTGTAAAATGAGGAGAAAAGCCAGTATATATGTAGCTGTTCTGCTCATTTCTTGACTGAGTGCTATTTGTTGTTAAAAAACAATGCACAGAGGATTAGCCAGAGCAATTTGTTGATCATGCAGGCATCCTACATTCAGTGTTCTCCATTAATGGGCTAGTAGAATATGAATAACAGGGCCACACACTACTGACTGCTGTATACAAAGCAAGACTGACTTTCACACTTATGCAAGAGTAATGACCAGAAATAGGAGGAAATGATCAACTATTATTCAGACTTTTGCAAGTTAAAGGGATGCCAAGATATTAATCTATTGTTACACTAGCTAAGCTATGCAGTGTTTACACAAACCATAAGATATTTTGCTCCAGGACATGAACTAGCATGAATAAGGTTCATGCTAACATGAATAAGGTTCAGAAGAAAAGTTCTACAGAGGGGTTCATCCTTAACTGACTGTGAAAAAGTTTCTTACACCTTTCACACAAGCATCTATCTCTGCACACCCTAAGAGGACCTTAGGTCTCTCTCTATATAGCAAATGTAAACTACAGATAAAATATTATTTTTCTTATTCCAAGTGATTCAGCGAGACTGTAGCCTGAAAATATCAAAAGCATCTTTGTGTGCCTTCTTGCCAATCTGTCAATCTGATGGGTCAGTATCCAACTGTCTGTGCCCTGCATTTTTCTTCTGACAGCTGAATCTTTTCTCATAATAACTGACAGATCCTACAACGGACCACGTAGAACTGCTTGGAGAACCGTGCCAGCCCATGAAAAGGCCAGTCTCATGTGACATTCGTCTGCAGTTGTTAAATCAGTTCTAAAATGCTCTGCCAAGTTTTGCAATTAAGGTCTAGAAAAACAAGATGCCCTTGCTGAAGAGGTAACCTACTCACAACATGAAGGACAGGGGCGATAAGGGATGTTGAGTAAATGTCCCCATAGCAGACTTTTAAGTAGATATGCCTACCTACTATATATAGCAAACCTATTTATCTGCTGAAAATAAACAATGACACTTGTCTAGACAAATTATATGTGCTCTCCAGATAAGCCAAAGGTTTTTTATTTGTCAGGCCTACAGAAGTCGACAATGTAAAACTTGTTCCCTCCTCCTACTCCCATCTTGTGTCCCCTTTCCTCATCCTCTCTCCAGCGCAAGGTTTCTCAGAACCAGTTCTCTCTTACACTGTGTAGGAAAAAGTTAAAATCTGCCTCTGGATAACCTCTATCCCTCTTTCTTATGTCTTTTCTTCACTTCAAATTTTTGTCCCTTTCCCCTTGGTGCCCATTCATCTCTTTCAGCCCTTATGCCATCTCTAATTGCTTCCAACCCTCTACATTACTCAGTCATTATTTTCCATCTCCCAAATTTCCAGACACCTGAATCTAACTCTTCTTCACTCTCCCATGAACCTCCTTCCTCATCCATCATTTGCCTAGAAAAGGGGGTAGTAACTACCATTTCTTGATGCTCTGTTTCCTTCTTGGGGATTTTCTGCATTTTTTCCTGTTTCCCAATTCCTATAGTGCACATCCATCTCTGTGGTCAATTCCAGTGTTGGGGAAACCCAAGAGGAGGAGAAGGGTGGATAACAGCATGAGGAGAAGACGCTGATCACAGGCCTGTCTTCAATGCACACAACAAATACTTAAGAAATCAGTCACTGACAGACCAAGGATGGAGATATTTCACAAGCCAGGCAAAAGGCTTAAGAGTGCTTAAACCTCAGCTGAAAGGTCAAGCAGGTTTACTTCCCAGTTGTATCAAGTAGGTACCAGCCTGAAAGGCTCATTTAGCCAATGAAAGTTATCTCATCTAATAAGCACAAGAAGTTTTTTTTTAGACAGGGACACCTTTGCAAAATCAAAGCAGCACTTCCCATTAAAATGCCACAGAGCCTCCATAACCAAACAAGAGTTTTGTGGGACAAAAAAGTCACCCAAAGGTTGTCTAGGAGAGAATATGGTACAAGGGAGAAACAGTTATCACAGATATCTGCAGGAAACAGGCATCACAACTGCAGCTACTTAACAGAAGCCCAGTACTAGACATATGCTCCTATCTCCATTTCATACTAGCTACTTTTGAGATCAGATGGGTTTTTAAAGGATTCAGCCTTAATATCACGAGTAGTTTAAGACCATGAAACAGGGAAGCCGAAGTAGGATCGTAGCCAAAGGCTCTATTTTTTTTTCTCTCTACTATCAGATTTTTTAAATTTCCATTGGATAGTCAGTTTAAATTCTTACGCAAAAAAAAGAATAAACCGATCATTTATTGTATCTTAGTATTTCCCCACTGCACAAGGACATAGTTTTATCTATCCTGAGTGCAGAAAAGACTGCAGAAAATACAAATGCTACATTGCAAGTAAATGTGACATATACAGAACTGAATTACTTTTGTCATTCTTCCATATGACATTCTAATGGCCTTATTCTGATTTAATGACACCTTATTTCACAAGAACTCCCATTGACTTTAACAGGATTATTCAATTAGAGCTTGACTCCAAATATGCTGAAATCACAGCCAATGGTTGCACTGACTTCACATTTTGAATCAGACCATAGTCAAATAGTGTCCAGTATGAGCAGGAGTATCAGAATTTGGCCCATAATGAGAGAGTTATGGAAAACTATCCTACTTACTAGCTTCACATTGTTGAAGGTGCCTGGCTGATGTACAGGATGAAATGTACGCATCAGCCTCAGATGTTTAGGGTGAAACCAATCATTAAATTAAGGACAGGAAGGGGTGTTTCCTTCCTGGGTCATATTGGCAAGAAAACAACGGTGGGGCAGAGAAGTTATTGGCTTTCCTCTGTATTATGAAATACTGTCCACTTCTAGGGAGTACAGCTAGTGCCATTGCAGGGATCTATGACACCGATGGCACCCACGGCCTTTCCTCTTTCCTTCTTATGGCATGTGGCAGTTTTGAGGTCCTTTTTCACTTTTGTCCTGGAGTGAGTCTTGTGGCAAGTAGGACAAATTTTGGAGGTCATCAGGTACTGTCACATGTAAAGGGAACATTCCTGATAATTTTGAAACTGAAAAAGCAAGGAACTAGATCTAGGCACAAGTAGTCTTTCTTGGTTCTATTATACCTATGCCCACTCTATGCAGCACTGCAGAACTGGGTGTAGTTTGAGATGCTGCTGTGTTTTGCTGGGTTTTATCAGAAGAGCTTCTTTCCCATTGTATTTGGTCTAACTGACAAAAATGAAGCCACGGTTAAAAAATAAATCAGCTCCAGCCATCAGGAGCATTGTTATGCACACTCACATCTTGACAGTTTTTCACAGCTTTCCAGTGTAGGAGGAAAGTGCTTGCCACTAGAGCTGTAAATATAGCTTTTAGAGAAGGTTCCTGCTACTTTTTGGCCTACATGCACTTGAGAAACAAAATAGAGTGAGCACATATTGAATTTATGAACAGGACATTGTACAAATATGAAACAATAAGGAAATTAGAGCTCAGAAATCACAGAAAATTAGAATTCAATCTAAGCAAAGAAAAAAAGGGTAGAAAAGGCAGAGACATATTCAATATAGAGAGCTGTTTAAAGCAAGGATAATGGCTTTGCAAGGAGGTTTTAATTCAAAAGGATAATGAAAAAGAAAACAAAGAGGTAATAATCATCCATCCATCTCAGCACAAATAGTTGTTTTGTACTGTATGTGAAGATATCAGCTGTGACATCATTTGCCGAACATATATTCCTACTATTAATATGCATTTGTTTGCATATGAAGTATAAGTTAGACTATAATTTTTTTTAAAAAAAGAGACAACTTCTACTTGAGTCTGCAAGACCAGCAACAAAATTCCAACGAGCTACTTATGAAACAGACAACAAGAGGTCACAGAAATGTCAAATGCAACATCTTTTATGTGAGCTGCTCCAGGCACCCAGCACCAGTGCAAGCTGCCAATACAAGCCTGTGCAGAGGGGATAATGCAAACTACATCACATCCTTCTCAGTGACATGCACCAGTGATGTCTTGAAAGAGAACAGTCTTGGTGCCCATCAAATCCTTAACAGTTTTGTTAGCAATAACAGTAAGACAGAAGAGTAGAGGCACCTTTCACAATGTTGGCTTCGGGGAAATTAAGATTTTAAAACTCGGTGAGATTACTGACGCATCCTTCAATGTTCATTAAACAGCTATCTTTGCTGAGGTTGGCAATATTCTAATCAATACCTCGGAGGACAAACACCTCGTAGCAGACCACTTGTACCCAACCCAATTCTGCCAAAATAATTAAGTAGCCTTCACTCACATTTTGCATTATATACATGTTAATCCCCCAAGAAGACTTGTATCTGTGACCTAGTGTGTATGTGTGACCTAATGTTATTCACGTTAATGTTTCTAAGAAACACTACTGAAATCTGAGGCGCAAGTACAACAAATACTCAGTTCTGCAGCTAAGATACAGCTCCTTTTTTGTTCCAGGCAAGTTCCTGACTGTAGGTTCTGCTACTAGTCTTCATTTAAATCTTGATACCCAAGCAATCTTAAAAAAAGAAAAAGTTGAAGACATCACGACAATGTCATTCTCTTCAATCATGCTATTTCCTCGAGAACAAAATGACACTGAGAATCATGAGAGCTGTGTGGGTTGTGATAGTAGTGAAAATCCCTCTCCTTGATTCTACCCCAAAAGGTACCAAAGGAAATCATAGAATGGTTTGGGTTGGAAGGGACCTTAAAGATCATCTGGGACACCTTCCACTAGACAATGTTGCTCAAAGTCCCGTCCAACCTGGCCTTGAATACTTCCAGGGATGGAGCATCCATAACTTCTCTGGGCAACCTGTTCCAGTGTCTCACTACCCTCACAGTGAAGAACTTCTTCATTACTTCTAATCTAAATCTACCCTGTTTCAGTTTAAAGCCATTACCCCTTGTCCTATCATTACATGACCTTGAAAAAGTCCCTCTCCAGCTCTCCTGTAGCCCCCTTTACGTACCGGAAGGCCGCTACAAGGTCTTCCCAGAGCCTTCTCTTCTCCAGGCTGAACAACCCCAACTCTCTCAGCCTGTCCTCATAAGGGAGGTGCTCCAGCCCCTGATCATCTTCATGACCCTCCTCTGGACTTGTTCCAACGGGTCTATGTCCTCTTTACTTTGGGGGCCCCAGAGCTGATCACAGTACTCCAGGTGGGGTCTCACAAGAGTGCAATAGTAGGGAAGAATCACCTTCCTTGACCTGCTGCTAACGCTTCTCTTGATGCAGCCCAGGATACAGTTGGCTTTCTGGGCTGGAAGCACACATTGCCAGGTCATGTTGAGCTTATTGTCTACTGCATAACGTGGGCATAATCTGCTATTACTTTTACAGTAATGCTGAATTATTCTGCAGTGGAAATGCTAAACACAACAGTGTTCCTATTACAAGCTCTAGTGTTGTGGATGCTTGCTGCTTATTTCTTAGGGCTCTTGAAACATCACATAAAAGTATATGGATGGCTCTTTAGGGCCACCTCAAAGGTTCACCTGATCTGTGGCCTGCTCTCAGATGGCTGCCTAAAAAAGATGGTTAGGGAAATAAAGCTGTAAAACACAGCAAGCAGCAGGGTGATCCTTCTCCTGGCATATCCTCCCACCTCCTAGTATTTTCAAGTGAAGATAGATTTTGAATGGGTGTTTAAAACAGTCAGATTTCACAGTTGTGAAATCCCACGTGTGCTGTTTTGACAACCCAGTTTGCAACCTCCGGTCTAACCCCAGCGTGGGTAAGAAATATGACACAGTGATTTAACACTGCACATTTTCTCAGTGAATCAGCACACATATCTAGGACAAGAATTTCTTGATCCTCAAAGCTATAATACTATGAGCAGGATATTTAGCACCCACATGTAATTCATTGCACATTCTTGGCTCATGTATCATTCGCTCTTCACATAAGACAGTATCTTTTTACACTTCCATATATTAACTCTATTTTGAAAGGGGAGATTTATGGTCTTATTTGTTTTTACCACTAAGGGAAGAAAATAAGATCCAAGTAAGCCTTCCTCGTTGCCTTCAGTAGGATTGTTCTCACAGATCTCTATGTGGGTCTGCTACTTACTGAGCAAGAGAAAAACCAACATCCTCCAGATGACAGGGCTTCAAAGGCAGTGTGGGTCAGTGGGAAGTAGATTAAATCAGAACTCAGGATACCTGTGTCTTCATCTTGACTCTGCCGTTTGCCTCCTAGGTGACCAAGGTTGAAGCATTTCACCATGTCTAAATGACCCTATCTATAACACAGGAAACAGGAACACAGATCCTTCTTGTGAAGTCTTTTCTGCTTTATGCATTCAATAGCAAAGGTTTTTGCTGTCATACTCTCCTACTTTTTACTCCAAGGCTTATCAAGATATACAGTGGGACCAGATGAGAAATGTAAAAAGACCACAAAGGGATACAGATCATCTGCTGAGTAATCATCTGGATTCCGATGTTACATAGGTGCCAATACAGATGAATAATGGTGCACATGGTGAAAAATTAATACAATAAGAAGAAACCTGGAAAGACAGAGTAAGGAGATTAATTTACCATGCTCAGCATAACTGCACAGTTTTTTGATGGAGATGTAAAGATCTGGGGGTCTTTTAATGAATGTATCATATTTGCATGCTCATTTATTTTATGGAGTTTTAGTTGTAGCATGATTTTATGTCATTCAAAGTTCCTGCCTCCAATGCCAAGTCTTCAAAAGATTATTTCTTGCCTTTGGTTACAGAGCATTAATAGATGTCCAGTTAATGCAAGCAGGCAGCAAAAAGGCAGCACATGCACACAAAATGGTAAGAGATTAAATGTTTACAGAAGTTGTGCTGGACCAGCAAATTATTATATACATTCTGTGAAAATTTAGGATATTGGTGTGAATGGGAACAAACCCTGAAATTACATATTTAGCCAGTCTGAACAAAAGGAAGCCTTTTGAAAAATAGACTGGGAGATGCTCACATCTCCTATACTTTCACAATATGTGATTGAACCTACCAAAACAGCCAAAATACCTTGGCTTCACTAATTAGCTGCCCTTCAGTAGCACACTGTTTAATCAGAACACCAGCCTTAGAAGTCTCTCCCAGCCTCACAGCAAAGATGTTTCAGAAAATGCTGTAGTGAGATTTGCTATTAAATGTGCTATTCTTAATTCATCTCGTTAAAAGTATAAATGGAAGAGATAACTAGTTAACCGTTTACTCTTTCCTGTCTTATTTTCTCCCTTCTGGTCCATGCGTTCTCTGGGGAACCATGCTGACTTAATTTAATTGTACATAGGAGGGATAAAGAACTCAGGTTTCAGTGAGACCTCAGGTGGTGACAAGTAACAGCAGCGGCCAAGGCTAAACCTGGAGTGGAGATGTCATGAAGAGCTATGGAGTCCGTTTGTCTCAGCCAAGCCCAGCAAAGCCTGCTTAGCTTACTCTCCTCTAGTGCGAGGGACAGCACTTTGGCAAGGAAAACAGCAGGTTTTCATATGGAGACAGCAGCAAATAAACCTGAAAACCAACACCAGGTAGGACCAGCAAAAAAGCTACCAGGAAAGAAAGGGAAAAAAAATTTTAAAAATTAAAAAATAATTAAAATCCTTCAGCTTCAGGAAGCTGCAAGTTTCCTTGTGTTCTGAAAGGGCAATGAAGCCCCACAGACTGTTTGTTTTGCAGCACTGCTGCTTCAAAGCCCCACAGCAGAAATCTGAGTCAGAGCTGCCCTGAAAATGAGAGCAAGCTGGGCACTGTTCAGAGCCTGGCGCCATGAAATATGTTCCTCTCTTATCTTCTCTACCATAGGAGCTGACAGCTGCTGTGGACTGAGGCACAGCATGGCCCAACAAAGAACCGTGCTAGTTATAGTGCAACAAGGCAGGTAATACAATAAAATTTTATACTTTTGAAGCCAGCTATATTACTGCCAACTCTTTAAGTAGAGAGCAGAAGCTTTGCTAATAGGGATGTTTAGTGCTGGGGTTTTTGGAAATTACTCTGCTTTGACTCATGTTGTATACACCAGATTTGCTTTTATGCCATTCTGAATATCCCCCTCTAGTCCTAAAACTTCCACAGATTATCTCTTGCCTTTGGATGTGGAGCATGATTGTTTGTCCAATAAACACAGCTAGTGAAAAAGAAAAGACTCAAATCCACAAAGCAGAATAGTTACTAGAAAAAGATGTCTGAGGATACTATAAGGCTTTGGGGAGAGTTGTGGGAAGCAGAAAACTCAAACACCATGCATGATGGTATGAACGGGCCGTGGGAAATAATCCTTTCAGTAAATCAGCATTGCCAGTTTTCTCTCATTATACAGTATTTGGCACGACTACCTACTCTGAGTGCCTCTGAAACAGAAAACCCCAGATATGAACAGAGATTACCTGAAACACACTACCAAAAACACAACATACTTTAGGCTGTGTTGAGCTCTGGAGAGCTGTAGCTGTTATTATACCCACACAGTGAGCAAGGCTGAGGATCCATGCTGGGGGGAGAAGGGAAAAGGAGGGAGATGGTGAGTAAGGAAGAGGTGGACAGCAATGCCACAGCATTTAAGCAGAAGTGCCTGGCAGCATTGCTCCTCCACAGGGCCTCAGCATGGGTTGCAAGGATGGCAGCTCTTGGTAAGCATCCCTCCAATGATCTCTCACCTTGGGAGGCATCTGAGGAGGAGGAGGAGGAGGAGGAGGAGGAGGAGGATGTAATCTCAGAGGAGATCCCAGAGCAGCAAAGCTCTTTTTTCTCCCCTACAGACAGGGTTTGCAAGTTAAAGTGCTAGTGCTGGTAATGCTAAGTGCTGGTGAAGCTTCTAGCTCAAGCAAATAAGTAAAAAGTGGCTTGGAAAAGTCATCCCACCTAGAGCTGCAGTTTCAGACAGCTACTTGGTGAAAGTCAGCACACTGTCTTTAACATCTAAAGACTTAAAATCATGACCCTCTCTTGAGCAGTGTTTCTCTATTGTCTCCTCTTTAGCCTTCTCTCTGGTAAAAGGATGATGCCAGATAGCCCATCTCTGCCACAAGCAGGCATCCTCTTCCCTCTCTCTCTCTCCTGACATCCTCCAGCAGCCCTCTGGGAGCCTTTGGTCCCCTCTGGGGGGACCCTGGAACACCTCCAGCAGTGTTCAGTCTCCTCACTGCCTCCTGCATCCCCAAGCCCATGATGCAGCAAACCCACATGCTTCATGACACAGGAGATTTCACAAGAAAGACCAGAAAAATAAAAAAGGGGGGCAGATTTTGGAAGGAGTTAGTTTTAATGTCAAAATGCAAGTGTGGAACCTGTTTCAGTGGCAGAATGTAGGAATGCGAGACGTTCTCAGAAGTTACCCTGCAAACTCAGGCTCCATGCCAAGCTTTACCCTGTTTCTTCCAGGTGTGTTGAAGAAATTTGTTCCTCCTGTCTCTTTGCCTGACAGTCACATCACTAACTGGGAATAAGATAAGGCAGTGCAATAGCCATTAACACCTTATCTTATTGAACGCTTACTTTATTTCCTAGCAGCAATTGGTGCATTATACTTGGGGTTCAAAAGGTAGAGACAACTAGTCAAATTCAAGAAAACAACATTCAAACTGATTCCATTAAAACACTATCTCTCACTATATGAAGGAATATTTTAGCCAGAGCAGGAAGGAGCAAGAAAATGTCACCTCCTTATCTCTAATAGTACCATAATCTTCCCTGGCTTCAGTCATTCCATCTGTATGGATGAAATATTTTAGATAAAACCATATACCATGAACATGGCAGAGGCAAAGCTACCCCTCTGAGGATGGGGAGTGAGTGCATAAACCAACCATTATCATACGATCACTACTATCATGACTGGCATATCTCAATATACCTTCCTGATGCAACTACTTCAGACATAATAAGCCACTATTACTTTTCACTGCATAGTCTCTTCAGCTGAAAAGGTTATTTTCGTTAGTCTAGATGCTACTTCACTTAGCCCATCCTATGAGAGATGCTACATGCAAAAGTGGAGATTATTACTGAGATAACCCCACTGTCAGTCCTTGTAGGTTGCTACTCTGATCTAGTCCAAAAATAAGATTACCCAGAGGCTTTAATGAACTACACGTAATTGATGTCTGGTATTAACTGCACCCTCATAAGAGAGATAATATCTTTTCCCCAGACACGTATCATTCATATCCTCACATAAATCTACTGTTTGTTAAGTGGGCCCATTTATATCATCTTACAAAATGTCAGACAGATCAGTTCTTGCTCCAGTTTCTAATTTCCTGATATAATGGATATGTACATCCACTGTTGCCAGGCAGCAGATCTCAGTCTGTAGCCTCCACGGCATTATTCTTCCCGATTTCCACATTAATTATTGACAGATTAAAATATATTAATTAGGAACAGCCAGGAACAGCATACCTCATTGCTAAACACTGGGATTACCTGGCATAGCAAAAGAAGCCAAATAACCTTTAGGGTGAAATCTGAAGAATCAATTGAAGCAGAAATGCATTGAGGAACTTCTCAGAGGCAGGAGCATCCTTTTCCCTGCTGTGGGGAAGTTTGAGAGCAGGCTTATCTCCAGCAACATCCACGTCCTTTCTGATTTGTATCTGTATTACTAGCATGGGCTCAAGGCATACGGTGTGTAGAAACAGGCACAGCCAAGACAAATGACAGTGTGAACCCCTATGTCTGGTTGGCCCTGAAGAATGGCCCACACAGGTAAGGAAGGGCAAAAGTCAGCACGTTCAGCTTCACTTGCAGAAATCCCTTAAAAGCAAACCTGGGCCAAAATCTTTCCAAAATTTAAGAGAGACACAGCCCCTTTGAGTTCAATGTTTCTGAAGAGGCTCTGAACGTGGCCCTTGGTCTTTGTTCATGCTGAGGGCCACATGGTGTTTCTGCCTGCATTAGTGCATATCTGTTATCACTTTATGCAAGAGAGACCTCCCTGTCTGCAGGAATCAATATTCTTGAGGAAGGCTTTGCATCACTGAAGTGCACAAGAGGAAGAGGGAGACAACCTGCCATGCTCGGTTGCGGCACCTGAAAGGACCACAGTCCTTACAGCTAAGTAGATTGCAGAGCCACCCTTGGGGCTGATGATGACATTCCCCCTGGGGGACACAGTCTTAGCTCTTTGTAGAAGAAAGCACCTGGTCAAGCACACACAGTGCTGGTAGCTGCACAACCTGTACCTTTGCAAAAACAGCATTAAAGTTAAGTAATATCTCATCCAGCATCTGCTACTGATAAACACTTGAAAGGTCCTGAGAACTTTACTCCATCAGAATAAAAAAAAAAAAAAAAAAAAAAAAAGTGTCTATTTCTCACACTATTTGCTGAGTACAAAGTAGGGAGAGAAATAGTTCTCACAATATCAGTATTAAAGAGAATGACTCATAAATATACAAAGAGCAAGAGCAGTGCATTTCTCTGCTGATATTATTTCAAAGAGCTGCCATCCAGCTATATGAGCACTTGTTTGCACACACATGTAGATCAAAGGACTCTAGCAATAGTCGGCAATTTTTGCAATGTCTGCCTACCCCAAAACCTTTTCCTGATATGATGTCATAACTCATTGTCAGGAAAATTGCTTAGATATCATGCATTTCCAACAGGTAAGACCAAAGGGAACCATGTTAAAAAAACTGAGATTTCTCCATCTACTCTTTCACAGAAACTGCTTCTATACCCTTAAGAAACAGAAAACCAAATATACCAGATAAACTCAACTTCTCACATGTACCAGCTAACCACCTGTTGTTGAATGAAATCAGAGAAAAAAGCTCCCTCTGATTTTACACACATTAAATGATGGAGATTGAGTGTTCCCAGTAAGGGTGCATCTGCTGATGCTTGTTTTGTCCATCTCCTCTCTGTCTAGTTCTTAACTACTCCCAGGTATGCAGAGCCAGGGATTATTGATTCTCAAGCTATATTGCAGGCTCTAATTATTCAGTGAGGTCTCAAAGGGTAACTAGAGGAATGATTTGTAGCTGTTTAACCATTTGAAAAATTATTAGTAACCTTACCTGGTTTGTTCTGCCAATGTGATTTAATACTTTGTTGGTGTGTATCTGGAGGTTGCAGTGGAGGCATATGCTTTCCTATCTGTGACCTCTCCTCTACAGTACTGAAAGTCTTCAATTCCCATTCATATCAGCAAGAGTTTGAGGACACCGTGTGCTCAGGAGAGGTTCCTGATAACTCCCTGGAAGTGATCCTGAAAGGACAGACACAAACATGGCAGTATGGGATCAAATATCTTTTCTGTCTCCCTCTTGAGAGAAAATATTCTTTTTCATCTGTTGCCCATTTCATTTCATTTCATTTCATTTCAAACTACACACAATTTTTCCAGATTAAAGTGTCTTCATCTGCAGCCAAATAAAAACATTTTCATATTCAACACATTTTTAGATTCATATCCTTGATGTCTGTATAGGCCCATTCAAAAGTGTGAGGTATCTTCATCATTAAAGGTGGCTCTACAAATGACCACAGGGCGTAATAGGTCTTCTCAGGAAAACTGCTATCATACAAGCACCATATTAGGATAAAAACCAAATTAAAACCCTCTTAGTCAGAAGCTTATCTAAGCTTGAATTAACAGTCCTCACATCCAACTTCCCGTTTACTCTGTGCGCCCTTGCTGCAAATGTTCAACATCTCACACTGCTTCTGTAATTGTGTCGAAAAAGGCCATCAGATTCAGATCACTGTTTCCCATATTTCTGAATTACATTTATAGACTAAGGCACTCCAGGATACAGCGCACGCTTATCTTTCTGCACTTTAAAACATGGCAGGGGTACCACAGTCCTGGACTAAAGATGCATTAGCAGAGTCATGCAGTGACAAACTGCATAACACCTGCTTTTACTAGGCTTAGCTCTAGTCTGCTCTTAGTCCCTTGTTTTCACGAACAATGTATTTTACACGTGAAAGAATAAAATAAAACTCGGTCAAGATGGAGTTCTAAATAAATGCCAGTACGTTAAGGTAAAAAAGCTTTAGAGAATGTCACTGTCAACAACCAGGAAGGCCAAAAAGCTTGGAAGCGTAAAGTTTACACACATGAGATCAGTGATACCTCAAGCCATGGCCTCTGTCACTTCATCCACCACCACAGAGCACAGGCTTGCATCTATCACAAGGATCAGGTTGCCCATCTGCAAATTTCAAATCCCATCCATTTGCAGCACAGTCCACATAACCAAACCAGGTGGAGGGAGAAATGGCATCCTGCGGGGTCCCGCACCATTGCACTACTGCTCCAAAGGCAGCAGCAGCCATTTAACCCTGCCTGCACAGATATTTTGGTGCACTGAATGCTGGCTGCTCTTGCTGGAGGGAAGAGCATGGAAAGGCATCATCCTGGGGTGGTGGGATGTGGAGGGTGGAGCTGGGTGCTGCAGGAGCCAGCCCATGGCATGGTCCCAGCCGCACCCTGGTCCCAACACTGCACTGCAAGAGAGGGAAGCCCCTTCTCAACAATGTGGGGCCATAGAACAGACTGGGACAGCCCCTGTCCAACCACGATTGGCGAGAAATCAAGAAAGGACAGGACCAACTCCAGCTTTGTGTGGCCA
This sequence comes from Strix aluco, assembly GCF_031877795.1. Classification (NCBI taxonomy): domain Eukaryota; kingdom Metazoa; phylum Chordata; class Aves; order Strigiformes; family Strigidae; genus Strix; species Strix aluco. Next base: position 157,414,301 of record NC_133931.1, read on the forward strand.
CACTGACGGAAAACAGTACCAAAAAAATGAGGTCTCTCGCTGTCCTGTCCTGCAGCAGGACGAAGCAGAAAATAGAGCTGGGGCTGTCAGAAGAAAAGGAAAACCAGACCTGTGGGACATGGAGAAGTACTCCAACTGGGGACTGAAACTCTGGAGCAACAGCTTCTTCTAAGCTCCCCAGCCCACAGTGAAGAAAAGCTCTCAAGGAGCCATCAGCCATTTTGTGCTTTTTCAGGCATGCACAATAATTTACAGTTCTCTAATACACTCCTCTGCATGGGTCTGTGTGAGATACTGGGCAGGTGCTTAGAGCTGAAAAAGGGCCCTAAAAAGGAGCCAAAAGACCAAAATAAAAAATCAGGACTGATAGAACAGAAAAGAAGAGAGACAGATCTGTATGAAAGGAGTTAGGGAGTAGTTTTTTTAAAAAAGTGAAATAAAAATTAAAAAATAAAAATACTGTTCTTTTATAAAAATTGTACAAGAAAAAAAAAGAGGTATAGAAAGGTAGGAAAGAGAGTGGCAAGACACGAAATTTTAAGTTGGCAATGGCCACTGAACCAGCAGATGACATAAAAGGCAAAGGGAAGGTCCCATGAGAAACACACCTATTACCAGACCAAAGAGTCCTTGGGCTGATGGAAAATATACCAAATAAGCCAGTAGTGTGTGTCAAAATGATTTAATATGATTATTGGATCTGAAGGCCTAGAGAAATACAACAGAAAGAAATTGGAAAAAAGAGGAGAGCAAGGGATAAATTTTTAAATAGGAAAAGGAAAGCTAATGGTGATAAGAAAGGCTGACTACAAAACTGCCCACACTGAAGCACACATCTAGCCCCAGCACCAGAAGGACACATCTGCAAGTGCTCTGGGACTCCCAGAGCTTTCCTTGTGGTGTTGCTTGATATTTATAACACCAAAAAAGACACCAAAATAAGCACATCTGGTTTCGTTCAGCACAGAATGCCACTGGTATTTTCACTGAACAAATGTGATGCATGTAGGTATACTTCTGAGTCACAGGAAATAAGGTTGCAATACAAGCTGGTGTGGCATACATGCCAGTGCTAACAGGAGGCTGGGGCAGCTGAGGTAAATAATATAGAGAAAACAGGGCCATCACTGTTCTCCGAGACTTGCGCGCAACACAGGTACCCCAATGTTACTTAAAAATCTACTCTCTCAAACCATTTGCAAATCTTAATTAACTACAAGACCCCTGCTGCATTGCTGAGCATTGCTGCTGTTTCCTTGACGTGACTGGTGGGGGGGGGTCTCCTCCAGAGATGGCGCTGGGTCTGGCGGATGAGACATGGGACGATCTCAGGAAAGCAAAAATCAATTCCCGACTCATACACAGATTAGTTTTACAGTGATACACACACTTACCAACCACTTCATCTTCCCTTTTCCCCAACTATAAAACATTGGTAATTGTACTCACAAGCCTCCTGTAATTACCAGAAGGGTTGGGAGACGCAATTCAGGACTGTAAAGCATCCTATGATCTTCCAACAAAAGATGCCAGAGTTACAGATCTGAAAATAGGGAGGACAGGCATCTGCCTCCTGGCTCTGCCGTGCCTAAGGAGCTCCCATTCACAGAACATTTGGGGAGGTGTGCTTTTGGTTTTCATAAGGCTATTATGCAAGGAGTGAGAAATAACTTTCTGTTCAAGTCAATGGCCTGAAACCCAGAGAACTGTCTTTTAGCTCTGAGTCTGCTGCAGATTTCTTACTGGCTTTGACTTAGCCATTTAATCTTTCTGCAGTTCAGTTATCCCGTTAGGAGAATCAAGAGATAACCCTTTTAACTCACATGGGTGTTGTAGGTACATTCAGGTTGCTGAAGAGCTCTGATACTAAGATGATTTAGGCTATAAAAGTACATAAGTGTATTAGGAATTCTGTAGCTAGCTGATTCGTATTTCATAACACCCACTAAAACTGGCATATGGAGTTCTTAATCCATAGATAAATGCATTTTAATCCCCAAATCTAGTCAATGGCACCGGTTTCCTTCAAGATCAACACACACACCAAAAAAATCTATCTATCCCAAGCCATCTGGATATTACTGGGTTAAGAGAAGCCAAAAAAAGGGGGAAATGAAATAAAAACAATGAATAAATAAAACCACTTAATTATAATCATTCATAATTCATCAATGTTTCAGCTGGTGTATTTAAACTTTTCACAAGTAGATCCCTGCATAAATTCCCACATGCAAAATGTCAGTCATGCTAATTTAGTTTTGCAATTCAGAGGCCAGGGCATGGACACTGTACTTCAAAACCGTACAGTTAGCTTCAAGCTGAACTATGAACAAAAGAAATCTCTTGAATAAACTAATCATGCTTTTTTTTTTTTTTTTACTGTAGCAGATCACAGTTTAACAAAAGCAGCAAGGATACTGAGGAATGCATACTCCAGAGCAAAGGGGATATAAATTACAATGACAAGAATATAACTAGTAAAAACACTGAAGTAACCCCACCATGTTAGATATGAAGTGTCCTGTCATAGATCAAACTTCAGCCTGAATACAGTGAACTTACTGAAATAAGTATATCACTCTTGTAGTATGACTAATGCAATCATCTTGTTCATGTGACCTGACAAGAGCTTTCTGTATGTGAGATTTAAGGTGAGAATTTAATAACATCGTTGAGCTAGAGCTAATGTCATCTGGCACTTTAAATCTCTCAGATGGAAAGTTATCAGCAGATAAAAACCTTTTGTTGAGTTCAGTTAGTGATTCAGAGAGGTAAATTTGCTGAAATGGCATGACTGAAACGAAAGGTAGTGTTAACATTCATTCTTTTGCAATAAAGAATGAATTTAGGAGCTCAGGAAGGCTGGTGTGTAGAGCCCTAGATAAAAACAAGCATAGCCTGGGCAGATGCTATTTCAAACTTGCTCTTTTACCTCCATGTTTCACTTTAAACCTTATCAGGAGACAAAATAAAAATAATTTAAAAGCTCGGGTATTTCACAACAGGATGTCTTTTAACTAGATACTCAACTAATGTACTTCTAGCTGTCTGTGGCACTTTGACACAGACAAATATCCATGTGGTAGTGATAGAAAACAATAAAGCATACTTTATCTGGAAGCCTAAATAAGCTTTAAACTTTGAAGAATGAGAGAACTAGGCTCTTATTTTCTAAAACATTATTTCTATTCTGAAGGGTCATGACTTTTAGTCATTCTGCAACCTGGATTTTATGGCAAATCTTTATCAGACTATAAGAGGAAAGACATTGGCTGTTTAAAGGGGATGAAAAGACACCACCATTAGTATTTTAAAAATTAGTGAGGGATTTTTTGAGTGATTGAGTTTTCTTGCTAGGAGACATTTAGGCCTGTGTATAGTGCCTGTAGCAGACAAAGAAAATAGAGCCTGTGGAGGAGTTAACGACTGGGGGCAATGGTTTGGATGACAACACAAAATAAACTAACTGTTTTTCTTTTGATAAGTGATTGTCTAGATGAAAGAAATGCAGGGCCTTCATCAAGCTTGACATGAGAAAAGCATTTGATGAAATGTCACATGGGAAGGTATTTATTAAGCAGGAGAAGATAGGGATTAGTGGAAGGAATGTAGCACTCTGGGTTTAAAAAGGAAGTTCTTGGGCAAAACGGAGCTGACTGTGGCTGTAGCTTAAAAATCAGTGGGAACCACTCATGTCTCATATTTTCATATAATGACTTCAGTTAAAACCAGGACTGAGCTACGACATTTGCTGAGGGATGTCATCAGTAAAGATGAGTATTAGCATATTGCGTGGGAAGAACCTGAGATGTTCAAGAACAGGAGTAGTGGAAATGGAATTAAATTGCATAGTACAAAAGTGACATCACCTTGCACTTAGAGACTAGGAGCAAGAAGTTTTTCTCTAAGCTTAGTCAGTGATGACAGAAGAGTAAAAAGGCCTGGGGGTATTCATGCAGGATGGGATGACAGAGCCATGATAGAAAGTGTAAATACAGTCTCCAGTTGTTATCAGTTAAAACGTTTCTAGTAGAAACAGGGAAGTATCAGTGCCATTGTATAGCTCATATATGCCACAGAGATAACATCTGCACAGAGATAACATCTGCAGTACATTTCTAGGCAGTCACATTTAAACAGAGGAAAAAAACTTTTTAATCTAGAGCAGGTGATTAGGATAATCAAGGAAAGGAACAGCTTTGTCTTCCAAAAGGCTGTGAACAGAAGTGAAACAAAGGCTTCGGGAGATATAAATACTGTCCACAAGCACAGCAGAGAATAAACACCTACTAGGAAAAATTATGTCATGCTAAAGGACAGCATGGGCACAAAAAAGCATCAATTTGTCATGATCACATATTAAGATGGAGATCAGAAGAGGAGACAGGCAGAAGATCCATCTTCTTATGGGAAAGTAATAACAAGAACCCAAAGAGGAATAAGAACTCTTTCTAGTTTTAAGGTGCAGTGTGATCCCCTTTCTGAAAGGATTATATGACATAAGTACTTGCAAAACAGTGGACTTGCCTCAGCCCAGGTTGTCCCTTCCAGTCCCATTTCTCTGTGCATTGCTCTTTAAAAAAAAACACTTTTTCCCTCCTCTTCCCCTGTTTGCAGTCCCAACTCAAATATTGGTAGTTGGACTTAGCTGGTTTTCTGAAATCTATGGAAATTTAAGACCTCAAACAGATTTTGCTTTTCCTTTGCATATAGCTTTTTCAGCTCTTCTTTCTGAACCAGCTGAATTACAAATACTGATATGAGTACCTGACGTAACCTGATAAAGCCCTGGTATAAAGCAAACAGTTGAAATTGAGACTTCAATCCAGCTAAAATGATGCCCATTACCAGAAAATAAAAAAACATAGCAGGAATGGATGTACTTTGGCTTTCAAAGGCTTTAAAAAAAAAAAAAAAAAAAAAAGGCAAACAAAAAAAGTTTGTTACAATAACAAATTAATCCATCCACAAAGGAGAAATATATGACCTGCTTCTATCAATACTACAAAGATTTATCTTACATCATCTTCTGTGATGCTACATGTACTGAATCTTGCTATGTATTAGTATTAATCTAAGTGGATAATGGCTACTGAGCTGCTTATGAATGTCTCGGAAGACATAGTGAGAAGTGTGAAAACCTTTTCATGAAGGGGGGTTCAGTTTCATATTATTATTACTTGTAATGACTACATAGTTTCACCCAACACTACTGCATAAGGCTTTTTTTCAGTCTGACTTATGGCCAGAAAGGCATTTGATATTATGGATCACCCTGGGAGTACTCGCTTTCATTTTCTTTTATGTTTCAAAAGCAAGAAAGAATTTCTCAAATTTTTCAGTACATTTTGGCACCGAGAACACTCTAACTTACAGGGGTGCCAGTGAGAGCTGGTTATATCCTGGCTACCCACCTTTATCATCAGTGCTTAGCAAAACTTAGACCTTTCTTCTCAAGCAGAAAACTTGCGTCAGTTATGAACCCTCTAATTCTCACGAGTAATGAAATACATGTAAATGAAATGGATTCACAGTTACTGGCCATATTTTGAGTACAATAACTAATGGAATAGGAATTAACAACAAAAAAAGACGGTTTAAACAAAATCTTAAAAAAACACAGACCTCTGAATTATTTTAAAAAACACACCAAAAGAGAGCAGAAGAAGAGAAAACATGAAACAAGACAGATTTTTCACCAGGAGCAACCATGCTAAAGCTGGCAGAGTCACACCAGCACAGAACTCGAGTGGGAGGGGCATCGTGCACAAAAGTTTCCCTCCCCACAAACTGCATGCAGCCAGGACCTCGGCAAGATCACCCCTGGCTGCCCACAGTCCACTCCAGAAAAGAAAAGTGGGGACTTTAAATAGCCCAGAAACGTGTTCTAAGGGCTCTAATGTCTCTTCAGCATTGCTCCATCCATCTTGTCCAGTTTTGATTCCTCTTTGGTTTAAATCTGGCTGAATTTCTACCCTTGGTTCATTATGATTCTGTCTGGCTGAAGTGGGTTTTTTTCCTATACAGAAGTCACTGAAGACAATCATAGAATCAGAATAGTTTGGGCTGGAAGGGACCTTTAAAGGTCATCTAGTCCAACCAGAGTGTTATCAGGAACAGGATATAAGGAACCTCAAGGCCGGAGATGTGTTTAACTTGCACCCTCAGAAAGATGTAACAAGAAACTGTGTTAACAAGGAGTGAGAGGAAGGTATTTTAAGGGACCTCATGAAATCTTTCCTTCAGTCTCTAGCACTGCAGGTGTAAAACATCCAGCCAGTGATGCAAACTCTGCATTTGCTTTTGTTTTCATCAGATTGAATCTCCCACTTAAATGCAGAAGAGCAGATTCCTGAGTTCATCCAGAATTTCAGCTAGGTCCTAGCACCCCAAGTAAGCAGGGGTTTGTACCAGACTACATCTCCTTGTAGAAATAAGGTTTAATGACCTTAAACCTAAACCTGCCAAGCAGACTATCATACCACACACCGCAGCTACAGTCATGGGGAGTAAACTTCTGACACAGTTCAAAGAGTGGCCCGTCCACTCCACGAGGAACAGTGCAAAGCCCCACTGGGCTATCTGAAAAAGAACAATGGCCATCTACTGCTGGATTTCTGGAGTACTGACAGTCTTCACTGAGGGGCAATTAACCTGAAGCCCTTCTCCTACCCCACAAAAAGATCAAGCTAAGATGAACGCTTCCTTTACAGCATGTTCAGTTTCTGCCCCAAACCCAGGCTCACCCAGAGGAGTGCTCTGTTCATCCTAAAGTGATCTCTGCCTTTCTCCAGCCTCCCTGTTCCTCTGCACGTGCATTCTGCTCCAGTTGAAATGGAGCAGCACAAGAGGTACACAGAACAAGGCAGGGAAAACAATGACAGAGAAATAAACCCCATTTGCCAGGTTAATTAAAACCATGTTTCTCTGGAACTATACTGAAACCTTAATCAATTCAATTTTTAATAGCTGTTTGATATCGCAACAGGAGTGATTTTATAGGATAGTTTGCAACTTTCTCTACTGACTACTGAATCAGCTAATACAAGATTGTGTTTCCAGCCACGTATGTAAAGCAACTATAAAGGAGCCCTTATTTCACAAATGAAATCCTGTAATATATTGGGTACTTTTGTTCTGATCCAACAATGCATATATGACTGTCCTTCATTTCAAGGACAATTCCCTCAACTGAATAATGCTCTTTTAAAAAAGAGGGATAATTACTGTGCTTAAAGTTATGTGTGTTGTTAAGCTCTTTGCCACAACAGGTGCTCTGCTCAGGTGCACTTGGACAGGATCCAGATACTTGAAGCTACTAGACTGGAAGTGCATCAGACAGTTAAAAAATTCCTTTTTCTGTGATAACATAGCAGTAAGTTACTGATGTGGGTTCAAAGCCTGTGTAATCACTGCAGCTATTTAGTGATCTTATCAACAGAATGCATATTTTAAAGATGCCTTTCTCATTTGTGAAGTACCCAGAACTAGAAATTAGACTCATGTTATTTATTCTTTTCAGTGATCTTTTCATATAATCTTTACACAGAATTTTGTAAGCTCTTCTAATTAGACCAGAAGCATTTCAAGCTGTGCAATGTGTTGTTATGTTGCTGCAGTACATGTAGAAAGAAATGGCTATCCAGGCTTAAATAGTATGTGGCTGTTGCTGTCTTAAACAGGAATGATGGTTTTGGTGAGGTCTTCAGCCTGAAATCTGATTTTCTATCTGCTTTTATAACACAGCAAAATGAGCAGTCATGAGGCAAGCCCATGACAGGTTAGAAATGAGAAATTTTAAGGGCTATTAAACTTTCTAAAAATGTTCCCAGTGGATCAGCATAAACTTACTTATGCCTCTATTTCTGTAATTGTGATATAGTGGGAGCATTCGCAGTGTTCAGTGGTTTATTCAGTGAGCTCTTACAGTTTGGTAGTAACCTTGACTGACAAAAAAAAGAGGATATCACAGCATCTGCCCACCTGAAACAGGCTTTTAGCTTATTTTGCACCTATTACTTAAGTTTCTTTGTTGTTCATTTTTGGTGGTTATTCCTTTTTTAAGAAGAGGCTGTTTGCTTTTAAATTAATTGGAAAAAAAGCAGACTTTGAAAGAGAGGCTAGATAACTTTTTTCCGAATGGGTAAAACCAGAGCCATCCAAGGCAACATTAATTTGCCCAACACACAGCCAAGTGACCGTAGCCAGGTGAAGAAATAAAATGCAAAAGGTCACTCAGTTCTTGATGGACAGTCTGCTCAAATCCAAGACAACACATGGAAATGAGTATGGCCAGGTCATATTTTGCACTTGTAGGCGAGTTTGGTTTTGCACCACGAAATGAGAATGTGAATCCAAAGATTGATTGAAAAGAATGAGTCCATGTCAAAAGTTGAGAAGATGGGAAATATCTGTACTGGGCAGTAAGAGATAGCTTCTAATCATCAGAGTTTTCAATCGACTTTTGGGCAGGACCTGCATCCATAACTTATGCCCTGAATGGCATGTATAATTGCTGTTGACAATATAAAATTTATTCTAGATTTACACTGGGGTCACTGAGAGCAGAGGCTGGTCTTTTAATGTGAAATAGGTCCCCCAAGAGACGTTGCTGGGTAGCAGAGAGTGACAATTTGCATCATAAGAACTGTGATGACACTGACATCAGAACATGCCCTGTCAGCATTCTGAGAGAAAATCAGGCATGGAAGTATTCAGATTTTAACTTAGTGTCTGAAGTACTTGGCACTGGAGAAAAAGTTTGGGTCCAGGTGTCAAGGAAACCATACAGGTCTTTGCTTTTCTGCCTCAGGTCCTACCCCACCATCACCACCCAGTATAAACATCTGTATAACCACACATGACCAACACCTTTACAAGGAACAGTGATGCAAATCATATCTAAGCACTCTAATATACCCTTCACAGATGCTCCAAGCTTCTTGGAAGGAAACCTGGAGAAGTTTCTCAGCCACATATCTATATAGAGGGTGAAAAATGTGGAACTAACCTGACAGCCTCCTTAAGTTCAAGCAAGGATGGAAATGGGTAGAAAGAATTAGCTGTGTCCTTACAAATAGTAGCAGCCATCTTCTGCTTTATTTCAGCACAGAACTTGGCTCTAACGTACATCCCCACAGTAGCACAAAGGATCCATAAAACCACGCTGGCTGACAAGCCAGAGATTCCCCTTGCATGGGGAATTCATGCACCACAAAGCCAGAAACACCAACTCCGTATCATTCTTCCTCCCTGCGGAGGTTATGTAGGCAAATGTCAGCAGCAGCTCACAACCATGATTCTCCAGCTGCTGGAACAGCTGCTTGGGGCCAGTGTCGACCTGGAAAATACTAGAATAATCTTAAGGCTGCTTTGAGTCGTTCCAAGAGATGAACCAGCTGACTTAATTTTGCACAGGAGACCATGCTTATCCCTCTCAGACTCGCTGTCAGGATTTCCTTTTCCACAACTCAAATCCTTCCTCACACAGAAAGAAAACTAGGTGCAGGTTATCTTCTGCAGAAGACAGAGCTACAAGGCTGCTGAATATGTCCAATACTGGATTTGAGGGGGAGTGAGAGGGAAGATTACCCAGGTGCTGCTACCAGCATATTTTCTTGTTTCATGAGCAGATCTTTAGTAAGTGACTGACAGTGCTTCAGGCACTTTAACCAGCTGCTGCCCTCATTTAATGCCAAGTCTGCCCAAATCCTTTACTTCTGCCAATCAAACCTCAAGTTGCTTTCCAAAGTTTGTCTTGGAGTAAAATCCGTCTCTTTTGCCACACTGATTCGAAAAGCCATCCGACAGCTCTCCTGATCAGCAGGAGGGGAACAAGATATTTCCTGGAACGAAGCTCTTCATTAAAGGACTTTCCCTACCAGGGAAGCATAGTATGGTTGTTACAGCATGTAATTAGAAGTCAAAGGACTAAAGCTTAAATAAAATAGCTGTGTGACTGAATTATTAACTTCCTTAGTTATTAATTTGCAATATATACCAACTCATCTCCATCATAGGGATGTTGAGAGGTTTAATCAGTGAATATACCTGAAGCACTATAAAATGTTGAGAAGCTGAATACTTGGCTTTGTGGAAGTGACCATTTTATAACTGAACCAGGAAGCTGGTAGATTTTGAGCTAAAAAAAAAAAAAAAAATGCACCTGCGGTAGGACTTTAACACCTTCCTCTCTCCAGACTTGGAATAAGTTAGCTGAGAGCACAGGTAAAAGCAAGTTGCACTCTATTACTGAACAATAGTGTTATCTGAATTATTTTTTTAATAGTCCTAGAAGTGTATCTGGCTATCATCAGACAAAATGTATGAGCATTTGGGCCCAGGATTCTTTCCTAGAGCAAATAATTTTCAGTTTCTACTGAAAGCCTTCCCTTAGCTGTCAGAAAATAAAGAGGGAAAAGAAAGTCCTCAGAAAAAGTATGAAATTTACAGAAGGGAAAATAAAAGCACATTCAGAAGACTGAGCCATTTACCTGATAGTGTATTATAACCATTGGAAGCAACACAGACTTCTGTTTTCCCTTTATAAAAGTCTGGTTTCATTTAATGAAGCATTTAAGGACTCAAAGTCAACAGGAACAACCGAATCAGCATGGCTGAGGTGTGAAGGGACCTCTAGAGATCACCTAGTCCAATACCCCTGTTCAAGCAAGGTCAGCTAGAGCAGAATGCCCAGGACCATGTCCAGTCTGATTTTGAATACCGCCAAGGATGGAGACTCCACAACCTCTCTGGGCAACCTGTCCCAGTGCTCACACAGAAAAAGTTATTCTTAGATGGATTTTCTTGTAACTCAATCTGTGCCCATTGCACTCTTGTTCTGTGTCACAGGGAACCACTGGGAGAGTCTGGCTCCCTCTTCCTTACTCCCATCAGGTATTTATACACACTGAAGAAATCCCCCAAAGTCTCGTCTTCCAGGAATGAACAACCCTAGCTCTCCCAGCCTCTCCGTGTATGAGAGAGGCTCCAAATCCTTAATCATCTCTATGGTCTTTCACTGGCCTCACTCTAGTATGTCCACACCTCTCTCGCACTGGGGAGCCCAGGAGTGGACGTCACTCCAGCTGTGGGCTCACCAATGCTGAAATGAGACAACAACGTTTATATTTGTCAAATCCTCAATACGTATATTTAAGCAAGCACGTTATTCTTCCATATTCTCTACCCCATGATCTCATGGTGCCTTGGTACATTGAATTACCAAGACTGCACACCTTAGCTCTTACATGCATGGATGTTTAGCGGACAGGTCCTATGAAAATGCTGTCCCATCAGAGCCTAGGAAGGAACAACCCAGCAGGAGTGAAGGCTGCAGACAGAAAAAAAACAGATGCACTAAACTGCAGTCACGTGTAAAATAGCTTCTTAAACACATCTCCTGCTCTCCTCTTTAGGAGTCAGCAAACACAATGGTTTGAAAACAATCCCCAGCAGTGGGCAGCTTTGTCCTAGGCCACTCATGAAACTACATAAACAAGAAGCTGTATTGTCTTTATAACCACAGTAGCACATGCATGTGGAAGAAGTTAGTAAGGAGATTCACGTGTCCATTTTAAGGCACTGATTTGATAGTGTATTTTAGGCAGGCTGTGTATTTCTCATTCTTCTAAAGAAATAGTGAGTTTAATTAAGTACTGCTGAAGCAGGAACCCAACTGATAGAACAGCCCTCTGTGCCATGTGCTACACAAACACATGTACAGATTGGTCTCAAAGAGCTTGCAAACCAAAGAGAACAAAGGAAAGTAGAGTTGTGCAGGTTGGAGAGATTAGCTGTTTCCATCCAAACAGTTCAAAAAACACTCAAACTTTCCAAAGTGCCTGAACTACCCCTGTGCCCAGATACAAAAATCTATACCCTGCTGACCCTCCTTTAAGACTTGGCCAGAACTCCGGAGCACCAAGATACTGTAGAATGCTACAGTGTGGTGGTTTAGCCTCTGCCGGGGTCTGAGACCATGCGGCCACTGCCCTTCCCCCACAAAGGGAGTGAAATGCAAAGCCCTGGGCTGAGATAAGGAAAGGTTTAATACAACAGTGCAACAGCAACACAACAAACAACAACAATAACAGTAACAGTAATAAGAATGAACAGAGCAAAATATCTACCAATACAGCAGTGAGAAGCGCGATGGCGTAACACACGTGTTAACCGACCCGTCTGTGACGTCCGCATGGTATCTGAATAACCCGGCTAGAGCTCCCCCCCTCCACTGCTGGGGAAACTTAACCCTATCCTGGCTAAACCAGGACATAATCCACCCCTTTATTCTATACCATGTGCGTCACATCCAGCTGCCATTTAGCAATTAGCATTAACAAATTAACAAAAGCACAGTATAACTCACGGTGTGTTTTCACCCACGATCAAGTCCCCTTGTGGTACGCATCGGACCTCTCCATCCTTCTGCATCACCCACCAGGTGCACCCAGGTCCTTGAGCAAAGACAATCCCGTGGGTGGGTTTGCCTTTGCCCAGCGCAGGACTAACCCAGACCATTTTTCCCAGCAGGTCCCTCATGCGCACCACAGGGACTTTGTCCCCGTCTACAGCACGTGGAAGTTTTGACTGAGCCGGGCCAGCTCGATTGGCAGATCCTCTTGTGTTGACTAACCAAGTGGCCTTTGTCAGATGTGTGTCCCAGTGTTTGAAGGTTTCACCCCCCATTGCTCTCAGTGTAGTTTTTAACAGTCCATTGTAGCGCTCGATCTTCCCGGAGGCTGGTGTGTGGTAGGGGATGTGGTAGACCCACTCGATGCCGTGTTCTTCTGCCCAGGCATCTATGAGGTTATTTCGGAAGTGAGTCCCATTGTCCGACTCAATCCTCTCTGGGGTGCTGTGTCGTCACAGGACTCGCTCTTCAAGGCCCAGGATGGTATTCCGGGCGGTGGCGTGGGACACTGGATAAGTTTCGAGCCATCCAGTGGTTGCTTCCACCGTTGTGAGCACGTGGCGTTTGCCTTGGCGGGTCTGTGGTAGTGTGATGTAGTCGATCTGCCAGGCCTCTCCATATTTATATTTCATCCATCGATCTTTATTCCGCTGGCACTTCACCCGTTTGGCTTGTTTGATCGTAGCACACGTCTCACATCCATGGATGATCTCTGCGGTGGTGTCAATGGTGAGGTCCACCCCTCGATCTCGAGCCCACCTGTATGTTGCATCTCTGCCTTGGTGGCCCGAGGTCTCATGGGCCCACCGGGCTATGAACAGTTCACCTTTACGCTGCCAGTCCAAGTCCACCTGAGCCACTTCAATCTTAGCAGCCTGGTCCGCCTGCTGGTTGTGTTGATGTTCATCAGTGGCTCGACTCTTGGGTATATGGGCGTCCACATGGCGCACCTTCACAACGAGGTTCTCCACCCGGGCTGCGATGTCCTGCCATACTTTAGCGGCCCAGATGGGTCTGCCCTTGCGTTGCCAGTTGTTCTGTTTCCATTGCTGCAACCACATCCACAGGGCACTTGCCATCACCCACGAGTCAGTGTAGATATAGAGCCTCAGCCACTTTTCTCGCTCGGCAATCTCCAAAGCCAATTGGATGGCTTTCACCTCTGCGAACTGGCTCGATTCACCTTGTCCCTCAACAGCTTCAGTGGTTTCTCGTGTGGGATGCCACACTGCAGCCTTCCATCATCGATGTTTTCCCACAATGCGACAAGACCCATCAGTGAACAGGGCATATCGCTTCTCCTCCTCTGGCAGCTCATTATATGGTGGGGCCTCCTCAGCAAGTTTCACCTCTTGTTCTGGTGACATCCCAGCATCTTTGCTCTCTGGCCAGTTTATGATCATTTCTACTAATCCTGGGGGGTCGAGGTTCCCTATTCGAGCCTGTTGGGTTATCAACGCAACCCATTTACTCCACGTGGCATCTGTTGCATGATGTGTGGAGGGAGCCTTTCCTTTGAACATCTATCCCAGCACCGGCAGTCGGGCTGCCAGGAGGAGCTGTGTCTCAGCGCCGACCACTTCTGAGGCAGCTCGAATTCCTTCGTATGCTGCCAGTATCTCCTTCTCAGTCAGTGTATAGTTAGCTTCAGAGCCTTTGTATCCCCAGCTCCAAAAGCCTAGAGGTCGGCCTCGGGATTCCCCATCTGCTCTCTGCCAAAGGCTCCAGGAAGGGCCATTCTCCCCGGCTGCGGTGTAGAGCACGTTCTTAATCTCCTGCCCTGTCCGGACTGGCCCGAGGGCCACTGCCTGGGTAATCTCCTGCTTAATTTGTTCAAAGGCTTGTTGTTGCTCTGGGCCCCATTTAAAATCATTCTTCTTGCGGGTTACGTGGTAGAGAGGGCTCACAATCAGGCTGTAGTTTGGGATGTGCATCCTCCAGAACCCCACAGCGCCCAGGAGAGATTGAGTCTCCTTTTTAGTGGTTGGTGGGGCCATGGCTGTTATCTTGTTTATCACCTCCATTGGGATGTGGCGATGCCCATCTTGCCATTTTATTCCTAGGAACTGAATCTCCCTTCCAGGCCCCTTAACTTTCTGTCGCTTGATGGCAAAACCAGCCTTCAGGAGGATTTCAATTATCTTCTTTCCTTTCTCAAAGACTTCCTCAGCTGTGTCCCCCCATACAATGATATCATCAATAAACTGCAGGTGTTCTGGAGCCCCACCTTTCTCCAGTGCAGTATGGACCAGTCTATGGCAAATGGTGGAGCTGTGTTTCCACCCCTGGGGCAATCGATTCCAGGTGTACTGGATACCCCTCCAAGTGAATGCAAACTGTGGCCTGCACTCTGGCACTATTGGAATGGAGAAAAATGCATTAGCGATGTCAATCGTGGTGTACCACTTGGCTGCCTTTGACTCCAGCTCATACTGGAGCTCTAGCATGTCCGGCACTGTAGCACTCATTGCTGGCGTAACTTCATTCAGGCCACGGTAGTCCATGGTCAGTCTCCATTCGTCATTAGGTTTTCGCACTGGCCATATAGGGCTGTTGAAAGGTGAATGAGTCTTGCTGATCACCTTCTGGCTTTCTAGTCGACGGATCAGCTGATGGATGGGGACCAAAGAATCTCGGTTAGTATGGTACTGCCGCCGGTGCACCGTCTTGGTGGCAATTGGCACTCGCTGCTCTTCAACCTTAAGCAACCCCACCACTGAGGGGTCCTCTGAGAGGCCTGGTAAGGTGGACAATTGCTCAACCTCCTCGAGGGCAGTTATACCAAAGGCCCACTGGTATCCTTTTGGGTCTTTAAAGTACCCTCTCCTGAGGTAGTCTATACCTAGGATGCACGGGGCCTCTGGGCCAGTCACAATGTGGTGCTTATGCCAGTCCTTCCCAGTTAAGCTTACTTCAGCTTCTAATAGGGTCAGCTGTCGGGACCCCCCTGTCACTCCAGAGATGCAGATGGATTCAACCCCACGGTGGCTTGATGGCATCAAGGTACACTGTGCGCCAGTGTCTACCAAGGCCTTATATTCTTGTGGTTCTGATGTGCCAGGCCATTGGATCCACACCTTCCAGTAAATCCGATTATCCCTTTCCTCCACCTGGCTGGAGGCAGGGCCCCTCTAATCCTGCTCACCATCACTCACTTGATCTAAGAGTGACTCCTGCAAGAATGACTTCCTGGTCCCCTCAAGAGGGTCAAGCATACTGTTGGCCATTCTATTCTGTCTGGGGGATTTCCAACTAGACACTGGAGCTGCACCTCTCTAGGAAGACTCCCCTTTCATGGTGGTCTTCCCTTTAGCTGCTGTACTTGTGCAGCTAGGGCAGAAGTGGGCTGTCCATGCCACCTTCTCATGTTTTCCCCATGGTCGCGGAGGAAGAACCACAGGGTGCCCCGTGGTGTGTGTCTTCCACTGCCCTTCCTTTGGGTGGGGAAGCGCCTGCTTCTAATAGCTGAGACATTGGCCCGTGCAGGTGGAACATAGGACATGTCCGATTCCACTTTCTGGAGCCTCTGAGACAGTTCCTCTACGGCTGAAACCAAAGCATGTAGGGAGGAAGAGAGACTTCCCTCATATAGCCGGAGCTGGATAGTCACTTCGTCCACTGTCTGAGTCTGGGTGTCTCGCCACCAGGACACTACTGCTAATGCTTTGGAATGTCCCTCTGGTTCACTTTGCAGGAACTTTTGCCACACCAGCTGTGTGCAAGGGGCCTGATCTGGATCCATTGGTGACTGCTCATCATTCAGATCACCATAGACCATGTCAAACACAGCCATTTCCCTGAGGTTTTGAATGCCTTTCTCCATGTCGGTCCACTTGCCCAACCAACATAGAACATCATCCTTGTAGGGGTACCTCTCCCTTACACTGAGCAGGAGTCGCCTCCAAAGGCTGAGGTTTCCCTATTGCCTTGTCAATACCAGCCTGCTTGGCTAAAGGTCCCAGCTGCTTGGCCTCTCTCCCCTCCAATTCCAAACCAGCAGCTCCACTATCCCAGCACCGGAGCAGCCAGGTGTAAATTTGCTCACCTGGAATGCGGCCGAAATCCTTCCACATATCTCGCAACTCACTGAGAGATGGAGATCGGATGATTACCTCCGGCTCTTCCTCCTGCTCTCGTGATGGTCCTGGTTCATTATCACCCTGTACATTGCAAGGGGATTTTTTGGTATATTTGGTTTTCCATATCGGGGCAACTGATATTGGTACTGCTTGTCCCTCTGGCTCTGCTGCTGTGCTGGTGGAGGCGACCGGTACTGGCACTGCCTGTCCCCCTGGCCCAGCTGCTGTACCAGCAGGTTCACTTTCAGATCCTGCAGCCCCTTCTCCCCCTTGAGGGCAGTGAACAGCGTTAAAAATGACACTGTAGGCATGGGCAAGCCCCCAGCACATCGCAACGACTTGTCTCCCAGGGTTTGTCACATTGGCAGCACACCTTTTCCAAATATTCCACCAGTTTATCAGGACTCTCCATTTGTTCGGGAGTGAAATCCCAAAGCATTGGGGGTGACCACTGACTCAGGTACTTGCCCATCTTTTCTCACACACCTTGCCATTTACAACTATCTGCCCTCAGGGCAGGTTTCCAGGTGGTGCTATTGTTGGAGAAATACCGCATCGCCCAAAACAAGATCTGGCAGACATTTAGAAAGCATTGTGCCGCGAACACAGTGGCCAGGAGGCTCCAGGGATAGCTGAAACTCTCAAAAACTGAGAGAATCTCTTCCCCTGGCTCACCCATAGAGGGGGTGAGACCCTTAACAAAAGCCCAGGCAGCAAACAGATAACAGTGGTTCACCCCCACAAGCAGTGATACAACCATATTATAAGCAGTTTGCAGCCAATACAGCAAAACAAGACCCTTGATACATTTTCCACCGAGAACAAACACCAGCACTGGGAATGCACAATAGATATAAGGATTAATCCAGCCCCACCACTCAAGCAAATTGGTCAGCATTGCAAACGTTTCTTATCAAACAATACAAAACAGAAAAAATTACACCTAACAGATTGCTCTAACACACCTTCTCCTCTTGTCCTTATTTCAGCCCTCTCTTGCCCCACGTTGGGCGCCAAAGTTGTGGTGGTTTAGCCCCTGCCGGGGTCTGAGACCACGCGGCCACTGCCCCTCCCCCACAAAGGGAGTGAAATGCAAAGCCCCAAGGCTGAGATAAGGAAAGGTTTAATACAGCAGTGTAACAGCAACACAACAAACAACAACAATAACAATAAGAATAACAGTAATAACAATGAACAGAGCAAAATATCTACCAATACAGCAGTGAGAAGCGTGATGGCATAACACACATGTTAACCGACCCGTCTCACTTCGGTGCCAGGATGTGACGTCCACATGGTATCTGAATAACCCGGCTAGAGCTCCCCCCCCACTGCTGGGGAAACTTAACCCTATCCTGGCTAAACCAGGACAGTAAGTAAAAAAGTAATCCAAGACTCAAGTCCTGAGCAGAATTATCCTCTAATAATCCTATAATGTTAAAACACCCAATACCAAACTCATGGGTGAGAAAAGATATTTTACCCCTGAGATCACAAATGACCTTAACTCCCAACTTTGCTTCTAGAAATTTTCCAGAGCTGGACTTATCTCTGACTTTTCTGTTTGCCTTTATCTTTTGCTGTGATGTTTTTCAGGTCTTCCGTGCTGTTCAAAACAGATTCTAAAAAGAGAGAATGGTTTTTGAGAAAGAAGATAGATCTGTAAGAAAGAAGGAAGTACGCATGAGATGTTCATGGCTATGGGAGCAGAGCAAAATGCTAAAGGTTGTGAAGAAAGAACAAAAGATCATCTTTTCATCACAAGCATAAGGAACCAGCACATTTATGATGGAATTCCTGAAAATGCTAAGCAAAATCTGGAGAAGTAAACAATGCTAGGAGCTTGGGGACAGGGTAACAAAACTTAAATGATTCGTAGCAATTTATAGCAAATACCATCAGGTTACAACTCCATAATAGCACAGGAGGCACAACATAAAACAGACAACCTTATACACAAAGCAACAAATATAGGAAAGGTTGCATCTTACAGTCACAACATATTTGGGGGTACTGATGGACTCCCTTAGCTGTGGAAAATCCTCTCCTATTTTATGGCTTTGCATAGCATTGTATGTGCTCTTCAGGGCAAGAATTGATGAAAGCACTGGAAAATCATTTGACCTGTGGATCGACTTAGTGTGAGATAAGCTGTATGGTGTGGAAACACGTCTAGCATGCTTGGAAATGAGTAGACACTTGAGAGCTTTATGACATGTTTATAGAGACTCAACCACTAAGACAGAGGTCATCTCTTTTGGATTATAAAACTTCTTGAGACAATATATCTTTCACTAATCAGTAAGCCAACAGCAGGGAACAATAAAGTCCTGCCTTTGACAGGTCTCAAGATACTGAAGACATGGAGTAAAGGGAGAGGGGCTGAGCACATTATTGAATAAAATTTGCATCTTACAGAAATATCACAGGTTTCAGAAGCAACCAGTGTGGACTAAAGAAAATGGCTGGCAAATAAATCAGGAAGTACTTGACTTCAAAATCTATGTTACTGGCAAACGGGAATTAAGGTCTAATTATCGCACTGACATGTTTCAAAATTAAAAAAAAAGCCAATACATTTTCTGCAACTGTCAGTGTCAGAACAAATATCTGTATGTTCAAGCAGATGTCAGATATTGTAGAGGCGTATATATACTTGCAACTTTAAACAGAAAATTTTCTAAAATTGGAGGCATAATCTGTTGCCTTAATTACAACATACACATAAATCTTGGTTGGAGGGAAAAGTGCTGATTTCATCTTTCTCTTTTTCCACACACAGAACCATGACTTCTGAGTATAAATAAACTGAAATAAAAGTGTAAGTAGCATCTTTAGATAGATCCGGGCCCATCTCTGAGTGCTATTATTTTTCGTTTTCATCCTAATACTGTTATTTGCAAATGTAAAAAGTATGTTGTATAAATTATTGTGTTCATGTTGCAGCTAGGGGTAATAATAGTATCCTTTGCTGAGACTCCATAACATCTCACTCCTACAGATATGGACTATTTTTCCACAAAAAAAAATATTTGTGGAAAGAGCCCGTCACTGACATTTATTTAAATACTCCATAGAAACTATAGCTTATTATTATTATAGTCACAGTCTCAAGACAAATGTAGATGTAAATGAAGTGGGTTAAGCCAAAGATAAGGTTCTTCAGTAAAGAATCCATATGCAAAACAGTGCAGAAATCACATCCCTGCTATAACAACATCAGACTTCTTTAAGGCATCCTCACAGAGATAGATCTTTAAGAGACCTACGTGTCAAGAAAATACATGTCCTGGAGATATATTCAAGAAGGTGCATTCATTTACCCTTATATGACCAACAACTGCAGATTTTGACCCTGAAGACCCTTCCTTCCACAGCATCAGCTGATACACAGCTGTACACCACGTAGGTGTAAAAGCAGCAGTCAGCAACAATCCTTTCATAACCAAAAAGGGCAACACCTCTTACCTAGTGAGAATCATGAGGGAATTTGAGATAAACCAAAGGATCTCTCTCCTTTTGTCCATCACACAGACCAGTTTTTCCATTTTTTATTCAATTATCTCTTAAGGAGATATGTCACACAACATATTGGTTTAACCAAGAAATTCAAGGTACTCCAAATACCAGACAGCTCTTCTGTCAAGGCAAAGGGCCCTGGCTCCACTGAAGTCCTCAGAGCCAAGATGCATTTGACTCCGTTCAAACTCTGGCCTGATATGTGTGCCAAACACAGAAAGCAGCTCTCACATAACATTCCACAGTAAAAGGGTCAATACAACATTCTGTGTCAGGTGTGAAAGCAACAATGAAAAGTAATGTATATAAGGAGGTGAAAAAAAAAAAAAAAGATTGCTAACTTTAAAGATCTAGTGATGGGCTCTGAACTAGCTATTACCACTCCGGACAGAGATGTTGGATTTATAATAGATAGCACTGTGAACATGCCAGCTTGGTGCTCAGTAGTTGTCAAAAAAAGCAGCTAGAATGTTAGGAATTATTAGGAAAGAAATAGAGAACAAAACCAAAAACCATCATTATGCCCACATCTTGATTACTGTGTTCAGTTCAGCTCCCCTCATCTCAGATAGAATAGAAGTTGAGCTAGAAGAGACACAAAGAAACATGATAAAGATGATCAAAGGTTTGGCACAGCTTCCAAACAAGGACCAACTAATACATTGCGATTCCTCAATCTGAAAAAAAGAGATAATGGAGATGGAGAAAAAGAGAGGTTGGCAAAACATGAAGGACAGAGAGAACAGGAAAAAATTGCTCATTTTCTTTTCTAGTGCAAGAACTAGTAGGCATCAAACAAAGTTTTCAAAATATACCTTCAAAACAAAGAATGCACAGCTCGACTGTAGAAGTTGTTACCAAACCTGTGGAATGCTAAAAATGCATGGTTACAAAAACGATCAGAAAAAAATCATGGAGGGGAAAATAAATAAATCCATCAAAGACTCTTAAACATGATGACAGCATCTCAGGCTGAGGACCTCAAACCACTGGAGGCTGGAGGAGTTTACCAGCAAGGAGGAGTAAACACTTGCCCTTATCTACTTGTCATACCCTGTATGTCTGTCTAGTCAGTGTAAGGAACTGTGTCACATGGACCAATACAGCCATTTCAATGCTCTGTTCAACCTCCTCCAAAAAGAGGCCACGAGAGAGAAGCAATGATTTCTTGCAGACCCCAGGGCTCCCGAGACAGGAGGGTGCTTAATTGCCTGCTTAAGATCATGTTTAAGTCTTATTAAATAGAACTAAGGCACAGGCACAAATCCTTTCTTAAACTGAGGTGTTTTCTGGGATTGGAGGTCTTGTTGTTACTATTCATGTCAATGTCTTTGCACAATTGTCTTCACCTTCTGTTATCATTGTCCCAGGTTAAAAAAAGCAAAAAGTGCACAGTACTCCAACAATTCATTAAGGGCAGACTGAGTGCACGCGTCTGTGATTTAACTACATCAAAGCTCTGTTGCCAAAGTTGATCGCTACTATTGCAGCAGGGTTTGTCAATCAAAGATTCTTATCACCTATGAGGAACAAAATAACTTTATCCACAGTTCTTAATATTTGCTAATAACATAATTTTTTAAATTTTGCTGTCACACTCTAATTGAGCAGATGCAAACCTCCCAGGGGATTTTCTTTAAAAAATAAATTATTTATTACTATCAGTGAGTTTAAGGTATGTTTTTATTTTAAAAGTTCACTGATTATATGCCATTCAGAAGACACAGAGCAAGAAAAAATAAGGACTTTAGGGAATTCGTGTGTTCAGTGATGCTAATGACTGAGACTCCAGTCATGTTTTCTAGATGTAGTAATATATCCTATAGCCTTTTGGACTAATCAAATGAAAGCAGGGGATTTATGTTCCAGTGTGGTTTAAGAAGAGGGCTTAGAATATTCCCAAAGTAATTTCATTTGACATTCAAAGCTATTTGATTGCAGTTTCTGAACATTGCTACCACATTTGTATTCAGCATGTGGCAATCTGAATTTTGTGATGTTTTGAGGTTAATACGTGGTATTGGTCTTTTTTTTTTTCTCCTGTTCTACAATGCCGATTGCTTTCATATCACTAAGGCAAAAACATTGTGAGTACATTCAAAATTGCTAACATCAGAAAAATCCTAAAGTCACCAGCATATTGGGGACTATTATGTAGCATTTGGGAATCTGAAATTTAAGGGGAAGAATGGAAGCCTTATTTTATACTAATGGTAAGCAATTTTCTTCCACTGCGAATTTTGCTAGGACAGTGCAAAAGCTGCTGCTAATATATTTTCAGAGAACAAAATGCTGATGTAAATACATTTGTCAGATTGCATTATTCTGATGATTTTATTTTTACTAATATGATATGGCACAGCTGATATAAAGGCAATTTTAATCCTCTTTATACTCATCTTTTCATGCTCTTCCACCTCACTTTTCAATCACCTTACAGGTACTGTACACAAGTTACATTCTGCTTTACTATTTGACTT
Source organism: Strix aluco (assembly GCF_031877795.1). Lineage (NCBI taxonomy): Eukaryota > Metazoa > Chordata > Aves > Strigiformes > Strigidae > Strix > Strix aluco. Next base: position 157,436,794 of record NC_133931.1, read on the forward strand.
GCAGAGAAAACTAGCATCTTCAGCAATTTCTGATGGCTAAAGGACTGGACACTTTTACAGCATGGTGACAGAGTCAGGCTACCAGCTGTTGCCTGGCCCAATGATGTGACAAATCTGCAAGAGAGATTCAAAAATAGTGAACCCACCACCACGGAGCATCTCAAACTTCCAATCATCACACCAGTTTTGACAGGACAGGGACTTTTTAGCTCTCTGGGAAAAGCACCATTTGTAGTTAAGTGGGTGCTCCAGTTCACACACCAGCTATTTTTGTACTTGGTATTTCTAGGCTGCTTTTGTTCTGGCATTGCCCTAAAAGTCGCTAAGGCAGTAAAAGCCATTTTGCTCAAAATCTATACAGATAATGCATGAGAAATGCCCTCATCTTCTCACTACAACTGCTGCTAGCCCTTATCATAATGGGAACTAAACTGGGACCTCTACAAGTCCAGGGCACAGCGATGGATCTGTTCTTGCCTGTGTAAAGCAGTTCCTGCAAGCGAGAAGCATCCAACCCTGACTTGTTTTGCAGATACAAAAAAAAAACTTGAGAAAGAAGTCCTCCTCATTCTGCTGCTATGGAGGAAAGTAAGTGAAAGCTAAAAATAAAAATGTAATAAATGCTGGATCCTGACTATTCACTGGTACAGGCATTGCAGTGTGAGTGCTGGTGGCTCAGTGGGACGAGGGAGTGGGACCTGTGTGGCTTACTAAACCCAGCTCTCGGCTATCAAAATGCTCAGGAAGCTGAAGATGAAGTGTCTGGTGATTTGCCACTCTGGAGGCCTCAGAACAAATGTGTTCATACACGTCTCATTAGTTTCTGTGCTGTCTCCCTCACCCTCCATCTAAAATTCAGCTGGGTGCGGGTTGCTAAGCAATGCTCCTGACAAGGTCCCCGCATCCACCAGCGAGGCGATCCTCTCCTCTCACTGGCTGCTCCACCTGAGAACTGGCGAGTGTCCTGCAGGAGCATCAGCAAGTGCTGCTTTCTGAGGGACAAGAGAGATGAATAAGGGCTGATCTTTTTAATAACCAGACCCTCAGAAAAAGAGACAGACCTCTGAGCTGGCAGCTGGTGAGAAAGAAGGTCAGAAAACCTCAGTTTCGTGCACACTTTTGCCTTGAAGAGATTTGGGAGGGGTAGGTTGGTCTTTCTCACATTGCAGAAGCACTACCTTAGGGTGCTTTATCATGCAAGCAAACAAAAAACCAGCTTTTAATAAATGGGGTAAGTCAATGCCTTTGTTACCACTCCTGTACCTAACTATTGTCCTGAACCAAAAGCAATTAAAACCAGGATTATACTTCGACAGCTGCATTTGTGGTGATACGTATGTGTAGTAGAACTCAACCATGCTTTCAGAAGCTGATCTATTTTTTAACACCTTGTTATAATTAGAGCCACATGATTTACAATGAATTATTTATTTGATTAATTTCATCCTTTTTTCTTTTCTATCAATGAATTGTCCAGAGACAGCATGTTGAATTCTTGAATTCATTTTTAATTTAAATAATATCTTTGATGATTAACTCCAGCTCTGTAAGTTATTCATCATTTGCTAATATTCACAACTCAAGATTTGTCCAGTAGCATGCTATTTTTTGAGGCTCAGAAGACATATGAATTCTTTCCTCCTCCCTCTTTGGAGCAATATGCATAATACAGTATTATGTACACCATAAATTTTACTATTACATATATGGTCTTATATTGTCTTACAGTTAAAATCTGAATTTAAAAAAAAAAAAACCCTTCTGATGTTAAGCTTTACAATTTGAACTCAAATGTGATTTTGAAAGAAACTTAAAATAAAAAATCAGGACAGAAAAAAAATGCTTCCAGATATTTATAAATTAAATTCTGGTAAGTTGAGACAGAGTATTATAACAGGCTAGAGGATGGCTGGGAGAAGTCCAGTGTTGGATAGTTTTATACTTTTCAAACCAGATGTTTGCAGTGATTTGTCTCCTAAGAATGCATCATCCAGTCCCATCCTTTAGTTGGCACAACAGACAATTCCTGACCTGCTTCTGGAAACATAGACAAAAGCAGTTTCAAGCACAGAAATTCATCTTAGTCATGAGGATGTATGATGTTATAATATGTCAACCTCATGGTAAAATACCCTCTTTGTCTCATCTCGTACAACCTAAAGCACTGCTCCACAAAAATCTGCTATCCCAAGAACGTTTATCCCAAGGTAGGAATGTATTTATAATTTGAATAATTTATTTGGTGACAATTTCCTGGTCTGCAGCGACTCATTACTTGCAAATAGCAAATATTCACAAGTTGCCACGGTGCAATATGGCACACTTGCCATGATGTAGAGGCCTCTAAGCCTTCGTCTCCACCTCTCACATACGGCACTTATGTGGCTACAACATTCACATTTGTATGACTGTTAGTACAAAACTCTATTTGTCTTACCAGGTGAAGAAGTTTTTAAGCCTCGGGCTATTTTTAATCTTCTGGATGTTCTTAAGTCTTGAGACAGGATGCTCTGTTAATTTCTCATTTTAGTCAGCAGGAGAGAAGACAGATGATATAATAAGCACACACTCAATTGCACATAGGATGACTTGTAAACTTGTTTGTAAATTCTACCACAAATTATTAACAAGCAGCTGCAATGTTTTTACTGAGAAAAAACAAAAAAAAAAGCTTACATAATGGTTCATCACGATAGACACTGAGTGTTCATACAGATGTATTTTTAGCTGGTTCCCATGGAAACATGACTTATGTGATCACACTATATACATGTTCCTCAATAACTTTTGCCCCCTTTGGCTAATTTCAGCTACCTCTGACAGAATGGTGGACTGCTCGGGATAAGTGAAGCCCTCCACTTTGTGCAAAGCAGTTGGGTATCCAAGTAGTTGCCCTCACTAGAGAAAGACTGCTGAGTGAGCTCAGCCTGTATTAGCCACCAGAGAGTCTAATGAATGAGGCATGGAAAAAGGTGAGGAAAGAAGATGGCATATAGCCCAGTCATGGGAAAGACATCTTTTGGAGCTCATAAGCTACCATGAAACACAAATCCATGGGTAACAAGACCTTATTGGTCCACATGCTTACAGAAGTTCTTGTCTGAAAAGTACAAGATATTCCACTGCCCTTGAATTAGTTTAAATCTTGAACAGGAAAGATGACCATTACACTGTGCTTTTAGTTAAGGCATAAAATCAGGAAAGTTCAAGTCTGTTCTTGTCTTTGACATATTAAACTGCTGAGTACACCTGACCCTTAAGCCTGCAATTACAAATGTAGAGGTTTTACTTCAAAGCATACAAGAGTGTCCTGTTTTAAGCAGGCTGAGAGATGCCTGTTGCTCACACTCTCCTGAAGGACCCTTTGCTATATCCCTTAAAATCTATCCATGGCACAGAAGGCCTGTAAGACTCCCTCACTGAGACAATCAACTTCGGTTGCTCTTTCCTTGCACAGCCCTTATCTTTCCAATCGCATGAGGGTGAGCAGGCTGGGAAGCAGGTCAAACAGTCACACTTAGGAAAACATGCAGCTTGGACAAAGTTTCCCTTTTCTTCTAAGGGAGAAACAAGGGACAGCAGTGGCCAAAGGGAGTTTCTCACAGTAACCCCTTCCCACCTGCTGGCCAGGCACCAGAACCAGACAGGTGGCAAACTGTCTTCAGACAAATACTGTCTCTTCCAGTGGGTCACATCAAGCAGATCCCAGCAGGAAATCCAGGGAGAACAAACTTTCACTCATTCTTCTCTCCTACCCTGGTTTTCTCAGTGGATCAGTAGAGAAGATATGTGATAATAAGAGTCTTCCTTCTGCCTGCTTGCTCTTCCACAGCTTCAGAGTGAATCCCAGCCACAGCCCTGAAAAGTGACTCTCTACTCCCTGGCATGAAGACGGGCAGACTCCTGAAGGACTGGAGCAGCCCCCTGCATCCAGCTCACTCCTATGTGCCATGCCAGATCCAAACCTCCTCCTCCAAGGTGGCCAATATTCAAATGCACCAGGTCTTTAATCACTTTCCAACCAAAAATCAGTTCCAGGACCCCAGTTCCTCAGCAGCATTCATGCACCAAATGAAACTGTTCCTCACACAGTGCCGTTTTAACCTTTTCACCCTGCTTATCCTCACCGTGGCTGTGTCCATAAGCCACCACTCTCCCTTCTGCCTCGTGGAAGGACACACCGTTAGCACCAGGCTGAGGGTCAAGGATCCTATATGTTGCTCTGTGCATCACATTCCACACCAGCTGTGCAGGGAATATACACACCTAACATAAGTCTTCTGGACCAGCCTCTAGACTCATCTCTTTCGTCCGCCGACTAGACAGAATACAGTCAGATGCTCTGAATGGCAACTAAATGAAATGCCTGCAGCAACCGGAGGAAGGCTGTTAATAACATCTACTTCAGTTACCTCTCTCCACTGTTCACAATCCTTTTTAACCCTGCAAGGATTTGAAACAACCTACAGGTAACAGCAGCAATTCAACTAAAACTAGAAACCCATGGAAGTTTCAGCAAACCATAACTGACTTTCACTTCAGCAGCTTTTATAATACGTGTTTTGTAATTCCAGCGCATGTTATTCCAGTGATATTCAAAATAAACTGCTTTTTTTTTTTTAATACTGTCACACTAATAAGAGAGACATTATGATTCTACGCACAAGGATAGGAGCAGTAATAATGAGGGAATATTCTCCAGCACTATATTTAATTTAAAAGTGCCAGGATTAGTATGTAAGCTCTTCTGGACACTCTAGGAGTTGATATCTTGCTCTGTGGGTGTGTACACATGTCTGTCTTCTGTGTGGCTCTCGCACCTGCAACTGATAATCATATGCGGTTTCAAATGAGTTGAGAAAATGAAAATTGCCTTCAAAAGGAAGGAAAATGCATTTGACATACCTCTCATTCCAGCACTTGCGAGACTCGCTATAATTACCACTGTGAGCTCACAGGCAGATGGCAAACGCGGCAGCACCTTGAATTCAGTCAGCAGGACGCTGCAGAAATGGTCTCACTAACATTTTGTTCAAGATGTTTCAACACAAATCTAAGAACTGGCAACCAAGACAGAACAACTGTGATTATTAGTGAGCCTTAAATAACGAGTACGTTACATCTCCACTGGCCCTCCACGTCTCTGTACACACAGAGTGTCACCTATGCTGTACCCTGTATGTGCTCAGCCCTAATTAATGTTATTACATACACTGAGGTAGAAGGAAGAGTCAGCACTAACAGACAAGATTGAAAATGGCCACATCCTTCTCCAAGGGAAAAAAAAATCTTGCTCATGTCAGGGGAATACTTTGGAGGCTAGGAGGCTTGGGCAGCAGTGGCATGCAAGCGACCTGGAGGTGCCAGCTGCCCAAGTCATACTGAGCTTTTCATATGGCAGAGAGGGGGAGGGGGAAAGGACAGCTTTGGGAAGATAAGGCTTTAAAAAAAAGAAGTAATAGGCTAAATATTCAGCTGCCTTAAGGCAGAGGAGTTATCTCTGTTCATTTTTTTTAATCCACCTGGCTCCTTGGCTAGGGGATTTGGGAATATCTCTTTGCACAAGAAATCTCTTCCTGTGAAACTGTGGAATAATTTGAGAGGTTGTAAAGGAAATGGTGCTTATATGTCTGAACAGCATTATGAAACTAATACCAGAGTCTTACTGCAATGACAGAAGCAGACAGAAAAGGGTTAGGTATGTTCTCTTGCTCCCATTTCAAAAGAAATGTCATTTAAACTGGGTTTGGTTTTTTTTTATTTTGTTTGCTATGCAGGATGTGTTTTTACAGATCTGGAGTCCTCCTCTATATAGTTTTGGAAAAGCAAAGGGTGGCTTTTCAGCTGCTGTTGCAGAGCAGCCAGCTCCCACGCTGCTGATTTAGACTGCCACAGGAATGAGCATTTTACAATATTTCCACAGATGAATCCTATCACCGTATGCAAGGATGAAGTGATTAGAGCAGCTGTCCCTAAGCACAATGAATTCTCCTTCCTGAAATCAGTTTAGTCCATGTTATTTGCACCCTGAATTGTTTGCATAACTTAAAGAAATGGCTAAAGAATTTATACTGCAAAAGTAAGACAATTCCTGCCTTTTGCTACGTGCTTATGCTCATACACCATTAGGGTTTATTTTAACCCACAAAAGGAGGGCTTTTTAGTGATCTAATAAATGAAAGTCAGCTTAAGATTAAAAAAGCAGATGGCACTTTTTAAAGAAAACATGTTTCTCCCATGCCCTTCACTCAGAATGTCGCTGGTGTGAGAGCAGAATCGAGTCCCTATCCCTACCAGCATGATTTAAGGGTAACGGCAGAACATCTATTGTTTGCAGGGTGTCTCAGCTGCAGCAGAAGACAGTAAATGCAGTACATGCATGTAAAGTGTAGATAAAATTTCAACTTTTATTCTTGGAATGAGATGTTCGGAGAATTAGAATTTCTGTTTCTTGTATATTTAGCAAATAAGAGCAGACATGGAGCTTTTGATGCTGCAAAGGAGCTGACTAACTGTTAGTGCTCTCACTACCTTGACCTTGTGTCTACAAAGGCCATGGAGGAGTAGAGCAGCAATTTCTCTTTGATTGACAAGCCATGCCACGTGACTGATCATAAAGTGCCTTATCACTGCTGCCAATACTGTTTTTTGATCAATCTTGGCAATGCATTTTACATGTAAATGCATCTTTTGTTGCAAATATATGCCTGTAAGTAATAAACACCTGCTTTCATACCACCTACATCTCAAGGCTATTACCAGTTACCTTTTACTGCAGACAAATTAGACGAGGTCCATGCTGTCCCTTATCTCATTAAATTTATCTTAGGGTAAAACTAAGGTATCATATGTTTTCTTCATGATCATGATAGTGTGACATATACTGTGGGGTTTAAAAAAAAAGTATTTTATTAATATTAACAATATTTAGCACCTCGGAAAAGACATCTGGGGCATGCCCTCAAATAGCATGCAATGACTTATGTGGCAATCACTTCTGTCCTATAGAAGTGGGTTTGAATCCCCTCCAGTGGGGTAAGAAAAAAGGCCAGTCTCTCCCACTTGCCCAGTGACATACCTTGGCTACCTCCACTGGCCTCACCTGCTTTTGAAGGAAAGCATTGAAGTGGTATTTTGTAGTGAGTATGGCCCTGGGGGTATGTATGCAGGCTACACAGATACCAGGATTAAGAATGTCATGTGCTTTGATGTGAATGTTAAAATCTGCCAGGAGTAAGCAGCTGCTTCTAGGTTTGGTCAGTCTGAGCTATACTGAGGCGCTGAAAAGAACAGAAGGCAGAAAAGTAAAAAAAAACAAAGGGGATGTATTTGCTGAATATATATTTTCATACCTACATACAACTAGATAGTTGTAGATAAGTTAGAGAATCCTATTTCTGATATAAACAACAGCAAATTAGTATATGAGGTATACAGAGGCTATGTCTCCACCAGAGGTCACAAAAATAACACAGGCAAAATAATCCGGGGGTGGGGGAAGCGTCAGCATTTTAACAAGCTTTGCATAATACTGTGACAAGAACTACAAACCACACAGATCAAGAATCCAGAGGGGCGCAGACAGCATTCAGATCAGAGCAAGGGTGTTCAGCAGGCACAAAAGCTGCTGATCAAAGCACGACAACCTCCCCATCACCGAGCAGCAGCTTTCCTTTCTAAAAGTCCTTTAACACAACATAGCAGGAAGCATGCACTTTGAGCAGGAGCAAACTTTGAAGAAGACAGACGCACAAACAAGCACCATGTATTGGAGCAATTAATATCGAGAAATAAATTTTCTTTCTTGCTCATCCTTTCATGATGTGAAATAGGCAACCCACAGAGGATGAGGGAAAAATACTCTGGAAGGTCATAGGTAAGGATTACAAACAGACCATAAGACACAAACAAACTTTAACACTTTTACATAATATAGATCTACACCTACTGCAAATCAGTCCCAATTATTGATACACTTCTCACCACTCACTATTGGCAATGGGCATTTTCCCTGACTCGAGCTGGCATGAGGGAAGCCCAGAATCAGGACGTTTGCACTCCCAATACTGTATACACCTTCACATGTATCCAGATAATACACCTTCCTATTTTGAGTTAATGTGGTATTCTTTCAGTACCCACTAAATTTTGCCAATGAATATATTAGCATTCCCAGTTTTGAAGCGTTGTTAATGATAAAAATTACATCTATAGTACTTCATATTTTCAGAGTGCTTTCAGTTAATAAATGAATTGATCTTTAACAATATAAGTAGGTTGCTATTTAGATAACCATCTTTAAGTGTATCGCTCAAGGCAGGCAGAGGTTAAGGACCTTGCCTATGATATTATGGCAGAGGAAGTAACAGAGTCAAGATTACACCAAAATTAAGCGCCGATTATTAGAAGATTAAAGTATACCAACAAATGAGGTGGAGGCTATTCTTTTTAGGAGAGCTAAACTTCCATGTGTTAGGGGAAAAAAGTAACACAAAGACATCTTCAAACCCAATTTACAGCAGTGAATTACGGTCATGCTGAATTTGACTTAAATAATGTAGGCAGAAATCTTCACTTCTGAAAACATGATTTAAAACATCCACAGGCAGACTTACTCATTTCTGAGACAGAGAGACAAGGTAAGTTTGCTTTAGTCTCTTTAAAAGCACTTAAGGGAAAAAAAAAAAAGAAAAAAAAAAAAGGCAGCTTTGTAAGTATCTGTATTGAAATAAAGCTTGCAGAACTACATGCAAGCCAGTAAATTTCCCATAAAATTATTTTAATCTGCAGGCCAAAATGATTTCAGGTAGCACACAGTTACACAGTTATACCATACGTTTCCTCACATGGAAATAACCACATGGCACATGAAAAGACACATAGAAAAGTATTCTTGTATCTGTCCACCCACAAGATCCTAAAGATTTCCCCATGGAAACTAATTAAGACACCTCTTCCAAGCCATTGCTTGCCAGTAAGAAGTGGAGCAATTCCTTATTCACCCTGATAGAAATGAGGAAAAACACCTCAATTTTTATTAAAAATAAAAAATGCAGGATCCCCAGCCACAGTAGGAAACTGCGTGATCAGAAACTGCAGTGTTGCCTTCGAGGAAGCTATCAGATGTTCATCATACCTGCTTACCAGCGGCTAATTCTGCCATTGCACAGGTTTCCTAAGGTCAATTCATTATCAGGCTGTATATTTCAATCTCAAGTTAAGATGTGTTTTGTGGACTTATACAAGTACCTGTTTGAGTTCAACCAGAACTAATGAGAGTTACTGCAGGCAAGCAACTCTGGGCTCTGGCAGTGTAAATTGGGGAAGTTTCTGTGTCACATATTTTCACTCTGTATGACTCCAGCAGACACCATAACTCCCGAGTCTCTGCATTTTAGTGCTATAGTTGCTTGGATGCTTTGCATAGAGAAGCAATTAAAAGTAGAAGTTGTCATCTATTTCACCTTGCATTCCTTATGAAAGTAATATTTTTCTTTTCAGACTAGGTTCAGTAGTTGTATGGAATATTTTCGAGGTCCAATAAGCAAGAAATTTATAGACATAGGAGAAAAAAATGGAAAATAAAAAAATATGGGGGAAGTGCTAAAGAACTGAGTTGGCCTTGGATATATTTTTTCCACAAGTGACAGAATTATAACATTTCTGGAAAAGTGTAAGCAAAGGGATTAGTACCTAAAGGGGTCAGGTTCCTATTCTAGCTGAGTTACTGAGGGAAAGCTCAGCTGATGTTAACCTGCCTGAACTGTTAAATCATAATAAAAATTTAAGATGAGGAATTGAATTTGAAACAAATTCTCTGCAGGAAAGCTGGTTCAAAGATTTACAAACAGAACATTATGTTTGAACCAATCACTTCCATTTTGGTACCATAAATCAGCACAAATTAACAGAGACATTTCACTGACTTTCTACCTTTGGATACTCTGTTCTGAAAATTATAATTCTAGGCAGAAGAGAGACATGGTTAAGAAGGTAAATCAGCACATCATTTCATGTAATTTAAACTGTAGAAGTGAAATTGCAGTAGTTGCTTCTAAAGCAGTTGCTTCAAGAAGGGGTTCCCCCTTCCTGCCTGCATGGTTTTCATGGTAAAAAGAAAAAGAAAGAAAAAACAAAGTAGTTCAGTAATTCTATAAAAAACAATGGGAGTTTTACCTGTGCAGTGATAAAATTTGGTTCAGCATCTCATTTTGCTACACCTTATTTATGAATTCTCTCCAGTCAGTTCCTGTGGTGGGACATGATGGAGAGTTGGATACCCTGCTTAGCATATTTCCCATTGCCATCTAAGGTAGAAGGTGACTGATGCACAGGAATCTTAGGTTCTAGTTAGACATTCACCTAACAACATATGAGTCATTCTTGTTACTATGCAAATGTCATCCTTTACCTGAAGGCAAATTCCTGCCTTTTAATATTTAAATGCCATCTAGTTTTCGTCAATTTCTAAACACCACCCCATCTTTGAAATTTTCTTAAAAATACATTGAGGGACAAAATGTCTCACTCTCTTTCCCTCTCCTTGTCTAATAATGGGATTTTTTACTTATTTTACCAAAGCAAAATGTTCTGTAATGTAAGGAAATCTTAGTTTAGCTGTTAGAGAAAATATAAAGTCAAGTCAATTAAAACAATTTCCCTCATTGGTCAAAGAAGGTGATGCTAAAGACAAAACTGAAGATGGCCACTGCCGTACCTCACTTCTAGAGATCACACCCCTAGTGACAGGTCTCTCTAGCACATGGTGCATTTGGTGCATGATAGCAAAATCGAACGCACATTAAACGGGCATACCAAGGGACCACCTAAAATTGGCACTCTGCCCTTAGCTAACCAATGCAGACGCAGTAAGGATAGGATGTTTCTCCAGCATTTTCCTCCAACAACTTCTTCAAGGCTACAAGAGATGCTTCTGTCTGCTTGGGATTCACAGCTCAAACCCTCCTCTTTAAGACTGGCGCCCATTTTCTATCAATGAAAAGAGACAAGCAGTATTTGTTGGGGTTTTTTGAACCATTGGCAAGTAACACAATTTCCATGATGACTTTCTTGGAAGAGTACCAACCTAGAAAGTTAGTTCAGTCCCTTGTCTAGGCAGTTTGCTTTTGAGTCAGGATAAGGGAGAGTAAGGGATGAGCTGAATTCCACAGAAATAATCCAGATATCTAGATTTGTCCCCAGAAGCTCTGTTCTTGTTCTGACACTGTTATAAACAAACAACGAGACCACCACAGAAGTGTGCCAGCATAAGCACACCTGAGTAGGACCATAATCAGACCCACTGAATCTTTCACTGCAGTCACTGAGGGTTGAAATGAAATTATATTGCTACAGGCAGGGATACAGCTATCAGCTGTGAAGCTAACTTTAATGTGGTCATTGTTCATGAAACATTCTCTCTCTAAACAATGGAAGAAAAGGGAATGAAGGGCCATTTCCTCCAAATCAGCTAAGTTATTGCTTATATCAAGCTTGAATCATGGTGCAAATCTGCTTTCATAGCCACGCATGTAGTCCATTGGCCTTTGAAACACACTGGTCCAGTTTCTAAAGCAAAGCCTAAGTTTGCAGTAGAGATGCAGTGTTTAAATCCAATTTCCAATGTAGAAATGCAGTGAAGGTCCAAAGACTTTTGGCATGGAAAGCCTTTTACTCAATACTGGGTACAGCTAATGGAAACCTGCCCTATGGACATAACACTGAACAGCTGGAAAGTTGTGAGCTGTTTGGAGAATACTGAAACCGGGAAATGAAAAAAAGTCTGGGCCATTTAAATGCATCCCTTGGTCTCTATGGATTCACCCAGGTGCTTGGAGTAGAACAGGAAACACCAGGATGATGCACTTTTCTTGTTTGGTGATAACTCGATGTCTGCTGATCCCCTCCCTACCCCGGAGGATAATAGAGCAATCAATCATCCATTGAGAGAGTGTGGCAAAAAAAACACTCTAAACTGTAACTGCTTTTGCAAGGCCACATCACCTGTCTCAGCAACCGTGGGCCACAGTCTGCTAATCACAAAAAGGCTGAAGAGAGCTTTGCAACCCCTTAATGAAAATATCCGTGGCAAACCAAAGACCTAGGCCAACAGACTGAAAGGAAAAAGCCAGGAACTCTGCTCCTTTCAACACAGAGGCACTGATAAGGAGAAAGGAGTTAAGACATTTGTAGCCCAGCCATTAGCACCCAGAGCAACTGCTTCTGCTTCCCTTGGAGCAGGCGGTGGGGCTTGTGGAGGTGCTACAGCCTATGCAAGGCCAGCCTGAGCTGTACTAGCGATTCCCAGGCTGCTTTCCTACGTTTTTTCAAGCCCCACTCAGGAGGGTTATCTGAATCGGTAAATGCCTGCCAAGTCATGGTCCCAGTAGCAGGAGCACGGTTATGCAGCCTTTACTTTTATGTTTCAGCAGCATCCAACTCTGTCTTATTTCAATTTACAAGCCAGTTATCCATGTAGCACCTGTGGAATTTCTGAAGTTCATTTACATATGATTATTGGCTTTTACTTCAGGCAAGAGAAGCAAATGAAAAGTGCAAGTCATTGAAATGACTCAGTGGTACAGGAAAGCTGATTTTGAGCCTTAGCTTAAACATCTGAAAGAGCCAAGAATGACTAAATAAACAAATATTATAAACTCTAGGAAACATGAATCCTACCTCCCGAAATGATTTACTAAACCATAGACAATGGTAAATAATATTTACTTTGGTGTTCTACACAGTTTGCTTATTATTTTTAAAGAAAATTACTGTCAAAGCTAGCTGTGATGCACAGATAACTCTACAAACAAAATTTTTTCTCAACAATTAGAATCAATGTCTCACCTGGATGTGAGAAAATAATGTTTTCCTATTGCTTCTGACTAAAATGCCTTGGCAAAATACAGAAAACAAGGAAGGCTTATTAGGTTTCTTTTTCTGCAGAGAATTTTGCATTTAGTGGTCATATTTGCTTTGGTTAAAGACCAGGAAAAACTCACGTTGGTCAAGCAAGAACATATAATCATTTAGCTGCTGGGTTTTTTTTACCAGCTCCTATGTTCCATCTGCGTCAGAGATATCAGAGCTTCAGGGCAGCTGGAAAAAGGAACAAAACAGTGGGCAAAAACAGTTGGGTAAGAATTGGATGCTAGAATAACCCAGACACACAAATACATAAGGAAAAAAAATGTGAAGTTTAAAAAGAGAGAAAATATTAACCAGGCCCCAAAAAGTCTGGAAAGGAATAGCTTGTTCCTTAGAATAAGAATCAGAACAATTCACCAAGCTATCCTGACATAGTATTATTATACTTTTGTCTCAGGTGCAAGGAAAAGAGGAATATATTTAAAATGTGCCAAATAATTCAGAGAGATATTAAGTTAGTCCATCTGGAAATGGGACATAGATCTCTGGGACTTCTCTCAAGATCAGATTTAGAGAAAGTATTTCATATTTTGATAGGCTATTTAAAAGCAAACATCTTATAGCCGACCACAGATGCTTCATCTATTTGAACCAAGCGGTTATTAAAGCTCCCCATTCTAAATATGCTTTTATTTTCAAAGGGCAAACACAGATGGTGCAAAGCAGCATAGTGCAAGAGATACCCAGCAAACGAGGATGAGAGGCAGCGTGTAGGTAGTACAGGGCTGTCCCATGCAGAAGCTATAGCTTGGGTTCAGCCAGCAGTAAGACTTGTGCTCATGCAAAACTGCATTTGCTAATAATCCCAGTATCCCCTTGACACACTTACATGGCTTCAAGGTACTGAGCTTGCCTGGCAATTTTTCTCAGAGTAGGCCAGTAAGGACCCAACAGTCACAACTTGCAGCAAGGAAATTGCGGGTGAGATATAAGGAAAACTTTCTTCACAGAGGATCAGCACTGAAACTGGGGCCCGGAAAGTTTGTGCGATATCCATCCTTGGAAGTTTTTAAGACTTGATTAGGCAAGAATCCAAGTAACCTAGTTTGGCTTTGAAGTTAGCCTTCCTTTGAGCAGGGGTTTGGACCAGAGGACCTAGAAGTCCCTTCTAACCTAAATTATTCAATAATACTAAACAGTGTTGATGGACTAATGATATCCTCACAGCACTGAGAAAAGACAGGCAAAGGGGATTTGCAAAATCTGTTGATCTCTGAATATCAAGCCTACTCCTGCAGGCCAAACCACCACATAAAGGGAAGTTTTATCAGCCTTCCCCATCAACAGCAGTATCACAGGTATCCCACTGACTCTGTTTTCCTCTAACACTTTGCTCCATGTCCTCTGAGTCATCTGTAGCGTGCTCCCTATGACAGCACTGCCACAGATCTGAAACAAGGAAATCCCTTCCCCTTTACACTTTCCCCAGTCTTTTCCCCCCATGCCTCCAGGAATTTTGCAAAGTTTCCCCACTGCTAAATTTCAACATTTCCACTGCATACACCTTAGCTCCAAACACCTGACAAGAAGTGTAGAAGTATCTAGCAGTCATGGCAGGTGTTAAAATCCTCCACATCCTTTTTATCTGGTGTAACAGGCAACCATAAGGCATTATGCAACTGACCCAATTTGAGGCATTTAAAATCACAGAGTTTAACAAAATGTGTCTGTTGTAATCTACTGAGGACTGATCCTGTCCCCACTGAGAATCAATAACCATATTACTGGAGGCAGAACCAGACCCTATACGTCAGCACCTCCCATCCATATTCTAAATAAGTTGTACAAGGAAACATATTAGTTTCTAATCTTGGTTCTTCGGTGCCTAAATGAGCCTCATCACCATAGCAACAGATGGCTTCACAATCTTTAATGCCTTTATTTTCACAAGTCCTCTGAGAAAGAGAGGAGGACAGCTGTCCCTGTTTTACAACTGAGTAACTGTGATGCAGAGAGGCAAAGTGATCTGCCCCAAATCCTGCAAGAAACCTATGGAGAGCAGGATGTCAGAGCACCAGATCTCCCAAGCATCCAACCAGTGGCCCAGCCTCCTACCACATCCTTCCTTCCAAAAGTACCTCCTACGTCTATGGCTACATGAACACGGCCTCTGAAAACCAGGCTTTTACATACAGAGGCTCAGAATTCCTGAAAGCCTGGACTTCATAGCTTGAGCTGCATTTTTTTTTTTTTTTTTTTTGAAAATTTATCTGCACAGGGGGTTGAATTACAGAGGAAGTCCAAGGGGAATGGGAAAATGGATTTGGCCCATTCAGTAAGCCAGAAAGGACAATGGCACTGTGTAAATCCCACCAGATTCTGAACATTTTAAAAGGTTGCAAAGGGACCCAATTCTGTGCTTCCTTTCATCAGTATTTGGCAAGTATCTGACTTTTGCACTCTTCGTAGCATGCACACTAGAGAACATAAACATCAAGGTAGTTGGCAAAACTAATACCTGTCCAGTTGTTCCTCACTGTGAAGTAGTTGTCCTAAAAAGATAAAGCTCATAACCCAGAAAGAGCAAAGGTATGCCCCCACACCTGTGCTTTTGTATGTGTTTTGCTGCCCATGGAGGGGTTGAACACAGAGGACCTCCCTGCCTGCTTCCCCTTGGCTGCATCAGACCACAGCAGGTTATCCCAGGCAGGCATGAGCTATGCAGAAAGCCACGTCTACCCTTTCTGTTTAATCTAAACCTGCATTTTTTTATGGGTCTCTTTTCCTTTCCAGGCATAAAATTCCAGTTTCCAAATGTGGGATATTCTGATCTGGGCTTCTGTGTTAGGCTGTTTCAGGAAAATTTGTTACTGGGTCAGGACTGTTTTTCCAAATCCATTTTACATTGCTCTGTCTGCCCTCAAAGTTCATGTATTAGCTTGATTCTCCTTTATTTATAATGGTTTCTAGGTAAAACTACTTTAGTTCTTGCAATTTCTATATTTTATGAAGGGGAAAAAAATGCAACACAAGATTCATTTATCAATATAATCTTTTTAGTTTACAATTAGCATCAGACTTGTATATAAAACATCTCAACCTTAAAATGTCTCTACTTATCACAGCAGTCTACACTGTTTATATTTATGAGGCAATTTGCACAAATGCCTTTAGATTGATGCAATGATCACTTTTATTTCATTTTTCTACTTCTGGTATGTTGCGCTCCTCTTCCCTTTATACTGGCTTTTTTCAGGAAACTGCTTCATTCATTTCTCAGGAAGAACTGCCTTAAGAGAGGCAGATGGGAGCACCTACAAAGTGAAATATGGAAACTGTCTCTACATGGCATAAGTGTCCCCCTGAGTACTAGTGAACATTATACTTTTTAAAAGGCATGTTTTACTTTGGAAATAGAAGCAATTACTTTTAATTGTGGTTCTCAGCATGAAAAACTTACAAAAAGCATGTTTTTCTCCTCCTCAAAGTCAGACCTGTATATTAAAAACAGAAACACTCCAATACACACTAAAAAACAGGCCATAGTTGTCCTGGGAATATATAGCAGCGCTGCTAAGCATGACTGCGTAAAGAAGATATGTGAAGTATAAAGTTGCCTTAGGTTTATCTTGGCTGTCTTAACTCTGATGAGATTAGAATTGCAGAATCAAATGCAAATACTCTGCTTCACTACAATAAACCCTAGTGCTTCTTTAAACTACCAAAACATGTCAATGCCTCACTGTATCAGCTAGTTTTGAACATTAGCAGTTTTTCCCTTAGTTATGCAGAAAAAAGTTAAAATCCAGGACAGATGCTTTAATCTAAAAATGAATTACAGAGTTACACTGCTAGTGAGATCTGATGTTATACAGAGCGCTCAACTCAGGCTATGTGATTGACCTCTTGAATCCAACACACCTTGGTGGGCCCCGTGAGCTATGTTCAGTCCAGCAGCCACTGAAAAAAAGTGTTAAGACAGCACTGAGTTGATCATATAACTTTCTTTTGGGGGCTGTCTAGTTGCCTCCCTTTAGAGGCAAAGACAACTTCTGTGGGATACCTGAGGTAATCCCTGGTAGTGGGGACAGAGCACTGCTGGAGTCATCACCAATACATGTGACCCAGCAGAATAAGGTAAGACACAGAGATTTCTCAAGGATATAAAGCAGGAGAAGGAATTGTACCCAAATCAGGTGTCTAAATGAACAAAACAAGTCTGCCATGGTGAAAATAGACATGGGAAACCGAAGGAGTTAAAGAAGAGATCTGGTGACTGCAGGCATGTATTCAACAGCCTTTGCCTCCACTGGGACAAAACTTGTGTTTCATGTGTGTCAGTCTGCTTTTATAAAAAATGTCTTTAATTACACAAGGATGTCCATTTTCATAGCTATTGGCAAGGCTTAGCTCACACAGGAAGTATTGTACAGAGTAGAGCATGGCTGGAAGTGCACATTTCCAACCTTTGTTCATCTCGCATAGAAAAATAAACTTCCCTTAGACTGCTATTTGCACTTCTTTGACATAGTCTCACTAGAAGATAGTGCAACTAAATTAACAATTGCTTTTATCAAATCCATTTTTCTTGCATATTCTACCTGCCCAGAGATACATCTGAGACAGCACTAGAATGTAATGCACATGAATTTAAACAATGTCTAGTGAGAAGCAACCAATAATTGCCATTATACTTAATTTAAAAAGGTATTGGGAAATCATATCAAAATAAGTACTTATTTGAAAGACCTTGGAATCGGTTTCCTATCCACATTTAGTACTATTTAATTAAGGAACAATATCATCGAAATGTGGGTTTTTCACCCTCTGACATTTTGTTCAACAGAAAATTGAAAACCAGACTGCCTGCCTGCACTGTTAAAACCTGATGTCACACACTTTAGAGATTTGCAGATGTGTAATGCAACAGATAAAGAAAAACAAAAATAAAACAATACATTTTGAAGCCCTGGGAACTGCCCTACTTCATGAAAATAACACCGTGCATCTCAATGAAGAGAAACAATGGTTGTAAATAGCAATACTGTCTCAAGAGGTTGCCCTCAATTATATGAGGCTGCTATTGCAGATAGATATATTTTATGAGGGAACAGGCAACGGATTCACAAAAACATACGAAGAGGAGATATAAGCATTAATCTGTCCTCTTGCCTGAAAAGGACTGGGAAAACACAACTGGAGCAGGTTGAGACTGTGAATATGGCACATCCAAGACAGATGGGTTTCTCATTTACCAATGGACAAAATGCCCTTGGGAGAGGAGGTCTCACATGGTGGAAGGAACAATGGAGGGCGTCTCAAAGGTTAACCAGCCACTATTAGCAGAGCTACCTATTAGTTTAGTATGCTAGCTTTGGTTTGTAGTTGTTGGTGAACAACACACTGCCAGACTTCTTGATCCACCTCACTGGAGATCTCCTCTATTAAACACATCTCAAAAGACCCGATGTGTATGTCAATATGGGCAAAGAGGACAGTTTGGGATGAAGAGGAAATTTAGAGCTAATACCATGGAAAAGCCTGTGCAGGCAGAGTTTCAAATTTTGTACTCACTAGTATAAACTTATAGAGTGTCTCTGTGGGATTCTGTGGCCTGAATTCAGGTTTATATTGACAAAAACTGGAGAAAACTTGGTCAAGTTATTTATCTTGTTCCTCACATCAAAAGGCAAACTTGGCAACTTCTGATGAAAACAAAATGCAGGTTCTTTCAGTTAACATTCCCCTCACACTAGCACACATACGCACACAACATGCCCCCTGCTCCCTCCATCATTAATATAGTCACACTTTGCATACTCTTAAGTGGATGATGTGATAACAAGTGAATACCGCTAATACCTTGCCTCTAGATGACTGAATTGGCTTGGCTGCAAAGCTGAGCTACAACACACATCCCTACTTAACAGCAGTTGGACAGAACTATTTCCAGGGAGAACCCTAGGGAGCCCTTGGCCAAGAAAAGCTGCAAGAGATTTCTAAATGGGCTTTAATGGTTGCTCTGCTCTGACTGTCAGAAAGTTCCTTCTCTCAGCTGCTTTCCTTGTTAAGCCAGCAATAGGGCACCTCATCAAATGCTCAGCCACCAGAGATTTTAAGAATTTTGCAAACATCTACAAAGATTACAAGCATATCAAAGATATACTAAGGTACTACAGAGAAGAAACTTTATTACTAGTTTCGTGGTTGGGATGAAGTAGGTAATAAAATATCCCTAACAATGTAACCTGCTTTCTTGGTATTCTGTAGGCACTGACTTTAGAGATGAGCTGAAAGATTCACATAATTGAGCACACTTAGAATAAAATTAATACATATATTTCAGCCTTATTACAGCCGCTGCTTAGAAATCCGGGAGGTAAAAATCCCTGCTTCTGTGGCTCCAGAGTGACTCCACTTGCTGAACTGCTTTCAGTCCTGGCTAGTAGATCGCAGTGTTTGCTGTTTGTCAGTAAAGCAGACAGAATTCAAAGAAAAGCAAGACAAACTAGATGAAGGGACTCAGCTATAATGAAGAATTAAGAGAGCCAAGTATCCATAACCTGTTCAAACCATGAGGAAAGGCAGATATCAATAGCGTGGAAATGCCCAAAAGATGACAACAGACACAGAGAGGTCATATTTAATGTGCACCAGGGGAATGACTGAAATGAACATTATGAAATTGTGGGTCCTGTGACAAGTTTTGGGAGCAGCCCAGTTTTGCCAGGGTTGATTAGCTATCAGTCATTGTCCTCTGGTTAATCAGAATATTTCACAAGTAAGGAATTATTTTCAGAAGTGTTGTGCAGAATTAATTTTAAGGGAAATAAATCCATCAGTGATGTAGTAAACTCCTCTGGTGAGAACCTTCCTGCAAACTCAAGCAGCCCAAAGCTCAGACAGCTTCTCTGTGTTGAAGGATTGGCACCAGCTCAGTACAGAACAACTGTCCATACACTGCTGCATCAGAGCTCCTGGAAACAGTACACTTGATATCTCAAGTATTTCCTGATAGTGATTCCTATTAGACAGTAGAATAGCCTCCTGAGAAGAAGATAAGGCAGCCTTATTGTTGAGACAATACAGAACTAGGAGAGCACAATACTAGAAACTACTCCAGAGAATAAAACCTGTTAATGGCCTTGTTCATGAGTGAATAAGGCTTTTCCATCTCTAACATCTACAGGTGATGTACATGGCCTTAAGAAAGCTGAAAGGATTCATATCTAACAAATCCCAATATTATTTCATATTTTGAAAAACAATTACCTCTTGTTATCCTAAAGGACAAAGTGAGGTCTAGTTGAGGTAATTCTTAGCACTGCTCCTGTGGACTAAATTCTAACCAGGTCTGCTGTACTGCTTTAACATAAAATAAGCATTCTGTATGTTTGTGCATATTTTTCTTTAACTAGTACCTGCAATATTTTTCAATGATTCATTCACATCTTTCCTCCTCTTCTTTTCTGCTGTACATAGTGGGCTCAAGGAAATACTGCCACATTACCTACGTTCCCAGTCCAGTTTACAGAAGTTATTCTCACTAATCGCTGGGTTCTGAATAATAAGATCTTAGTGAGCTTTCAGCAAGAAAACAGAGAACAAGTTGTTCATCTAAAGCAGTATTAGAAGAGATTTCCTTACATTTGTCATAAACGACTGAAAAGTTTATGAAACGCAGCATTCTCAGCCACAATCAGTCACTCTCCGACATGAAAGACTGAAAGAAAGAAGTTGCTGATCTAGGACCCGAGGGACTTTTTGGCATTTAGTTTTCACAAAAGATCCAGCTGTTCTAGAATTCAGGCTGACCAAATCCTGGAGGAAGAAACAGGCAAAGACTGTTAAAAACTGTACCCAACCAAATATTCAGAAATAAAGAATGAAGAGATGCCAAGAACCCCATCTGCCCTTCTCAGAAAATGAGCCAAACATTGTTCTCTACTTTTCTGAATTCACACTTGGATGAGATTGCATATATATTTTTAAAGGGTAAAGGCATGGTTTAATGCAAGTGCACGGAAAGTGCAAGGAAGAAGTTTAAAGAAAAATACTGCTCAGATTAGGAATATTTCACTTTCTCCTGTGGAAAAACATCATGAACAACTCAAGTAACTTCCAGAGCATTTAACTTCAGCTAAGAAGACCACAAAGAATAAAATATCAGAAATAAAATAAAATAAAAGAAACAGATGGTGGTTTTAAGCCAGGACTATACCCTCCATCTCCATCCACCATAGGCAAGATTAGAAGAGACCAAAGAATCCAGATCATGCCCAGAAAATAACCTCTAACTACAAATAACTGTAGACTTCACCATTTGCTCCCCTTTCTTTAATCATTTACCAACTTCTGATTAAAAAAATAAGCAAGAATGTTTAAAACAGGAGAACAGATGAGCATGCTAACTTGACCCTTCTTTTCCCAGACAAATTGGATGCTACCAGTGTAAGACATTCCCCATGAACATATCTGTGTTAGCTAAATTGACACCTGAATGGCAACAGATAAATTAGGCTGGATAAAACTGGCATTAAGGAGAGCCAAAATCTGTGTAACACTCCCTGCTAAGAAAATTGACTGGAAAAAGATGATTTAGGACAAAGGCTACACCTATTAATTTTTCCAGATTTGTACAAGAAAGACCTGTCCCATGACCATCAACAGTTCGACATTGGTTCCTCATGTTCTTAGCTGTTTCTTGGGCTTTTTTTTAAGCTCTGCCCATTCATTTATAATAAAAATAATGAATAATTTACTAAAAAGAAAATCAAAGAAAACATGAGTCTGCCTTAATATTGGCATGTCAAATGATGTTTAACAGTTGCCTAGCACTATGGATTTCAATAGAGCATTTCTTCATCCCTGTCAGCGTAAATTAGTGAAGAAGCACCAACACAGAAGATTCTGCAAATGTATCATTAAGTGGCTTACTTCATCTAAATACTACAGTACTTCACTGTAATAGGAATGATTATATGTGGATTTAGCACAATTAAGCATCACCTTGGTAATGCTTTCTCTTTTGTTATCCAAACATCATTGCATATGTTTATCGGGATGGCTGAAGTTTACGCAGGAAACCAAGTCAATTTTCCATCTTTATATTTAAGTAAGCCAAGTTTAAAGAAATAATTTTAAAGTCTGAAACTAACTACTCTCTGTTCACACTTGTTACTTCATATGTACATGCCTCAATTGCTCATATGCTGGCTACAAATACACATTGGCTGTACTACTTGACAGGTCTCTTCCAACATTTTTCTGTACCTTATCCACAAAATTATGTGCATTATGTTGAATATTTGACAAATGTTACCACATCCCTACCCTGTCACCTTTCCTCTATGCTAGGAAGCTTCAGTTGTGTCTTTGAATCTCTGATCTTTTACTTTGTTCTTCTGTTGGTTCACGTCTTCCGTGCAGTGTGGTATCCAAGGTGGGCAAACCACTCTAGGCGAGCAGTTTGGCAGTATCTGAGCAACAAATTACTTCACATTTATGCATCCTAGAATCATCTTTTCTTTTTCTTTTGTTTTTGTGACTACCATGTTCCTCTTCATCCATTTTCCACAATACTTAACCATCCTGGATTTGCATGATTGATTGCTCCTATTGACTTGTAGCATCTTGCCTTGTAACTGTTGCATAGCCTTTTATTGTTTTCAGATAAGTAGCTTCAATTTGTCATTTAGAATTCATGTCTTCCCTTAAAGTATTCTGGCAGTCCCTCCTGGATTACTGTCATCTGTGCATTTAACAAGTAGCTCTCTACCCCATCTTCTAGGTGACTGATGAAAATATTGAGTAATACTGGGTCTAAGATAGCCCCAGTATTTTGACTACTGGTAACTGGCTGTGGCATTTCAGCAGTGCTTTAGCCGTGGATAATGTTTCTCAGGCCAGCTTGATTTAAAAATATCAAATTAGTCAAGAAGTCTCCATTCTGTTCTTCCTTGTTAAAGGCTGAGATCTTGCCCTTTGTCATTTATACTAAGTGTGTCTGACACTAATTCAGTGAAAGCTGGTGGAGTATTAGTAATTTCTCAACATCATCTGTTGCTTAGACATCCTATTCCCAGGAGGAGACCAACTCTGCCCTTAGACATCCTATTACTGTTTTGTCTTGCTGATTCTGTGCCTTGACAGTTTTGATATTGTCCCTTCCCAGTTCTGCTATAAATTTATTCCATCTTTAATGGTCAAGACTTGATGTTATTTCAATGGTGGGAGACTGCTGTGGCTTGACAATACACATGATGTTTACATGATAAGCAAGGACAACTACACATTTTCTGCTCCTGCAAAACCCTCTTGTATACAGCTAGCACAACAGAGACAATGTTTGACTCAATGTGAGCCTAATTGAAATATACCCTTTTTAAATTCCATTAAAACAGTATTATGCTACATTTCAATGCATTATATTACATTTCAATGCATTTTCTCTAAAGCAGTTTCTTGAAAACACACCATTGCTCCTGATCTCTCCAAAATGCTCTGCAGTCTATTTGCACAGGACAGCAACTGCAAAAGTGGACAGTTATAATGAGTTTTTTTCCTACATTCTCTTAAAACTTTGAGACATTTGACTGCAAAACTACCTGATATTTTGCGTCATTTTGTTGTATTCTCATTACGCACGTTCACTGTTTCATAACTCTTCTGATTTCAACACGCAATATGTTGATCATTTAAGGTTGTTCCACAGATTGCAGCTGACCTATCCCACTTGCAGCAAAAGAACCTGCCTACATACACATACATATTTATGTGTGTACACACATACTTACACATATTCATATATGAATATACACACACACAAATACAGGGTTTTATACATATGTATACAGACACACACTTAAATATTGTGCATGCATACCCATTTCATATTTTACCACCTAAGTAGGTGTTTGCTTCTAACACAAATGTTGTATTGCTACTTGACAGCTTGAACAGAATACTTTTCTAAAAATTCACACACAAGATAATTATACAAGAAATTATTATTTGGGGTCTAGAAGGAGGAAAGGAGTAAGTTTAAAAATACACAAGAAAACAACTCAAACTATGCATCCATGAAAATAACCAAGCTGGGATTTTTCAATGACAGCCAAAGCAAAGAAGGCATGAATAACACCAGAAAAGGAAAAAGTTCAGAGGCTGATCTTTGATACAAACCACCACTGAAATTTACCCCCAAAGGCCAGTTAAAATCCTTGTTCACTTTTAGACCAGGATTCCTGTGGAAAGCATGTTTCCTCTGCACAGAGGGAAATTTCATCACTTAGGATGACCATCATACCATTGCAGTCACATGCTGCTGTAGGAGCACCCCAAAGGAGAATAGACAGACTAGGCACCCCATATGCATCAGCTGGACCAGTTGGAAAACTGGCTTAAATTAATGTCTCTCTGTATAGTAATTAAGAAAACAAAATTTCAAGTACTCAATGACAAACAAAAAGGAACCCCATATACTCTGGACACTTGTCTACAGTGTAGGGCAAGAGATTCAGGGCTGTTCTGCCTGGTCAGGAGCCAGTACTGGATTCTGGCTCTCCCTCTAGGCATATTCCTCACAGCCAGAGAGTACAGAGTCTTTTACTTGGTTCCTCCTCCCTGTACCTCAAAGAAACCACACAGCCATTTCAGTTTTAACAAAAACAAACTGTCAAAATCTTTCAGACAGCTCTATCTACATGTTCCTTCCAGTGCCATATGAAGGAAGTCTTATCTCCTTCACTAGACTTTGGATCAGGCTCATATAAGCAGGAATAAAAGAGGAAACCATAATCACATGAGATCTAAAATACTTGGCCTCTTGGTCTCTGCAAAGACAGGTCCCATCTATCAAAAGCAGCCATTTATGTTACCCAGAACAAACTTGGGTCAGTGGAAATATTTGTAGGCTTGCATCCATGCAGCAACAAAGAGATTAGAATACTTCAGCGGCACGGCTATAAGACCTTTAACAATTTTGATTTCCCTGGCCTTTTCTTGGAAAGTTTCTGTGAGATGCAACTCTCTGGAATATAAACTGAGGAATAAAAACTGTAGATTCATACAGATACCCCTCCGAATGTTATCTGTAGAAGGTAGGAAAGGAAACTAATCTTTCAGTGTAAAAACAATGTTATGGTTAATTAAACAGAAAAAATCCTTGTCATCCTCAATATAACTTTGACATTTAATTTTATTTTATTTTAATGTGAAATAGGCCTTCCCCACAGGAGATCCAGGATGGCCAATTATAAAGAGAAAAAGAATATTTTAACATTTTATGTTCTCATAAATCAGAAAGTTTGGCAGTGGTGTCAAACTCCTATGAATCACCAAGCTTTCAGGCTGAGCAGAGCATTCAGGAGACTCAAATTTACCTCAGATTGGACCATAAACCCATTCATGTATCATTTGTATGGAAAATTTCCTCACATAAGCCAAATGAAAGTAATAACCCCCATTCTGTCATCACAAACTTGGTTCATTTAAAATGCAAAGCAAACAGCACCATTAGCAGGCAAAGCTAGGAAGCCTGGTTTCCAGAAAGTTTTGACGTAAGGCTTTCCACATCTCTGTGCTCTCTACAGATTTTCCAAAGCTTTTCCCATTGTGGGGTACACATGGGGTGCTTGTCTTGTCTGACCAGCCACCTACTCTCATGAAACTAATGGGAACTTGGTATTTCTGAAACTTCTATCTCTTCATCAAATTACCTTAAAATTAACCAAGTAACACATTAATTGGGAGGGAGAGAAAAAAAGATACAGTAACAAACACAGCATGATCACACAACTTTCAGTCAGTTTTCAGTGGGGTTTTAGGGAACCAAGGGAAAAACTACAAGCACTGTCCTTATTTAACCAAACCATAGAAAAATGAGGGACTACAGCCTGCGCTAACATTGTATGTTCAATTCATTGGGTTTGCTTAAGAAGCCTGAGCTTCAGAAAAGCCTCCTGATGACAGTCTCACACTGCAAACAGTAAACAGCTGAGCCCACACAATTACATTCACTCCTCCCTTGCCTTTTTCTGCCTTTCAGATCAATCACAGAATATTATTTCCTATTCCCGCACAACCGGCTGGGCTCTCCTGCCAGCTTTGTGCAGCATCAATAGCTGCTCTAGCAGACAAAGGAAAAGAGTCCCTGTTAGCAGTGTAGGACCAAGACAAACCTTGGGTTTCATGTGTTTATAAAACACCTGATATCCACTCAGCAAAACAGAGAAGGGGAAATTTCAGGGTGCTGACAGTATCTGCCTAGCCCCAAGCTGTTGGGGCTGTCACCAAGGTAAAACAAGACCTGTCCCAATTAATAGGATCTGTCTGGATACCCAGAAGATTCATTTACTAATATTGCTGATCCTGTACCTGCCTCTTTTACCCTTGCATCTCTACTGCAAACCAACTTCTGCTGCACCTCTGCGCTCACCTGGGGAAGGCACTTTGCTTTTACATTCAAAGGATCAGCCTTGTGGGATCTCAGCCCAGAGTCACTGCCAGTCTGAAGCCCCTGTCTCCATTTCCCACCACATGAGAAAAGTAACTGCACCCAGGAAAAGAAATGTGGTGTAGAAATGCCTGCATGCACCATGCCCCAAACCTGACTGCAACTGACTTTCAGAAAACTGTTTCAGCCTGAAAGGAAACGGACATTTCGCCAGTCTCAACAAACTTTGTTCCTGAGGTAGGACTATAGTCACAAAGCTCAATATGACAATTTTTCCCACTGGACCTTGCTGCTTCTCTTACTTTTTCTTTTACCACACTAAGTTCAATGTGTCTTCTTTAAAGGGCAGCAATTTGAAACAATTTGTGTGATGTCCTGCTTATTAGTGCCCTTTGAGTTGCACAATGTGCACAGTGAGCTTAATTATAAGACAATGCTGGGAAATTAAAATTTTCCAAAAAGCAGTAAATGTTAAAAATGAAAATGGGATGTTTAACTGGCAAATTGAATTTTAAAAAATGTGAGTTATTAACTGAAGAAGTGATTCAGCTTGTAATAGTCTTGAGGATAATGGCTCTATTATTTTTTAAAAATCCATATATTGTTAGCCTTGCGTCAGATAATAAATTAAAATAAACAGCAAGATTATAACCCACTAGCAACCTTTCCTAACAAGGAAAGAGGAGCTGCAAAAATAAAATGAACAAATGAGGAAGATTAATGTTATTGTAATTGGAACGTGCTTGAAGCAAACAGCCGCTGCTTCAAAGAAACTCTGTATGAACATCCATGACATTCTCACCTCAGAAAAATCAGCCAGGCCAATGTAACTCAAGAGGAAAATAGCCCATATGATAAAATGCAAAGGGGACCTGAGCAACAGAACAGGATGAGATCTCCTCATGCATAGAACAGCAGAGTCATTGTTCTGTGGGTCACTCCCAGAAGACAAAAGAGCTTTTGCTAATAACAAAAAAGTTTTATTGGGTTTGGGTTTTTTTTCAGGAAAAATGATTGGGTAGTCATTGTTTCCAGAGCTGAACATCTTTGCATCCTGCCCTGAGCTTCACAGGAAAAGAATCACTTTTCACCAGAATGCCTTTACAGGGAGGGTCACAAACTCGTTACAGTAAGTATGTAAGAAATACCTCCATCATATCACTGTCTGTAAACTGATGGTACAAGGTGCCACTCATGTTAGGGAAAAAAAAAGGCAGACCAAGAAAACACTGAAATAGCTTCAAAAAGAAACAGAAAACCAGTCAGGCCTCCATGCAACAGAAATTCCTCTAAGTCTGTTACGGCATTAAAAATCTCTTGTGAGAACAGTAATGGTCAGAATGTGACAAAATTTCTGATATGCCTCGCCCATAGTCAGGGTGCATTTAGAGATGAACAAAACTACAATTCTGCTCAAGTCAAGACAGCACAGCATACAGATCACTGATAAATATTAAAGTACATAATCTGTCTTTGGTTACTGATATCAATCAGAATCCTTCCTTAACAAAAAGGAAATGCAGCTCATTAAAGCACAATAACTTCCTATTTTATGAAAATAAAGAAAAGAGAAAATACTCCTCAGAATAATACTCCTCAGAATAATGTTATTTGTAAGCCCTTCACATAGTAATAACACAATTCAAGGAATTATGACTTCGACTGTCTTCTCCTCTGATAAAACCAACATAGATCTTAACGCTTACTTTGTTCTTAATAAAGAAAAGTTGGTAAATGTCTCAGCATCATCAAATATGTTTCAGACATGCAATTCTGTCCAAGATTATCTAGAATTTCTCAGGGGAAAGGACTGAAAGTGTCTGCACCAATACTGGCAGAGTCTGATTTTAATAAATTAAATGTTTCTCCTTTGTGTGTGCTCACACTCTAATAAAACACATATGGAAGATAGTGAAAATATTCAGAGAAACAAAATTTCCTTTGATGATGATTCATTGAAAGCAAAATCAAATCTGTTATTAGCCATCAGACTCTAAATGGTGTGATGAATGCCTGGGATTTTCATGACACTTTGCATCTTCAGAGTACTGTAATTAATTATTCTTGTGCTGTGTGGCATAGTTTTCACCCAAGGCTCTCCTGATGTCCAACTAGACATTAATTCTAATGGCTCCTTTCCTCAGCTGAGATAATTATGGTGAAACTCTGGTCACGCATCTAACATACATGAAGAACAGACTTGTACTGAATGCTGCAGTGACTGAAACAATACCTTTGTTTCATTTGTTTGCTTGATGTTTTTGATAAAAACCTTTAAAAGTACTTCAAGGTTGGGTTTTTTTTATAAGACAAAGCTCCAGAGGGAGCCCATGCACAAAGAATATATATAAAATATCTCCCAGACCAATAGTAAAACTGCATGAAGAAATTTCTGCAGATTGATGTTTCAAACCTATCTTTATTATGGAACTATAAGTTTCAACTATATGGAATAATTACCAAAAAATTTTTTTGCATAACAGAGCTTACTTTGTTTTATTTAGTGTACATATGTCAATCAATACAAAGCCTGTTGTAATGGAAAAAATCTCCATTCAATATCAAAAATATAACTTTGCCTCAAATTCAGGAGTTCAAAATAGCCTGTGATTAGTTATTCATAGGAGACGAGACACTCAAAAGAAATATTAAAATAATGGTAAAACCATAGAAGCATAGATTTGTTTAGGTTGAAAAAGACCTTTAAGATCATAGAGTCCAGCTGTAAACGTAACACCACCGAGCCCACCACTAAACCATGTCCCTAAGCACCACATCTACACGTCTTTTAAATAGTTCCAGGGATGGCGAGTCAACCATTTCCCTGGGCAGCCTGTTCCGATGCTTGACAACCCTTCTGGTGAAGAAACTTTTCTTAATAACCAATCTAGACATCCCCTGGTGCAACTTGAGGCCAGTTCCTCTTGTCCTATCACCTGTTACTTGGGAAAAGAGACCAACACCCACCTCACTACAACCTCCTTTCAGGTAGTTGTAGAGAGCAATAGGTCTCCCCTCAGCCTCCTTCTCTCCAGGCTAAATAACCCCAGTTCCCTCAGCCGCTCCTCACATGACTTATTCGACACTACTTGTGCTCCTGATCCCTTAACCAGTCATCCCAAGGCCCTGAAGTCTCTCTTGACTGTCCTCAGACTTCTTGTTGCAATTTCACCTCTGCCTACCTGAAAAATCAATAATGGGTAATAATCTGAGGGCCATAACAGGGTAGGAACTTTTCTCTTCACATCTTTAACCCAGGCCCCAGGGAGGCAGCAGACCTCCCCCTAAGAAGTGGGTCTGGGCTGCATATTGAGCCTTCTGTTCCCTTCAGAAAGGAGTCTCCTGTAACAATGACGCATTGTTTTTTCTTTATGGGAGTAGTTTTGGTGCAGCGTGTAGGCTGACTTAACCTTGGTGAGACCTCCAAGCTAGATGAACCATCATCCTCATCATTGTTCAGTTCCACTTGCAGAGCCTCATACCTGCTATGCAAGGGCACCCGGGAGGGGGGGTAGTTACAGAGGAGATAGATCTGTTGCACCAGGGGCTAAAGAAGAATGGTGACTTCATGGCATCCCATCCCAGGAAAACCATCCAAATGGAAAGCCATCCAACAGAAAGACATCCTGCTAAGGAACACATCAGCATAAATCAGATGTACAATAGATTTCTTTTCCATTTATCATCTATAGAGAATTTTTGCATGAAATATACTTTACATCCTATTATTACTGCATTTGCAGCTATGTGATTCAGCTGTTTTCACTGGGGCTCCTCTTATTGCTCTTGCCCTGTCTAACAGTGCAGATCAGTCCCTCTCCATAAAGTTCTTCCACTCCAGCTGTTTTCCTTCATGTGGAATTAAAGAACCTGTATCTTTACTGGGATTTTGCTTCAAATCTTCCCCTTCACGGCAGATGGAGAATTTAAGCCACTTTTGTGACTTAATAAAAAGGTTAACCCAAAGGGGAAAGGGCAAGAATAGTGAAACAGTGAAAATAGTTGGAGATTTCAGGTAGACAATGACAAAATGTTCCCTAAGAAGCAGAGGTGAGGAGGAGTTTGAGGTAGGCAGAGTGCACAGTGGCACGCGTGATTTCCCACTGGAACTGTATTTTCCTTCTGGCTGGCAATGACTGTTTGAGCTCTGGCAAAACAGATGTCCAGATCTCTCTTGTCATCAGCTGCTTACCTTTTTAGGTTTACTATTTTACAAATTTTTGAATACACTATTTGCAGACCACTTTCAGACTCCTCTAGGACAGCAAAACCTTAGTTCTACAGCTTACAAAAAAGTTCCTCTCACCTTCTTTATACAGACTTTTTGGTTTTTTTAATTCTCAGTCATCACTTCCTTCCCTGACTGGCTCACTTGCAAATTTCCATTAAAGCCCCTGGTGGGACCCCACTGCCACAAATGTGGTTTGTTCCCACAGAGGTGAAGGTTTGGTGGTTTTGCTTCCCTGTCCAGGAAGGAAGCCTGCTACTACTTCTACAGGCCCTGAAACCCAGGAGACTGCAGAGTACTAGAATTATTATTTGAGAATATCTTCCACTGACACATTTCATAACCTTCTCTTCCCCACTTTCTTCTTCCCTAGAATTCATCCTCCGTTTACACAAGCACAGTTTACCTTGTATACCGGCAAAAGAAACAAAAGTACCATAAAACTGGAACAAGTGTATCAACCCTATGGAGGGCTGGCTACTAATATAAGTGCTTAGACAAATCTGTTTTCAGAAAAAATGTTAAAAGATAAACCTGCTTTATATTCATTCTAAATATGGGAGAGAAAAAAAGAACACACAGACACACACTCAAAAAAAAAGCAAACAACAACACACCAACACTCCACCATTTGCATAAGCACGGTGTTCCTCTTCTTAATCATTGCAAACATTATCACCTTCAGGAAAACTGAAGCTGGAGACAGAGTGAATGATTTGTCCCAGACTAAAATGTACATCAGGGAGAGAATCGGGAAAATTTTAGAGTTACTGCCTCCAGACCCCAACCTGAGCACTGCTTATCCTACTGAGATTTCTGGTTCCTCTGCTTCAAATTACCCACTATTGTTTTGACTTGGTTAGAAACTGCAAACCCTTCCAGCAACTGGACTCAAAAAATACAATTCTCTGTACAGGTTTCCTTCCCACTATTAAATGTTTTTCCAGCCTTAAACACTCCAGTGCACTTCAGTTTTACAGGCATTGTAGAATATCAGCCAGCTAGGGTAATAGTAATAGTTCCCCAAAACAACATGGTTTTTTAAATGCCGTACTTTTGGTGAAGAGCAGAGACACACAAACGTAGAGATGAACTGAAATAATTCTGTTGCTCTGTTTCATTTCTGAGAGCCAATGGGAGAAAGAAAAAGCTACCTGAGTGAAGAATGGAAATATTTGCCATGTTTGACAGAGGAAGCATGATTAAAATGCACTGAAGCTGAAATAACGACTAAACTCTATCAAGAATAACTCTCACCAACTCATACCACAAGTGTCTCATTTGTAATGCAGGTAAGAGTGTATAAAATTCATCTCGTCTCAAGGCACATCTTATAACGTGTGGCCATTACCATTAAAAAGATATCCCCCAGAACGTCTCACAAGACGAGAAGAGGCATAATAGCATACCAATGTATCTCCAGTAACCAGAAGGAATTTAGTCCTGCTAGCAGTGCTCCAATATAACCATCATTTCTCTGCTCACTTGCATAGAAACTCTCCCTACACCTGCTCAGAATTTTTTCCCCAACAAAATAGTTTTCCATGGGAAGTTACTGGCTAAAAAATGACCTGTTTATGGGACTATGGCAATTGCAGATAATTCCAGACAAATTTCTCCTTGACCTCCAGTACAGCAGCAGTAAGGGTTACTTGGGTGCCCTGAATTTTTGGCTGAACAGCAAAGAGGCTGCTCTAAAGTCAGAGCCAGATCTGTGGACTTGTATGAAAAGCGATTCTGCCAGGGGACTGTCTCAGAAGCAGGGATCCCAGTTCCTCAGGTGCCCCAGGTATAGTGAGAAAACAATTCTATGCTCCAAAGGATGAAACATCATCGTGTATCTGAATCAAAGGACACATCAGTCAGGAAAGAAAATGTTTTGCTTAACTCTAAGAATAGCAGTCATTTAAAAAAAAAAAAAAAAAAAGTTAAAGTTAACCTGGAAAGACAGGTGAATAAAATGAAAGCATATTTTTAAAAGTTAGATTAAATTCTTTAAAATAACGTCAAACTTGAAAATATTTATTTTGATTTGAAGTCGTTGGGGTTTTTTTACCAGAACTCCTCATTTCAGAAGAAATTTTTACATCTCAATGCTTTACTTTGATTTATAATGGGATGTTGTATTTTACTGGAGAGTTTCCCACAGTATGAGTATTCACGTACGGTTGTATTTGTCAGAATCCTAAAATGCCAGCTTACTTCAGAACTCACGACATTGTTTTAGAAGTGAACACGGCAATGGTAATTAGCACTGGTAATTGCAAAATGGCAGTAGTAATTAAACGAGCAAAAGTGTAGGCTGCATATCAGGAAATATTTTTCACCAAGGAAGTCTATTATATTTTTAAATATGTCTCCCAAGACAAGTAACAAAAGCCCTACCACTTGAATCAATTAAGCGAGACAAAACACTTGAAAATACACTGTGGGGAACAATCACGCACCAGCCAAGCAGATGGACAGGATGATCTTTTAGGTTCTTTACATCTCTAAAATCTGGGGAACAAACCAGCGCTGCCAGGGGGTGCAGGGATGCCAACAGACATACCCTGTCTTCCAGGACTGCGTTAGCCAAGAGAGAAACCCTGCGAGCGGGACCAGGATTACGCCTGCGCAGCAGCAACTGAGGCTCCTACAGATGCCCAGGATAGCTCTGAGCAACCCTGCTCGCTTGGGACTGCCTAACAGAGGAAGTGTTGCAAGGCATAACCCAAAACAGGCTGCAAAACTCTCCCCGCAAAGGTGAGACAGCCTCATCCAACAGCTATGCTGTTCCTAATGACCGGGGCAGTTTCTGCAGTAACTGCCTGGCTCTGTCTACAGAGGCTGTAGTGGAAATATTCATTAAAGAATTTTGCAATCAGGGGGTCAGCACATGCCGGTGTCACCCTTGTGCCTATTCAACAGGAGATGAGAGCATCGCCTCAGCACTTTAAGCTTGAAGGGGTGCAAAAGTCAGGCTTCAAAGCCTCAGCCTGCAAGGCTGCGGTCCCTGCTGCAAACGATAGAGGAGGCAAGTTCAGGCCTCTGGGGATGGTTTCAGCTTTCTGTATTTTAATGCAGCACCTACCGCAACATCTGCACACCCCTCCAGGCGCCGGTGGGAACATCAAACAGATCCGATACAACTTTTTGATGAAACTTTCAGGCTAGAATCAGTTAACCTCCTCACGGCAACAGACTGCTTTCATGAGTTTGCGTAAAGGAGAAGGAATGCTCTGCAATTTGATACTCCCCAAATCAATGCCATTTACATGTCTTTATTCACAGACTACTACTTCTGATTATTTTTTTTTTATAGCCTATACTAGTACCCATAAAAACCCTAACTCAACACTGGTCTTCATTTATCTTGTTTCTATTCTTCCAAACGCCAGAGGAAATTTCTCGGTTAAAAGATAACCTGTTACTCCTTTTTTTTTTTAATTTCTACATGGTTTCTAAACACCTGCTCTTTATGTCGTACTGCAAAACACTAGGCAATTAAAAACTTAGAGAATAAGGAAAAAACAAAGCCTGTCTGGTTACAGGGAATTATACATTAGACAGTAATAGCTACACTTGCAGCCATGAGTAAGCCGTTAATTTACGTGTGTATTCAGTGCTAAACTACAAAAGCCAAAAATTACTGGGAATTTTATGTTTAGACTTTAAACTCAAAAGTGAAGAAATTCAAAAGCAAAGTACCCATGGCAACCTTAATTCTATTCATCTTGCCCTCTGATGCAGTGCTTGTTCAGTGATTACACATTCCTGAGTAAACCTACATCTCTCAGATGATGTAAAGCAAGGTTAAAGAATTCCTAAAATTAATAAAGTCTTTTAGTATACTTGTAAGATTTACAGCTAGAGGCATTCAAGTGCACATTTTGAAAAAAAATGAACTGCCTTGATTTTTGGAAGGAAATAAATGTAAACTGCCATCAAAGTGTTTTCATCTCATCTATTACTTTTTTACTCTTAACATATCCTTTTTCACATTTTTCTCAGTCTCTCAGTGTGAGAAATGAGTAACATATTACTCCTTTTACCTTTTCGTTTTTACTTTCTTCTCTGCTCATGCTCTGAGAGTTGAAAAATGCCATTTGCCATGATTATTTGGGGTTTTTTTCCTTATTTTTCCTCACTGGAATGTTCTTATAATGATCTTTATAGACAAATATAATACTGTATGATGACATTTAAGATAAGGAGAGTCACACTGTAAATTTCCAGGCATTTTACTATTTATTTTTAACCTAACCTTCTAATAATAAGATTCTTATACATTCATACTGTCTGTCCAGTAAATATGTAAATGTGCAAGTCCTCCCTCATCTTTTGAACTCAATGGCTAATTTCGCCCAAATTTGAAAGAAGAGAATATAAGTCTCTAATATAATTGTGTTCCTACAAGTTTAATGGAAAAATGGGCAGGCTAGAGAAGACAGACACAAATTAACGTGGCCAGTAACACCACAGAAGAAAGGCAAGCAGAGCAGAGCCATCTCCCATTCTGCTTTACAGCAGCCAGGTGGCATTAATGTACTGGCTATGCAAAGCTGCAGGTTAGCCAGGGGGTTGTTGCGGTGGTGGGGGGAAGAGGGACAAATCGTTGTATATTTTCTCACTGGCAGTGTATTTTAATGCTCCTGATGAGCAAGGTCTGCCAAGTCAGATCTCAACACCATTTCCTCCAAAAACTGCAGCACCTCTGAGGATTGAGAACCGTGGCCTGGAAACATGCCACCTAAGGGACATCGTACACAATAGAAGAATTAAAGTAGTCTTGTGACTAAGGGCAGCAGGGACTTTTAAAAGCAGACAGTTAATATACTTTGAAAAGGGTCTGCAAGGGAGCCAACTACTGAGCTGCTGCAGCATTCAGCCTGGCTGACACATGTGGCAATGGGAGGAGAACAAGGAGCTATATTCACCAAGAAAGCACGTTACCTTTTGCAGTGACTCTTTTCTTTACACCTTAAAGGTGATGCAGCTGCATTTTGTGAATACAGTGGAGTCCAACAACTGGTTTTGACAAGCTACATAGGGCACTGGAAAGCTTCTTGACTCTGTGCATGCTGCCCCAAGCCAGAAGGTGCCAGGTGAGCTCCAAACCCCAGAGAGACCAAGTCATATCTGACAGGCAGCCTACACCAACACCCTTCACAGCAGCACTTGAGATACTTCTTTTGCTTCATACTGTTGCAGCAAGAGTGCTAGTAGTTTCTGAAGCAAGAAGGACCAGCTCTCTTGCTTCAAGCACAGGAAAAATGAGAAGAACCTGCTCAAAATCACACCCAGAATTTCTAGAATCATGGTGTGCTTCCTCTGGCTGCTCTGCATAGGCAATGCACAAGCACTAATACCAGACCCTACCTAAAATAAAGGAGAATAATAACTAAATGCCATGCACTCTCTTTTTTGCCCTTTCTCAAAAGCAAACAAACAAAATTCCACAAAGCAAAAAACCAACAACAATAAAAAGCACTATCTCCTCTTACTTATCACATGTTAGACTGGATAAGAAACAAAATAACAGGGTACTCCTTTCTCTCCTCTCACTGAAAAATAAAAAAATACAGCATTAACTTTGGTAACAATAAAATATATTGATGGTAAATAAAATACTCCTCATTGTAACTTTGGCTACAGTCTAGGAATTGCAACTGAAAACTATTCCTTAACCACCTGATGCTCCACAAGGCTCAATCACAGTTTGGGGTCTGTAGCAGTATTGCCCTAGTGTCTCAAGGAGCACTTAGATGGACCTGTCCCTTGAGAAAGACCCTTTGATACTGAAAAGGTTCTGGGTGAGACCTTATTACACAGGTAAAGACATTTCAGTATGTAGACAGATCTCACCTGAGTTTATACTCTGCCACTTCTGTCCTCTACAGTTTGAGCTAATAGCCCTTTCTGTGATGCAGGACACTATGAATATACTTTATGATCTATCAGATAGTAAATGAGTCCATGGAGTACACAGAGAGAAATCCATCCCTCTTCCCTTAACTCAGAGACACCCAGTGATTCTGAATCTGTACGAAGGCATGGTATCTTCCAAGAGGACTACAGGTAGAAAGCAACACAAATTAAATTCTGTGTACCCAGCCACATTTCTCTCTCTTTCTTTTAATAACAAATACATGGGGCCAAAAATTACTCCCCCATCTCTCTCAGAGCTCTAGCTGATGCATAAGTGCAGCTGGGTGCTCACTTTATCCATCAGAAGTTGCCTCCAGTGGTCCTACATAAGTGACAAACAGGCTCAGAGACATAAGGCTTCCATGGCTGTCACGTGGGATGTGTCACTAGAGCAATCAAAGACAGTGGTGGGGACATGGTGCTGGATAGTGAAGCAAGAAGCACATGGACCCTGTTAAAGGTGAGAAGGGAAGCATCTGCGCAAAGTCTTTCAGCTGGGTGGTCTGCTGGGATAGTGTGTGACAGAGGACTATGAAAGACAGCAGCAAGGAGAAACTCAAAGGGTCAAAACCAGGATAGGATGCAGAGTGTTGAGCTAAACAGAGCTTCAGATTGAAACCCTCTCTTCCCTTTGTGGTTTCCTCAGCCATGCCCTGGGATTGTCCATCAGCTGCACACTGCCTCAGGAAGGGGAACATCAGAGCTCTCTGCGCATGCAAGAAAACATGCTTCTCCCACAAAAGACAGTGTCTATGATTCTCCAGCAAATGCATAACACTCAGCAAATGCCTGTTCGGCTCTGACCATTAGGAGGTTTATCAGATTCAACTCTCACAGTAGCATCACCATTCCCATAAACAGCAGCGACAATCTTCTGAGATGCTTTTGTTCCCATGTGGGAAGGGTGTTGCCGCTGGCAGCTCTTACTGGAGCAAGGCGCCGGGCTCTGCATGCATCGCACCTAGGTTCTCATTGGAGAAGCAGCACTTTCCCTAAACAGCCTGAGAGAGGGAAGCTCATGCATCTTCTCCACTAACCATATAGCCGGCCCATAAAGCACAGCCGCAGCTGTTAGTGTAGCTGCAGCCCATTCCTCTAAAGTTCCAATAAAGGAAGCATTGCGTGTGAAGAGAGATGTCCTGCAGATGAGGTAGCGCTGAAGGGGGCCGCCTTGATTAAACTAGGTTGTTCTGCTGAGAAGTCCTCAATGCACTCTCTTGGTTATGGCTGTTAGAGCTGCAGCAGGGTGACATGAATTGCCTTTTATCTAATTGGAAAACACCCACAGAGTTTAGAAGTACTCATTTAGACAGGCAAATCAATAAAGGAAATGGTAAGCATGAGAATACAGTGCAACTATAGAGCCTGTGTGGGTCCTATATGCTTTTGCTTAATAAAGATTAACTCTTGCCAGTTTGCTGCAATGCCTGGACTTGGATAATAGCAGAACTGGTAGATTCTACCCTATAACGTCAAGGAGTAGCTTGCCCTTATGCATAGATCTCAAGGCAAGAGAATAAGCCTTTTGTTAAAGAGACTAGAAATCTAGAAGACTTGGAAATTTAGAAGACATTGCAGAGAAGGCAGAAGAGAGGAAAAACGCATCTTAATTGTAATGGTTCTGAAGCTGGCAACCAGATCAAAAGTTACATTCCTATTAAAAGGAAAAAGGAGCAAAACCTGGTTTGCGAAATAGAAAGAGCAACAGCTGTATTTCCGTAGAGGTCTGCTGTTATAAGGTAAATTACAATGAAGGAAATGAGCAGAGAAGTAATTCCAGATTTTCCACTTTCAACTTTCCTTGTCCTTTTACCTCCACCCTCATCAGTGGCTGTGCAAATCCCCACCCACAGAGCCACTCCAAAAATTCAGGACTATTAAGAACAGTTATTTAGCTGTTAAAAAACCCTATTTAGTTCTTAAAAAACCCTCCAGGTTTCAAGGAAAAAAAAAAAAAAGAAAAAAGCAAGAAACCTACAATTCTTACAGTTGCTTAGTTTAGGATTAGTTTTTGTCCCTTATTTCTCTTTGGCATTCCTTCCCCTAAATCTCCAATCACTTTCACAACATGCTTATGTCAAGTAGCTTCGGGCAGCTGAGAAAAAAAATCCTGTTTCGCAATGTAAGTATCTCTTCTCTCACTGTTGCTAATAGGAGTTCTGTGCATAAATCACAGCATGCACCAAATGGAAATGGAGAACAGATCCTGAAGCCTACGACTGTCTTCACTCGCTGCTTGATTTTCTTCTCATTTACACCAATATATCGGCCTCAGGGGGAGCTCTTCTGACATGCTTCAGTGTAAGTCAGAGGAGAATCAGGCCCGTGGGATGAGAACAGAGAGTTTGATATGTTAGTCTGCTGGCAAAAGTCGCAAAGAGGGTTCAGAGTAACACAGGTTGACTCATGATGGCTCCTCAGAAGCCGACAGTAAGGGACAGGTTTGGACTCATGCTCCAGACTCAGCCATCCTTACCTCACTACCCCTCGTCTCTGTCACAGGCTGGCCAGCCATACCTTCAGCCCTTTCACATGTACTTCACAGAAGTACAGATAACCTGGTATTTCCTTGCTGGGGTGACAACTGTTTAGAACAAGGTCTTGGAGGAAGAAGACAGGACTGACTGTAGCCTCATATTCAGAAAGAATCTCTCTGTCCTCTCTGTATGAACCACTGCATGACAGAAGATGAGTTGGCCACCTCTTGTTGCATCAAGGGCATCTTTTGCAGTATAGGACTACTAAACCAGGTATCGTTTGCCTCTTTCTAGCTCCTATTTGGAAATATCTAGAAAGCATTCATGCAGTGTCCTCTCCAACCTAGCCCCAGTTCTAGGGAAGGGGAACACACAAAGCAAAGGTGTGTCAAAACTGTAGGAGTTTTTGTTGGGTAGATTTGTTTGATGCCTCTGGACTGCCAATAGCAGATGGGCTTCTTTTAACATTGCCTGGCCTTCATAATGCCCTCCAGAATATCTGTTGGGTTCAGGGTATTCCAAAGTAGGGCAGGAGGTGATCTTCTCTGCTAAGCATATGCAAGGATTTGCAGAACAGGTCTGGGGAGCTGTGGTTTCTTTTTCCCTGGTGTGAGTGACTGCAGGCAGAACAATTGTTAGGGATCATGACTAGGGGAGCCTAATGGAGCACAGCTACAGCTGGGTGGACCAGGAAGTTCCTAAGGGGCCTACAAACAAATCACAAAGGTAATCTTCCCTAGGGAAGGTCTGTCAAGCAACTCTTCATGGTCATTGCTCTATATCGATCTATTGGTATTAGAAAGCACTTCTCTGCTTCAAAAAACATTTACTATGAGGATTTTAAGTAAATTTTTGTATACATTATAGCTGCAGTTCTTTAGTTCATGTTTCCTTTCAAACCAACATTTTATAGATCAACATAAACAAGTAAAACATAGACAAGTAAAAAACAAACAGCTCCTTAAAAGAAGTACTTGTCATTTGCTCTTATGCTCAGTTGGAAAAGGAAATGCATAATAAAATTAATGGATTTTTTTTTTATGAGTTCCTTTTCTTCTTATTGACAAAGTGTATTTTAATAAGGACTTTATCTCCTCTTGCCTGATCCCACACTAAAGTCGTGATCCCATACTTTGGACATCAGTCTGTTGCCATGGAAATGATCATAATATCACAAAAAATGCAGTATTATAACTTCACTGCAGGATCAAGGAGAGAGAAAAAGACAGGCTGTAAGGGATCAAGTCCTTAAGCAGCAATAGCCTTAGTTAATAACACAAAGAAAGAGAACAATTATGAAAAATACATCCAAGGCAAATTCACTTATGTTTTGCAATGTTCAAGGAATATTTTCTCTAGAAGGCAAATGCTTTTTGAAGAACAAATTTCAAAGAGATCCTAAATGACTAGTTTCTGTTCTTCCAGTCTGTAATCCCACTCACCATTTGAAATATGCCCTTTCTGTGGATGAATCCTGGTCATTTTTCATTCCGTCCCTTCCCAGTGCTCACTGAGGACCTCCTTGCCGAGCTTGTAGTCCCATGTTATTAGTGAAAGGACTGACACTTAATTCAAAGGAATTGCTGCAATTGTAAACAGTCATTTAGTTCAGGTGATGTGGGTGGTGGGATGAGGTGATGTGCACCAGATCTTACCCTGAAATGGAAGAAGCACATGGCTAGCAAAACATACAGCTCTGATAAGTTTTTGCTAAGCCTAAAAGTACATACTTTCAGACACTGAATATCCCCAAGACCATATTTTACCTCTAAAGAGAAATTTCCTGTTCATTTTCACCCTTCCCTATGCTGGTTGAGAACAATTTCCAGTCTTACCCAAGACGAAGCCAAGGACTTTGGGGTTCCTACCGGAGAAGGCTTTCTTAAGAGATGGCCGGGCCAGTTTCAAAACTTACACACAAACTCAAAGGTGCAAACTTTGAGCCCTTCAGTTGTGCCAAGCATTTGGTTAAACCTGAAACTTCATCAAGGACCCTCCACATCCCAGAAGGGCAGCATGAATGAATTAAAGCCTAAGGGAAAAAAAACATTGATACTTTGAAAAACTTAAATAGCTCAATGGGGCCTGCAGGATGGTGGGTGCTACCATACCCTGCAGATGTAATTCCTGATAAGAATAGCAATCTTACAAGAGTAATAGCAACAGACACACTTTGAAAAACTCCAGAAGAGAGTTGTGACCTTAATAATTTGCTTTCAGGCCATATCTGTTCTCACGAGCTCTGTTCCAGTGATCATTTTTGGGGGTTGCCTAAAGCTGGAGAAGAGAAGAGGCTCTGCCGCAGAATTCAACTTCAGGCTTTGAGCTTTAACGAGCATGACTTTCTCCCAAAATCTGCCAGCCTTGGCAGCTCTCTGAGAGCTCCTTTCCACATATCCCACATCAAACAGTTTCCCCCTGCAACCCTGTCTCACGAAGAAAATAGGATTTACAGTGGTCACAGACAATACAAAAGGTGCTGGAAGAAAGATTAGGGAAAAAGAAAAGAAAGCAATGGCTAAGATAAGAGCGTTCCTTCATGGGTTCATTTTCTTTTGGATGAAAAACTTACCTTTCTTCTGAACTCCAACACGCACATGCCATAAACTTGTGATTGGTTATGAATTTAGATGTATACAACTCAGGTTTCTTAACATTACTAAATCTTCCAAGTGAGAAAGCCTAGAGCATCTGTACTACGTACCAAAAGACTATTCATTTCCATTAAGAATTCACTGATTTTTTGCCTCCAGATGTGTTTTAAGCTGCTGGGAAGCCTCAGAATTCAGCAGATTAATGCGCTCTAAATGTCATTTGATAAAGGGCACTGCTGCCAATGGTTCATTCACACTGCACAGATTTAATTACCTAAATGAAGTACCCTCCAAGAAATGCATGTTGGGTTTGGTTGGGGCGTTTCTGTGATTGTGGTTTTAGGTTGGCTTTTTTAATAAAACTCCACTTCAGTTTGTATTTTTTCCTTTCTAATTGAAATTAATTTCCCTAGCTGTTTTATTTTAGAAAACACCTGGAATGGGGCTATTATTTCAAAGAGGTAATTATGAAATTAGAAAGATAACTATGATACTTATTTCTTTAATTACAGATATACATAGGGACTATAATGCAGAAATTTCTTACAGATATCTTCCTGGATTGTGCTGGAAGAAAACTGCAGAATCTGCTGCTAGTCTAATTCCAAGGAGACACAAACCAAGATAAAATGAAGAGGTTGCTAAATCTACTATTGAGTTCTATCTGAAACTTTGATGAGGCCCTTCCTTGTCATAGCCCTGTTTGTGCAACCAGAGCAAAAATTGTAAGATTTGGTTTTGTTTTGTTTTAAGGCTTCCTCAGGTGTTAGTATATCATTGAAATCAAACAGCAGTATCTGCAGGTCTTACTGCAGAAAGCAGGACTCCTCTGATTCTGGAAGAAGTACAGCAGGATAGAAGCACAATAGCAGCCCATATGCTTTGCCAGAAGTCTTAGCCACTTGCCTTTTAGAGCTGGAAAAGTTAATCCTCTATTGAAATACCTACAGATAAAACAGTGGCAGCACCTGTTGATATAGAGAAGTGAGCGCATTAAAGGAAGGTGACACTGGAGGTTTTTAAGAGCAGGCAGGATAAGACCATGTCAGGAATAAAATGGCTGCAGTCAATCTCATGTGGGACTAGAGGGTCTCCCGGGGCTTCTCCCAACCCTATGAACTAAGAAAAGACAGAGCCTGCACTTTAGGGGCCCTGGGGCCAGCACAGCCCAGTACAAGAAGAGAGACAGCAGTGACACCAACAACCAGAACAAAATGCCTGTTCACCATCCCTCTTCAAAGCTCTTTGTTATTTTAGCTGGCCACAGCGACAGCTGTAATTAGGCGCTTTTAACACAGCATGATGCTTTTCAGAAATCAAGGCACTTCCCCTACACACCACACACACACACCCCCCCCAAGAGTCATGTCAAGGGGCAACTTCCACAACTGCTGCCTGCTGACCTCTCTCTGACATGACTTGATCATTCTCCATTATTGATCTCAGCCCTTTTTTCCATCTGTGACTCCCAAGCCACCTGCCAGGTAATAAAAATCTGCATCAAAATGCACAGCACACAGGGTGCTGTGAGCCAGAAGCGACATTTGTCTTACAGACCTGGAAACCTGACAGTGTCGATAGGGGCCAGTTATCACAGCGTTCCTTGATCTTTCTGCTGAGGTTGTAAATAACTTCCGTGGGCAGCCAAATGGGGATAGAAAGAGAGAATCTGCTGCAGTAACCATAAAAGCAAGGTGTTGCTCTGTCAGTGGCGGAAGACGTAGTTAAGCAACAGAAGCAGCCCCTGCTGTCTACAAATCTCTAAAGACTCTCTAAGTTTCAAAGAGAAGGTTTAGGGATGCTGTGTTTTTCTTGCACCATCATTAATTAGGTCTTTGTGTTTTAGTGCATTGCTGTCCATCAAGATCTGTGTTCATGCCCAACACAAGCATCTCAAAAAGGGTTAATGGACCCCTGTAAGTATATGTGACATTTCAAGCCCAGTCTCATTCAGATAGGTAAATTCTGCATCCCTTTGCTCTCCAAAGCACCTCTGAGCCCCATATGTCAGCAAAAACAAATGTACCCACAGAGTGTTATTAACTGATTTTGGGCAACGGAGGTATGTCTCTCTTCTTACTCCATCCTTCCCACACAAGGCAAAGATCCAGAATATGCCTTGTGTGACTACATAAGATATAGCTGAATTACACAGCGCTTTCAAAAAACCCATTGTGCCAGGTTTACACTGAAAAGTCAGTGTAGTAATCCAGCATACTACTGAAACAGAAGTAGTGAAGACCTAGAGTTAATGCCACGTGCATTGCCAAAGAGGTGAAGCTTATAGACCTGATTCTGGCTCACTGCTTTTCCATTCCCATTGCAGCTCTCCAGCCCTGAATAAGCCACAAGAGAAGAAAGACTAGAAAAGAAAGAGAGGCAAGGGGAATAAAGGCAAACTTACAACAACTGTTCTCCAGCGTGGCACACAGACTTAAGAAGGTCTCTGGTGTAGAAGTTCAAGCAAAAAACCCAACAACACAAAAAAATAATCCATGCTTCCAGAAGAAACTAATTCTGTGGGCACCAACTGGACCAAGCAGTTTCTGAGCAAAACCAGAACTCCAAATGCCTGATGCTAACCCTCAAACCTTTAAAGATAGTTCTTGCAATTGTGCCTGCCTCATCACTTGGTGTTTAGTAAACATTGTTGACTGAACAACCTCTTTGGTGTGAGGATGACATTTTCTGAATTTACTGAAGTTTTCTGAATTTACAAAAAGTACCAACTCTGTTGCTATTGTTATCACAGACTAGAAGATATATTGGGACATCTTTGGTCCCATTTTCACCACCTTCCACTGGTCAGCTGTAAGTTCAAAGATAGAACAATTTTGTTATAGTCTTTTTATTTGCAGCCAGACACACTGAAATTAAGCCTAGAGTATGATGATATTTTTACAGCAAGTATATTGGCTAGCTTGTGAAAAGAAAATATGCACACGAGGCTTTCATTTCACCTCAAAATGACTAGTATTGACAGTGATTTAAGTCTGTCATGGTGAAAGAGGGTTTTGAAGGCACATAGGAAATTAATCAGTTTTTTCACTCTAGCTTTTGTGTGATAGTGGTCCTTTTCCAATAC
The DNA here is from genome assembly GCF_031877795.1 of Strix aluco. NCBI lineage: Eukaryota > Metazoa > Chordata > Aves > Strigiformes > Strigidae > Strix > Strix aluco. Next base: position 157,481,411 of record NC_133931.1, read on the forward strand.
CACTAAACTGAGGTATGAGTTGGGGGCAGGGGGTGGGGAGTAAACTCTTATTTCGTCTCTATGGGGGACAATACCTCAACCAATTACCATTAAAGTACCAGCAATGCTGCAGCCAGGGAAGTTACCCAAGCTATAGGCTTTTTCCTTATTAAATAATTCAAACCTACAGTATTTTTTCCTGCTGTCCCAATCCAGCCCCTTTATAAACACTAAAAACATCTGCTTAAAATAATCTTCGTTTCCATCCAGTAGTTCAAGGTTTTCTACCAGGAGACTTTTTATTCATACTCTTCTCAGATATGTATGTGGGGCATATGTAAATAGATGGTAATATATTTAAGGAAGATTTATATGCATTTTTCCCTCTGTTTTTGATAGACAGGACAAAACAGATAGCTTTTTATTTTATTTTAAAAAAGGGAAAAAATGGAAGCAGACACAGAGAAAAATCTAGTAAAACAGCAGGCTAGATCACAGAATAATTTGACATAGGCTAAGAAATTTTTCTAACTGCTCTCATCTACGCCGTCCTTCAATCTTAATGCAGTACAAAGATTACCTTGCAAACTTGTCCCCACACTATTTAAGCTTTTCTGACTAAGTCTTTCCCTTTCTCTCTAAATTATTACTGTACAGGTATAAATGGATTTGCAGCACTAGAGCTAAGGACTTAGTTCTCTCCTTTATACAAAAGTAAAACAAGGAACAAGTCCAATGAGAACACCTCTAAAATTCACTAAATTGTACCAAACACATTCCTAGTCTCAAGGCAATATTTTTCTCTTGAAAAAACAATAAAACCCCCAAACTTATCTAACAATTTCAAATGGGTAGTTTATGAGATCTGGCACTTTTGGGGCCAGAGGAAATATTATTTTAATGAATTGAATTTATGGAAGCACTTAGGTTGGATCATTACTCTCAGAGCTATAATTCTTAACTTGAAATAGTGACTTAAAGCTAGATTTGCTCTTAAAAAAAGGATGTTCTGCTGAATGTAGGTGCCTCCCTGCAAAGTTACAACCCAAAAGATTTTTCTCAGTTGCAACCTTTTCCTGGAAGCAGTTAAACTCCTGAAGCACTTTTCTTTTTAAGTGAAAGCTGTCTTGAGTTGTTCTTCCAAGACTGCCCAAGACAGCAGTGGTGGCACCCAGTTCTGGCCTGATGCAAATCCAGGCTGGCGCAAGCACAGCTATGAAAGGCTGCACCCATGGGTCTCCTTTCTGGAGTCCCTCTTTAGAGTGAAGGGATTCAAAATTGTTTTTCCAAAATGAGCTCTCCAGCCACCCATTTTGGGAGAGAACACACACTGCTTTGACTGTCGAAGCTGTGATGTCGCACAGGAAGGAGTTCAAGGGGGAGGAAGAAGAGGTGAGAACATTCCCCTGCTCAAGAAACCCAGGACTCAAGGCCCTGTCTTTTCACAGCAGCAACTATGAAAGGTATTTTTTCCACAGTCTGTGATAGCTGCATCCAAAGCTGTGCTTGCGCCCATGAAGTATCCTCCATCCATCTGACAGCAGACACAGCACAGGTGGAAGCCCCTCCACCAAGGTTCAGTAGAGGTGAAGAACCACCTCACCTTCTCATCTAGATTTGTTGTTTACATGTTGCAAAAGAGTTTTCTCCAGCCCATAATCTAGTGCAGCACTCAGCAGTGCAACAAGATTCTACATGAATAAAATCCTGAGGGTAAATGAGGATTTCAGTACATGGACTAAAATACCATGGAAATGAACTAAAGCAATTTGTGATTTTAATTCCTGGTTTTTTCCCCCCCTCACAATCTGCTCTATACAGAAGATTACCATGAGCTTCTTATGTAAGTTAAATGAAGTAGCATAGGCCATTCCCATGTCATCCAAAAATTATAACTTGTCTATTGTAGAAGGCCTACAAATTCTTCAAACCTAGACTGATTTCAGTAACTGCAGTTTCAAAAACCAAGACAATACACATACTACACCACATCACATTACTGTTCTACCAGAAGTCCTTTAGTTGGATGACCTCTACTATCCATTGTGTTTGAAACACTCTCCTGTCATTATTAATGCCAAAGAGAACAGATTTTCAAGTTTTCATCACCTTTTCCTTTTGAGCTGTTTTGATGGCTCATATTATCAATGATTTATTATCAACACAGAAATATAATGCTACATTGACACTTGCATTCAGATCCCTAAAGAATTCAAACTTACTGCTCCACATACAGCTACAATCTACGACAGCTCCCGTACTGCAGTCACTCCACTAATATTGTATCACATCCAGCTGAGACTCACAACCAAGACAATATTAGCATAAGATTCACTCACTTAGTCATTTGTGCATGGATATACACACACACAGAGCTCTTCCAACTTTTTTTAAAAACAACTTTTCAATTTCAGGCATTTTACAAAACCATTAAGCCCTTTTCTTTAAAGTGATATTTCTGACACCAGCTGACAAGAAGGAAGAAAAAGTAAAGTTACAGCTATTGTTCTAGCCTTGATCTGCTGCACTGTGATTAGGATGATGCACTGGCTGGATAACAGCATCTGTAGGTTTGCCATGTGTCTTACAGTTTAGGCAAAATGCAATGAACTCTAGACTTGTACAAGGGCTTATGAAACAGCAGTGAAGGAATACATAAGTTGCTAGCCTTCTCTCATCTATTTCAGAGAATTAATTTTTTTTTAAATCTTAATATAATCAGAAGGTCCAAAAGGTAGAGCTGTGCATTACCAGCAGTGCCATGCAACACCGCCAGGCTCCCAGGCTGAGAGCACTAGTGCGGCCTCTGAAATTTCTTAGTTTGTGACAAAGCCTCCAAATTAGTTACACAAGTATCTCTTTTTTTGTCTTTATTCATTTTTCAAAGCCCATTCCAACAGTGTTTCAGAATGAAAACCAAGGGGACAAAGTTTTCTGTCTTTTGTATAATTTGGTTCCCTTAGATTTGCTAATTCCACTGAATTCTTCCAGTAACTGCCTTTCTGTTTACCACGCAGCAGAGGTCTGATACCTTCTGTATAGAGACAAGTAGCTTTGCCTTCTCCTTTGGGCTCTTCATACTCCTCCAAATTATTCTGATTGATATAGACCTCGATCCATGCTAATTATGCAGAGCTTCTCTTGTAAAGTACGGTTCCCATGGCAACAGCATCGGGCGAACAGGTGCGTGGAAAGCTGTGATATATTAAACAACAGCTACCCTCTGCCTCTGCAATGTAGATTGCCATTCACAGGGTTTATTTATAGGAGGTAGTAATTAATCCATGTGAATCTCATTTCATTGAGAAGGAAAAAACCAAAAATGCACAGAACAATTAGCAAGAGTCCTAATTATCCCCATACCTTTGATTCTGAAAATCGCCATCAGATAACTCGAACACAGAATTGTTGAATTATCATTTGTGTGGAGATGTCATTATGAGAAACACTAAGCCGTCACCTGACAAACACCTTGCATTCTCACCACTGCAGGGCTGAAACTTGCATTAGTGTTGCTGCAGTGGAGGTGGAGCAACAAAATATAGACATTGCTTTGTTTAAAAAAAAAAAAAAAAATTAGATATAGGCTTCAGTTGGCTTTTCTTGGGGTCCATAATGCTGAGTCGAGTAGGAATCAAGTGTACGGCACAGGGCTTCAAAACCTTTGACAGGAAAGACAGAAACCAGATTTTAGCCTTGATAGAGCCCCCTCTGTGACCTGAAGCAAGTCCCTCAACCTCCCTCTTTTTCTGGGACTAAAAGCAACAGTCTGAAAACACTTCAGAGATGAAAAATGAGTTATTATGCTGCCAAGTTGGATAGGCTTTGCATTTTAAATAACCACAGGTAGTAGATTCATCTGAACTGCTCTCTGCCCAGCTCAGCCTTGTGTTTTAGAGCTCCTTGAGTAACATAGGTTAGTTTTGACTTCCCAAGCTTAACTACAGCATTTTTGTGCCTGGTGAGTCATGATTCATATTGCAATGCAATACCAGCACTAGATGGAATTCTTGGATTTTGGCTATGTCTCACTTTTCATTCTTTATTTTTCTTTCTCATGCTATGTGAATGATCATGGTTGGCAGAAAAGATTTCCCCAAAAGAGAGAATGATAGAAAATGAACACACAATCAAAATAGCCTTCCCAAAAAAATCAATACACATCTTGATGAAAGCTTACAGTTTGAAGCATAAGGTTGAGAAAGTAAAGAGAAGATCCCCAGTTGCTGTTGTGGATACCACTAGAAATATTTTTACTAACAAATGCTACAATCACAATTACTGCAAAACCTACATGTTTTTCCACTGCTCTGTTTTGGTTTATTTTTTAAAAAAAAAAAAAAAAGAAGCAACTGGGAAAAGCTAAACACAACATATATAGTCCAAGGCGGCAGCAGGTGTGGGCCAGGTCAGTCACAGGCAGTATAGGCTGAGCTACCTCTCAGTCTCACGGCCTTCTGAAACCATCAGATAAACAGGGCTACAGATAACAACAATTAGCAGGTGGAAGGCACTGAAAATGCTTTCCTCAGGCCCCAATCCTAAGCGGAAACTTTGGGAGTAAAACAACCTGGAAGCGTTTGAGCCTGGAGAGGCTCTCTTCCTAAGCACATGCTTCAGAAAGCTGATAGCCCGGGGCAGTGACTGAACATCCCTTGCAGCAGGGCTTGTCAGTGCCACTTCATCCTTAAGGATGGTTTGCCAGAACAGCATAGCACTACTGGGACCGTGCAGTCTGAATTTGTCTGAGTTTAGAGGACTTTTTGCTGACTTAAAGAAGTTACCACCCACTATCCTTTGAAGTCAAGCAGCTGTGGTGTTGGAGAAATTACAGATTATTCCAGGAATCATGCAACGCAATCTAAGTCAAGATTCAACTTCACCTATAGTCCAAGGCAGCACCTTGTTCCTGTTTCATCAGATTCAGGTTAGAACTTTGCAGGCAACAGCTAAACTTGTAATTCTAAGAGAAAGCAAAAATCATAATGGCATAGCAATTATTCTTTCCCTGAATAGACCCAGTTAAATCAGAGTATGAAAAATGAAGGCTGCATAGGTATGTGCCTAACCTGCTGGGAAATCCTCCCATGATAAAATTCTTCTTGGGAATATAAATATTTCATAGAAATGGGTTACACATGGTTTGAACCCTGATATAAATCACTGTCTACTCAGACCCAGACCCAGTTCTGGGGCCAAGCACTACACATCCCACCCTTGCAGAAAGCTTAGTTAGGAGGTGATGTTGGTTACCATGAGGCAGTAGAGAGGATATAACACTTTGACTTTTGAGACACTTAATCCCCTTTCCCTGAGTTTTGTACTAATTATTACATATTAGACCCCCATTCTACCAGATCTAATGTACATTCATTGAAATTCATTAGCCATGTTTCCATTTTATCCTAGAAAACTTCATCTTGGAACAGCACAGTTGAATAAGTTATTCTTGCAAACTGGACTAATTTTTACAGCAAGGTCTGCTTGTTATGGCTTTCCAACTGCCCATGGATATCTGCATCATTCTCTAACAGATACCACACAAGACCAGAGATGGCTGGTGAATACAACACAGTAACCACAGCTGCTGTTTGCACCCAAGATGTATCTGCACCATGCTCTGAATCCCTGACACCACTTATACATGAGTTGTACCAGTTAAAATTTTGCTAAAGTGGAAAATTCCAGCTGGAAAATCCAAGCAGACTTCAGCCCTATTTTACCATCTGAGCAGGAGAGAGAGGCTCAAGCATCTCATCAGCTAAAGGTTGACATTAACATCAAACCTGAGCCTTTCAGATCTTCTGGTTGTTCAAAACCCCAATTCAGACCAATTTTTGTAAGTGTTCTCTGACTCCTTCAAGACTTAATCCAGGTCCTAGGTCTGAACTCCCCATGCTTTCCCAAACCTTTCATTTTCCAAACACCTGTGACAGGACATAAAGACCAGCTTAACATTGGAAGCCCACATCTACTAAATGTTAACATGTAATCTCTTAAATTACACCAGTTCCAGCCGTACCCCTTAACTTATCCTTCAAAAATGCCTCTTTTACCTTCAAGCCCTTAAATAACTGCCAGTAAGAAGGAGGAGGGGCTACTGGCAACTTCTGAAGTGTACTCCAGCACACGCCAGCACCTTGAAATAAGCTGTATGGAGAGCTAGGCCAATGTGCTTTTTTAGTAATTGCTTCTTGATGCTCCCTCCTCTTATGCCTGTTAGTCTTTGCAGTGGAGTCTGGTTTCCAATTAGACTGCAGCCTCTCCCAGCAGGACCCACCTCATGTTTGTATAGCACAACTACAGTACAGGTTATAGTTAATAATAATGTATACTTCAGTGTTGATGGAGTTGTGGTGATCTGAGGCCATAAGCAAGACAAAGTTTGAACGGAAAAATACCTTTTCTTGCTTTTTTCTTAGACTGACTAGGAGAGGTGGAAAAACAGACAAATCCTTGTATACCCAGGAGCTTGCCTACTTTTTCCAGCTCTACCAGTTAGTTTAATAAAAGACAGTACTTGCTTTGACTAATAATTATGTCTAATGTCAACAGAGCTAAGGTCTCAGTTAAACTCTATTTAAGCAGGATATTAAATTAAAGCATGCAAACTTAGCACTCTTTACAGTGAGAGATCCCTTGTGTGCGTAAAAGAAGAGGGTGGACTGCATGGGTCACCGCTAGAACTCATTTAGAAATAGCCACTGGATTTTTTTCCTCCCCTAGCAAAGCTGTAAATATTAAAATGCCATGCATGACTTCCACTAAGTCATCCTCTTTTTACATCAAGCGTATCAAGTTCTCCATTTTGAATGCTTTTCCAGGGTCTCCACTCTAAGAAAACGTCAAGTTGTTCTAACATAAGGAGCCTATAACGACCCTCTTCAGCAAATTCACATTCTGCTCATGATTTATATGTTGTCTTTTTGTAGGTGCTGTCATGTTTTTGTATCCAGAGGACAACAGAAAACCTCTTTTCCACTTATGCTGGTTCCAAAGGTCCGACTGCTCTTAGAAACACCCTCTCAAAAATAATGCTGGATCAAAAATTATCACAGACTGATTGAAATACTGACAGGAAAATCAATAGTAAAAGAAAAAAGGGAACTACTACAATAACCTACCATCTAGATGCCAGTCCGTGACTGTAAAAAAAAAAAATCAGCTAGAACCGAGTTCAAACTAAACTCTTAAATCTCCATCTGTGGAAAATTTGTATTAACCATCCAGCAAACCTCTGGAGATGTAAGGAAAAAGTGGGTGTTTTATCAACAGCATTAACGTCATGTGGGAAACTGTCTTTATGAAAACATTCAAAGTCTGACTATATGATTTTCTACATAATTTATTCTCTAGCTTACTTCATGCTAACTTCATCATTCAGCCAAGCCTGCAAGGAGTTTCTCTCCACCTCTTCCCAGTGCATAACATTTACAAGAAAGATTTATTTCATTTCTGTCCTTCCCCCGATCCTAGAAGGAAACTTCTCCTTTCTTCAGTGAACACACTCCCATTTATGTTGCTTTGGTAATTCTCACTTCATGATCTTTTTCAAAACTGTCATCTTTTCTTCAAGGAAAACCATACCAGGATGTATTCGAGGCATGGCACCAGTGACACTTAGGTGACCACAGAGTTTGCTGTCTGTTGACCCTCAGATTAAGTCTGGTACTATGGCAGTGTTCTGCTAGAGCTTCAAAGCAAACAGCAACACAACAAAAATCTTTGGTGAGGGTGAGAGAGGTATCACCAAACAACATAGACTTTGAATATATGCAGAGACAGCAGGAAAGCTGCCCATTTCAAATGCTTTATAGGTTTATGGGTTTATTTCCTGATCAGCCTTATCTTTCTCCTGCCTTCCAGATCACTGCAAAGCATATCTGCACTTGTTCCAGGGCCTCTGGGATCTGGAGGCAGCTCTTGTTGAAAAGGAGACTTTCCTCACAAGGATCTTCTCCCCACTTAGAAATTCTCAGTGAAATGGTATCTACGTGCCATACACCCTTAACCACCTAATCTATGCTAGTTTAGACAAAGAAAGAGGAGAGAAAAGATGACTAATTCAAATTTCAACACAGTATCTGCAACCACTAAGGCCTGCTGGCCCCACAGGTACTGAGCCTAAAAGGAACAACTAGCAGAAAAACTAAGGACACAAATATCTCAGGAGAAATAACTATTACAAGGTGGAAGACTAAAGTACCCTAAAAATTTAAGTGAGAGATTGTATTTATTTTACTTTTTTTTTTATGTTGACATAGCAGATACTTCAAGAGCTGAGAATTCTTGTGCGATTTAGGCCCATCATGTTAATTATAATTGGTCTGTCAAGGATTTAAAAGTACCTAAGTGATAGGTTTTAAAGCAACATCAACAGCAGAGCACTAAGTTTAGTTCTGCAAAGCTGAGAAAATAAGCTTTAATAAAAAGGAACCTGTTTACTCCATAAAATCAGTTCCAGTCCCTGGAGCTCTCGCTTGAGCTCAGCACTGTGTGCAAGAGTGGGAGGCAATAGGACTGATGGAACAATATTTCCAGTTTATCCAGCTTTTTCCCCACCAATTGTCAGAAAACATAGGGGTACCTTTCTTCCATTAGTCAAACAATTTTACGAAAGAGAAGGCTTCTTTAAATATGCACATAATTTCAAGTGCATTCAAACTCCAGCGCTAGCTCTTTTCCATTCTATATTTTAGATCAAACCTATATTAGTCTGGAATTACAGCAGTACAGCAAAGGCAAAAACATTATAGGAATATTGTAATAATCCCTCAAACAAGAATCATAAAGCTAAAGGAATTCCAATTTAAGTTTAAATTGAAAAGAAATTCAGGTAAAATGTGATGCATGGAAATGCATTATTAAGTCACACAAAACAATTTTTTCCTCTTTGAAAGGTGTAATAATACCATTCAGAGTGCTATATAAGAATATTTATGGTCCCACTAATTTTCAAAAACACCTGAGACCTGAAGAGGTTGTTTGTTGTGAAGGAGTTCAGGTGAGATGAGGAATGTTTTGTTTTCTTTTTTTTATTCCCTACACTACTAGTTGAAGCTAAAGCTTCAGAAATTTCCTAGTTGTGTATTTCCAGGCTTTTGACTATTTAGGTCTGTTTTGCATTTGACTGCTTCTGGACTTTCTGCATTTTGAGTGCTTGGTTCTGGATGTTACAGTCTCCTAAACTCCGTTACTGGCATTCAGCACCTACATTAGCCACTGCTTTACTCCTTTTCTAAAATAAGGCTTTCTTATACAGTTTCTCTTCCTTGCCACAAATGACAGCAGCCTGCGCTTTCCCTCCTTCTCCGGAAGAGCATGACACGACACTTTTCTGTGCAAGGGCCGTGCTTCCCACAGCCCAGGGCAGCAGTGTACAGCTAGCCAAACTCCAGCAACAACTGCATGCTGGATGGACAGCAAGAGTCCCAGCAGTGCTCAAACCAACTCACCCAAGCCCAGCAGACTGCCGCAGGGGACTTCTCACCCCGCTGCCATAATAGCAGCTCATAATCTGTGTGTTTGCATGTGTAAGGACAAATAGGAGCACAGTACAGCATCAAGGTTGCATAAAGAAAGAAACAAATGAGTTCTGATCCCTTGCTTGCATTACACCTATTTTGCCAGCATCACCCACCACACAGATGAGATCCCACAGAGAGTGCACAGAATTGCTGGCATCACTTGAGGCAGAACCATCAGCTGCCGTGAGGCACTGACTTTCCATAGTGACCCACTTTCCATTCATTTTAGCTCATGAGCCAATTGACTGATTCATTCTTGCAGTCCCTGAAAACCCAGTTCTGAGCTCAGCCAGCATTTTGGGGAGAATCTGCCGCACCTTTCATATGCAACAGGTGTCAGTTCAAAACTCAGTCCTAACAGCAGAGTCACAACTAGCTGCTGCCTCTCCTCACTGCAGAGAAAAGTCTGAGCACCCTTCAGACCTGACCTTCTCCAGCTTGCATTCAAGAAGCATTCCCCCCTCAGTTTTGACCTCACCTAAAATAGTTTCCCTTGCCCACAGCACACTCACTTATCACTTTATCCCTTTCAGCAGGATATATTTTACACATTGCTGCCACTTAGTCTCCTCTTCCATCACCACCCACCTCCCCCTCCCTTTCTTTTTTTTTTGGTCATTGGCATGTTGCCAGCATTAAGCATTTTGGATATGGAATAAATTCATACGTTGGCCTGTGCTAACATGCACCCTTTCAAGACAAAACTACCAGAGCTACTCTTCTAGGGGGAAATCAGGTTCCTTAATCTCCATTCTTCATCAGTTCTTCCTCAGTAAATGCTCATGTAGGGAGATGCCCCCAGTGAGAACAGGAGAATAACTGGCTCAAATATTGCCCTCAACTCCACAGGATTTTCACTCGCTAAGAAATAAATAAAACGTGAAATAACCAACAGGGGGAAACCTGTTACCACTTGCCCTACTTTACTTTTGCGACCTCTGTTCAAATAGCCTAGAACTGTGTGTAAAAATTCTTTTCAGGAGTGTGTAGATCTCCATTAAATCTACTTAGAAGCTTTTCCAGATAAATCTTCCATAGAGAATGAACTTGGAGAACAAGCCTTTCCATTTCTTTCCTCACCTCATTAATTGATGTGGGAGCATTGGCTGACTCCCACATACAGATCTGCTGCTGAGCCAGTTTCTTCGGGCTGTTCTGCATATTGAGGCTACTGTCACACATTACCAAATGCTTCCCACTTGTCTATTTTTTCTGATCACTGATAAAGGGGGAAAAGTATCCTAAATTGGCCTTTTCCCTAATTTGACACAGTCACTCACCTAAGTAGCCCACCACTACACAGCCCAAGATGAACCCTTACCACAGAGCAGCAAAAAGAAAAAGATTCGCATCCTCCTTCTGCATACAAACTCTTCTCCCTCAATTCAGTCCTTGAATCAGCTTTTACCCCAGCCTGCCTATGATCTGTAAAGCATCACTAGTACCCTCAAACAGGAATACTTTCTAGCAGGAAAGTAGATCTCTTAAAAGTTTTCCTCTACACTGTTTGTCTCAGGCACAGCAAGCTTGTTTATCCAGTGGCTGGATATTAAGAAAGAAATAGTCCTTTCACTAAAAACATTCCTCATCATCCTCCTTGTCCTATGATTCCTCCTTTTCACATTCTCACAGGTCTAACAGGCAAAAAAAAAAAAAGAGCCAGTAGTAAGTTCTCCTAAAAAGACAGCTTCGGTTATCCAAGAATTATTTCTAAATTCAAAACTTGAATGTTTCCGTAGTACCATTGCATCTTCTCCAACAGTGAAGGCAACTGCCCAAGGCATGTGAGTCTTCGGTTTGAGTCTCTCTCCTGACCTTGGGGATTTTAACCCATGTCTTTCACAGTCCCCAGCTGCACCCTGCCACAGTGCCTGGTCATTCTGCGTCAGTCAAACCAGTAAGTGTGTGCACAAGTCACCAAGGCAGACAGCTATTCCCTTGCTCTCTCAATTGATTTTCACATATTCTGCATGAATAGCGATGGTATCACCAGGGGGAAGAATCCCTCACTCCAGAGCTGCCACAGGACACACTCAGATCATGCTTCATACAGAAATGTACTGTTCTGTGTGGAGCCATGGTGTCAAATAGGTCACTAAAATAGTCCAAGAAATAAGTTGGAGAGGGGCATGGATCAGCACAGACTTGCAAACTGCAGCACCAGGAAGCTGAACCTCTTAGACCAGCTACATGCCTGAGGAAAACATGTCATAGAGCTAAACTGTCAGAGAAGACCAGCTAAGATAGTCAGATGAAAGTAGAAGAAAGACCCATTCCAACAACTGAGTCTGACACTAAAAGTCAAATCCAGAAAACTCTGGGGTTTCAGGATGACCAGTTCTAAATTATTTTTTATAGGATATTTAATGTTCTTAGAATTAAAGAGTTAAAATCATTTCATTCATGTTACAATGAAATTGGGACATTTCAGATGGAAAAAATCCCATATTAATAAGTGCTATCTCAGATTCCTAATAAATGGAATTAACAGTTTAGGCTATTGTTCTCTCTCACACCATAATGGACAGAATTACACCAGCAAAGGGATCGTCTGGAACAACACACAGCCAGAGCCTTAGAGGGTATCTGTCTGCAGACTTTACAAAGTTTTAGGGGACTAAGATTTTAGTAACAGTACACAAGCATCTATCTTCCCAGATACTTGATCTGATTCAAACCATGGCTTTGATATTGGTACTTACTGTTTTACTAGAGCCAAGTGGGCCTAAACAACGTCTATTCAGTTACTGCTAAAAAGAAATAAGCAAATTAACAAGCCCATTTTCAATAAAGTTCAGAATTGGAAAAAGAATCAGCTTATGTTGCATAAATCTCCAGCTAGAAATTAAAATATCTGGACTTGGTTTAATTACATTTTTAATGTGATCCCCAATAGGACTCAGTAACCTTTAGGGTTTAATAACATCCGCTCATTTAATGTCCTTTCATTACATTAGTGTAACAATCCAAGAGCAAGGTTTGAAAACTAAAACTGTATGCTTCCTCCTGGGCTTTCCCATATGTTCACCATCTTTAGCTCAGACTCCCAGGATACTCATGCCAAGTCTTATAAAATGTTCCTAGCAGACAGAAAAACATCTTCTTCCACTCTAATTTATATATTTATTCTTTGTAGAGAAGGAGGAAAAAAATTAATTTAGTACTGCAGAACAGTACTCTGGGTGTCTGCAAAGATCCAGTCTCATCTCAGGGAGAAAAGCTAATCAAACCTCCTCATCCAGCCTCGGCAGTAAGTCAGAAAATGTGGTTGGTTCCACACCGGAGACTGAGAGTTGTTTTGTGATCTGGATAAACTGTCTAAACACACTGATTCCAAATCTGGAACTAAATAATCATGCAGTAGAAAGACTTTTTGGCAGAAGAATCTCAGAATAAGCTAGAGTGGTAGAGGCCTTCAGAGATCACATAATCCAGCCCCTGTCAAAGCAGCACTAACTTGCTCTAGGTTTACAGCAAAAGGCCCACTTGACAAAAACCTCCTGCAGCACCTCCACTCCCTTCCTATGCGTTATGCAAATTCAAATGTTTTAATTTTAGCATGTCGCTTTTAACACAAGTACAGCATTCTAGAACATCTGGGGACTCCACATCGTACTGATGAAGTCTGACGTCAGGGCTTGCAGAAGAGCCCAGCCCTTTGAAGGGCAGAGCTGTATACTCATAAGTGAGGGCACCCTGCTGTAGGAACCCCTCTCCATTGACACGAGTGGGACACACATCACCAAACTTCAGTGTATACAGGGTTGATGACTGTAACACAGCCACCTACTCTCCCTCTAAAAATCAGTGGAAAGAAATAAGCTTCTCAGGCATCGTTTATCTGACCTATTTAAGTGCTGCTTTAGGATAGCAGGAGTTACACTCCAGAATCTGTTGACTGTCCTGATTTGATCTCCAATGACTGTAAAGGAAATTCAGTTGTAGGCACATGAATCCTACCCTGTGACTGCTTTTACTCACTGCAGACTTTTTAAACTAGAAATAATGTGCATATGTGAACAAAGCAAGGCCAGATTGCACCTTTTAAAACTACCAAAGGGAGCTTGTAAAGGGATGGGGATAGCTATAGCATTTTTCTACAGAGAATATATATAGGCCTGTCCAAAAGACAATCTAAAGAAGCAAATATTTCTCAGAGAGTCTTCCAAGTACAATTTCTGCATTCCTAAGCATCTGTCCCCCTTCACCAACAGGTGTGAACACAGATTGGGATTCTACTGCTTCTGCCCACCTTGCGAATGAACCAAATCCCCTGTGCTTTTGCCCTACTGGATGCTTTGAGGAAAAATGCAGCAGTAAGTATCCCTCAATTGTTTTTCTAAAATATGTTAAAAGTAAACTGAATTCTTATGGGCCAGAATAGTGTGGACAGGAGGACCTCCCCTCCATGAATTAACATCACTCACCACAGGACTCTAAGTCCCAGTGTGGTCATGCTCACATAGATGTGTAGCCTTTTTCTTCATGTTCCACTATGGAAGGATCATGATATAATTTCTAGACTGTACTAAATCCTGAACTGTTAGAAATAAAACATGAAGATTTTCTGACTCCCACCTAGTAAACACTGAAAAACACCACTAAATTAGTGAAATGGCCCAGAAAGTTAATGTGATGCACTGAGTGCTAATGTACAGCTACTGTGGGCTGATGGTGCTTTTGTCCTGCTCTTTTTAATTGTTCCTGTAAAGGCAACCATAAGGAAATGGACCTCTTCAAAGTTCAAGGCCTGAAAAAAACCTTAGCGACCAACTTTTCTACTAGGAAATCAGAAATGCATGCAAAATATTTTTGTCTTATTGGGAACCTCAGTGGTAAGAGGAGATTGACTGAGAAAGGCATGAAGGGTATTCCCTAGGCAAAAGCTTTTGACACACAGGAGCTGTTGCTATGCCTGATAAGACTGTGAACAAAGAAACCTGTTAAGCCCAGGTATTATCCACATACAGAGTACTTATACTTAGCTACATAACATAGCCACTAGTGCAATCACTTTGTTTAAGACCACAAAGGGAATGTTACAAAAAACTCTAGTGCTGAACGCCCCCCCAAACATTAAGGATCAAAACTGGGATTTTAAGACTGATCCCTACTCTGTAATAAAATGAAAGTGAAAAACTCAAGGTCCAGACACCTCAGATCTGATATAGGTTTAATTAAGACTGGAATTTAACAAGCTTAATTTAACAAAATCATAGGTGAAACACACATATGTGTGAATTTACCAGAGGATGTTTCAACTTGAAATTACCCTGCCCCATGCCACAGGCCAAAAAAAAGACCAAGCTCTGATGATGGAAAGCCCCAGATGAGGAACAAACATTTTTGGGTGCTACTGAAGTCATTTATGTATACAAACCTGGTCAAATACACTTGCTGAATTATTTTCTTGAAAGAAAATAATTCCTCAGCTATGCAAAGATGAACTACCACTTGGGCTAACAAATGAGCATTTATATGTGCAGCAATAACACCTGATTTATGCTACTGTCAAGTTCTCTTTAATTTAGGAGAATTTGATAACCTCATCAGCTACTGGTGCTGTGAGGACAATCCTTATTTGTTAATCCAAATGGCATCTGCTGGTGGAAAAAAAAAAAGTAGACACACCATTCCTCGAAGATGCAGTTTATATATTCCCTACCAGACATGATTTCAAGTAGTCTGAAGTTTAAAGAGGAGCTGTTTTGTGTTTCAATTAAGAAACAATTTGAGACAAATGATGAGTACACTTGCTCCTGAGGAATTATATTCTCAGCACATATTTTTATGCATCCACAAATTGCATTTGTGCACTCTGCTAAACTGTTGTGAGTATATAGCGGGTAGCTGCATGCCAAGCTGCCCTGGAGGCAATTGCAAACACCATCTCTGTGCATCACGCTCGGAAGCGCTGCACACAGGCAAATGCCCCTAAGCATGTTGATGTTTATATGCCAGCATGCCATGACAACTCATTACATCACCTCACAGTTTTTCATTCTGATCTCTTTCCCTCCCCTATCTACCCATACTGAAGACATAACAATCTTTGCGTTATTGTTTTGAAGTAGATAATAAATGAATCAGTTTAGGACACCCTACAGGTCCTTTTTTGTAACCAAGCTGTTAAGAGCAGTAAATACCCTCTTCAACTTTGCTAAAAGAGCAGAATAGTACAAGGGTGAGAACCAGGATAACAGCTGAGTATGTCAAGACCCATATTTTAGTAAGGCATCAAATATATTACAATATCATTTAGATTTAGGCCTCTCTCTTTAATGGCTCTGCAAGTAAACAAACAGAAGCCAGATACGATTTAAAAGTTACATCAGCCTTTAAAAAGCCCATCTAAAAAAGTTTTGTTAATTTCTATAACATATGTAAGAGTATTTAAAATGGAAGAAGCATATGACTCTAGACGTAAGTATACAATGTCTTAATTCAATACAAGGCAAGCCAGGTAATTGTCATTACTGAAGTTGCAAGAGCAATTAATCTTATAGGACAATGACATTTTAAGTGTCTATAAACTGGTAATAAAGATGCTTCAACATCAAGGGCCCATATAAGACTTCAGTAAAGTTTTATTATCTGAAGATACTTTAAGTTTAACCACACTGCATTTCTGGTGATAACAGCATAAGTAAAAAACAGATTAAGATGCATACTTTAAAACATTCAAGAAATAAAGTCAAAGTTTTCATTAAAAACAATTACTGTTCTGAAAAAGTGATCTTTGATATCTGTTGTTCACCTTGCTCCTACTAAGATAAAGTCTATAACAAGCCATTACAATTTGCTTGTGGGGATTCTTAATACAACATTAATAATACAGATTACAAGTCTTGTATTTTAGTGTCACATGTAAGCATACAGTATTTCCTTTATTAACTTCATCATTTGTGATTTTTTAATAAAAAAAAACCCAAGTTATCTTTATCTGTAACTATAGTTAATAACCACACCTGACTGCAGCTGATGTGCTGAGGAGCCACCAGTCTCAGGTTTCTCACCCACACAGCAAGAATGGCACTTCCTTACATTTCCTAACTCCCAAAGTCCCAGGAGAAAAAAAATTAACACCAAGTTCTGTGCCACAGCTCCTGAAAGAGACCTTGAGAGCAGAAAACATCTGACCTAAAGGCCAGGTACGGACACAAGAGGCATGCAAAACCTTTCTATTCAGAAGTGAGCATAAAGAGACTGCTTCGGCTTCACAAGAATCAAAAGGGCCACCGTATTCAGAAGGGAGAATGACTGCAGTGGCCTTCATGTTGGGATCTGCCCAAACATCACACAGCTGTCCAGAGAGCACGTACAATTGAAATAATGAAGGAGACAGAACTACCCAGCTCCGTACCAGAGTGTATATAGCCTAGCCAGGAATTCAGTGTCATAGTACAGAGTTATCTTCCAGGCAACCTCCATTACTACAAACCCCAGTGAACTGAGCTGTTCTTCCACAGCAAAGCTTTCAAGGAAGAACAATCATGCCAACACCTTTCAGACTCTGGTGAGCACAAACATCCTTTTTCCCACCTTACTCTTCAAGGAGCAGGTATGTCCTGAACCTGACGCCAAAGCATCAGGTCACCTACTAGCCTTTGATATTCTCTGGCACATCAGAGACAGCCACATGGCAGATCCGGAGCAACAGCTGGAGGTCGGGCAGGATATCTTAAGTCATTTAAATTGAGATCTTTTGTGGATGTACAGGCAAGTGAATCAAGCCATAGCTCTTCATAATGAAAATTTGGATACCATATATACACCTAAATATATCCAACCCCAACCCTGAATATAAAGCCTGCTCTGTACTAGCTTCCAGAACTTCGTTCTTCTGTTTAAGACAGGCCCCAAGCGTGGGTTTCTTTACTACAACTGTATAAGGATCCTTACAAATCCTTCAAATCTTTCAGTCCCAAATGAATCCCTCTTACTCAAACATCAGTTCTAGGTGATTCACAAACCTTTTTTACTTGAGGACTTAAAGAGACTGAGACTAAGCAGGAGCTTACGCCATTTTCTTTAGATTCTGTCCATACTTCATTATAGCAAAATTACCAGGGAATTGATGAAGAGCTGTGCTGCTTTCCAGCAATGACTTCAGTGATGCTGGACTCTCCCTACTTCCTCTCTTTACAGCAGCATTGTCAAGTTTAATTTAATCCCTTTTAAAACTACAAGTACAACACTTTCTTTTAGCAAAGCATAACAAGGTTGTCCCTTTCACGAACCACATTAGGCATCATAGTTCAATCTTCAATGAGAGATTAAAAAATACATGCTGAAGATTAACTAGAACAAACCTTTTCATTATGAGTTGCCACATGTATTTCCAAGTGGTTTTGGAAGCAAATTATTGACTTGTCTGGAAATACACATACAACAATACAAGTTTATTACTACCGCTTTGTCAAATGAAAGAGCCTATTAAGAACACTTATCCCAATTCCACATGAATCTCCTCTTCTCTAAAGAATTTGTCTGCATTACAACTAAGACTAATCAAGGCTGCTCCATGGTCAATAATATTAAATTGTTCAACAATAATAAGTTGTAAAGCACAAATAGCATTCTCCCTACATCAGTTGCACTTGAAGAACTGTATTTTTCTGGCTGTAAAGGCTGCACCTCTTTGGATAGGCCTTAGCGATCATACACTGCATTCTACACAGTCAGAAAAGTCCAATGAACAGGGGAGAACAGAAAATGGAAACAGGAAAAAGAGCCCACCACTCTTCTGCAAGATAGCCATCTAAGTCCCTTGTAACAAATAGTCCAGCAAAGAACATGGAAATGATTTCCTGTCATCTCTATCGATGTGATGCATCCAAGGCAGGCAACACCTGCTGTGGGCATTGTACAGCCCAACAAACGTTCGCTTTCTCTTTGATGCAGCCTTACTTTCTGTGGCTGCTTTTATCCCGCACTACAGCTTCACAAATAAACACTGTCGTTATCAGCTGAGCAATGCACCTGCACACAGAGGAGAAATACGGCCCCAACCCAGGAAGAAAGTTTCAAGAATTTGGCCACAAAATTTAAAACTCGCAGAGTCCAGCACTGAAATTCCGTGTGCGGCACAATGACTGGGGACTACAAGGAGGTTTCCTGGGACTAGCACACCAAGAAGAGAAAGGATATCTACCATCAGTCAATAGCACACTCTTAAAAGGGGGATACAGCTGAAATGTCTTAAATTTAAGCACCTCAAAGTCATAAATATCTAAGAAATCAGCAGTCTAAAATTCTCCTCCTTCCCTCATCCCCTGTTATATGGACAAGCCCATACTTTCCTGAAGATGGCGGAGACTGTGCAGGTAATGAAACTACATCTTTGTATTGCACAGCTCCCCACAAAGTGGTGAATCTGGATTAAATGACCTTAGCTTATCAACACTCACAACCACTTCTCCCATTTTCCATAATGTTTTTAAATAAGGTCTGGGAGGAGCCTGTAGGACTACCCGGGGCTAAGAGCACAGTGTAGGTCATTCCATAATCATCAGGACTGAAATGAAGACCTATTTAAATCCACTGCCCCTTGTAAAATACTTTTAAAAGTCAGTTTGTGGAATTCCAGTGTTTCCCACCACAGAAGACTAACTTTCTTACACCGGTTCCATTTTTCACAGGCTAACTATTAGTTTCACCAAATTATATGTTTCACCCAACAGAACGTGAGTTCCATTTCAAGTTCTTTTTGATTCAAGTTTAATTACCATCCTATCCCAGGAAAATGCTGATATGCCAATAGGCCACATACTTCTTGATCTTCCTTTGAGAAAGAAAGGAGAGAAGACATTTTTGTGGTATTTCAAAGGAAAAGCAACACATGCGTATAGAAAAAAATGCACACTCAACCATAAAACACAAAAGAACTTCACATTTGACAATACAACCACACCAGCACATTCAGGTCAGTATTTCTAGTGGCTAGTAATGTTTGCTTTCCTGAATAAATGGAAGTTTCTACTAGTCATCTGCAAGTTTGTGTAGTATCATTTTGATTTGGAAAAAATGTTAAGATTGTTTAGTTGTATAGTGAAACTAGATTCAATACATTACTATTGAAAAGCAATCATTCCCTAATTTCATATTTGATCTTTGAAGTTACTAACCAGGATAAACAAAGGCTTTTTCAGCATGACTCACCTTGTTATCAGAGTAAAAACTGTTTCAACTCCTCTCTGTCACCCTTATCCCCAAGTTTTTATAGCAACCTGAAGTACTAACCAAACCTCAGCATGCAATTCTCCTGTTTTGCCTCTTAGGGGACCATTTACACTTAGTGCTTACTAGTTGCAGGGTTAGTCACAGTGTACTCCACTTACTTTGCCCTGGTGCAAATGATTACATGAAAGTTCAGAGCTCATCTTTCTAATGACTTAAGATTTAAAGCTGTTTTGAGTTTGAGGTTTTTATTTATAGTAAGTGCCTGTCCTTTACTAATTGGCCATCTAATACTACTGTCACTAAGGTGCCATCCAAAGCTACGACTGTGTTATGAGGACATGACCTAATAAGTGTCCCTGGACTTTACGTAGAACATTTATTACTCTATTACCTGTTGATTTGAAGATAATGCAATAGGAAAAGGTTTAATCACAAAAAGAAAGTATACAAACACATCTGGGTCTAATTTTGTTGTCACAATGGATGTATCTCTCAGCACCTATATCACATCACTTTCTGGGAGTAAACAAGTGCAAGCATAAAGTGAGATCAGATTTTGTCACTTATTAACTAGACACAAACATGCACAAAGCTCATTCTTGTACAGAAACATTTACAAACAAATAAGCAAAGGGCAAAGACCACAGATTTCAATAACAAAGTTGGTGTGATTCATGTGTCCTCTCTGTGAACTCTGTGCAGTAGCGGGTGTGCATGTGTGTGTTTTCCAAAGCTTGGCATGGGATGCACCAGTCAGAGGAAGGTCATGGGCCTGAATGCTGACAGCCACATGGCATGTAGAGCACACAGCCCAAACACCAAGATCAGGACTCTCCCTCAGGCGTAAATGACCCAGCAATCTTAGTACTAGCAACTACTAGAGTCCTGTCAAAATGAAATTGTCCAGGCATAGGCACAGCCTGGAAAACAAATCAGGTACTGATATCTGTGTTCAGAACATTGTCCATAAATGTCTTTCTAGATAAAAAGCACATTACCAGACTTTCACATGGCATTGCTCTCCTTTTTAGAGGAGAGCGTGGGCTATTCAAATCTCCATTCCTGCTTGTTCTTCAAAATCAATTTAATTTTGTTAGTTAACGAAGGCTTCCTGATGTTAAATATTAATTAAATTCTGTGACTGTCTATCTAGCTGTTGCACCAGAGTTCTTAACAGATCTTTCTCAGGACGTCACAAAGGCCAGAATCTGCCTCTGAACAGGAGCAATACATTTTATGAAAAGGGAGATGTTATGCTTTGTACGCTACACCTCTGAACTGTATCCTCTGGGAACAGTCACAAGGCTGACCTGCTCCCTTTAGTCACAATTAAAAACACAAAACAGGAAAGGCTGAAATTTGTTGTAATGTTCTGTCAGCCTCTGCTTAGCAGGAAGAAAGGGGCTGCATTCAATTAGTATGGATTCCTACTGAATGGTTAAATGAACTAAGACCTAGGGAGTCAGGAGGTCTCTGCTCACGCAAAAGCTGCGGCTTCCTCTTCCTCACTGGCAAGTATCAACATTGAGCTCTCTTCTCCCAGGTCTTTAAGTCACTATTATGGTATTACACACACCAGCTTCAAGCCTCTTTTTATACCTGGTAAAGCAGCAGATCCTTACAGGTCACCTTCAGCTCTTCTCCTGTAGTCTTGATTAAAGCAAGTGGGTGCTGCTTACCCATAAAACTTTTCCAGATTTGAGGTTTCTACATCTTTTCCTATTTTAGACATGCTGATGCACAGGTTTTTGTACTCCCAAATTGCCTACACTCATCAGCAGTCCTAACTCGCCTGGTTAACTGTTTGTACAGAGCGCAGCAGTTCGAGCTCCAACACTGCAATGACTCAATCGCGCAGGGTGGCCGTGAACTGCTTGCTCAAGTACTCTGCAGTGCCAATACACGATCTGCCTCTTAGCTAACTTTTAAGTGCTGCTGTTCGTTATAGATTCCACATCTACCCCACACGCTCTGAGAAAATGCATAAAGCTGTAGGCACCGTTTTACTGTGAAACGATGAAATGGAGCCTTGCCCGTGGGCTTGCACAGAGATTTCATCCCCAGGAAAAACAAGGATATAACTAATCTAAGGCTTTACAAACTCCTGCTAAATGGCAGGAAGCTGCTTGATTCAAAATCTGGACAACCTCAATTTTCCAAGTGCATAGAGGGGGAATTCTGGTAACACAGTTTTTCCATCAGCAAACCCAAACCGGATCACTTCAAGGGAACTGCAGCTAGCCATCTTCATGCCCAGAGTGTAGGACTAAGCACCAGAAATTTCTCATGTCTTTCACTTTCTTTGCTTGAATGCAAATTCCAGGCTTCTGCTTTAAATATTTCTAGCTTAGAGTATACCTCACTGCTGACCAACTTGTTTTCGGTGCTTATTTCCTGATTTGTTCCATAGGAGATGCAAGTCTTTCTAGCCGTAGCTGAGCTTTATCAGCTCCAGATGTAGGTTTGGATATGCTTGGCTGGGGGAGGCTCTAAAGCATTCCCAGATGCCAGCTAAGATAAAGGGTCCTCAAGGAAAATGTTTGTCTTTGCGCCCCAGTTGTTGCCCGATTTCTGACCAGAAACCACTAGATTCCTTTGGTACAGGCAGTATTTTATGGCTGAAGTGGTCTAACAAATACTAGCTTTACATCCCCCTATATAGGCTTCAATAATGCCACAGAGCAGAAATGCAAATCAACGTAGTCTGTATTTGGCAAAGATCAGTGCCTCAGGACAGGCAACTAGGAGTACTGTTGGGGGAAGGACAGAAATGAAACAGCAGGACAGAAGATGCTTGCTTGACAACATATCAAGATAAATCTAGTCTTTGCACCAGGCTTGTGTGCTGTACGCCTCTGAGGCATAACATTTCCAGTTTATATTTATTTGGAAAGCATACTCTATGGTTACAGACCGCACATTTCTACATAGACCTGGCCTTAAAAATTTCTTTACCCAGTGTTGCTGATCCTTTCTTGATCATCAAATTCATTTCTAAGAGTTAAGAAGTGTGAGTGAAAGGCAGCTTCTGAAAAATAGAACTCTATATCCATATGGAAAGTAGGTTTCTGGCTTTTACTAATGCACCCTTCAATCTCAAATAACAGAACTGATAGGTTCTCTCCCTTCTCCAGGAATTTAGACAGAGATATCATCCAGAGTCTACAAAATGGGGCTTCAAATAAATCCATTCTGCAAAATAATAGAAGAAGTGCTGCTGACTGATGGATGGGAATCAGTTAAACTGATTTCTGGGACACATTATGCATTAATAAATCTGAGACTGTGTGTTCATTGAAAGAAGTGTAGGAGGCATGTTAAAAACTTTTAAGGGAATAAGAAAAAAAGTTAAACATTATATTTCAAAGGAACCTACAGGAGGATTAGCACTAAGATCTTTTTATGAACACTAATACTGAGCACTTACATGAACATCAAGAAAACAGACACCTCCATGGAACTCCTGCAAGTTATTTTTTTGTTTTACCAGACACGGCTGCTTTTCACTGCACCTAACAACCACCCTGTGTTTTTTCTGAATCTCTCTCGCCCAGCCCACAGCAAAGGTATTAGTTCCAACACTGATCATCAATTATAACACTACCAAAAAAAAATCCTCCAGTTTAGCAAGAACACAGTCCCAGAAACTGAGAGAACTTCTGCACTGAAAATTAACTCGAACACATGCCTCAGCCAGGGGTCCTGAGAGGTGCACACTTCAACATGAGCAAAAAGAGAAGTTTGCAGTTCTAAGGACTTGGACTTGCGTATCACCTCAGTGCTATCTCCACCCTCTCAAGTGGCTGGCTAGACAAATTAAGTTTAAAAAGTCGAGGGGGGGGGCGGGGGGGTGGGGAACCTCTCAACCTGGAAAAAAGTTGAGCCCTCGCAGCTCTCAGGAACAGTGCACGTGTGTCGGCAGATGAACTTAATCAGGCTGTTCTTCCTCAGCGTCTTGACTGCAGATGTAGCAATCTAGGAAGAGACTCCCCTATTTAAAAAAATCAACACCCTTTGGGGTTTGCTGCATTCAGGCAAAACCTATTTGTGCTGCAGAAGTGGGGGGTTTTTTTTCTTCCCTCTCAAACGCAACAAAAAAAAAAAAAAAAAAACCCAGACCAAACCCAAGATACATTTCCTCAGACTCATTTACAGAGTGACCCTGCTGGTGCTAACACATTGAAAGCGCTGTTAGAGGTTAGAATGCAAAATGATTAAGACAGCCAGAGAGCAGCTATATGCTGGGGAGGCAATGTTTCAGTTGACAATACAAGACTGCACTGAAGTCTGTGAACACAGAACATGCTGTTCTGTCAATAAAGCCTTACCCTCTTTTCCTTCTCTGTTCCAGCTCAATTACAAACTCACAGGATGGATGTATCATGGTAGAGCAGGCTCACACATCAGTAAGTTAAGGTAATCAAGCTCAGGTTCAGCCATGAAAACCTCCATGATTTCAGTAAACTGGAAAAAGCATAAGTGAAGACAGAATGTGTCCTGCCTTTTCTGTGGTTGTAACATCATTGAGTTACAAAGAAATCCTTATTTAGGCAGCTTCAGATGCTGGGTTACTTGCAGCAGTGGACAGGTTACAGCACAAACACATATTAAAGTACTCCTGTTTCAAAAGCATAACATCACTATGGTCTATACATTTTAACAGAGCAGCTTGTGTTGTACATTCATCATACAGCTCATAGAACATGCATTTTCTAGGAAGCTAGAAGTTAGGCAGCATTCTTAAGAGGAAGGGCATGCTATTATATGAATACATACCCACATAAAAACATGATCTGGGACAACTAAACAAGAAATTAAGAAATAACTTTAAGGCTTATAAATAATTGAAAAGAGACTGTTCTAAAGTTTTGATGTGTCATAAAAGCTAAGTTTAGAAGGTGAAGAAATTATTTCAATTAAACAGAACAAATGTCAGCAATGAATGTCTAAGTATCTTAATGAATTCATCTGTAATACTATGGTGCATGCTGAGGCACAGAGCCGGTGGGGGTATACACATACAGACAAGTTATTTGTGAATATAATTTGAACTGTATAAGAAACACCTACTCAGACTGGGGAAGAGTTTCTCGAAACAAAATCTGCAAGAGTTCCAGAAATTTCTCTGACACCAAAGCCTGATTGCAGAATTATGATACACAAAGCAGCAGAAGGGTCCAAAACCAGGCAACCAGTTTGGTCCAAGCAGCTGAAAAAAAATTCCTTTAACTTGTTTCCTAATATATATAAAGCTGTTTTGCAACAGAGCAGTTCTACTGACTTAAATGGCAGCATTTCCCACCCTGCAAAGGCAACAAGAACTAAGCCTCTTTCCTGCAGAATGATGTATTAGAAAAGTTGCTAGCTAGTCAGCTGAAAGACAACATTCCTCTCCACCAAAAAAAATTAAAAGGGCAAAGGAGCTATGCACACAAACACAATGAGTAAATAGAGTTGGTACCCAAATTATTTCTCCTCAAGAAAAAGTGACTGGAAAAATATCAGAAAGCAATAAGTTTTAAATTAAACAATCTGCTGTCTGTTCACAGCAGGGTCTGCATTTCAACAACTATTACTGCTAGGTCCCCAAAGTCACTGTCAGCACTCCAGAATACAACTGATCACCCACCAGTTGTTTCACTGTTCTTGAAGCCATTTCTTATCCCATCTCTTTCAATGAACCCAATTCCTCAACCTTAACTTACTACACGCTTCAATTTAATACTGGATTTATTGTTATATTTGATAGGTAGTAAACATATTACATCATTGTTGATTAAACAACCGGTGATGGTGTCCAACACAGCACTTTGAATCCAAAGAACCCAAACTATAGGCTGTATCAGTATGCTGCACTGCACACCATTTTATTGATTGTCATCTATGATGTATTTTCTATTTGGTTAATTATTTTTTCCCCATAGGAGAAGCATGCTCACAAGCTCCAGTGATTAGCAGCACCACAGATACAGCTCACGTTTGGGCTGTTACCTGCAGATGTTACACTCTGAATTTTCCCAGCCATACATTCTCCTTGTACAGAGCCATACAGGCCTTCCACAGTCTATGCTTAGTCCTTTGATGGATTGACATCCTGCTCCTTAACCCTTTATTTCCCTGTCAGAGCTCCATTACCTCAGTTGCACAGCTGTAATAATTAGATTTTGTATTTTTGAAACTTTCGGTTATAATCTACAAATAAAGCTTTAAGCAGTGCACAGCTGAGCTGTGAAAAGCATTGCCATGGTTGTTTTAGGTGAAGATTAACAAAAATGACAATTTAAGCACAACACTAACCATTTGAAAATTTTAGGGCTACGATCTCTTCATGTCTCAGGACGTGAACTGAATCAGCAGTACTTCAGAACCAGCTTACAGGCAACTTCGTGTTCTTGCCTGTACACCTGGAGAGAGAGATTATGAGATGGACCATGTGTCTGGCAGTTTATGGCAATTCCCAAACTCCTAGAGGCACTAAAAAGGATTTTGAGTTAGGGCAATCAAACTGAAAAAAAAAAGAATTCTATAAGCTTGAAACACTTAAGAGGGATATTTAACTTGCCATTTAGCCTTTCCCAATATTTTCCAGGCATTTTATCAAACTAAAATTAGAGTTTCCAGATTATGAAAATAAAGCCTGACTCTCTTGCTCCACAAAGAAAGATAATTAAATTGGACCACAAAGACTTATTATATTTTTTATAGACCTCACTCCTCCTGTCCTCGAAAAGATACTTTTGCACGACTACCTGCTGTTAAACCACCTTCACAGGCTCATGAGAAAGCTAAGTTGTCTTCCTCTGTCCTTCAGACACAGCAGGAGAAATGTCTGCAAATAACAGCTTTCTATTAAATTCTTTTGGAAAGTGAGCAATCTAGCCAGGTACACCTCCCATGAAGTTACAGACAAAGAGTTCCCCCTAAGAGGCTGTTAGGGGAAAGGTAACTCATGAAGTCATGGAAACAGATATTTGCTAGACAAGACTGGGCCTGTTGAAGGCTTCACATGGGACAATCGGAATACCAAAGGCCTGTAGAAGTGAGAAAACTGAACTCTGAACAGAGAGCAGACTACAGTAATAACAAATAGGGAATGGTGGAAGTTGCCAGGAAATCAACACAAACATAAAGCAAGCAAAACACCACGCAGTTATTCAGCAACTTGTAAGAAATTACAACTTCTGACAAAGAATGTGAGCTATGTGGACAAAGAATTATTATAGATCCAGCAGGCTACAAATCAAACTCTCATTTCCAAGGTTCAAGTGGTGAACAAGTCAGTCAAATCTTTGAAAAAGAAACAAGGTGAAGGTTTTATCATTGCGCGGATAGAGAAATAAATTGTGATACTTAAAAACAAAGAGCCATGAGAAGCATAGAAAACCAAGGCCAAAGAAAAAAGAAAGAGACCTTTTAACAACAACAGACAAGTCCAAAGAATAAGGAAACTCATGCAGATAAAATACTTGGAAAACAGTTATTACAGATATGCAACTAGCACAGGGCTGGCTTAAATCTTCTTTTACCTTCTATAGTCATTTACACCTATGCAAAATGGCTATTGAAGTCTACTGAACAGCATGGTCATCCCTTTATATGATGATAAAGGCATGACAGAATATCACATTTAGCAATACAAATTCTAATTAATAAATAGTGTTTTAAACAGTATTAAATTAATAAAATTTGAAGTGATGAGCACGTGAAAGGGAACAGCACCCCATGACTTCCCTGTCAGCTTTCTACCAAACCAAGGTATTTGCAGGAGGAAGATATGAGTTGTATCTGGACAATAAGGACAATCAAATAAAGCACTGAAGCAGAGAAAAGCCAGTTTCTTTATCATCCTGAGCACTGGAAATGAGAGCAACCTGATCCACATAGCCTGGAAAGTCACAGCTCAAGTTGGAGTTCAAGTTGGAGCTGGTGATCAACAAACCATATTCAGGTCCTGGTTGAGAACCAGAAGGATTCACAGCAAGTACTTCATCAAAGACAACATATTAGCTGAAAATAACACTGCAGCTTGCCTTTTTAAAAGAAAAAAAAAATCATAATTTTAATAATCATAGATAAATACAGTCTGGAAGAGTCATCCACAGGTCGTCTAGGCCCATCCCTTGCTCAAAGCAGGGCCAGCTTCAAAATTAGACCAGGTTACTCAGAGCTTCAACCCATCAAGATTTGAAAGTCTTGGAGGTTAGAGAGTCCGCAGCCTCTCTGGGCCCTGTGTTCCTGTGTTTGAGCACCCTTTGTTGTGAATAATTTTCCCTTAATCCCATGGAATTTCCATTGCAGCTACTTCTGCCCACTGCCTCTTGTCCTTTTACTGCACACCTGAGAAAACGCCATCTTCTCTACAGCCCCCCTGTAGGGAATGGAAAAGCTGCAAATAGATCCCTAGATGCCCCCCCTTGGCCATCTCAAGACTAAACCAACCCATGTCCTTCAACCTCCCCAGTATGTCTCATGGTCCATCCCCTGACCATCTTAATAGCCCTCCACTGGCCTCACTCCAGTCTGTCTCTTACACTAGAGGGAATAGGGAAACACCAACACTAGACACTATTAAAATAATATTCCCCTCCAAGGAACAAGGCTTTTATGGAGGTGGGTTAGCAAGCGGTTTCTCTTTTTCATCAATAGACACACATAGGTAAGGATAAATTCATATTTGACATCCCAGTTGCACTGCCTTGTTGCACAACCATCCTTTACACAAGGATTTCAATTAGTAAACCTGATACAAGTGGAGAGCACCTCAGAGCCTCCCACAGAGACAGCAACCCCTCACAGAACCGATTGTGCTCAATATAATGTCCTAAAAGCCACAAAACCAAACAAGTAGTGCTGGCTAGTCTTAGGCATACAGTGTATGGGGACATACAGAATAAATTAACAATAACGTGCACCTTTTCCCATATATGGTGGATTTAAATTTTAACAAGACAGAGAAAAAAAAATCTATAAAGGACTTTACTAAGTTGAGTGACACTGTTCTAATTACACTGGATAATCTTGAGGCAAAGAAGTTTTTCCATATCACGCCTTTAAAGGATTTAAAGAAAATAAGAAAGCCACAAATTACCTTAAGAACTGAATCACTCTGAAGATTAATGATATTTAGCCAGAAAAGACTTCAAAGACACAAAGCATCCTTCCAAAATCCAATTCACCCAGACGCCCAGGAACAAGCAGGTTGGTTCTGCCGAACAACTGGCAAGGAGGATATGGATTTCCTTGTTTATGGCAGTCAAACAAGAAGCTGAAGCCAGTAGATTTCCACAGTAATTCTGTGCAGCTGACTTATCCGGAGGAAAGAAGCAAACTGGCATCTGAGGTCTATAAGGAAAAGCAAAGAGGTACTCTAAGGGCAATTTTTAAGAACTCTCTTGAGTTCAAACCCCTTCCCCAACATCCTGCTGCAGGTCAAGGAGCTTTTTGGGTTGGGTATTTTATGCCTAATGCCAATCACCAGGAGGCTCCTCTTCCCCTCAGACCCCAGGAACCAGCTGCTGAGCCAGCCCAAGCAGCTGGGCTGAGGGGCACCTGGTTGTTCTGGATCTTCTAGAGAATCAGCTCAGAATGCTGGGTCTCACAAAAGCAGTTCAGTTCCCTTTTTAAGGATGAGAAAACCTATGGGAACAGTACCAAAGCTTTGGTAGTTGTCGGTTACCTTGACACCACCCATAATACAAGCCAAGTAAAAAGCAAAGAAATAATTGACTTACTGAAGTCTAAAAAACAACCGCCCCGTTTCTAATGTTGCGAAGGACGAGTGAACAGAAATAGAAATGTGATTTTTCTCTTTTATCCCCTCATCCTAGGATCAGATCTAAGAGGCTTCTCACTCTTTGTTATACAGCTTTAGATGAGACAACTATGTGGTGAAGGCTCTGCTCTTTGAACAAGCCTTCAATCCTCACTTTTTCCTCACAGCAGGGAATATAGGCCAAGGAATGTGTTTGCCATAACACCCTACCCATCCTGTGTGGCCTCCAGCTAGATTCAGATCTTGGTCCCTTTCTCACCCTTTAGGACTACCGTATTTAGCTTTGCTAAGGATGCAATTTCAGTAGTCTTCCCCCATCACCACCCTTCTGCCCTCTACTAATGACCATCCTCACTTCTTTGGAAACGTTTAAAGTACAGATTGATGATGACCCTATGAGAAATCTATAAAAAGGGAAACAAATAACATTATTTCCACAGGCAGGTTAAAGACTGAAGAAGTTAGGGATGGATTAAAAGTACCTCTGACTTCTTAAATCTGTTTCACAGCCCACACCAAACATCCTGCTGCTCTGAGCCAGCCAACTAAAAGATAAATTGGGGAGGAAAAAAAAAAAAAGGCAACCAAAAAATACTGTAATCGCTAAACAGAAGAAAACTGTAAATACAGCCATGGAGTGCCTCTCCAACAATGTAGTTTCATGCAGATAAATTCATTTCCTTTGCACAATGGAGATCAATAACAATACCTCGAGATAAATACTCCAAACAATATGACACTGCGGGAATAAACCAGTAGATTAGAAACAGAAAGGATTATTTATGTAAAAGAGCTACATTGTTTATTATTATTTAGTTTGTACAGCAGGCTTTTGAAGGCCTCTGAGGAATGACAAACTGCACATTTAAGGGCTGCTCATTTCTTATACCACTGAAAGGCAGCCACCCTGTGTCTGCTCTGTTGCCTTCTCTGGCAATCTTTTCAGGCATTTTTACACTGTGTGGCATTTTCCTTAAAGTTATGGCCACTGCAGTTTCCATATTATATGAAGAAAAGTTTCTGTCCTTCATAGAGTAACCAAAATTTGATGATATTTATGCTTTTAGAAGAAAAAAAGAAAACAAACCCAAAAGACTCACCACACCACACACTTATTCCAGCTGCAGGAATGCAATGACATAGCGACACCGACAACTGGCAACCTCCCCTTCAGCTATTTCACCAAGGAGCACACAGTGATAAAGTACTGGCTTATAGTCTGGGTACAGGCAGGTACATCCGGAACAGGTTCACATAATAGCAAGTATTTCCACAGAACATAAGATATGTTCAAAGTGAGTTATAAGAAAGGCCTCTGATAGAAGGGCTACTTCAGCAGGGTCCCTAAAGCAGTTTTCCAGTGATGGAAAAAAGACTAAAAAGATTTAAAAGAACAAAAACTAGCAAACCCAGCAAAAACACACACAAAATACCAATATCTCTCATTAACAGGGCTAAGGATTTTCAACATCATAAGGAATGCTGTTTTATAGGATCCTGGCTTTAATTCAGTTATCTCAGACTGCTAGACGTTAGAGAAATGCTATTTTGACACAAAAGCTCTAACTTCATGCAGTACACAAGCCTAGAGATGGCAATACTGGGCCTTGAGAGAGCTTCTACTAAAGTTGCAAAATTCAATGAAAAATAGTACAGATCTTCCTTTTTGATAGGCACAAGATTATCTTCCAACCCTAGAAAAAGCTATAAAGTGATATTCTGTGAGAATACCTGGAATTGATATTTCAAAGGGCTTCTTTTGAAAGAATGATTTATAGATCACAAAGACCAATGGGTCTTTTATCAAAGAAAATTGATTCCTTTTCTGAACCACAAAGAAAAGATTGATGATATCCTAGACCACATCTCCATTTTTGAGAGTTGTGTAGTGCCAAAAGACAACAGTTACAGTCAGTTGGTTCTTTACAATACCACAAATAACTCATGTACTAACTACAGATGAAGTTTTCACGGTGTTTTATGGAGGCTAGACAGCAAAATTATAGCACAGGGAAATTCGTGATGTAATTTATCTTATCCCTTCAGTACGTAATAAGGATGACAAGGAGGGTTTTAAGTAATAAGTGCGCATGACAAAATAGCAAAAGAGATACAAATGTGTCAGTGTGTTGCTTTATTTTCTTACCAGGACTAAGAAGGTGCATGTATGTAAAAGTATGCTCTGAATATTAAGACACTTCCAGCTTGATCATATCCCTTCCTCAGCTCAGTAATGAAATTCCTATCAACTCTTCATTTGGAGCACAGCCTGCATGGACAGGCTTTCCAAAATTATTATTCAGCCAAGAGAAAAACATGCAAATTGTATAACATTCTGGGTTTTCTCGGGGGGGGGGGGGGGGGGGGGGGGGGGAAGAAAAAAACCCCAAACTTTCTTTTTAAACCAACTTCATTATTACTGCTTTTTCAAAGCAATACTTTCCCAGAAAGCCAGTACCTAGTATGTTAAATGACATTAACATTTATTCAGTCTCAACAAAATATGGAATACATGTGGGTTTACACACAAGAGGAAAGGTAAATGCAAGAGAGTATGGAACAAAGTGAGCAACACACACTGGCATTTGCTGTTACATTGGTATATGCTGTTCTCAGAAGACACAACAGATCTGTAGAGACCAGAAGCAAACAGCTTCCCAGCTGGATGAGACTTGCCAAGGCCTGCACTTTTCAGTCCTCCACATGGTCAGTGTAATTGATCTAGTTTCATCATTTCATGCCCATCTGCTAAAGCCTTACACATCACCAGAGGCAAGAGATTCCACCATCAGTTTCCTGTAGGCGTTTCCTCCACCCCTCAAATCCCCACCCTTTTTTCTTCAGGTTGTGAGCTCATGACCAAGGCTCAGTCATAACTCTTGGTACTGAACAACCGAAGAAGGTTAGACTTAGCACGCAAGAAGGAACAGCACATTATAATACAACAATGCAACCCTACAATACACAGGTTTTTTGTTAGCTTAATCAGCTAGACATCATAATAAAGAAGATAAAATTAAGAGTAATTACTTTTCCAAAGTCCCTTAGATTCCCAGAAGATTCAAGGACAATGCTATTTATCAATCATTTTACCAGTGCCTGTTCCTCTAGTGCTGTGCTACTCTCATTGTGCAAGGGGTAGAGCCACAGGTGGTAAGAATCCTGCTTCTCTACTGTTTTCATTTTACTGTTGTTCTTATTGTTGTCATCTCTATGCTTTGTTCTTTTGGGTTAATGTGGCATGTCTCCAACACAGCCTTGGAAAATAACTATAATGTGATTTGGGTTTAGTGTCATTAAACCTGATTAGCAAGGAGTGCTCGTGAAAATCCATAATTACCTCACAAAACAAAAAAGACATTTTTTGCCAGAGAACTGCGAAGAACTTTACTTCCATTTAACTATTTGGGCTACTTGAGAAAAGCTATTGTCACATTGTTTTCCCTCTGCACTTTTCTGTGCCTTGTAAATATCATAAAATACCAAAATCTGCTGAAAACATCAATCTTCTCTCAAAGCAGATTTCTAATATGAAACCAAATATACAGTCTTTATTTAAAGAAAATACAATAAAAAGCCATAGAGAGCATAATGCATCTTGACGGATGTGCTAGTACTTTGTGTACATGGCTGGACTTTGGGACTAAATCTATAATGATAAAAAAGTTTCCAGCTGGCCAATAGCATAGTGTGGCTAACATCCACATAGCTAAACTATTTAACCTCCCAAAACAGGGGTGTTGCAGAGGATATTGTCCAGTAGTTTGGGGACTCCCCCCAACCCCACTTCACCATGTCTCTTTCTTTGCATTTATTGTTTTTTTGAGAAGGGGAGGATATGGCTCTAAACTTTGTGAGCAGAGGCATAAGAAACTTTAGTCTAAGAGATATGCCAACACACATTCTTCCAAACACTCCTTTTCATTTAACATTTAGTAGAGGACAATCTCTGCCTGTAGGTTTTTTTGGTCTGTTTTCACTTGCAAATTAAGCAGAGATCAGCCTTTGCATCAATTACTGCTTGAAAACCTCAGTAAGAAGCAGGGAGAAACAGAGCCTTTCTCCCCTGCAGCATCGGGAAAAGGGTCTGGGGCAGCTCCATCGCTGCGCTCCATGGGCAAGCATTCCCACAAACCTGTCCTCTGAGCTTTGCCAAGTCCAATGGCATTCTTGTTTGATTTTCCCAGCAATACCAGCCTCAGAGAATGTGCTTGCCCGTAGTTGCCATAAGCAAAACCCAGCTTTCCTTTGCACTGTTATTTCAAGAGGTTCCCAACCTCTGTAGTTGTGTTAAATTAGAGGCTTGTGCAACCACAACCCTGGTTTTAAGCTAGTGGGCATTCTTGAGCTATGAATGCCATAGAATTCTTCCCATACAGCTCTCATCCAGAGCTGTTCAACACGAGGTAAATATTTTCCCATCTTCTACATAGGGACAAACCAGACATGCCCGTGCAATGGTTGCATATTGTGCACACGCTGAACTCCATTCAGAGGCTTGATGAAGTGTCCTCTGTACCTGAATCACAGTTGGGTTTGCAGCCTGGAAAGCTGCCCTTGAAGTGCTCTAACATGTAAATTTAGAGATGTGGGTGGAAATGTGTGCTGTAAAATAATATTTGAGGAACTCTCCAGCCCTAGGCAGTGAAGGTAAAAAACATCGACAATCTCAGTAGTGAAATGAGACACACAGGAAGTGGACCAAAGTCACCTTCATAGAAGAAGTAAGTAGTAAGTAAACTCTGTGTTGCTCATATTAGAAGTAGGTAAAATTCCACTCACACATTTGCCCTCTACATGCAATATGATCATGATGTCTAAATGACATGAAAAATAACAAGTTTACTTCAGAAGGTCTCAGGCTTGCCTCTCCTGCATAGATATATAAGTACACACAAGTACAACTGATAAAATACCTCGCTAAATCCCTGTGCTCTACCCCCCCATTCCAGTTTTGATTAACCCAGTAGAAACTAAAATCTGCATATTATCACTCTGGCTAGTTTCTTTTTCACTCCACCATCAGAGGCTTAAAAACTGGGAGCCAGGTTACAGCTTAGAATCATAAAATACCCTGAGTGAGAAGGGACCCATGGGGATCATTGAATCCAACTCCATGCAGAACCACCTAAATGTTAAACCATATATCTAAGAGCATTGTCCAAATGCTTCTCAAACAGCTACAGGCTTGGGGCCATGACCACTTCCCTGGGGAGCCTGTTCCAGTGCCTGACCACCCTCTCAGTGAAGAGTTTTTTCCCAACATCCAGCCTCAACTTCCCCTGACACAGCCTTAAGCCATTCACTCCCATCCTATCACTGGACACCAGAAAGAAGAGATCAGCACCTCCCTCTCTGCTGCCCATTATGAGGAAGTTGTGGACAGCAATGAGGTCACCCCTCGGCCTCTTCTTTTCTAAGCTGAACAAATTTATTATCCTCAGCTGCTCATTATGAGTCACGCCCTCTAGTCCTTTCACCATCTTTGTTGCCTGTCTTCGGACACATTCTAATATTTTTATATCCTTCTTATACTGTGGACCCTAAAACTGCACACAGTACTTGAGCTGAGGCCACACCAATGCTGAGTATGGTGGGACAATCACTCATTTTGACTGGTTAGCTATAGTGTGCTTAATGCACCCCAGGATATGGTTGGTCCTTTGGGCTGTCAGGGCATGTTGTTGACTCATACTGAACTTGCCATCAACCAAAACCCCCAGATTCCTTTCTGAAGGGCTTCACTCCATCCTCTTCTCCCCCAGTCCATACATCCAGAATTACTCCATTTCAGGTGCAGAATCCAGCATTTGTTCTTGTTACATTTCATAGAGTTGGTGATTGCCCAGTACTCTAATCTATCAAGATCAGTCTGTAAGGCCTCTCTACCCTCAAGAGAATTAGAAGCTCCTCCTAATTTAGTATTGTCAGCAAACTTACTGTGCACTCAACTCCTGTGTCCAGGTCACCGATAAAAATGTTAAAGGGACATGGCCCTAAAATAGAGCCCTAGGAAACACCACCAGTGACTGGCTGCCAGACAGATGCTACCCCAGTTACTACAACTCTTTGAGCCCAACCCTTCAGCCAATTGTTCACCCATCGTACTGTGTACACGTCTAGCTGTCTGCTGGATATTTTCTCCAGAGGATATTGAGAAAGACAGTATCAAAATCTTTGCTAAAAAAAAAAAAAATAAAAAGAAAAATCACATCCACTGCCTTCTTTCCATCCACTAGGAGGATAACATTGTAATATAAAAGAATACTAAGTTAATAATACATGAGTTTCCCTTCATGAACCCATGCTGGCTTTGACTGACTGCACTGTCTTTCAAGGGGTGTTTTCAATAACTCCCAGAATAACATTCTCAATAATTTTACCAGGCACAAGAGTGAGATTGACAGTCTTGTAATTACCAGGGTCTTCTTTCTTGCCCTTCTTGAAAATTGGAATAACATTTACTAGTTTCCAGTTGACTAGGACCTCTCCAGATTCCCAAAATGGTTGGTAAATAACAGAGAGGTCTCACAATAGCATTGTCCCACTCTTTCGGTACCCTGGGATGAGTCCCATTGGTCCCATAGATTTATGTGCATTCAGTTGCAGTAGCAGATCCTGTACCCATTCAAAGTCAACTGGCAGTTTATCACTCCGCCAGTTGCAATCCTCCAATCCAGAGTTCATCATTGGTGTTAAAGACTGAGGCAAAGAAGGCATTAAAAGTCTCTGCTTTATCTTCATCTTTATTTGTGAGGTGGCCAACCTTATCAAATAATGGACCAACATTTTCTTTAGTGCTCCTTTTGATGTTAACATACTTTAAAAAGAGTTTTTTGTAATCCACCACAGTACTTTACAGGCAAAGCATCAACTCCAATGGAGCTTTGGCCATACAAATATTCTCCCTACAGTGGTAAACAGTGTCTCTAGTCCTCATGTGTAGCCTGACCTTGCTTCCAGGAGATCCCTGTTCAGCCAAGCTGTCCTTCTGCCCTGCTTGCTTGACTTCTGACACATTGGAATTGCCTGCTCCTGCACTCTTTAAAGATGGCTCTTAGAAAGCAACCAGCATTCATGGACCCCACTACCTTTGAAAGCAGTTTCTCAGGGGACCTTACTAACTCATCCTTCGAGCAGCCTAAAGTCTGCTCTTCCAAAATCCAGGGTAGCAGTTCTGCTGACAGTTTTTCTAGTATCAAAGATCGTAAAATCAACCATTTCACGATGACTGTGGCCAAGACAGCCACCAGTCATCATTTCACCCATGAGACCATCTCTACTGACAAACGACAGGTCTAGGAGGCCATCTTTTGTAGTTGGCTCCCTTAGTACTTGTATCAAAAAGTTATCCTCAATGTTCTTTGGGAATTTTCTAGATTTATTCATGTCTGTTGTACTGGAAGGCCACTATAAGGTCTCCCTGGAGCCTTCTCTTCTCCGCGCTGAATAACCCCGACTCTCAGCCTGTCCTCATAAGGCAGGTGTTCCAGCCCCACGGTCATCTTTGTGGATTCCTCTGGACCCACTCCAACAGGTCCATGTCCTTCTTATGTTGGGGGCCCCAGAGCTGGATGCAGTACTCCAGGTGGGGCCTCATGAGAGCAGAGTAGAGGAGGAGAATTACCTCCCCAAACCTGCTGGTCACATTTCTCTTGATGCAGCCCAGGACACGGTTGGCTTTCTGGGCTGCAATCGCACATTGCTGGCTCACAGTCAGTTTTCCATCCACTAATACCCCCAAGTCCTTCTCCTCAGGGCTGCTCTCAATCCACTCCTCACCCAGCCTGTATTTGTGCTTGGGATTGCCCCAACCCATGTGCATGACCTTGCACTTGTCCTTGTTGAACTTCATGAGGTTTGCACAGTCCCACCTCTCCAGCCTGTCCAGGTCCTTCTGGATGGCACATTCCTTCCCTCCAGTGTGTCGACCGCACCACACAGCTTGGTGTTGTCGGTGAACTTGCTGAGGGTGCGCTCAATCCCACTGTCCATGTTGCCAACAAAGCTGTTAAACGGCGCTGTGGCAAGTGCACCCACCCAATGAAAATAGGGCTTCTTGGCTGCTGAAGTGTAGCAGCTCCTGATTGCCTTTGCTCTTGGGGCCTCATGGTAGTTGGGGCCCTTGACCAATGGGAGCTGCTATTGACTACAGATCAGATTTGGCCTGGGTATAAATGGAGTCCCCCACGGAGCCATTTTGAGCTTGTGCCCTGGAGCAGCACAGCTGTGGTTGAGGACTCTCCCCTTGGGTCAGGATGCTGCCCAAGGTAACTTCTCGAGGTGCCTTGGGTCGGGACGCTACCCTGGGCAGGTCCTCGAGGTTGAGAGCCCTCACTTGTTAGGTGAGTGATAGAGCATTTTGCGTTGTCATTAAACCCTAAGGAGTTGTGCTTTGTTATGCATTTTGGGTTGTTGTTAAACCCTAGGAAGTTGTTCTGTTCTCCTCTCACAGACATTCGAACCTGTAATTTCCAGAGGGCTAGTTAATTGTGTTGACAAATTTTTAATTTTTGGTAGTTGGTTGTTTATTTGAGACTCTCCGTAACAGGCGCTGGTCCCAACACTGACCTCTAAGGAACGCCACTTGTCACTGCTCTCCACTCAAATATCAAGCCATTGACCTCAACTCTGAGTGCTACCATTCAAGCCAATTCCTTGTCCACCGAGTGGTCCATCCACCAAATCCATGTCTCTCCAATTTGGAGACAAGGATGTCGTGGGGGACAATATCAAATGCTTTTTCTCAAATGCATTGAGAAAGGTGAATCCTGTCAGGGCCCAGCAGGTCTGATGTTTTCCATGATCGAAAACCTCCAAATTCTGCAGTGACACCAGTCTTGGAGGCAGGTACTGATAAGCTGGGTATGTCTGTTTCTTTCGATGTCATTCTCTACAAGTGGGAAGATAGAGGAGAATACCAGCTGCGCTCCTAATCCCTTTACCAATCTCCCCAAGGCCCTGAAGTCTCTTTTGAACTCTCTTGGACTTCTTATCACAAATTCACTGGTACCCAAATAAAAAAGCAATAACAGATAATAATCTGAGGGACATACCAGACTAGGAGTTTCCTGGCAACATCTTTAACCCAAGCCCCAAAGAGGCAGCAGACTTCCCTAAAATGTGGGTCTGGTTGGCAGATTGGGCCCTCTGTTCCCCTTAGAAAGGAGCCACCTATGACAATAAGCTGCCATTTTTTATTTCACAGAGGTGGTCATGAAGTGGGGGATAGGCTGACCTGATCTCAGTGACTCCTCTAGTATCAATGCTTCATCATCCACCTCGTCACATCTCTGTCTTTCCAATTCCAGAGCCTGTCATCTGTTGTATAGGGGCACCTGGGAAGGCAAGGTAGACAAGGAGGAGCTTCTCCCACCACCCCAAGCAGAGACTTGTATCCATTAACCTCTATCCCTCAAGTCACTCCCTTCTGCCTGGTGGGGAGAGGGTGCAGGATTCCCCTTGCCATGTGTTCTACCTAGCTGACATTTCTCTTCTAGAGAGGGTAGAATATGGTTCCACCAGTTAACCTCCTTCTCAGACTCCTGGATGCTCCTCAGCCTGTCCACTTCCTCTTGAAGCTCAGCCACCAAGCTGAGCAGTTCTTCTACCTGGGCACACCTCCCACAGGCATTCTCGTTACTGCCCTCAGGCAGCAGTAAAAACCCTGTCATACCCTGCAAGCCAGAGACCTAGAAGGCTGCATGTTCCCTTGTGAGCTCTAGCTGGGTAGCTGCATCAGTCCCAACGGATGCTAATGCCACAGGGGATGCAGAGGCCATAGCTTTCTGCCAGGTGGTTACCTTTGCTGAACTCCCTGTGGGTGGGTTATGATTCATGGCAGGGGCCTGGAGGCGGGCAGTTGGGTTGGTGAAGCCAGTCTCCCAGCATCTTGGTCGCATGCAGCAGCTGATAGCCCTTGCTGCTGCCTGGTCCCTCCAGAAACACAGCCCAAGGGCTCTGGGCACCAGAAGCCTCCTCAGATGCCTCCTGGGTACCTCTCACAAGCATTGCACTCCTCTCAGCATGCAGTTGCTGGCATCAGCTTTCAGCTTCACAGAGCTGAAAGCTTTACCATCCACTAACTGTGAAATTGAACAAGCCAGGCAGTGTGTTTGTGTGTTTAACAACCACTGAACAGCTCCGGGGCTGGGACAAAAGGTGTTAAAGACACCTAGGAAGCTCTATGGAGGGTTATGAATTAAAGCACCTGATACTTAAGAGCCTCCATCTACTTTCCAGTGAAACCAGTAGAAAGATTGTAAAGTAGAAGCTGAATAAGGCACTACTTTGCAATATTAAGGTGAATATTACAAACTTGTAGGGCTTTATGACACAAACTGAGTTGATGAAAACATCCTTTATACTTGCCACTTCCCTGTCATCTAATAGTATTAAAAACAAGTGAAAAAACCACCTACTGGATTAATGATGAACACAGACAAAGGACAGTCTCTTAATTTAGTAGAAATGGAAAGTTTAAAACAACCTTCAAGTGTCATCAGCAAAGGCAATGCAGAAATTCTCCTTCTTTTACGACACAATTCTGTCAATTAGCTGAAAACTGCAATTACCAGTCCTTTCCTTTATTATTTGTGAAGAATCAAAACTTTCCGAGGATGATAAATGGCTGCTTGGAAAATGCTATGCTCAGTTCTGCTAAATGTGCACTTTTCTGTTGGTTTTTGGGTTTGGGGTTTTTTTCTATTTTTTTTTAAACCATTCTTTTACACAGCCTATGAAAAGAAAGAAGTAGAGGCTGCTGGGGGAAAGGAGACACAGGACACACATAATGGAAGGAAAATGCCAAGGTATTGTTTTAAGGAGAATACAGAGATTTTCTCATTTAACTCACTGACCAGGGCAAAGACATGTACCCACACCTTCGTTAATTAAAAAGGAAAGTTAACATTGTTAGCAACATCAGGAACAAAAACCTCATTTAAATTGTTCTGAAACAAAACAGAAAAAAAAAAAAAGCCAATGCATTCATAAGATGACCTTTGAGAATTCTGGCTTTATTAACATTTCAAACAGCACAGCACAAAATTAAGACAGGAAATAGACTTGCAATGCTATTTGACTGCAGAAATATATATCATTAACATGCCCATAATTAACAGGATACCAATGTTTGTCCCATTGTCTCTGCTAATAATGGTGTAACGTGCAAATGGGATTTCTCCTAACAAAACTGAAGGGGATATTTAAGTTTATTCTGCCTCTTAAGCATACTGAGTAAAGCCAAATGAGCCCCTTTTTGCTCTTTGAAAGGGATGCCCTCCATGCCTGCCCTCACAGGCTTGCATAAAACAATTAAAGAAGGTAGATACAGGCTGCATTTAAAACACAGAGTCCAGTCATGCTTTCCCATCTCACAGCAGCAAGCTAACTGGAGAGCTGTCAGTGACCCATACAGGTGTTACAGAAAGCAGTTCAGATATTAACATCACCCCTTCCACACAACACTGCAGTGTTAGCAGATCTCATTCCTCTGAAGGGGACCATTTCCCGCAAGACATGACAGCAAAATTCTACCCGTTCCTAGACATTCAAAATGCTGAGCTCCTGTGCCTGGTTTTGGTGCCTGCTACACTGAGCACAATCATATGCCTCTGACACTGCCCCACTCCTGTGGGATAGGTAACAGAGCCTGCTCTTTTAAGTGCTTCAGGATTTGAGATCTTGGAGTAGAAGGAAAAATAAGTCATCTAAAACAAGGCTTAATAGGCAAATGCAATAGATCCCCTCTGTCAGGGCAGACAACTACTCTGGATTTGGTGGGCTTGATTTGCTACAAGAAGACTTCAGTGCAACACACTGAAATCAGGCTGAAGTGCCACAGGTGGGTCAGGGTCAGCACACCTGAAGGTCAGAACAAGGTCTGGGAGGTGGACAGGTTACCAAACTTCTTCTTGAATTCCCATGAACTTCAGCCTCCTCTTGGTTAAACTAGTGAAATATCCACCTTTGTGAAATAGGCCTAGGCCCTTCCTTAGACTGCAGTCAATTAACTAACATGTAATTTGCTGCCTAGACAGGGAAGAAAGCTGCTCCTGCAGCAAGTGGCTCCCATCACAGCCAGCTTAGCCTGGGTCCGGCTGGTGCGTGTTGCCAAGGCAATGCCTGCTCATTCCTAATGGCATAGTACAGCCCTTTATAGGCCTGTACACAAGTTTTTGTTTTTTGAACACTCACACAAAGACCATACAAAACAGCATTTATCTTGCCGTTTTCCCAGAAGTATTCTGCAGACTGTTAGACCTTACTGCTGGGAAACATTGGCCTGATATTCAGCTTAGACTCAATTTCATTCTGTGTTCCCATGTTTGATCTTCTCAAACA
Organism: Strix aluco; assembly: GCF_031877795.1. Lineage (NCBI taxonomy): Eukaryota > Metazoa > Chordata > Aves > Strigiformes > Strigidae > Strix > Strix aluco. Next base: position 157,523,216 of record NC_133931.1, read on the forward strand.
ATATCCATCCTTGCATTCCCAAACTGTGACACCTGTAGTCTGCTTGGTCATCAGCTGACAGGTCGTAGGACTTTTAATCTCTCTTACGTCAGATCAGGTTGAAAATCTGGTAAGAGCCAACCCTGCCTTATAATAGAGAGGCAAGACACAGTAAGAAGTTCTTGACAGGGTCCTGTGTCTTCTGAGGGCAGAACAACGGGCTGGGTGTGACAAGCTCTTCAAGCGTCACTGCCAGTCCTACAGTTCCATGACTAAGTCAGGGTATGTATTTTCAATCTGTTCCCCTATTATCCCTTTTCTATGCAGCCAAAGAGGCTCTGAAGTAACAGGGAATGCAGTTTACTCTCTTTTAAGGGACTAGGGGGATTATCTAACCTCCCTCTCTTTGTATTAAGACATCATTTAGATTATGAGTTTGCTTACAAAGTCACAGAAGAATCAGACGTACTTAGCTGGCTAATTGGTTTGGCCATATAATAAGCATGGACAAAAGAGTCCCATCATCAAGCTGTTATACAATTACTGCTGTGCCAAAGATTATGTCACCAACATACTAAGGGTTAAGGAAGTAATTATTGTGGGGTTGAGAGACTTAGTAAACAGCAGAAGTTCAAGGATGAACCAGATCTGTTGATCTCAGCAGAGAACTACAATTAAGATGTAATATTTCCTTAAGTTTCGCCCCTCCCCCCCATTACTGTTTATCAGTAGTACAAAGGTAATTTATACTTTGCAGTTCTCTAGATCAACCAGTATGTTTTACCAGCAGGCAAGTAAGATTAAACTGTCCATCACAACAAGCTGTCCTTCCCCTGTTCTTATATTATCAAAGCCTATTGAGATTAAAGACATAGGAAACTGGAGGAAATGCATTCATTAGCTTCAAGTTCGTGGGCTTATGAAGTTAAATTCCTACACACGTGTAGTCACCTTTAACAGAAAAAGCAAAATCCCAGAAGTTCCCTTAACAGTAGCAAAAGAGTTTGAGAAACATTATATGCATTTGCTGAACTCACTCATGAACATCATAAAATATCTTCCCAGGATGCCCTAAAAACAGCAGACAGTCAGAAAAGAAACATTTCTCGGGCTGATCTGTTTGAAGAGGAAAACTACTTACCCCACCTGGCAAGAACAAGAGAAAGAGGCTTTGAGCAGCTTTCCCTTCCGCAGAACTCTTACCCAACCTCTCCTGCACATACCAGTCAGCAGAGTGGTCTGAAGGTGAGGGACATTTCAAAATGCTTCACTGCTCCACACATAATCACCAAAAAAATCCACTTTTGAGTGAGTCAGTACTAGAGCTGTACTATATCAATTATGCATGGTCAGTCATACTGATCTCAATAGTACATGTGCAAGGTGTTTCTAGATTGATCACTGGTATGCTCCTTCCTAGGTCTGAAAACCAGGAAAAGTCACTGTATTGTACAGCCACCTCATGTTTGTTCTCCAGTCCAATATTCCTATTTTCCATTCACTTCATTAACACTCTTCAGACTGCACCTATCATGCCAGCTGTAAATCTTCTGGGACCAGAACGCCCACTCCTCCTGTCACATAGCACTCCCAGACAATTAGTTGAGATGGTTTATTTGGAAAAAAAGTCTTCGTGCTTTCCTTGAGGTTGAACAGAGACTGTAAAGCCAGGGATGACCACACTGGAATTTTAAAAAATACATACATGCATCAGTATTGCCAGTTAGCTCCACATAGCTATTGCCTTTTCACAGGCAAGACCGAGCACTCCAAGGGGATTTGTATCTGTCCAGAAGCAAACTTTTGTGACTTGGCTCCAAGTGGTGTTGAACACCTGCGGTAAATCACAAACATCTGTGCCCCAGAGCAAGCCAGCTAGCTGATATATACAGGTAAATTAGTCAGCACAAGCTAATTGAAGTTGCAAAACTCCCTGGGGCATCCTGACACCATGATAGTGGGAACAACCTAAGGGACAAAGGAAGGAATAAATGGCTGCACAGAGAAGACTGCTGCTGGGAGCTCTCCGTGGAGCAATGTGTCAGAACCCAGGTACACCCCACAGTTTTATTTGTAGTGTAAATAAGATCTATCTCCTTCTGGAACTGTGCTCAAAAGCAGAGAAGTGACCCTTCCAAGCTCAGAGCAATACAGGGAAAGAAGGCCCTCTAGGATGCCCACGTCTTTTTGTGCTGCCTCCACAGACCAAACTCTACCTTTGGATGCTCACAGACACAAAGCCCTATTAACACACAATTGAAGGAACTTAGGGGAGCATTTTTCTTAGAAGCCTTTACTAGATACCCTTTATCATTCCTAGTCAAAAACACCTTTCTTCTACTCACTAAAGCCCCCTGCTACTCAAAAAGCAGAACTGCCTCAGGACAGATGTGTCCCTACAAAGAAACCGCAGAACACAAACTTTGTGCCCATCCCTCCGCTGATGAGTCATGTCCTCAGGGGTGACAGTCAAATGCAGAGAAATTAAAAGCTTTCACAGCTCAGAGAACAGAGTGAAAAGGCAGAAAAGTGAAAGAGTGAAGGGCTGAAAATATTTGCTCCTCAAAAGGGTTGATTTTTAAATTCTCTGCTTTGCCCATATTAAGTAGCGGCATGAAAACTTGTGTATTCAGATATATGTTTCAGTCAAGAGGAATAGGCTCAGTAAATCCAGCAGCCAGGAAACTGCTGAGGACAGGTAGGCATAATTCTTTATCCAGATCCAATCTGCTAATTGATAAAGTATATGATGGGTTGTGGTTTGGTTTTCTCCCCCCTTTTAACAGGGATAACACTAGCTACACATCCTTATGAAACTCTTCAGCAGCTTCAGACTGCAGGAGCTGAGGGCTGAGGGGATCCAAACCTTCCAGTTTTACAAACAAATCGGAGGTGAGTGAGGATCTAACCCTGTACTGTTGTGGCTATTATTTTTGCAGGGTAAGGCCTCTAGACAGGATCTAAATCTAGATGCTTCTGTTTCAGAAATGGCAAAAATGCATTTCCTTTGGCTTTGCCCATCTCCCCTCAGCAACTTCCCTCCCACCCTTTGGTCTGAGTCCGCACTGTAGGCTCTGTTTGAGAAGATCTTTGGTGGGGACAAGCAGATCTTGTAGCAATCATATTCAAGTTGATTGCTACTGTTGTGCTTAAGCTCAACATTGACTTGAGTTGCCCAAAAACACTGCCACTCCCCTCCACACAATGAGCATTCACTACCTTTCGCAGGATACTCAGCTCTAGATTTCACTGTCTGTGTAGCAGCAACTTTCCTTTGAAGCTGTGCCCACTTAAAACTCAAACAAGAGCATGTCCTGTTGGTGATTCATTAGTAGCAATGAAGAAGACCAAAGGTACCAAAATGGATTCCTCAATCCTAGTCACGTTTTCTAAAGGGTTGTATCCCTGTCAAGATGAGACTAGCTTTCAATACTGGTACAGCGAGATGTATTGGTGAAAAACATTTTTAGCAAAGGATTCATTTCCCAGAACAGACAAGGACCAATACTACAGAAGCCAGTTTATTTAAAAAAACCCAAACAACTATGAAGAATAGGAGACTTTTTTCTTGGCAGGATTCAGCAAATGATATGTTACTCACTGCAATACATATAATTGCTCACGCCAAGCACAAACAGAAACAAGGAGACAACGCCAAGAAGAGACTCTAGTATAAGTTTGTGGGGAGCTTTTACACACCAGGGGGACATGCACAAGATTAACAGAGAAGCTGATTAACAATAAATCACCTCTCTGAGTTCACAGCAATGTCAAATCTAATGAGATTTAGCACTGCTATAGCAGCAATCCACATCAAATCACAACAGTCAGACCACAGGATCCCAGGAAAGATCTCAGACCTCAAGGGACACACAGTAAGGGTGCACTGAAACTTATTGCTAATCCTATCTGTCCAGCCAACGTTTTTCAGCAGCAATCACCACAGTAGTCAGCCTACCTGTTAAAATACACAGACAACAACAGAAGAACAACAACAACAACAAAAAAATGTTTCCAGGAAGATACATTTCTAAAAGAAACCCATCAGAAAAAAAAAAAATTAAAAATCCCCATCCAGCCCTGTTGAGAACCAGTCTCCCTGCCTAGATGTTAATGGGCAATAATCAAGAATTTTAATTCCCACAGACTTCAGGTGTTCAACCCTAATCAAATATACTTACAGTGACATAAGGAATGAGAAAGAAGAATAAACCCTGCATTGTGACAGACAACCATAGCACTTTCCTGGTCAGGTTACCAGCTGGACAGCCAGCAAAGAAACCAGCTGGGAGGTAGCCAGACTTGTTATCCTGCAGCAAAGCTGCTGTAATTTAGCAGGCACCAAGAGAAATCAGCAAGATTTATTTGAGACACCTGAGAGACCACAGATATTTTGTGACAAAGGAGGAGAAAAATCCTGATTTCTCAGGTGATGAATGGAGGTGATAGGAGAATGGTGCAAACACCTGCAGACATCAGCAGCTCTGCAGTCACCAGCCCTTCATAACTTTTGTGGGAGCTACAAATTAATCCACAAGGAACCCATATGCAGGAGCAGTGAAACCAACATGAGCTCTCTAAGCTCTGAAATGAACTGTAAATGGCTAATTAAAGGCCAACTAGTATTATCATTACTCACATTGCCCAGTATCTTACACCACGAGTGGTCCCTTTGGCTTCAATTAGTTGCTATCCTGATGGGTGCTGACTAAATAGCAGATAAATGCCCAGTCTTGGCAAATTCTGAAATACTGCCTTACTGAGGGAGTTTTCTTACGGGATGCCTGGTTGCTTTGCAGCTAGTTACCTCACTCAAGGTGAGCAACCCAGAGCTCTGAAAGCTCTCAACACTGCCCTTCTTGTTTGAGAAATCTGCTTTTTCCTAGAGACAAATGTTATAAGCCATACCTGCACGAGTCTTGGCAGGATCTGGAGGAGCAGCTGGCTCAGGTGCAGCCTCAACAGAGAGGATGCAAAGTTCATGGAGGGCCTTCCCTCACCTCCCAATAAGGTGTATTTTTTAAAAGCCCACATTGCTAAAAAACAGCAGAATTTGGACTGTGACCTGGGGGAGTGCACTGGAGAAGTCATTTTTTTTATGTTTCAGTTTTAGAGAGGTAGGATAGATGCCATAATGTCAATTATGCCTCAGCACAGACCCTGCTCAGAAGCCTCCAAAATGTTCCAAAAAGGCATTTTAGAGCTACTCATCTTATATATATCTTCTTCATTGGGCTGTGTGAATGTCAAACATGATCCAAAACAAAAATACCTAAGATATTTATAAACCCCCAGGAAGGAAAATTCATAAGAATCAGCTGTTATTTTTAATTTCATAGCTTTTTGAGTAACTTCAGTAAAAGCATGTTAAACACAGACTGGATGCTTTGTATTTATTGCATAGCTACTTCAGTTTCACAGGAATAAGACATTGGTTTGCATTAATTTTTTTTTTCCCTAATATCTGTATTTGTATATGGGACTGATCTTGATCCATAGCAAGACCAGATAGACATGATGTTCTAGAGAACTTAACGTCTTTCAGAAAAAAAAAAAAAAAAAAAAAAAACAGTTTCTTTTTAGTTTCTCCTCCTCCTCCACCCCCTCCTCAATAGACAGAGAGGTTTTTCTGTGACCCCTATGAGCACAGGCCAATGGAGGGTCATCAGAAGAGCAAGCCAGGGGGCAGTAGCATTACAGAAAATGTTGAATTATTTGATGAGAAGTTCCTTTTCATCTGTAACTTCAAACTGCATCAATTGCTCAAACAGCTTTTGTCCACTCTGCTCAGCAAAGTCATCAGAGGTGACTTCTTTGGTGCCAGAGTGCCCAGGATGACCCCAGAGGTCCCTGTAAAGCTCCAGGCAACACCTCTAAGGCAGGAGAGGACCAAGAGCGCTCCCGGGAGCTCCCGCAGAGACCAGGCGGTCACGCACATCTTGCTTCCAGCTTTGCTGCTGGGCTTATTTGACAGTTGGGTAAGAAGATTTGTCTCCCCTGTGGTAAGTAGGGAAGCTACATGGGAGCTCAAATTACAGAAGTTTTAAATATCTCATGAGCTTTTATCCAGCTTGAGCCTTAGCCAGTTGTCAGACAAGCAGCAGGTGCCTTTGCTAGCAAGATACAGGCAAAAGAGAAAAAGCACCCAAATGAAATAAGAGCAAAACATGCTTGGCTTACCCTCTCACCTCCCTTCCTCAGATCTTCCCTGGTTGTAGGCTCATGGTTAGGGACCAGACTGGCTACAAACTGGTTAGTAGGGCTGCTGTCCCCAGATCACCTTGAAGCCAGCAACTTTTTCTTTTTTTTTTTTTAAATATATGACTGAGCCAGCAGCTCAGAAATATGCCAGTGAAGATCTAGAGGCCATATTAGTGATGCCACCTGGGGTAAAGGAACACAGCTGAGAGAAATGTGAAATATGTGTAGATACATCTGCAAAAGATCATCGGAAGTTGGGAGCATGAAAGGGGGGAAAACACAAGTTATTCAAAGCATGAACAAGGCACTGCCTAGGCAGCCAGTTGTGGAAATAAATGGACCTATTTTGACTCTCAGCCATTTATAATCATGGAAAAGAATTAAAGTCTTGTTACTTTTGAAGCCTGTAGTCATTTAATCATGACAAACTTCACCATTCTTCAGAAAAAAACAGCCAACTGGCTCCTTTCCTCAGCTGATCTCTCCCAAAACCCTGAACCTTGGTCTGTGCATGCACAGCTCAGTTCAGAGCAGCAAGACCTGAACAGCCCCAGCAATGACAGAGCACCCTCCTTATTCACAGAGGACTTTGAATGACCCGGGAAAGCTCATAAAACAAGACAAACATAGCAAAGATTTTACTAATTAAATGGAGACCATCAAAAGTAATTTAAGTTTTTAAAGAAATGTTACAGTGTTTATAAAAGGAAGTTGATGCTGTTCAAATGGCTCCTGAGAGGACCATACGAATAGCAAGTTTGCAGCATCTAGAGTATGCTTGCCTACCAGATACTTAGCAATATATCTATGTACACTTATTAAAACTGAAAACATACACAAACCTTGGCAGTCTAGACACCCACCGTGGATTTAACACATACTGTTCCTAAGTCTATTTATTTTCTCACATGCCTAGAGCACCCCCAATAAAGCCCAGAAGGCTTCAGGCAGAACCTTCTAGGGTGCAATACCACTGCCACAGGCAGAGGTAGAAAATAAATGACTTCAGGTGCTTTGGGAACATTAGTGGTGCTGCAGGCAGAGACACAGGCAGTGGAAAATAAATACAGCTAAACAGTAGGAAATAGATTAATTTTGCTCCTTCAGGCTTCCCACTGGGGAAGTGGATGGCAAATACAAGGCTAGAAAAGGCTCCCAGAGTTACCAGTGCCCCTAGATGAGGAAACTATCCCCTTTCCTTTTAAATTCTTCAGCTCACCCTGTTAACGTTGTGAAAACCAAAGAACAAGCTGTGGTGAAATCCTACACTGCTGCTGTGGCCAGCACTTGGGCTGCCTGAGAACAACCAGCTCCAGGGCCAAGACAATTTGGTTAACAGGGAAAAGTATGGCATCAAGTTAAGATTTCCTTGAGTTACAAAGCAAATTCAAAGGTGATGCGGGGTTTACAGACCCTTTGTAAGCAGTCAGCCTTACAGACACTGTCATTCTGTAGGTAGGGGAAAGACAGCACCCATTCCCACCTCTCCTGCAGGGACCTCTGGACCCTTCTCAGAGGGGGATCTTATTTACCCTGTTAGATTTCATCCACGGAGACCTCCTTGAAAGAGCTTGTGAACTCAGCTGGCCTTGACTGCTAGCAGCACAACACTTGCTATTTCAGCCCAAGTAGCACACGGTTTTCAGAGGGACAGGCAGCCTCCTGCGTAGCCGCCACTGTGCAGGCATACACAGGCCAGCTGTAACAGAGCAAGCAGGCTAGCACCAGCCACATAGTCAGAGCAGTGCAAACCCCAGCAAAAGCCTCAAATTACCATGTACTTAGTCAGGTTTTGTCCCCTCCATGTTGGGACTAGCCCTAGCGCAGACCCAGACACCCAGTGAGACAGCATGCACACACACATACCTACCTGCATGACACACAGCAGCAAAAACCAGCCACTGCCCAAGAGCAACCTGGGCTGGGATGAAATGGGATTCCTAGAGCATGATCAGGGGTAGGGAAGGACTTCAGGTGATGTCAGCTGGGTCCACTAAGAGGTTGATGTGTTCCTGGGGAGAGGCATTGCCTCCACCTGGTGTTTCTTGTTTGCTGTCTACGGCCTCCAGCCAGAAGAATCCCAAACAAAGTGGAGTTCATTGCTTTTTAGAGTTGGAATCAGGAAAAAGGCCACCTCCCTGATCTGTCCGTGTGAGCCACTGGCCATGGGCCTACCCTTGTGGAGGTGGCTGCAAAAAGAGGTCCTGCATTTGCCATGAGCACTGATTGGGAACCGCCTTATTTGTCTGGTTGCAGCTGCATCCCTCCAAACTGCTTTCTCCAAGCATTAAAATTCAAGTCCCCAAAACAGTCTTGGTACTTCTATCTGTTCTGGTGTTTAGAAGCAGTAAATTCTGTTTGCAAGTCTTTTCTATTTTTTAAACAAATGTATCTTAATGATATTAAGAATGATTTTCTTTCTTCCATATACCCTTTGTCATCTAAGTATTTCCAGCTCAACAGACATACTGCACCTAGAAACTGTTAAACTGTTCTAAGTCAATGTTAATCTGCCAAATTGCCCCATATCAAAGGCTCTGAGAGTCCATTAAGTACCACTAAATGAAGAACAGCTTTTGAGCAGTGCTAGCAGTATGAAAACTCATGAAGAGAAATCTTTGTGCACCAAGAGCCTTCCTACCTGCCTATCTGAGCATCCATCATCATGCCAGGGCTTGACTATTCCCAAATGTTCAGAGACTTCTGTCTCTTCAGGCTTTTTACCAGGTAATTCCATGGGAAATTTAACCACCTTTTAGAAAGGAAGAGGGAAAACATCCAGCCTTCCAGGCCTTAGAAAATATTCCCCCAGAAGGTGAGAAGAGCCAATTTGGTGGTTCCCTTTTAAACCTCATGCTAGGACAGCATATGAAGTTGGCAGTACACTCACAAGCCCTTAGCAGAGAAGCCTCACTGAGTGTTGCAGTGTGTTGTAATGGTATCACAAGCAACAGAAAGACAAAAGGAAATATGTGACCTTTCCTCAATTTCTTCCCATGCTCCTAAGGTCTTTGCGTGAATCATTGAACCAATCAATGGTCACCAGCAGCTTCTCCATTAAAATCATAAGCAACTTTAAAAGTTATGAGTTGTATTCAATTTTTAGCCTTTTTTATAGAGAGATTTTTGAAATAGCACTGTAAAAACATAACAAGGAATTTTAAAAAGTAGCAGTATGCATTATTAACATGAATGAATTTTAAAACTTCAGATTTTACTTTTAACTTCTTTGCTTTTCTATTATTAACTTTCCTGTATGCTGTACTCAGTGTAGCCCTCTGTAGAAATACGCTGAAGTAATTTCATATGAAGATGGAAAAGGCTTGGATAGTTAGGGCAAGTTCACATCCATCTGTAGAAAAAATGGTGTTGCAATCTTTTTGACAACTAAAAATGAAAGAATAGAGGCAGGGATGTTCTTATCTGGAGATTTCAGATCAACTGAGGATCTAGCAAGGTTCACGCAGGGCTGTCAGCATGACCAGGAGCAGCCAGACCCACCTTTACTCAGAATAAGGTACATCACCTTGTGCAGCAGGATGGGCTTGAAAAATGTGTATCTGCAAGGGAAAAATGTTAGATAAGGAAAGCACTGTGTTTGGGGTTACTGCTTCTCTGGGGGCACTCAGTGGTTGCCTGTCCTCGCTCCCAAACTGGCTCTGACTCCAGCTGCCCCATGTCAGTGGGAGGTGCTGGGATGGCACCCTCCAAAGCCTGGAGCATCACGTCAGTGCAGTGGTACAAGACCTGAGGCAAATCAGCATGGGCATCGTGCTATCGGCACCTACCACTTCCAGTTGGAAAGCTGCCCCCAGCTCTGGAGCAAGGTCAGCTGCTGGAAGGTTGGTGCTTCCCACTGGCAGCATTGCAGCACAGCGCAGGCAGGCGTGGAGAGAGAGGGGTAGACATCCAGCAGCGTGCAAGTGGAGAAGACCTTTTGTAACTCAGAAAAATAAGGTTTCATCGCACCGTGCTGCTAACGCTCAGCAGTGGTGAGGCTAAAAGAAGCTTATGTGTTTAGTGACAAAAGGGTGTTTATTTTTTTATGAAAAAGGGAGGAAATACTCAATTTGTTAAAATCTTTAAAACAGACTCTCATCTAGAAGTGGAATATTTAGCAAGCCAAGAGGTAGCTGTATTGAAACAACATGGCTGAGAGCAGGCATTCCTCTGCGGCAGCCAGAAGTTTTTTTCTGGGTAAGAGAAGGTTAAAAAAACCTTCATGTGGAAACAGGAAGACTTTATGGCATTTACAGAATTAGCACAGAAGAGAAATCTATGGTTCAGGATATTTCGAGAGCAGACTGCAGCAGAACTAAAAGGAAAAAGGAAAAGCATTAAAAATATATGTAGTTAAGCTACCTAAACAGTGAAAACCCAAAACACTTAGAAGGTATAAAACTCTGCACATTGCAATGGTTTAAACTAAAACACTTAAAAAGAGATTTTATTCTGGGTACTATGCAAAATAGAGCAAACATTAATTAGTGGCTATTCAAGAAGGATACTCTGAAAATGTTAATTAAAAAGGGTTTTCAATTAACAGAACAATTTGTAGGGAGATGCCTAGAAAAAGATTCAGCTTTTGCTTTCAGGTTTATTGAAACAGTCATGAAGTTTAGTCTGGAAGCCATAATCAGACCATATTGCTTGCTCCTGATCTGCTGGAGCTCTTCGGGGAGAAAAAGTGATCCAAGCCTTCCAACACTGGAGAGTTTCTGAAGGTTCCTGTCACCAGGAATAAGATGCTATTAAGCTGAACTTGCAGCCCCAGGTGGGTCAGATCAGCATTTTCTAGTCTGAGCATTTGATCTGAGGCAGAAGCATCATTTGCTTCATGAGGGGCTGACTCCAACCTGAAATACATCCCTGTCATTCTGCAAAACACATTCCTCCCTTCAGTCCTGGGCATGGTCATATTCAGATACCACAAGACTCTATTTAAAAGCAAGTCCATTTGTAGATGAGATCTCATTTGAGAAGCTGCATTCTACTGTATGCAATGAGTTAGAGAAAAATACATTACAAAGCTAAGTTCAGGCACTGTGAACACGTTGTAGCTCTAATATGAGGGAAAACAGGGCAGAGGAAGAGAGCATCTCCTCTCGAGGGAAAAACAGTCTCACTGATGGATAAGACAATTAATAGCTAAAGGAGAGCAGATCAAAGGCTGAAAACTAAAATCAAAGTATTAATACAAGCTGCCCAGGCAGGTGCCAAAAGCACAGAACATGGTACACAAACCAGGGCAGGCAGGAAAGAAAGCATCAAGCTAGTTTGCTTTTGACCTCTCTTTAAGATGGGAGAAGAAAGAAACCCGAACATCAGGCTGCCACGCAGAAGGGTGCAGGAAGAATCACAAGCCTCGAAGTTCAACCCGAGTATATTGTATGCAGGTAACAATAAGAGTCTTTGCCATCTCACAGCCAACCTAGCCGAAGGCCCTGGCTTCACTAGCAAAAGTCATTTCATGACCTTTCCTCAGGACAAAGAACACTTGAGCCACAGGACACTGGCACACACACCTGTGCACGGTCTTGTGTCTGAGAGCTGATCACCTCCCAAGATAGGCCTTAGGAAGCTTGAAGACTTACCGGGGAAGGGCAGAAAGTTTGATTTCAAAGCTGTCAACAGAACTTGCACCAGAGGACTTGAAGCATAAATATCCTTTGAACAATAATGCTGATATGCACTGGACTGTTAATAACAAATACATACCAGAGATAGAAAACACACGTCTCCTCAATGCTGCTGGGGCAAAAGGGTCTATGAATGTCATCAGATGCTATGATGCAGGTTACAATGAACTGTGCACCTCAGCAAAGACAAAGTACAGCAGCATCTTCAAGGGAGAAAAAAGATCACATGTGAAACGTAAAACTCACGTAGGTCTTGGTACTGAAGTTTAACAGTACTGTATCAGCCAGATGCAGCTGCTCATTGGCCTTGAGTTTTGTACACAAGAGGCACAAAAGAAAGGTTGGACCAGATGATCCTTGAGGTCCCTTCCAACCTGATATTCTACGATTGTATGAAAAGCTAGAGAATCGTCTTGCCATATAAGCATCCCTGCTAAGTAACCCTGATTAATCCATCAAATTATGACAGTGTTCTGAAAGGATGAGCAATGCTGCGAACTTCACGGTTCAAGGCTTCACAGTTGAAAGAAATTATCTCTTGTCAGCTTTCCACAGGCTCAGTCAACTCCATAGACACTGTATCACATAGGTTGAAACCCCATTTCTGTTAAAAAATGCCCTTGTTGGCTGGGTCTAGAAGAGTGCCTGGGAAAATTTGTGAATGAGGTATTGCATGCTGATCAATGCCCTCATGCACAGTAGTGCCTTTGAGGGACGCACAGAGAATGCAAGAAAAATATTCTAACCATTGGAGAAACAGGAGGTGAAGCTGAAAGCTCTTAAATGTGGCCTAAGTCAGAAGTGTGTGACATGGGAATCAAAATGTCTGCTCAAGGGGATTAGAGAACAGAGCAACATGGCACATGGGATGTGCTTGCAGAGAAACCACCAAGTGTCACCACAGTCCTTCCTGGTTGCTGGATTTCCTCACCACCACCAATACAGCCCCGAGCAGCAGAACTGCCACGTGAGTTGAGGACGTGGGACTGGGCCTGGATACCCAGTGCTGGATACCCAGAGCAGATTTAGAAAAAGAAAGCGAGCAAGGAAAGGTATGAAGAGAGACTATCTAGCTGGACCCTACAGAGTTTTGAACACACTAATACAGTCAGAAAAATAGTCTCTATTTCTTCTCACCTCCCCTGTAGCCTACACACAGATGTTTCCATTAAGGTATCAGGTACAGCTCATTATAATGGTGTCAGGTTGTTTGACCGAGCATCACTGTTTACATCACAGGAAGAGCACTAACTAACAGGAAAATTGGAGGTTCTTTTTCAAAAACTCAGTGACTAACAAATTGTTGAAACCTGTATTCTGAAAAAAGCTTTGTTTTATGTAGAGGGAACAACATGACCCCATTGTGACAGTATGGATGTTTCCCCATTTTGCCTGGACTGCAGACACCAAAAAACAGTTTTCAGTGCAACAGCATTTATCTGGGTATCTCATAGTCCACTGAAGCAAAAGCATCCCAGATTTGTCAGATTCACTGAAGTTCATGCTGAACAGTTCACAAACCTTGGAGAAAAACAAAACTTTTTTTTTTTTCCTGGCAAAACAATGAGGCAAGTTCTTGAGTAACATATTGGAAGTCACAAAAGAAAAGCATGACATGAGTAAAGGCAGACTTGAAATCTAATTTTCTGCTAAGGACTTATTTAAGGTTTCTCCAAGATACCTTTTAGCAAAGATACTACTGATGCTAGAGGTATAAGATGCATCAAGATACAGGAAGGTGTTCCAATTAGCTGTACCTTTCAGACATCCCTTGACTGTCACAGGTAAGCCTCAGCCAGCTTGAAAAGAGCTGTCTGCCAAAGGGTACCCTGCTCTAGGCTCTCCCTCACACTGGTGATACCTGCAGTTTCAAAGCAGGTCCTGGGTCCCCAGTTTTCCTCCTTTCTTGCTAGTCAGTTTACAGAGGCTGATTTCATTTGCAGCTTTGATGAGCTCTGTGCATTTGTGAAGCACAAATTAAATATTGTTTCAGCCCATGCTGGGATATGAGAAGCCATTTTGGCACTTTGGGGTTTTACACCCACTCTAGCTGGAGGATCATCTTTCCACCTCTCAGATACCTTCTTTCCCAGATCACGTGTATTGCATTAGAAACTCAATCCTGGATCTGTAGTAACTTGTAACTTGCACATAATGAGAGCTATCTGCTCTGAGAGCTCTCTCAGACTGAACCTGCTGTGATCCCTCTGCAGTGATGGTGGGACAAATTTGGTACCTACGTCCTATGCCAGGCCATGTGTGCCGCCCCCAGATAGAGCAAAAAGGATGTTCCCTGCCCTCCCATTCTTTTCTGGTGCTGTAACCCCACGTCTCTCCCTCTACAGCTTCACCCACACAGCCCCTACCTCCTCAGAGACATGCAGGCACCTGCCTGCACCGAAAGCCCATGGACTTTAGCACTGGGAGCAACATTTCCACTCCAGCTGGTCCCTGGGCAGCACTTCTTGTTCATGCAGAGAGCCTCCTCCTGCAGCCTCACAGTTACAGATGTCTGGGAACGGCCTCCCCTTGTTTTATGAAGCCCTTTTTAAGAAAGATGAGGTCTACTTGCTGCTCTTGTGCTGCTGAAGTAGCAAAACCCTCTGCAGGGTGACTGGCAAACAGACACTGAACCAACAGACAGGACATCCACAGCCTTTCAGAGGTCTATTATGTGAGATGCCTGAGGCATTGTCTGGAAAGAGGCACGTTGGCTGGAGAGAATCTCTTATAAAAAAGGTCAATATTAAAAAAAAAAAACTATTAAAAAGTCCTATAAAAAAGGTGAGGGATCTGAAAAGTACAGAAAAGGAGGTGTAGCGAGAGGTCTATGAAAGAAACGGAATACCAAGGAACAGAGTGAGTATGTAAGCTCATTGGAGGTTGGTTTTCTTATCACACACGAGCCTCACGTGTTTTCTCAGTAGACCCAGTGCCTGCATCCAAGCACAAAGCAAACCCCCATCATCTACAGCGCCACTAGGTAACTCCATTGCCTGAGCTTGGGTTAGAAGATGCTTTGTGTCAAGACATAAAAACGAGAAATACCTTTTTGACATAGCACACCGAGCACCTACATGTCTTGCCTGAAGTCAAAATGTCAAGCACGACTGTGGTAGACAACCTATTAGATGACCTTGGTTTGAAATTTGGTTTCCTGGAAAGGATCCGTGGTGCTCTGGAGGGGACAAAATTTACAAGCATCTTCATCAGAAAGTTGCTAAAAAGCATCTCACACAACTGTCAACTGCCCACAGATGAAGAGGGTGAACAGCCAACTCAGCTGGCTATACTGAGGATTTTACTGATTTTTGCATGACTTTGTCCAATGGGAAGCAGGGCTACACTTACTTACGTTTGGAAGGAGGTGAAGGGATTGTTATGCTTCTGTGTGCAAGAGCCTGAAGCATACCCAGTGACACTGCATTGCGCTTACCTTTAAATTCTGTATCTACCTCTGGGGACCACGAAGTTCGTGCTGAGAAATAAAAACAGCAGAAGAAAGAAGCTTCTGAACCCACATCAAAATATTTGAAAAATCTGATGGGGAGATAGAGAGCACAGGAACTCACAGTGCAACCCTCTTGTCAGGAGTCTCTCAGAGAGAGGTGGATCTGACAAATTAATGTTACTGGGATGATAAAATTTATATCACACTGGGAAGGAAAGGGAAATAGCCCAGTAGCTAAAACAGAGGTGGGGAAAGACGTTAAGAGTTCTTCACTGCAGCACTTTGCCTTCTTGTAATGTTTTTCCCACATTTCTATGTAATAGTGTCTTTTGATCTGTGCGTCCTCCTTTATGTCATTTCACAGTGGGCTGTGAGGAGACACGCAGCACAGAGCAAACCAACTAGCTCACATGCAGACTGGAAGGAGACAGGGATTCAGACTCCAGGGACCGACACAGCAAGAGTAAAAGGTGCCTTGGCCTTTATCTGCTGGCATCCTGATGCTGTCCATAGCACAAGAACTTTGAACCAAAAAGCATTTTTATCTGCATTTCAGGAATGCCTGTGCTATTGATCTGTCCAACTTGGAAAGTGTCAAGTAGACTGATCAGATATTCATGCCAGCTACTGAAAGGCACGTTTGCCAAAACAATAAGACAGAATCTAAAACTGGTGATGCTTCAGAGGAGAGAGAACAGCAACAACCCACTGACACTAAAAGGCCATCTGGAGAGGGGAAGAGGTGCTCTGAACCCACCAACATTCAGCCATCACAGAGTACTTATAAAACGTTTACACCCAAAGACTGTGTCAGGCTCAGAAACCTTCTCTTCTTCTTGTGTTTTTTCCTTTTTTCTTTTTTCCTTTCTTCTTGTTTTTTCTTTCCCCTTCTTTCTTTTTTCTTTCCCCCCTCTTTTTTTTTTTCTTTGTAAAATCTGGGACAGTAACAAGTATGTGAAAGTAATTTCCAAGTCTGTTGCACAGCCTAACTTCACCTGCCTAACCTTTGCCAACCTGTCAGCCCCACCAGGCTGCACAGGCAGTAGTAAGCAAACCATCATCTCCTGGACTTATGTGCACCAGGAAGGGCTCCTGGGAGACATGTTGCTTGTGAGCTACTACTAACAAACCGCACAACCACCTCCATCTTGAACCCAAACTCCTGTCTGACACTCTGCTGGCTGAAATATTTAATACTACTTAGCACAGATGGCAACCCTTATCACGTATTTGGGAAGGATGAGGAAAATCAGAAATTAAAGATTCTTGTACAGGAGGGTCATTTCACATCTGACTCTGCCTGGTAAAGGGTCACAGTTAGCAGAACTTAAAGACCTTAAAAATTATGCAGGTGACTGAAAAAAATCCCATTATCTCCATGTGCAGCAAGCTACTGTACTGGTGATCCAACAGGTAACTCAACAGCAGGCCGAGCACTGCTCAAACCTGAGGAGCAAGTTTCACCTGCTTGTCTGCCTATTAACTTTGACTTCAGCTTTCCACTAAAGAGTGCCCTAAATTCTGGTAAAGCTGCTACAACTAAGTGCAAAAGAAACTTCAGATTTTTGCTCAGCTGAGCCCTAATTCTCCAAACTGGCCACAGAAGAAAGGCTGCTGTTTCACTCCCAGAGGAGCAAGGCTGGCTGTGGCGTTTGCCAGCCACCCTGTGCTGCCCAAGCCCTACCAACATCCCTGCAAGCCCCATCCCTTTGTTTAGGTCTCTTACAACACTGCTGTAGAGAAAAGACAGACCTTGTCCAAGATGATTTTTTTTCTTTTTTAGGAATAAGATAGCCACTTCCATCAAGAAATATTGAACATTTTTGATAGTCAATAACAAAGGCATTTGAAATCTCATTGTGGCTTCAAGTGTTTTAGTATCTTGAAGGTTAGCTCAGTGTATTCCTCCAAAGGTCTGCTGGTGCAGAATTAACCAGAACATACATCATCTCTTTTACAGGCAGCATCATTTCTGATATCTTCAGAGATAACCGCACGGATCAGGAGGATTATTGTGGCATTAACTGCTCTGATTACATTCCCTACAGTTTAATAACAAGAGCAATGAGACTGTAGGTGTATCAACAGAGTTTTGGATTTTTGAGCAAAGAAAGTTGGGGGTTATTAGCAGAATGTGAGAAAAGAAAAGGTCACACACTCAAATGTGCCTCTCAGGATACAGCTGACATATTCTGTGGGGCAAGAAAAGTGATTTCTCAATACAGCATCATGAGTTTTCTGATAAGAAGCAATAGGGACTTTGTTAGGAAAGCTGTAGATCCAGCTTGTCACATCCAGAGTGCTTTGGCTGTGAACTTAACCCATAAAAAATAAGGCAACTACGTTTTGTAACATCTGCCTTTTAAAGATATTAGCTATGGTGTGTGCCTGCTTTATGATCCTATTTATCTGCCAGTGTCTACAGTGCTGGTTCTGGCTGGGATAGAGTTAATTTTCTTCATAGAGCTAGTATAAGGTTATGTTTTGGATTTGTGCTGAAAACAGTGGTGATAGCACAGGGACATTTTCATTACTGCTGAGCAGTGCTTAAGCAGAGTCAAGGCCTTTTCTGCTTCTCACCCCACCAGCCAGCAGGCTGGGACTGCACAAGAAGCTGGGAGGAGACACAGCCGGGACAGCTGACCCCAACTGCCCAAAGGGACATTCCATGCCATATGGCATCATGCTCAGCAATACAAAGCTGGGGGAAGGAGGAGGAAGGCAGGGAACATCTGGAGCGATGGCATTTCATCTTTCCAAGTAACCATTATGCGTGATGGAGCCCTGCTTTCCTGGAGATGGCTGAACACCAGCCTGCCTATGGGAAGTGGTGAATTAATTCATTGTTTTGCCTTGCTTGTGTGCGCAGCTTTTGTTTTACCTATTAAACTGTCTTTATCTCAACCCATGAGTTTTCTTACTTTTACCCTTCCGATTCACTCCCCCATCCTGCTGCAGGGGAGTGAGCAAGCAGCTGTCTGGTGCTTAGTTGCCAGCTGGGGTCAAACAACAACACAACTGCACTAGCTCCTGGATTTTTTTAATCAATAAGATGAAACTTACTTTCATTAGAAAAAAAAAAAGCTAGAAAATGGGGTCTCAGCAAAATGGTGGCTGTTAACTGTACTGCTGTTCCTTCTGTCTAATGTTTTCCCCAAGGAAGTATCCTGACCTCTCCTTGGAAAGTTTTTGGTTGGTACTTCATGGAGGAAAGCAGAGAGGTAGCTGAAGAACATTACAGCTAAAATTACAAGCTACCAATGAAATTAAACATATTTTTCCCAGGCACATTTACTGAAGATAATAGAGAAGAAGTTTACAATTCTATTGTTCAAGCTCCCTGTGCTTGTTAAAGTGCAGAAGACAATCTGTAGTTGCTTATTTTGTATCTAAGCAACTGTCAGACTCTATATCTACTAATAAGAAAGGGTATAATTATATGCTGCTACTTTAATTAGCAGCAGATGCCTATGTTTATGAAATAAAATGTAAGATTTTCTGAAGTGCAGAGTCTTGCTTATATGCAAATTGCACAAGCACTTTTGTAGGCTTCTAAAGGCTTTGTTTGGCTGTGGCAGCTTGCTTGGGGCAGGGCACCGGCAGGCAGAGCCAGGTGCTGGTGCACGTTAGACCATGGGCTCAGGGCCCAGCAGTCCTGAATGCCCGTTTGGGAGAGCTGCAGGGCAAGGCTAAATCAGTGTCTAATGTGCCTTTTTGCCACTCCCAGCGCTGGCACGAAGCAAGTGCTTGTCCCTGATTCAAAGTCCAAGAACCGCCAGTACACAGCCGGCTTCGGGCTACCTGTGTCAGTGCCCCAGGGGCTGCTTTCTGCGGGATGTGGTCGCAGAGCAGCCAACATGGGAGAAGAATCCTTAACATGAATTTCTGATCTCATCGAGGTGCTTCAGCAGCACATAGTGATGCAATGCAGCATTTTTCTTCATAAGGAATAACAACCGGGGCTACTGCTGAGGGTCCTTCTTTGGGTATAGGAGGAAAAAGAGTACCAACAAAACAAAATAAAAGCCACAGTCTTTTAGAAACCCGTGAAGACACACGCAGACAGAAAGCACAGATGCAAATAACTTTGTCCGGGATAGAAAATACTCGTTAGATATGTCTATAAAATCCATTAATCAGTATTTTTAGCCTTGTTTCCATAGAAACAGCAGTTGTGCCATGGTGCTGTCCTGCAAGGGAGTGAGTGGATGCACATATGTGTACGTACATCTGTGTACTCTGCTCCTGGCCTGCAGCAACTTTGAACAAATTTGCTGAGGTTCCAAGCATAATTAGATGCAAACAGTTTTGTGAAAGCATCCAGGTAAGGGAGAAGTCATCTCGTAAGTTCCCCAGCCAAAGAAATCTCATTAGACAGTAGAGAACCTGCATGAGAGGAGAACAAGCCTACCTCTGTAACTGCTGCATCTCCAGAAGGTAAAGCTCCAGTAGGAAAGCTCATACTTGCTTGGACATCAAATGCTGTGACACACTGCCTGCCACAAGGCACAGAGCCATGGGAAATCTGTTCTTCAGTTTAGAAGTCAAGGCTCCTGTTTAGAAACAGTCAAAATGACATCCTGCTTGAAGGTCTGGGATGCCAACAGAATAACTAACATCTCTCTTGCCTGTTTGTCCATCTTTCGGGCTGCCTTGACACCTGCACACTTCAGAAAAAGAAAATGAAGTAGTCAAGCAAATTTGGCCCATCTCTTCATTCCTTCAGAATGAGCTACCAGGCTGCCTCCCACAGCCATGTAGACAAGAAAAAGGACAAGTCAGATCATCCAGCTAAATTAGGGAGAAATGCTGAGCGTCCATCACTACATTTCTCATTTCAGGAAGAGATGAAATCCTTCAGCATACCTTTATATTCATAGTTTTTATGCCCCTCTGTCACTGTTGGTAATCCAATTACAAGAACTAAGTTACACAAGACTGCACTCTAGTAGGCTGCAAGAGCATGCAAGCGTATAGCCCGTACTTTTGTCTTCTTTTACTACACTTTCTAATCTCTAATCCGCTCTCTACAAGAACTGGCAGCCATTTCTCTGATCGCTGTGGCAGAGGCTGTCAGCAAACACACACACTAGATTCTTTCCCACAGAGCCTGATTTTGCTCTCACCTTTACTCTGTGGCTCTCAAGCAGAATTCAAGGTCATTCTGATTGCAAATTTCTATTTATATTTGATCTTCCCCACGTACAGCATTAAAGCACAGTGTGCAAAGCAATGCTTCCACAACAGGTATTGCTCAGAGCATGTATGGAGACAAAAGGATCAGGCTGAATGAGACACCTGCTAGCTGGATCATTTGCATTTATTCAAAAGCTTTAGGGGCTAGTTTACTGTGTAGGATATTTGTGACAAAGCCCTGTCAGCCTCATCTTGAATATGCTTTAAGAAATCATCCATGCTTAAAGTTAGCTGCATAAAACCACTGTGACCTGTATTAATCAATGTTCTAGAAGAGGAAAACTCAGTTTACACCTATGGTCATTTTCAAAGTGACCTGTATGACTATTGAGCAGTATTTCAGGATTATCCTCTTCACAACAGGGGATTTGTACCTGCTGCTACATACAGATACAGTTTTAATAACCTCTGTGCAGGTAACATTCAGCAACAGGTAAAAATCTACTGAGTGTGCTCCAAATACCAGCATGTTTTCTGTGCCATGTGCCAAATATTACTGCAGCTGTGCAGGGAAGAGATCTCCTCACACCGCCCCAGAAGGCAGCAAGGGCAGCTCTAGGGAATAGTACACCAAGGCACATGAAGTTTCTACTTACGTTACCCTGAGTTTCCAGCTCATTTCTTCACGCTCTCTCCATGGTGGATGAGAGGCCACGCAAAACACAGCCACCACGAAGCCACAGGAGGTAAAAAATTAGCCCAGATAAATTCACCCTGGGCACACGGTCTTCCTTCTCTGCCATAACTGGCCTATTACAGAGCATTTAATACTCAAGGTCCTATTGTCAGCTCTACATCACAGCAGAAACCAGTAAGTCTCCAATAGCACTGTCACCTTCGTATCACTTTGCTTTTGCTACCCAACAGCATAAGCAGTTATCCAAAATTGTGGCCCTTGTCCAGAGAGGAAGAAGGGGAAGACTCCCACATCTGCTATGACCTCCTCTTCAGAGATTAGGAGAAATATTTTATACTAACAAGGTTATTAACTGATAATGTAGGTCACTGCTATCAGTATTTTGCACAACCTAGTGCCCTTCTGCCCCTTCATTAAAAATAATGGGTATGAGGTGTTATTTCACAGAAGGAGGGCCTCCATTGTGAAGTCCTACTGGCAGCCCTGCGGTGAAATATCACATGCTTAACATAGCCAAAGGTGGGGGAAAAAAAAAAAAATCTCTAAATCCAGAAAACTGTCTTCTAGAGACTTGCAGGTAGCATTCCAATTTTCTAGTATCTTCACAACAATCTCTTTTTGTAGCACTGCAAAACTTTTTCTTCCATCAGCTTGCATCATCTCATCTTGACCCTTAACAATGCTGTTCAAAATTTTCCACACAAAGCTGATGATGCCGTTGAGATGCCGGGATTTAACAGCAGTGCAGTACGTGCTGGATGCTTTGGGTTTGGGTTATGTCTTTCCATGTAATGCCACCTAGCGTTAAGGAACTGCCAGACACTCTCGGTTAGTTACTTCTTTACATTTGGGGATTGGAGGTGCACTGCAAAGTTTTGTTTACTTCAAAACAACAAGAAAAAGTGTTTCAACGTGGCCATATGACAACACTGGAAAACAGCAATACACCAGGCAGGGTTTTTTTTGCTGGATCTACATCTGTTTCTGCGCTAGATCACATATTCCTTCCCTGCTTATGGAAATTAATGCTTGCTAGAAACTACTGACTAATTAAAAATTTACTAATAGAATATGAACTGCTCCTTCACTAATGAAGTATAACTAGTGGCACCAAGAGGCTGAATAGAGAAGAAAGTCAGCTTTCTCACTTAAATGAGAGACTCCATTTGCTTTGAGATACTCCTATTTACTACCAGTTCTTGGGCTCTTCGCCTTGAGCTGCTGTCTCTCCTTCCCTTTATAGGCTGCGGGGTTCACACCGTCCCCTTTTTGTCTCTGATACTGGAGACTGGCATGTACACACCTGTGTTGATTCCTCTACTCAGATTGGTCACTCCATGGATGTTCCTACTCATTTCTAAGACCCAACTCCCCATTAGAGCCAGCCTGTGCTAACATGGTCAAATCCAGCTGGTCTGCTGCGTCTTCCCTTCTGCAGACCCTCTCTGCCCATCACCATCCCCTAGGTTTCACCCAGCTCTCCAGATCTTCACACCCACTAGAAATCACCTTCTTGATTAACTCCTTTCCTTATCATTACCTCTTCCCTCTCCCAAAGAGGAGGGGAAAAGATTCGTTTCCTTCATCTTTAAACTCCTTTTCTGAACTCTCTCTCCCTGTCTGCACAGCTAAAGCTCCTTTTTCCCTTCCCTTTACTACCATTTCTTTTTCTTCTGTTTCAGTTAATTCTGTTTTCCTTGCACCAGCCAAAACATTACAGTTTATGGCTTCATGCTGTCAAAGTCCTAGGGCCTTTCTTCCATGCTTACGCCTCTTCCAAAACTCATTCGATAAGCCCCATTTCCTCAACCATCAGCTGTCCCTCAGTTTTCCTTCCATTTTCTCCTGGCTCTTTCTCCTCTCTGGCCACTTTGACACCTTCCCTCTAAGTGTTTTTCATACCCCTGGTGCAACATCTGCTGTTAGCATTGTAGCTGCCCCACAGTGACGAAGCTGTTACCGCTGACGTGTTTTTCTCCTGTCAGCAACATCACACGCTCCTTTTTGATACTCCCACTCTCAGAACCGGTCATGATAACGCTCGCCATCCACTTTGCTCCAACGTCTCATCATCGCAGCAGCTGTTTAAGCCTAATCAGATAATTTTGCACTGCACCGGGTAAGGAGCCATCTTATCAGATCAGATAAGGCGGGGGGGGGGGGGGTTAAACCACACTGAGTAAATTCAGAAAGAGCCTGTCCGGGTATGCCAACTAAAAGTAGAACATACCCAAAAGCTACATAACTCCTGCAGAGCGATAAAGCAGTTTAGGATGACTGTGAGGTCTTACCTATCCCAGCTCTGAGTCCAGTGTGCAGCTGGTCAGGATGGTGGATGTGGGCAGCTGACATAGTTGTCCCTGCACCTGGCTAGTTCTACAGTTCAGGCTCCAGGTCATCAACCAAGGAGCGTTCATGCTATCTACATGAGCTTAAAATTGGCAAGGCTTAATTAAGAGCGAATTGCCCTTCCTTCCACCAACGTGAACTCAAAATCTCTTTTTGCATACAGTCGCACCAAGATCTGTTGGCAAGGCAGAGCATTTCTCAGTTACGCGATTTCAGCCTGCCCTCTGCTGCAGGTTCAGCACACAGCACCGCGTCGCTGCACGCCCTGTTGCCATTTATTTTCTGAGAACGCTAACAGCACGGGCTGGCCCTATCTTACATGAATATACAACTCAGAAAAGTTTACTTTAAACTGGTAAAAATTCAGAGGTCCAACAAGGTGGGACAATGAGACTTAAAAATCCGTAGTAGGAAATACAAAGCAGGGAAACCAGAGTTGTGTGGGAACATCTTCAGCCAGACAGCACTGTTGTTAACTCTCTGGTTGTGAGGTAGCTTACACCGACACTGCCGTTCCCCCCCTCGTACGCTACGTGTGCTCTCACTGTCACACCCTGAGAAGTGGGCAGACCCATAGCAAACCCCACTTAAATGCAATAACCTGTAAACACTGTACCGGCCAAAACACGGGGCAGTCTTCTCTTTCAGGCAACCACTCCGCTCCAGGGGAAGTCAGCATTAGTAAAGCCTGGACAGCCTAACTCCCACCATAGGAATGACGGCGCTCCCGTCCTCCACCCTGGCCCCAGGGATTTAGCTCTGCAGAGGAACCCGCCACCAGCGCTGAAGCCAGGGGACCCCCACTGCAAGCAGCACGCCTGAGGTGGGGCAGGAGGAGCAGGGGCTCAGCCTCGGAAGCCATTTGCCCCGTACTGGTCCTCCGACAGCCCCGCACTCTGGCCACCCGCATCACACCACGCTGCTTCGCCACAGCAAATTCAAAGGGGGGTTTCCAGAGTGAGCCCAGGCCTGGCTGTGCCATGGGACAAAGGTCACCGGAGATCAAAGGTTACTCGAGGGCAGAGGTTACTTTCTAAGGCAGATTTCCAGAGTGAGGCCAGTCTGGCCTTTGTCATAGGATGGAGGTTACTTGCGGTCAAAGGTTCCTCAAGGTCAAAGATTACTTGAGGTCAGAGGACAGGTTACTCAAGGTCACACAACCAAGATAAATCTATGTCAAATGTTAGTCAAGGTCAGTGGACAGAGGTCACTTGAGGTCAAAGGTTACTTTGGGCCAAAGGTTGAGGTCACAGGACAGATGGTCTTCAAGGTCAAAGGTTACCTGAGGTCAATGGAGAGCAGTTCCTCGATGTCAAAGGTTAGTTGGGGTCAGTGGACAGAGGTTCCTCAAGGTCAAAGGTTCCTCAAGGTCAGAGGACAGAAGTTACTCTAGGATAAAGGTTACTTCAGGTCACAGGACAGAGATTACTTTAGGTGAAAGGTTACTTAACCTCAAATCTAATTCTGGTGTAAATCTCACCAGCATCCACACTGGAAGCCAGAACCAGGCCTCTAAATGCATTTTTGACACCCAGATGCTATCAGCTGTTGACGTGCACTCCTTCACCCCCTCCCTCAAGCAGCCCCGCGATCGCGTGCCTGCCCAAACACACACCAGCAAAAGAGCTGAAGGAACTGTGAAGAATATGGTGGTGATTCATGTTAAAAATATAGTGACTTTACTGGTATTTGCCATGTACATAAGTTAAAGGACATTTATCGTAGTTTTATTGTTAAAATGGTTTGGAGGTTTTTTTTCCTCGGTGACTGTTGTTATGCAAGTGGAAAATTACTGGCAGGACCCCTGTCAGAAGCCCCCAGCAACACCGGATTGTGCAGGTGAAAAATGACTGGAGGAATCCCTGCCAGGAGCCCCAGCAACACCAGAAAGCCCGGGAAAGTGTAAGGGACCCTGCTGACTGGAGGAACCCCTGTCAGGAGCCCTAGCAACACCAGAAAGCCCAGGAAAGTTCGGGATACTCTACTGCGCATGTGCGGACAGGGGAAGGTTCGAGAAACTCTATTGCGCTTGCGCAACCAGGAGGTGGGAACTTTTTGGGGAGAATTACGCCCATTTGTGAATATGCATAAGGATAGACTATAAAGGGAGTGACGCAGCACCACCTGGTGTGCGTCGGTGCAGAGCAGAAAGCCCCCCTGCTCCCCGGTGTACCGAGCCCTTTTGTTTTACTTGTTCTTATTGCAAATAAATTTATAAAAGATATTTTCGGCTCTGCCTCTGCATTTATAACAGAACCAATGGCAGTAAATTGTGATGAAGACTTGGTACTGATTTCGCAATGGCAGTCGTCTCTCCTCTTTCATCATTGATCGTAGAAAGTTTTTCTTAACCTAGTTAACAGAATTGGTGGCCAGCTTCTCCCAAGGATTTAGAAACATCACCCTATTATATTTAAAAAAAAAAAGAAAAAAGTGATACAACTGAGATACAGTTGTTACCATCAGGGACTATTACACTCAATTAGGGGAATTAAACGCAAGACTGAAGTCATTGTTCAGGATTAACAGTAATGATGCTGGCCAGCAGAAGTTACTATAGTTCCAAGTTTGAGGCCAAACCAGAAAAATCTCAACCTGAGTATAAAGTTTCTGGCTATTTGTCAAAATATAAAAGCATAATGGAAAGTACTTAGAACAGTTGAAAAGATAGTTTTGACCTTTTTTTAAATCTAGCAGTATTTAATTATCATGACAAACATGATGTCAACTTTTAAAAAATAATAAACACTGACCATTTTAAATATAACTTTTAAAAGTCATAATAAATATAAAAAGCTAACAGGTGTCTAATGTTAGTCAAAAGCGACAACAACAACAAAGCCCCCAATCCTCCCCATAATACAAGAGCAATTTTGAGTGTCGCTCTGCTGTAATAGCTCATCTTTTCAAGTGCTAGAACTTTCAAAACAGTTTCTTTTAAACCAAACATAGTGAAGTCTTGAAAATTCAGGTAGCTTCATCCAATAGTATACAACCAAAACTTAAAAATTCAATCACTCAGCTTAGTCTACTTTAATGTTCAGTCAGGATAAATATGTGCCAGAACACAGGTTCTGAGACACAAGTCTCTTCAGAAGCAAACACATTTTAGTAACAAACAAGTACATCTCTCAGCTAACGCAAAGAAAAAGTTTGCTTTCCAAAGACTTTTCTTGCCATTTTTAGCTACCTGGCAACAGGTGATGTTGTTTCAGAACATCAAGGTCCAAATACTACCTCAAGGTACTCTGAAATAGCAAAGGACTAAATTCAGTGTAATTCAGACTAAATCCCACAGATCAGGCCTAAAAGCACTCAAAATAATCCTACACCCTATTCAGGATGATAGGAAAAGAACCATCATTAGCTGACAATGTCAAATTAGCAGTCAGGACAGAAAACACCTTTTTATACGGGCTGAAACCACATTAAAAAGGAACAAAAAAATGAGGAAAGACCTACTAGCCCTGCAATAGTTTGATATTTCACTGATGATCCATAATTAGTTTGCTTCTAAGACTTTTCTCATTAATTGCATTGAAAGCTTTTATGCAAGGCAAAATAAACGCTTGACTTCAAAGTCTCTGAAAGGACATTATTATAAACTTTTGTCTCCACACAGCAACTACAATAGGCATGGTATTATGCAGTCTTTTTCTAAAAAAAATAAAAAATAAAAAAACTTCTCCAAGTGCCCATGGGGGCCATTTATCTGCTGGTGAAAGTTAACTGCCCTTACAAGCCTTTTGTGGCTTTGCCTGGTGTACCCCTGCTGCTGAGAGTCATCTGAAACCCAGCCGAACACAAGTTCATGAAAACAAAGTTTGAATCAAAGTTTCTGAAGGGCCTCACCATTCCCTCCTCCTGTAATCGAAGGGAAATACACTCCATCGCTCTGGAAACAAACACGGCTACCAGGATTTAAACACCGCTGCTCACACACAGCAGCAGCTGTACCATGAAGCACCTGGACAGACACAGGCTGCCGTTCCACATGGTAGCTGACACACCGAGCGCCTTCACTGCAGCACAAACTTACTTGGGGGACCACAGCTTATTTCCATCCTTTCCAAAATAACGCTTGTCTGAAGCCAAAGGACTCAAGAGAAAAGCCATGAAATCAGGTTTTCTAACTGATTTTTTTTTAATAAACTATAGAAGAACAAGATAGCATTTCAACCAAAGTCATGACAGCTGCATGCTTAAAAGCAGATACATACATGTCTCTGGATTTTTCTGTTCTATTTAGAAAAAAAAAAAAGAGAAAAATGGTCATGTGAAAGCTCCATGTAATGCATAATTTCTATACATATTGAAGTAACAGCATACTAAAGCAAGCAGCAACACAACTGGAAAAAAATATTTAAACAGTGATTCCAGGTCTACAAAATTTTAATAAGGAAATTTCAGTTCTAGGACTCTTTATGCTGAACCAAGTTATATTTTTATACAGCATTAAAATAAGTTTTAAAAATTGAGGCACTAGAAACAAACTTACTTACACAATAGCGCAAATGCATCTAATGTGCAAACTGAAAAATCTACAGGCCATAGTGTACTAGAAATTTAGAACTTAAAAGGTTGCATCAGACTTGCACTTGCTCACATTGACACAGTGAAATTAGTAGAAAACTAGTTTTTCCAGCTAGAGTAAAATCAGGTTCTGATTGTTGGTTCCAGTTATCTTCCTAGCTTGTGCTCATTGTCCTCGCTTGCCTCTTACATATTCTCCTCAGGGGAAAAAAAAAATTAAAGAAAATGGAGAGGTTCCTATGCCACCCCATTCAGCAATGTTTATAAAGCAATGCAAAGCACCTGTCCTTGTGCACAGTTGTACCTATGGTGCTGTATTCCCTTACTTCACCCTGTTACCCCACATCACTGAGCTTCTACAGGGTTAACAAATTTGTTTGGAATTAGATACTCATGTTCTAGGAAGGATGCTTATTTTTACGTTTTGATCTGCATTTTCTACTGGGGTCAGGGAATATTAAAGACAGGTAGTCTTCACAAAGCAATCGGAGTGATCGCATAGCAAGAACTTGAGACAGGAAGAAAGGAGCTCATATGGATATGTACGCTGCTTTCTTTATGAGGAAGAGTATTCACGAGCCAGTGAGATTTCCACCCAGATGCTACAGTAACTGGTACCCTCTACACCCCTACATTAAAATATACCTCGATATTTTAATCAGGCACTTAAATAGAAAAACAAAGCAGTAACATTTAACACAGGTATTGTGATAGCTATTCTGTAAGGCCAGAACATCCTGTATGAAGCACTCAGGAAATTAACTGTCTCACAGAACCAAGTAATTCATTTCAAGGGCTAAAAGGAATGGAGACTCCCTCACTAGACAAGCATGTTCAAAAAAAAAAAAAAAGACTGAAAGATGGTTAGTAAATATTTGGTAGAAGCCATTAACCCCAAACTTATATTCTTCACTATCTAATGCAAAACGTAGTGCAAGGTTATTAATCCCTTGAGAAGATGGATCCAAAAGTAGACATTCAGTGTGCTTTAATTTACAAGATAGTATTTTTTTCCGCCCCCCCCAAAAAAAGTTTCTCCACTGATAACAAGCTCCCTGAGGGAATACATTTGTTTTTTTCAAGGGAAAAAAGCAATCATTTAAAAACATAATCTGAAAAGCTCCAACAATCAACAGTTGCCCTCTTTTGAGCTGTAACACATTTCTGATCAACATTTCTTTGGAAAATGTGGGTTAGACCAACCAGTCCCTGGTCCTCTAAGAGGGACCCTGATCTCCCTTCTTTTAAGTAGTATTCTGCAGATAAGAGCAACCACTCTTTTAAAACAGTAATGAACATATTTTAGTCCAACACACTTCAAAGTTATAGGAAAATTCTACCTGCAATCTACGAACATTTAAATGGTTAATTATAGATTCTGTCACAAAAATACAGAATCAAGGAGAAGAGGTGGCAATTCAGTTGTAAGGCTAAACACTTGAGAAGTTATGTTATGCAAGTCAAGGAATCTGCAGACACACAAAACACATCTTTATGATAATGAGAATGCCAAGTGTTTAAACCATTCTTAAGTAATTTATTTTCTTTACTGATGATTTACAAGGCCTTGATTATTAGACAAAATAGCATATTTTAACTAAACTCAAAAAATACAAACCAATAGAGTATAGAAGGAAATGCTATATGGTTCCATAGAACATATCACACCCAGAGTGCACGCACCGCTTCATTTTTCTCATCTGAACCCATTTGTTACTTATAGGATTTTTGCAAAGAAATATTTTGGTCTAGCCAACATGTAGTGTACAGTTTCAAACCACTGAATTAGGATCTAATTCTGGCATTAGTCTACAGTCTAAACCACTGCAGCAGATCTTTCAAAGTGTTTAGTGTAATAAAAACTGTTCTAGACATTTTTGAGCAGTTAATAATAAACAGGAGTTACAGACTGCATACAGTTCAGTATGGTACATTAACCAAAGCTAGAAGTTTTAGTATGCTTATTGCCAATTTTCCCCAAATTTTAACAAGCAGAACTTCTTTGCAGATACATTATTGCTGAGGGTAATAAGGCTGCTGAGGAAAAGGGTATCCGGGTTGTTGAGGTGCTGGATATGGTGCTTGTCCAGGGTTTTGATACACAGGTGAGGGTGCATATGGCAGATTATATTGACCATACATGTATGGATTATAGCCCATTGGCATTGGCATCTGGCAATACCTGTGTGGGGAGGGGGGGAAAAAAACAAACATACTTTAGTTGCAAAATACTGATGATGATAATTTGCGAACAACAACTCATTAATAGATACAAAAAGACACGCAATCACTGCAAATGCTTTCCTTTCATTTCCCTTTTTGTGCAGCAGGAAGTGTGGTAACTTTCAAGGATCAAACATGAAAAAAATGATAATACATGGAACAGAAATGCTAACAGAAGGTAGAGTAAAGGCAACTTGCTGGAACTAGTACTGATCTAAATTGATTCTCATGTTTAATATCATTGTACATATTTTAACATTTGCTGAGCCTGCTACTGAAGGAGAGAGCAGCTGCCTCCAATTCCTCGTGATGACTCCAGAAAGATGGAAAAAAGCATTAGAAGAAAGCACACTACTCAACTGGAATTTTTTCATCATCTTTAGCAAGATACTAAGATTTGAAAAATGAGATATGGCAACACTTTTGAGATAAACACCACCAACTGATTATGCAGCGGCTGGCAACAGTCCACAAACCACAGTTAAGGAACTGCACTTCTATCTCCCTTCTCCTTTAAAAAAGCTAAACTACAACAACTTAAAATGAACCCTCCCACAAATGGTACCAGCAATCAATTCTAACAAGAATTACATGATTAAAACAACAACAGAAAAAAAATCATCTTGCCTCAAACACTAAACACCTCTTCAATTATAACAATAACTGATTTTGAAATGTCACATGCAACAGACAGGTGCTTTTAGATAACAGGATAACGAAGAACTGCTGAAGTACTCCCATAGCTTACCCTGGGTAACCTGGATAAGTTGGGTAAGGAGGTCCCTGTGCCTGTGAAGGTGCAGTGCTTCCTGCAGGTGCAGTGGCTCCTGGAGCAGGAGCAGGAGTAGGAGTAGGAGCAGCAGCAGGAGCTGCAGCCGTTCCAGAGGGTGCTGATGCAGAAGAGGGACTGCTTGCTGCAGAAATCACTGGTGGCGGTGGCCGTGCTGGTGGCTGTGGTTTAGTCCCCTAACAAAAGAAAGTGAATTAAGATGGACCTTCTTTCTGGAAGTCTTGGAATCAAAAGCTGCAATTATATGATCAGTTGTTTATTTTTTTTTTCATTTTAAATGGACATTCTATATTTAGTCTATACAGATAATAATGCAAAGCATCTAAAAAGCAATAAGCCTTCCATTTCAAACCTATAAATTATGAACACCAATAGTACATAATACCCCTCTCTGCAAAGTGTTCAGACACTGCCTTCTATTTCACTTCGGCACATTTCCAAATACACCAATATATTAAGGAGCACTATACACAAGTTTGGAGTTCCAATGTACGGACCACCTACTATTCTCAACCCTCTAATTCCATAGCACATATTTACCACCATGGTTCTGGGTGCTGGAGTAGGAGTCGATGATGCAGCAGGCTTACTTCCTCCGGCTGGGGTGGTCTGATATGTAGGCAGAGAAATAGAGGGAGCACTGGGTTCCCTCGCAATGCTTTGCTGCAAATCTCTATTAAAAACAAAACAAGCAAGCATACAGCTTAGTTTAAGAATTGTTTGTTATACACTTCAGCAAGCTGAACTAGAGATGCAACAGAATAAATCTAGTACTTAAAGCATGATCACTGAGCTAACTCAAACTAAATATGGAGTCCAAATCACTGAAAATCCTCTAGCCAACCCTCTGGTTAAGTGTTATGCTTACTTTCTAATAACGTCTTTATGTTCCAACTCAATACTGGATATAGATCACCAAATTAGCCAAGAAGTTTGGGATCAGAAATTATAGAATAGTCAAAACATTTAGCAACTTGGAAGCTTTCCTGACAACCTAAGGAAACCTCAAGGCTATGGAAAAGGATGAAATTAAGTTTCAATAATTTTGACATGCAAAGAGATGCTCAAATACAGAAGAAAAACCATGTCATATTACTTGTAGATTGCCCTAAATTAAATGAAATTGCATACAAATACCATACATCTAACAGAACTGTTTAAAAAAAAAAAAAGAGTCCGCTAGATAGACTGGAATATCATTTATATCTGGGTAAACATAACTATCAGAAAAACCCTGGCAAAAGTCTGAATAGCTCAGTACATGAGATTTCAAGTTCTCTATTCTGTTACCTCTAGGTGTTGGAATTACTCTTGGTAAGATACCTTGGTAAGACACAAGGAGGCTTTGGTGTCATGTTGTACTACAAGCTGTCATTTAACAGCACAATTTTACAGTCAGCTTGTCAGAAAAACTCCAAGGAAGCAATTTTAAGCTACATATTCAGAGAAGTGTAGTGCATTTCTCAATGCAAAGAATTCAATATTTGAGATCGGGCAGATTCTTCACAGAGACTTTAGGAGGCATTTAAGATTTCAGACAATTTTGTGTAAAAATGATAGGTAGAACCTGATACCTGGCATTCTGACACAGAAGATGGGAGACTGACAAAGGTACACAGTCTAGTTAGCAACAAACTACAGGCTCCTATTATACAGAATGCAAAGGTGAGACCCTAAGGAGAACAAACTGGCAACTTTTGCAGAAACTTGGTAGAAAAAATAAGACTGAAATAAACTCCAAGAAAACCGTCCTCGCCATTACCCCTGCAGTAAAGAGGAATGATGGAGAAAAAGCTGGAAATACTGTCCTGATGTTACATATATGTATGTATATCTCAAAGTATTTCTTGAAGGTAGTGGAGTAACTATTCAACACCATATTAGACTGAAACTAATAAAAACAAATCTTAACATCTTAAAAGATGGCATAGAACCATAGAATGGTTTGGGTTGGAAGGGACCTTACAGACCAACCAGTTCCACCCCCCCTGCCACGGGCAGGGACACCTTCCACTAGCCCAGGTTGCTCAAAGCCCCATCCAGCCTGGCCTTGAACACTGCCAGGGAGGGGGCAGCCACAGCTGCTCTGGGAAACCTGTGCCAGTGTCTCACCGCCCTCACAGGAAAGAATTTCTTCCTTATACTTAATCTAAATCCACCCTCTTTCAGTTTAGAACCGTTACCCCTCATCCTATCCCTCACCCCCTGATCAGGAATCCCTTCCCATCTTTCCTGTAGCCCCCTTTAGGTACTGGAAGGCTGCTAGAAGGACTCCCCGGAGCCATCTCTTCTCCAGGCTGAACAACCCCAACTCTCTCAGCCTGTCCTCACAGGGGAGGTGCTCCAGCCCCTGATCATCCTGCTGCAAAGACCGATGGTTTCCAGAACGGTGGTATCATTCAGAGTGAAGTATATTTTGACCATAAAGTGACCAAACACATTAGATGTGAAGCTCAAAACACAAATTAAAACTGATCCTCCAATGGGCAATCATGAGGGGGGGGGGGGGGGGCGGGGGGGGCGCAATTTGAGAAACCTTCTAAAAAAGTTTATTTTCACTAAGTGAAGATGCAGCCCACAGTCAATATTTGGGGGGGGAACAATTTATTCACTCAAACTGTGGGTTGGCTGCACTGAGAAATACATTTTGTAGACGTATACTACAAATACCCCAAATGCAATCGTTGCCCTTAAGAGGGGCACCCTTGACAGGGTTTCACGTCAGCAGTTAACACATGAGGCAGTAAAAGATAGCATGGCAAGACTCAGCTGAATGTTAAACACTAAACCTACAGCTTTAACACTGAACGTTAACATATTAGAGATGTGAGATATTCAGACCTAAGCCTTGGTTAGGCAGCCTACAGCTTCCAAATTGCATGCATGTAGGAAGTGGAAAAGAGGTGGAAGGGGTTGTATACAGTTACTAAAAATTAATTTACAAGCACAACTGAAAAAGAACAGTTCTACAAAGGATAAAGTTAGGAAAGGTAAAATTTGAGGGCTAAGCATCCCATTCACAACATGGTACGTGCACAAAACAGCTGCAGTTTTACCAGCTGAAACCTTAGTAAAAGGCTACGTGCTTTGCTAAAGAATACTGATTAAAGGCAAGCCTTTTCAGTTATGCCTTCCTCTTAAGAGGAGAGCCTAAAAATCACAGCTGAAGCATACTATACTAGCCTGATCACACATCGAGGACAACAACAGGCACTTTCCTTCACATGAAGGACAAAATCTGCTTCTCTCCCCAGCAGTGTAGGCAACCCACATATCTATACAACGATAAATTATTAGACCAGATCAGACTATTTTCCCAACCATTTTCCAATGTTTTTAACCCCACAGCACTGGGCACATGGTAGGCAATCATATGCTGAAACGTTTATCTAATTTCTCAAATCAAAATGACAGCAGGAGCAAGGTGAGAAATCTGACATTCCTCAAAAGAAAGAATAAAATAATTAACAAATGCATGTCAAAAAGAACTGAGAGTAAGATCATAAGGTGCAACAGACTCATACTGAACTGTATATAGGAACACGAGAGCAGACTTCAAAGTAGATTTCTCCATTTATTTCTCCTATGATTTTCCTAGTTTTCAGGAGAGAAGAGAGTGGGGTTAGCATCAAGGCAAAGAAGAGGTGATAGTCTTAACACACCTACTCTCCCTTTCTCACTTCATCAAGTACCATAATAAACATGTCCCTAAAGGTTCATTTCTGATAAACACTTAACTGTTGCTACAATGCTTAAACTAAAAATATTGAAATCTTACTTGAGCAGTTCATCTCTTTCAGTCTTGCGAGCAAAGACAATGTCACTGCATTTGTTTTGGAATTTCAACAGGATTTCTGTCAGCTCATTGTAAAACTAGTGAAGAAAAAAAAAGCTATCAACATGCTCAATCAATACTTTCACACTCCATGCAAGCATATTTCTACATATTGATCCAGTTATAGGTGTTGTATTATTACAGTGCCCAGAAACAGCCATTCCAGTACAATTTGCTAGTGCATTTTATTCTGCTTTTCAGAAATAAGTATTAGTCAGCTGTTGCCCATCCCTGTAACATTATACGATCGGGGGGGGGGGGGGGGGGGTGTTAATATATGTATTTGTATGAAAAAATAAAAATAGTTTAAAGACAACTAGAAAATGTATTAAAACCAGAACAAAACTAGATCACTTCTGGTGGTTAACTTCATTTTTTTTACAGGATTTTTTTTTCTTTTAAATTTTACTGCGTTCAGTAAGTTCCATGCATTTCATTTGCACAGACATTTCAGAGTTTTTTCTTTTTTCCTCTAGTGAGCTATCAATAAACCAGCAAAAAGTACTTAATACAGAAGCAGCAAGACACCTTCCAGAAGCCCAGATCAAAAAAGGGAAGCTAAATAAAGCCCTCCTCATCTCTGCTCACATATGCAGTAGCAGTATATAAAACACAAATTTGATAAGGTAATTAAATACCATGGGAGAACAGATGAAAGAATTCCTCAGATAAAGTAGC
The DNA here is from genome assembly GCF_031877795.1 of Strix aluco. Lineage (NCBI taxonomy): Eukaryota > Metazoa > Chordata > Aves > Strigiformes > Strigidae > Strix > Strix aluco. The sequence continues at coordinate 157,558,727 of NC_133931.1, forward strand.
TCATCTGGGTACTTCAACATCAGTTACTCAGCTGTAATTAACAACTTTTCCGATTTTAATACAAAGCAATGCTCAGAAAAGCTTACTTTTCAGGCAGGAACAAAAAAGCATTTCACAACTGTCGAAACAATCAAAATTCAAGCAACTCACTGTCCTCATAGCAGTAGTAAAATCCTCAGAAACGTACCTCTCATCTAGCATGTCTGCAAAGTTTATTACTATTTTTGATTCACGTCTCTATGTAAACAAAATAAAAAGTTCTTCCAATCCCTTAAGTGTTACCATACCTTTGTGCCTTCTTTTAAATTGGCTACAAGTTCCACGAAGTTGTCATTTGCTACAGCTAAGTTCTTCAAAACTTCTTCTCTTAAATTAGATTCATTGTTTGATTGTTTCATCTTTGAAAAATCCTGATGTGCATTCTTAAAAGAAGGGGAAAAACAAGCAGTGAAAATAATGCAAGCTAGTTCCATGTAAGATTCTGCATGTTTTGGTTTTTCCCCCCCTTACTCATTGCGTCTCCCCCCTTTTCCCAATACCTGCCTTTCCTCACCTTCCATCCACACACTGTACTTCCCGATACTCGCTATCTGCCAAGTGCAGTGGCTATTTCAGAACTATACATATATTAACTCACTGGCAGTATCAGCTAATTATCTGTTCTGTTGTGGGCTGCCTTCAGCTCATACTGCAGACACTCTTTCAGAGGCTGTACTAATTAGGCTCTCTCCTGTACTACCCTCCACTGATATTCAGGAAATCATACTGAAAGTTTGTACTTTTAAGAAGTGCTACCTCAAATCTGGTTGACATTGGCAAGCTATTAAAAAGGACAGGGAAGCAAAAAACTTACAAAAGGATCAACTACATCTCATTTCTTTGGGGAAAATAAACAAGCAAGCAAACTTAAAGACTACTTCAGCTGTCAGAAGCAGCCAAGCTTGAACTCCGGGACAATCAAACATCAAAGTAACACTTCTAAAATCTCAATAGACATATTGTAAGATATTTGAATATAAAATCCTTGATAAACATGGGCCATATGGTCATTTAGAAACAATTTTTTCCCCTTTGGAAAAGACTCTTATTCTTGCAATCCAAGTTACAGTCAAGAAGTTGCAACTAATCTTGTGCACAAATAGGCCCCATCAAGCCACAATTGTCACTTGTCCAAGCACTAAGACTTCCTCTTTTGCCAGATGTTTCAGGTACCTGTCCCTAGAGTTACTGACAAATTAAGGCTGAATTTATATATAAACTTTGGGAAATCCTCATTAATTTTTACTCTGAGCTTTGCACATGCTGGAAGTCAAGCACATTGTAAATAGCCATTAGGAATAAACTAAAGTGTACTTCAGAGACCCAAAATGTCTTTTAGTAGACACTAAGGACAGGTCTTGTTATCCCAGAAAGAAGTATTAAGATGGGATGAGGGGAAGAAACAGAACAAACCCCAAAACTTCCTAAAACACCAGTTAAGCTTCTTCCAATAGCAAAGCCATCTGCAGAAGTGAGCCAGGAAAAGGTCCAAGAGAATTTACACTGGAGCTCGTGAGAGTCTGCTAAAAGTTCACATTTCTTTCCAGCAAACACAAAACACACCTCTGTATTTTTCAGTGATCAGAGGAGTAAAGGAGTATTAACTGGCCTATGACAGAGCACCAAGCAAAACAGTAGGAAGCAAAGTGAGATTTCTAAAGCATTGGAGAGGTAGAATAATCATTGTTCCTTAGCTTAAGAGGAAGACAGACATATAAAGTGTTGTACCTGAATGTTTTTGAGAAGTTCTTCCTGCTTTTTCAGGGACTCTTGCACTTTCTGTTTGTAACTTCCATAAATTCTGTCCAACTCAGCCTCAGAGATAGCCTCCTCATTTATAGCACCATCCTGTGCAAGTGCAGTCAAGAATTTGCTTGTCATGTCAAAATTTACAGATTTCAGGTCATTTTCCAGTTGTTCCCTCTCCTTCTTAACTTCATCCAGATTGGCCAGCAAAGTTCTTAAGACATTAACAACCTAGGCAATAAAAATTTTCAGAAGTTAGCATGTTTAGAGGAATTATAGCAGAAGTATACTCTATTACTTGTTTCTGTCTTGCACTCCTCACTGATGCTGGCAACACTACTGCATAAGTATTTGTTTATAAATGTGTTTAAGATGACAAACTGGGACAAAATGCAATGAAACAAAGATCTTCAAGCATTTCTCAAGCTATACTCTGCTCTAAAGATTTGCTTCCACCAGTAACACTTCATTGCTACACAAATTTTTAAATTATTTTTTTGTAAAAAAACCTGATCAGATACCTTCCAATAGGATATTCTAAAATGGCAGTCAAAAACACTGTCTTCAAATGACTCCTATGAAGAAAAATAGTCATATTGCTTTAGATTAGCCATGACTTTCTTGGAAAGCAAATTGGTGTAATTGCCCAATACTTTAAAGTACTGGGTCATGTCTTTTACATTGCCTAATTGTCCCAAGAACCTGAGCACTACACTCCACCACCCTATGTAACAAAAATATTCATCAAGGATTGCTCCTTTTATTGTAGCCAACCATGGCGATTGAGCTTGCTCACACTAGATGTAACAAAATATACTCAAGCAGATTTTCAACAAAAAGACAACTTCTTTTCCAAATGTTAGTTACCTCCTGTATCAATTGTGACAGAAACAAGAGCAGCAAAGGATCAGCTCCCACACCAATTCATGTAAGTTTACTCTGTTAGACAAATAGCACTTCTATTCAAAAGAGACAGATTTCAAAGCTTTACCTCATTTCCTTGTAATGTTTTTGCTGGGTTGGCAGAAGGAATGGCTGCATTGAGTTCTGACTCTGGCTTACACAGAAGTGCAATTGTATCCCGGTGAGACTGATAGCGCTCTTTAACTTGGCCATCTGCTTGCACAGCTTTATTCAAAATATTATGGTAATTGGCTCCCTCTGGTGGTGGGAGGGAAAAAAAGCATGTTTATATCATTTCAAAACTTGTTTTTTCCAAGTCTTGCACCAGAACAGTTTTCATGCTTTTTAGCAAGTCCTCATATATTTTTATGAGCCCGCATATTGTGCAGTTATTAATACTCATAAATAAAACTTAAGTTTCTAAATTATGTTTTAAATAGTGCATAAACTAGACACCTATATTAATTCTTCAGAGAAACATAGCAAAGTATATGAACGAACACTGGTTTGAGCTACTCCCCAGATTTAAACCCCTGTAACTTTGCCAAACTAAGGAAACGGTATCAATCCCTTGTTAGGTTCAAAACAACACATATTAAGCACACAGAAAACATGATATAGTGATGGCCCTAAGTAGATTGACTAACTGCTGGGGGAAAAACCAAAACAAAACACCAAATCAAAGAGAACACCTCGATGGGATACACAAAAGAACAAACAAAGAGAAGATGTTAACATACAAACTAAAACACACTAACACATTTAAGAGGTAATTGCAACCAGATTCTTAGGAGAGCAGCTGGTTTGCATTACATATGCTTTCTGAAACTGTAGCATGCACAGGCACTCCAGGGGTGCAAAAGCAGCAGCAAATTCTCTGTTATCACTTCATCTCTCAACTCCAAATAATGGTGCATATCACAGTAAGAATAGTTTGGCATAACCTCTCCTAAACTGAAGTTTGTGTCTTTGAAGAGAATATCAGATTGTTGAAAATTACTTTAGACAATGAGAATGGACATTTTTAGAGCATCCCCAGAATCGGAAGCATGAAACACAAACTTTACCTGCCCTTAAAGGCTTATAGAGCTCGTTGGATGGCGTTCTCTGCCAGCGCTCTTTGAATTTTGTTCGCAGGTCATTGTCTGTGGTTTCTTCTTCATCTAATAATCTTAGTGACTACAAGAGTAAAATGTTACATGCATTATAAGCTGTTTTAAACATTAAACAGCTACAAAATATACAGCTATTGTAGAAAATATAAAGAATGCTTATACATCTTTTATACATTTAATTTGGCAAATAAAAAACTGCCATGAAAGGCACAAATCACCCAAATTTCTTTAGAAAGCTTTTTCCCTCCTTTAACAATTCTAAAAACAAGAGACTTGTTAAGGGAACGTCTACATGTGACAGAACAGTTTTTGTATAGACTAAACACTTACATGGCGTATTTTCAAAGTGCTATTAAAGTTAGAAGCATTTTGGATAATTGTGCACTTTTTCTCTCGCCATTTAAAGAGAAAAAGTTCAGTGATAGTGTTTAAGAATGTTTTAGTGTTAGCAGTTGCTGAGCTTACTTCATCTAAAATTTCTTTGTTCCTTTGTAGCAGTTCAGGCAGATCTTTGATCAGCTGATCAACAGTCTGAATTCCTCCTTGTTCAATCACAGACTTAGACTTGTTCAAAATAGACTGAGGAACAGTATCACCAGACACATCTTCAATAGCAGCAGGAAGATTGAGGGAAGCCAACACACTGAAAAAGTCAACGTGTTAAACAGCAACTTGTTTGTAGCATTAGATGGTTTATCCTGTAAATAACACCGCTATCCAAACAAACACACAGTCAATTATAGTGGAAACATAGTCTCACATACTCCTGAATGGAAATTTCTAACTGAAAACTCTAAACTTATTCCTAGTGTATACCTCACCAAAAGTAAGTTTCAAAGCTCTTAAAAGCTAAACAAATCCTAGTCTTTTTGCACTTTCAGTAGTAACTATCTGGTAGATAAAGAACCAACTGCCTTGTATTACATCCCTATCTTTCAGCTTGATGTAATTCTTTTTATTATGATTCACTTTAAAGAACAAATTTTTTTGGAGAAAAATATCATGCAGTGAGTCACTGGTACAATCAAGATGACCACTGGAATGTGAAAATCCTTCTAGATTAATGGAACTGGAACTTCTTCTGAGCAAGTGTCAGACTCCTAAAAAATTAAGAAAGACTGAAGAAAATTAAATATTATTTGTTCTTAATATGCTTTCAGTCTTATCTGCAGAAAAGACGTTCTAAATACCCCTGCTATGGCTTAAGTTTGCCAGCCTACCATGCAGTAATAAAGAAGAGATGCTGTAACCTGGACATCTGCAGGCTGCAAGGCAACCAGTCCTTATAGGCTGTACCATAACTCCTCTTGATAAATTTAACAAGAAGCCATACTTACCCATTTGCCAGATTTGTGGCTTCTCTCATCTGGGCTATTAACCTGTTTACTTGATCTGCCTTTCTCTGGTTATAAACACTCAGAGATTGCTGAACTTGCAATGGAACCATCTTCTCAAACAGGTCTGCAATTGAAGTAGTATAAATTACTCAAGTTGCACTGTGAGAGTAAAAGGACACAAACACCTTCACAGCTCTTTCACACAGGTTGTACTACAGGGACTGATCTGAACAGTGTAAGACACTCTCCTCAACTCCCCAAGATGTCTTTAAAAAAAAAATTAATCTATTTCTACAGGTCTTTAGATTAGATCTCAGTGTTTAAGGCTGAAATTGATTTAGAAATAATTTAAAGGCTTTATATTTAAAACAATTGTAGGATCACAAATCATTTTCTCTACTGCTTCATTTCTAATTCTGCTTTTTTAAATGAAGAAAACGAGAAAGCGAAGAGGGGATCTTTTTTCTGAACTCCCCTGTACCGTCAACAAACTGAAATTTTTCAGTTTCATGGAAGGCCGGCAATTAGGTTAGTTAAGACTGTACAATTTGATACTTTTCCCTTATATTAGTGTTCCTACTGAAATTAAAAAGGTTGGTTTATAATAGAAGATACAGTTGCTGAGAGAATCTGAGAAAATGTTTAAGAGAAGGGCACATTGCAGACAATGATTTTCAAACTCTGGTTTATTCTCCCAGTACTTTTTATCATCAAACAGTAGAACAACAAACTGGAAAAGACAAATGGTACTTCCAAAAACACTGCTGTATACTTAATACAATTCAAAAGTAAACGTTTACTTTTTCATGGTACAAACAAACTTTGGTGGTCACGTGTTTCTCAAGGTAACAATTACCCTGTGCGCTCCACAGACTTCACTTACCAGTGAATTTCTGACTGAGGGGAACAACAACTGGAGTAGACTTCACAAGACTGGCTTTTCCAACAGACTCCAAATCTTTCAGGTCAGGAACCCGGTCATGGTAAATGAAGTCATTGTCTTTTTTGGCAGCTGTAAGTGCACGGTTGATTTTGTCAACCAGATCTTTAACACTGATATATTCATCATAACGAGATGCCACTGTTTTCACCAAGTCTGCTGCATGCTAACAAAAATTAAAATACAGTTAAAATTAAAATAATAACTTTTCTTTTTCCCTGTCATATATACAAAACTTATATATGCAAAACAGATGAGCTTCCCAGTTAGTCAAGTAACTGCTGACAATGCATATGATCAATATGATTATTTCCTTAAAAAAATATTCTCCCCTGTTAAGTATCAAAAAGAAAAAAGAAGATTTTACTCATTAAAATAGATCAGGGGGGACATATGGGGACAGGAACCACCACCAGTAACCAAGTTAATACCTCACTATAGCTTCACTGTGACTCTTCAAAATCCAAAAGAAGTGATTGTGAGTCAGAGGCAGCAACACTTCAAACACCCATTCACGCAAAAAAAAAACCCAAACCAAAAACCCAAAAAAAACCCCAATACACCACACATCACCATGTCATTTTCATGTTGTTTCATGAAACCCACAGCTTGCTTTTGCAGGTACCTACAAACTATTCCTCAAACCTTGCTCACATTCATGAAGGAAGAGGTTGGAGTCCTGCTTTTCACATCTGCCATTAACACCCATCTAACCTTGAGCTCTGAAGCTACAGAAATTATGCCGAAATCCTACTGCAAATTAAGATAAAGTATGAGGTCTGCTGTCTCTTCGCTTCTATCTGCTCAGCCTAGATGCAACCCTGAGGTATCTGGTTTTCCTACATCCAGTTTACTGCAGGAGAGATGCAAGAAAAAACATTGTCCTTTGGTTGTATCTGTTCAATCCTGATCACATTTGAGTTGCGAATGTGTAAAAACAAAATATTAAGAAGCAATGTCAGTTGAGGTTTACATAAAATCACAATAATTAAAAAACTCAAATTTCTTGGGATTATGAAGTGGAACCTGAGCTACATTAAAAGTGAAGTATATCTGAAGTCTACTGAGATTTTTTGCCACTTTCCATTGTGCCATAAATCACACAATATAAGGTTTGGGTTGATACAATATTACAGTCTAACTAGCATTTCCCAGAAACAGAAAATGAGGGGAGAAGAAACAGGGGTGTGCATTAATGTCTGCCCCCCCCCAATTTAAAGCATCTTTGCTCTAGCTTTTAAAAAGGAAAATAAGAAGAGTATTACTTCACAGAAACTGCATTTTTCCAAAACTCATCAAAAAGGATACTAAACCTCTATTTTAGATTCATTACAGAAGCAGTATTTGAAGAACTACGGAAAATAGGATTTAAGTTTCATGTTACTAAATGTGTTAAATAAGAAGAGACAGGATTTTAACTTCTGACTACATGCCGTTCATGAAGCAGGGCTAAAATAAGTAATAATGGACTATTTCCCCTCAGGGTTCACTAAAAAAAAAAAAAAAAAAATCACCAAAAACCATCAAAACTTTAACTACTCAGCATGAGGGGATATTTCCTATAACACAACATGAAGAAAAATCATGGACACAAGCTAATTTACAATACAATTTAACAATGACAGTAAATTTGATATAGCCAGACCTGTCAAGGGTGAGCACAAAAAAAAAAAAAAAAGAGACATTAATATTCTATTACAGTAGAGTCCTAGAAAAGGTGGTCTGCTAGGCAGATTTGAAACTCAAGAATAAACCACAGATACACCTTCATCTACCACCTAGGAACGTAGTCATAATATAACCACTTGCTATTAGGAGTTCATACAGGCGCTTCACTCACTGTCATGCAAGCATACAAAAAAGTTTCATGCTCCATCCCGTTCAAGTCAATAAATGCATAATAGTGACTTTCAAAATACAACATGATACTCTTATATAAGTCTCTCAACAATCCTGCATATCAGTAAATAGGTATTGCACATGGATCCTACAAAGTCAGTCGAAACAACACTTTTTTTTTTCCCCAAGGACCAGGGGACTTGAATAAAGTAGTTATTTTTAGCCATTTTTTCCCCTACCTTACTCAAAACATAAGACCTTACTCACTGTAACATCTATATCCAAGTCCCTCTAGAAACCAGATAGGCAAAAAAAAAGCCAAAAAAACACAACTGTTTGTACGTTTTTAAAAAAATATTGATTTAAATCAGGATTGCAGGAAAGAAGTTAGGTATAGACCAGGCAGAATTTTAATGTTTTGGGGATTTTTTTAAATGACATTACTTAGGAAAATTTATTAACAAATCTGTTATATTAGCTATACTGAGATAAGAAGCCTACGCAAACATAAAGATACAGACTTAACATGTCAAGCAGTATCGAACTGCCACAAAATCATTAAAATACATCTTTATAAAAGGTAGAAATACCTCTCATTTTTGCAGCTTCTAATAATTTGATTCATGTGATAAACATGCTTTGTAATTTTTTAATACACTTCATTCTTAGTTATTTGAATTTTAGAACTCTGAGTTAGCTTTTCAGGATTTAAAGTTTTCCCATATTTTTCAGAGAAGAAAAAAAAGCTACCCACCTGCAACCTCCCAATTTCTTCACCAAATTTCTTCTGCTGTTTTGCCAGGATAGATTGATGATACTCTGCATTGGCCTGCATAATGCAGTGCTTTGCAGCCAGAACAGGAAACACCTCCTGGAAATAAAAATACTGACCAGGGGAAAGTCCAACCACATTAACCACCACAGACAACATGGGATGCAGGAAGAAAAAGGAAGAAGAAAAGGAAATTAGAATCACCCAATTAATGGTTTAGATAGGTTAAAACATTAGAGGTAAATGTCAGAGACCACGTGACTTTGCATGGATTGAATTCAGTCTTTCTTTTTGCAAACTGTTGCTGCAAAATTCTGAAGTGTCCATTATTTTAGAAGAACTACAATTGAAATTCAAGCCATGAAGTCATAACATTTACTTCAAAGATTAGGAATGCATGCATGTATTAGAAAGGATAGTTGCAAGAACACCCCCAAATACCCCCAAGACAAACCCAAGACAAAGTGTTCTTAGAAGGGAAAGGGGGGGAACAGAAGCTTTTTTTTTTTAACAAAGCAATTACATTTAAAACAGCAGCAGGCCTATCAAGAAAGTAACATTATGAAAGCAAAGAACAAATAAAGAGGACCAATAACTATTGACATGGAAAGCAATTTAAGAGATTTAAAAGTCATTTTTAGACTTTTACATAAATGCACTTATCTTTGCAGGAGTACCAACCAAGACATGAAGAAAACATTATGCTGCAGCCCACAGTATAGGCATGGTCTTTGATCAAGGATTTGGCCTTACTGTTTTATTTCTTAAATCAAGGAGCACTGGAAAACCAGAGTGATGTTTTAAAGACCTCAGTATATAAAGACCTGCTTCTTTACATTTGTGCAAACTTGCTGCCCCCACAGAGATAAAAAAAAAGGTGGTAAATTTGGAAGAAAAAGCTGTCTGGGAGGCCTTGCAACTGGAGTTCGATGCATCAAGTCAACCTCTATTTCACACTCCTAAACATGTAACTGTTCTCAGAGCTGGTGTTAACTCATGAAACCAGCAAACCTTATTATGTTCTTTCAGATAATCAATTGACAGATTACTGTGCAACTGGAACAGGGAGCAGATCTATGGCTTAGAAAGATCCACAGCAACAAAAGACAAAGCAATGGCTTTATTATATCTCATTGCCTCTCAGAAATCAAATCAGGAACATAATTCCAAAGTGAGAAATTGGCCCAATCTGCAAAATGCCACAGAATGCATGAGAGGAAATATGTGCGTACAGAAAAGAATCTATTAAGTTGCAGCCAAGCAAGGTATCAATTTAACTTTAAGAAACCATTTTTTTGAAAAAATATATATAAAAAGTCACTGACTGGCCTACAAAGACATTTGTGTAATTTGTTGCTTAAGAATAAAAATGCATACTTTTACTTTAGTACAGTTCCCATCATCACCACGATTCTATTCTGCATTAGAAACCGGGGGGGGGATATTACCTGGGGCTTTTTTCCCCCAGAGGGAATAAGAGTGCCTTTGGCAAATATTTTGGCAATTATTTGACTAAGATTGCATATTCAGTTATAGGACCAGATTATCAACCACTTCCATTTATCACTGGTAAAAATATTTTTAGTAATTATTCTAATGTATTTTTAGTAAATCTAGTATATTTCACATTTTATTTGTAACAGGAAAGACCACTGCAAGCTGGAATATTTATTTTAGTTTCAAAACTATTAATGAATGAAAAATAACTGCAAATTAGCAACAAGGGATGCTTCCCAGGGACATTCACAAAAGCAGCGCTATGGAAGACAATCTCCTACTTTACCTACATATAAGTTTCAAGAGTCCAGCTATATCAAAAGTAAGTAAATCTTATCCAACTTTTACATTTATACCACTGCACAAAAGGCTTTCTACTATTTTATGATTTGAACATAATTGATACATTTGATACACGGAAAACCTGCTCATTTTTAAAGTACCTGTTATACAGTATATATATTCGAAGAGCATGAAAAAAGATCCTTCTGCACCTTCCAAACCCAACAGCACTCTAATGAACAGTCAAGACTAAACTGAGATAATTTACAAGTATTAAGATTGAGTTGGGGTGGAGGAAGAGGAGAAAGCAGGCAGAAGGACAGAGGACACACACTGACTTCCAGTCATGGTTTTCATTAACAGGTAAGTGAACAGTACCACTATATTCATGCTGTCAACGTGAGAGCAAATTTCACATGAAAACATTGAGACTAGAAGCCAATTAAGGCCCATTAGAAAGTGTTAGTTTGAAAACCAGATTTAGTAAGGCATTAAGTAAGAAGGCATCCCTAAATGCCACCATAATTCAAGTTTGCTTTAAATGAAATGTGTTGCAAGTAAACACACGTCATGTAATCAGATTTTACTTACTTACAAACCCCACACTATCTTTTGCCTCCTAGATTCTTCTCTGTTGTTCAAATTACAGGTTCATTCCCCTTACATGTAGCACTATGTCAGCTTTTCTTGAGGGTACATTTTAAGTGTATTTCATCAAGTACATTGTAACAATAACAGTTATTCACAGTAACAGCAGATCCCAGATTATTTCCAGGAAAGTTACTAACCTTGGGCAAAGTGTCTTTATACTGACATTGTTTGTAAGCATCACCATAGTAATCTGCAGCTTGATTAGCTAGTTTAGCTATGATACCATCTTTCATTTTATCTGGGGGGAAGGGGAGAAAAAACAAAGAGCAGTTATAATTATCATCAGTTTTTACAAGCGAACAGGTAAATTACTTCATCTTCAAACAGCAACAACTGCATTCTAAGGGCATAGCTTTACATTGCAACTCAAAGGTGGGATCCCATTCTTCTCTTGACACCCAGCAGCAGCTTCCATTTTCCACTTCCGTCATGACACTGAAGGTTCAGTCAGTTGTACAAGAAATCTTTTGGCAGCTGCTGGCATTTATGCAGGATTAAGAGTGATGCTTTACCTCATACCAGTGGCAAGCTGCCAATAAAAGCCACAGTCCCACTAACTCTGGCAGCTTGTTCCCAGCCCTTCCCTTGTGCCACACAAGCATTTGTGCAGTTGTGGTCAAAGAACTTAGCTGAAATCTAGTTCACAAAAAATAGTTAGTTTTCAGCAGGATCTGTTCTCTAACCCAACTCCATGTCAAGACTCTCAAAAGTTTGCAGAAGTGCCACAGAAGAGAAGGGAGGGTCCTTTCCATGGCGATCCACACCACTGTTAGCTTACGGTGAGTATAGAAACACCATTCCTAGACATAAATAACTACAGCTCCTCCAAGTGGTAACCACTACTCCATATCAGAGCCGCATGTGCCTAGTGGCAGCAGTATTCCCTACCTCACATCCTCACCCTGTTCCTGAAGCCAAAACTTAAGACAGGAACGTGCTGCACCTATCTTTATCTCCTTTTCTACTCACCTCTGGCCTGCACTAGCTATTCAGCACTCCAAGAGAAGGCAGGCAATCAGTGCAAACATTGATTGCTGACTGCTCTAAATAGCTGCCCTTACAAACAAGTATCCTCTGATTCATGTGATTTTTTTATATGTACTGCCAGATTGATAAGCTTGGAGTGGGGGTATGGGGAGATCAGGAAGTCTGCAGAGTATGCTTAATTGCCAAAATTAAATCAAAAGAATTCCCCAGTGGTCTGCTCATTCCAGCACATTCACACATCTATCTACAACACTTCAGGCATGAGCTATGATGTAATATATTTACCTTCTAAGATGTAAATGCATTTAAGGTATAGGCCAAGATGATCTTTTCACTTTGGAACAGGATTTAGATGACAAATGGAAAGGAGCTTATGAGATCTAGCAACTTACTACTTTGCTAAAATGTTTCTGTCCAGTGCATTACATATTTAATAAAACCAAAACAAGTAAAATCTAAATAGACTGTCCTTCTAGCCCCACCTAGTGTGTGGGAGTTGCATCTTCCTTCATAGAGCTTGAGCTTTAAGAAAAAATACTAGCTTATTAACTACATTTCTATTAACAAAGGAAATGCTAGAGGAGACTCATTTGTCCATGTAGACAGCTCAGAATAGATCTTTCGCCATCAGAAGCTTTAGTTTTTACTCATGTATCTTTAAAATATTGCAGCTACAATGCAAGCCTTGAGATGGAATAGCGAACACATCGGACTTGAAGACACTTAAAGAAAACACAAAGCAAGGCTCAGAAATTAGAGAACTGATCTGTAGTTATGCAGTGGAATTTTACCGCAGAATTTCACTTTCCAAGATAAACAAGGCATTCTCTAAGTTAGACTGGTTCAAATAGTTCCTCTCAAAAATAAGAGCAATCAAACAGAATTTGTTTCCCCTAAACTCTGAGCAAACTTCCTAAGTCATACCTTTCTTTCTAAATTCTCATGAAATCATTCCCCAAACACAGGAGGAAGGGAGTAGTGGTAAAACCCCTATGCACCACCTCTAGTACTCTCAGTTCTTTTAAATAATGTCTTTTGTTCTCAAGAGGAAAAATAAAAAAATATAAACTAGCAAAAGCCTTTGTAGACATAAAGACTTAGGGTTTTGGACAACTGCATTGTCAGGTGAATCTCAGACAAATTCTGAAGTGGCATCTGTAGTTTGTGTTTAATGACCTGCAACTGGGGAAGGGGGGAAAAAAAAAAATCAGTAAACACAAAAATTACAACTTCTGAAAGGCCCTTTACAAGCTCTTAATAACTTACACACTTGTCAGTTTTTGCGGAAGTTGTAATGAGCTTTTAAATACACAAGCTGAAAATTAAGACATACCTCTTGTAGCTTTCAAAAAAAAGACTTCTTGGGCTTGAGCCAGCATAATAAGACTGAGAGTTCCAACTGTGTCTGGAGAGATGTCCACTGTAGGTTCTCGATTCAAGGCTGACAAAACTGTGTCTTTAATGTGTTGGAAAGCACCACTCGCAAACTAAGTAAAACAAAATAATATATTATCCTTCATGTTTCCAAACATATTTTTTTCTCTTACAAATATAATACATACAACAATTTCCCCCAAAATAGAGGGGTTTTGGTATATGGTCTCCCATTTATTGTTTTGCCCCTAAAAACAATTCCCTGTGACTTCTTGTTCTTGAAGCCACTTTCACCTAGACGTTTATCGTGACAGACTATAAGTAAAGGTATACTGGCTACACCTTATGGCATAAGAACATGGAAAATGTAATGCATTCCACCAAAAAGAAAAGAGATTACTACTGTATAACTTGTTAAAACTAAAATTTATACTAGCTAAAATTTTAAATCTTAAACTGAAGGTTATTAGCTACCAACATGCTTGGGGAAAGGGTTATAGGGAACTGTATTGAACAAAATCCTTCAGAGCTGGTAAATATGAGCCAGGACCAGGTACTTTGCCAATCCACCTCTGCAATTAAGAGGAGGAAAGTATGTATATATATTTATGTACGTGTACATATAGCTCAAATTGAGAGAGATACTTATTTGCTGTTCTAAGATTAGTAATTCTGAATTCCTAAGCATAAGTAGGGAGCATTTGTACCTGATAGTGCTTAGCTGCAGCTTTTAGTCCTTCATCGTTATCTAGGTTCTGTTCTGCTGCAATCTGGCTTGCCAGTGCTCCACAGTTGAACAAAACGCAGGTCTTCTCATACCCCAAACTTGCCAGAGCTGCAATCAAGACCAACAGTTACCCATACTGTTAAGAAAATAAATTTCAGTCAATTCATCCTACAGATGAGGCCAACACTACTAATAGCTGTACTTGAAGATATCAACAGTTTCAAGCCAAAAAAAACACCACAGTCATAGTAAACTTTTGAAGTCAAAGTCATCTTCATTATGAAGGCTTTACATAGTCTAATTTTGTACTTTCACAAAACGTTTCCACATGAGGAACTATAAAGCATGGCAAGAAGCATGGAAGTCTTTCTAACTAGAGTGCAGCTTTTTGGCTCCTGAAGATACAGAAACACACACATTACTGAAGAATAATCTGAAATAGGAACTTCCATGCAATAATCACTTTGCAATAACTGCCCAATTACATGCTCTTACTGTATCTTAAATGCAAGATTAACTACCCTTCTCTCACTGAGGCCAAAGATTTTTACATGCTCTGTCTTGCTATCTATTGAAATGCAGGGACTTTTTCACCTCTCAAGGCTATTGTTTCAGATTGAAAATGCTGACAAATATCTTGGTTATACATGTACTGAAACAGATAAGGGTTTGCTTAATTAAAACGTGCTCACTAGGCAGTAGTCTGTCCTAACTCAACTCCTGTAGTACTTCATAGTCCCAGAGGATGGAGCCCACACGTCTAGAAACAGCAATACCTGAACAGGAACCATTTTGAATCTATTAATTGCTTTCAAAAGGTTATGGACCATATGCAAGCACTGGAAAATCTAAAGCCTGTAGATATTAGTTTCCTACTACTGTTAAATACTGTCTAGACACTCCTCTTGTAGAAAACAGAAAACTACTGAATTTTCAATTTCACAAACCCGGGTACAACTTCTAAGTTATCCTTAAAACATGAATGTACTGAAGAGGCACATTTGTTTTATTTCACCAACATCCAGCCTCCTTATACAGCTACATATTTACCTAATGTATTGCTGAAATTTCATGTCAGTACTCCCTGATCAGCACTAAGTTTTCAGACAAGCAGCCATAAATCTGACATGCCATTTTCCCCATTTTGTTTCCCTGAGTGAAAAGTGAGTTACACAGTCACTGTGTTTCATCATGATAATAATCACTTATCTGTATCATCTCTATTCTGTAGTTTACTTTGCAGAATTTTTCTAAAAACATCTTGTACAACTTACACATCATTCAAAAGACTAAAACAAACACAAGAAAGGGAAGAAAATACAGCTTTAAAGCTTCTGAAGTGCAGCAATATTTTATATGCTGAATTACTTTATACTCTGGACTGCATCTCCAGTGTGATTTACTACAGTGAGAACAGCTGTTTAGCAATATAGCTTTTCCTCAGACTCATCTGTTTATAGCTCTACCTATTAACTAAAGCCAACATACTTCAGATTACATGCCATGCTGTGAACTGGGTCACTTTTCAAGCAGTCACAGTATCTGTCAGCTACCCTTGTGATACAGACTTCGGATTCAGGGCAAAATGGGAAGAAAACCATTTGTCACCATAGCAAGAGCCAGAGCTCTCAAGTCACACCCCTGCATCGTGGCCCCATGGAAGTCAAAGGAGTTTTACATTGAATTTCCATCTGGAGACAAGATTGCCTCCTCTTAAAAGTCAACAGAAGCTTTGCTCCCTCAGTAACTGAAAACTTTGCTTTACACTGAGAAATCCCACTGCTAATTCTGATCTGTAACGAAGAGATACACACATGCTATAGTTAATCTGGAGAGCAGCACCTGGATAATCTGCACTGTAAAGACTAAAAGACTCCTTTTGCTAATTTCTTTCCACTAAGATCTGCTTTAAAGTTGCAAAATAAAATTTATCCCATTGCTTGTTAACTGAGCATTACTCACATCTCAGTTAAGAATTTCTTTGATATTTCACACGGACTGTTGCATAAATCTCTGGCCATCTGCCTCACAGATTATTTAGACTAGTATATAATTAACCTGCAGACAAGCAAGCTTTCTCAAGCTGCTGTAACAAGACATTTATTCAAGTTCTCAGGGTAATCATTATGTTATGATTACTGATTCTTTTTCTCACAATTATAGATCTCTGGCCATTCACAGACTATGTTTAAGTCATAACTAAATATTGAGCTTTACTTTGAAACAGGTTCAATCGTCATGAAATGTTAGCCCCAAAGAAGATAGAATCAACCAAATTCTGAGAAAAAACACAGCATCTTCAGGAAGGTCTCCAATTATCCAGAAGAACAATTAGAAAATAAAGCAAGGAAAGGTGTGCACTACCTGCTTAGGCACAGGAATGTGCTTTATTGTTCCACCATACAGTTCACACAAGCACAACTTCAGCAGGTGTATTCAGAACATGGAAAACTGTAACTTTGGTAGCTCTTAACAGAGAACTATATAAAGGACACAAGAACTTTAAAAAACCTAAAAACAGAATAAGTATTCTAACATTTTTTTCAGGCTTTGTCTGGAGCTTCAAAATTGCGATGGTCATCTTGCAATGCTAGTCATGATGAACACTTAGATATAAATAGAAACACTAAAGAATGATGACACATGACTGAACAGCTCCTCACTTAACTCAGAAAGATTTAGTCTTGGTTTTTCTATTGGCAAGTGTTCCAAATCCATTTAATGATCCTGAATTTGCAGCACAGAATTGTCCCTATGTGACTAAAACGAATCCTAGACTCAAACTCCTTATGTTTGCAGGAACCAAATACCTTTTTTTTTTTCCTTTCTAAGTGTTGAAAATGTATGAAAATGTATGAAAATATTTTTAAAAGAAGTGATAGGAGAATCATTTCAGCACACAGGCAGACCCTCCTTTCTCTTGAACAAAATATGGTATCAGACTACTGAAGCCAGCGACCATCACTCCCCTTCTGGAGGGGACTCACTAACAAGCACGTCTCATGAGGATCTTACTCATTTAGGACAGTAAGAACTGGATTACCAAAAACCTACTAGTAAAACTTAATATGAACTATTTTGATTAATGTTAGTTGGGGTTGCTCCCAGAAAAAGTCTGAGGAGCAGGAAGCACAACTATTATCAGACTGCACTTGTACTTATGCCTTTAGAAAACTAATATTAAGTCTCAATTTTATAGCAATTCTTTGCATGGTACCCATTTACTCATTACCAGTGTTGAAGTGATTAATCTGTTACCAATACAGTTGAACTAATTTGAAAGCTATATTGAGAATAATAGGAAAACTATTAAAAATTCAGCTATATAAAAATATTCTCAAATTTTAATATCATTAATACTCGCACTTTCAGTACATTCACATACCCAATTTGGCAGATCCTCCAAAAAGTGATCCTTTATCAAAAGCATCTTTCCACGTAAATGTTACACAGACCTGAAAGTTGTGAAAAAGAAAGATCTTTATCTCTAAAATTAAATATGAAGTCTTCAGAAAATATCCCAAACTCACATATTTATCCTTTTATATTCTAATTGTGTAAAACATTTAATTCATTTGTAACGTTACAAACATTCAAGAAGTTTCAGGAAATCATCAAGAGTTATTTAAAAACCCCTTTATTCTACCTTTTTTCCTTCCTGTTAGTTTGCACAAAACATTTCAAGCAGAAAAGACAGAAATTCTCAAAATAATCTTACAGCTCTGGTCATATTCTGAGTGACAGATAAATTTATTTCCAAACCAAGATATTCCTCTCCCAAGAAGTCTGACAGTCTGGTATAATCACAGTTAAAGAAACCACCCAACCAGGCAGTTTCCACTGTTCCAAATTACTAGCATATTTGGAACTGTTTCGCGATACCAAAATTCACTCGTTTTTGAGTGAATTCAATAGCAGCATTATCGGGAAACACACTCAGGGAAGGGAATGCAGGTAAAAACAATGTGTTTTATATTACACTCCCAGCATATATTTCACCGACAATGCAAATACTTCACAGAATCGGCTTTGAACTTCCACAATTTGATTCCTTATTCAGCTGATGAAACTGGTTGTAGGCAACTGGTATCAAATCAGAAAAGACAAGTTTTAAAGTGGCTGGGCAGAATAACTTCAGAAAGAGCACAGTACTGTCTGATAACATATTTTCCTCTTAGCAGCAACGCTAGTTCAGGAAGTTCTGGCCCCCAGCTGCTCATTGCTGCTTCCACTGACTGCTTCTTCCCTCTGATGGAACAGTTTACAGATCTGCAGAACTTGCTCTTAAAGTTTTCCAGTTTTCCATGTCTCAGGGTTTGCAGGTCACCATATCAAAACATTCGCACACTAAAAACCAAAGTGAAGTTCTTGGCAACAAGCGAATGCAGCTATATGCAAAACTTAAAATCAGTTTGAACTGCATTAAAACTATTCCCTAACTTGTAACTAACCTCTAAGTCTGAAAAACTTTTTCTTTTAATCATCACATTACCATTTAAATATGATTTGATCAGTAAAGAAATGTAAATTCTGTCCTATTTGTAAACACATCCAAAGAAAGCCTACATCTTTTCCACCAAAATACAGAAGTCTAAAGATCTATTCCAGTCTCCATCTGAGGAAGACTTCAATAGGCAGGATTTAAGCTGAATTTCTCCTTACAGACAGGATTCTAAAGAAATAGTGTAAAAAACCTTAAATGAACACCATATCTATATAAAAATTATGTCATTTGTAGATGCAGAAGCAGGAATAAAATGGTAAGCTCTTAAGTGGCTTATTCTTTTAGCTGTTGTGAATGAAACATCTGTTCTACTTCCAAAACCAAAGATCATAATCCATCCATTACTAAAGGTTTTCCCATAGAAATTACTTTTTTTAAAGCCTTTAGAACATAGCATGAAATAGATTTCTTGGGAAAAAAAGAGTTGAAGAGTGATCAGTGCAGCACAAGTTGTCTTTTTGACCCAGACCGCAGTGACCACTAGCCAAAGCCAAAACATTTCTGAATCTGTAAAATGATGGCAATTACGGCCACTAGAAGTGAAATTGCAGTATAAACTTCATGACAGCACCGACTAGAAAATAAACTATGAACTATGAAAATAAGGCTCCAAGAGATTAAATGGTGTGCCCAAGAGAAGTACTGTTTAGTGGATTAGGTAGAGGCTGGGAAGTCATACATCATAGGTGTCATGATTTGGTTTAATGGTCTGATAAGTCTTCTTACCTGGTTTTCAGAGAATGGAAACTTTGGTTCAATTGAACACAGCTGATCATAGTATCTACAAGGAAAAAAAAAAACAGCTATTGAACAAATCAAATTAAAAGTTTTGTTTCTTACACTGGCATGTAAGGAAAAGGGCACATAAATCTCACACACAAGTTGTGAAGCTCATTTGTAACTATGGATGATTTGCAGGACAGACAGAAATTTTGCCTAAAGGGATTTTTTCAGTACAGGAATAAATTCAATAGAAGGCAGCCTTCCACAGCTAATGTGGAAACCCTGTCTCAGAGGAGAAGAGTATCACAGATGACGCTGACCCATTCCACTTTCTGATGGGGGGTGGATTAGAAAAGAATGTCATGCAAAGGAGTCCCTGTGTACATACAGGAAGACAAAGAGTACATTAGACATTAAGTCACGCTGCAAAAGTCAATTAAGTACAGCATTTAACATCATATTAACAAGCTACACTGCACACTCTTGATCTGAACATTCTATCCCACTACCCTACAATTTCTGACTCATCTGTTTAGACTTCAAGGTCTTTGAAGTAGATGCCATTTGCCTTGCACAGTATCAACGGGAGAGCCTAATCCTTGATAAAATTCTTTAGCTGTAAGCTTAGTTTTCATTAGAGTATATTGTAGCAGTCACAGTGAATTAAAACCAAAAGTTTTTCTGTGCCAATATTTTGTCTACTCACAGTGGAAGATGTTTAGGAAAGAAAGCCAGAAAGATAATATAGCAAGTATAGCATAGCGCCTCACACAATCTATCCAGGCAACAGTTAGTGAATCAAAGTTTTCCTGAGGTGTACCCTACACCTGCACCACTTGCTAAACATGACAGGCTGGATTCCAAACGGAAAACCTTTAAGCTGCCAACGGCTGAGAATACATGTGAAGCCTGTTTCCTATACTCTTTCTATAGTACTTGCCATATGGGCATACACCCAACATTGTACCTGTCAAATTCTTGTTTTAACAATTTATACTCCCAATATACAAAACACCTTGCAGTAATGAGTTTCACGGTCAGTGAAACTTAGGGTTAACATTGTCCCGGTTTCCTTGCGTTACATTATTAAATATTAATCACTATTGATCTAGACAGGAAGCAGATGTACAAGGCCTATGTTCTGCAGACAATAACTGTTTGTTTAAAAATTCAAGAAGCATTTTTAAAAGTCATAAACAACAACAGCACATTCTTCAGTGAATTTTATCTGCCAGCGTATATAACACTACAGATTTCTGACTTCAACTGAGCCACTGCAATTTAAGACGTGATATACTAAGCCATGTCAAAAGCTACAAAATCTGCAATAGTAACCCAGCAGGACTTCCACTAATAATTGAGCTGAAATTACTCCTAAGGTGAAAAAAAACCAAAAGTCTGCAGATATTTACTGTGACTTATCAAGTATGTGAAAGGTATAGTTCAAAAAAAAAAAAAAATCAAACTAGCGCTGATATATTTTAATGTTCTTCCTTCACTGCCTTTGGCCGGTCTCGACAGTCGTTTTCATGCAGTATCATAAAGAAAGCAAGCCTTCCCATGCTGTCTCTGCCTGACTCAATTTAATTTGTTAACCAAAAGCCACCAAGAAAGCCAAGTTGTCTTCCCACGTTCCACGATTACCCTGTCCTCTGCCATGAGGGTAGAGTCAAGAGGCAAAGCTTGTTAAATGGCCTGGCG
Source organism: Strix aluco (assembly GCF_031877795.1). Lineage (NCBI taxonomy): Eukaryota > Metazoa > Chordata > Aves > Strigiformes > Strigidae > Strix > Strix aluco. The sequence goes on from NC_133931.1 coordinate 157,579,864, forward strand.
AAGTTGGGTACGCCTAGGCCTTGGCTGTTTGCAGACAGACTATTCTTTGTATGTCAACAGAGCCACAAAGAAAAAGAAAATAAGCCAAGGAGGTGTATGTTCCTCCCAAATATGCACGTTGCTGCTGCATTTAACATCAATGAATACCAACAACACAGGGCTTTTTGTCTGGTTGTTTTTAATCAAGTTCAGAACTTATGTTACTATTTTCTTTACTATTTTAAACATGTGATGTCATTTCTTTTTATTAAAGAACCTGGAATTCTACTCAAGATTTAAGAGCTCTTTAAAAATCTGCAGACAAAAAGTAAAATCATTTTGTTTTTGTTTAGCAGTAGCTTACCTTATATAAATATAATGGTATGCATAAATTAAACATATATACCAATGGTAAATTAAGATTTTGACCACAGAAGAGCATAAAACAAGCAGTATAAAGCATGAAAATAAATATTGAAGGAAAGGCTGCATTTGATGCACAAGTCAGTTACACATTGAAGGTTGAGGGCAAAGGTAGAGGTGTTGTTTAAAACAAGATTTACAGCAATCTAACTATCAAGACACAAAGAACAGAAGTTGCCACACAACACAGATGAGCTTTGTGTGTTTGGCTGGGCCACAGTGATGAACTACAGGAAACCATGCAAACTTATCAACTGCCCGAGTTCCAACTACAGCAATGAAAGGGAGGGCAGATGTCAGCAACACAGATCTAGTTCTCGAAGTACAGCAATCTCTCACCAACACAGGCATTACACACTCCTAAACGCTAGTAAAAATGAGTTGCAGTCAGATGAGTTGGAAGTCAAGGTTTAAATTAGAATTTAATTAAAAGATACGTATTGCATTAAGAACTTCAAATCCTGTTCCTCCCTCAAAGAATCAGAAAGAAAAATCTCCTTCAAAAGAACATAAAAGAGACCAAGATCTGCCTTCGCTCTTCTAGATAAGAACTGGAGTCCTGAACTCACAGCTGGAAACCAGAAATGCAACTCTCAGCCCTCAGAGAATTTGACCATTCAAAATAAAACCAAGTCCCTCTTTTTTTTTTAAAAAAAAAAGAACTGCAAGAGTTGTTCGCAACTATTAAACTCGCACCACCACCCCATCCCTCCAGAAAAAGGAAATTAAGCCCAGGCTATCTTTAATATTAAGAGAGGAAGCAGGGAACCCCTTGAAGCTATAATTATACTCAGGATAAAAAAAAAAAAAACACCACACTAAATCAAATCTGCTATGACAGAATTTAAGGGGAAACATCTGTACCAAGCTCACCTACGTCACCTTCAGAGCACTCAGATTCTCACAACACAAAGAAAGCTTGGAAGCAGGCTGAGGTCTTTCCCAGTTACACTGTGCCCCTTTTCACTGACTACCTCCAATACTTCTCCAAAAGAAGTATTTGCATTCATCAGTGAAACAACAGCACACCAGCACTTTCAAAGCTTTACTGGTCACTGTCTGCCTGGGAAATGAGCCTGCAACTGAGTTCATTTCTTCCATAAAAGAAAAAATTATGCAGTAACTACTCAGTAAAACAAGGCTTCTAAAGATTACAAAACCGTGGACAAATCCTAGGTTAATTAGCAGAAGATTAAGCCCTCATTTCTTAACAGTTAAATGGTCTACAGTGCTCTACCAGCTATTATGGTTTATAAAAAGCAGTAATGAAGTAAATGTATGCAAAGGGTATCCACTTTTCAATTAGCTTTTCCAACCTGACTTCACTAACAAACCAGTTTTAAACTCCAACTTCAACAAAAATCTTGCTAAAGTTGTTACTTAAACATAAGACTGCATACAACTCTTACATAGCAACGGTAAAGTACTGGAAGTTGGAGAAGTAAGGGAATTTTCAGAGAAAACACAAGGTGCTCAGACGCTTGTGCTCTTTCAGGCATAAGCTCAGCTGGACGCTTCAAACTTCTGAGTGTGCAGACAGTCTGACTTTTTAAAGCAACTGCACCTAACAGAATATTAACAGAATATACATCAGAATATTCTTACAGGATAAGAACAAACTTACTTTCCAGCAACTGTAATGAATACAAATGGTCCAACAGGGACAAACCACTCATAACTTGTTAGAGGTAAGGGAAAATATACATCTGATTTTTTTATTTTCTCTAATTTACAGTTAATTCAGACCTTCATCTTATCCTTCTTCCACTGTAAAGGGAACAAATATTCTCAAATGATACAATTCAAATTGCAGATGGTTTATGAGAGGAGCTTCTTTGGGGCAGGGGTATCATTTGGTGTTTGCACATAAGATGGCACGCACCGGTGCTGAGCACAGTCAACACCCCATGACTACTGCAACAGCACCTGGGCCAGCTGAAGGCATCTGCTGATCACTGATCAACAGCAGAGAGAACAGATCGCTGCATATGGAACTGACTCAAATGAAAAACTGGTAATTATGCAATTGCAAGTGGCTTCCCTTCATTATTCAGAGAGAAAACCTGAGGTGAAGTTGCATACTATGGCTTGAATTAATTTAATGACCTGCTGGCACTAAAAGAGGGAGGTCCTGCTCAGCCCATTGGCTTCCAGCAACACTACTTTTACCCTCTTCTGCACCAGCTCTGATGTTCGTCTGACCTTCCACCGAACTCACTCAAGTTGCTCACCTGTCAGAAAACCACGTACACCTTTTGCTTTCCAGAAATGGTGCGAGAGAAGGACCAGAACTGAAGAGAGGGCCTTCTCCTTTTGGCAGTGTAGAGCTGCTAGGAGAGGGTCAAGTCATATAATGTGGCTGGGCCAACCAGGTATTTCAGATGGAAACTAATCACAAACCTGACCAATACCATCAGAAAAGGAAGCTCAATTCCAGAGTGCAAGGGAAGACAATAGTATGCCTTCCAACTTGGCTAGCAGGGTCCCTCTTTCGGTTCATAGATGCTCATTACTTTCCTGACCTTCAAAAGGCACGCACAGTAGTACCCTGAAAAGCATACGCAGTAATAAACAGAAATAGAACAGGAAACGACAAAGATACTGTAAAGCATGATCACTGCAGTCATAGCTTTTATAGCCTAAACACCCAGTGAAGGGTTGATAAGCTAAAAAAAGATCAATAACTCGTTTTACAAATCTTGCCTTCTTTTTAATATCACTTGCTTCTTTTCCATTCCCCTTCATTTTTTTAAGTTTATAAGAAGTTCTCGTGAACATCAAATGTATTTCTACTTGTTCATGATATTACAGAAACATGTCATGCCTACAAGTATTATTTCTCCCTATACTAGAAGATCCCTCTATCTTTTCCTTCTTTTAAAAAAAAAAAAACAAAACCACACTTGCTGCCACTACATAAAAACTCATATTCTGGTATTGCAATCTCTGATCCCAACTTTGCAAGTAGAAGTGTGTACACAGCACTAACCTAGTGAATGAATCACAGTGACCTCAGTGAGTAGATGAGCTACAAATAAATGGGCTCAAAAATTTCCAACACAAAGAAACAGAATAACAGGATTACCAGAGTAAGTCAATACTGCAATCTGTAAGTGTTCTAGAGAGACAGGAAAGAGCGAGTGCTTTTGTGAATGATGGAGCAGTTAGTCCTAAAGCAGGCATCATGCAGTTTACCGGGCAGAAGGCACAGGTTAATAATTTGCTCCTCTAACCTATGATAATTCCAGCACGATAGAGGCACCAGTAAACTTTCAGATAGGAAACTAGGTGTGTTAAGTAGAAAATAAAGATGTGACTTTGCAAATGTTAAGCTGCTAAACACAGAAAACAGAAGGAAAACATGACAAGAAAAAAAATACCGAAAACTGCAAAGAAAGCCGTCAGCTGTAACTGTAACAGCGTTACATTTTGCTAAGACACACCCACTCTCTTCTAAGATCATTTCTACCTAGACCCAGCGGCGAGCGGCACATTACAAACCCTCGGAAGGGGAAGTTGGCCGGCCCAAGGCCTCCTCTCGACGCCTCCCCCGCCCGCCCTGCACTACCATCACACGACACCCCCTAACGCCCCACACCCGAGCCGCGCGGTGGCGGTGGGGCGCCCCGGGATACCGCAGGACACCCGAGCGCTGGGGCGCCTGTCCCGGACACAGGCCGCGGGCGGGGAGGCGGGCCCGCCCCCCACAGCCCGCCGGAGCCGCCCCGCCCCGCGGGCGCCGCCTACACCTGGGTCCGCCCGCACCTGGTGCCGGCTCCGCCGCGCCCGGGGCCTGGGCCCGGAGCGGCCGCCGGGGCCCCTCAGCCGCGCAGGGCACCGGGAGAGGCCGGGAGCGGGCGGAGATGGGAGGGACGGGGGGGGTGTACTAACTGCGGCGCGGAGGGGTCCGGCCCGGCCTTCCCGCTCCTACCTGAGGAGGGTCTCGAGCGCGCTCTCGTGCTTGTCGAGCGGGCGGCCGAGCGCGCTCTTGCGGAGCCTGCTGAGCTCCTCGGCGGCGCGGCAGTGCTCGGCCTGGGCGTCGCCGCCCGGGTAGCTCTGCTGAATGAACTTGCACAGCGGCTTGGCCAAGTCCACCTCCGAGGCCTTCTTCAGCTGCACCGAGATGAAGTTCGTCATGGCGGCGGCAGCCGCCGCGCGCGGAGGGGGAGCAGGCAGGCGGACAGGCAAATAGGCAGGCAGGCAGGCAGCCGCCGACACCGCAGCTTCGCGCTCCCCTTCCCGCTCCGCGCGGCCCCGGCCCACCGCGCGCGCGCTGCCTGCCCGGACGGCGGCCCCAGCCCCACGCTTCCGGGATCGTCGCGCGCTCCCTACGCGACGCCGTCACGCACGCACGCGCGCCTGCCCCGCGCCGTGGCCCCGCCCCGTCCCCCTTGCGCAGGCGCAGCGCGGCCTTCGTCGCCTCACGGCAGCGGCGGGACGGTCTGTGGGGAGTGTACACCGCGCTGCTGAGATACACACACACACACACCCCCCCCCGCATTGCTCAGATACCCCCACACCCCCCTCCGGGTGTGGGAGCGACGGCACAGCCCGCCTGAGCCGCGCGTTTTTACCGAAAGGAGCGGGCCCGGCCCCGGTGCGGTGGGGGCGGGAGGAAGGCGGTAGGGGGAGAGGGGTGTTGGGAGCCCGGGGCAGGCGGAGAGCTGGCGGGCTGCCTCTGGAGAGGCGCCGCTTAGCGAAAGGCGCGGCCGCGGAGCTGAGCTGTGCTCATGAAAACGTCGGTAGCCGGTAACGTGAGCTATGACACACCGGTGATCGTGAGGTGTCCGGCTTGAAACGCGTTAGAGGGGAGCAAAGGGTCCCATACCCACCCCACCCTAAGAATCGGTGTTTTAAATAAGCTAAAGCGTTACATTTCCATGGCAAATGCTGCGATGCCTCTAAGGCAGCCAAAGGCAGAGTTTCACGCGTTGCTGTGATGACGGAGCTGTTCCCCGCATCACGCCTGCTTTCTGCTGATTCAGCCCAGCCCAGCTCCAGCAGGCCGGACAGGCCGTCTGCGAGGCTGGCGGGGCTGCAGACTGAAAAGGAATATTCAACCCATGTTCTCATTTCCCACTTTTTTCTGCCACTTCGAGACAGCTAAGGCTGTCAGCCTGCTAATTTTCATATTACATAAACCCCGAGGTGATCATACCACAAAAAGGAGTGGTAAAAGTGCTTTTAGAATTATTTAAAAGGATTTGTTCTCATGTTGTAGGAGACCAGGAGCTTTGCTGTAAAGCCGACGATCCTTCCATACTGAAAGTGTGCTATACCAGGTAGAGCTATCATCTCTGTCATCTGATGAACGTCTGAAGAGGTGGCATAAGAGGAAGAGGGTAGAGACTGGGAAATCAGGCTTAACTGCTCCTGTCGCCGCTGGGAGGGGCAGCTCCTCCGGTGTTAACCATCCCTGTATACAACCCAGAGATGCTGCGGCAGCAGCAGCCGGGCCTTCCCGGGCACAGGCAGCAGGAAGGAGGCGATGGAGTTGTCTTCGTTCTGCTGCTTCCAGTCACCGTCGGTGGGGCCCAAGTGATTATCCTTCAGAGCCTTGCCAGGTTGCTCCTGTTACAAACCTTTGCAATATTCACAAAAAGTGAATATATATGTTAACGGTTCTTTGGTGCATTCCTACCTCCCTGTGCTGAGTAAACACCCAGCTTGATTTCTCATAGCTCAGTCAAAACCAACTAGTAGTTGAGTTAATTTTACATTTAAAAAAAATATTTTTATCTTAGAATGAATACAGAAAGCTGTCCTGCCTTACTCCTGTCTGGCTATGTGAGTTCCTCGCTTCTGTTTTTTTCCCCAGGTCTTATTGCCCGCATACACTTGTAAGCATTTGGTCTCTCAGCTTGAGTCAGCCTTGCACTGACTTTCCTGTCCCAGGGAAAACCTCCACCCTCACAAGCTTAGATTCGGATCAGTCTTAAGATATGGTCACCTGGGCAGTTGCCTCCCTTTTTTTCCAACATCAAGACCTTGCGGGGTATCGTTACCCTACACATCATTACAAGATACACGGCTGTCTATATATGGAAGATGGAAGCCATCAGGACCTTCCAGCATAACAATCACAAACACGGAAAGGGTGTGAACAGGGAAGGGCAAAAACTGCAGCTATGAGATCATAGTTCTACTTTGGAGCCATGGTGACCTTTAGGTGGCTGTTGCTTAACAAATGCAATGACTGATACTTTGCATTCCTAAACTGTCCACCAACACGGCACAGAAATTTCACTTTGTCTTGGAATAAGTTACCAGAACTTCAAACATGCAGGTGGTTTGCTTCTTTCCCACAGATTTCTTAATAAATCAGTATTCCTCTGAAGGCTTTGTTCTGATTATTACAATTATAATATTATAAGCAGTAATGACTTGTCTCCTTGTTAGCTCTGACTAGTTAAGTACTATTTCCCAATTTAGAGATGAGGAAGCCACATAAGTCAGTAGTTATCAGTGCAGGGGGCATAATCTACATCTGACTCAGAGTCCTGTGCTTTAAACAACAGACTATACTTCCTTCTTCAACAAATTTAAGATAGTATCTAGGGGAACCACTTTAAAACAGGTTTTCCCTAAAATGTTTGAAGTAATGCAACACAGACGAGTTATAGCCGTGTTTAGGCATTAACAAGGTCACTAATATACTTAATTCTAGTATAGACAGATCATTGGGTGTCCCCAGTTTTCCTCTTTTTTCCTAAACAGCCATTACGTATATGTAGAGCACCACAGTTTTGCAAAAGCATTTCTAAAAGTCAGATTTGTTTTCAATATGCAAACTGGCTTTTCTGCATGCTTCATGGATTTTGTCTACGATTTTTAGACAGAAAACTTCTCACTGAACTCTGATGTTCTGTTTTATGCTTGCTTTCTGTTCACAAATTCTGTGTACAGATATTTACTTGAAGCAAGATTATAGTCTGCATTTGCTGTATTTTATTCTGTAGATTTTGATCGTGCTGCTTTTATCCATAGCGTAAGAGTTACCCTGTAGCAATTGCACTCATTGGCAAAGAGATGCTATAACTAAACAAATCAAAAATCAGCAAAAGGAAGTGATAAGGCAGCTGGTTGTTCATTTCATTAAATCTGGTGGTCCTCTTGCCTAAAGCTTCATTTAATCACTCAGATCCAACCCCATTTTGATACTCCTAACATCATCTTTTGGTGACATAGGGTAAGGACCAAGTCTTTTATCACCATTATGTTTTGACCATGAGTATCAGGAGTGATTATCATCAGTTGCCAAAATGTGAGAATGCAGAAAACAAGTTGTATGTCAGAAGAAGCTCTGATTGGATCCAAATAACCCATCTAGTCCTACTGCCCATTTAGAAGAAAATGAAAAATTCTCATGACCTATGAATGAAATTTCTCCCTGACAGCCCATAATCAAAAGCACAAGGAAGAATTCCCACCATTTCCTTCAAATTCGACACTCCTTTACCTTTTGCTTCAAAATTTAGAGGAACTGTTAATCCTATTTTCCTCAATTTTCATTTGTATTTATTAGAGTTTTATAGTTCCCGCAGGTGAGGAGGAACCCGAACCGGAAGATACATTGATAGCAAATTCTGATGTGCAGGGGCCGTGCTTATCTTTGTGCCTGTAAAGCCACGTTCACAAGAATGCTCAATATACCATCCTCCTGCTGTTCCAGTGCTAAATAAGAAAAACACATTTTCAGTCTAAATTCCAGATGCAATACAGGTCAGGATGGAGAAATGAGAGGCTGGAGAAGGGGTAAAACAGGTCTAAATACTGTCGGTGCACTTACTAGGGTAGAAACTTGTGTATGGTGGTAATTACAACAAAATTGCCTTTCAGCCACAAGCTAAATAAGGAGAGTGACTATGAGGAGAGAGCGCTGGCAGAAGGTCTAGAATAAGAAGGGCATCACATGCATAGCTAGCGGCGCGGAAAAAAACTTTGTAGATGAAGTAAATGGCAAGCAGGAGCAGAAGTGGGGATCGGAGAAGGCTAAAGAGAAGATAGAGGTGAAGTAACAGGAACTTAAATGAGATCTGGAAGAGAGGGAGATTATGCAAGGCCTGGAAATTGTTGACCTAGGTAAGTCATTTTAGCTGCTGCATAGTAGGTGGACTAGAACAGAGCAAACAAGGAATCTGACGAGCATTAGTGCAGTATTCTCTGTAAATGGCTGCAAGAATATTAGCTATTAGGCCAAGGAGAGTGCACCCTAGAATTTTCCTCAAGTCTCAGCAGGCTTCAGAAACATGCCATATTACCGATCACATAATGATAGTGCCTGTGCTTGTTACTCAAATACACCACACAAACAGGAAGAAACAGCTCCTCACTGTCCCACGTCATAGTTTGTAGTAGTGGGTCTTCTTAATAAGCACCAAAAGCATTGCTAAAGTGTTTTCATATATCCTCTTAAAAATCTGTGGTACAATTGTGTCCCACTCAAAAAGATTTATAAGAGTTTTAAAATGTTATTATTTTTACTGCTTACACTCTTCATATGACTGTGGTTCTAGAAGATTTACAAAGCAGAACAGCTTGTAGAAGACAGCAGCAGCTTTCAGTTCAGTAGGAAATAGCTGAGAGGCTAATAAAACATGTTTCCCAAAAGCTGAAGGTCAGGTGCAAGATGTATAAATACAAATGTATAAAATGCTTTTTTGCAATGCATTGAATAAAACTGCTTGCTGTTTAGCTGTATTACCATAGTCCTGTATATCATATATTAGGGTACAGTCACATTCTGCCTCCAGATACACACTCTCTACTTAAAAAGAAGCAATGTTTACATAAGCAATTATCCTGGTATAAGCCAAAGCATAAATACACAGTGCTATAGATATACTGATACAAGTCAGGTGACTAGTAGCCCTCAAAATGGCCACTTCAACTCTGAATGAGAGTGTTTGTGAGGATATAGATTTACACCCTGTTTCTCATCTGTTGGTTATGGGGCAACTATGCACAAGAGGTGGATGTAATAGAGAATATTGTTGTCATTTAATCCTCGGCAGATTGCACAGCTATTTACTGAATCTCAACCCGGCTTATAAATTTCTGAAAAATCCAAAGTCATGCATGAGTATTTGACTTACATTTTGGCGTGAAAACTCTGTCGTCGACACATTTTGGTGCAAAGTTTATGGTGTGTGGTTTGAAAAAAGTTCAGAGCCTTCTTCTGAAAGTTTGTTGAAAGAAAGAAAAGGTTTGTTCTACCTTTGTTCAGTATTGAACTGTTGATGTTACTTAGTAAATCATTAATTCTACTTTACGTATATAAATTATGTAATTTTTAAATCATTTTTACCCTTAGGAATGAAAAACAAAGTACCTGTCATATTGCATTAAAAGCAGGTGAAAAATCAAACGTCTGCTTTTTGTGATAATGAACTAAATTTTACTTTACACTGCACTTATTCTTGCTATGAACATTTCCTTGAACTGTCACAGGATTTCAGAGGCCCCACCAGGAGATGGATAGTGTTCTAGTGTTATCACATCTTTAATTAAAGCTAAGAGACGAAAGGATTAATGACCTTGAAACACAAGTGTTTTGCAGTATATCCTTCCCCTTACTATGCTGTGTTTTTACTGCTTCTAATTTTGAAATAATAAACAACTGAAACTTAAGTATGTGATTCTATATTCACTCCGGAGGAGAGAAGAGGTTTTTATTTTACAAATTGCTCTTACAAGCTTGGCTAATTAAGCTATCCCTTAAGATTTGAAAGTCAGAAAGTTTTCGCTTAAATTCTGCATTACTAAATAATGCAAATGTGTCAATAATGGAAAGTAACAAAATAGATGAAAGATAATGGGGAAACATTGAATCTCTTAATTATTGCAATATAGGTATACCTAAAGCAACAGCTTTCTTTTATTCACTTTAAAACATTGCTTTCTAAAGCATTGTATTTCACATTTTATGAATAATTTTGTCCAAATATGTCATCAATTCAATCCAAATACTTTTTGAACCAAAGGACAGAGTAGCCTTCAAAGAAGTATAAATTAATACTTGTCTTTTGTTGGTATTTTACAGTATGTAATTAAATTTTGTATTGTTTTTTGTCTGTATATTCAATGCAAGAAAAATACCTTTTCCTGTTTATTACATTGCAATTACAAGGCTTGACTGGAAAACTCCATGTATAATTTGAAGACTACTAGGTTTATTACATTGAAGATATGAAAGAAATTAAATCTGGTTAATTGGGGAAGATGCTTTGTAAGTCATCGCTGACCTAGCATTTATTTCAATAGTATTTTCTATTTGGAGTGTTTCTTGTCCTGAAATATCTTATAAAATCTTAAATTAGAAATAATTTTACATAGCTGGAAATAGGTCTGGATGGAAGTAGGGAATTAGGGAGTCAGTCATTATACAGCATAATGCTTACTAGTATAGAGACATCGCTTCTTGCTACATGGAACAAGCAGGACAGTAAGTAAGATCCCAACAAATACCTTCACTTGGTAAATTTCACTAAAAAACCCTGCTAAATTCAGTTCTGTCATTCAATGGACTCTTTTTATAGCAAGTGAGAGGTTTACACCACTAAGCAATCATCTCTATTGACAGTATTTTATTTTCAGCATTTCTGGTGGAGAAGAGCCTGTAATAAGTCACAGTTCAACTATCTAGAGCTCCTTTACTGCACAAAGCAGTCTTGTTTTTTGAGAAGACAGTAATAAACTTTGTCCATCTGTGGGCAGGGTACATGCGGCCCGACAGAGTCCAGCTTGTTGCTCACGTGTGAGGTGGGAAGCATCTGTCCCTCAGCCGGGGGCTACTCGTGTGCCTTTGCAGCAGCTCCCCCAACATGCGGTTCAGCTCTTTGCTCCTTGCTAAGTTATTTGCCACCCACTCACTAATTCAGATAAACAATGAGACACTGTGCTCTGCCTACTCAGTCAAGTGACGTTGAGGGTTTTTGAACCAAGGTGAATCGAAAGCCAGACATACTTTTGAGCGTGCTCGTATGAGCTGATCCTCTGTATCCCCCTCTGTGCATATTGCCCTTGTCACTGTGTAGATGGAATCTAGTACGTAAAAGGGTCTTACAGTCAGGGGGAAGAATTTGCCACTATGTGCTGGACAGAGCAGAACCACGCTGCTGGAGCGGTATTAGGCAACGACAGCCGAGGCCAAGGCCTAATTTTAGGTGAAAGGGGATGACAAGCATGTAAGGAAGAAAGCAAGGACCCGATTTAAAAGCTGTAAATACAAGGTTCCTCCTTCTAATGTGGGAATCAAATGAATCGTTCCCCAAGAGCGCAGTCCAGGAAGAACAGCTGCGGTACTTATTCTCTGGAAACAACCCACTCCAGTGCACAGCAGTCTGGGACCTTACAAAAAATTGAAAGATCAAACAAAAGATAGGAGACCCTGAGATCAGGGTTGTTCCACAGTCCGTGCAGGGAGGGGTTTATAACTTCACCCAATTCAAAACATCTCCTTAATACATGTACAGACAGGCTTACAAAGAGCCACCTCTAGTAATATAGGGAATCCACTTCTGAAAGCAGTGAAGATCCTCTTGTCCTACTGTTAAAGTTGTCCAAAATATGATGTTTTTATCTTACACGTTCCAAACATAATGAATCAGAACAAAGTTTCTCTGTGACATAATGTAACAAACGCCACTACAGGCAGCTTTTTTGCAAAGTTTGGTCCGACCACAAAAATTTCGGGATAAAGAAATGGCAACAGGATTTGCTGACAACACTGTAGAGGATTCCTCCAAAAAATGCTTGCTTTGCAATGTTCAAAGGAGAAACGACAGACAAACTTGCACTGGTGCAGTCTGAAAAAAGCGAGATGCAAAAAATGTGGTTTAATCTTGTATTTCATCATCCTCCTGGCTGTATGTTAATGTATGTGTTCCAAGCAGGCACCACAATCCAGCATTAGCAGTGTGCTTCTGCACAAAAAAGGAGAGGATGATTTGATCAGGGGCATTTTTACAACACATGCCTTTTTCTAATTTTTTTTTTTCATCAAAGGAGATAACTGTGGCTCTAGTTGCTTCTAGTTGTGGTAGGACATCCATAGCACATCACAGAGTCTGACTCAGACATTAAAGGGGAGCGTTTGAGAGGCACTGGATGAGCCAGTTCATGTTATGAGACTGCACTTCAGTCAACACCTTTGCAAAAGTTGTATAAATTAGGGCAGATTTCAGCGCACTATTTGTCATATATGATTCATCCTGGCATGAAGTGTCTGGACATGGCTTGACTAATGCCAGTGCCTAAAATGTCACTGTAAGGAATTCAGCATGCAAATTATGTTCTACAAACTCAGGAGATTATCCCTAATACTTACTTTGTGAATCCTCAGGTTGCTCTGCCTGACTTTCCCTCTGAAGTTCCAGGAAGTTCTTACTGTCATATACACAGACTGAAATATTTGTAATGAGCCACTTTTAGGGGGAAAAAAAGCCATTTTCTTACTGATATCTTCTTCTGTGGAATCAGACATTCAGCTGATTTGTATATGCAACATTTCTTCCATTCACACCAACTGGTATAAACTGTAATGTCACATTCCTTTCAAACTAGTATGCTTAGCAACTTAACACTGTTTCCCATCCTTTCAGATACAGAGATGTTGACATATACAGTAAGATATTTCAAGGAACACGAGATAGTATATTCTTGCTTCAAATATTATGTTTAAATGAGTGCTTAATTACTATCCATTCTCCATGCAAGCATTGACAGGCTTATCAGTGGTCACTTTTGCAATCAGCTGGCATTACCTACAAACTACTTAGCTAGGAGCTTGACAGTGACTAGGCATAACTGACATTAAATTGTCCTTGGAGTCACTCTAGGACAGCAAGTGAATTTCACACAGTAAAAAGCAAAGACTAACCGCTTCTTTACCGATAGTACCCTTCATGCTTCTGTAACTCTGATAACACCAGATGTGCATGTGTCTGTCCACTTTCAGGCTTGTGTGTCTATCCTTTCTGTACCTCTATGTCTACATTTGTTTCTAGCATCTGCTTCCTCCACTTTTCACAGGGTTCCAAAAATGTGCTTCGGATTGGTTAGCTAGATGTGAGTCATCATAGCAGGTCAATTCATTTTCCCATGGCATGTTTTGTTCCACCTCATGACTGTCATTTTTTCCATTTTGATCTTACCAGTATTACCTGCTTGGCATGGCAGTTTATCAGTGACTAACGAGGTACCTATTTTCAGGGATGAAGCAGCAAAAGAATTTTTTTCTTTACTATGTAGATGATTCAATATGACTTTTCATTCAACATACCTTGTGTTTATATGCTAATTATTTAAATGTTCTGTTTTATTGGCCAGAAATATATTCAGTGATGCAACGGTAACCATCTCCGTTTGTATAAAACTCATATAAGGGCTAATTACATGCACATCAAAATACATGCCCAAAAAACAGCTCGGTGAGAGATGGGAAATTTTGCTTGTGATGTATCATTTGTTAAGAGCAAAGGTAAAAATTAAAGATGAAAACTGAAGTCTCACCAGAATGTTTTTTCAGAAGTGCTATAGTTGTACCCAGTCATTTGCGCTCTTGTGCTGTGACAGCATGCCGACACTGTATCGCATCACTGACAAACAAGAAGTTTGCTTCAACTCATTTCCCCTTCTGTTTTCTTATATGCTCACATGGAATAATAAACCAGGTTTGAGAATGGCAGACTAACCAGATTATATGCAGGGAAACAGAGGAATTAAGAATGGTGACTTTAGGAAATGGAAAGGGGAATGCTGTAAAGAATGGAGGACTGTGGGCAATTATTGCAAGCTGAGGTGATGACTCAGAATACTTGTGAAAAAACATCAAGCTCAGGGTGTCCTGATTGAGTGCAAAATATTTTGGGCTTTTACACGTTCAATGAGGAACATAGGGAGTGTGGTTTTATTTGCCGTAATACCTAGCAAATAACTATAAGTGCATGCAAGTGTTGCAAGGGTCTTTGCAAAATTAGACAATAACTGAAGCAATTATATACTAATAGACCTATCTTAAATATACCAGAGAAGTTATTTTCCAGAAGACCTCTTATGCCAGGCCCAGGAGAAGACCCAGGGATTTCTGTTCCAGTAGAATTCATTAACATATTGTGGCCATTAGCTGTCCCTGTCTCTCCCCTTTTACTTCTCTTCACATTCTCAAGAACACCTATACCAGAAGAGGTCTTCCCTAAAAATGAAGAAATTACTAGACTGGTAGTGTTTGCTAAAGATCTTTCTGTGTGTGAGCCAGCATGAAAGCAGTCTGAGGTGTGGCTGAGATGTTCTTTAGTACTTGTCATGCACAGTGGTGAAAAGTCCTATGGGAAACACAGCAATTACGGTACAAGTTAGGGCAACTCTTAGGGTAGCTGGAATTTTTCCAGGGACCAAACTGGCCTGTGGCAACTTCAGAATGGAGATAAATACATATTTCTTGCATTTGCTTTCTGCTCTGTACTACACCTGAAAGGGACTAAGCTGCCTGACAGCGTCCCAATTTTCTACTGTTGTCAGTATTACTGTGCTGCAGAGGAAGAACGCAACTGAATTACTGTACAAGCAAATAAAAAAATGCTGTCTGAAGCAGCGTACAATTGTGAAGAGCTAACAGATGAAGACAGATGGAAATGTACAAGGTTACTTATCTAATGCACAGTGCAGGGATTCCTGATGTAGCCCCACCAGAACTACTTCTCAAAGCAGAAGCATCCAGAAGCACTGCCCCAAGCCAATTAGCTCTGTATCACCGGAGAGGTGGCTGTCACACCATACTGTACAACCCACAATATTCTTACCATCAAGGAACAAGACGCACTTTTTTCCATTCTATCTTAAAAATTGACTTGTAGAAGGGAATGAAAGGACTTTTAAAACCAATTACCATGTAAATCATGTTTCCACCCTTACCCTAGCACTGTCTAAATAAATAGAGGATACTGACAGAAGTAGGGAGCTCATTTTTTCTAGCCACAAAATAGAGCTAAAACTAATAGTATTCATGCCATGCTTTTCACTTATTTCCTGAGAGCAGCAGTGTATCTCTTGAATCTACTACCAACTGTAAATGCCACGCTGACAAAATTCATCTCCCGGTGTCAAAAAACTACACTGCACGAAGCTGTTATGTATTAATTTAATATTGGATTTTCTCCTTGTTGCAGGATCAGCCCTCTACTTTATGACTACTGACACATAAAATAAAACACAGTGACCAGAACACATTCGAAATTGAGTCAGATTTTATTGTATAATGGACTTCTATCAGAGTGGGAGAAAAACAGGGCTCATAAAACCAACTGCTAGTTAGTGGTTATGGAAAGAAAGTCAATCTGCAATTAAACCATAATGGTGGTACATTAAATAGGAGTGAGTAATGGTAGCTAAACTTACTTAATTAAAGCTGGAAATATTTAAAATATTGGTAACAGTTTTATACTGAAACCATATGATGAGTTTCGGCTTGATTACTCTCAGAAGGGCCGCTGCTGTACAGCCCTTCAGGCAAAACACCTGCTGAGATCTATATGCTTATAAAGAGATTACAGACACAATTTAAAGGTGATAAAGACTGTCTGGATTCAAGCAGTGATTACACAGCCATTGCCCAGTTCTGTGAGATACAGTTTACATTATCTTTTGATGGGGCATGCCTCTTTGTGGAAAAATGTTATTTGGATTAAATATTCATTTACGTGGACTACTGGATGCAATTATGGCTCAGGAAGACGTTTTGTGACAGTTGTGTTCTCAGATTTTCATGTAATGATTGTGTCTTGGCATGGAAGGTACAGAGTACACTTGAAACTGTGTTTCGTGATCCAGGTTCTGTGATCTCAGCGGTATCACTGTGTTAGACTGTGCACTGCCTGAGGCCAGAGACCCTGACTGTCCCCTCTCAATTATTTATGCACACTCCAAGGCACCGAGAGGGTAACCTAGTTAAGCTTAGCAGAGGATCCTCCTCACGTGTCCACCTGTAGGTGAAATGAGGAGGCCTGGGCTGATGTCAGATGTTCTGCAGCATGGGTGGGATATTCTGCCATCTTGTTTGCTAGGCTGGCCACACCATCACAGCGACAAGGCGCAAGAGAGGATAACACACTGCAGCTCCAGAAGGCTGAGCGCTTGTGACGTTGGGGCCAGAGTCTGCCTTGCACCTGCAGTGACAAGCAAGAAGCAACGTTGGTAGCAGACAAGCACAGCCACAGCAAATATACCTCTGTTTTCACTTTGGCTTTCACTCGCAGCTGCAGACCTTCCTCCAGCAATGCCAGCTGAACACCCAACCCTGGGACGCCGAGCACTGCCTAGCAAGACTCTCTGGAGCTGACTATGACAGACTCTGGCTACAACTTATGCTAGTAAGAACAGCAAAAGTATTTTGTATTGAATAACATTCCTTCAATAAAATTCCTGGCCTGGCCAGGAACATGGTCCCATAGCCATAGAAACACCATGCTTCCTGAAATGGTGCCTTGGAAGCAGCTTTCAGTTTGCACAAACCCACACCTTTAAACACATAAGGTTGCACAAATATGCACTCAAAAATGCTTTCAAAGCCAAAAGGTGTGATTTCTTTTTCTGGCATAACTATAGTGTATCCCTATATATGGACAAGCCTGCAATAGCCTGGAAGCACCCAGCAGTCTGCAGTGTGAATGTGGATAGGGTAACCTCAAATGCAGCGCAGACATAGCCAGCGTATCTGCTTCATTCTCTAGGCTCAAGTTAGCATGTCTTGAAGCAGCATCAAATATCAGTTACATTGCATCAAGAAGGAAAACGTTGCCAGTCTCATCTGTCCCAGTGAAACAGAGAGCACAGTGAAACTTCTAGGATCCAGAGGAAAAGAAAGCAGTGCTACAAAATGCCAGGCATGTTGCAACTTCTCTAGCAGTCTTCTCAGCTAGCAAAATCTGATTGATTGAAGTGTTTGCTTGAAGAAATAAAATGGATGATCGGGAAGCACTGTCATCATAGATACTTCAGAAAAATGAGATTGGGAGAGTAATACATTCTTATCCTCTGTTGAAGTACATTTTTTTTTTTCCAAAAATACATATAACTGGATGCTAGTTTTGAAAATGTCATCATGCCCCAGGATTGCTTTTATAAATATGAGGAATCATACCCATTGCCAAGATGTGCTTGGTTCCTTTTTTTGGGCATACTTCGGAAGTTCATACTTAAGCAGCACTCACTGCACTCAAAGAAAGTTGTGATTAGGTAAGGACTGACACTAAACCTCATCATAACAGGATTTTCTGGATTTCTGAATCTCAGCCCAGGTCTACAGCTGAAGTTTTGAAAATAGTCCTTAGACTTATAATGTCCACAGAAAAACCACAGAGATGAATAAAAGTGAACTGTGGGTGGAAAATCCCTGTGTTGACATTTTAGATGTTGCCATTCAGGTCCATCTCAAATTTAAATCTGTAGTTCAGATGGACTGGTTCTACTGCTCTTGCTCCTTTACCACATAGCTTTGTGACAGAAGTGGGATACAAGTTCTCCTACATTCAGTACCAGGTGTTTAAAGGATTTAAGAGAAAAGAACACTGCCATTCTCATACACATAAAGCAGCATTTTTACACTTCAGAAAATGAGAGACTATATGTGGAGGTAAGAAATTAGTTTGTTTTAATTGCAACCAACAAATCAGAGACCATGAACATAGCATTAAATCCGCAGTATGAGGCCCCTGGGTGTAGCCCCCCAGCAGAGGCCTGACTGCTGGAGGCCAGCACTGATGTGGTGGAGCCGTGTAACCTCGGGCCAGATGGCTGTGAAAAGCTGGTGGGCAAGGAAGAGCTGAGAGAAGTCCCGCTGGAAGCCGCCCCGCTTCGCTTGGGAGCTGCATGTAAGCTCCAGCTCTCACCCTGGGCCCCTGCCTGCCGTCCCTTATGGCTGTGCCTGTGCCCAAACCTCACCGAGTCAGGCACCGGGCTTGGCCTGGGACCTGCCTCGCGCCTGCAGCCAGCGGGCCGCTGGCTGACCCTAGCCCTGCCAGGGCACCGCTCTGCCCGCCTTGCTGCAGCACCGGGCACAGTGGGGCCCCTGCCCCGGCTTGCCTTGTTGTCACCTCGGCCGGTGGCTTGCCTTCGCTCTCGGAGCAGCCTGCTCTGGCTGCAGCCCTCGCTGCAGTCATCCCCATGTGGTTCACAGGGTCCGATGTGAACTGAGAAGAACATCTGCTTGATACCAGGATCGTTGAACAAAAGTTACGCTGTTGAGACCTAAGAATGAAGAATGATGTTTTATTAAACCAAACAAGCTACTGGTCACTAAATTGATACTATTTTAGCTGAGGTTGTACAGTCTTTTCCTGCCAATTGGATCAGGCTATAGACCAACATTTAAACTGGTTTAAAATCAGCCAACACATTTAACATAAGCAGGTATCTAAACTAAATGAACTAGAAGCCTGGTTATAGATGATGTTCAGCTAATCACTCTCACTTTTACACATTCTCAATCTCCTATGAGTGTCTGGCGTGACATCCGTTAGAGCGAGTGCAGGTGGAGGTTCAGATGTCCAATGCAAAGGCAGCCATGTACCATGCTGGGGGTAGGGTTTGGCTTCTGTCACCGCTTTGAGCACTGACGTGCTTGTTCCCTTACGCACTGGGCATATGTTCTGGAAAATGCATAGCACAGGATTTCATTTGTATGCAGAAATACCCATATGAAGACATTTTTATCTCAATAGGAATTTACTTCTAAACAGGACGGTTATTGTCTTTAAACACTGGCAATGAACACGAGAATGTTTCTGCTATGAGTCATACAATATTAAAAAGAAGAGAATTCATAATTGAGGCATCACAGACACTATGGTTACTCAGTTAAAAGCAGATTAAAAAGAGTCCACTTCTGCTGCCACAAATTTGCGTATTACTCGGGATTTTATAGGAAAAAAGTTATCTTATATTGCTGCCTATATTATGAGATATTTTTCTTGATTTTTCTATAGTGAAATAGTCCCCCAGACCTGCAATGTGGATAAGTGAGTTCTCTCAGTAGAAAGACAGACTCCAGAAGGGGAACAAAACCCCTACTCGTAATTTGACTCTAAGAAATTGTGCCTGTTCAAAGTGCTTATGTATCAAATCTGTATGTTCACTTCTCTAATCATTTCCATTCGAGAATGTAGAAATGGTGAAGTACCTAAAATTTGGATTAAAATACTGCTAAATTGGCACCTAAGCCTTGGTTTATGAAAGTCCTAACTGCAACTTTATGGATTAGGGTACATGAGTATCAAATTCCTTATAGATATGTATCAAAAGGCATCTGCAAACATCAAATAAATTAGTGGCTATAGAATTTGTTGGGAAGTAAACTAAAGATCTACATGGGTTCAAAAAATATCAGAGAAAAATTAGAAGTTGTTCTGAATAATTCTTTGAAACAGGTTGGTCTTTTAATTAAATTTGTGCATATATGTTTATACAACAATTTATCATCTAAGTTCTGACAACTGTATTACATTTTAATTACAAGAAACTTTTACTCACTTTTATTACTTTAATTATTATTTCCACATGCTTTCTTTAAAAGATCCCATCAGTACACATCACATCAGTACTTCAACCTCTTCCTGGAAATAAAAAAAAGCAAAATAGCAAGCCAAATCGCTGGTACTGGTCAGAGCCATAGGATCTGAATTCAACCTTAGTTTTCAAAAATTGCCTGAATTTGAGTTGCTTGGATTCATGTGGTTTTGTTACTGGTTTCCCAGTTAGATAACTATATGTGACTAAATGCTTTAGTTCCATGATGGAGTGAGCTATCTGTTGATCATTAAAACACTATGAATTCAACTACAAAACCCACAAGATACACATACACAAAACCAACCTTACTGTCTTCCCCCATAATCTATTTTACTTTTCCCACTATTTTACTTGATATACAGTGCTATTATTTTCAGAGCTGTATTTATGGCTATTATCTCATTTCAGTTTTCATTCTAAAATGGTATAATTCAATCTAACTTGGAAGATCTGGACAGGTCATCACTTTAACCATAGGAAAGCAGGGAGAATAGGCACAGCCTCCGTATTTTCAGAAACAACCTTCACACCCCCACGTTTCGGCTGATGCTGAGGTACCAAAAAGCGTGACTCAGCCTTTCTCACAGGAGACTCAAAGAGCCAGTTGCAATGACTCCACCACGTTGCACAAAAGGTTTGCAGGGTTTGTGGCTGCTGCTTTAGTCCCTGACGGTGCAGATGCACATCTTTTCCCAGGTGAGGCACGGGAGGTCAAGACTTGGAGAGGGGGCAAAGTCTGACCCTCTTTTTCCAAACCCTTGGTACTCCTCCTGCACAGAGCGGGTGGCAGTTCTGAACTGCAGAGCAGTTTAGTAAAAACTCACCCTTTTGCAGCGCAGACCCATCATAGGGGATATTTGGTCAAAGCTGCTGACGGCTGTAAGAAGTACAGTCTGATTTAAACTGCACATTCAGCAGCACCAACCCAGATACAAGAGATTCTAAACTATTTGAGACAAGGACAGTAATTTATTCTTTTCGGGGTAAAAAATAAAATCATCCATGACTTGTTTTTTTTTTCCTAGAACGGAGATGAATACTTACATTTTTTTCATATGCATACTCATTTACAGAAATTCCCCCCAAACACCAACTGATATTTGCATCCATACCAAACCAGTAGGTTTCTATGTGAGAAGGGTGGAGAGCCAAGCAAAAAATATGATCTGTAACAACTGCTAGCTTGGCTTCTTTCTTCTGCTGCACGGCGTTATCAGTAATAGATCCGGCCGGTAAAGTTTCAGCTACGCGCCTTTGGACGGGAATACTTGGGAAGATCTTCCGGGAAAGTTTACCACGAGAGGGAGCTCTCAAGCAGTCAGACAAGTTTTTTTCAAACGACAGGGGAAAAGCATGTCAAAATCAGGTAACAGCCAAAAAAATCAATCAATTTAAATTAATTTAAAAATGTAAATGCATATAATTCTTTATTAAAAAAAAAACATTTTAAACTACATGTATGCAAATTTATGTATGCCTTAAGCTATATGTATGTAAGGAAAACTTTGTTTTCTTTTGAAGAACCCTGCAGCTTCTACTTACCTGAGAAAACCTTTCTTGATCAATACTGGTAATGTAGGAGTTACTCCAGTAATAAATGACTGCTGAATCTGTTCCTATTTATAGCAGGGTTTGCATTACAGGAAAAAAAAGCAAGCCAAAACAGAGACCAACAAATCAGATCACACATGTTTTTCCCTTTCCCTTCTAATTCCCATGCAGTGAGAAGTGGGTTGCTTTGTGTAAGTGTGGGCAGAGTCTGCCGCTGCACTAGCGTTACTAGGATGAGTATCAACACACTGCCTGCCTTGGAGAGTTGTTTCTATGTAATGAGACTGTAACATTCTGCAGAGTTTTTCACATTCTTCAGTGCATTCACTGTCTTGCACGCTTCCTGCAGATAATAAAAATGCCGTGACTTGTTTTGCAAGAACAGATATTTTGCCATTCCAAGGCCAAAATACAGGCAGCTGCACATCCCTTGATACTGCTGTACAGTACACTGTGTGCTCACTAGCTTTTACTTTTCAGGTCAGATGAATCAAGTATTTTGGATCCTTTTCTAGTTCTTCCATACTGCTGTTACAAACAATAGCATGACAACACAAAAGTAACTGCATCTATATTGAAAGAGTTCACATAGGTATGTTAACTAGAAGTTTAATCAATTTCTTAAGTTTAACAATTTAGAAAATTTTGTACTGATGGACTATTATGTTGAGCTATTGCATCCCAAATTTTTCCAACATGACACTAAATCATTATACAGCAACATTATACAAAGTTTTTACACAGAACACTGGCATATGATATTCCATCACAGAAACTGAAAGGTAGAAAAGCACAATTGATCAAGGTCTAGCAAACTAACCTGCTGCACGGAACAGATGCAATCATTCTCTTGACAAACCACAGTTAAATACTTTTACCACTAGAAACAAACATTTCTGCCACTGTACAAAAATGACATAAAGGATACCAAGTTATGTAGCAGTGCTTTGAGTTATTATAGAAGACATGATAGACTACCACGATAAAAGAGAATTAGCCACTTACACGTTAATTCTGACACTATGTTCTTGATCTGTTATTCCTATTTTTCATTACCCATAGGTTTTCACTCGTTCTTCCTTCTCTGTATCACATGTTCAAGAAAATTAGCAAATGAATCATTTAAGATTTATCAGGATGAATTATTTAATTGCAGCATCTACATGTTAAAACATATTTGACAATAAGGAACAAATTAATGCCTTGGAGTAATCCAGTAATTGGGCATCGGTCCGACTCACCTCACGCCCCTTTTCTGTAATCAAGTTGACTCAGTACGTACAAGAAAAGTACCAGACTACTAGTTTCAACCTCTGACTTCTTTACAAACAAGCATGTGAAAGCAATTGATATTAAATATGTAATTTCAAGAACATCCATGGCACAAGCCAAAACGTAGCAGAGTTCAACAAGTACATTTTTTATACAGTTACATCTAATTTCATCTTTAAGGCCTTGTGAGAAGAAATGGGCAATACTTCAAGAAGCTTGGTACATACATTGCAACATCATCACCAGAAATTTCCTTCGTGAATTAATTGATTTATATTCAGAAGATATTTTCTTTATTCTGATATTATTAACCCCAGAGGGAGGAATTCAAATGATTCTTAAAAATGATCAGCACTGATAAATTCAACCTGAGAAGATACACATCATCCTTTTACAATTAACGTAAGAAAAGATGTAAAATAAATGCCTAAACAACACAGGTAACAAAAAATGCCACATTTCTGCTTAAAATAGCACAATATGACAGTTTTACCCCCTGACAGTATTAAAAAAAACCTTGATGTACTGATCTCCAACCTATAAACAACTAAAAGCCAATGGTTATTCCAGAATACATTAAAAGGAGGTGGTGTGTGATTGAAGGATGCCACATCCAAGGCACAATCTGGACATTTGCTTCAAGCCACCCAGGGTGGAACATGATGCAGAAGTACTGTCCGGCTGCTGAGGAATCCAACAGGAATGTAAGGACAACTTTCTCACAGATTTCTTCAGTGTCAACTTAGGCTACGTCAAGCATAATTTACGGGAACTTTCTGAGTGACTCATGTTTAAATTCACTCTATTTTTATTATTATGTCCTGTGCTTGCTATTTCTGATAGAGACCTTTTAATCAGAGGGTTTTAAAGGGATTTTTATGGTTCTTTCAGTGATGGGATTGCATCTTCTGCATAGGAAGGCTTTTTCAGAAGGGGAAGTCAGTCTGTGGAAGTAGCTTTTCTGCTGGAATGACTGACAGGCCCGCTACAGAAGACTGATAACTGGGTTGCACATGGTCTCAGTCTGTTAAAGCCACTGCTGGGAAAGGAAAGCGGGTAGAAACAGAGTCTGAAACACAGTACGTGCTTTCTTATCAGCCAAAGGAGTGAAGAGCACGGCGTTCTCCCCCCCGAGCCTGTTTCTCTGTCCGATCCTCACCTTTTCCAGAACAGGACATTACATGCGATAATGGCGCAGCACACTTGTATGGGATGGGGGCGTAGAAACAGGTTTGGTGTGCAATTCAGGTTGGAAATGCGCCTCACTGGATTGGTGTCGTTTACCTCAGCTCCTGCTGTAATTGCTCTGGTTGCTAACAAGTCATATTCAGAAGACTGAAAGAAATTTTGATTCTGTGCTCAATTACAGGGCTTAATTGCTCTACAAAATATTATGCATTGTACAAATACACGAGAGTAGTGGATTTACGCTCACATGCTTGCCTATCAAAAAGAAGATTGCATTCCAAAGGAAGCAATCTCCTTAACTGTGAATAAGAGGCTTTAAAAGATCTTTGGCTTGAATGAAAATGCCTTCTTTTTGGAGCCTAGCCCACATCCCTAGGTATAAAGTCCACTAGGGCTTTGTGAGAACATCTAACAACAAAACCCATGTCCTTTATCCAAGCTGGGGGACTGCTCTAGATTCGACACCAGAGTGCTACTCCTGCCTTGCTAGAAAAAGAAACGCGTATCCAGAAGCTCTATTTGCCAAATCAAAATGCTATTTGTTTGCAGAGAAAAAAAAAAAAACCACCAACATTTATTGATCTCACAAAAAAGAGAATTCTTTTCAGTGCTAGGATTTCAAAGGAAATTGCCGAGAACTTATCAGAACACCTCAGTGATAAAAAGGCTACCAATTTTCTAGTGTTCTATCAATGTCTGGACAATATAAAGGCACTAGTGCTGGGAGGTAGTAACAGGATGAAATACAGTAGTCTAATCGTCTGATTTTACAGAGAGGCAAATATTTTCTCCTGTGTTTCCTAAGAAAACACTTATTACATGAAATGGGAAAAAAAAAAAAAAAAAAAGCCACATATCCCAGCATGGCTTTTCGCCCTTAACATAGCTTTGTGATGTCGTCTTTGGGCTGACAAAATAGTTTCAGCATTTCAAGTGTGTATCTTATTATACTTTACCCTTCTCCTCAGTTTCAATGCTATTCACAGCAATTAGATTACCTAATCGGTATATTTGCTTTGAATCAAGAGGAATTCAGAAAAGCTAGTGCCACGAGCTTTACCCCCTCTCTTTGTTTAGGATTTTGTCTGAAGAGGTTGACATTAACTTGGACTATAATAAAAGGGGAATTTTAAACTACTTGGGTTTTTTTCAGAAAGTGTAGTGGACTGAAACTGTTTACAGTTCTTGATATTCCGAGAGTCCAGTATCATCTCCTCAGTTCTTTTCTGTTTAGACAATCTTATTTGATCAAGTTAGTTTTAAAACTTTCACAGCAAGAAAATTACTTTTTAAACTTACACCACCAGTGAATCAGATTGTAGTGCACTAAAAAAAATTAACAAAGCAGTTTTTTTATTCTGATATTTATTTTTCCATTTCCAGCAGTTTCTCGAGTCCTGTTTTCAATAAAAGCAATTAGTAATTCCACACCAAGTTTTCATAATCTAGCTTCGTAAATGGCATTGCACACACAGGACAAGAACTATTCAGCTCCATCCAAAATTACATTTTTTTATATGTGCACAGGGAAATCCATTGTGAAAACATGATGAGCAGTTCATCATCTTTTTGTAAAATTATAATAAGCTCAAAGTACAATACATAAATTTTTGTTTTCAAGGCATCTATAATCTTTTTCATCATCTTCATTACTGCAATGCCTAGGGCCCAGTGAAGCATGGGATCCCGAATTTGCCACATCACACCAAAATCAACAAAAGGCTGCTTGTGGTCTTGCCTTCTGCTATGCCTGTGGACGGAGATCCCTTTTTTTTTTTGCCAGATCAATTCCCTGAACTAGCCCTCTGCAAGGTCACACAGATGTCAGTGGGACAGAAAGGAAGTGCAGAATTCCTGAAAATGCTATTTGTGAAGTAGCAGGCAAGTAGGACCACTGTAGCACCAATTTAGTTTAGTTTATGCTGCTGTGAAACTGCGATTTGCAGGTGTGGTTCCTCAGTCAGTTTACACCTAAATCCTGCAGCCAAATGAAGGGAGTACCCCACTTTCCTGCAGACTCACCCTCCCGCAGCATTAGGACTAATGAGGCAAGCAAGACAGCCCGACTGTGCTGTCTTGAAATTACGCTGAGCTTTCATGACACAATGGCTACCATTGAAAGAGGTCCCACCAGCCCTTATCTCCCCCATCCAACTTCTGGCTGTCTGCTTCTACTTTCCCCGCTCCAACTCTTGCACTTGCTTAACCCCAAAGTGAGGCAATTTAGGAACCTCAATCAGCAAAAAACTAATTCTGGGGGGAAAAAAAAGGGAGAAAAATAAAGAAAAAAATTATCTCCCTGAATTGTTTACATGAAGTCAAATAAACACCAGCTCTGGTGTAAGAAAGGGAAGGATTGTATACATGTATACATGACAGCAGGGGAAGAAAAGGACCGCCTGTGTCAACAGCAACTTGCAGTTTGGTGTAACAGGAATCCTCCCAGTATTTGAGGGACAGCAGGACAATATCACTGTCCACTGCCATTGACAGGGGTTGTTACGCTTCCCATCTCTGGAGCCCTGTGCTTCTGCCTGTGAGCCAGCCCAACTCACAGATACCAACTCCCTCATTTAGCCCGTTAAATCAACCCAAAGCAGTCAGTGAACACAGGACCTGGCACAGGGGACAAGACCAGGCCCAAGCAGAGCAGCTTGGGCTTGAGGAGAGGGAAAGTGACTTTCTTTTGTTTCATCTTCCTGCCCATGAAAACTACAAACCTACTTTCAGCAGCCTGAGAGGCCCCACGAACACACTGCTAGGACAAGGTGGAGGGAGGGAGCAGGACAGGACCACCATTCCCCTTTCTAACATCATGGGGATTTGGACAAGTTTAAACCAACCCTGAAACGCCACCTCAAGTCACAGATCCTGCGCTAAGCAGTCTTCGTTTGAAGTAAAAGTCAATTCTTGGTAGTCTGCATGCAGGTTTGCTACACTGCAGTTAGCCTGTGTACCGAGTGGCTCCCCAGTGGTCTCTCCACATTAAACCAGGACAGAGGGTTTGGGCCAAAGAGGCTGCAGGGCTCCACCTGACAAAGCGGGGGCTGCGCTGGAGAGGCAGCAGCTTCATTTCCCCCTCTGCAGCGGGGCTCTTGGCTTTGCGGTCCCACAGAGCCCGACCTCCCGCGCTGTCCACTCTGCCACAGCTTCCCTCCCGCTCCCCTTCGCCGCGCTGAGGCGAGGCGAGGCAGGCAGCAGCCACGCCGAGGCACCCGGCTACCTGAACCCTGCGGGGGCAGGAGGAGGAAAGCACGGCGGGGCGCTGGAGCCAGCCCGGGGTGCCCCTCCATAGCGGCTCCTCGCCCACCTCCCCTCAGCGCCGCCCGCCTGGGGTTGGAGGAGAGGGGAGACACCCGCCCAGGGCAGCCCCCTCAGTAGCGTCGCCGGGAGCCCGCGCTCCGAGCCGGGGAGGGGAGGCGAGGGCGCCTCAGCACCCTTCGCAACGCTTCCCCTGCTTCTTAACACTTGCTCCTCCTCCTCCTCCTCCTCCTCCTCCTCGTCCTCCTTCCCCGCCGCCTGCCCCCAGGCCACCGCTGGCACCGCGGGGCCGCGCCGGGCCGCGAACCGGCCCCCCCTCCCCGCTCCTGGCGGCGGTGCGGCGGCCGCCACTGCGCATGCGCCTGCAGCCACGGCCCACGGCCCGCAGGGGGCCGGCGGGGCGGGGCGGGGCGGGGCGGGCTACGCCGCAGGGGCGGGGCGGGGCGGGGCGGGCGCGCGCTCGGCGCCGGCGGGAGGCGGGGGAAAGGCGGCGGGGGCGGGGCCGGGCCGTCGCGCGCCACGCCCAGTCTAGCTGGCGCCGGCCGCGGCGTCTCGCGGCGGGGGCGGGGGGACACGGGGACAGACGGACGGGACGCAACTTCCACGGGACGGGGGCGGGGCCAGGGCCGCGGCCGGGCGCGGCGGCAGCGCGAGAGGCTGCGTGGGGGCTCGCGCGCTCCGGCCCGCGGCGGGGAACGGGGAGCGAGCGGCGCTGAGGGCGGCTGGGGCGAAGTTTCGGAGCTGCCCCGCGGGCGGAGCGGGAGGGGCCGGAGGCCGCGGCGTGGGGAGCATGAGAGGCCCGCCCCGGCCTGGCCGCTGCTGCCTTCGTGGGAGGACGGGCTGGTGCCCGCGGCTCTGAGAGGCGGCCCGGGGATCGCTCCTCGGCGCCTGCGGGCGGGAGGAGAGAGCGGGCGGCGGCGGCCGCTCCCGCGGGGGTCCCCTGAGCCCACACGGCCGCCCGCCCTGCGCTGAGGTGCCCGCGAGCCCCCTGCGCCCCGCGGGGCGAGCTTTGACGCTTGTTCCCGCTCGCCCGTTTCCCTCCCCTCAGCGGGGGAAGAGGAGGGGCGGCGGGCAGGGAGCCCGCCCGGGAACCCCCCCGGGACGACGCGGAGGCGCCTGGAAAGCCCCGAGCCCGAGGAGGCGGCTCCCGCCGCGGCCCCCAGGCCCTGCGTGCGCCCCCCCCCCGGCTTCCCCATCCTCCTTCAGGCTTCCCCTTGCGGGCGGGCTCGGGGAGGCGGAGGCCGGAGGAAGCCGCCCGTGCCCCCGGCGGCGGCGTGCGCTGCGTGTGCGCATGGAGGCGCCGGGCGCGGAGCCGGGGCGGAGAGGGCGAGGGGCGGCTTCATGAGGGCAGCGGCCCTGCCGGGGATCGCCGCCTCGCCGGGCCTTGCCCTCCCCCTGCCCTGGCCGCGCTCCCGACCCTGAAGCCGGTCGGCTCGCTTCCGAAAAAACTTTTCCGCAGCGGCCGAGGATGGAGCCTGCCGGCATGGATTATTTCTGCGACCAGGTGCAGCAGAAGGACGTGGGCCGCAGGATGCAGGTCGGCCAGGAGCTGCTGGAGTACCTGGGCGACCCGGCGAGGTCCCCCGATGTGGAGCAGGACCAGCAACGCCTTGACAAAGTGATCGACGAATTAACAGCGTGGGTCAACTCGAGTAATTTTAAGGTAGGCTGGTCGGCGGGGCTTGGTGCAGGAAGACCATGATTCATCATGGTAGGGAGGTACAGCTCTCCGGATTACTTTTTAATCAGATCCGAGCAGAAATAAAACTACGTTTATACCAGTTTTTATCCCTTCCCCCACAAAGGGAAATTCAGGAATTTTGCAGGGGTTGGTTAAAACCACTTTGTTTCTATTCCTCTGTCCTAAAAGAAGCAGTAACGGGGGTTTTGGTTTTGCTTTTATGGTTGGTTGAACGTTTTTGGACATAATATTAAACCCCCACCCGCAATTATTTTACATACTCGGATTTTTTTTCTTACTCTGAAACAAGATAGGTGGTGACTTTTTTTTTCTTTTTTTTATTACCACTCCCATTCCATGGTCTCTGTACTCGGTCTCTGTACTCGGGTGTAATGTTTCATGGGATTGCCATTATTTTCTGTAGGCCGTAGAGAGTGCAGTTTCACCCGGTTTGTATTACACCGTGTGTGCTTCATACGATTTAATGAGTAATTTGCTGCTTGGGGTTCCTATTGTAAGTTTAAAGTTGTTTATATTGTCTTTAGGTGACTTTTCCGTACGTGGGAAGTTATGTAGTATCTTTACAGCAACCCAATGATGACTCACGTTTCGCTTTTTTTTTTTTTTTTGGGTGCGTTTTAGACCGAGCTGCAGGAAACGAGTAAACCAGTGGTTACTCCTGCACACGTCTCTGATAACATTTGTAAATTTTTCTGGCGTTGGTCAGCCGATACCACGATTGACACCGTAGTTTTATTAGCAAGGACAATCGTATTCGCATTAGCGATTTTTTTAGGTTTTTTTTTTCCCCTGTGGGTCGGTGGGACAGGTCTGCGCTGCCGTCGTCGGGTGGCGGTGTTGCTCTGCGATGCTGAGCTCGGGTCTGTTACCCGGGCGAGATCCGCCCTTTTCCCTCTGCGCTCGTTCCCTTATCTCGCTGTCTTGCCTTGTAGGATGATTGACTTCGACTTTGGGCCTTTGAACTTGGTGTAGTGAGGCAAATTTTTCTATTTGCTTAGACTCAGGAGGCAGGCGCAGGGGTAACTCGTAAGGGCAGTATGTCAATGAAATGGGTATATTTTTTTCCCCGCTTACTTTACGGTGCTGTGTATTTGCCTGTGTTTGCACGTAGTGCTTCTAAGTTTGAGTCTGAAAATAATAAGGCTTAGCTCTATTTGCGCTTATGATTTTTTTTTTTTTTTTGAAGCATATCTGTCATTAAAGGTCAGGGTAGGTTGAGAAAATACCATATGTTGGACAAGTGTAATTTATTTGCTTTTAAATTCTTCATTAAAATCCACATTGATTACTATGAAATCTAGACAGGTCTTTAAATATCCTTTTGTGTAAAGAGGACTGGATACTTACTTATCTCAACAGAGTAATGTAAAAGTTTCTTGCTGCCCTTTTAAATTGCCAAAATTGGGCATTAATACTTGAAATTTGCCTTTCAAGGTGTATTTTTCATAACACAAGACACTCTGCTTGCTGTTGATGTAAGGTGACAGAATGCCTTGGCTGTTGGGACTGTAGGGTGAATGAGGAATATGCAGTTCCCCACCAGCCTCAGTCATGCAAGACAAGGTTAAGAGTATTACAGATTCCGAGTGTTTTAAAAATATCTTGCATAATAATTAAAATCTTTTTGTTACCTCATCTCTCTGTGCACTTACTGGTGGCTCTTCATACGAACAACATTCTATTTCAAAGCATGTTACAAACGTTATATTAACTGCAACAGCACAAAATCTTGGATGCTTTGCTCGGGATCAGTTCATTGTTCCTGGCTGTGGTGCTGACTGCCAGCATCTGCTGCTTCAAAGGGAACATCAAAAATATTCTGGAAGACTGTGGTTTGTATCTTACTTGCATATTTTATCTTATACAAGCATGCTACATGTTTAAATGTTTCATCTGAGTTTGTTATTAAACTCAGGGCCTGAATGATATACCATGAAGTAATGAGTACCACAGACTTAAATGTATTCTCAAGAAAAATATTAAAACTAATCTTTATTTTTGATTACTGTATTTTTAACAATTTGTTGGTTACCCTTTCCTCTGCCGAGGAATGGCTATGTAGAGCACTTAGACAATTCTGCTTGTCATCTCCTTCTTCTTGTATCTTGCTAAAGGTCTTTCGGATCTTCAAAGTCCCAAAGTAATTAATCCCTCCCTGTTGACGTGGCTGTTTAATTGAGCAGTGATAATGGCTGGCGACTGGCTTATTTGTTAGAACTGCTGAGCTAGAGGAATTGGAGTGACAAGTGGGGAATACTGGAGGAAGTTTTGAGGGGGAACATTATTTCAACTGTAGGTGACCGGTATGGATAATGAGGGAATAACTAATGTGACTTGCCCTGGGCATGCCCTATCTTTAGTTTCGTGTGAAAACTCAGTTCCTGCATGCAGTGCATTCTGCTGACCATACTGAAAGAGAAGATCTGAGAGCTCTAGGCTCAACACTATGCTATGCCTCAGAAGAGAAAACTTCCCATGAAATGCCACGCTAGGAAGTTTCTGCCTCCCATAACCAGAAGGGAAGGGATCTGGAGTGAATAGGAATAGGAAGGTTGATTCGGCAGACTTGATAACGAGTGGGGGGAAAAAGGGAATAGGTATTCGGTAAACAAGTATGGACTTGTTATCAGCAAGGTGGAATTAACTTCTCAAAGATTTTTGGCCATCTAAATAGCGCTTTTGCTTTTCTGAAGTTTTGCGGCTATTTACAGTGGTTTAGTAAAGAATCTGGCGGTTCCAAACTAAGAAAGCAGATAGGAAAATTTCTGAGTACATCTAGCTCATTGAGGTGGAAAATGCAATTACCAGTTTGAGTTGCTGATAAATCAAAAAGGTGGGATTAAGAATGTTGACTCATCTGCAGGTGGACAGAGTTCTAGTGAAAGTTGATTGCAGAACACAGGGAGTGACCTAGAGAGAGAGATGAGTCCTGTCTAAAGGCTGGTGTATTATGGGGACTTTGGTTACTATGTCTATGCAGCCAGTGATAAATTAGCTTCCAAAGACTGTTGAAAACTTTGCAACACCAGGGAGTACCTGGAAGATGTGCGTAATTTAAGTTTTTATTCTGGATCTCATTAGAATGAAGTAGTTGCTCACTGAACAGAAAATTGTTTGTTTGCTGTGCTGGTACTGTTTATTTTATATTGGTTGGGACTGACCTCTCTCCTCCTACAACACAGAGTTTTGGTTTTCTTTGTTGTTGTGTTTTTCGGTTGGGTGTTTTTGTTTTTTCTCCCCCCAAATGATTGTTTTCCCAAGGCTGTGAAGAATCATGGAGAAAAAAAAAAAGAAGTGCAGTGAATTCTGAGATCTTTTTAAGGAGCAGGTAAGTTTGGTGCAAAATATTATGAGTTGGGTGATGGTATTATTCTGCTGGTATTTGTTCTCCTCAAACTCTGAAATATTTGGCAATCCCAGAAGATTGGAACAGTGCTAATGTTTGCGTTTAGACTCTCTGGTGAAGTTCAAGCAGTAAATTAATTCCCCTTTCTGGGGGTATCACTACTGATAGATATTTGCTGGCTTTACTGGGTTAACTTGAATGCTCATCTATGTATACATGAATTTTAATTAACGCATCTCATGTCTTTTTTGTACTTGATAGTCACTCGAAATAATCACAGGATTATCTAACTTTGTACATCTGGTGGCTCAAACTGTTCAGTGTCTGACTCGCGTAATCTGGAAATCTGCTTTGAACTTCTAAAGAGATGTGAGATGGAGAAAGACTACTTTTCAAGTAGAGCTTTGCAAGTCTACTCTTGGCTGTTAGAATGTTGTGGGGGTTTTTAAGCCCACCAAAATTTAATAGTTATCCTCATAAAATTTATTTTTTGAGCGATAAAGCCACCTTTCAGTTCTTTATGTAAATCACATCTATCAGAAGTAATAAAAACCTATAACTAAAATATTGGTAGTTTCTCAAGGTAATTTTATGTGAGAATCAGTAATATTTCTAACTGTGGGTGATCTTTGGATTTCTTACCTTTGTAGGCAATATTTTATCTTGTTTTATTCCTCAACTGCAGGAAGAAAATAATTAATAATCGCTGGTTTTGTGTCAGAGCAGCAGATTGTTTGCCATACAAAGAAAAGATCAGATTTCACGCTGTCTGTTTCTGATAGTGTGGGTAATCTGTTTCTTTTAGGCAAATCCTTGGAATTATCTTTTGTTCTGTGCTTCCTGCAGAGTGAGATTTTTCTTAGCTTTGTTTGTCTCGACACCAAATACTGAAAGATACTAAAATACCAGTAATGTTGTTGCATTTTTGTATTTCCTTGGTTTGGCAAGTATTTATTTTGGTTTGTCTTTAGTTCAACAAAAGGCCAGCAGGAGGAGCTTTCAGTTTCCAGAAAGGAAGGGAAGATTTGAACTGTAATTTTGCAAATAGTTAAGTGGTTTGGACGTTTGTCTGAAGTCCTTGCAAAGAGAAAGCAGCAGTTATAACTTCGTTGACTGCATGTAAATGTGTGAGGTGGAAGCTAGAATTTAAAATTATTTGAACAAAATGGAGGTACTGAGGTCTGAAAAAAAGGAAAGTTCAGAAATAAAAAATGTGAAGTCCTACATTTCAGTAAGAATAATTGAATGCACAAATGCAGGATGTGGGGCATGTGATTAAGTAGCATTCCTTAGGAACAAAATGTGTGGGTTGTTTTGGATCTGAAGTTGAACGCAAGCCAATATATGTTACGCAAAAGGCAAATGCTGTAGTGAGTTGTAGGACTATAACTTGCAGGACAGAAAAAGGAAATAAAGAGGACCCATCTCAACCTTTATTTTTCGGTTACTGTATAGATCGTGGTATTTCCTTAGTCTTTTTTAGCAAATAGTGGTAATTTAAATGTCTTTGGATGAGAAATGTTTGACTTCGTCCTCATTGCTGAATTCCATTATTCCTTTTTTCAAGTTGTTTGTTTCATCTTGGCTATATGGGAGCTACTTCCCTTATTTCTATGTAATGAGAATGTGGTTCGACCTGTCCATATATGAATCCAGTTTTAGTTTTCAAGCTCAGTGATGTGATTCTTTCTTGAATAATAATTAGTATTTTTTCATGTATAATTTATGTTCATAGAATGTTAAATATACTATTGAATGTTAACCAAATAATCAAGCAGATTTCCAGAAGACAAGGGAAACTTGCAAGAAGTTTTAATTACTTAAAGTTTAATTAAAACTAATTTTGTCCAGCCTTTAATTAGAAATGTGGAACATACAGTCTCAAACTCTCAGGCATCTGCTCCAGAGGTGGAATTGGCAGTTCTCAGTTGTTTTGCAGTTTCAGTTTTTGTAATCCAACCTAACTGTAGTCCCTGTTGAAAGAGCAGCTCTGCTTCTCCTGTGGCCAGGCATTCTCACTGCCTCGTTCTTGAGGCAATTAAGTTTTTGTTGATGTTGAATTAATTTTCCAGTGTTTCGACGAGCTGATTTGACAGATGCTACAGGAGGTTTCAGTGTACCAGATTGAATACGCCTGCAAGTCAAGAGGGAGAACAGGGCGCTCTCTCTTAGACTGCAGTTTGATTGATTTGGGTGTGAAGAGAGACCCTTTTCAAGCTCTGTGCAGTGGACAAGAGGAGAGGTGCATCCTTTGGAATAGAATTCACTGCAGTCGATGCACGTGTGTGTTTTTAGCAGGATTGCTGATGTAAGCAGTTTTGTTCCCTGGCTGCTGAATTGTGATGTTGCATCGTGCCTTCGTTGCTCTGATGCGAGTGCTTGTGAGGCTGCACAGTAAACGGGCTCAGGGAAGAGATCTGACTGAGAAAATGCTTTCTCTTGTTCATTTGTTGGACTTGTTTTCTAAAGTGGGTTACAGCTGCATGGATACTTGTCTCCTCATGGTAGAGCTGGTGCAGGGGTAGGACTAAGTAGCAGAGGA
Organism: Strix aluco; assembly: GCF_031877795.1. NCBI lineage: Eukaryota > Metazoa > Chordata > Aves > Strigiformes > Strigidae > Strix > Strix aluco. Next base: position 157,614,691 of record NC_133931.1, read on the forward strand.
TGGGAGTCACTGTATGTTTAATACAATTTAAATAAGAGGAAACGGGAAAGAAAATAAGAGACCTTGGGCATGAAAAGAATGATATTCTTTTGGGAGTACTAAGTCCTAAAATAAAGTATTTCTTTGTTTTGCTCCATCAACATGCTTAGAAAGGCTTTCAAGTGCAGTTTTCTTCAGGGGGGAAAAAAAGCTTGCTTCTTTTTTTTTTCAATTCTATATTCCAAAGAGAAATACCATACATCTCATTGCCTTCCCACTGAGTTCTGCTTTTAAAGAGGCTTTGTCTTCAAACTTTTCCACTGCAGCACATAAAGTTTAAGCCAGACAATCCCAAAAAGAAAATTTCTTAAAATGTCAGGTGTTGCTGTATCACATACTATGGTCGTATGCTCACTGTCCTTGGAACGACAGCTATGAAAAATTTGTGGCAGTGGTCAAGGGAGGAACATTTAATGTACATAAGGAGCAAACTGTAGATATTCCCGTAACGGATCAAGCTGGAGGCCGTACGTGACCCATTTTAGAATACTGATCAGTGTATTGTCCGCAGAATACAGAACAATTTGGAGGTCACACTTTCAGTCTGAACTCAGGTCAGTTTGAAGATCATGACAGATTCTGAAATAATAGAAGGTTGTAAACATTTTTCCAGTAACAATTTTGAGTGTTACACTAACGTGTTCTTCAAAATTGGCTAAATATTTCTGAATTAATGTAGGGGGGAGGAATGTTATAGTTCCCATCATGAGGAAGGGGCAGTAAAGCAGTTTGGGGTTTTTTTTATAAGCTTTAAAATTTTTATGAGAGCTCTATGCTTGCTTGTTTTGGCTGCTATACAGGAGAGGTCAAAATAACAAGGACCTCCCAGATCTATACCTGTTGAGAAGGACCTCTGAAGAAACCAAGCCTTTTCAGTGTTGAACTACACTCGTCAGTCTCTGGATAAATATGGGTGATTCATTCAGTAATCCTCTGGTAGTGTGGTTAATAGCACTGCGACGCTGAAATGATTTGTGGTTGGCCATCACAGAAGGGTTATGAAAGGAAGATTATCATAAGAAGTTGGGTAGTCTATACCCCTTTTGAGAGAGTGAGGGATGCAGTTGATGTGTAGTTTTAACACTAGCAAAGATTTGATGCTCTCAGGAGAATTTTACTTTGTAGTCCAAATTATAGTTGCAAAACATTGCTTTGAACTCACTAAACTTGCATTTTCAGATAGAGGAGGCTCTGCATTTTCTAAAGAACTTGTAACTCAAATTGTTGAGCTTGAAGACTATGTTAGATTACCAGCAACCCCTCCCTCTCCTTGCAAAATGAAGTTAGGTGATACATGTTTTTTTTTAAAAAAAAGGGTTGTACACATCTTTGGAGGTGTGTTGCTTGTACCCTTGAAGATGAAAGAAGCAAGAGAACGGAAACTGCTTTCTTGTCAGCTAAAATATCTAAAGTATAGATGACATGTGGTAGGTGAGGCAGCTGGGACTGCAGTTTTGGCTGCTGTCAGCAGAGGCAGCTGCCCAGCTGATGCTGAGTGGGAGGATTGCAGCAATGCATTTTCTTGTACACGGAAGAATGGAGTCTGAAGATGACCTGGCTGGGACTGAAGAAGCAACCCAGGAAACTGGAAGCTTCTTTCTGTCAATGGAGCTAGGGGCGGTTTTGGTATCTGTGCAAGCTTTTGTGTTAAGGGAGGGAATGGGATATGGGTAGATCTCAGTGAAGTGGGTGATTTGGAGAGAATTGGAGTGGGAAACAGAGGAGCAAAAAGTGATTGAATATCCTGTGAAATAGAAGAGAAGTAGCATGTTCAGGGGGATAAGTCAGAACTAGGAATAAGAACTTCAAGAAGTGAAGCAGAAGAGACTGCACATGCATACATATTTTTGTTTCATGTTTAGCTACTTGCAAGGTGCTTGAGATAATTTGAGAACTGAGAAGGTAGACCTTTGGGCTTTGCTGATAATACATAAGAAAAAAAATCTCATGATGTTCTTGTGTATGTCTTGTTTCAGCATTGCAATGGTGGAACAATGCTTGTTTTTGCAGGTGTAGTTGTTTGTGTTTGTCAGTTGATTGTTAGTGATACCACAGCTGTTCCCACGGTGACAGGAAGTCCAATTCCCTAACTTCATTCTTTTGGAGTTCCAGATAGTGACCCCTATAATTCCCCCATTAGATTCTCATGACTAGTTTGCAGGTTGTGATCTGCAAAATCCGTATTTTCATACACAGTTCACAGATCCTATGACCAAAACCAAGGACATTTGTATTAAGGTTGTTTGGCAATGTATGTAACTAGAGATGGTTTCCTGGCAGTATCCTGCCTCTAGATGTCCCCCACAGGGATGGGAAATCACAGAATCACAGTGACAATAATAGTAAGCATGCATGGTTAACCAGGTATGGTTTGAAGAACAGTATTTCTTTTCCTAGCAAAGGCTTAGATGCCTGGAAGTTGCCCACAGATCAGTGGTAGTGCTGGCAAGAGTATGTAGAAGGAGAGCTGGAAAAGGGACAAGCTGCAGAGCAAGAAATAGGCTTAATTACTAATTGCTGGCTCCATTCATAATCACATTTTGGTTGGAACATATTGATTTCACTAAAGAGTCTGGTCCTTTCCAGAACAGATAAAATATTTCTCAATTGGGTTGTCAATTCTGTTGTGATCTGAGAAGTCAAGGACAGTCCTAAACACTGATTTGTTAAAGGGTTGCTCAACAACTAACCAACTCCAGCTCAAGTAAGCCTAAATTTATTTTCCACTGTGAACCTCAAAAGCAGTGTTTAAATGCATCAAACAATAGTGAGCTGATGAATCGGTCTCAACATACAAAGGCTCTTTCTAGGCAGCAGGCAAAAGGCTTTGTGAATGCAGAGTAAGAAACAGATCCAATGATTTTAATCTCAGAAGAAATACATCCCTCATTGAAGTTAGTGAGGAAACAGCCATGATGATGGTGAGAGTTTTTTCTGTACCTAGTGGAGAGCCTGTGTTGGTAGATGGTCCCACACAGTGCCTGAGAGCTTGGAACCTTTTTCTTGCAAATCAGTTCTGCCTCGACTTGTGACTTTTTTTTTTTTTTTTTTTTGTAATGCTGCTCACGTGACCCCATATCAATTGTTAAGGATTCCTTCCAGAGGGCTTCTTGAATACTGCACAGATGATACCTACCAGGACATGCTGAAACTCAGAACATTGTGTATCAAAGAAGAGAAATGTTAAGACTGATTTACAAAAACAATAGGACATACTTTACGTAGTATACTCTGTAGTGGTATGCTCACTTCTTTTGAAATGTGGAGTGAGAGCCAATCTTGTAGCTACAGCAGTTTCCCATTACTTCCAGCCTGAGGTCACATCATACTTTCTCACTCTGCAGATACCATGACATTTTATACCTGTTATTCTTTGAAAGTTGAAGACCATAGAGGACTTTGAGCTAAAGAATAACCATCATGTTGTAAATAGAGGATTGCTCCTTTAAGACCACTGTAACCTATTCCCTTACCTCTCCCCTGTAAAGGTTCTTGTTTAGTAGCTGTTAAAGTGATGAGAATTTCACAGCAGTGTTAGTTGCTTTTGCATGTCTTAAAGCCAGGGTTGGTCTTATATCTTACTCTGACTTAGAAAGGTAAGAAACCTTTATTTCATCCCATGCAGTCTGAACTGTTCTGGTTTCGGCTGGGATAGAGCTAATTTTTTCTTCTTAGTAGCTGGAAAGTGCTGTGTTTTGAATTCAGTATGGGATTTGGTATGAGAAGAATGTTGATAATATACTGACATTTTTAGTTGTTGCTAAGAAATCAAGGACTTTTCAACTTCCCATGTCCTGCCAGTGTGCAGGTGCACAAGAAGCTGAGAGGGAGCATGGCCAGAGCAACAGAAAGCAAACTGGCCAAAGGGATGTTCCGTATCATATAAGGTCATGCCCAATATATGGGTGAGGGTGGATCATGAAGCGCACTCTCCCTTCTGGCATTGAGGTTTCGAGATTCTCTCTTCACTGGGATCGCTAGCTGGGAACAGACTGGGCAATGGTTGGCAGGTGGTGAGCAATCACATTGTGCGTTACCCGTTTATATTTTCTATTATTACAATTATTTAGTTTATTTTATTTATTAAATTGTTTTAATCTCAACCGACGAGTCACTTTACCCCTCCAGTTCTCTCCACCATCCCATAGGGTGGGAGAGGGGGAGCGAGCGGCTGTGTGGTGTTTAGCTCCTGGCCAGGTTTAAACCATGACAACCGTGTATTTTCATACCATAAGAACATTACAAGGCAAAACTACTCATCAGCATATTTAAATTTATAGTATTTACTGAAGTGGCTTTCGTACACTAGTTACTGAAGCAGAACCCCTACTGCATTCATTAAGGAAATCTTTGATAGACAGTTACAAAAAGCCAACACCATATTGACAACTACTTGAATGGTTAATCAAGATAAATGTGACTTGCAACATAAGAGGTGATTAAACTTTACCCATTCACAGGGAGGGATAAAAAAATAGGAAATATGAAGGCATTATCTCAGTGGGTGCTTTTGATCAAAATAAAATATTCTTACGCAAATGAAATACAAGTGGTCAGATTCTTTGTTGGCAACAACAGTCATGGTAGCCATTTCTCTGGTAGTTATCAAGCCTCTAACCCTTAGGTATACAGAGGTTCAAATATTCCATACAGCCATTGTTTTACACTTTAAAAACAAACAATGCTCTCCCCCCAACAAAAAATGCAAAAAAAAATCATCAACCAACCCCCCCCCCCCCAAACTCTAGAGGCTAAGCACTGGAGGAATTAATCAAGAAATACTCTTCATCTTACTCAGAACTCTTCTTTGGGATTAGTAAAGAGTAGAGCTGTAGTAAAAAACAGCCATCTGTCCTTTACTTTTTTAAAATCTCTGCACTGCTGCTGTTCAGAATGGTAGAAGTCCTCAAGAAATTTTAGAAAGGTAATCAAATGCGTGGAGAAGAGAGACACTCTCTGGAAGTACCTTTACAGAAGGAAAGGTCGCGGTTTGTGCATAAACCTCAGAATACTTGCATGGGAAAGGTATCTTAAAAATTGTCACTGGAAGACAAGTCTAAGGTGGGGCTTGTAGTCAGGAAACAGAAACATAGGAAGACAAAGTATATCCAGAATGATTTTCTAATTTCTTTCAGGCACTACTTTTTAGATTGATGTTTTGTCTCAGGTCTCATATAGTTTGACAATCTGGAAAAGAACATTAAAGGAAAGAGCTTTTGGGAAGCCTTGACATTACCATAAAAGCTGAGTTACATTTTTTTTGTCTGAGTAAGTTATCAATTATAGTATTCTGTTTTCTTATCCTAAACTGTAGATGCAGTCATTTGTTGGCACTATATTAATTTGAGCCAGTGATGCCACCCACTTACGTTTGCTATTCTCTGTTTTAGTGTGTAATAAAATTGTGTAAATTTCCAAGTAACTTATACTAACTTGGAATCAAGTTTTGTACCTCCTGTTTAAAAGGAGATCTATTGTCCTAATACTGAATTTATTAAAATCTGCTTAATTATGCAGTTGTTTCAGATCCTAGATTTTATGGTGACCTTATTTGTCTAGTTTCCTGTGGAAACAAGGCTCCTGTGATCCTGTGTGCGTGGGCCATGTGTATTCACATTCATCTCCAGTCAAATTTTTTTTGGCCTGTTGTCTAGTGTGGACAATTGTGACAGATAAGGATCTTAAGGAAAGAGAGTCGTCCAAGAAAATGTGCTTCCAAGTTTTGTGAAAATAAATAGCTAATAGAGGGGAATAATTCTGCTCATGTCTTCATGGGGAAAAGTAAAGAGGAAGAAAAACTGTTACAAATGCCCAAGCTTCAGGAGGTCCTTCCGCTGGCATTTGCACCTTCATGGACAGCAAATTGAGTTAACTACAAGATGTGAAAATACAGGTTCTGGTGTTCATAATGAGCATAGGAAATTAACAGTGAAGTCTTGGAACTGTATGAAGGGTAGTTAAGGGCTAAAAAAGGTCTTCTGACTTGTTAAAATAATTTAGTTTAACTGATCATTTCTGATCATGTTTTTGTTTCTGTATTAGCGGATACTGTCCTCTCATCTAGTTTCTGTTCATAGATGGGAACTTCCTCACAATCCCAATAATAATTTGAACTTCCTTTTGTTTTTTGATACTTTTTTAAAAAATTATTATTATTTTGAACAAGAGCAAATGAAGAGAAATAAAATTTCCCTAGCTTAACAAGCAGGTGGACAAATGGTGTGGTCTGAACTGCTAGGGAAGACGGTATAGGCCTCTCTCAGTAGTTTTCTTCTGGGAGTTTGGAAAACAATGTAACGGCCATAGTGGATGAGCTAAGTAGCCAGATTGAAGTAAGCTCTTAGCATCTGGGAAACTGTTTAAACCATGGGTTTTTTTCCAGTCTGTATTAGTACTTATGTTTGGGGGTTCAGTTTTGCATTTTCAATTGTTTGCTTTTTCTGAGTCTGGTAACTGCATCCCCCCCTTTTTTTTTGTTGTTGTTAAGGCATTGTGTTTTGATTTTTCTTTGGTAGTTCAGAAACCTGGTAGAGTTGGAAAGGCATAAAGCCTTACTGGTACCTGTTTCAAAGGAATTTTGATTTTTCAGTTAATACTGAGTTAGACCTCTAGAGTAATCTTTTAAAGAAAATGAGAGACAGAACTGCAGTCCTAATATACGGTCCAGAAAGAAAAAAAAGTTTCTTCCAGCTCCGTAGTCCTCATAATTATTAATTTGAATTTTAATCATTTGTAATTGAAAATGCTAAAACGTTGGATTTCTAATACTTATTTTCTATTTTAAGACAAGTACTGAAAAATCTGAACTGCTCTGGCATATGTAAATATACTTGATCCATTCCAAACATATTCTGATAACTTTGTCTTAATGAAAGCTTTCAAGGAATTAGCAGCTTTCTAATTGGAACTTTAATTTATCTTTACGTTTAGATACAGTCTTTCAGCATGCTTGCATATGTATGTCTAATTTCTTTAAAATATATTCTAAAGAATTCTTTAGTGATCTGTTTTGTACATCTAATGCTTTTGTTTCAACAGGTAGCATTACTGGGATTAGATGTTTTAGGTGCCTTTGTCAACAGACTATCAGGACGCTTTAAATCCTATATAGGAACTGGTAAGTGAAATATAACTTCCTTTTTCTTAAGACCAAAAAGTAAAAGACACTTTCTCCCCCCGCTGCCCCCCAGCAGCTGAAATGGAACATGTTGAAAGCTTTCAGCACTAATTATGATATATTGGTAGGCATCTTATTGCTGCTGTTGGAATTTGTGTAATTTTATACTAACTTGTAAATATTCATTTGTCATGCAATCACTGATTTCTAGGTGGTGGTTGGATTTTTTAAAGGTTCCAGGAATATCTTTTCAGTAATTAGTTTTATGCTGTATAGTTGCTTACCACTCCCATGCTATGTACTTGCTTACCACTCCCCACGACAGTCATCTAAAAATTACATTGGAACATAAGTGTTACTTTTAACTTGTGTTAAAGATTGAAGGTTTTATTTGCAGATCACTTCAATTAGAGCCTTATGTCTGCTGAAGCCTGTGGTCTCAGAGGACTATGTGGTCCACCTCCTGTGAGATGACTGGACTGTAGCTTTTAGTAGTCTAAACTTTTTATGGCATGAAAAAAGTACTAACTGTTAATCTTGAGTGAAATGTTTACTCGAGTGAATTTCAAATTAATCTTTGTGTGCCTGAGTATGAAACAGTTGTTCTGGGAGGTACGAGCAAACTGTGCTGCTGAGCTCATCTTGCTGCTGTCCTTGAAAAGAGATAGTGATGCTAGGGCATTAACATTGGTGTTATATCACTGGCTATTTTTAACAGAAGTTCCTAGCTTAATGTCCTTTTCCAAAATTTGTGTGAATTATCTTACATCTTGTTCCCACATAACCAGCTATCTCAAATTACCTGTCAAAATGTTAAGCTTCCTCTTGTATTTCCTTTTGTATTTAAGAGTTAAGAAATCAGCAAAATTTTAAAGTTTAACAATAAAAAGTGTAGTTTATGACAAGTTACTAACTAAAATCATTGGAAGCACATTTCAGGATGCTGCAGAACTACTGCAGTAGAGTGCTACGCAACTTAGATCTATTTTGTTGCAGAGGGATTTTCTTTGGCTGGTTAATTTTGTATTGGAGGAGTGTAAGGGAACTGGAGGCGTATTGTGCTATGCAGAATATTGATTTTTGAATAGTTTCCATTTGTAGCCACAAATAGTGCTAGGCTTCAGAGTTTTACTCTGTTTTGATGTATATTTTAGTGGTGTGTAGAACTTAAAATGATAGCAACTTTATTCAAGGTTGGAAAGCTTTTTTTACTTCTGTTTTTGTTTTCTTAAGGGTGAGCTATTTGAGAGCAGTTTGAAAATACTATTTTTTTTTTGTCCCAGTAGTTGAGTAGTTTTGAGATTATGAGCAAATGAAAGATTTAAATTTCAGTACTCAGTAGCATTTATATTTAAGAAAAAAAAGAGTTCTGGCACTGGGTGACCATCAAACATGTGTAACATCAGTAGATATCTGAAGCTCTGTATTCCAGAAATGCTCTTTAGAAAAGCTGTAGTAGTGCCTTCACTGGCACAGAAATTGGTCTTCTGAGAATCTCCAGAATCAAGATCTGTAGAGTCCATTATGCTGAATATGCAAGTCACTGTTGTGCATGATTAGCTTTTATAGAAGCTTAACAGACACTGAAATGTTAGTCTCAGTAGAGGCAGAAAACAATCTTTATTTTAGTTGACTTTTTAAAAGAGTGATTTATAGTATGAATTGTCTTCAGTTGGTAGCTGTCTCTCCAAGTCTTATAACAAGATTTGGATCATTTTCAGTTTTTGTCAGTGAAGCAGTAATACAAAAACTTTATTGAGAACGTCTGGGAGTGTGGGTAGTCCAGGGTTTATGAAAGTAATTAAAAGCGCACTGGTGAGCAAGAAAACTGCTTCCTTCAACAAAACTTAAAGAACCAGCAGTTTCCCAAATCATGTTTTGTTGACTCTGCAGATTTGATTTCTAACGTAATCAGAGAATGACTCCAGTAAGTCAGACCAAAGACTCGTGTCTGACAGTGATCTGTTTGCAGACACCTAAGAAGAAAGTAAGGACAGGACAAAGGTGCCATGTTAACTCCTTCAGTACGACCCCCTCGTTGTCAGCAGTCCTGCAGTTTAGGGCCAGCTGAGGCAGATGGTATCTTCAGTGTCTCCCCGTCACCCTGTTCTCCTACAGCTTGTCTGGTTAGTTTTTGAACCCACATAGCCTTTAGAAGCTACAGTGTTCTGTAGTAATGCTTCATTATGCAAAACTGTTTTAGACTGACTGCCTGATAACTTGATGCTTGCTACATCTTGTGTTAGAGAGGTGAGCCATCATTTCAGCTTCTTGACTGCCCAGTCTTCATTTTACGGATCTCTTCTGTGCCTGTCCTCTGCTGTTCTTCCCCACCGCCCTGGGTAAGAGTGCCGGTCTAATTGTTGCTTGTATACACATGGTTCCACAGTTTTTATTGTTCTTGTTTCCTGTTTCAGTGCCTTTCTGTTGCAGTGCTTTTGAGTTGAGTAAGCCATAACAGCACAGATGCAGCATATGTTTATAGTGGCATAACTCTGGTTTTATTATGTCATCTATCACGTCTGTAATTACTGATAGTTTCTATCTCTGTTACATCACCGCTTCCTGAAAATTGACCTGATAAAGCCATGAGACAACCTGTTTCCTGTGCAGTGATGGTGGATTTAGGGTCCACTCTCCAGGGTGGTGTCTCTTCCTCCATGCCTTTATCATTATGGTACCTTCCTTCCTGTAGAATCCCTTCTTGAGAACTATGTGAAAATCCAACTGCACTCGATTAGCTGACTTACTTTCTGCACTGCTGTTTTGCAGAGAGCTCTTATAAGTTTATGAGGTACCACTTCTCTTTATAAAAGCTATATTGTGCCTCCTATGCCATAGCTGACTCTGTGGGTACTAGCTCTAACTATAGTGAGTTCTTCACAGATGCCAGAAGAAAGCAGAATCATAGAATCATTTAGGTTGGAAAAGATCCTTAAGATCATCAAGTGCAACCATAAACTAACACTGCCAAGTCACCCCTTAACTGTGTCCCTAAGCACCACATCTGCACATCTTTTAAATAGTTCCAGGGATGGTGACTCCACCACTTCCCTGGGCAGCCTGTTCCAGTGCTTAACAACCCTTTCGGTGAAGAAACTTTTCCTAATATCCAATCTAAACCTTCCCTGGTGCAACTTGAGGCCGTTTCCTCTCATCCTATCACTCATTACCTGGGAAAAGAGACTTGACACCCACCTCACTACAATCTCCTTTCAGGTAGTTGTAGAGAGTGATAGGTCTCCCCTGAATCTCCTTCTCTTTAGGCTAAACAACCCCAGTTCCCTCTGCCACTCCTCACAGGACTTGTTCTCTAGACCCTTCACCAGCTTTGTTCCCTTCTCTGGACACACTCCAGCACCTCAATGTCTTTCTTGTAGTGAGGGGCCCAAAACTGAACACAGTATTCAAGGTGCAGCCTCACCAGTGCCGAGTACAGGGGTAAGATCACTTCCCTAGTCCTGCTGACCAGCATGATTTCCAATACAAGCCAGGATGCTATTGGCCTTCTTGTCCACCTGGGCACACTGCCGGCTCATATTCATCCGGCTGCCGACCAACACCCCCAGGGCCTTTTCTGCCAGGCAGATTTCCAGACACTCTGCCCCAAGCTAAGTTTTTTACCCAGTGAAGAGTGCACCTGTCCAAGCCATGGGCAGCCAGTTTCCCCAGGAGAATGCTGTGGGAGTACTTTGAATTCAGGTTTTAGATGTAACCTCCTCATTATATCTGGATGATGAAAATTAATTAGAAGTAGGAAATAATAGGCTTTTTTTCCCCCCACCCCCCCTGAAACTTCTACAAAGTTTCCGTAGTTACACATTTGAGAAGACTCAACTCTTCTATGCAAACTGCCATTTTGGCGTTTTTTCTTGTATCTTGCTAATGTTCAATTAGGTCATTGTTTGATGTGAATATAGTTAATGAGGTGGGTAATCAGGTATTGCAAATTCGCGATTCATACAGGTGATATGAGAAGAAAATAAGATGATGGTATCAAGCCTGAAAATGTTGGGAAATTTGGGAGCAAAGTCATTCAACTAGGTAACAAGGTTCTTACAGCCCCAGAGAAAGTCTTAGTAGTATTTTATATGGTAGGCATTTACTTTCTTCTGTTTTGGTCAAATAAATGTGAGTATATTGTTTTTCAAAGGCAAGCATAATAGAACTTTTCCAGGCAATTTAATTATTACTTTGAAATATTAAAAATATAGTTAACTTCTTGGTTATTACAGTAAGTTATTGTAGGTGCTTGCATTCTCACTGAAGATCAGGATTGCACCATGAATATAGCGGATGAAGATGTATATGTAAAATACCTACCTACTTCGTTTTGTGCCTTTTTTAAAAACACAATGGATCCTATTTTCTAGGTGAAGTTGCACTTTTATAGCTGTATTTTGTCATAAAAGACCTGGAACCTTTTTTCTTAATAAAGAGTGTTACATTTTGGTGACCCTGAGATGTTTTTATTCATGATTCAAAACTCATTAAATGATGGAAATATAATAGTGTATTACCCAACTACAACATGACAAAACATTTTTTCTTCCTGTTTAATTTCCTGTTCAATTATGATGGAGATAGATTTCTTTTAAGTGCAGACAAAAATAACTAACATGACTGAATATTCACCCCCCCATAAGCATTACAGGCTTTTTGCTAAGAAGTAAAAAACATGGATGCTTAATTTTTATTTCCATCTTTACATCCTGCATATATACCATAAATTAGATTTGGGCAAAATCATTACAGTAGTTGTAGGACAGGTGCTTTTCAGTATTCTGAAGAGCATGTTAGTGATCCTTCTATTGAAGTATAATGCCCGATGAGAGACTTAATTCAGTTTCCTAGGCAACAATCTAATGTTGCAGTAACTTCCAAGGTGTTGTCCTTTTATGATTAACCACATTGCACGCTCTCTGCAGCTGGCATCGGTGTTCTGGGAACTCAGACACACAAATTTGGAATCTGTTGTTTAGTACTTCCAGGGAAGATGCTTGAAAATACTTTGCAAGCAATAAATACCAGGGTACGTGTTAGTTCATAAGACTATGTGGCTATAGTCTGGAAAAAATAAAGCAGATTAAAAGAGTGTTTGAGTGTTACATCTTTCAGTATTTAAAACTACTGCTTGTTCTGTGATTAAAAGAGATTACATAAGCACACATAATTACCCTGTCACAATCTCTTTTCCCAGGTGATGGCATGAATTATTAAAATATTATATATCAGAAATAAAAGCGAATATTAGAATTATGGGCAAATGTGACTAGATAATAGCGTTTCTGGGAAAAGTCTCTACTCATATTTGTAGTTTCGTTTTCTAAAAGGAATTAATGTTATTTTGCCCTCTTATACTTTTTCTTTTCCCATTCCTGTGACAATAATAAAGGTATATGGAATCTGTTTCAGTTCTAATGTGATGTTATATCATGACATATATTTCTGCATATACTGAACTGTCCATTAGTCTATGATATAATTATATTGTCATTTACTCTCACATATAACCTTACAAGATGTTGCAAAATTTTAGTCATCTGCAAAATAAAGGAAAGATACTTGACACTTTAAAAAGATCAAATAAAGATATGCATGTTATATATGTGCATATATGTACAAGTCTGAATATAGATATACATTTTACACACAAAAACCCCATATGTAAATGTGTGTATATGTGTACTAGCAGTTTAAAATCCTTCTTACTGTAAAAAGAAAGCAGTGGGAAAAAATAATTTTGGAAGATAGTTGTAGTGCCATATACTAAGATGTGAAACCAATTGGAAGTGTTTAAATTCTTTCCCAGGTGGCTTCCAGAAGTGATGGAAGAACCCTTAAATTAGACTCTTCAGAATAATTTAAATGCTCTTTCAAGTTTATTGTTATAATTAAGCATGCAAATATGTTGCCTCATGTATTTTAGAGCAGTTGTAAGGACTTGCAATGTGCATTAATTTTTTGAGTGAATTTGAATTAAAAGCATTTGGTACAAGAATCTGGAAATATTTGTTTGAGTAAGACTGCATTTAGATAAGTGACACCCAAGTTATTAATTTTTGATTTTTCTCCTGCTTCATGATGGAAATTTTTGGATGGAAAAGACTGCAATGTGCAGTTTAATCAAGATGTGACTCTTCAATAAGTGGTTTTAATGATGTATGGAGAAATGCTTTCCTCAACACCGTGAAAACCAAGAACTGTTTTAGCATGACCATGATATAGCATGTAGAAAAATACTTGATTTCAGGTTTTAGGGACTGATTGATTTTTATTCTTAGTTTTCATTTTTATTAATTTCATTTAAATGTTGAGACTAATGGCATAATCTGCTGTAGGATTCCAGATACAAATGCTTGCAGAACACCTAAACATAAAACCTGGAATAACTTAGGTTGGAAGGGACCTTCAAGATCACCTGGCCCATGTCTTTGCTTAAAGTGTGGCCAACCTCAGATGTTAAGAGAAAAATTTGAAATGAAATAATGCAAGAAATTGAATTGCTCAGATAATGTAAAGCAAGCTTTTCTATTTATGTGAGAGAAGTCTTGTCTCAAAGATGCCTTGTTGCATCTAAGTGCAAGTCAGGTGTTTTGTCTGATAGTGCCTTTTCATTTTATTGCTTACTGACCTCAGGAAAAGCTGTGTTGGATATGTGTTGTAGGATTTTCTTAAACAATAGGATTCTGACTATTTCAGTCTTTTTTTAGAAAAGCCTTTTAGAGGAGACTCCATTATTTGTATTTTTTCTCCAGAATAGATGTTTTGAATTGCTTTTATATTTTCAAATTTAACAAAAAGGTGAACTTCCTGCAACATGTCAGAAAATCCTTAAATATTCTTTGGTTCCCTCTATAATTAATGATCATAGTGAATGGTCATAGCTGGTTTAGGCTGTGACTTTTTTCATCTTGATGACAGATTCTCTAAAGCTTTAGTAAAAAATAAAAATCTGTGCAGGCTTTTAAAGCTTTTTATGTCCTGGCTGGCTAGCACTGGAATTTATTAGTAGTGGGAATGAATTTTACCTGAAGTAATCCATGCTTGAGTGATAGGCTGTGATTTAGAGTACCATCTCCTTGCTGTCTGTGGACACCTCACTGTATGACACGTAGAAATGCAGTGCCATTAAACAAGAATAGAGAAATCCTAGCCTTCCTTGGTTTCTGTTTGATTCTGATAAATACAGGTTCTGTAAAAACCTAGCCTAGAGCTAAAAAATGTCGGAAGATGACATGAACATTTGTTCTCTACCTTCTAGTTTTCTTTCTGGTTTAATACACCTCTTGAAACCCTTTGGACTTGAAGGCTCTCTTCTCTCATTTCCTGAAACTGAGACCCTGATAGATTCATGGATGTATCATATTAAAAAAAAAAAAAAAAAAAAAAGTGTTTGCTTTTTCCCCGCTACTACTGGTGATAAAGAGTGTATCTCATTAACCCCATTAATGCTTTTTTTATTTGGCTGCTGGAGAGACCCAAAGAAACACATTAATGTCTGAGATGGCTTTTGATGAAACTTACTGTGGACTGGACTTTATCTTGAGCAGGGGAGCAGTGAGGCCCTCTCTGAGAGCCCGCTAATGATTCTTGGCTTAGAAGTAGCCCGTGGCCATGTGGGTCTGTCAGACCAGCCCTATTGCTGGCCCCGTACGAGCCTCTGTGGGATTCCTTTCTCTCCCGTGCATCTAACCCAGGAGAACAGAGACTGCTCTAATTAGAGGCAGCTGTTTCCCTCCCTCCTTTCTAATGGCAGCTGTTTAATGCTCTTGCCTGAGCTGGCAAGGTTTCTGAGAAAACTAGAAAGATACTGCTGCCTAGGCTTAATCTGTTTCCGTCCTCAAAGCCTTTTCTTTTAATGTCTAAGACAAGAAGTTAGACTTTTTAGTAACAGAATTTTTGCCAACACTGATGATGTTTCCGTAGTAAAGATTCTTATTTGCTTAATGCTTTTTTTATGTTTGTTTTGCAGTAAAGCAGATATGGACTATTTAAAGTTGGTTTATAGAAATGGGTAGGTGTGAGAGTTTATACATAAAATGGACACTTAAAAAGAGCAGGTATAAGTGGTCAAGAGAGAAGAAATGGAGAGGGAACTGTGAGCAATAATGCAAACTGAAAAGCTCCATATTTGTATTGTAACAGAAGGGACTCTTGTTAAAGTTTAACAAAAGGAAATTGTTTGTGCTACCTGTGGCATTCTTTGCTGCAGGGAGTCATACAGTTAAGCTGCTCAGGATTTTTAAGAATACATTGGGTGCCATTCTAGGCACTGACTTCTATGATTTACTTATCATCTTCAGTCCTGGTAGAGGAAATAAATATTTAATCTCTCAAGGCTGTACTCTGACTTTCCAGGCTGGTTTTGGCCTTAACTCTTGCATCTACTGTCCAGCTAGTGGTGATAAAATCATTATGTGAATTTGTGTAAATGACAATTTAGGTTTACTGAGCCAAGAGAAGGAAGACAAACGATGGCAAAGCAACCCACAGGATAATAAGCTGTGTTAGGGATAGAATAGAAAGGAAAAAGGCATAAATAGGAGGTCAGTTTGAGGTAGATGTGGTGGAATTGATGTGTACTATAGAATACTTTTTACTACCGTTTCTAAGTTTTCTTCAGTAATCAAAACCTGTAAAACTGTGGTATATAACAATGTAGAAATCTTAACAGGAAAAACTCAGGACTGGCTGGTAGTGATACGAAACTTTGACAATATGCTACTGCATAGGGGATCAGTGTCTCCTGAGTTTAGCGTAATGTTGCTCTGTGTATCAGCAGAAATAAAAGGAAGAAAGTTGTCTTATGTTATTAGGCTTTCCAAAACCCCTTTGAAATTATTAAAGAAACTAGGCAACAGAAGAAATAAGATGGATAAGGTTAGTATAAAACAGTAGGAATACGTGAATCCATACTGAATGTAACAAATTCTGTATTTCACTGGGTACCTTGTTAGGAGACTACCACTTTGAATACTGCCTTCATGTATGGTCCTACTTCTCCTTCCTCACCTTTCTTTTAACTCCAGCATCTATTTGAGATTGTTTAGTTGGCAGACTGATGTGAAATGCATGTATTTGCACTGCAGTATAAAGAAGGATGCTGATTTAATAATGCTGATGAGAAAGCATATAAAGCTTAAAGGAAAAGTATCAGCAAAAATTGTTGTTCAGTTGTATTTAGAATGAAGTTGGGGGGGGGGGGAAAGCATTGTTCTTAGTGTTGTGTTTTCTGGTCATCCATTCTTTGGGATGTAGTAGTGCTCTAATCTTCTAAAGCAGAGACTTGAGTTTTGGTATAGGGTGCCCTTGTATCACAAGTATGACTTCAGCTGTTCCTAGTAGGGATAGAAACCTGCCTAAAGCTGGCCAAGGTAAAAATCTTTTTGTAAAATCTTAGTGCACAAACACCCAGTAGATACTTCCTAAGGTGCTAAAACGTCCGCAGGCTGTTCTTGTTAGCTCAGTTCCAACATACCTCTTAGCTCGTGCTTTTGATCGACATGTGTGTATCATCTTGATTGTCTGGGTATGTCCTCAGTTCACCTTGTAAACAGACAGATACTGGTACAAGGGGTGGTATGGGCTGTGAGGGGGAAACGGTGATTGTCGAGGTGAGTAGGTGAAGCTGCTGCTTTCTAGGGACAGCCCTGGTTTATCCTGATGTAGAGCAAAAGCCTGTGTTGTACTGTCATTTCTGATGCTCAGCTGTAATTGCTGCTTTGGGCTTAGGTGAGGTTTCTTATGAGAATACAGAGTTTCTTGTGCTTTGTGGTTTTTGGCTGGGCAGGACTAGAGAGAAGCAGAAGAGGCCAGGAGGCTTGGAGTAGGGAAATGAGAAGAGTGATCAGCAAAACAGGAGGCTGGGATGGACGTGAGTGTCTCAAACTTGTCAGAATTTTTAGGTAGGGAGATGTTTCCCACTCATTCATAGAAAGGACAGCTAACACAGTTCCACTGTTTTTCACTATAACTCTCCCTAGATGTGTCTAACATTTGGAGAAAAAGTGATGAAGGCATTAGGAATTCAAATTGAAATGTTTGGTGGAGATCCACTTCTGGTTGAGTGTTCTGAAACTTCATCAATAGGCAACCAACATCAAATAATTTCCTCTTGGAGCTTATTCTGACAGAAAAGATGAACTACCAAACTGAAAACCAGCTGGTGGTTGCCAGCATTCAACAGCCTGATTTCATTTGTCTTAAGCAAACAGAATATATCATGCCTTATAGGGTCTTACAGAAAGTGGGGATTTAGGGGGAGAAAAGGCAAGCCTGCAGACATTTGGGCCCTTTAACAGCTCCCACAGCAAGTTGTCCCTCTGTCAGAGCTCCACGAGTGACAAAGGCTGGTGTGTTCAGTAGCTATCTGCAGGCTGTGTCATAGCTTAGTTTAACTCAGTGACCTCATCTCTCTTCAGCGGCTTCTAGTAGCTGTTCTCTGTGCTTGCCTTAGTGATTTGAGTGGAGCCCTGGTATCTGCAGCTCCGTCAACTGACTCAGCGTGCTAATTAGTCACAAAGGAGCCGTGTTCCCGCAGGACTGGCACTCGCTGTGTTTCCCTCCGCTGGAACAGCTTCTCAGTGGCTGTGTTTGTTTCTCTGCTGTGAAGCTGGAGTGGCCTTCAGCTGCCCAGCTGGCAGGTTAATGTAGCAGACCTCAGCAGAAACATATGCTATAGGTAAAAGGTCTGTTTAGAAGTGCTGGAAATAGGCATGAGAAGGACTTCTGGCAATAAAAATGTAATCAGTGAGTATGTGAGTGATTAGAAGTTTACGGGAGGGCTCAGCTGTATACTCCCAAAAATCACTTCTGCATGTTTCTTCTGTGTTTACAAAATGAAAAAAAAACAAACCAAAACAAACAAACCACCAAACAAAACAAAAACACCCCTCAAAAAACCAAACCAAAACAAAAAGCCAACACCCCACACCAACAAAACAACAAAAACCCCAGCCCAAACAAAAAAAACCCAAACCCTTCTCTTCAAACTGTAAAATGAAAGTAGCTGTAATAATCTATTCAGAGGAGAAAGGAAAGAGAACATAGAACAAAACCACAAAAACTTGATAATGGTAGCATCATTGTTTGAGCCCAGAGGGCAAGTGAGCACCATGCAGCCCTTCAGTGACCCCTTCCCCCCCAGCGCTGGGAAGGAGAAAAGTGAATCAGAAGGCTCGAGAATGGAGATAAGGACAGGGAGGGGTGTCTCAGCCATTATGGTCACAGGCAAAAGACAGGCTCATTAGGGGAAGAAAAAAACCAACAGCACTAACAGACACATAACAGGCAGAACAGGTCAGTGAGAAGCGTTACCATATGTTAACACCTTCCCCCACTCCTCCCTTCTTCCTGGGGCTCAGTTTTGTTCCCGATCCCTCTACCTCTTCCCCCAGGGGTGCAGAGGCAGGGTATGGGGGGTGCGGTCAGTCCTCTGCTTCTTCCTGCAAAGCAGGGGCAATCACTCTTCTGCATTCTTCCCCCTGCTCCACATGGCGTCCCTCTCACGGGAGACAGTCCTCCACAAACTCTCCCCACCATGAGTCCTCCCCACGGGATGCATTCTTCTCGAGATGCTCCAGTGTGGGTCACCCCCACATGTTGCAGTCCTCCCAGCGCCAAACTACAACCACAGGGGCTGCTTCTTCCCACAGAGTCCCGGGGACCCTCCACAGGCTGCAGGCAAATCTCTGCTCCGTCGGTGACCTCCATGGGGGGCGGGGGGGCGGCCCTGACATTTCACCACGGGATACGGGGGGGCTCTCTGCTCTGGCACACCTCCCCTCCTTCTTCCTCCTTCCTTCCACTGACCTCGGTGTTCACACAGATGTTGTCCTCAAAACTCCTCCCAGGTCCCCCTTCTTAAATATGTTATCGCAGAGGCACCACTAATTGGCCCAGCCTTGGTGCAAAGGTGAGTCTGACTTGGAGCCGGGGGAGCTTTGAGAAGCTTCTCACAGGGGGCCACTGCTGTAGCCCCCTCCCTTGCTACCAAAAACCCCACCACTCACTCAAACCAGGACAGGTGGGTATTGTGGTCTGTGTTGATTAAGTTCCACCCACGTTACCTGACTTGCCGCTCTTAGAAAACTGGATCAGATCAGAAACAGAAACTAATGCAGAAAGTTGAGCTGTTGACAGGTAAATGTTACCGTTAGCACGTGACACCGCTTGTTCTAGGTGGCGTTTCGCATGCTTATACTAACTTTAAAAGCACTGTCCCGTGGGAGATGACATCTCCACCAGTTCCATGTCAGCTGTACTTCCTGGGGGAAGGCAATGCACTCTGTGTCATCACGCCTCGTTTTGAACACCTGGTACCAAAAGCACTGGGGGGGAAGAATCTCACAAAGCCTGTGTGTAGGCCCCAGGTGGAGGACTGGGAACCAGTATAGCAGGATGTCTTGCACAGTGCTGATCTCAGCGTTTGTTCAGATAACTTTCCTAAATATCGTAACGTTAATTTGTTTATCAGATGTAATTATAAACTTCTGTCTGGATAAGCAAGCAAAAAGAATTGGCAAGTGCAATCATCAGCTATCGTGCGATTGTAGTTAAATACTATTTGAGGACACTTGTTTTGAAGTAGTAACTTTTACTGATACTTTTCCTGAAGTAAGACCAAGTTTCCAGAAGATACACTGTGTGAATAGGAGGATTTAAAACTTTTTAAATGTTTGTAATTAAACAGCAAAGTCCTTTTTTCCTATCCCAATTCTTTCCCACTCACCAGGCCTAGCATTATTTTTCAGAAAAGCCAGATGTTCAGAAGCTACTGGCATACCTTTTGAAGATTAAAGTAATTCATACAGTTTTTAAGATGGGAAGCTTAATTTCTTTTTAGCCTGTTGGAAGATACAATTTTCTTCAATTTCAGTCCAATGCATTTCTTGTTATTCTTGTAACATACTCAAATACATTTGAGACTAGAATATTTTGACCATCTTAAAATCAGCTTTTATTTTTGAATGAGGTGTGTCTTAAATCTGTCTCAGGAGATATCTGTAAGTATTAGAAAAATTTCATTAGGTGTTTTATCTTTTTTCTTTTTTTTTTCCCCCTCTCCTGTAGTTCTCCTGCCTTTGATAGATCGTATGGGAGATGCCAAAGACCAAGTTCGAGAGCAAGCACAGAATCTTATATTGAAATTGATGGACGAAGCAGCACCACCCATGGTATGATTACTTAATGTAGATTCAGATGTGGGCCTCCAGTGAGCTTATGACTTATGCATGAGCTTGACTTTGAATATGTCACAATGTTCTGGTGACTGTTAATGGTGTAAATGTTAAAGATATTCTTAATGGATTGACACCGATGCATTGTTCAGCGAAAGATACAAATCTGATACAGTGCAATTCTGCAGTTTTTGCATATCGTAGCTAAATTCTGAGTAGATGTTTTTCATGTCATGTGGCAGGACTTTGTTAATTAAAGCATGTTTGAAGCATCCTCCTGGGTTTGAGTTTGCATAATGATAATAAATAAGTTTATTTAACTCTGAATTTATTTTAAAATTAGCTTTGTATTTGAACACGTAGGAGTAGTCCTGCAGTTGAGATGGTGCATTGTAACTTAGAATATCTGGCTTTCTAGGTATGTGACAAATGCGTTGTGTGAACCTTGGACAAACTAAGATGGGATAAGTTGCCCTCTGACTTGTTGTCTTAGGTTGAAGTTTGAGTTAAGCAAATCTTTTTACAGTTCTTAGCATTATGTGGCTTCCAAGTGCTAAATCTTGTATTTCTGCTCTGTGAGTCTGAAAAATGTAAGATTGTTTAACAGGATTATATTGTTTGAGCAATGATGTTATTTGGACCTCGGGACCCTGCTCATTAGTAGGAACTTACTGTTTGAGTTTTTAATTTCTAAGGAAAATCTGTTTCTGAGTTTTAAGTGCAGAAGTTAATAGGGAACGTCTTATTTTTTGTGAATGAAAATGAGGTTCTTTTGTGTGCCAGTTCCTGGCTTTGTTTATTCATAGGTACAGGCTTGAGTGTTTGTGTGCAGGGAATAAGATTTTGCAGACTTGATCTGCAGTAAGAAAATTGTTCTTAATTGTCTTCTTTACCAGATAGGAAAAACAAGTAGCATGTTAGGCAACTAGAGAAACATATTTATCTCCCTTCCAACATGAGGCATTTTCTTGCATATTTTGGTCACAGATCTGACTGGGATTTAGGCATCAAAATCTAATAGTGTTGTCCACAAAGACATGCCTTGACCTTTTCACAAGATCTAGTTTTTATTCTATTCATTGAGAAGGAGACATTGCAGCATTTTTTCACACCGAAGTGCAAGTAGTTAATGAGTGACATGTTCCTGTGCCCAAGATGCTCCCAAGTACCTGGAACACAGACCTGAAAGTACCCCTGCCTCTGCAGTAATAGCACCGGGATAAGTACACAGCAGAGCATCTTGGAGACACCATCATTTGAACAATTGCTGATAAAGAATGTGGTGATAATTGCTTGCTAGGCCCTCATCATGGAAGAGTTTTAGATTACTGGTGCATCTTTCAGTTTCTGAAGAGTTGTTAGGCTGTACACAAAGGCTTGAAGCTTACTTGCAGTGTCTGAAAGAATACAAGGTTCATGGGGTCTGAGGAGCAGCCTGTGTGAGTAAGAGAAGGTATGGATATGGCTCTTCTGGTAACTCCCAGAGGGCAGGAGAAGCCTGGCTTCAGTTGTCTGCTCTCAGGACACATTATGTATCATTAAAAATTTGGATGAAAAGCATCAGTCATCCTCAGTCACAGCAGGGACCAAACCAGAGGAGTCTTTCCTGCGCCTCGAACACGGAGATAGAGAGTTTTAGGCTCCCTTTGCTGCAGAGAAGCATCCCTTTGGAAGAGCTGAGTGGAATAAATTTTTGGGATTAGTCCTGTAAGTTTCTTTCCAATCAACTCATCTTGTCTGTTCTGGTGTGTAGTTGAATAATATTTCATTTGTCCTGTTGTCAATTCCCTTTTCTTGTTTTAGATGTGTTTGGTTTTTTTGTTTGTTTTGGGTGTTTTTATGAGTGAGAACTAGATGCAGCTGGTTATGGGCAGGAAAGCATAAAAATAAGAATATAGGTGGTATAAATGCATGAATGGGGCCAAGGGAGGTTGACACGAGGTGTTGCTAGCACGTCGTGAAAGTTGAAATTTCTAAGCAGCCATTTGAATTTCTATTTAGAAGAATTAAGTTCTCAAAGGAGGGTTTATTTAGTGAAAGACTAAATTTCTCTTCAGTCTGCTTTGTTTTAATACTCTATAGTTCCCCGTCTACCTGTATTTTTGTACACCTAGCAAGGAGATTTCCTTTTTCCCATGTTTGCCCATAACAGTGGGTTAATGGAAGGATGTTTTCTTCTGTGAAATCCTGTTCTTTGTTGTTAAGCCGTGCAGTTTTGGCAAGCCATCCTGCTTGTCTAAGGTTTGTTTTCTCTAAATGTAATGAAGTGTAAAACAAACAAACAAGAAACTGCAGATGGGACAAAATGATCAAGCAAGGCTCTAATTGGAGAATTTTACGTCTGCTATGATGTGTGCTACATAATTAATAAAGAGGATGCGGTATTCCCTGCTCTTACGCTGTCTTTGTTGATCAGTAGCTGGTTGTGAGGGTTTATTTCAGCAAGCCGAATACGATTGCAGTCATCGGTATCGAATACATCTTAGCAGATCTGTAGGGAACCGTTATAGATTGCAGTTGCACCACTTCGGGGCTAGGGATGAGGGTGGTGCCCAGGCTGCAAAATGTGCCATTGCCCGTGTGCAGCCATCGCTAGGCAACGCTCCCCGCGCGTGCTGCCTGCCTGCCTGCCCGCCCGCCCGCCTGCCTGAGGCGGTAATGGCAGCGCTGCAGCTGGGGGAGTTGCAGTTGGCGCCTCTGCATCTGCTCCGAAATACCACTGAGAACCCCCAGTCTCGTAAGCTTCATGTTTACACTTTTTACACCGTAACATACAGCTACTAGAGAACGGCAAGGAGATGGAAAGGTAAAAAGATAAACTGAGGAGGGAAAGACTCAAGGCAGGCAATGAAAAAACGAGTGCGCAAGAAGGTAAATGAGGGTCTAGCGAAGCCGGAGAATCGTACTACAGGAAGCGGCACCAGCACAAAAGGAAAAGCCCAAGCAGAACAAAAAATGGAAGCAAAGGAATTAGAATGAATGGGCAAGAAATAATTGAAAAACGGAGAAATAAATTTAAAGCACAAGTAGGGGAGAAGTGGGCAGCAGGAGTATGGATAAGGACTAGCTAAAATGGATGAGAGGGAATTTTGGCAGGGAAACAGAATATGAAGCAAAAAGAATATAGCAACTTCTGCTTGAGTCAGTAGTTTGTAATGTTTGTTTTGTGTGTGCTAACTGTAACAATTCTGTATATTTGTAAGAGCTGTTTCTCAAACAATAAAAATAGCTAGATTTCTGAAGGGTGTTTTTTAGAAAGTGGTTTTGGCATAGGAATAATCTGTGTTGTGTTCCATACTGCTGCATTGTATAACTTAATTTTAGCTGAGAAGTGGCTTTACTTTTCCAGTGGATCTGTCTTCTGTTATTTTTTTGCAACTGTTATGAATGTAATTATAAAATAAGGATAGAATTACATTGTATTGTGCTCCTGGTAATCGAAGACAATTATTTCTGTTTTTGTAGTACATCTGGGAACGCCTTGCTGTTGGTTTTAAACACAAGAATTACCGATCCCGAGAAGGAGTGTGTTTGTGTCTTATTGCTACCTTAAACATGTAAGCTTTTCGTTTCTATGGAGACATAACAGTTCTATCCTTCTTCTGAATGTCATTTTTCTCTGAAACTAATACTTCAGGAAGTCTGATTCAATTAAATTAATGGGAAGGATCAAACAGCTTAACTTGTGACCTTTCTGAAAGAAAGACTAAAGGTATAGTATTTTTGTCTTACTTAAAAGTAGACAAAGGACTAGTAAGAGAGACATGGAGCTTGACTGACGGAAGTTTGTATTTTATCAATGCTAAGAGTTCACTTGTGCATAAAGTATTTTCGGTTTTTCTGTATACATTTAACTTACTCTATTTTTTTTGTAGTTATGGTGCACAACCATTAATCCTCAGCAAGTTGGTACCACATCTGTGCACAGCATTTGGTGACTCAAATAGTCAGGTGAGGATTTCATTACTTACTGGTGCTTCAACAACTGTACTTTGACAGAGGAATGAAAGCAAAATAAATGTAGGCATTTAAGAATAGCCGATAGGCTTGCCTGTATACAACAGGTTGTTATTTTCTACTATGAGAAGCAATCAACACATTTATTTCTGAATCCGTCCATCCGTTGGAAGATGAAAGTAGAGCTGCAAAGCCAGCAGTGTTATGATATACTGGCCCCCTTAGTTTTGTCTTCAGAGGTTGAAACTAGTCATTACTGAAAATAGTTGTTTCTTATAGAGCATGTTGAAAGAAAAGAGAAAAAAATTTATTGACAGGAAGAATTGCCTGCAGAAGCAGCCCCTACACGAGACCTGTAATAGTCTGCCAAATTTGCTAAAGGTAACATTATCATGTGTAATAATTTCCTAAATGGAACCCAAATGGCATTTGAGCACGTGCAAAGGCTGTAGTTAAAATCAGTTAATTAAGCAAAAACATCTGCAGTGAAAATCAAGATGTAGTTCATAATGGTGACATCAAATCTTCAGAAAACCTTCAAATGGAAACAAGATCTCTCTTGATTTATCTGAAGTTGTGTCTGAGAGAAAAGATGAAAAATACAGTAAGGAATAAGGTAGCATTGGTAGGAGATGGGCAAATACCCAGGACAGGTCTTCATGCTTATTTTCTGGGTGCAGCAAAGTCCTTGTCTCCTCTGCATAGCATAGCATTGTTCTAGAGAAAATCTGTTAAGAATTTGTCTTACTTGTTGGTCATTAGTAAAGATGTAGTTCATATCTTGATAGAGCAATTGTGGGTTTAGTTCAAACTGTTACAAAGAATAATACTAAAATAATTCTTTATAGAGAATAATGGCATTTACTGACATGCGTTTTTGGCAGTTTTTATTGCGATGACTATGGTTTAAAATTTTTAGAAGCACTCCACTTCCTTGCTTTAACTGTTCTTTCCCCTTCAGCTATCTTGGCTTACTCCCCTTCTTGTGCTTATGTGGTGTCACGTAATTCCTGTTGAAGGAAGTTAAGAAAATGCTGATCGCTTTGTCCCACTCTTGTGGTCAGTCAGGTCCTTAGTTTTCCAGAGGGCGCCTCTGCATGTAGAAACAGATGAAAGTGAGATGAAAAGTGTCAAGACTGAGTGCAAGGACTAACTTTTAGAAGTATTGCCTACTGTGATAGAGTCCTAAGTAAAGCACATTTTTCCCACAAATACTATTCTTATGTCAATCCCAGAAATTCCCTCTAGAGATGTTATTTCTAGGATTTTTCATTTACCATCTGGAGATGCTCTAACTTGGAACAAATACTATCTTGAAATAACAGTTGTATTTCCTTTCCCTTCCATCCTCACAGTTTCAACTGTTTTGTGAAATGAGTTGGCATGCAGGTCGATAGAAACTGCAAGATTAGTGGGTTGTCAGCAAATGTTGTTTTGGTTTCTGTAACCCTGAAATTAACAATTTAAACTGCATTCACAGGTGAGAGATGCTGCCATACTAGCCATTGTAGAGGTTTATCGACATGTGGGAGAGAAAGTACGAATAGATCTTACGAAGAGAGGAATTCCTCCTGGAAGGTGAGTTAGCTGTTTTAATTTCGTAATCCTGAGCCGTTCTGTGTTACAGTTCTTTATCAGAACCTTAAACTCACTAAAAACTTTGTTTTAAAATTATTACAATTTTTATTTTATCTTCTAGTCAATTTTGCCTCCATCGTGATTTTACTAGTGTTCCTGACTTTCTTTTGCTGTTGTCTTTTCTGCTTGGAAGAGGCGTACAGGTGTATGATGAAAAGCAGCCTTACATTCATCAATTAAAATCCCCTGACTTTTAGAGAAGATGAGAGCTGGACAGTAGTAGAAAAATGTTTCGAAATTAAGCAAATACATACTGAATGCAGTCGGGAAGTAATTAGAAAATACTTGAATGTATACATCTTGTTCCTTACTCTAGAGTTGCTGTTTAGCTTCTGTGGAGAAGAGTCTCAGCTGAAGCACTTAAATCAATACTTGTCATGTATCGTGCATGTGTGAGAGAGAACAAGTGTGTGTGTACATATGTGAGTGTGCAATGAAAGCATGGCAAATCAACAAGCTACTACCTTCTTGAAGATAGTCATAATGGAAAAATTGTCCTCCCTTGCTTCTTGCTAATGACATCAGACCAATCCTTTCCACCCTAGATGTCTGCTTATGGGTTACAGTTAGATCAGAGAGAGGTGCTTTTCAAAATAACTACTTCCCATAAATTCTGAAGTTGCGATTCTGGGGTTCAATGAGAAAGTGTTATTGGTCTAACTGTTAAGCATGCCATCACAGGACACTGGATGTTTTTTGCAGAAGGTGCAAGGAAGTTTTGAAAACACGTACTTCATCGGTCCTTTCTCTTTCTGAAAAGCGATTCTGATCCCTAAAGGCTGGTCTGTGTAGATTAGTTTATATGAAATAAAAGTAACCATTGTTTTGTTGCTCCCTTGGTAAGGATTTGTTTGATTAAGAAAGCTAGACAGAGCTTGAAATTGTACTTAGTGGGAAAGACTGTTTATACAACAAAGTCTTCCAAATTCCTTATTAAAACAACTTACTCTTTTAAAATTGTGTTAACCCCTTATCAGTTAACATATCACTTTACTCTGACTCTTCATTTCAGTTCTGGATTTTGATAAAGCACAATATATCTACCACATGGTGTCAGAGGGAATATCAGAATGGGTACAGTGCCTCATCAGACCCTTCTAAAATCTATTAGCCCTAGTTCTTAATGATGATTTGTAGGGTATCAAAATATCATAGGAGAATGGTGCTGAATTTATTGTTTCACATTCCAGGCAGAGTTCACCCTGTTTGGACAAAAGCTTACCCTGCCTATGGGAATGGGAAGTTGTACGCATTCTCTTCTATTTAATGGCAGTCACAATTGTAGACTATTAAGAGATGATATGGTTACCACAGAAGTTTAAGCTGTATTATTATTACAACTCCAAAAATAGCGTTTCATAACAGATAACTGGAACATACCAGAGAAGATCCTTCTTGCATTAAGACAGGGTCTTAGAATAGAGAATAACAAAACAATGCAGATAACAGCCTTTGTTTGTACTGTGGCTGTTGGGTCTGACCATAAGTTTAGGTTCAACACTCATCCTGTTCACATTTCCATGTGATACAGAGTAAATCTTGGGATCCAAATAGGATTAAACACCATAGGAGCTTTGTATCCTCAGGGCAATCAACCTCTTCTGATTTAGTAGCAGTAGGTGCCAAGTTGTTGTTTCTACAGTCTGAATCAGTTGAACGCAAAATTCCCCCTGATCTGAAAGCAAGCATAGTTGTACCGTTTGCATTTACATAAAGAGGCAAGGCTCTACTTGGTGCATGTTAAACAGGTTGTTGCTACTGAATCTTAACAGTTTTGCACCTGACAGTAAGGCTTGTGTAAAATAATACGTGAGCTGAGTCTCAGTGCTGTGTCCGCCGCCGTAGTCTTCAGGTTGAGACGAAAGGGGGAGTTAGGATTTACTTGAGTTGAGTATGAGGCTACTAGTCTCTGTCCCATCCACTGCTGACAGAAAGCAGAGTTTCTGTAGTCTCTTCTTACTACTTAACACAAATAAGGCGGTTGGCAAAGCTCAGGAAAGATAAATTAGCTCTATGGTAGCTCAGACTGTTGTTCCTCTAGGGGCAGACCTAATTTAAGACGTTTCTTCCCCAGTGCTTGTCAGAAGTTTTCCCTTTGCTTAGATATATTAAAATTGTCATGGGGTTATGCAGGAGCTATGATCTGTGGGGAAAAAACCTTTAATGTAGAGTATGATGAGAGCTTATCATTGTTTTGAGGGGTATCTGTGTTCATATTTGTGTGCCTGGGTAGCTTTTAAGGGTTTTAACTATTACGGATAATCTGTAGTTCAGACACGGCTGTTTTCAGTTGTTGAGTTCAGCATTAAATAACTGCACTGCAGCTCTTTCACTGTATGACAGTGCATTAAAAATTGTGTGTGAACAGAAATACTAGCAGAAAACCCTATTACTTCAGCATTTGGTGCACACGTGATTTAGTAGAATGTAGGCTTGTTTGGTTTATGTAACAAATTACACATTAGAGATCTGTGTGTTGCTGCTTGAATGCACTCTGCCCTAAAGCACTGAAAATAAGAGCTCATGTCTGCTGAAAGGAAGGCAGGAAAGTTAATCAAGCATTGTTCTGAGAAATTGTTCAACTTCCTTAAATATGCAAATGGTACATACATGCTGTGTATATAGAAAGCCAAACATAGTTAGTAATTTAATAATAGTAGACTTAAAAGGTTTTGTAATCTGCACCTGGTAGGTTTGCCTTGGTGGAAAATACTGGATTTTCTAGAGAAGGTTATTGGACCTGTTGGAGTCTAGGTAGTCAAGAAAAGAAGATGGGATCTTACTTTTGTAGTTCAACTCTACTTGCTACTACTGTATTTTTCTTCAGTGCATTTTTATTCTTTGCAGAGATTAATTTGTGAGTTTGTTTATAAATAAAATCAGTGAGTTGCTCTTTCTCTTTGTTATTTTTCAACTTACAAGTCTCAGAATAATATTGTGGGTTTTGCCTGAAGCACATTCCTTTCTCAGAAAAATCAGTATGAAGCCAGTGGTTGGAAATTTGGTGGTTGTTTTCCCTTTTGTTAAAGTTGCTGCCAAAGAGGTTTGACAGTCTTTGGTATCAGGCCTGTAAGTATTAGTGTTAATGCATTTGTGAATACTGAAAGTGGATGTTACATTTCTTGTTCTGTGAGCCAAGAATAGCGAACAGGTTTTGTTCTGTGTGGGCCAAATTGAATTTGTTACAGTATGGAATCTGTGTGGCTGATATTCCCTGAATGGAAGTAGTATATGTGGCTCTGGATAGCAGTTGCTTAGTCTGAGCGTTAAAAGCTGTTTAAGATCTTTTAGGAAGTCATCTGACAACTTTCCCACTGTTACTTGAGAAACATAAATGTGTGAAACCAGTTATTTGTTATGTCTAGGGCCACGACTTCATATCCTGAAACGTTCAGAAATGCATACTGCAGAACCCTGTAATGCTACATTTTATGTAGTATACACATTCTACTTATCTGTCTGGTTCATGTTGTAGATGACGTCCATCTGCGTGTCCAGATGTGGACACACGTCTGTGCAAGATTCTTTTGGGTTTTTTTGGAAGGGGGAAGTAAGTGCAAGGTTTCATATGGGCCATTTCCTGCTTTAGACTCAGGTTGGACATGAAGAAGAGACTAGTTACCACCCACCCTTTCTTCTTCTTTATCCTCCTACTATTGACAGCGGAGTGGTAATTTTTTTGCCCCTTCATCACAAGGTCCAAACTTTTAGGTATCCCACTCTGCCTGTCATGCAAACAGTTGAACTCCATCAAGCATGGTCACAAATAATGGCTTTTCAGTCTAGAAGTGTAGTACACGCTCTTTGCCAGCATCTGCATTTCCATGTGCATTCGTGTCAGCTCAAGCTGCATCTTAGAAGGGTACATATTCCTCTTATAGAACATAAATGTTAATCCTTTGATAGAGACCTGTCACCTGCTGTAGGAGAGGATTTAGCAGGTTGTCAGGAGCCCCCATTTAAAGTGCTACAGCCTCATGCATTCACTTACTCGTTCACTGAGACAGCAACAATCATCCAGCCCATGCAGAAGTGGCCTGCTGTCCTGAACAGGTGTTTTTCATCGGTGGGGATTTTTCCTTCCTTATGTGAAGCTGCAGAAGACCTGTCTGTGCCTTTTTGGGGAAAGAAGATACTATTTCTGTTCACTGGTGACATAGTATTTCTATTGACTGATGACTTCACTGATTGATTATGCATGTCATATCCAGGCTTGGGCTTGCAGATATGATACAAAGGAGTAATAATGCTGCTCTTCTTGAACATTCCTCATTGCTCGTGATGGTGAAACCAGTCTTCACCTGGCCCTGTAAACTTTCTTGGATTCTTCTCGGCCAGGCTCTCTTTTGCCAGGAGCTGAAGTCGTGTAAACATTCTTAAATTGATCATGGTTTCAGTAATTTTAGAGACTTTAGCCCACACTGCCTTGCTGCCTGTGGCTGTGTGAAGAAATACGAGAAGAGAAGACGGTAGCATGAAGAGCTGGGTGGGAGGAAGAAACTTGTGAGAGTTTTTGCAAAGTAGTAGTTATAGTTCCTGTAAGCTGTACTAAAGAGAGAGTTGGATCTACAGTAGTGCTTGGCCATTTTGTCAGCTGTTTTACTGGAATTTTTTTTTCTGTAATTATGGCAAAATACTATAGAGTGTGCCTCTGGTCATAAAGAGCTTTGAAAGCTTTAGGAACAGAAGTACTGTGGTGTTCTCTAGCCTGCACCACTGACTACATATCATGCAGTGCTGACAAACACATTTTTTAATGTTCATAGTTAGTACTTTGTCAGATATTTTGCCCAGAGGGAGAGGCAACCTGTGCATTATTAGAATATATTTATAACAAAGCATTTCGGTTTTCTCTTCAGTTTTAAACACTCAGGAAAGAATTTTTGAAAACTAAGTTCAGAAGAGCAGGAAATATTTTCCTCTTTTGAATTCTCTAAAAGATGTGTGCCAAATGCATAACATTAGCCTCACAGGATATAAAAAAATAAAGCGAAATTTTAAAGGAAATCTGTTAATCTCTCTAATCTTCATGTTCAGTTTCTGTAGGGATAACAGTTTCAGCCTTTCAGATGTAGTGTTAAGTCCTCCTCATTAACTAGACAAACTGTTAATGCAGTGTTTGGTATGGAATCCAGCAGCATCGAGGGGTGTTCGTGATCGCTAGTAAACAGTAAAAATACTTCCTATGGTACATACAAAGCAAATACATTAACTTCCTTTTTGAAAGCAAGATGGCATAATGCATTACTATGTATATTGATTCTTGGGTGAACTTTTCGCTTCGTGTGTTTGAGAGCACATAGCATGTTAACGGGATTCCATGTGTCATTAGTAAATGCTAGTACCCAAGAAGCATTTCATATATTAACTGTAGTTTTACTTTTTCAAGTCTAAGTACAAAAAAACCCCATTTTGGTATAAATTGCATTTGGTTTACAAATTGACCTTTTCATTAAAAGACTGAGGTTTAATACTAAAGCAACGTAGTCTGTCATTTGTGAATTGCTGCCATTTCAGACATTTTGCTGTGGCTGTGATGATTGTAAATGCAATGGTGGTGCAAAAGGGAGAGGATAATAAGTTCCAGAGAGAAGACTGACAAGTATGTTAGGGGAACATTAGGCAAACTACTGCTGAGCTACATATAGTTTTGAGAGAAGTTGAGATGGTGGAATAACTGCTGGTTTGTGTTACAGCCTACTGACTTACACAATTAAGAGGTTTTTTGGTTTTGTTTTTGTAGGTGCCTGCAGTAGGGTAGGCCTTTTTGTGGAATTCTCAGCTAAATCCAGGTAGTTCTTACTGTGGGCCTGTTAAGTCCAGGACAAATTTGCCCTGTAGCAGATTGCTTTGAAGCATTTGGAAAGTAAAAATAACACATTTTTGGAGTCCTAAACCATTGGAAAGTGGGGGGAAAGTGTTGCATTTAAGGTGATAAATTAATTTGATAAGAGGTCAGTCCCCTTAGATTCTAGCCGGTCCTCAGAGATTAGAGGGGCTAGGGGTGGCTGGACTTACCTCTTAACAGGTATGCTAATTAGGGCTGTAACTATAGGTCTGACCGGATGCACGAACAGCCTGTAGGCTCTAGGTCTGGTTGCATTCAACAGAAGCAGTCAGATTCACGAATAGTACGGTTTATTTTCATGCAACATCTACATTCTTTGACTGCCTACGATAAATGCACAGACTGCAGGGTGGCTCTATAGCACTACACAAAAGAAAAATGATTGCCATCACACACACTAAATTCCCAGGTAAACACTCGGCATAGCCGAGGAAATCTTACCAAAAGGCGTCCCTTCTTAGGGTGGGAGGCGAGAGCACAAACCCGTTGATCTGTCCCTCCAGTTTGGTGTTGGATTATCATCCGTCCAATTTGGGTACAAACTCGCGGTAGTATTTATCTTGTGTGAGTGGGCGGGACTGTAGTCAAGCTATTATCTTTTGAGTAACACAGTACATTCCTTGGTGCCAGGGGAACAGCTGGTTTTTGTGGGAAAAAGAGGGAGGATGAGAAACAAGGCCGGCTTGGTGTGAGGGATGCGCTGATTTTTGTGGGAAAAAAGTGAGGATGAGAAACAAGGTCGGCTGACTACTACAAAAACCATCCCTTGAAAGGAAGCGGTAGAGCAGGAGATAAATCTATCCTTGAGAAAAGCAAAAGAATGGGACCGCGCGGCCTACACCTCGCTTCGCATTCCTCCTTGGCACCACGACAAACACAAATCACTGGACCTCCATCCCGTCCTGTGTTTATTCTGGGCACCCTGTGTCAAGGAAATATGTGTTTTACAGATTTCTCACTGTTTTGCTTTTCTCACACTTCCAACACCTAACAGAAAGGCTCAGGCTTTTTATACTGTTGTCTGTCTGCATTTCATGATTATCACATTCTTCATCATTAGATAAATGCGGTACGGGTGAATGAAAGGGGTATGCCGTGTGTCAGAGAAGGTAGACTGTGCACAGTGAGCGCACAGCCTCTCTACACGGATCACTGAGTAAAAGTGGTGTGTGCATAGGGAACATTGAAGTTAAATCTTGGTGTGTCCGTGACTTCTCTCCTTCATGTATGGTGAGAATTTTCATACCCAAGCACTGTTCTTAACCATTTTTCTTGGTTTGTCTTAAAATAGTTTGGAGTGTGAGTTATAAATAGAGCCTTTCAGTATTTACTCTTTTAGCAAATTTTGAATTGGGTAATACTGTCTGGTGATGTAGCTGACCTGTACCTGTTTGGAGAGTTGCAGATCATCATGTAATTTGTAGTTCATAACTCTGCATTTAAGGTCAGGATTTGGTCCTGCTAGTCTTGTAGCTAAAACTGATGTGCATGTTGGATATTACCATATTCTGAGTAGTCTAAAATGCAAAAAAGTCTTTGGAGAAATGTAAGAAAATATTCTCAATTGTTTGCAGCTGAATGGTATATTATGTCAGTATAAACCTATTGCTAGTGTGTGCGTCACGTTTTTTCTGAGATACTTCCACTGCTTTTATTGAATTTTCTGCAGAAGTGATGAGAAATGGCGGGTTTTATGTTGAATAGCATTTTCTACCTTGTGGGACTAGATTGCAAATCTAGAGTTTTTTGGGGTTGTTTGGTTTTTGCTATTTACATGTAGCTAAGCGCTTGCAGTGTGTTTTCTGTTGTGAGAGTTTAAATCAGTGGTGTGTGTGTTGAATATAACTGAAGTATTTAGTGTACCTTAAGCTTAGAAAAAAATATTTCCTTTTTTTTTTTTGCTGTGGAAGTGCAAACTGCTACAAAAGTATTTTCATAACAAAACTGAGGAAATTTTGAGGAAGAAAAATTTTGAGGAAAATTAGTAATTGTCTCTGAACAAATTAAATAGTAATCCCTATTTTTTTCCCACATGGACATTATATAGTTCCTTTTAGTGTTGTGCATAAATAGAATAATATCACAGTCATCTTAACCCACTATATACTATTACTGAACCTGAACTTTCAAATTTTGGTTATTTTTAATCATACTAATAAGGATGCTCAGTTTTGTTCTTTGCTAAGCTGACTTCATTTTCTGTGCTTTTGTGTGAAGATGGTCAACTAACTTCAGAGGAGTCTTCTAGGAACTGTTTTTTGATACTCTTAATCCCTTGTATATTCTGTATTACTGCTTTATATAGGATAATAAACTGATTTCTGTTTTTACCAGTAACCCGGGAGCATTTCAGAGATGTAAAAATATTTTGTTGTTGTTCTTTACAGGTTGCAAACAATCTTTGCAAAATTTGATGAAGTAAGAAACTCTGGAAATATGATTTTAAGTAGCGTCACTGGTGAGTATGAAAGATCATGTATTTATAATCAGCTTTAGAGTAATACAAGATAAATATTTAAATACTGGCATTATTGATGTGAGATGGATGACTAGAAACATGTAAATACTAAGAAAATGAGACAGTGAAACAAACTTATACTGTATTACTTAAAGCATTTGCTGGACTGCAGTCAGAATACAGTTGGAAAAGGTGTTGAAACTGCATGGAAACAAGCAGAGAATTTTAACAAGTTACATGTGTGCTTAGTAGAGGATACAAGAATGCTGCAAAGTATTCATGCATGGAAAAAAAGATCAGATGAACCTTTATCCTATCTCACAGTATGTTTCTAAAAGAAAATGGTAATTTAGTGATGGATGTGTTTGATTTCAGTTAAAATGATGAATAATGATTATAATACATGGAGTTTTAAATTATAGAAGTAGGCGACTGCAGCATTCTCAAAGACACTTAAATGTTGAAGTTAGGACTTATCTTTGCGGAGTTTGAGCTCTTTATTTTTGGTGTATTTCATGAAAAGAAAACCTGTTGTGCAGAAAACCCTTGTTGCTTCCTACTGCATTCTTGATACAGTATTTTATAGTATGAAAGAGCAAACCCATCATTCTTTCTTACTTAGAAGTATAATTTAAGAGGACTGTAACATAACCGTACAACAAGGCAGGTGTTGTGGCAGTGGCTTTAATATGGTTGTTTTTGAAAGCTTCGTTGTCTGTCTTCTGCAAGGAATCAGCAGATGTTGTTTTATAAGGGAGGGGTTTGTGATGTTCATTTTCCTTTCAAAGCAACTATGCTGACTGAAAAGGAGGCTCTGCTAGATCTAACAAGTGTAACTATGCAAGAGTAGAAATGTTTTGAGGAATGCATATAATTTGTTAATGTATTCAAATACACCTTTTCATTTTAAATATTCTCATCCTTGTTAGTGTGAAAACAAGAGACTGTATGTTTGAAGGACTGTGTTTTTACCACCTTTTCTTTGAGGTAATAAGAGTTTCTATGCTGCATTCCGCTTTGAAATAAAACATTACTATTCTTGAACACTTACAGAATCCAAAAATAGATTTGTAAGGATTAATATTAAAAAAACAACCAAAAGAGAACATACTAATCTGGGGGGAAATGTTTACATAAATGTTCTATTAGCTTGTAAATTTACTTATTGTGGAAGGGTAAAACATTATCTTTTGCATTTAAAGTTAATACAGCTGCACAGGTTTGAGAGGTTCAGAGATGCATTTTACATTTGTTGGTAGGTCTCATGAGAACAGAGAGAGTTACATGAGGGAATATAAATGCATTGAAATAATTTAAATATATATGAAAATATAAATGCAACATTGCTGGACTAGTTTACATAGCACTTCTCAGCTTTTTGTCTGTATTTTAAGAGAGTTGATTAACTTTATTTTTCTTTAAGCCATTTTTATCTCATTTGTAAAATGCAGATATTAATGCTATTCTATAGCAGTATAAACCATTTATTTTGTCTTGTAGGTGGCAATTTCTATGTGAAAGTTACTGTGATTCTGTTTTGATACCATAGAGACAGAATCTAATACGTTGGTTTCAGTATTTTTGCTTGAGTCTAGATTATCTGTTGCATCCATCTAGACAATTTTTTAATGTTATTGAAAAGATACTTTTCCATTGTTGGTGCTTTATCTTGGCTTTGTCTTTCATTATTCTCTGAAGGACAGTTTGTATTTACTGCTAGATTGAAAGTTACTGTTGAATTCCTGTAGCCTTGTTACCAACTTTTAAGAGCTTTATCAAACATTTCTGGATACAGGCCAGATTTTAATGTCTAAATATATCTGTTACAGTGTTGAGGATTTTTTTTTTTTTAGTGCTTTGGATATTTCGGAGTAGAGTTTGGGAAGGTAGGGAGGAATAGGGTTATGTTTCCAGTGCGGGAGGGTGGGGGCAAAAAAACTGTTCAGCAGGCTTTAATATAATTGGACTGGTGCAGTTCTGTAGTGGACCTTTTTACCAGCAAAAGGAATGGCTTTTTGCCAGATTGAGTTACTTTCCCAAATATGTTAACTGTACTGATGAGGGTTCTCTTCCGTGTGTGATGGATAGGGAAGGGTTTGCTAATCCAGCTGGGGAAGATGTCAGCTTCTTTGTAGTCCTGAGTGACAGTGCTGTGGTAGTAAATATTTGTTGTGTTGACCTAGTTTCTGAGAATCCAGAGATGTGATTTAGGATTCTTTTATCAAATAATACTAATGTCAGTTGTTCAGTCTCTGCATTCAGCATGTATTGGGGGGGGGGGGGAGAAAAACCTCAAAACTTGCAGCCTTAAACAATCTGAACACAAGAATGTTTTCTATAGTATTTTAATACTCAAATATATATGTAAAAATATGTTTGTACTAATGTGATAAAATACATGACAGATTTTAAAAACACTGTGTTGGTATGCTTAGGTATGTGGGAGAAATACAGGGAGGAGAGGGAAAGATTCTGCACCTGCAGTCTTATGCACGCCTGGTAGATTTGTTACCCCTGTGACCGTGTTAGAGTGGACCTAGTGTGAACAGTC
The DNA here is from genome assembly GCF_031877795.1 of Strix aluco. Taxonomy (NCBI): domain Eukaryota; kingdom Metazoa; phylum Chordata; class Aves; order Strigiformes; family Strigidae; genus Strix; species Strix aluco. The sequence goes on from NC_133931.1 coordinate 157,651,480, forward strand.
CCTTTAGTCTTGTGTTATCATCTTCCCTGATTGAATCTGATCCTTGATGAAACTGTGAAGAGGAGGAGGGCAACAACTTAGTTACCATTAGAGACCGGGAGGTCCTCTTGGAGGGTAGACAAGGTGAAAAGCGTATTGAAACAAGTATGGATGGAATGATCAGGGTAGGATGTAGCAAGGAGTTTCAAAAGCCAAGAAATGAGAAGGCCCTGTGTCTAACAAGGGGGACTGGGCAAAACTTGCTTGGTGAGGGTGACTTACAGTCTTAAATAATATCACACTACTAACTTGCCTCTCCAACTGATCTTTGATATTTATTTTTTTCCAATTCCCCGCCCCCCATCATCTTCCTTTGCCCTCAGATGTGGATAGTAAAAGCAGACATAATTTCTTTAATGTCAATTACGTGAATGAATTAGTTGCTCTGAAAACCTTGGGGTTTGTTTACATTCGTAATGATGTTGCATCTTGAGAGTATCATATCAGGATGTTTGTCTATTAAGAAAAATCCCAGGCATGCTGCTAGTTTCGCCCTTTCACTCCACCAGAAATACATGTATCCCTCCAAACTGGAGAAGGTTCTTTTAAAGCACCTCCCCATTTTTCAGCAAATGAATGTTCATTTCTATGGAAACAGAACTGCCAGCCAATCTCAAAGCTGCAAAAGCACTTGTTTCTGCTGCCTGAGATTTGTAAATACTGTTTTCTCTAAAAGAATTTAAACACACTCCTATATCGGGTACTAGCGTACATTTTGAGACAGGGAATTAAAAGAGAAGTAGAGAAAATAATAATATTGAGCCCTCTACTTTGCCTCATTCAGCAGACAGAATGATTTGAGCTGAAGATAAATTGTACATCTCTATTCAACCCGTGCAATTTTCCCATTTTAATGGTATGCCTCATAGCGTTAGCCTTACAAACATAAAACATGACAGGTAGGATACAGGGATGTTAGCATCGCAGTTGGGGGGAGCTGTGTTGTCAGTGATAAAGATACAGTCTAGTATTTTCCTAAAAAAAAAAGGGGGGGGGGGCAAAAATCCATAGTACAAATGTGTATCGTTTTTCCACATTTTGCTCTTGTTTTTTATTTTCCTTTGCTGTTTTCCTTTTGGAAATATAGTTACTATGGAGACAGTGACGACATACTCTGACAGAGCTCACCAGCATGGCACAGTATGAATGTATATAGTTTGGGAAACACGGAAACTGGTGAGAGCTGCCATGATTCTTTTATAGGGTTTTGAGCTACAGATATTTCTTTTGCTCGCTCAGTGCGAATGGTCAGAATATACCCACATGATTTTAAATTTCAGCTGTTACTCTTGCAGGTTTACAATTTCAAATAGGAAAGTTTACTGACCCGTGAAGCGTAGCGGTGGATTTAAGCCTATTTGGAAGTAAAGGGCCTCAGCAGGCTGATGCTTGCACTGGAGTTTAAGGAACTTGCGTGAGTTTTTGAATTACTACTGTGGGGAACTGTGCTCCTGCCAGTGTGTGGCTTACAAGCGCTGTGTGTGTCAGGGTTGTGCGTCTGTCTGCGTTTTAAACTTCTCCTTAGGCAAGACAAAGTAAATTGGAACTACTTTTTTTTTTTTTTTAAATCACTTTATTGGATTGCACTTTCTACCTTCAGTATGTCACTTAAGACACTGATTTGGGCATAAACTGTAAACAGAAGTTCAGGTTTTGGGCAGGTTTTCATTATCATTTCCATTCCACTGCAAAATGCTCTCCAGCATCTGTTGCAGCACTCACGCTTTAAAAAGCTGTTTCTTGTAAAAGTTTTGAGGGGATTTCCAAATCCTCTCGTCCAAGGGCACCTTTCTTCAACGAGCTATCATCTGCTTCCTGTGGTTTTATTTTATTTATTTCTTGATTGATTTTTTTTTTTCCCCCTGGTGGCATGCCTGCCCTCCCCGAGGCAACGGCGCAGGCAGGCAGCAGGCAGGCAGCAGGCAGGCTCTCGCACCGCTGCCCGCGGGTGCAGCCTCCCCTCCCTCCTCTCCGGGGCGGGCCTGCGCTCCCCCGGTTGCTGGGGCCGGAAGGGCCGGACGACGACGGACGGACACGGGACCCCGCGGGGCACGTGACCGCCGCGGCGGGGCGGGGAGGAGCGCAGTAAAAGTCCCCGGCGGGACGGGGCCGGGGCGGCGCGGCGGCTCGGAGCGGGGAGGGGGTTCCCGCGCGAGGCGGGACTGCTATTTTGAAGCGGGGCGGCGGCGGCGGCGGCTGTTGCGGCAGGGAGCCGGCACCCGCCGCGCCCGCCTTGCCCCTGCCGCCGCACCGCCGCGGCATGATGGCTGTGGGGGACGGTGAGTGCGCGCCGCCGAGGGGCACCGGCGCCGCCCCGCCCGGCGGCTGGGGGGGGCGGGGGGTGTCGGTTTGTAGCGCTGTGGAGGCGCGGGGCTGCATGGCCGGCGAGGTGCGCAGAGCGGTCAGGGCACGCGGGGGCCCGCCGGCGCCCGGCGATGCCCTCCGGTGAGGGGGGAAGGCGGCCCGCCGGGCTCCGCTCCTCGTCTTCCGCCTCGCACAGCAAGGTCTGGCTGTATTGAGTGCGCGAAGGCTGCGGTACGGCGGGCTGACAGCTTCCCCTGACGGACTTGGCTTCCGCAGGACTCCGCCGCTGGCGGACGGTGCGCGCAGCTGGAGGCTGCCTTGGGCCCCGGGCGGAGCAGCTCCGCTCCTTTTTAAGACCTTAGCCGTGCGTGCATTTCTGGGATGGCCCGCGATCTTAATTATTTACAAGGCTGGCGGTTTCCACTCTGCATTTTGATGTTGGCATTCTGTTTACCCCTCTTGTCTCAGTGTTACTTGCGTTAGCCAGCTCTGGAAGATAAGACTGCATGTACGATACCCTTTTGTAAACAAGCGTATGTTCATCTGTGCTGTTTTGTGAAGAAATTGATAGTAATTCAGGGTAGCCATAAAAGAAGTGCCTTGCTTCTAGGGCTAGGAATATATATTTAATCAAGACGTGGGATGTTACTACGTCTTCTTCACTGCACAGTGTATTGTTACACAAACCAATGGAAAGTAGGTCAGTAAAGCAATGCAGACTATATTGTGTTTTGGTTAAAAACTGGACATATGTTTTATCTTTTATCGCATCTCTTGGTTTGGCGTGACAGGTTCTTTGAGCTTAATAACTTGATGACTTTCTATATATGCATTATTATTTTCAGAGAAACTTGAGAAGTGTTCAACTTGCAGCGAGTTTAGGAATGTAGTAGGAGGGCTGTGCTTTTACAAATGATTATATATGTAGTTTTAAATAACATTAAGGGAGATAGTGTTACGAAGATCATGTACTTAGATTAAGGTGAACCTTTGATCTGAATTTGCTAAAACATCAGTATTAAGAGTCCTGAGAAAGACCCTTTCTTAAGCCATCCTGAAATGTATGTTTTTCCACTTAGTTCTTTGGTATCTTAGAGACTGAAAGAGATAATCACTGTGACTAGAGCAGTGAAATGAAGGCAGGACTGTATAGTTTAAAAAGATTTGGTAGTTGTCTGGTGTTTGTTTTTTTGTTTGTCTCCTGCAAGATGCAAGGGACGTCATGGTCTTTGTAGAACTGAACATGTAGTAAGCTCTTTCTTGTTGAGATTTTTTTCTAGGAATGGCTTTGTTTCCTTCCTGTGAAGCAACACAGTTCTCCATGGTGTAAACATGAATTGTGGTAACTTGCAGATTAAGGATGCATGTTGTAGCATGTTAAGAAATAACTGTATTCCCTAGGCAAACCAATCGGATTTTTGTGGTTCTGTAATGGTTGAGGTTTATAAAGTGAAGGTGGTCACGGAGCTCTCTCCTGTATAATTCAATTCGTCATTAACAAAGGCACGAAGAACGAAGTACTGTTCAGGCAGTCAGCTGACGTTCTGTGTAGGAGCTTTGAGCAGTAATGCCAGATACAATTAACAGTGTGTAGGATGATTATGTAGCTGTTGGTCTCTCTTAAAACTACTGCTTACCACATTTACAAGGAATTCAGTCTTCTGACGTTGTGTTATGAAACTGCTAGGGAAAACAAAACCCTAGTTACTATTAAGACAACTTTTTGATGGTTTTTCTGAATTTAATGTAGGTTTTGCCATGGTCTTTTGTTTTGCAAATATCCTGTACATCCTCCTAATACATGCAACATAGAAGAAACAATCTGGTTTAAGGTTAGTGATTCTGTAGCCTTTGAGAAATGTCTTTTCTTGACAAAATGTCACTTCGTTGTGGCCAGTAGGTATGTTTAACATACTGTTTGTGAGACTGCTGATTTTCTGGAAGGTGTTGTGCAGATACTTCAGAGAAAAGATTTTTACTTTATTTGGTTTGCTTACTTAATCATCCTAGATAGGTTACAAAATTGCATAGAGTGTGTTTAGAAATGCTATATAGAGGTGGTAATTCCAACATTTTATCTTGAATGCACAACACAGGCTTATTGTAAGCTTCTGGATTTTTTTTTTCCAGTTTTCTTGAGCACAAGCAGAAATGTAAATAAAATGTGCTTAACAGTTGAATCTTAATCTGATTTTTCAGGTAAAGATTAAAGGGAAGAGCCAGGTTTTCTGTTTGCCCCCATGTTAACTGTCTCAAGCTCTTCAATCTTTTGTTGGAAGAATGTAGAGGGGGGAAAAAAAAAAGTACTGTTTGTGGCCTAGTGAACAATTGGACTGTTACTTCTACTGTACTGAATGCGTGCCAGTGGGAAGGCATGCACCATCTCAGGCTTAAAGGCGTTTCACAAACTTCTGTGAATGTAGGTCTGTGTTTGACCTGCAAGTTGTATTCTGAGGCTGCTGAGGAAAACCAGTCAGGAACAGTTCCTCACGCTGGATTTCTTGCTCCTTGGAGAGGATAATGCATTTCTGCCCTTATCCGTTGATAACCAGATTAGAGTGTTTAGGAGGTTGCTGACAGAATTGCAGTGGGGCACATTGTGTGTTCTCTTCAGGGACTGTAGTTCAGCAGCTTCCACCAGTGCTTTCTCGCCTTGTTGTCCGTCTGTGCTATGCTGCTTTGTTATTTCGTAGGTGAGGGACTGTCCTGCTCCCAGTTGAACAAGGTAATTAGAATAAGGACAAAATTATCTGCCTAAAACTGTGAGGAGCCACAGAGGGAAGATTAGACATAGGTTTTCTTAAGATGTACTAAACATATTGCAGTACCAGACATAAGGTATTTGAGGGCTATCTAAAAGCATATAATCAGCTTTGTAAGAGGACATATTTGGAGCACACATTTGTTGCACTAGTATATGTGAAGTATGCTATTTTGAATCATATCATGAATGAGATAAATCTATTTATTAGTGGATTTTTATTTAAATGGCGTACGATGTGATGATGTTTCATGACTTTAAGCACTTGTCAGATTTCGGTTGATAAAGCATATGTGACCAGTTTATGAATAGGAATTATCCTTATATCTTACTACCTATGCATATCAAATTATGGGTTTTGTCTTTTTTCAAAATACTTCATTAATGTATACATGGTCCTAGAGCACAAGAACAATTATCTTCCATTCCCTGATGTTCTTCTGAGGGAAGACTGTCTTCCTAAATCTTTTATCTGATCAGTAATTTCTGAAAAAAGTAAGTGTTGTACAGCTTTAATATTTTACTTTTGACTGAAAGAAAGATTGGACATAGTAAAGGTACAGAGGCTATAGTGATGTTTGAGAGATTAGCTTGATTTAAAATATATATATAAATAATCATAGTGCATATGCATTTCTGATGTGTATTTCTGATTTTTCTGATTTTCCTTTACTCTGATAAGAGGGAGGAGAGGCTTTTTAAACCGAGAGTCCTGTGAATGATGGTCATAAAGCATTTACTACACTGGCCTAGAAACTAGGCAGGATATAATGTAACTGTGGTGCTTTGTACCATTCAGAGCTGTTTCCTGGGGAAAAAAAAAAAAAGATGGTAGCAGAAGTTTTTTCCTGGGAAATAGAAATGCATCACTTGTTCCCTTTTCTGTTCTTTTTGGGCCTGTTTTTTTAATATGCTGACTGCGCCTGCACTGGCTCCTTTCCCTGTGATTGCTCCGCACCCCTCCTCTTCCATTATTAGCAGTTGGTGGGCACTTTGGTTTGGGAAGTGGCTTTACTCACTGTGCCTGAGAGAGGAAGGACAGAAAACCGTGAGTTGGAATTCGATTGCTGTTCTGAACCAAACCAGTGCAAAGCTGCTTTTCCTGTAAGGTCATATGCTACTCCCAGTGATTAACATAGATTCTGAGTGGTGTTTTGTCTGTTAAGTGCACGTACTGTTGCTAACAGCAGTAAAAGAACAGTGGGACAGTGAAACAACCGAGTGGGAGAGGATGGAATGTGTAAACAAGCCAAGGGCTATATGAAAAGACACAGTTTCTACTCGGAGAATGGATGAATACAGCAAGGTTCAACACTGATGCAAACCAAAAAAATAATTCAAGGAAGCAGTATGCAACTCGGAGCATTTCTTACTTAAAAAACAAAGCTGCAAACGTATGACAAAGTTCGGGTTTTTTTTCAAAACCAGTGCTCCAAATTCTAGAGTGATAACTGCATTCGATTTTTTTTTTTTTTTTAATATTTTAGAATAACAACTACAAGTAAGTTTTGTCTTCCTCTTTCCAAATGACGTTTTTAAAGTGTCAAGGAACTTTTGGTGTTCAGTTCTGGGGAACTTGTGGGTGGTGGCGGTGGTTGTTTTCATTAAACATGAAACACCAGTCCACTGAAAAGATTTCCAGATACATTTAATCTGGCATCCAGAAGTGTTGGTTGCTTTTGGAGTCGGTTTCCATTTGTTTTTAAGAACAAGTTACATAAGGAAAAAAAACTCTTTGGTGTTTCAGTTGATACCCTTATTTGTTTTGAAACATCTTTCAGGCTATTGCTAATATTAAGGGTTTCTTCTTTCTTTTAAAAAAAACCCAAACAACTGTGCTTTGAAATAAGCATTAGAATTGCCAACAGCCCAAGGAGAAATTTAAAGTCTAGTAAGGCTTTTCTTTGACAGATGTTACAAGACTCTTTCTCATGACTAATTGGATATTTGCCTTGCAGGGTTAATTTTCATCTTTGTTATTTATTAAGTATGAGTTTTTCCTTACTGTTATTTTTAATAGAGTCTTACTGTAGTAAGTAGTGATGAGCAAGTAAGATACAACTGGCTCATTTTCAGGTGTCAGAAGTGCCTTCAGAGGTGAAGGTTCTGGTGTAGTATTCACCTCCATAAGAAATTCCACTCTGTATATAGTATTTATAAAAGTAACTTAGTTTTCAAGAATTGTGGTTTGGGTTTTGTGTGTTCTTTCCCAACTCCCTTCATCAAAATACACTTCTGTAGTGACAGCAGGGAGGAGTAGTGCTTAACTTGAAAGAGCCTTATGAAAACCAACTATGCCTGTAGATTCTTAGAAGAAGTAACTACAATTTAAAACTCAAAGGAGTTTCAGAGCTATATAGAGTATAGACAACAAGATTTTCATGGTTACTAGTTTAAAATTTCCCTGATACAGCTTTGCATGCATGTAATTGATGTGAAAGCTCTTCAACTGAGAAACATTTAAAAGCCTTCCAAATTACGGATAATTGGAGTCTGAGGAAAGGTGAGGAGGAGGGATGAAGATCTAGAACAAGGCTCTTAACAGGCTGCAGAAGAAACTTTCTTCAAATTAGATGCGTTTCATCAGATGTCCAGAGCTCCATGATGTTCCATGGTCACCTGAACAATTAACATAAGTCGATTTATAGTTGATGAAATACTCTTTTATCATTACAAATTGTTTTGTGTGTTGACCTGATAAAAGTCCTTTGGTCAGTCAGCTTATACAATATGAGGTTTGCTACTGAATTTAAAGGTCAAAACCATTTCTGTGTAGATTGTTTTTATCTGAAATGTCTTTCTGGTGTTGAGTTGATTTTTGCAAACTATTCAGAAACACTGAAGGAAGCAGTCAGTATATATTATTTTGGGATTGGATGATGTTCTCACAGTAGAGGAGAAATGGCATCTACTAAAGCTGCCTGGCTATATACCAGACGCTTCAGATTTTCCAGATGATGGGAGTATTTTAGCTTCTTATGAGAAGTCCCGTTTGAGGAGAGTCTATCCTCTTAAAGCCACAGGTTTTGTCACCTACAGTGAAGTTGCAGCATTGAAAATAAATTAAAGATAATTTGCTGTAATTTCTTAATCTTCACTTTTGAATATGTGGTTGGTCAGTGAGCTCAGAGACTGTTAACCTCTTTTATTCTGTACTGTGGTGTGCACGTTTTTGTGTTCAGTGATTAATACTATTTTCTAGTTCCTGAACTACAGGAATTTAAAATAAATTTAGAAAATAAATCTCTCCACTTCTTATCTGCTGTGTGTTCGTATTACACTTTCTGATTCTAGGACCTATGTTTTATTTGTGAATCTGTCTTGCATTGTCAACATACAAATTGAGTTTAACACACAGAAACTGGCCACACTAAAAAGTAATGGAAGTGTTTGCTATAAAATAATTTCTCTGATGATGAAAGTAAATTTGTCACTGTCAGCCTCTAATAGTAAATCACTATTGAAGTACACTGTTTGTAAACCTTCTTATTGATATTATATGATACATATTACATGGCCCTTATGTCAGCTTGTATTACCTTTGCTGCGATGTAATTGATCGTTTGAAAAATCAAATCATTAAACTCTTAAATGTTTCTGTGTGAATGAATTAAGTATTGGAAATGCCACGAATGGTTTCTTCCTCAATGGGTATCAGTTGTTTGATTGGCTTACCTACAAATACCAAAACGATGGTCCTTTTTCTTCATTTTTCTGAATTTAAATACATCAATATTGCTAGTCATGGTATTGTAATTTATGGACAGTGGATTCTAAATATAATGTGTTTTCATAATAAATATATTGGTTTAAAAATAGGTTATTAGATTCACGGAAGAAAATATTGGTGCTATCGAGAGTAGATACTTGATGTAGAAGCAAAGGAAATTTGTAGAGAAAGAAATAAAATGACTTCTGAAGCCTAGGTAATGAAGACAGTAATACAACCAGGCCTACTGGGCAAAGACTAGCTGTTGAGTTACAGCATATTTTAAAGGTGAGTAGTGGGATTTACACTTAAAAAAAATACTTGATGTGGTAGCTTTTTTAGGGGGCAACTTAAGCAACGGAGTGAAGTGTTAGGCCAAAAATGAGGTCTGAATTTAGGCAGGCTGCAACAGTTAAATAAACCATAACTTTTGATACAAATGATGAGTCTGTTTTGCGGCTCACAGATTTACCGGGCGTCAAGTAAAAATTCTTTCCAAGCCTTTACATTCTTTTTGGCTATTACTGTTTTAAATGAACTACCTAATTTCATTTTAATCAGTGTCTGGTTAGGGAGACTTTCTATGGGAGTAGTCATTCATTTACCAGAGGTCTTGATTGCTTCACAAGTTAACTGCCCTTCTCAGCTTTACTTCTAATATTTCATAGGAGAGCAAAACACTTGCGCTGAGGTAGGCATATTTCACTTGAGGTATGCTAAAGCAGAGGCGTGTTCCCATCAGCTTCTGTGTTACTGCTACTGAGTCAACCTATAATGTGTTTAAATTGTCAGAAATGATCAGTCTTCAGTTTCTTCTGCCAAGCATGTCTGTGTTCTTTCTCTACTTTTTTCCTTCCCCCTGCCCAAAAGACGCATTACTTGTTAACATTTCAGTGCTGGGCATAGTGCAGTGTGACCTAACGTGGTAACGTAGGACAAATGCTGAACAATAACAGCAGGTATGCACTTTTTAAAATCTTGTTATTTAATCTTGAATCCTATTTTAGATGTTGTCTTGCCATGAATTCTGAAGACCCTGGCTACCTTTCTCTTCCCCCTTTTCTGATAAAATTGTGCTTTGGTTACTAATAGGTTATAGACTGTTAGGTGTTGATTCAGAAGGCTGTTGAACATCCCTGAGCAAAGCTGTAAGTAAAGTGAAATTGGTGATTTCTGAACTACAGTAGTGTTGATTGCACCTCCAGTATTCAGTAAGTTACTCTCTGAGTAGCATTTGGGAAATGTGTAACAAAGGAAAGTCTGATTGCAAGAATTTAAAGCTGACTAAAGGAATATTTTATTTATTTTAACAAATTTGACTGGACTGTGGAAATAATGTTACAGATGCTGCAAAGGTACAAAATATACCAAGATTTGCAGAAACTGTCTTCAACTTTAATAGGTAAGAATGAGAAAAAAACTTAGGTTTAAAGGAGATATTACAGAACTAGAAATTGGGTTAAAGCTTTGCTTGGGAGCCAAATTAGCTCAGTTGCTTATTCTGGCTTGTTGCAGCTTTGTTTGAAACCTGTATTTAAGTCTTGTCTTTCAGCCAGACAATAGTAAGATGAACTGTGAGACTAGCTTTTCTTTGGGGTCAGGAAAATACTACTGGAATATGTTATATTTTTTCTGAATTAAATCTCTTCTGAACATACTCCTTCATGAAAGTATTGGGGAAATGGATAAATTATTAGTATCACTAGAATAGGCCTGTTAGAAATGTGGATAATTACTGTGGCAAGTACCATTACCACTCCTAAATATTTCTTTTCTAAAATTCTCTGTCAGGTCTAGTCTCTTCAGTTGACCCTTTTCTTTTGCCCTATTCGCTTAGATTCATGTTTAGAAAAAAACAATCCAGAACAACAAAAAAGGCACATCTGGCATCAGTCTCCATCAGTGAGCTGTAGCTGATCAATGGAATGTAGGAGAGCTGTACTCTGCTTTGCTTGTTGAAAAGTTAGGGGAACTTTATCAGAATTTGAGATAAGATCAACAGCATAGATTTAACTGAGAAATATTTTCCTGTGCTTGCTGCCTTTTTAATTCTTTTTTTCAAAGACACTAATCCACTGGAACTGACTGAAAAACAAGCATGCGAAGGAATATGTTTGGCTTTACAACTGGCATTAGTACAGTGGGGGTTTTTTGAGCCAAGTTGTATTACTTAGCTACTTTTGTCATTGGCATTTTTTATTCTCCCCTGTGAGTTTACAGTGGAAAAAGGAGTCTCTTTTGGTAAGAGCTTGTGATTTTTGTTGACGAACACCAGAATACGTTGCACAGAACATGAGAACCATTTGCCAGCGCTGAATCATAGGTATAGTTGCCGCTTCCAGGAATGCAAAGAGAAACAGAGGAGGAATCACGGAGTAAAGTTAAATCCATCAGTGCGTGGCCTCATGCTACTCCTGTCACCACGCTTTGTTGTTTTCTGAAGAACCATGCCCCATCATTGTGGGGAGCAAAGTTTTGGTTTTGAATGAGAGTTTGTGTCCTAATGGTTCAAGATCCCTCTGCCTGCTGCCCCACAGGGAGAATGTCTAGTAATTGTGCCCTTACGGTAGATGTAAAGCATCTTGGGTGCAATTCAGCTGCCCAGACATAGGGATCTAGTGCCACTTGAGGTGCCTTGCAGTATCCACACTAGCCACAGGGAGCAAACAAGCGTGACACAAGACCTGCAAGAGATCGGTGCCCTTCTGGAATGTCAGCTGGTGGCCAGACAGGATACCCAGGACTGTCTAAACTGGGTTTAGATGACTGTGCTTAGGCAAATGAATCCTGTCCTTTGTGTCAGGACAAACAGATTCGAGCTGTATGGAATGCCTGATGTGTAAGGGATAAAGTGCTCGCTAAATGATGTGGGGCATTGGCTTGAAGTATGGATTAGAAGGATCAACTAACCTGATGCATCTGTAGTGCTTGCGGCTTCATTTTCATGCTTGACAGAAGTTGTTGTTGGTTGCACCAGTTCATCTGGAATTGAGCTAGTGATCCAGTGCCAGATGTTCCAAGTAGTTGATGGCATCTATATTTGTCAGTCACTGAAGGGAGACTGGCAGTCAGTGTTTTGGTAGGCCCAGGATGTGGGAGTGACTTGGAAAATGTAAGGAGTTCATCTGCTTGTCATTGTTTTGCTTGGGCAAGATTTTGCAGTGGTGTCATTCTAAACAGTTTGTGGTGTGAAAGAGGAACTGTTAGTAGTTCAAAAACATTTAGTATCTGTTAGCAGTACTTGAATGGAAAATAGATATAGGAAGGGCACGTTTTTAACAGAAGTCAAAGTTTTGAAGCAGTTTTATTAAAGAGACTATGTTTTCTGGTTTGACTGTTGTCCATCTACTGTAAACTTCTGATTGGCTGCTCCTGAGTAGCACAAATAGAATATAGATCTTCTGTTTTTGCAGCCATGTAGATGATGCTGTATTTCTCCAGTTATTGACCGTGACTTACAAAATGTTAGATACTAAATGTCATATTAGTTCTATGAATCTTAAGACCAGCTAACGTAAAGGGTTGAGTTGCAGTAATATATTTTAATTGAATTTCTTTAAAAATCAAATATTTTTCTCTCAAGATATGAAAAGTTTTAGCTTCTCCTTTGTCTCTGGATACATCTGTAAGTACCCTTATTGCACTATAGCCAAATCACAGTAAATAGGTTGTTTAGTAGTTTTTAGCATTGGGAGTACTAGAATGTTCTTCAAGTATCAAGTTTGATCATAAATGCTTAGCCTTTGATATCTCTAAATACTTTAAAAAACAGCTACTACATATTTGTAATCAGGCCCCCAAGAGTAATGCTACAAGGCACAAAGACATATCTTATAGTTATTTTTAGTTCATATTGCATAGTTTGTTTCTTAAGAATTTTAGTATTTAAACTTTTGCAATAGTTCAGAGTTTTGGTCTGTGTTTCTAATTGAACAGGTGTGTCTGGATTTAATCTTAGAATAACTTTGGTAAACCCCAAGTTTTGAAAGTGTGGTAAACTCTAGGGTCTGATGAGTCCTGCAGGTTGGTTTGATGGGTTTTTTACTATAAACATTCCTTTGACTCCTCAGAAATGTTTTGTAGAAATGCACAGCAGTTCTTTGATACCCGTTCACTTGCTGCATAGTACCTGTGGGACACTCCTCTGCGATACAGATCTCTTTCCTCTATTTCAGAAAACTTCTAATGCTTGGAAGTTGAATGTTGTGTTTCTAGCTTTCTGAATATAAGAACCACCTTTTCTTGAGGTTTGTTTTTTTTTTTTTCTGCTTCAAAGTTGTTCATCTGGAAGAGAAGTTGCACCAGAGTGAGAACTTTTGCTGCACCTCAGGTTTCTTCAGGAGCTTTTGGCAATACTAGATTCCAAGCTCTTCTCTGTGGGGTGTGCTTACATCAAAAACTCTCCTTACCCACTGTGATGTGAAATGAAGATACCAAGTACAAGAACAGTCTTGTGAGATTTAACTGAGGTTCAGTGTCCTTCACTGGTGGTGTTTTTCATTTAAATGTTCTGTACATTGCTAGCAGTTCATACAGCTTTTTATTTCTGTTTTTAAGTAGCTTAGAGCTTTGTTGTAAAATGCTCTTTGGATTGCGCTTTCTCAGCTGTCAGGTTTATTTGCATATGTAAGATTTGATACGCTGAAAGAGTTCGGCCTCTAAAATTACCTAGGATAAAAATTACCTAGCTGTTCTAGAATGAAAAAGTGTTTGTATCCTTCAGATCAATTTGTTGTGAAATATCAATTATATGTAGGCTTTTAGGCCTTCCGTTGTAGAAAACAATTTTGTTCGCAGACTGCGTGAAACTAACATTACAGTCAGTTTGATAATGGCAGTACAACTGTCCTCACGCTCTGCCTGTTGGCCATCAGGAGCTCCAGCCCTGCTCTGTTGGCTAACCAAAGGCATGTAGTAAACGAGTTTGGCTCAGGTGGCTTGGGCAGAACTGCACCTTGGTTACACCCTGTGGAGTAACGGTTCTACCTCGAGCTGGGGTTTCTCTGTGCTGTAGTATATGGAAATGGTTTTATGAGGGCTACAAACAAGTGTATCATTGCACGTGAGTGAGAGCATATGGAAAGCACCTCGTACCGGAAGCAAATACAATGCCTTTGTTTCATTAACTGCTATAAACACAGACTTCAGGTTTCAGATCTTCCCAAATACTGTTAAGCATCTTTCTGAAAATGGAATGTCCCTAGAGATAACTTGGGGTTATGTTGTTGTTAAAGCCTAGGGAAATAAAAGTGAAAAGGCCCAAAAGGGTGGGGAAAATGTTTTTTGTAAAAGATAGTACAACATTTTCCTGCTCATGTTTATTTAAAAACAAACCCACAACAAAAGAAACTCAGATGTGTTATCACTTTAGCCTTAATAGAATTAAAACGTATCCTTTTCACCCATTAATTTTATGTGTAAATTAACCGTACCATGCTATAATTTTTGAACACTTTTAGTGGCTGTACATCAATTTTTAAGTTATTTTAACATAAATAATGAAAAGTCCAGTTAAGAACGCCCATGTATCAGTGGTTAAGACCAGTTCTATGTCTCTCAAAAACACACATTTAAAAAAAAATAAAATAAAAAATTTAAAAGCTGGGGTCTATGTGTACTAAGAAACTGTATGAAATTGTTTCACAGTGTGGGTTTTTAATCCAGTGTTAACAATGTTTTAAATTTATGGAAAAGAACACTCTTTAACTAGGCAAAATAATTTGGCAGTATTACCAAGACCATTGTTTAATATATTGTCCTATAATTCACACATCATGTCAGTAGCTGGGAATGTCTGCCTTTGCGTATTTCTGAAATTCTATTTGTGCATTTTGGGGCTGAGCAGTAACTTCTACAATTCTCCATGTTCAATACTCCTTAATGAATAACTCTGTAACAATAAAATTAATTATCTGAGCTTTTGGTTCCCAAAGTACACTGTTGTTTGGGGTTGTTTAGGTTTTTCTTGATTGGGAGGTTTTGCGAAAATGACCAAATGCTCACTTACCATTTTTAAGATTGTACTGCAAATAACTTTATTTTTTCAAAAGCTTCTTGTGCAGTATTTGCATATCAATGCTGCGTTGTAGTGCAGTTGGATAGTAACATGAAAGTCTAGCCTGTTCTGTTATCAAATTCAAAAATGCAGCAACAAAACCATTTTTATTTGAAGAGCTTATTTTCACTTTTAATCAGTTTTGATGATAGCATATTCGTGTGTCAGTGTTGATCCATTCACGCTGTTTAAAAATCTACAAGGTATTTCTTAATGCTATTTTAAAATTACCTGTAATGTTGCAGGTATCCTAGATGTACGCCATTACTATTTACACTTTATTATAGTGTTTAGTTCATTGCAGTTAATCTGGCATTTAGATCAGTGGTTTTCCCTGCTCAAAATCTTGATGTCTGGTTCTACTTAAGATCCTAAGAGTAAAAGCAGCAGGAATCAAAATGTATTCTGCCTCAGCCCGTATGCTGAGCGGGAGTGCTGTTTCCATGGCAACACACAGGCTAGTGGGGGGGGAGGCTGATGCCTTTTCCCCGATTCGGAGAGTTTATATATCCAAACATGATTATTCTTAGCAAGATTCTCTTAAAAAGCAGTGTTTGTAGGAGAGAAGGAAGTAATGTCAGTGAAAATTGCCAATATACATCCAGATGTTTCTTGAGGTGGTTTGTTTCTTCTTTAATCATGAAGATTTGTTAGTGCAACGCACAGCTTTTTGCTAATGCTAGGAAAATGTACTAACTATAGCAGCAGTCATCTCGGACATGTTAAACATGGGGTGCTCTAACGTTTGGTGGGGCTGCAAATGCTGCTGGACAAAACCTTGCTTTACCCTTTTAATGAAAGCTGCCTTCCTTTGGGAGGCTGTATTATTAAGTGTAGTTGACATTTCACTGTGAGCAAGTTCTGAATAAGCAAAGGGTAAATAGTCACCATTCCAGAGATGATAAAGCTTTGCAATTAATTTTTTTTTTTTTTCTAGAATAGCAGGTTTTAGAGCAGGTAATATGCTAAATTGGTCTTTCATTACTGTAGTGCAGCTGTGTCTCAGCCTCGCCCATTTTATTTATTATAGGAACCATAGGCTGCTAATGTTTTCTGTGCTAAAGCTTTTAGATAAATCCTACTTCCCTAAGTGCATTGAGAAACGCTTACATTCTACTGTTGGAATATGTTGGGGTTTGGTTTTTTTGAAGGCTAAATATTTTGTATTGAGACTATTTTATTTAGTCACTAGAGATGAATTTATTTCTTGATTAAAAATACACAAACCTGAAATTATAGGAAAGAGGAGTGCAAACCCTGGAGTATTGTCTGCCTGTCTAATTTTTTTAATGAAGGATTGGAATAGTGGCAAATACTGTGTGTGGGAATGAATTTATTTGCATGGAGAATTTTCACCTTTTCCTCTGGCGGTGACTCCCAGAAGATGATGTCACCTTGCAGCTCATTGGTTGTGCGGCACCTAGTGCGGGGAAGGGAGAGAAAGATGCCGGCACAAATCTCAGTGGTGGATCTAGGGTGTTTGCGAGCAGTTTTTGATAGAATCTTTGATTAGTATTGAGAATTTACTGCGTGTGGCCATGTCAGGTGCTGGGTCTGTCCTAGGGTGAGGGGATTGAAGAGCTATCAGAGGAATGAGGCGGCTGATCTGCAAGAGGATCTGTGATTGTAAGTTGAAAAATCTGGGTGGAAGGAAAGAGACAGGGAGTGCTGGTTAGACACATTGTGGGAGGATGTGTAGCAGAAAATGCATGCATGAGTAAAAGAAGAAAAGGGAGAAGCATTTGTCTTTGGTAGACTGGAATGATAAAAAATATATTAAGGGCTTTCCTTTGGGGAAGATATTCAGAAATGAGCAAAAATATTCAATCCGTGCAAAGATATTTTCCCTTTGTGGCAATGAATGTGTAGGATTCATTTTTATGCTCAGTTTTACAGTGGTTAATTATGAAGGCAAAATAATATTTTTGTAAGAACTTCACATGTAGAAAATGCTGTTTATTTCTCACTGTCATTTTATTCCTAGGTCAGAGAGAGAGGACAAAGTGAATAATACTGGGCTTTATTTATACATTTTGTGAATTTCTATAAAATGTGAAACAGAGCTGATTAGGAAGTAAATATGCATCCATTCTAATAGTTGTATTTTTATTTAATGTATCCTTTTCTAGACAAAAGCTTTGATGATGAAGAGTCAGTGGATGGAAATAGGCCATCATCAGCTGCTTCAGCCTTCAAGGTTCCGGCACCTAAAAAGCCAGGAAATCCTTCAAACAGTGCAAGAAAGCCAGGATCAGCTGGTGGGCCTAAGGTTGGAGGTAATGTAAAGCTATTCAGATTCTAATCGGTGTTCCCAGAAACCTTGCCAGAGCAGGCACAAATCCGAGAACTTTGGAAGGTGATGTTTAATTCATGACTGCAGTATTTTTGCGGAGCTGAAAACAGTAAGGGACCCTGTTTTACGTAATTATTCATATGTAAAGGTGTGTGCATGTCTGTTTTTGTGAATGTACGTTTAGCCTCTCGTGCTATAAATAAAACTAATATCTGGAGATAGCAATTGTGTTGGTGAAATGAATATATGGGTGTCTTTAGAATCCACACCTCACTGTATATATGAATATACTGTGAAATTCTGTAGTAGGTCTGTGTAGATTAAATTTTTACTGTAGGTCTGCACTGTTTCACGTGGCAGAAGGGACTAGCCATCAACCACATACCTCAACAGAGGTGTCTATTACACCTGAATGACTTCTATTATTATTCTTTAAACTGTTAGAGTATTGTGAAATTGTCTGTGAAAGAGAAAAAATGAGGGCCAAAACACTTGATGGGATTTTTTTGCATGGTAGACTTCAAAGCAGTATAATGATGATGCTTACTAATTATAATCTTTGAACATGGAAATCCGCATTTTTTTAGGGCGGGGGTAATCTTAACAAAAGCAGCTGTTTACTGCTAAGGAAGTGACAGGTTTTTTGATGGTTCATGTACACCTTCAGAAAAATAGGTAATTAAGTGGAAATACACCGTGCTTCAGGGTATGGCTTTTTTATGAATAAGTAAAAGTCTTTTTTTTTTTTTTTTTCATGTTCATATTCATGTAACATTCGCTTATGTGAACTGCAAAGCAAAGATTTGAAAGAAGATACAAGCTGCCTTAAGTATTTTCATGTTAATAAAATATAGCTAATGTTTTGCTAGTTTATTGTTTTTCTAATGTGATCTTCAGAATTCCTAATACAGTTGAAAAGATTCTCATAGGGTGGGATCAACACCGCCATAGTGTAACTCAAAATTGATAGCAGTATGAATCAGAAGGTACCACCTAAAAGACTTCCTAAATTAAGTTATCTCTTGAAATTGACTCTTTGTATTTATTATTACAGAAATAAGTAGTAATAATATTTTAATCTCTTTTAACCTGAAGTGTGGTGATTTTTGCATGCAAGACTAACATGCATTGTACCAAAACTAAATAGTCAGGATTCCTGTTTCTTTCAGTATATGCTTCTTTTAATAGCATTTTATTAAGTATAGATGTTCTTTTAATGTAGAATTGTTTTTATATGTAGACTTTCACTTTACATGCTCTGCAGTATTGTTTTTCCTCCTTTTCATTACACTGTTTTTCCTCTTTTTCCTATATTGCCAAACTTCAAAAAATTAAAATGAAGAAATACACGGAATAAGGACAAAATTTAAGCATACCCAGAACCAGAGCACTTTGGTCATTCCTTGCTTTAGACCGTCCCCTTTCAACTCTGGAAAATACTGAGGATTGTTGACATGTACATCCATTTCCCCTCTTTTTTTATTCTGTCAGTATGTCTGTAGCCAGAACTTTGAAAATTTAGGATTATAATGTTGATTAAATTGTTCTTTGCATGCTTGTCTGTATGTGCATCTATGGCATGGTTCTGCAGACTACTAGGTGTTTGACCATGGAGAATTTTTGCCTTATTTGTAGGAAAGATGTTGTGCCTTGTGTTCTTCACCAAATGGCTGGAAGGTGGAAATTTGTCTTCCAGTCTTCAGTTGTTCTTGACTACCTCTGCTTTTTTCTCTGGCTGTCTACAAGGGAGAAACTTGTACAGGTCAATTAATCTGCTTGTGCACAGCTTTCTCTCATAACTATATGCTTCTTAGTTTAATTCTTCAGGTTTTTTTTTTCCCCTTTCAAATTTTCCTTGAGTTGACCCTCAATCTTTTCTTTTTAGCATTTCCCATTTGTTACCATTGATCAGCAAGGCTATTATCGCTGTTTTCAGTTTTAGCAGCTAGTATTTGTCTTCATTTTACTCCTGCTCATTATTGTTATCTTCCAGTGTTTTTCTCCATCTCCATGCTTATTTTGAGGTTACCAGTGTGTAAACCAGTTCTGTCTAGTAACAAGCTTGCTATCAGATAGAAATGTTAAATGTCTGTGCTATCTAAGAGAGCCTTACCCTTCTGCATAGTGTTTACAAGTCCTGCATCTTCTAGCCTAGTAAAGAACATTAGTATAGAGGCAAAAAGTATTTCGTAAATCAGTCAATCAGGTCATAGTCTCTTCCAGAAGTGAGGAATTTCCCATAATGTTATTCATACGCACTGTGGTAGTAGGTCAGACAAGAGGTCCATATAGTCCACTGCCCCACCTGACAGTAGTTAGAAATAGCTACTAGAGAGATGTACGTGCACAGGGTAAGCGTCTAGAGGGACACTGTCATCGCAGGATAAAAGGCTGGGTTTAGAGAGCTTTACTCCACAGAGAACCATGGTCTTTGAAGAGTCCAGTTAGGACATGCTGTTCTGCTTATCTTGAGACTTCACAGATCTTTGAGGCTACAAACCGATCTTGATGCTCTTTTGCAGCCGCTTTCTGTAGGGTCTGCAGGTGCCTAAAGGACACCTGAGATTTTTCTTCAGCCTCAAAATTGCCATCTTTATGGAGCCAATCTGTGGTTCTGGAAGTTGTCTGCTCTTGCTGATTTATTAAGGCTTTGCCTTATCCTGCAGTCCCAAATCCTGCTCACCACTGCATTCCAAGTCTGTAATCAGTGGGCATGTCATTTCCCACCTTTCTCTTCTAAGCACTGGCTACAGCTATTTCAGTCTCGTAACTTGCTCACCTGATGGCTCTGACACCTGTTGGTCCTGCTTGCCTAAGTCTTCTCTGACTCTTTCATACATATGTGTACGCATATTAAGAAGTTGTCAGCCTTGGAGGAAGAAATAGCAGCAGCTCCATTAACTGTGTTTCTTTTCACAAAAATCTCCCGAGTCATGTCAGTGACAGTCTCGGAGGCCTGGTTTCTTGTCTCTCTCATCAGTCCTTCGCTGCAGTTTCTTCTCTTCAGGCTTCTGTGACCAGGCAGAATTGCTAGTACAGATAGAAATTGTGTTGAGCATAGGCTGAGATTACTGCGACTTCCATTAATTTAAAGTGCCTTTTACATTCTAGGGATCATTTTCCTAGCATATTGCTTTAGAAAGATGTCTCTTCTGATCAGCTGTAGATGACAATAAAGAAAGTACAGCTTTTTCTTGGTTTCAGGAGGAAGTGGAGACTACCCTGTCTTGAGGCTAAGAAAATGAAACCTCTTAGCCATATTGCTTGTTTTCTTTTTTGCTGATATCTGCTGAATTATACCTGAGATGCATGTGTGTGGAGCTTTTCATTATATGAAATTAAGATGTTTCTTATTGAAGAAGTGGGTAATTCCACCACTGACTGGATACTCTGTTCAAGTGAAAGGACCCATCCAGTATACAAGAACAGATTTTTTTCACCATGTTGGGCACTTTCCACTTAATGTAAGAAATGCACTTAGTTAGCATTTCTGAAAATGCAAAGTCATTGTCCAGGAGGGCAAGTGACACATGTATGTACATTAGCAATAGCAGTGTCCTACTTGAGCTGCAATCCTCTCTCCTTGTGCTGGGAATGACTGTGCAAGATCTTTTCCTGTTGGCAGTAGAGATGGGAGAGCTTGTAGCACTTGTGCATTTGGTGACAGGTGGGATTAAGGCTGTAGAAGACAGCTCGCCAGAAAAGTATCAGAGCAGGCAGCCTCAGTGTTGTACTGCCCTGAATCAGAAATCCAGCAGGCTCTCATCTGACTTTACTGCTTGGAGCTGTTCAGGCACTGACCGTCTTGCTTGTGATGAATGAGAAGTGATAGGTCTTCAACGTAATGGGGCAGTGCTTAGTTTGGCGTATTTCTTATTCCATGGTCAATACACTTCCCTGAGTTAGTCCTTTGCCAGGAAACACACAGCTGATCTACTCACTTCTGACACACGTGCTTTCGGCATTTCATTTGAGTGGCAGAACCTCTGGAAGTAGCCCTTTGCTCTAAGGCCTTCTTGCTGATAATGTGCGCCGTGCGTGTTCTGCCCTTCCAGAAATATATGGGCTTTTTCTTGGCAGTCTAGCAAGCAGCTTTTTATTTGTAAGGGACACCATAATTTACAGAACAAAAAGACTTGAGTATGTTAGCCAAATGAACTATATTTTTGTCTCTGCGTTGTTCAAGATCTCTTACAAGTCTTTGGCAAGTTCTCTTGCAAAAGTGAGATCCCTGTTCCAAGTCTTCTAGGGAATTGTTTGCTTGAATACTATTCACAGGCTTTATGTAATCTAGATGTTAGCTGGAAACCTCAGTCGGTACCTCAACAAGAAGACTGGCCTCCTTTCTTTTCCCGAAATGTCAATTTAAGTCAGTAGTCTTTAAAATGGATTAAATGTAGAAATGGTGATACTTCTGTAGAGCCATGTGGCATTTGGAAGTAAAGCTTGCTGATGAAAAGCAATCATGACAGAAGTTTGTATTAACTTTCTGTTGTATGTTTTATGAGAACCTCTGAAGGGCTGGAACTTTATTCTTAGCATCGTCATTTGAAATAAGGTGGACTGTCTACTTTTTGCAGACGTTTTCAGTGGAAAGATACTGTATCGTGTATTTTTACCTGTGGTTTGTTGGCTTTTTTAAACCCATAGTGTATTGGCCTGCTAGTGTTGTTATACATTGCTTATCGTTTAACACTAATAACGTTACACTTTTTGAAACAACCTATGTTGCTTTAGGATGAGTCATCCAGTAACAAACCAGCAAAGGGGATGTTATTAATTTAAATGTCAGAATTATTGTGACTTCTGTTTAAAAAGATATTTGGGAGTAAGAATGTTGTTGATGCCAAGCATGAAGAATATGAAGTGAAACCCCAAGGACATCCAGGATTTTTTTTGCCTATTTAAAAAATATGCACATGCAGAAAGCATTTTTTTTTTTCCCAACATAAAAATTGTGATCTTGCCTTCTTTTCTTAAACCGTTCAAAGGATCTGGTCTTCAGTGAAGACTGCAGCTGTGCCAGTTTGAGGTTTGATGCTGGCATTATTTGAAAGAACCCTCAGTTTCAGGATGGTCTTAATTCTTAAAAAAAAAAAAAAAAAAAAAAAAAAAAAAGGCCCCTGAAATTGATTGCTGAAAAGACGTTAAAAATATCTCCTTTTAGGTAGAAATCAAGTAACTGGAAAACTTGGATGAGCCAGGTGAACACTTTTGGCAAAAGAAGGCTGTGAGAAGTATAATAACACTGTACGTGTTTTTCTTAACTACAGGAACATATTCTTAACTGTAGAAACCTATTCCCAGCTTTAGGAAATCTAGTTTGTCTGTCTGTCTGCAGTGTGTTCTATCAGCATGGTAATGCTTTTTTTCCCCTTCTCATTCATAGCAATACAGCTTTTTGCTGAGAAGTATTAAAATGGTACTGATTTGCTTTTCTTGGCTTTATTTCCTAACAGAAGACATTTTGAAGCGTTTAGAGGCTTTCATAGGAAACAGTTTAAATGGAAAGACTCTGCATAAAAAAAATGTACTGAAAAATAGATACTTGCCTTCTGAAAGCCAGGTGAAGTTAACCTCATTAAAACTACATACTGTAGTTAAGAAACACTTGTTAAAAGGACTTCAGTAATTGTGGAACTGTAAATACAATTTGTTAATGAATGGACTTGAAACAGGGTAAATTCATGCTTGCTATATCGATTGTCTTCAGACTCATGAAGACAGTTCTGTGTTTACTTGCACGAAAAAAACTTTGTAGTAATCAATGCCCAATGTGTTTTGGTTTTTTTTACCTTTCAAGTTTTTCAGAAAATAAATTCAGGAGTCTTCCCTCTATCACTTGTTTAGCCCTCGTTAAGTGATTTCCAAAGTGCTGTATTCGTCATACAAAATAAACTAGGATTTTTTTCCCCCATTGTTTTGTACTGGCCCTTTGCATGACATAAAACTGTTCTGAGATAATCTTGGTCAGCAAAGCATCCCTGACATTCTCTAGTACTTGCCTCCCTGTTTGGTTTCCAGGTGGTTGTGAAATTCAAGGATTTTTCTGCAAGATCCCAGCTGAAATCAGCCTTTTGGTCTTTCTGAGCAGCCTTTGAGATCAGCTTTGGGTATCAGAGTCTGTATCAGAGGATTTGTTACAGAATGTCTGTTTCCTTCCTTGTCCCCACAGTGAATGTCAGTTAACTTCCACCCTGAAAGATCCTTGCCCATGGAATTGCTGGGTTGCAGTCCTGCAGTCGTGAACGGCTGCTATTTTAATGTAACCCAGAGTTCAGAGAAGTAGGAGGACTTGGAATTTTCCCAGTTCTCTGAGAGTCGTTGGATTTTGTTGTTGTTCTTTACTCCCCTGAACGGTGATTCAGGAGAGGGTTTCCTTGCACGTGATGAGTGGTCTGTTCTTGGCCGTTATAAATGCTTGTCCAGTCGCTGGGGTTTCCATTCCTTTAACAGATACTTCCCATTGCAACTGGCCTCAGAAGATGGATTGGAAAATTAACCTTAATGAGGAATCTCAATGAAAATAAACACGATAAATTATAAATATATATGTACATACACCTATACATACCCCTTCAGAGACTATATATATATACACATTCATAATTACTGTTTGTTAGTCTCTGTTTTCTATATGTCACCCAAGGACAGTTGGCAGATAGTTCATACAGTTCATACAGCTTTATTTTGCAGTAATTTCTAGAAGCTTCAATTAGATTGTAGGATTTATTATGTTGTTACAAGCACGATACGGTATCTGATAGTCTTCTCTCAAAAGGCTCATAGCCTAGAAACCAGCTTAGAAATGGATAAAATAGGAAGAAAGCAGCAGTAGAGCAGAAATTAAGCGATCTGAAGATAAAAGCTCACCACACTGTGTAACCTTCTTTAGACACCTCTGCCCTGTGTTCTAGTCCCAAACAGCTTACTAGCAGTCATGGTAGTACCAGGCAGCGATGGGAATAAGGAAGACAACCCACCCCTTGTTTAGTTTGCTAACGTTAGATACTGATTTTTTTTTCAACCAGTAAGAAGGGGAAGCAGTTTGTTTATATTTTCATATGGGTGAGTCCAGAAGGAAAAAAAGGAAGGAGGGAGGAAGAGGCTGGGCTGCAATCAGCTGACCATGCTCCCTTCAGTCCTATGGACTGTGGCTGTGCTGGAGTAAGCAAAGACCCATTCTGAAACATTTCCTGCATTGCTGCTTTGCAAAGTAGCAGGTGTGACTCCTCTTTGTAGGGAGGGGAGCGTGGGAAGTGTCTTAAACCTGGTTCATTTCTTTGGGCAATTCTATATGCTCTCAAATAGAGAGGCAGGGAATGTAGAAGCATAAGACGCAAATTATTTTTATAATTTGAGTAGAGAATTTTCACTAAAAGTGTGAATATTACTTGCGACAAATAAATGTAATGTCCTTAAAAACAGAAAACAATACATTAAAATCAAATCACTTTGACCTTCTGTCCTGCATTAGTGAACTTTTAGAAGTACCAGATAAAAATGTGTTATCTAAAACATAAAAACACTGCATTGTTTGTGATGACAGGAAATGTTATTTCTAATTATTTTTTAATACAACATCTATTTAAATTGTTTCAATAAAAAATGCACAGTTGAATAGAAGTGACAACAGTAATGAAAATACTATTTTTCTGAAACTTACACCACAACTCAAAAATCACGGTATTCCAAACCAGTCTGTTTTGCAACACAAATTATATATGATACAAATGAACTGTTTGTGTTCCTGGTTGTTCTCAGTAATTTCTGTAATGTAAAATAATCAGTGTAATTTTCTTCTTTCAGGTGTAAAACTAGGAACCAATTAAAGTAAAATGTAAATATTATGTTATTAGAAAGCTATATTAAAAACTGAAAATAAGACTAATCATGTTATGCTCATAAAATTAGCATAACTTTAAAACTCACATGTTGAAACTGGACAAATGAGCCAGGGTCTCAAATGTATGTTCTTCTAAATATTTGTGGAAAATGAGTGCCAGTAGAGAAAAAGAATACATGAGTGCTTTGAAAGATGACTGTGTGAGCATGAATGTTGTGCATGAGTTGAAAGATGACTGTATGAGCTTCCAGATGAGTAGAAACAGACATTAATCAATGGTGAGATAAGCCTAAAAGAAATCGGGTATCTCTATTCTTGCTGCTTGTGGAACTGCTTGTTTTTCTCCACACCCAGGGTTTGGTCATATCTAATGTATTCTGTCCAAACCCCATACTAAGTAAAACACTATCGGTATCTTTGTTGTATAACTGTCCTGTTTGGTGTGTGCTTCACAAATGCTTGTGAATTGAATTGATCTTCATAGCATGCCTGTGAAAATAAGAGGTAGTATTAATCTTTTACACCCATGAAGCTGTGCTACATAGGAATGGAGGCTGAAGCTGTTGAAACTGTGAATTCAGTGTTAGTAATCAACTTCAAATACGACTGATTAAATTTCTCTGAGAGTGTAATGTTCAGTAACAATTCCAAAGGAATTTTCATGCTCAAGAGCATCTCCATATTTTAAGGTATTCATGCTGGCACAGTGATCTTCAGTCTCTTCAGTCCACATAAGAAATATTTTGTGCTTCCTCTTAGTACACAAGTCCTGTATTTACTCCAGACTAATGTGGCACACCAGAGGGGTTGAGATGGGGTATCCTAATAGTTGAACACCTTGCACCACCACCTTCCTTGTAAGCATAGCTCCCTCCCAATTTCTTCTTGTCCCTCCTGCTCCTGTTCTTTCCCGGGCTGAGTAATTGTATGGAGAGATCTGCTTAGCATCTCAGTGCTCAGAGACAGCACGCTCACTGCCTGGGTGGAAACCTCTGTTCATGTGCAGTGTCTCTGACATGTTAAGAGAAACGTTACAAAGCAGGAGTGATACAGGTGGGATCTCTGGGGAGTTCTCTAACCATGTCCGCCAAGTTTCGAACATAAGCAGATAAAGTAAGGAATAGAAGGTATTATGAAGGTATATGAAGGTGTTTTGCTATTTTGTTCAGTTCATGCAGCTGTTTCAGCTTTGCTGACTTTCTGGGTTCCTAAGGGACAATGACTTTGGCATTGAAGGAGCTGAGGTGGACAAGTCAGTTCAGAATGAATGTCAGTCACTGGGGCTGAACATGACAGAATTCATCTGTCAGTTTCCTTGAAGTGGCCTTTCTAGCGAAGGCTCTTCTACTCTGCTGAGTCACTTGGTTATAACTTGAATTATCTTCTAAGCTAGTTTAAAACAATGGGAAGGCTTTGTCAGTTAAGGTTCTGCCAAAAAAAAAAAAAAAAAAAAAAAAAGCGCTTATTTGGCTTTAGTGTTGTGTCTGATGATTTAAAAATATTTTTTCCGTCTGAAACTTACTTCAAAAAACTCCGGGGACTTGTGTTAGAACAACTGAATAGGTTTACTGATGCTAATTGTCTGCCCAGTGTCTTTGTCAAAGGCAGTCCATCTTAAGTCAAAGACATTTTAATTTAAGTTAATAAATCATGAACTGCAGTGGCTTAAGAGACTGGTACATGTCCCTTCTGCTGTTTCTCTCCCCCTCCTCTCTCCCCTATGTGCAGGTAATAACTACCATCAGACAGATGTGTTGAGCAACCCAATAAGGTAATCTCCCAGTGGTTTCCTAAATTGTATTTGTGAGGTTTCTCTGGTAGGCAAGGTGTGTGCTTGCAAAAACACTAGAAATTTAGACAAGTTTATAAAAAACAGTGAGGTTATTGAGGATGGGGAGTTATTTGTTTCCAGATGTAATTGTGTTTTTTCTCAGAAAACAAACACAAGGTACCTGTTACTCTGTTGATGAAAATTTTTGTCTAAACTAAGATCGCTACAGCTTGTCATGGTTTGGTCTTCCACCGAGTTTTATTGGCAGAGCTGTCACAATTAGCAGTGTGATCTGTTTTTTAACTTGTATAGCAAAGACAGTAAGGGATGATAACAGTTAGACCAGAACAATTATGCATTGGCTGGTACATATTATGCTGTGAGTAGAACTTGGTACAAGTTATTACACTAACATGATTTTATTTAAATTAATCTAATTATATCCATCCTAGAGGATTTACCAGTGTAACTATCTAAAAGTAAATCTGCCTTGTTTACCAAAAACAACTTGTCTAATGTTGATCCATGTGTTTTTTACTAGAGCAAGTGCTGCTACTTTGTGGCTCTCAAAGGTTTTCCTAACTTAAGCAGGCAACCTGAAGGCATCTATACTAACTAACTCTTAGTCACCTGATGAAAGAACACATCTGTGCTTTATTCAGGTATCTGAGACTGAAGCATAGTTCTTTGCTTGTCTTATGGGAGGTTTTTATTCAAGTTTCTTGATTAAAATCCAAAGATCAGACTTTCAAACATGGATATAAGAACATTTAGAGCACTGATGTAATTAAGGTAAGACCACCAATGTGGTCTGTTAATATGTCAAGTTGTGTGTATACACACAAATCAAATCAGATTGCTTTGGATGATGTAGCAGTTCAAAACATGAAGAGAATTTTCAGATATTCTCAGTCTCAATCTTCAGCTACTTTTTTAGACATTTGGTTCATGTTTTACAGAAGCAGAATTGTGAAAAGTGTATATGAAAATATTATTCTGGACTGTTTTATTAACTGTAGCAGTAATCTTAAGATACTTGGAAAGATAAAGAGATTCCTTACTGAGCTGCTGAGATTCAGTCTATACATAGGGCTTTATCAGAGTCATTATCTTAAAGTTCACCTTTGCCATCTCAGAGGTGGTAATTCAGATCATGAAGCACTGGTAACTTCCTCCCCCACCCCCCAACAGATACCATTTTAAAAGTAAGCTGTCAGTTTTATCACATAGTAATAAGGGCTGACCCAAAAATAAGTAGAATTTGCAAAGACTATCTGAGAGCTACAGACGATTCAGGAAAAATTCTGGGTTCAGAGACATGACAAACAGCAGAACGTATATTCAGAGAAAGAATTAAATATGACCTTTGCAAAGATTGGGAACAGAATTTGGTTACTGAGCACTGTCTCTGTCCATTGCAAGTACTGTGCTAAAGAACTTTGTTCACAAACAAGTAGGTTTTGTGTCTTTGTAGTTGATAGGGTTTCCAAAAATAGGTTGCTGTAAACTATTAATTTATTTGTAGCTTGTGTGGGTGCCTTTGCTTGTTTGTTTGCATCGGTACTTTCTTCAGGTTTTGGGTTTTTTTCCCCTTGTGTTTAGTGGTAGGCTGTCCATCCTGCTAGGTTGCCTTTGCAGTTGTCCTTCCTTGAACTCATTTTATTTGAGTATTGCTCTACTCCCTTCAGCCTATATTTAGGCTTTCAGCAGCTGTACTGTTTTAAGCTGCATGGAGTAATTTCCTTCCCTATCTCCACTAACTCATTTGTATCCCGAGTCATCCACTGGATTGTGCTACCATGGTGTTTATATGGCCCCACAGTGGGGAACTTGCTCATTGAAACTATTCTTCTTGGCCAGTGTATTTTACTCTCAACTTAGCCACTCCCCGTTGTGATTTACTATTCAGCTGTAGCTGTGCTAGAATGAGGGAGGTCAGTAGGAGTGAGTGGGAGTTGCCAGTTAACCTGTTATACGAAAAGCTGAGTAAGTACTTGAGCTTATCCTGTCCACTTATCCTACACTGAGCTGAAGCTGCTGTCCATTCCTAATTTACAGCTGATTGGTTATTATCCTACAAAACCAAAAGGGTAACAGTACTTTTTTAAAATCTAGAATGATCTGCATCTTCTGCTTCAGTCTCTGATAGATAAGAAGTGAAGCTTTTGAATTAGTTGAGATGCAGGTGTAGCTTTAGTTTTTGGGGTGTTATTTTTTTTTGTTTATTTCAGAAAAAAATTGTAATCCACATCATCTTACTTTAGATGCATTGCTTGGTAAGATACTGTTATTGCATGCAGAGGGATAAAAGACATTTGTATAATGGTACCCTTTTCAAAGTTTACTGCCATTTAATTTGTGATTCATGTCGTATCAGAAAACGGTTATGAATTTTTTAGGGAAGTGTTTTGAGAAAAGCATTTAAGAACAAAAAGTGAAATAAAGTTTTAGAGTTTGTGTACTTTTCAGTTTCTGTAGTGCTTTTGAAATTCTCTTTTTTTACTGGGAAATTTTTCTTCTGAAATTCTTGTCAAAAGACCCACAGAAGTAGGAAAAACTGAATTGGACTAGTAAAGACATGCTACCAAATACAAATTGAGTAATTTTGTTTTACTTTTAGACCAGCGCTTGTATGCTTTGATTAAACAGTTCTTTGTTTCAAAACAAAAATACCAGTCCAGTATTTTTTATTCTCACAACATCTTTCTTCTCAACTGTATAGCATTGTCCCATTGTTTTGTCATCCCATGATATACAGCTTTGTAGATACTAGTGGGGGGAGCATCATAGAGGTAGAACAAGTGAGTAGTCCAATATTGTTGTGATATGATGGGAAGATTTCAAATGTTTCAGTCAGAAGAGGGGAAGAACTCAACCACGGGGAATAAGTTCCTGGGTGAGAAAACTAATTCTGAAAAAAAAACGGGCAATTTCTTCACTTGCATCCAGTACCCTTTCTGGTGTTGAGCTATTCACAATGCTGAACTCAAAGCCTTGTGATTGGAAAAATCCTTCTTCAAAAAAAGACTCCTAGGGCCTCACAAAGTGTTCGAAATCCTTAAATTTAACTTACGAAAATGTCATCTCTCTTAGTAGTCTGCAGGAAGTGAGGGGTTAATTTCCTTTGCCTCCATCCCCAGACACAACAAAATTAAATTAAAAAAAAGATGCTGTAGAAGTTTGAGGTGCTTAAGCTGCTGTGATTTATTTTCATAGCAAGTTTATTTGTTATGTTAGTAGATTCCCACCAGCTTCCTGAAGTGGAACTTAGGCTTCCAGCTCTCTCTGTGAGTCTGTCTAACCAGGGTGCTTGAAGGATAAGAATAAGTAAAGGTTAGGAATGAAAACTAATAAATAACATAGATAACAAACCACACAAGGCATTTCTCTGTCTCCTTCAGATGTGTTTGTCTTCTGGGTCTCAGTGGAGGGAGACCCAGTCGGATTCAGTGGGCTGAGTCGAAAGGTAGGGTAATGTAAATTGCACTCATGTAAGAAAAAGCCAGTTGATGAGGCTCTGGATTTTAGTTATCTTCTGGGCACTTAAAGGATCATGTGTTCTGTTGATAAAGTTAAGAACATGCATTATTCAGTGGAAGGCATTACCACTCCAGAGAGATACTTCTAAGAAATTTTTAATCACATCTTGGTCTGAGAGGGTAAGCAACAACAACAAAACAGCTTA
Source organism: Strix aluco (assembly GCF_031877795.1). NCBI lineage: Eukaryota > Metazoa > Chordata > Aves > Strigiformes > Strigidae > Strix > Strix aluco. The sequence continues at coordinate 157,681,943 of NC_133931.1, forward strand.
TCAAAGGATGCCTGCTCTGTCAGATATGCCAGTTTTGAGTCTGAAGGCAGTACTGTCTGAAACGAGAATTTTGTAAAGCTCTGCTCTTGCTTTTGCGGAGGGGAGTCAAGCCTTACAAAAAAAGCGCATGAGTTCTTTGAAGGCATCTACATGTCTGTGACTATTATGTGTCTTGTTAGCATAGTAAAAGACTTCCTTCTGAATTGGGAAGCAGTGAGTTGAGTTCTGTCATTTTTTGCTTAGTCTCTAATGAAACAGTGACCCAGTGAATCGGTAAACATACCAACCAAGAGTTTGGGAAAAGAAGGGAAGGGTTGAACACTGGTTTTCCTCCTCTTGCAGTATAGGCTTTGACTTGTATACAATACAAAGAGAAGACAGTTGCTTCACACTTCAGTAGAGGAGGAGAAAGATTAGTGAAATATTAGTGAATGTGCTTTTAGAGATAACTTTCTTGAAGTGTCACCTGCAAAGAAACAACCTTTTCTACTACCAGACAAAGAGGCAGTCAATTTTCTGGGAGTATTAATTTTAAAAGAAGAGTGGTCTGTAGAAGTGAACTAGTTGTTGAGATTGGGGAAGGTGGGAAATACCACTTCCCTGCGCTATGTCAAATGGTTTTTGAATAGTAGTCCCTCTTTCTCTCTTTAAAGTCAGAAATTGTTGTTCCTTAGGTAAAGGCTGTTCTCTTCTTGAATGATGTTAAGGTGCTAGAAAACTTGTTATGTACTCCGTGCAATTTTCTGATTTTAAGTGTGATATTTTAAGGCAGACTGAAGACAACACCACCTACTTATTTAGCAAAGGCAACTTCATCCCATTTTAATCTCTATAATATACAGGAGTGCACCAAGAATACTTGAAGTCCAAACATTTTCTGTTTTTTATGTTAGTGGCCTATATGTGTCAATTCTCAATATTTTGATTTCTGAAAGCTTATTCCCTTGGCAGAAAATTCATAAGTAATGGATGGGAATGCAAAGTACTTTCCTTCCCTGCTTTAACAGTGACGTTGGGGTATTTATGTAACTGAATAATAATACAGGACTTGTATAAACTGTTAACTGGAGGGGGTTTTTTGCCTCTAGTGTCACAGGATCACTGTAGTCTTAATATTTTATCAGGTTGCAAAGAACCATGTAGTATGGGCTTCATAGAGGTTTACTGTGTCATGACTAACACAAATGGGTTAGGTTTGACTAAAACAATTTTGCTGAGAACAGAAACCTTTTATGAACTGTTTATACAATATTAAATGTTTAAAATAAGTTCTTAGTATGAAAACTGTGTTTTAATCTTTAAAAATTAGGTTTTCTGGTAACCTTTTGGTGCTTAAGCTTTCTTTTCCATTTGTTTTTCCTGCGTACGTACTGCATATTGACTGTGGTTATTTTGGTACTATGAGACTTAAATGTTGGAGCATTCTGGGAGGGACAAATGAGGTTATGAATTGAGCATCCAGGTAGCTCTTTGTACCATGTAGTTCACCATGATCCCCATATGCCAAATTATTGCTCCTCAAGGTTTTGCTCCACAAAATTCTGCTTTGACTGGGGCATCCTCCCTTTTAGGAACTGTACAAGTTTGTGTGGCAGAAGGGTGTGTTCTGGATGTAAACGGGATCTTCCCCTCTTCCTTTTCTTAGCTGGTCATGAGGGACCAGCTGGTCATGTCTGGAGGGAGAAGAAATAGGCAATTACAATTTCTTCTTTCCCTTCTGGCAGCTATTGGCAATTATGACAGATGGTGTTGGAGATACATATGTAGAAGTGTGTTACGTACAGCATCTCTTTACAACATCCCTGAGCTAAGGCTGTCAAAATCTGTTAGATGTTCGTGTAGGCAGGCACCATGTCCAAATTTTGCCAGATATCACTTCAGTGTTTTTACACTAAGCAGCCACAAAGGCGTGTGAGAGATCTTGTTCTGCATAGGGGTGTTGAGATCCAATAAATTTGTGTGGTGGACCCTAATGTTTCCAAACTGCACAGGTAGGTATACAAACACAGCAGACATAATTCGCTGCATTATAAATAGATCAGGGACTGTAAACCATGAAATGTTGTTTGGTTTTTTTTTTTTAAGAGTGCAGCCACCAAGGGTTTGATTCATCAGGAAGTCCTGGCATTTTGTTTTAGTTGACCACTCAGCCTTAACTACTTTTTCCTCATGGTTTTCACTTGTTCTGTAGTTAATACAATACATGTCTTCTCTGCCTAATGCCTCCACTTCAGCTGTGCTCTGCAAGTTAGGGAGGACCCTCTTCCATCTAGCTTGGTGGCCTCACTTTGAAAGAGCTGAGACAAGACCCTTATTCCTGAGTGCTCATTTGCTTTAAGAGAATTTTTTTTCTTCTCAAGAAGGAAATGTTCTACTGGACTGATAATCGCCATGCAGTTAACTTGTCTTGTCATATTACCTGTCTGGTTCGATTACTGAAGACACTTACGGATTGTGCCAATCGTACTTGGAGTTTTGAGCTTGTATGCAGCCTGGATCTGATGACCACCTTCTTTGATTTGATAGCAAACTTGAGTTCATTGCTTTTAAAAAATGGGCTTTCTTGGTAACTGTAGTATTTGCAAGAAAGTGAAATGCAGACGCTGTTTTAAAACCATTATGGTTTTTTTAGAGTTACTTTACTTTCTACCCACAATTTTAATGAAATTTGGCAAGTCTGAAACCAGCAGGTTACCTGTTAGTATTCTTCCCTGATCCTTTTGCTTGAGTTTTGGGGCATCTTTGCAGTTATGTGAGAATAGTTCCATTGTTTACTGTGCACAGAAGTAACTGCCCTACTACTTGCATGGCTGTCATGGAAGCTTTTGGAGAGAAGGCGTTTTTGGTATGATAGTTTTTTAGTACTGTGTCTGGAAGGCTCTTTGGAGCTTCCTCCAGGTGATACAATCCTGTGGAACACCCATGGGGATGAGTTCCAAGAAGGAGGCTGCCAATCAGTGGAGTTCAGATTTTGCTCTTAACACAAATTCCCTTGACCGTGTCCTTGCTTTTGTTGTTGAAGTTCTCAGAACTTTAAGACTTAAGAAATGCACCTCACACTTCTTAGCTCCTCGTGAGAATACTGGGAAGCACAAGGTAAATGGATCATGTAGGGCTACTATGCAAGATCTAAAAAAAAAGAAAAAAAAAAAATCCCCAAACAAATCCCCAAACTTTCAGGGCTGATTGCTTGTGGCACATGTGTTAAGGTGAAAATTCATCCTGAGGAGTTCCATTTAATGACAAATAATTCTTGCTTTGGTAAATAATGTGAAATTCTATGCTTTATTTGGGAACATTTGTATTATCAGGATGCAGGTTTCAGAATTCTGTGCAAACAGCTGCTAGAGGACTGTTACACTAAATATGTTTCCAATTAAACACAAAAATAAAAATTAAACCATTAAATTTGTCAAATTGAAAACTGCTCAGAATTGTTCATTTTGGGAAAAAAAAGGTGTTTTAACTTTTATTCATGGTGAAATCCGAGTTCAAGGTCTTGCAAATTTGCACATGATGAATGTGTAGGATTTTTGTAAGTTATATTAAATGTTTGAAAATAGGTATTGTGAAAGATACTTGTGTCAATTTGAAAACCTCAGCGTACATTGCATACTGTTGTAACAGTATTTTATGTTTACCTAGGTTCATCTAAAGAAGGAGGAGCTGGAGCTGTGGATGAGGATGATTTTATTAAGGCATTTACAGATGTTCCTACTGTACAGGTAAGATGCTGTGTATACTCATACTTGTTTTAGAAAGATGCTATTTGCAATATTACGTGTTAGCCTACTTTTAAAACTTCTGTGATTTTACAGTCTTGTAAGGAAGTGTTGTTACTTTTTCTTCTTTCTGAATTTAGAGTCTCCATGGAAAGGTCTTTACTTTTTCCAGTTAGTTACCAAAAAACCTACCTTTTCTCTACTGTCCTACTAATTATTATCACATTGTGTTTCAGCTAAAATCCAGTATTGCCTTTCTTAATCTTTTCCAGGGAGCTACTGAAAATAATTGTGTGTTTTAGTTATAGTAAGAAAAAGATTTCCATAATGTTTGGAAAATTTAGGACTGCAATTTCAAGGGATAATCAAGTAATAATAATATGGGAAAATAATGTGAAAAGCAAGAATTGTATTTTTAGATGTGCCTGAATTGTAATGATGCATGTCTGGCATACATGTCTTCATCTCTAGCAATACTTCAAAAAAAGAAATCTAGTGCCTTCTTTGAATAGTAATGGATTCTGAGTTCTTAGTTGAAAGATCAGATTTTAATTACTATTCTGGAAGTGTGGGAATTGCACATATTTTTGGTACTTTCACACAGCTGAGTCATTTAACATGCTTGTATCTTCCTAGACCTATTTTGAATAAGTTTTCCTTGAGCAGTTGAGGTGTGGAAGGCAGCTGAAAACTCAGTAAGCCATAGTTCCCAAATACCAGAAGGATTTTGCATTACTCCCTTTTCTTGATATGTACTTTTGTTCTGTTTTTATTTCCCAAAATGACAGCAAAGTTATTTGTTAGATCTCTCTCTGTAGGCAGAAATACTGTCTGCTTTTATGAAGGAACACTATCTCCATGATCCCTGTCATATCAAGGAAATCTTTGTCTTACACTGTAGGAGCTTTATGTTTCTTTGACTCTCCAAACTGTTAAGAATTCTTTGAAGGGCAAAAACATGGAGCTCTTAATATTATTTATCCCCATTATGTTGAACAGAGCCATATTCCACAGCACAGAAAATGTGCTGCATGTGGTTCAGTGCCTTAGTACTTGCAGTCCCAAGCAGAGTTCTGTAATCACTCAAGTTGGTTAATAACATTGAAGAACAAAAGTGGTGTAACTATAGGTTGTTGAGCAGCACGTGTGATTTTTTTTCTCTCTGACTGATGAATGACCTAGGGAGGTAGGTCATTCCTACCTAAACTGCAAGAGATGGAGGAGAAAGACACAGTTGTCCTCACTAATCACACCCGCGTTGAGGTGAGGAGGCAGGGGAGAAATGTGTAACTGACCCCAAAATAACCTATTTGTTTCAGGGATGAGAATGTGAGAAACACCTACTGACCAGGCAAATAAAAGGTTTTGTTTTTCTTAGTATCCTTAGGAATAATGACTTCCTGCTGTCCAACTTCATGCTTCTGGTTGTGGACAACCTCCAATCTTTAAAAAAAAAAAAAAAAGGCAGGTGCCATGTTCTGAGACTGTTAATTACTAAGGAAAAGTTTCTGTACTAGACCCTGTGAAGAAAGAATGTTTATGACCTGTAATTTGCCAAATTATTCTAAAAGCAAAGGAAACTTGTTAGAGTGGGAATTGTTTGTACATTATTGGGCCCATTCCTGCATCTTTCTGTTTTCATTAGCAGCCTCACTGAAAGTAAGGAAGGGAACTATGTTTTAGAAAAACTGATTCAATTCTGAGTCAAGATTAAGTGCATCTGAATTAATCAAGTAAATTGAGGTTACTTATGGTGTGTGTATGTTTAAGTCATTCTTAAAAGCCTTCAGTGGTAGATCTGCCTTTCCAGTAACCTGTTCCAGTGACTGCACTTCATTAATGTTTTAGGAATATCATACTGTTTACTCATTAGTTTGTGATTCCCATATTTGAAATACTTTCCATCTGCATAGTTGTTACTCTTATTTGTCTTTGAGCTTTTAATTTTTCTGTCTTTGGTGTTGCACTTATGTTTAATGATGCGTGTGTATGTTGCCCTCTAATGGATAACAGCAGTTTATGAAGAAGATGGGTGATTTTGAGATGTAGTCTGATGGATCTGTGTGCCAAAAAGACTACTACGGTGAGAGGATTGTGCCTTCATATTTCAGATTATAACCATTTATTTTTACAACTTCGTTTATTTGCCTTTGCTTAAAGTGAAGAAAATTCTGCATTCAAGTTGTTAGGAGTAACTCTCATTAATAGCTAAAATTTGTTTCAAAACAAATTTAGTTGTTTTTATAAGTGGGAACTTATGACCAAAATAATGTATATATCACTGACTGAACACAGAATTTCATCTTGGCCTTCTAAAAGCATATTTAATCAAGGGCAGGGAGAAAATAAATTATTAAAATATTACCTTTTATTCCTCTAAAACTAATGTAGGTATGGACAACCTTGACAATTTGGGATTTTTCAGTGGAATTACATTTTTAATTTCATGACAAGATAAAATTATGCCATTTATTACATTCCTTATTACAACACCAATTTGAATAGCAGAAATTGGTAGATCCAATGCTGTTTGTGCCAGGTAATTAAAGAAAATAAAATTCTTTGCCTGGACAGGCAAGTAGGGTGGACGTAAACTCATGTTGCTTCTGTTTGTCTATTGCCTAGCATGTTTTACTTCCGTGGCAGTAACTACAGCACATGGTCTCTGATAACACATAGGCTGACAACAAAAAATGTCCTGTTTTTCAGGATCTACTCAATGAGACATCTTACAGAAGGTATTTGTACCTTGACCAGAACCTCAGACTAAGCTTCAAGCATACACTGAACAGATGTTAGTTAGCTGCCTCCAAAAGGCGTGATCCTGCTTCTCTTGGTGTTGCACTTCATGTCTTTGTGATAAATTGGCATAGGCTGCTGAGTTGGCAGAGAAGTTTTTGCCTTTCCTCTTGTAGGGTTAGCTTTTTGTATGTAAGGCCCTGGACTGGGAAGGAGACAGGGTAAGGTGGGTGATGGTTAAAGGGGAGCCTGAGGAGGTTGAATGGTCTCACGAATTCTGATGGCATTAGGGTCACTGTAATATGAAACCACATCTTTGGTTATCCAGTGACTACTCCCTTCCACTTTTTAAAAGGAGAATAAGAATTTTCTTTGATAATGGAAATTAAATTTGATTAAAATGCTTACCGAGACACATGTAGTATTTATTCTTAATAGTATGGTACAGCTAGAGTTAGCATCAGAGTAAATAGTGTTGTGTAACAAGTATTAAACGCTACCAGTATACACATGTATATTAAATGGTGATACAAAACTCAGGTTTGATTTTTGTGGACAACAGTAGAAAGTCTGTTACGCCGGGACCCATTTTTTTCATGAAATAATTTACTCTTTTTTAATAAGTTGTTCACCAGATGTTTATGATTTCTAATGAAGAAGAAAATAGTAATAATGAGGAATAGCTTTTTGGTTTTTATGGATATAGTTGTGTTGCCTGTAAAGAACTGCAGAGCTGCTTCCACAGTGTACATTGGAAAAGCTTAAACAGCTGCGTGGTAATGAAAATTTCAATTTTGTTGGTAAAGCATATTCAACAATTGTTTTCTGTATAATAGTGAAGCTGGCCTGGGTATATGAATTCATCTGTTCCTACCCTGTTTATCCTACAAACCAGATGTGCAGGTGTTTTAGAGCATGGATATCTTCCAGCTCCTCAATATTCCAGCATGAAATATAGAAGCCTCCATAACTATGTTCTGTTAAAGCACTGGAACAAAAGTAGATGTCAATAGAGTCAAGCTCCCATATCTACTGTAAGTTAATTTGAAATGCTCAGGAAATTGGAAAACTAGACTGTACTTGGAATAACTCCTGTAGTAATTTCAAGTTGCCCAGGAAAATAAGATATTTTATAGAAAATTCAGTTCAGCTTAACTGTAAGATGGAAGAAAGACGGTCCTAAATTCCTTGTTTCCTCTACATGCTCTGTGCTCTTGCACATGCAAAATTATGTCTTGGACTTAAATAATGAGGGAGCATCAGGCACTACTGTTTAGGTGCTATAGAAGTTACCATGCTGGCCTCCAGCTTTCACTCTGGAAGGGTATGAGTGTCCTTGAAGTCCTGAATCGTATCTGCCACCCCCATGTGAATATCTTAGATATACCAGATGCCTGTGTATGGGCAACTGAGTTTGCCCGATGTGTTTATGTAAACAACTTTGGATCCAAAAAATTGGAAATCTTTAGCTGATAATGCATTTTTGAAAAAACTGGCCAGATCAAGTTTCTGGTTAGTAGTTTGCTTCATATCCTCTTCAACTTGTTCTCAGTCTGAGGAAGAAAAAACCTTTAAATTTTGCATATGCTGTGGAAGCAGAAAAGATCATCCGATGGCTTATGTCCAGGAGACTGGAAGGGAAGTCAGTTTATTTCTGACATTAATAATATATTTTCATTACTATTCTTTTTTTATTTTCTTGTTTGTTGTACGTGTACAGTTATCAATAAATGTGTTAATTCATGTATTACCAAAGAGTGACGGATGCATGATTGGATTGGTCAGGCTTCAATTTTGCTGGAGTTACTGTGTAGTGAGACAAGAACTCCGACTGGAGGCTGCTCCTTACATTTATTTACTGAGTGCATAAGTTAATAAATTATAGTCTTGGAGTAATAGTACATACAGAAGCTATTGAAGCTTTTAATTTATTTTTTTCAGACAAATTTTTATTTTACTGTTGACTAGCAGCCCAGTTAGGTCCTCACAGAGCCATGCACTCTTGTAATATGAAAGAGAGGCCCTGCTCCAAAAGAGTTGCATCGGGTTAAAAATCTGTTGGTTGAGTTTCAGTGTAATAGTGAGTATGAAAATGAAGTTGAATTGCAGTAATATTGCAGCAGATTATCTAAAACCTGTGCTTGTTTTGAATTACTTCTTTTTAAATGGAGTTAATGAAATTCTGGGTGTGATTAGCTCATCACACAAGTGAAAGGTGAAATCTTGAGGAAGAAGTTGATTCTTCAGCTTTTCTTTTAATGAATATTCACTACTTGGTGATATCCTCAAAGATTTGCCTTAAGATGCCCATTTATACCTCTTAACACAGTTGTCTGGAACTTTGGGGGCAAGATTATCAGAATTATAATTGTATATTCAGTCTGCTCAAGCTGTTTTCCTTCATCAGTTTACCTGGGATATTAACAATATAAATTTTCTGATTTTTTTTTTTAATGCTTCAGATCTATTCTAGTCGAGAACTTGAAGAAACATTGAACAAAATCAGGGAAATTCTCTCAGATGACAAACATGATTGGGATCAACGAACTAATGCGGTAAACTTTTTATCTGGTTTCAGGTTTGGGTGGGTGTATTTCATAAAGCACAGGCAGCTAGATACTTTAAAATGTTTTTTCTCAAAGTAATTCCATTCTGGATAATCAAATAAATTTTCATTTTAATTTTTAAACCTTTAATTTCTGTATACCATATAAATTGAAGCAAGTATTTTAAATTAGCTGAAATAAATTTTTGCTGACATTTAAGTGAAAGCTTTTCTAAAAGCTGTCATGTATGTCTCAGTTGGCATTTATGCAAAATTATGTATTCTTCTAGTAAAAATTACATATGTTGCTAGTAAACTGCTAGCATTAGTACCTCCTATATGCGGTTATGATAAGTTTTACTTGCAGGATTAAAATGTTTGTGTCTATGTAGCATTTATATTTGTTATCAGGTTTATGGCATCTGAGTGTTTGGAAACAGGTATGTGAACAAAATGATGTCATTGTATATTTGTCGACTGGGATGTGAGACTTTAGCTCTAGAAATCAAGTAATAGAATTTTGTTACAGGTTTTTTTAAATTATTGCCATATATTTCAAAATGACGCTTCGCTTTAAAGATATGCCCGTATATGTTTTTGCAATTACGTTGTTACTTTTTTATTTTGAAATGCATATTGTTAGTGTCCTAAACTAAATGCCTTGAATTTTTTAGCTGAAGAAGGTTCGGTCGTTGCTTGTTGCTGGAGCTGCACAGTATGATGGATTTTTCCAGCATTTACGGTTGTTGGATGGTGCTTTCAAGCTGTCGGCGAAGGATCTCAGATCCCAGGTGGTTAGAGAAGCATGCATTACTGTAGCGTAAGTATAGTTTATCTGCGTTTGTGTACATTGCTAGATTTTAGTATGAGTTTGACTTAAAGATGCTTTATCAGTGTTGCAGGAAAGATTATCTTGTTGGACTGCTGTGCACTATGACTGATAAAGAGTCACGGCAGCATCTGAAGAGAAAAAGAAACCCTTAAAGGAATTTGTTCTCTTGGGCGATACGTGTAGTTGGTAATCCTGTGACAGATTGTATGCGAGGAACAAGTTACCATCATTATGCTGAGTAATTAGAGCAAGTTAATACAAACTGCTGTTAAGTAGTACTGTAATCGTGCTAGTCTTAGGAGCACTTACGCTTGGGTGATTGGCACAGGGCTTTACTGTGACTATTTGTAATAATGAAGTGAGCTGCCCTGTAGTGGTTTGAACATTGCACATTTCAGTGAGGTAGTATCTTTCACATCCATGACAATTTTAGAAGCCATGGCTAAACAGAAATAAGATCTTCACCCTTATCTTGGGGACTCTCATTAAATTCAAGGGGCAGGGGGGAAAGCCTTATTTGTACACTAGAGCGATCTGTCCCACTTTCATGTTTTCTGTGGCTTTTTTTTGTCTGGAAAGGCATTAATGTAACCACTGATTTTTTTAGTGGCCATGTGGAACAGATAGGCCCCAGAGTTCACCCTTGCTATTCTGGTCTCCTAGTTTAACAGACCATGGGGACCTGTTGGAGCATACAGCTGTCCTTGCCAGCGAAATTGAGGCTTTGAGAAAAAATGCTAACCTTTCCTAACATGAAGTCAGGAGTAGAGTATAAGTACTGTGTAAATGTCCTCATCTAGACCTAAAAGCCTGGAATTTTTCTTGATCCCTAAAACTTAGATATATTTGAGTCATTTGATGCTGACTGCAGATTCTTTTTATGTAGTCTTTCTGCATGTAAGAAGCGTTTGGTGTCACCACTGAACAGTTAAATTACTGTGTGTTGTATATTTTTGTATATTTGTTAAAATCAAAACCACAACCTTTAAAAAACAAGAGAGTCAAATTTTATGGTTGGCTAATTATGATAAATGCAGTAGTTTTTACTTGCATTCAAAAGGAACAAAATCTCAATAAGTTCCATAGGATTTTAGATTTGTGTACTCTCAAAGTGTGCTAAAAAGCATAAATACTATGATACTTTATGTGGACATGAGAATTTCAGCCTTCCAAGTTGGGGTATTTGTTTTTCGTTACGAAATAGTTATTAGTGTTCACCCTCTTAATGTGTCTGCTAAGTAACAAAAATGTTCCACTCATCCTGTATTTCTAATAAGGCAAGGACTTGGAAATCATGAAATAAAGGAATTCTTTTGTTTGGAAAGATAAATCTTCAAAATGTTTAGTGAACTTTCTTATTTTCAGACTAAGAAATTAATTTTTGTTAACAAATTTTATTTCTTCTTTCTAAATAGCCATCTTTCAACTGTTCTGGGAAACAAGTTTGATCATGGCGCTGAAGCTATTGTGCCTACTCTTTTTAATCTGGTTCCCAACAGCGCCAAAGTGATGGCAACTTCTGGGTGCGCAGCCATTAGATTCATTATTCGGGTAGGTGTTCCTCTCTCACTTTGCTTGCTTGGAATATTCACGTAGTGGCTCTTAGCAGAGATAGTAACAATTCTGAAGTACAGGACTGCAAATCATTCTTTAAGGGAGAAGTAATTTTTCACACAGATGGGCAAATATTATTTATCATTGAAACCAACTGGCAGCATTGCCATACTAAAGATGGAGGAACAGGTGTGGTAAGCAAGTCTGTTTTGATTATTTTTTTGGTAATGTGTTAATGGTACAAAGGCAAGTGTATTTCAAAGGGTAGCTGCTTTTAACTGCCTTTTTGGAAAAGACAAAGTTAAGCTAGTAGTTAAGAAGCTAGTAAGAATTTTTTTTAAAAAAAGCAAAACAAAACTATTCCTCTTTACAAAAAAAAAAAAAAATAAAAATGGAACCATAGAGTTAATGATAAAATGTTGAGGAGGCTGAACATATGCGGATCAATTCCGAAAGCACAAGTTCATCCAAGAAAAGCCCAATGGAGATTTTAATCCTTGGGTTTAAGAACTTTCTAAGCTGAGTTCTTAAAGCTGTAGCATACAGAAGAAGGAAATGCTGTATGCTAACTGCTTTTTATTGACTGTTCCTTAAGCATCTGCTACTGACTGGTGTCTGAGGCAAGATACTTAGCTATTTTCTTGGGACTTGTACTGATATTTTTGTGTTTCACATAAAAGTGGGAGGTTGCCTGTAGTTTCTACATTAAAAGCTGCGGTGTTCTTAGTGCTAGGCGCTTACTGCTGTTCACTATGGCCTCATCTGTGGTTTTAATTTTGTAAGTTGTTGGAAGCCTAAGTGGTTTAATCACACCTTTTACTGCCATCCTCAGCATGTTTTGGAATCTGTACTTTGTCTACCTATGCCTCTGAGAATGTGCTCTGAGACTTCTGCATTACCTTTGCCTCAGCACTTGGGCTAAGATCCAGTGGCATTTTTCCCCCAGACTCTTACAGTGTACTGTGAGATGGCTAATGACACAGAGTTTGAGAGTGGAGGAGGGAATGCACCTTGAAAAGGGTGATTGAAGTTGTAAGAGAAGAATATAATTTGCAGTAGTATTAGACGAGCTCAGGCATGTAAGAAACTAACCCTGTCTTGTTTATAGGAGCCAAATCAAGCACCAGAAAAGCAGCATGAAATAAAAATCCACCTATTACATTAAATTGGCTTTATTGGTTCAGTTCAGTTGGAGACGAGCCTACACATTGTCTGTAGCTGCCCTGATTTTGTTTAAACTTCTGTTATTCTTAGCTGTAATTTAAGATACTACAGTGGAGGCTTAGAAGCAAGAAAATCCTATCCATAGTGTTCAAAAACCCAATCAGTAAATGGCTTATGCAAGGTGTTCTGATAGAAAATTTGTGTTTTGGTGGAAAACCAAAGAAATGTAATACCAGAGTCAAACGAAGTGCAGCCCCACACTTCTTTGGACTAAATGAGAGTTGATCAGGGAGTGTGTGATCAGTTGAATATTTAGGGAATGTTTAGAGCCTAAGCCATTTGTAGTCAGTGTTTTGCTCAGAAACTTCCAGCAGAATCCACTGACAGCCAATTCAGGTCATGGTGCTTTAGTGTGTAATTGCTGTGAGAGTCTACGTAAAAAAGAGGGAGGATGTATTATACCAGTGGTCTTGAAGAGCTCCATGTCATCTTTGCACCTTTATTGGATTTCATATTTCTTCTCCAGATAGTTCTTACCACTGTAGTCTGATTTCTCTTTCTTGACTCTTAGTAAATCAGGAAGCAAATTTAAAAAAAAAAAAAGGCGGGGGGGGGAATGACATGACGAGAAGGCATGGTAGCAGAAAATCTTTTCCAGAGGGAGATGGGATTTGGGTTGGGCAATTGAGCTGCAAGGTGGATTGGGAGGAAGCATGTATCGTTACAGTTTCAAAGAGGTAACAGATGAAATGTGTAGTCTTAAAGCTGAATGAATGAATGAATGAAAGCAAGCCTGAGACTTCGATTCCTTTGCAATACACTTTCTAGAAATTACAATGTCAATAGCTCCAAAGGCTTGGAACATACAGGTTTCTCCATCTGTAAAAGGATTTTATTCTTTCCCCTGATATTGTTTATTGTTCTCTTTCTGGCAGTCATGTGCCACTTTACAATTTAGAAACTACGCAAAACATAAAAAAAAAAAAACTAAAACCCCGTTTAAAAGTGTATCAGTGTGAACAAATGCAACTGTTAGGCTCTTCCAGATTTTTGGATTAATTCCCTCCTAATTCTGAGGTTGGCAGTACTCTGAGAGCTGATAATTATCTCTCTGCTTTTTTGGTGATCTGTGTGTTTATGTCCTGCAACAATAACCTAAGGAGAAAGTATGATATATGGGATACTAAGAATTGTTTAGTAATGTACTTTTTAAGCAGGTTTTTAATATGCTACAGTTTCACCCTGTATTGGGGACTGCTTTAGAAGTTACGTTTTGTATTTAATCAAGAAAGGAATAAAGGGATGAACAGAAAAAGGATTTGTTGAACCATGTTACTTGGAATTAAAATTTTAATACTTTGTGCCTACAATTAGTTAGGATAAGACTGCTTTAATTCTGAATTGAAGTATTGCATTTGAATTTAATGCCGTTTATCTTACCCACTTTAAATGATAGTTTGTTTTCCCATGAAGATATTAGGTGTTTCTACGTCAATGCTTTTATTACTTTATTGACATACTTTACATTAAAAGGAATTCAGTCTTTGTAGTACTAACCATATTGATCCCTAAAAGAATGCCCATAGTTTCAGATCTACTGATTTACTTTTTGCTCCCTAACTCTTGATTTTTAAGACTGCGATGTCCATTGCTTTTTTGTCTGTGGCAAAACTAAAGTAACATTAGCTTACAACTCCTTTGAGGAGACAGTTATGTTTGAGCCTTCATACGTGACTTCTGACAGCTAAATATTGCATATCATGACATGGTTGTTGATGGCATATGAAGTGCTTTTTGCTTGACCTTTTGGAAAAAAAAATAGGTTTAATCAATTGACGTGCTAGCAGCAGTCTCTTATTTAATAGTATTCTACATTTAGTTTCCGTAAGTATTTTAAAGGATTGCAGTTTTTATTATGTTGCTAATTCTGTTTGACTTAATTAGTATAGTACAAGTTCAGGAATACTTTTGTCATTAACTGCTTTGTCCTTTCTTTAAGCATACTCATGTGCCACGACTCATACCTTTAATAACAAGCAACTGTACCTCAAAATCAGTTGCAGTTAGAAGGTGAGTACATTATAAATAGCGAATTATTAAAGCTGTTGCTTATTTAAATATGATGATCATATGTTGAAAAGAAGCATATTTGAAGATTTATGGCCATTAACTCTGAATACACAAAACTGTTATTCAGTAAATTACAAAAATTAATTTCAGCAAAGTTAGGTCAGGTGATATTGAGGAATGGTACTTTCTGCTATATTGGGGGACATACACTGTATCTTTCTGCAGAATTTATTCTAATGTAAAATGTTTCTAACACTTGTTGGAAAAAGTACATTCTGATTTAAAACCAGAAGGAAAGAAAAAAAGCTGTAGTTGAATCTATGTTGCTCAGTCTAATGAGAATAAGCAACACAGGTATTGGGAGAACATGAAACAGATATGTACGTCTTGGGCCGGGCCTGGTGAGGTTACATCTTGTCGAAGCGCTACCATGTACTGCATGCAGCGTGTGCCAGCACCTTGCTCTCAGTGCCAGGAGGACTTTGTAACTTTTGTGCAGTGTGATGTGAATGCATGGAGCTCAGCTGTCTGATACTGTGCCCAGAATAATAAACCTCCTATGCTGGGGACTGTGGGATTGAGACAGTGGCTGCTACCTTAGAGAGGACGTGGTGGATCAATGTGGTGTCATGTTTAACAACTGAGGTGCATTTTCAGCATGTTGCTTTTTCCAAGAACATGATACTTGAACACTTGGGTTGGCTCTTGACAAAATCAGTTGGTTTCTGACAGAGTGTCATTTTCTGCACAGAATCTCAAGAAAGCAGTTAATGCTGTTTCTGGACCCATGTTAGCCTGAAAGTGATACAGCTATGTATATGCAAGAAATAGCTTGAGCATTTCAACTATTTGCTCTAAGCTGTCTTTGCATCCAAAGCGAGTATTATCTCAACCCAGATTATACTGACTTGTCATAACTTCTAGTTTGACTGCAAAACAATTCACAGGGCTTCAGTGCCTCCACTTACCACAGCTTTGCTGAGGAACGCTAGACTGTAGGTGGCTTTGGTACTGCAGTTCACAATCCAGTGAACATCAGTGAAGGTGGCTGAAATTGCATTGTTTTCATACTGACTTCATTCCTTTGGAAGTATAAAAAAAAACTAGATCAGTTATAATAGTGAAAAGCCTTTCAGGGTTTCTTGCCATACCATGTAGGTGTCCAAAGGCTTTGGGCAGAACAAAAATGAAATCTGCCCCTCCAGAACAGGTCAAAGATGCAACATAATGAGAAAAAGTAATCATTCCAGGCAGTAGACTCCACTACCTTTTTGAAGACTTGTTACCTACACCTTCCTAATCCATGTCACTTCGATTTGTTCACCAGGATCTAGCTTCAGACATATTTTAAAGTATGCATTTTGCTAATGGCTGTCTGCTAAATTGACAAGAATTCCACATTAATAATGAATATGGGTACATAACTTAGTTTTACTATGCCAGCACATCTTCAGGTGTGCTTTCTGAATGCAGAGCCCTGTGCTAATGGTCTCGTGTTTTCCTTTATGCTACATGCTTAGTAAAGATAGATGAAGAAATGGGCATAGTGTTTGGCACAGAAGTACACTGCCATATAAATACTATGTTGTGACTTAATAGCTGAATTTTTAAAGTATTGATTTTTTTTTTAATATTAAGATTTTCTACTTTGTACAATTTTTAAACTTTATGGATTTTTATATGTTATTTTGGGGCTAATAAAACTAATGTAGCATATGTGTAATAGCATGACTTGAGCAACAGGTGATTAATTGAACCACATCTATTTCTTTGAACTTTAGGATTAGCTAGCCTGCATGTTTGTTTTCTATACAGAATATGTTAACTTTGCAATAAGGTGACCAATGTCCTTGTTTGACAGATAAAACATACTTTTATGTATTGGTTTCCCTCAGGGAGAAAGAATAAAGTTACTGTTTATTACACAAGCGCATTAGAGAAATGAGTATTAATTATAACTTTCTGTTGTGTCTTTTTAGGCGCTCCTTTGAATTTTTAGACCTGTTGTTACAAGAGTGGCAAACACATTCGTTGGAAAGGTACGGGCCAGTATACTTCTTCCCCAAGAATAAACTACTACTGAATATTGAGACAGAAATCTTTTCATTGAATCTTTCAGTTGAACTATGTTGTTCAGTGTTGGCCAGCCTTTCTAGCATAGACCACCTTTCTAGCACAGCAGGTTATCTGCCTTGTTCAGGTGCCAGGGAGGAGAGCTGTGTCCTCCAGCCTTGACTTCGTGTTGCCTCCTCACCCTCTGCCTCTTCTCCTGTACCACCTGTGAGCAATGCATGTACCATGCTTTCTCAGTTTCACTTATATCATGTGTCCTGTGCAGCAAGGATGCACAGGTGAGCATCTGTCTTTTCTCCTGAAAGGAGGAATTTGTGTGTTTGCCATAAAAGAGGGCAAGTGGGATTAGGCTGGAGCTCTGTAATAATTAGGAACCCACTGTAGCTTCTCCAGGTAGATAGGAGAATAGTACAATCATCTCTGCAGAATGTATACTGTAAGCACAGAGTAAAAGCAAAAGGGTCTACAGGGCCTTCAGAGAGGGCTTTTCAGAGTTCATCCAACTCCATAGTCACCTTTCAGACCTTCAAGGTGCTTCTGAGAAAGGCAGGAATGGAGAGATCACTTGATTTATGTCAGAATGTGTATGCGTGTATTTAAAAAAAACCCCTAACAAACACCCCACCCCACCCCACCCCCCCCCAAAAAAAAATAAAACACCCGAAAAACAAAACCCCAAACATGTCTTGAATTAAAACCTGTTTATCATCACAATTTTTGGTTGTTCTGATGGGCACTTTGCTGTTCTTTGAACATGTGTTGAGGTTTAGAACTCATACACCAAAAGCTTTCAAAGGTGAATTTCCAGGAAAGCAGACTTACTAATCTTAACTTTTTCCTTTTTCTTACTATTAATATAGTAGGGGAAATAGTTTTCCCATTTCAGGAAAGTACGTGTCTTAATAAAGGTATTTTTAAGTAACTTTTTAAGTGTGATAGGTGGATGTATGTCTGAAAAGTAGATGATAATTCTTTTAGATTGAAGGAGGAATCTTACCTAAACCTTTACAGAAGGTGCAGTTCTGTCATCAGTGTGCTTAAGCGTTTGTTTACTTCATGTCTTAGAAAGAACTACTATCTCAGCTGGTTTTTACTTAAATGTTAATTCAAGTGTAAAACTTTACTACTTAAAATAGAATTTGGAGTAGCAAAATAGCATGAAGAATGTCTTTCTTCTAGGCATGCAGCTGTCTTGGTTGAAACAATCAAGAAGGGCATTCATGATGCTGATGCAGAAGCAAGAGTGGAGGCAAGAAAGTGAGTTTTGACTACATTTTGCTCTGAAAAATTTTATGTTTTACATGAGCAATGGAAGGCTCTAATGGGAGGTGAGTGGCTAACTGTGGCTGAAGAAGAGGACACAAGTTAGGTTAAAAATTCATGTTTCTGCTCTCGAAGTCCTGAATTGAAATCTAGTTTCATTTGCAAAAGACACATTCTGAAAGTTGGGGCAATTAATACTGTTGTGCAGCATTTGAGTATTCTACTGAAACAGGCGTCATAAAGGTCGATATTGCTGCATAATCATTTTTTTCCTGCCCCTTAATTAAGTCATTAAACAACTGCAGCATTTTGACTAGTGAGTAGACCAGAAAAGAATTTCTCTTGCTTCCCCACAGAATCAGTAAGCTAATGTGAGAATTTCAGAAGATAGATGTAAGTTATTTTGAAAAGATAAATCCAGTCAATGTAGCTAGTTTCTTTTATGATTTGGTGAGCAGCATTGTATGAATAACTTATTTTCAGTCTGAGTTCCTTTCCCTTCCTCCCCACTACGGAATGGTTGATTCTGTAATCTTTAATTCCTGACTCCACACTTCAAAGACAATATAGAGCAATTACATGTGGTTATTCTCTTACTTTGCAGGGCTTATCTGGGTCTTAGAAATCACTTTCCCAGTGAAGCTGAGACTCTGTACAACTCTCTTGAGCCGCCCTATCAAAGAAGCCTCCAGACCTACTTGAAGAATTCTGGAAGCATTGCATCTCTTCCTCAGTCAGACAGGTCATCCTCCAGCTCACAGGAGAGCCTCAAGTAAGGATCACTTAACTGTTTCTGAGCCTATAAATAAAAACTGTTACTCAAAAAACAAATGAGCCAGACTTCTGTGGTGTACAGAAAAGATGCAGTTGTATTTTGTCAGTTTTAATTCTTTTAATTAAAAAAATCTTTTGTTGTGTTTTGCTATATGACGCTATTTCCCCAGCAAGGTGAAAAATAAGGGCAGTCATTAACTGCATTTTAGCAGGCTGTTCTTATTCATATTTTTATTCCTTAAAGGCCTCTGTTAGAGCAGAGTATCTTCAAGGTTCACATATTGATGTGCAGCATTCTGGTGCCATGAGCAAGTCTAGGAAAGAAATAGTGATGTTACTCTGGTTTTTTATCCCTTTTCACGGGGAAGTATGAGGAGGAGACATCAACAGTGAGATTCATTCAGATTGGAGATGGGTTTTTTCACAGTATTGAATATGTATTAGCAGTAGTTTGCAGCTATGCTAATTACTAGAGGGTGGGTCTGTGCTGCAGTCAGTGGTGTATTAAAATGTATAGACAATCTTGAGCTGAAGAGATTAAAGTTTCCTTAGATACCACAGCAAAGGAAATTTACTGGCTTCTTAGTAGAAATCTAAAATAGTAGTAGTAGTATGTGGTGACTTTTTCCTTTAAATTCTAGAAAGCTTCCTCAGAGTATTTAAACCTGTTAAGATTTCAGTTCAGATGCTTAATTTCTAAAGCCAGAGAACTTGTCTGCTCACTTTTGACTCAAAAAGCAAAGCCTTCTTCCAGCATATTGGAAGTTAATATTTTTCTCTTTGTTTGGCTGCTGCCTTAAATACCAGAGGCTTATCTTTCCTGTGATTCTTGTAATTATAAAAAACATCTTAAAAATAATTGTCTAACGTAGGTTATTGCTAACACTTCATTTTCCACAAACAAATATCTATTCAAAGATTAATTACTCTTGTTTAAATCAGTCTATATTCCCTGTCTGAAAATCAGAATGCTGTTGATGAGTTGCTAGTAATAAAATGTTAAAAACTAAATTACAGAGAAATCAGAATCTTAAAAAACTCTTAAATCCTCAAGTGTTACTTCCTGTATTGCAAGATATCTAAGTACTACAGTACAGAAAGGGAGGAGTGAAATAAGAGATGAACAGAAGAGGTCATGATATTGGAAATTAATTAATTTTAAATTGATTTTTCACTAATTTTGCATTTAGATGCATGTTATTTTCCCTGTGTTACCTAAAATTATCTTCTGGTTTCTAAGTAGAGATGCAGAGTTCTCCCTCTGTAGATTAATTTAGGAAATACGGGTGTGGTTTTCCTAGAAGTCTGATCCTCCATGATTTTTGACCCTCTGAATTTATAGCTCGTATAGATAGTTGATCAAAAATGGTTTTATTTAAAGAGGGTGGTGGAATGAGAGAAATGTGGTGACTTGTGCCTACCTATATGAAACTGCTTAAATGAAATGTCAGTTGCAATAGATTTTGACAGTTCTCCAGGCCTTCTGTTTGGAGCACCCAGGATGCACCCAGGAGCTCTACCTTGGCCTCACTGGCCTACTTGGAGCAAAATACCTCCAAAACACTAGTTAGTAATGTCAGAAAAGCAGGTATTATTCATAATAAGCTGCAAATGTATGATCTTTTCTGAGGAGTTAGGTGACAGTGCTGACCTCTATATTATCATTGAGCACCTGAGATATAACTCAGATATATATACAGAGTATAAGGCATCTCTTTTCTCTCTGCTTTTTGATTTAAAATTAGGGATTATTTTTACTAAAGCTGAGACTCTAGACTCAGGTTGTAATTTATCTATTGATGAAATAGTCAACCATTTCGGCGAATAGAAATCTTCCCAGTCAGATAAGTATTTAGATGGCTAGATGTGAATTGATGAATAAAGTATCATGCCACCTTCTACTAGTCTTTTGCTTTTCCCTGGTCCCTCTGCATTTCATCCTCCTGCACCAGGCAGAAGGAAGGGCTTACAGTTAAACTTGAGTAGGACAGAAAGATTTTGCTTCAGCAACTACTCATTTTTGCAGTAAGAGTAAAGGTAAATGTAGAGAAAACATAGAGAAGACATGGGATTTTTCTCCTTTTATAAATTGCGGGAGCCTCTAACATTCAGACAGGGGAAATTCAGTCTAGCTGCTTGGAAGTTACAGCATTTTCCTTTTTAATTTGTAACTCGATTCTTGGGAGATACAGGACTGGAGGAGGCTTATGAGTTGTACACCTGTTGTTTTTGTTACTGCAGATACCACTTAACATAATTTCTTTCATAAATCAAGCTTTTTTTGTAGCTCTCACTATTTTTGTTTGACAGCTGATTTATAAGATCAGCCCTGTGTTTAAAACATTGTACTGACCACCTTAAATGTTTCTGTGACCAAGCCCAGAATGCCTGAACTTCGTGTTAGCAAAGTGTGCCTATTGGTAACCAAAGGATTAATGCTTTGTGATGAAGATAAAATTTTATAAAATATAAAAGATAAGATGAGTCGTGTTTTCCATATAGTTTTGTACTTAATATATTTATCTAAAATATGCTGAGGAAGTTGAAGGGGAGAAAAGAAAGGAAGATTTCCCCCCCCCCCCCTCTTTTATTGTTGCCTTTTGGATCTGATACATGAGACTGACTTACCGAGTTTATTGACTTTTTGTTTTTTTCAGTCGGCCTCTATCTTCTAAATGGTCTGCAGCCAGCGCAGCAAGCCTTGCAGGCAGAGGTAAGGTGGTTGCAATGTAGTGCAGTGTACAGTTATTGTTCTTTATTAATTAATTATTATTATCTTTGAATTAAAACTTTTAAATGCAGCTTAAAATTGTACTATCTTAATCATTTACCCTGTTTCCAAGTTGAATAGTGGCATGTGTCGTTACAGACCGCACCTGGAGTTAAGATTGCCTCGTACTCACTTCACATGTTATGTATTTTTTGTTGTTGCAAGTATAAGACATAATTTGCTATGTATTGGTACTGTTAATTGATCATCTGTCTTGAAGTTTTGTCATGGAACGGTCACCCTTAAAGAAACAAAATATTATTCCATGGTCTATTCATGATTATTAGGTTTATGGCAGTTGGAAATTAATGACTCATTGTACTTCTGCTCTATTCCCACTGGCTTCTGCTCTTTATAAAAAAAACAAAACCCCCAAATTTGTAATTCAAAGAGTTAAATGTTGCCTTGTGTTTTCAGAACTTGATATCTTTGTTCTCTTTTCACATAATGTCTTTGTAATTGAGAGTGCTTGTTTTCTGGATACTGAAAGCGTTAAGGGGGAGTCAAGTTTTGAAGACACAAATCGATGGTTAAAATTAACTGAAGCAAATAGTTAATATTCAGTAAATAATAGGAGGTGAATACAAAAATCCTTTACAAAAGATTAGACTCTAAAGTAATTTAAGGTACGCATTCAGCTTGCCTGTGGCTTTATCTTAGCTTAAGTATGGAAATATTATCTTCCCTCCATATCACAAGGGATGCTGTGAATTTCCTTAAGTTTGTGAAGCATTCAGTAATGTAATAAACCACTTAAATGTTCAGAATTACATAATTTGGACTAAGGTGGGAGTTTGTAGTAATGCTAAAATTTCATGCTGAATGAAGATAAAATGAAACTGTAAAATAAACTGTTCTTTGGCTGAGTTTCATGTTAACACCAGGTCTAGTTTGCTTCTTAACCTCAGTAATACTTTACTTGACTTACACTTTTTTACATCATTTTCTGTACTTTTTGCAAGTATGCTGCAGTAGTAGAAAATGTTAACCTTTTAAATATAATTATTTTTAGTCCTTATCAACTTACTTTCTAATTATACCTTTTGCTAGTTTCAGGCAGCAGCAAGAGTGTTCCAAGCCCAGGAACTCTGCAAAGGTCTCGCAGCGACATCGATGTCAACGCTGCCGCGGGGGCAAAGGCCCGCCATGCTGCTGGACAGACAGCTGGAGCTGGGCGCTTGTCAGCAGCTGGTCTGCCTCCAGGATCTTACGCTTCGCTAGGTAAGGGAAACATCTTGACAATACTCTGAAATATTTTTTGAGGCTTTTGATCAAAAAGTTACAGGAAGATACTTCTACATTTGAAAAATTGTTGCCATTTTTAGTAGTATTGAGTATTGCAAAAGAGCAGGTGTTCTGACGTAAGTTACCAATTCTGCCTGATGTTTTATTTTTCTTGTGCTAGAAGAATGCCGATGCTCTTCAAATGTGTTAAGCTGGAATTAATATTAAGTATTGGAAGGAGCAGAACCTTCACTTAATAGCAGATGGAGATAATGGCTTTTGTTCCTAGAAGTAGTAGGGAAGTGAGTGTTAGGACTCTTGATTTTCCATTTTTCTCAGCTCTTTAGCATTGTTGTAAAATAATCAGCTAAAGAGACATCCTGGCAGTAAGTAGTGGGTTCTTGAAGTAATACAGAAGTGTTTTACACAATAATACACAGCATTGATTTCCCAGATCTCTTCCTAAGCACGTTGATGGAACTATGTGTATGTTTTTATCTAGGTGGCAGTCTTCATTGGTGGGAATACTTGCTGTTAGATACAGAAATTGCTACAGATGATAAGAGTGCAGAAAAGTGTTGGATAGTGGTGGTGGTAGATGCTAGAACCTCCACTAAGTGGTGAAAGTAAAAGAAGATGGGCATGTTTTTGTTCTTTTTAGGTTCTCCATGCTGTAGGGGTAGCAATGGGGGCAGTGAGGTTCAGTGTTCACAAACCTGTTAGGTTTTTCATCTCAGCTAGAGATGCCAGCCAGATCACCAAGGAGGCATCTCCTAATGTCAGTGTTGCCAGAGTTGATCCCAAAGGTGCAGATGTTGTGTTTGCAGAGGTGTTAGGATGCACTTGGGCTACGGTTTTCAAAGTTTTTGGTTGTGCTTTTTTAAATTAAAATTTAAGTTAAAAACTATTCTAAATGAGTTGATTCTTTTGTCATCGGGGCCTACTTGAAATACTTTGAACACCCTTGGTTTCAGGATTAAGTTCATGAGTGTGATCAGTGCTGACAGAAAGGAACACTTACTACTTGAAATAGTAATTTCGGGTGTGGGCTCCCTCTAGTGCCCACAGAGGGGGAATCGGAGAACCTGCTGGGAAGCAGGCGGACACCGAAGTTAGGCTGCTCAGTTTGCTCGGTGGAGAAGATATGCTTGTGGTTATTGCTTGAGGAATTCTCAGTTCCTCCTAACTTAATGCCTGAAAGCCTGAAATAGGTGGTATGATTATTCTCCAAGATCAGATTGTTGCCTGGTGTGCAACAAGACATACTCTGAATCTCAGACAAAGCTGGACTTCAGCTGTTGTGAGAAGTGGAAGTGACACAGAGCACGGTGGTAGAAGGAAAAAAATGTCAAACAGGAAACAGAGAAATATCTCTCTGTTAATTTATCATCTTCATATTGCTGAAATTAAGAGATGGCTTTGGTCTTCAGAGTTTGACAGGAAATTAGCTCTTGGTTGGGGTATTGATTTGTTTTCAGGACGTTTTAAGCAATACGTGATTCATGCCCAGAATTTTGTAAGCAAGGATTGAGAAGGGCACAGAGGTTTTCAGAGAAGTAAATAGTGGTGCTTTTATGCAGCAAAATAACAGAAATAAAGAAAAAGCTTATTCTCTTTTGTAGTTTATAGATTTGGTGAGTGGGGGTGGGTGAGAGGAATAAATAGGAAGTAAGTCCAGGTCATATTTTGAAGAATTTGAGTATCTGAAAAGTGTTGCCTTGCTAGCAGATAAAATCAGTTGTGGAGAAGAATGCAGTGGTGGTTTGAAATGGCAAAATAATGTGATACTAGCCACATAAAGTCAAATCCTATTACAGATGGTATAAGGCAGTGATAGTGAAGGAGACCGAGATTTGTTTACAGTTGCACAAAGGCAGTACTGCTTGATTGATCTGGGCTTATTGACCTAACAGTTTTTTAATAGTGGTAAGGTAATTGAAATGACACATACCTGTCCCCTCTTACCTGTGCAGAGTGTGTGACTGTTCTGTGTTTGGCTGTGGATTAACCATGGAATCCACTCAAAATATTGTTTGCTCTTAGTTTTCAAAAGGTAACCTTAAAATGAACAGAGTGTGAGTCCAAGCAAGTGCCATGTTTTAGAAAGTGGGCTAATTTGTAAACTTCTCCCCTCTGTTCATTTGAAGGGTGGTGCTTATAATAAATCCAAATATGGCAGCTTAACTGACAGAATTGTCAAGATAATGCTGACCATGGTACTAAAATGCCGAGAAAATGTTACTGTTTTTCCATAATGCTTTCCACACCACCTCAGGTGTGGCAGTCAATACCAAAATAAATAACATTGTCTTCTCTGGAGCTTGAATTTATTTTCATTTTCACCCTTACTCAGAGAAGAATCCACCTTTTGCTTAAACAGCTGCCAAATTTAGAGTCTCAGAGGACCACAAGTTCATGAGCATAGTAATCTATAATTGTCTCCACCCAGCTCTTCCCTTTTTATTATTAATAGAAGAACTCTTGCTTGCTTATGTATGTTTGGGTTTTTTTAAAGACTGTTCTAGAAGCATGAGGACATTTTCTACTTTAGTTGTTTGAAATGTTGACTGCCTTTGACATCCTTAACTATTAATGTCCTTTTTGAGGAGACTTAAGCTATAATTATATGTCTCATGCTAAATGTTTGAATTTTGATTGTTACTGTTGTAATATGCATGTACTACCTTCCAGCTGAACTGGTAAATCTTTAATGCTTTTAAACCAGAGTGGAACTTTCTCCCATTTGTCCTGTCTTACTCTTACGTCTTTTTCCCTCTTGTCCCTTACCCCAGGTGGGGCTTCATGCTCAATAGCAAATTTCATAAGAAATAGAAATACTGTGGTTCAGTAATGATATAAATACGTACTGGTGCTTCAGCAACTGTTGTTACTAAGCATGAAGCAGTTTATATATGGTTTACTGTAAGGGTTTGCTCAAATCTGGGTAATACGGAGAGATTCAGCATCCCTGTACAGTACTTGTACTCTGTTATGTAATTTTGTACCTTGGACTGAGTAGAAGCCAGCTTTACTTAAGGTAGCTTAGACATGCATGAATTAGATAAACGTGTCTGCTGTATTTAATATTAATGGATTTTCCTTAATTAATGTTTTATGACTGCTGTGAACACCTTTATTCTAACACACTAAGTTTTCCATGTTTCTTTGCCTGCTTTTTCAACAAAGAGGATACTTCTGACAAGATGGATGGTAAGAAATTGTTTAGTCTGTCCTCTAATTCTATTAAGTTTTTAATAAAGTGTCTTTTATGTAAAGTTATTGCTGTTTAATATATTTGTTCATTAACAAAATACTGTGCTGTTTTCTTTAACCCCTATGTAATCTTGATGTCTTAATATATGTGTTGTGTTGTTGCTGTATTTGTCAGTGTTTTTGATGATTGGTCTATCTGCAACAGAAACTTTATCAGAAATTGGATGTTACTCCTGTTTTTTTAAAAAAAGTTCTATTAAATTACAGACCAATTCTGTAGTCAATACATGCTTTTTTTAACTAGCTCTAGTTCCATCATATTTCATAGTTTTACCCATAAAGTCAAAGTTTTTGACTTCTTGGCAGAACAGCAGTGGGAGAGTAGAAGATGCTTGACCATATTCTTAAGGATTTTAAAAAAAAAAAATAATAATTTTCTTTCAAAAGTACTTTATCAAAATCTAGTCTAGTCACATAATTTTAAGCGCCTGTAAATCCTCTAATACAATGTAACTCTCATAAAGAATAGTTTGTTAAGAAGGACCTGCCTGGTAAAATAGCTTACCAAGTATACCAGCTAAGTTTTAGTGCTTACTTTTTCTTAATTCACTGTATTAAACACATGGAGGCAGTTGTCATACATTTTTATAACTGCAAAGCAGTTGAGAATCAGGGTTCTCACAGCAGTTGTCCGTTTCAGGTGTAAGTAATGCTTCCCATATAATAAAGTGACAGAGTCCCAGCCTGGTGAATGATAATTCTAGTTATAATTTATTGCTGGGGAACACTTAACAAGTCAGTTGTTTGCTACTTAGTTAATAACTCGTCACATGTGTTTAATAACAGTACATGTTTCAAAGGATGAGTAGTTTACTTAAAGCACAGCAGGTGATATTATTAATAGAAATTAAAACAGTAAGAAGGTAGATCTCTGAAACCCAGAATTCTGAATCATTTTAAAGTACAGATAACCAGTTTCATGAAACATACTTTCTGGAGGAATTTGAGCCATTTCTGAGTAGTGCAGATGGCAAGCCTTCTTTAACAAAATGAGGGAAGTTTGTACAAGGTAGTAGTGTCTGTCTCACTTATTTCCATATCAGATTTACTTAGGTGGCATATAATAGGATTTATTTATAGCTATCTGTGCTAAACAGTCTTGAGCTTTTGCACATTATTACCAGCAATAACAGTTCTTAGGGCCAAGTGTACAGGCTTTTTCTTTTGTTCAGACCACTAGTCACAACTACTGCTGTCCCACACAACTGTTTAAAAAAGGTAGGAAAAGTGCTGCACAGTTGATAAGAATAAGAGGGGCTTTTTGTAGAGGATATCTGTATGGATGGCGTGCAAGACAGAGTGAACTCTCAGAGTGAACAGCTCTCCAGCTGTAGATGTATGATACGCCTGCTCTGATGTAACCACCACCAGGAGGAACTACTAATCGTTTTTCCTCTTCCCGCTAATCTTGGCCACATGTTTTTAATACTTCTTTCACCATTACCTTATAATACTCCATTATCAATCACTGTAGGTGAACAAACTCCAGAAAACTGATTTCATGAAACAAAAGTGAATAATATTTTATTATTTAGTTTTTGGAGCTGACAGTGAGCCTTTAGCCAGCCAAACCAGGTGGTAGCACAAGGGTGGAGAGGAAGGAGCAGCAGAACCATCCCTTTTAGGTGCAGCTAGCTGTTAGCCTGTCTTAGGTGTTGCCTAAGATCTAGCTCTGAAAGAATGCTGGATTTTAGGGTTTGGGGTTTTTTTATACAGTCTGGCAAATTTGATCTGGAAAACTTCAAAGCACTCCTACATACATATTACTGTAACTGATTTTTGTGAGGAAGCGTTGCAGTTTACACTGAATTAGTTTTTTAGAGGGAGTTTTTAAAAATAGTGCCTTGAAGATAGTGTAATATGAGGAAGCCGTAGCCAGATTTGCTGAGAAAGTTAAGTTCAGGCTAGCTAAAGACACTAACAGACGCTTTAATGATTGTAGTTCTCTTATAAGGCAGAAATAGCAGTCTGAAAACAAAATTGGAATACCCTTTGATTTTTTTGAGGCATTTAACATTTTTATCACTACTAGTACATATTTAGTAGATAGTCCATAGTCAGATTTGTTTCAAAGAAACTTAGAGAGAGGAAGGACTGTGGTTTAGATAGCTTCCCATCAATTCTAGGTACTGATGACAGTAAAAAGATTTGTCTTGACTCTCATTTTGTCATAATTAAGCCTTGTTAAGCTTGGCATACTTGTTCAAGTGTGATCTGGTTTCAGCAAGCTCATATTACTTCCACTTCTCTGGGCAAAACCTGATCTTGTGCATGTAGCTCTTCAGAGTAATCATGGATTAAATTCAGAGAAATCCTCCTTGTTGGCAGTTCCTATGAAATTATCACTGTCCATCCTGGGAAACACTGTCCTTATGTTTTGCTCAGAGATAATTTATAACAGTATGTTTTATATTTTCAGAAGAGCTTGCACTAAAATATTTTTAATGTCTGTTTTGGTCTGTACATGTCATTTTGCTGACTTACCACATAGTGGTTTTTGGTTTGGTTTATTTTTTTGGTGGTTTTGTAACAAGTTTTGGAAGGCAGTGCTATATATTATGTTCTTGTAAAGCATGAACAGTATAGTATGGATGTTTCTTGATAATTTTGCTTCAGTTCAATAATGGAGTTGCAACACAAAAGCTTTAGACCTCCTGACTGCATGAAATTTGTCAAGATTCATAAGATTAATCTCAAAAAGGAATTGGAGAGACACAGTATTGTTTGGAATATCATGTATTTTATTATTTTTTCTGTTTAGGAACAGCTTCTGAAGATGGTAAGAAAATATTTTGTTAGAATAGCTAATATTTTCAGCTTCATTTTCTCATGGATACGAATTAAGCTTTAAAAGTAGAATGTGGTCTTTATGGGGCTTTGTGGAGGTTCATAACTCCAGATAGCTTATGCATCTAATACTTGGTTGTCATGTAGTATTTTTTTAAATTCTTTTGCTTTTATTTTAATTCTCAAGTACTCATCTGCAGTAGAAGTGTCATTGCTTAACATTTTTAGTGTGTAAATATAGGAGCTTTATTATTTTGCATTTGTTTTTTAAAGCAAATTTTGTCACAGAGTATTTCATCAAATGTGTTCATGCTCTGGGAAGCAGGTGCTACTATTACTCATCTATCGGAGACTTGGGAATTAATTTTCAATACGCTATTAACTTTTAAACCTGTCGTTAAGAGAATGGATGTAGAGACTCCAAGTGAGTTAACAGTCAATTTGCTTCACAAATACAGACTGTTTTTTTTACTTTGATAAAATCAAACCAGCTTCCAAGCGATAATTGAACATAGTTTTTGAAGTAGTGGCACTCTGTATTCCTAAGTTTTTGGGCCAAATTCTGAACGCAGTTACATGCCTTGCAGTCTCACAGCACTCAGTGGGAAAACATTGCCATTGCACGGGGATAACTAGTAGAGTTTGGACTAGTTAATCTAACCGTTCTTGCTATCATATTGTTTTCTGATAGTTTAGTGAATAACCTCCTTTATCCTGATTCTCTTCTTATAGACTCTCATCTATGGCTATTCCCTCTACTTGGATGAATAATATTAACTTGGTTGGTCTCCAAATTCTGCTGTGGAAAGCCTAAAGAGGCTAGAACTAAATAACAGTCTGTGTACCTAATTCTTCTGGGTCAAATACTGACTCTACATGTCAAGGAAATATTTTAATTACACTGTTTGTGGATTACTTGTTGAGCTAGATCCACCCTGTACAAGCTTTTTGGGTTTTGTTCTTGCAATTTATAAGAATTACAATTAGCATGATTTTTGGTTTTGTTTAATTTTTCTGTTGTTTGAGAGGTTGTTTTAGGACATGTAATCCACAACACTATGAATAATGTTTCAGTTACCTATAATTCATCCAACTGGGATCTTCCTTTCTTTTGCAATTTCATTGTATACTCTGGATGTTACGAGGAACGTAGCTAATAATGCAGAAAGTTTTAACCCAAAACCAAGATGGTTTGACATTCTAGAGAAGTTAATCTGATGGTTTAGTTGTAGATACTCAGTTTAATCTGTCTCTTCCTCAGTTCTTCTGTCTCTTGAGGAGAATAGTATTTCCTTCTATCATGTTGTCACTGAGAAGTAATTAAGTGTACTTAGTCTTTGCAAAATGCTGTAAAAGGCTTGGGAAATCCTCTAAAAGTCTATAGGCTGTGGCCAGGAAAACAGTAGAGTCTTCAGGAATAGGAAAGCTACTATTTAGCTTTCTCAGAAGAGGAGTGAAGTTAGGAAGAAACCTCAGAACCCTATTCTAAAAATAGTCAACATAATTTTTATAGTTTTATGACAGCAAAAGTAACATTACAACTGCAAGTAATCATGAGAAGACTGTACCCAATACAGCAATATTAGCATATGTGTTGCCTAGTATATTTAATAAACTTCCTTTTTTTTTTTTTAACATAATCAACCTATTTATGTAGGAAGCAAGAACAAGCTAGCTAGTTCAGGGTGTTTAAATGATAATGTGTAAATTGTTCTCTGAAATATATAGCATGAGAGGAGAAATATTTTGATTCCTCAACTAATTAAGTCTTTCAAGGTGTTCAAATTTCTACTAATTATCCCAAGCGAATTTTCACCAATTGAGTTACGTTATGGTTCAGTTTTATCTATGGAAACTTAAGAAAATATTAGTAAATGCTACTAATGCTTTGCTTTCTACATTAGTGTGAAAAACTGATTTAATGCCATTTTTCTTTTATAGGTCGTGTACGAACTAAGCTTTCAACACCTTCTGTTGGTATTGGAAATTCTAAAACAGATTCCAGAGGACGAAGTAGAACCAAAGTGGTGTCACAGTCTCAGCGTATGTATTTTCTGTTTGTCAGTTATACCTGATAAAGAGGCCAAATGCTTAAGCATATATTCATTGACCAATGGCTACAGTCAAAGTTAATTTTAAAAAAAAGCTACATACTGAGTTGTTGTTCTGTGCCTTAGGTTCATCATCGCCAGACAAAAATGAAGGTATTTTTTTCAGTGTTTTGGGTCAGTGGTATTTGCATGCTTTTCTAATTCATGTTGTTTTTCTCTGGACAAAACACTAGGTTAGGTCTTAGTTTGCCAATTAAATGAGACAATGTAACAGGAAATGAAATCTACCCTTAAATTCTGTCTTCAATTATAACTTCTCAACATTCTTTTCCCCCCCTTTCTGACCTCCCCAACACGAAACACCAGTAAACTTCTGTGTCAGTTACATATGACACATGGACAAGTAATACAGAAGACTGGGCAGACTGAGTGGTGTCCTTAGTGTTACCTGCAAAACCTAATTTTTTATTTTTCAAAAACTCTTTATTTTTCAGCCAGAAATACCTATTTTCATTTTAAGCTAGGCACTACTCTAGCTCTTGGGTATATACTTCTTTTTTTTCGTATTACAGCTGTTACCTTTACTTAACTGTTCGGACTAAAAATACTGAACCCTAACTTTATAATCAGTTACTTAGCTTTTATTGAATTAAAGGGTTACAACAAGCAATTTACTGTATGTCAGCTAATCCACAGTAATTTTCTATGTGTGTTGAGAACCAAAGCAAATCAAAATTTCCAATCTAGCTGAGCTCTCTGTCATTAATTAGAAAGACCTGATTACCTCACATTTGCTGACACTGGCTGACCTACAGCAATTTGTTCACATATCTGATGTCCAACAGACATCTGACTAAGCTCTGTAGCGTTTTCAGATTCTCCTCTTTGATTAAGTGAAATGTAATTAAATTAGTCAAGGGAAGATAAATTGAGAATAACATTAAAATAAACTAACCAGTCCTATAGTTTGTCAGGTCTAATGTTATAAACCCAGTAAATTATACAGATTTTGAATTTTCCAGTACATTTATTTTGCTATCAGTAACTATATCCACTTTCTTTTAATAAACGCCCTTAATTTTGTGTTTAATGGGAGAAACATTTATTTTCATAGGAACGATAGCATTTATCATAAATAGAATGACTTTAGAGGTTAAAAAATCAGGTAGAAGTTTGGTTTGTTTTTTTTTTTTCTGTTAGAGTACCTCTCATTCAGTTTTGCATTACTTCATCTTCCAACAAATAAATACAGTTGGATGAAACCTGATCCAATGCTTGCAAGTTTTGTGAAATAAAACTTTCAAAAAATCTGAACAAATAAATATAAAATAATAAAATCCAATAACAAGTTCTCTTAAGTTATTTTTTGCTTTGACAGTGCTCTATTCCCACAAGTCTTTGTGGGATGAGAGCTTGAAAATATTTATTTGCAAATAGTTATTTGCTATGACAAAGGTTGTGCAAAATTTGTTTTATGTTTTCAGTGTTAAGATGACCATATCATAAGCAAAGACTATTTGGATTAATGATTTAAAGGGGGAGGGGAGGTAACAGTCCTGTCAAATCATTTTTTTCCTTTATGAAAAGCTGTAAGAAGTATCTGTAACACTCTTGTCATTAGTATTAGGAAAGTTCCAAAATAAGCTTTTTGAAAATACCTTCGTACTTTGAATAGGTGTGGTAGATTCTTAAAAAGTTAAGGTGTTTGATAAACTGTTTGGGGGAGGACTTAAATTTAGGTAGCAATATAAGACTCTTGTGATTATCATTGTTATATTAGTTAAACTGACTATATTTAGGGAAAGAAACTGAAGCTTTTTCAGTTTCTTTTTACTAATAATGACTTTTTTTTCCAAGAGAACTCATTTTTGCACAATATTAATGTCTAAAGTGATAAGTTGAATTGATGTTGAAATAACTAGATTTGTCTACATGGGATGAAGTGTGAAAATGAAATGCGTGAATGCATCTTTACAGCCTTTTATTACCACTTCTGTTCAGAACTGATGGCTTCAGATAGCTCATTATAACCTGTCAGTGGGGGAGAACAAGAATTCTGAGATGTTTTAAGGAAGATAAACAGGGCAAATACAAATGGACAGGCAAAGGAGAATTGTCAGGCACTGTATGCCAGCTATTTGAGTGACGCTTCTTGATGTGACTGAAAATTTTTACAGCATTGTGGGGAGTGAGATGCTTGATGTTTCCGTACAGGGAATTGTTTCAGTTCCCCAGCTTATAGTGGGAAAATAGCTTCATATTAGATTTAAGCTTTTATTTTTTTAAAAAATACTGTAACACAGATCCTTTGTAAATTTAGGGTTACAACTATTTACCACTTTTGTTCAAAGATCATTTTGTGAAAGACTTGCAAATTTGAATGCTTTTACAAAAGATACTTTTGTAGGGTTTTAGAAGCCCTTTACTCTTCTGGTTTTATATTGTAACGTAAAATAAATGCGTATACAATCTAGAGCTCATTATTTTATTCTTATCTGTGGAAAAAAATTGTTCTATTTTTTTCCTCTCCATTCCTGTTTCGTTGTCAGGCAATTCAGCAA
Source organism: Strix aluco (assembly GCF_031877795.1). Taxonomy (NCBI): domain Eukaryota; kingdom Metazoa; phylum Chordata; class Aves; order Strigiformes; family Strigidae; genus Strix; species Strix aluco. Next base: position 157,715,345 of record NC_133931.1, read on the forward strand.
GGTGTGCTAAAATTACATTACAATCTTCATTCAGAGAAAAAGAATTAAATTTCTGAATGGAAGCAAATTCTTTTATACTTCAGATAAATTTTAAAGAGGAAAATCTGAAATTCTGTGCAAGTCTTTTCAGTTGTGCCATTGTGAGTTTATTTTTTTTGTCATCCACTGCACCTGCAGCTCAGTTCCTTTACTGTCTGTCTCAAAAAAAAATATGTTTTGGCCTTGTGTGTAATTTTTGTTCAGCTGTTGAACTTCTTGAACCTTTTTGGCAATGTAATATTCTTTTAAATTAATATGAAGGCTACAGTTTCATGTTTAATTGAAATTTAATTCTTCAGTGTTATCCAGCTGTTGATTAGAAAGCTGAAGAATTGTAATTTGCTTGTGCAGCTTTGCTTCATCTGCTTTGTATATATATAGCATCTGAGTTAAGTTCTTCAACTGTGGAAGCTACTTAAAAGCACTGCTTTAGCATAACCCCCTTGTGGCTTTTTTTCCAGTGTGAAATGACTAAAGCTTTCTTATTTCCATTTGCCATCCATTTTTTAATCTGCTCTGCTCCCTCCCTCTTCATGGATTATAAACCCCTACCCTAATCCTGCCTTTACACTTGTTCAGGATCACAGTCTGCTAACCCCATTGGTGGTAAGAGTCTACAGAATTTGTGTATACATCATTGTTTGATCACCTGTTTGACATATCTCATTTAAGGGACCCTATTCAGCAGAAATTCTGGCTCACTTTTTTCCATATGCTGCACTTACCTAATTGGATGTAATCCTTATTTAGAAGGCAGTAGAGATGGGAGGATTTTTTCATTTTGGAATACTATTTTAGTAACCCTTCTATCATCATTCAGTTCGCTTAGATCTACTACTGCTGGTAGTACTGACAACAGTATGCCAATGCTGTTATTAGCATAATATTTTCAGGATATTAAGCTTCATTTAGTTGATGCTATAGTGGTACACTTTGTAGGTCAAACAACAGAAACATAAATAAAGTATTAGAATGAGAGTTTGCATTTCTTCTGTATATTCTGAGAAGGGTTCAGTTTTTCAGGGTTCTGACCTATTGAAGAAAATCTTCTAAAACTCTCCAGCACAGTGAAAACTTTTACCATATTTTCGTTGTTTTAAATAGGTACAAAATACTGGGGGCTAGGAAGAATGCATAGTAATATCAGGTCTAAACTGAAATGCCCTGATATGAGGAAGCTGCCTAACCCTTAATTTTTGCAGACCACAGCAATTTTATAGATGTGCCTATTCTTTTTTTGCTATAGAAGTTATGATTATTTTTTCCAGGATGTGTAATATTTTATTTATCATTTCTGCTGAATAGGTTCATAGTTTGGAAAAGGGATTTTGCTAAATAATCATTTCAAGTTTGAATTCAAACAATGAATCTGAAAGTATATGCATGGTCCATTGTTCTAGTTTTCTCCCTTTCACCCAGCATATGTTTTATTTTGTTTGGGATTTTATTTCTTTTCCCATATGGTCAAGCTTTAACCAACTTGTATCTCTCTTAAATGTGCCTCATAAGAAGTAACCCATAAAACTCACTTGAGATGTTGCATGTTAAGTCTGTAGATCTGATAGCATAGCTGTGGTCATACAGTTACCTGATTATTTTTAGAAGATTATTGAAAGGTTTGTATCTGTATGTAATTAACTTTTGGTTGAAATTGTGTTTTGCTTTTTATTTGGTCAGACTTCTTGAATTCTGCAGCTGGAAAATAGTTATATCAGCTGGTGGTATAAACGAGTTATAACTAGAGAAGAATGGATTCTTTATTAGGGCTTAGAACTTAAATTTTCTGTAACTGAAATATTGAAAGTAGGGATCAGTGACCAGTTTATGGTAGTGAGTCCAGTGTGTTGAAATGAACATTTATAGCACTTTGTAATGTACCATTTTGATTAATAAAAATATAAGATGCTTAAATATGCCGTGATCAATTTTTTAGCTTGTTTAAAGCTAATTGAAGATTTTCTTCGAATTTGTGGGGTAACCTCCACAGAAAGGAACATTAGTATTTTAATTGTCTTCAGTGACATTTAACTTCTCGGAGAGCAGTGCTTGAAGATTCCATGCTCTTGAAAGCAAGGGAGAGGAGTTTAAATGTTATGAAAATGATGTTATTTTATTATAACATCGGTTGCATTGAAAGAGCTGGGATAATTATGAAATCACTAGTTCAAAGTTGCTCCCTTTAGCTTTCTAGCAGTTCCTTTATTTTTATTTTCTTTTTTAATAGAAAATGTGGCTAGTGATACCATGTAGCTTAAAAAATGAACACACCAATGTTCCTGTTAGGGAGTGGAACTGTTGATGAAGACTAGAAATATTATTTATGGTTTCCTGAGCATATCTAGTACTGAATACCATGCCAAATGCTTCCTTGCATTGATAATTTTATCTACTTTGTATGTAGTGCTGTAAGAACTTGAACGAGGGTTTTCTATTTCACATTTTTACCTTGTAAGTTTTTCCAGATCATTTCAATCTACCACCACTTTCCTACTAACTTTAAGCATTTTTTTCTTTTTAACCGTGGTTGTTTACTTTCTATGCTGTTACTTACATTTATTCATTTTGCCTTCAGCTGGCAGTAGATCTGGGTCTCCTGGAAGAGTTTTGACAACCACCACACTTTCCACTGTGAACACAGGAGTTCAGAGAGTGTTAGTGAATCCTGCAACTGCACAAAAACGAAGCAAAATCCCACGAAGTCAGGGATGCAGTAGAGAAGCGAGTCCTTCTAGATTGTCAGTAGGTAAGAATCACTGAGTAACTCTTGGTTTCTTTATAGCCCTTCTTACTTTAAGTGCTGGATATCTACAGCTTGCATTTAGTTATAGGTGGATGATAAAATTAGAATACATATCAATAGAAATCTGAAACATGCCAGTTTTCTGAGGCTAGTCTTTGATATACAAGGCAGTTTTAAATTTAAGCTGAAACTTTAAATTTTTGCTGTCCGAATGCAGTAGTTGTTCTTTTCCTCACCTCCCTGCCTTCTGTCTTTCACTTTTCTTCACTTCTTATCCCCACCCCCAAAATACCCACATTCATTGAATGAAAGTGTGATACCATTTTGAAAAGATAATATTCTTCATTACTTCTGTGTCTTCTGTATGTGTGTGTGTATGTGTATACTTCTGTGATACAAAAATGAATGTCATACTTCTTAAGCCTCACGGTATAACCTGATTCTACTTTATTACAAACAATATTATTGAAAATAATACTGAAAAAATGGAAAATATCAGCTGATTTTAATGGCATTGCTGCTGTTCTTTGCTTTGTATTTTGATTTTTACCTTAGGTGTATTAACTTTATATTTTTCCTCTTTAGAAAGCTGTGGTTTTTTTCATTTGTGTTACTGTTGATTAGCTTGATCTTGAGCACAAATCAATACTCTGTTCGTATTTTCTGTTGCTTGTTTCTTCTCCATTCTTTTCAAGAGGTTTTCCAACCATTCTGTAAAGAGTGGTAAATCCCCATTTTTAGCTGTGTGAAGAAATAATTTCATTGAACTGGCTACACTTAGTGTAATCCAGCACAATCAAGAGAGTGTGTGGAAACAGTTGTGATTTACGACATAATCGTCAGTGTCTTTTCTTAGAAATACATCTTTGATCTTACTGAAAAACAGATTTTCATTAAAACTGCAACTTTTCTTATGTCTTCTCCCTTCTGTGCTGCTGTTTGTCTGTACCCTGAATCATACTAGCACGAGGCAGCCGCATTCCTCGGCCTAGTGTGAGTCAGGGCTGCAGTCGGGAGGCCAGCCGTGAAAGTAGCAGGGACACAAGCCCTGTCCGCTCTTTTCCACCCCTTGGTAAGTACTTGGAGCCCCTTGTTGTGCATGGCTGTCTTTGCCCTTCATTATTTGCACCTAACGCATCCATGCCTCCTTCATTTAGCTTGTAGCCAGCCACCGTTTTGTTTTCCCTTCCTTTGGCTCACTCACCACTTATTTCGATGCAGAATTGACCAATGTGTGAATGGGTTGCACACTTGAAAAGAAATGCTTTGCTAGTGTTAGTCTTGCTTTAATGCCAAGTCTGGAAAGGGGTGTAATATGCAGTGTCTAGATACTTTTTTTGAAAGGGCATTTCTGCTTTTGGAAGGTTTTTTTGGAATTATATGTTTCTCTTTTTATTACAGCACTCATTGCTTGGGTGCAGTTAGATAATCCATTTCTCACTGACCAGCCTAAAGCAAAGAATATAGTGTGGCTGTCATCCTCTGCCTTTCCCTGCATCAACAGCTAGCATCTGCTATTATTCAGAATTGCTGCCTAGTCAGTGAATCATTTTGGTGTATAAGAAGAAAATGCGCTTCATTTTATGTCTCCTTAGCTTTATTGTCATCACTATTTTTGTGAAAAAATAATACAAACTTTAACTTTTTGCTATTAAAGCAAGTAAATATGATGGTGCAAATAAGGGAAAAAGCTACTGAAGCAGAACTGTATTCTGAGGCTGCTTTCCATTTTCTAAAAATGAACAGGGCAAGTAGCGAAGTCTTTATGCAAGCAGGTGAACAAAGTACGGTTCTGAAGTTTACTTTTAATCTGTATAGAATGATAAATAATTGAAGTAGCAGCTGGAATTCTTCATAGGGAAGAAGAGGAATTGAAAATGTTTAACGTTCACACATGCATAGCTACGTTCAGTCCTCATTCCTAGAGCTGCTATAAGAAAAAGTTTGTTTTCACTTAGTCTTTCAGCTTATTGGCCTGGCACTCGAAAGATTTTCAAGCTGTTTGTTTCTGAAATGTCAATAAAGCGTAGGAACATTATCTTATAATTACTTTAATGTGTTGTTGGTTAAGGATTAGGGAAACGTCTCATCTCTGTGTATCCTTGTCAAGGTTACTATGAAGTTGGTAGTAAATGTTGATAAAAGTCTTCTTACATATTGTGTGTTTTGGGGTTTTTTGATTGTTTGGTAGTACAAAACTGTCTCTGTAAGCTTGATGGGAAGCTGATCTTTTTTGGTGTTATCTTTGAGTTAGTCTTCAATATGAATCCTTCTTCTCTGTTTGTTCAAGTGTAGCTTACAGTTAAGGACTTTGTAATACTAGCTCATAAATATAGCCTGAAAATAGTAACTCTCTGTTTTGTGTCTCAAATTGAGGCACCTGACTGTACTCCTAATTAGCATTGGAAGTCGGTTGTGGTCTGTTAAGGCAGTATGCTTCCTGTCAGCTGTGGATTTATATTGGGAAGGTACAGATTAATTGAATGAAAGCTGTTTCAATAGCTAACACTAATTTGTCCAGATGCTATTTAATGGGGAAATAAAACTAAAAGTAGACATTATGTAGGATCCATTAGGTAACTTGTATTTTTTACTAAAAGACAGCTGGAAGATTGTTTTGTAGTAAACACATTTCTTCTTTTCCTTTAAAAATTAGGGTTATTTTCCAGATCTTTTTGTGCTGCTGTTGCTACTTTACAGCTTGACTTCAACTGCATGCATGTGAGGTCTGATTTACGTTTTATATTTGGTCAAATGCTTGTTTTCTTAAGACATACCTGTTAAACTAATAGCATAAGATGGGTCATTGGGACAAATGCTACTCGAGGTTTTATTTTTATGGATGGAGTTTAATTTGTGTATTCAGATACCAAAATAAGTTCCTATACAAATACAATAGGTTGAATTGATAGCACAGAGAATGCAAGGTAGCACGTTTAGTGTTGTTAAAAAAAAAAAAAAAAAGAAACAGCTATACCTGGAATGAATGAGGATTCCTGGGATTCCTTCTAGTATGACTTAGTTGCTGCGCCCAGCAAGATCATGGAGCGGATCCTCCTGAAAACCATACTAGGGCACACGATAAACAAGGAGGTGATTGGTGACAGCCAGCATGGCTTCACTAAGGGCAAATCATGCCTGACAGATTTGGTGGCTTTCTATGATGGGGTTACAGCGTTGGTGGACAAGGGAAGAGCAACTGACATCATCTACCTGGACTTGTGCAAACCATTTGATACCGTCCCGCATGATGTCCTTGTCTCTAAATTGGAGAGACGTAGATTTGATGGATGGTCCACTTGGTGGATGAGGAATTGGCTGGGTGGTCACACTCAAAGAGTTTCAGTCAACAGCTCAATGTTTGAGTGGAGAGCAGGGACAAGTGGCGTTCCTCAGGGGTTGGTGTTGACATCAGCGCTGTTTAACATCTTTGTCGGAGACATGGACAGTGGGATTGAGTGCACCCTCAGCAAATTTGCTGACGACACCAAGCTGTGTGGTGCAGTCAACATGCTGGAGGGAAGGGATGTGCCATCCAGAGGGACCTGGACAGGCTGGAGAGGTGGGCCTGTGCAAACCTCATGAAGTTCAACAAGACCAAGTGCAAGGTCCTGCACATGGGTCGGGGCAATCCCAAGCACAAATCCAGGCTGTGTGATGAGTGGATTGAGAGCAGCCCTGAGGAGAAGGACTTGGGGGTGTAAGTGAATGGTGAACTGACTGTGAGCCAGTGATGTGCTCTCGCAGCCCAGAAAGCCAATTGCATCCTGGGCTGCATCAAGAGAAGTGTGACCAGCAGGTTGAGGGAGGAGATTCTCCCCCTCTACTCTGCTCTCATGAGACCCTACCTGGAGTTCTGTGTTGAGCTCTGGGGCCCCCAACATCAGAAGGACGTGGACCTGCTGGAGTGGGTCCAGAGGAGGCCACAAAGATGATCGGCGGGCTGGAGCACCTCCCCTGTGAGGACAGGCTGAGAGAGTTGGGGTTGTTCAGCCTGGAAAAGAGAAGGCTCCAGGGAGACCTTAGAGTGGCCTTCCAGTACTTAAAGGGGCCTAAAGAAAAGATGGGGAAGGACCCTTTATCAGGGAGTGAAGGGATAGGACAAGAGTTAATGGTTTTAAACTGAAAGAGGGTAGATTTAGATTAGGTATAAGGAAGACTTTTTTTACAGTGAGGGTGGTGAGACACTGGCACAGGTTGCCCAGAGCAGCTGTGGCTGCCCCCTCCCTGGCAGTGTTCAAGGCCAGGTTGGACGGGGCTTTGGGCAACCTGGGCTAGTGGAAGGTGTCCCTGCCCATGGCAGGGGGGTTGGAACTAGGTGATCTTTAAGCTCCCTTGCAACCCAAACCATTCTGTGACTATGACTTCTTATTTGAATGGTTTCGAATGTCATTCAGTGTTTTGTTGGAGCAGTTTTATCTTACAAGATGCTATTAAATTGTATAAAAAGTATTAAATTTAAAGTTTTCAAGGGTACAAGTGGAGATAAAATAAGGCAAATTCAGTTCTGTGTTTGTAGCTAGAGACAGTTTTACATGGGGTTGGAGAGGGAAATGTAATGTGTATTGCATCTGATTCTAAACACAAAAATTTTTGCTTACAAATGCTAAGCCCTTTGGGGCATAAAAATGACCCAAATGCTACATAATTGTATCTCTGTATACATTGGTATGAAGTGTTATGTAATCTCACATCTCAGTATAAGATTATATATTGGGAAATAACAACCACTCTGAGAAGCAAGTGATTTGTAATTTATATGGAAGTGCTTATTTTTCTTTTACATACAGTTAGTATTAAATATCATACTAGTATAATTTCCATGTTTTAGCTAAGAAATTACATTATTTTGGTACCATTTAAAATCTTACTTTGATCCCTCTTAAAAAATGAAACAACAAAAGTAAATACTTGCACAGTTTCTGCAATTCGAGGGGTAGAAAGAATATTCTTGAAAATATGATTTGGAATGAGGTATGTTTGATCCAATATAGTGCTTCCTTTGACTATCTCAAAAACTTGTCCGGCATATTTCCGTTTATACGGGGGCAGGATCATCTTGAATTATATGCCTGAAGTTTTGCATTTTTAATCATACCTTTAATTTTCAGGACTTGTTGACGGAAGCAATAGAAAGGTTTATCCTGTTATAGCTTGTATTTAAAGCTCTGTCAGCCTTAATGCCTATGTTTTGACATCCTCTGTCCTGTCTCCTTTACCATGCTGAGACATACTTTCTGAAGAACCAAGTATTCCACAAAGCATTAGTTGCAAAATAAAATTCCTTAGCTAAACAACTTCATGCAGGTTTAATTTGAAATAAAATAAGTTGCTGTACCCTATATAAGGGGCAGAGAACTTTACATGGAAAGAAGACTATGTTGTTTCCGGGACCTTTACAGGACTTAGGATCATTTTGGAGTTCACTCAGGTTAAAAGAAGTGTGCTTCTCCAAATGTGATTTGGTCTGTGTCAGGGTAATTTGGTTCAAATCAGACTCTTAAACTGTCTATGTTAGAGTAAAGAATGACTTATTTGATTCCTGGTTTCTATTTTATGTATCCAAAAGGTGTAAAGTATTTGCATTTACAGTTATTTATTAAATCATAAGATTATATCAGATTTGTTTCACTGTGGATGGATGTTTGAATTCAAGTTAAAATTGTTGAAACCAGTTTCATTTATGTGGCTGTAAAATTCTAACTGAAGTAAACTGAAGATTAATTGTTTAAAAAAACACTGAATTTAAAATTACTTGGTTTAAGAAAGAAAATATTAGCAATAGTGAGTCAGCTTCTTTAGAATCTCTAAAAGACCGGTTTTATACAAGTGCAGTACTGAGGAGAGTACTCAGTTTTGCTTGAGAGTCCTTAAGGTTCTTCGGTTCCCAGTTTTCATAACTTCAAAGAATCTTAATGAGCTATAGTAACTAACATAAATGTTTCAATTTCACATTTTACATATTTAAAGAAACAATACAAATGTGAAATATTAATTAAATTATTTTAAACTTTTCATTAAAATGGAATAATTTTAACTTTCATCTGCATAGTGGTGAGTTTTAACTGAGGTTGACTTATCTGCACTAGGCAAGAACTCAAGTTTATACAAAGTGTCAGCTGCTAACACAGTAAGTTCGTGTAGTAGTCACTTTTTGCAGGTAATGTTTGGTACGTGAGCTCTGGCTCTGACTTGAGCATGCATAATTGAGTTAACTCTACAACCGAAAACCAGTATCAGTGGAACTTCTTACATACTTCTGAGGATTCTCTGTGTGTGTGTGTGTGTGTGTGTGTGCATGTGTGTCTACGCATTTTTTCTTCTTTGAACTTAAACATACTTGCTTTTAATCTGATCTTAATCTTTTAAATTAAAAAAAATTATGCATGAAATGTCCAGTCTACATAAACCTATATAATTCTATATGATCATATTCTATATAATCAAAAAACTTCTTTGAAGCTTTTTCTTTCTGTGTAATACTCCGTTTCTTGTGCTAAAGCTGAATCTTTTTGATAAATATTCTCTTGTTCTAAGCAACTATTGCAGCACTTTGATTCCAGGGTAATAGATAGGGTTTATATGATCCTGTTATTGCAGCTTCCAGACATCACTCCAGATCCACTGGTGCCCTCTACACTCCTGATGTTTATGGGGCTACAGGTGAAGGATGAGTACACTTTGCTGTCATCTGTTCAGTCATCCTGGATTTTTTTTCCCCCACCCACTTGGTTATTCACATAGTTCAGTTTTAAAAAGCATTATTTATATTAATTTGAGTTTTGTGGTTTTAATAATCCAGATAGATGTGTTTATGTTGCTAGATATCGTCTCCACTCCCACCCTCCAATGTTAATTCCTTTTCTTCCTTAACAACAATCATTTTATTTTTACTTGCAGAAGAACTTTTTTCAGTTTTCCATTTTTCAGTATTTGTAGAGCATTCTTTATGCATGTAGTTTTCTAATCAGCACTCTCAATAGCCTTCCTATTGTATTTGCTTTCTTTTTAAATGAAAACAAAAACCCAAAATGAAGAAGATATTCATTTAAAAAAAAAAAAAAAAAAAAAAAAAGGAAAGGTTCTTTCAGTTAAAATCATTATTTTGTGGGGTTTTCCTTCCCTGTGATATTGGATTAAAATGCGTGTATATGACTCTAGGTTTTTTTACTTCATTTCTTACTTTTCACTGCACCACTAAAGACTTCAGAATGAAAATAACCCATGTTTTAGCTACTACGTAATTTATTAGAAAAGTTAAGCAAATGCTTTTCTTCTGCTTGGGTTTTTTTTAAGCGAGTGTGGTATTAATGTCCTATGTTGCTATTCTGACTGAATTCTTTATATTCATTTTTGCTGTTGTTATAACAGGTACCGGCTTTGGAATTAGTCAGTCGAGTAGATTGTCATCATCAGTTAGTGCTATGCGAGTTCTGAACACAGGTTCTGACGTGGAAGAGGCAGTAGCAGATGCTTTGGTAAGAATCTCGCACTTAACCTTGTGTAGAATACAGACTCTTAAAATGTTTGGTAGCTATACATGAAAGTATGCAAAAGAACTTGCCTTTCATTATTTTATTGGCTTCCAGGTGGGGAAAAAAGAAACCGAATTGCTAGAGCTGCAAAGTATTGGAATTTTTGTTCCCTACAGAAGTCTTAACTTTTGAGAAATGTACATTTTTCTGTGGCAGACAGGAAATAGTCTTGGACTGTTGTGGTGAAGTGGCCCAAGGAGCCACTTGAGCAGGTAGCAATAACCAGAAGTTTCCCACAACAGCCGGATAAACTTCTGGGTATGTTGAAGTCTTGTCAGAGCTGGGAATGATGACAGCTAAAGCACTCTGCTTGTCATAATGGGTTCCACTTAAAGTTGTTCTGTGTGACAACATGTGAGATTGATGCTAAAGAGATAAACTGATGGCTTGGCAGGCAGCATTTCATAAGTTTATTTTTTGTTTTGTTTTGTTGTCAAAATGTTACACTGAATTTAAAAAGGGTTATGCCATTCTCTTTCTTAACCTTTACTGTTCTTTAAAAGAGTGGGTTTGGATTCTCTACCTCCCTGCCCCAGTTAGCCAAACTTGAAATCATCATGTATTTTGCTATTCTGTCATTTACATCAGCAAGTAGAAATCTTCAGTTAATTTAAAATACGCTATGAATTAGATATTTTTATCAGGTATTGTGTACTCTTTGCATATCATTAAATATTTGTAAGTACCTGCTATCAGAATGCTTTAAGGAATTTGTTATTTCTTTGTTTTAACAAAAAGATTATTTGGAACATTAGAAAAAAACCTACAAATTAGAGTCTAAAACATTTAATTATAGCCAGATATGAGTGGATGGAGAGAAACAAAATTTCAAAGGAAAAAATCTGAGTAATTCCCTTATGTTCTTAGTCTGGAAGTTTGATTTCTTGGTTCATACTGTCGTCTTCACACATTAGTTTAAAATTTGTGTGCCTCCACTGGCATAGAGGTCAGGACGACTGTGAAATCTTGCCTAAGAGGTCATGGTGAGATTGAGTGGTTTTTCCACTTTCTGATAAACTTGAAAAAGATTTTCAGCATTGATGGGGAATGCTAGTGAGTAAACTGAAAGTCTGGAATTTGGAGTAGGGAACATAGAAAATCAGTCCATGGAACATGAAAAGTTTCTGGCTGTAATTTGAAAGCCTGTGCTGTAGGTTTATCCACACTGGTGCTACATGAAGAGTATCTAGTATTTTTAGCATATTCATAGCTTATTCAAATGGAGCTGGGCAAAGTATGCAGTAAGAATATAAATTGAGAAAAAACTCATGCTTCCAGTGACAGTGCTTGAGGCGTGAATGTGTCCTGCTTTGTTGAAGCAATAAAGTTTGTTCACAGAAACTGGTTTGTATTGCCTGGATCCAGAATAGCATGATGCTTCTAGAAACATTAGAGGAAAATTAGTTTATATATTTTAGCTAGAATCTGTCATTACAAAGAAGGATCAAGAGCAACGACATTTTAGTGTGGTAGTATTTGCGTGCCTGAGTGCCTGCCATGCTCTGAATGTACAGGTTGTGCTGTACAAATGGCTCCATTTAGATGGAAATCTAGTTATGAACACCCTTCTTGTTTTATCATAGATTGCAGGGCCCCCCCCCCCCCCCCCCCCCCCCCCCCAGTGTTTTTAAAAAGTAAAATGTACAGTCCTGACAGATGCAATATAAAAATCAAAAATAGTCTGGATTTTATTACTATTTTTATGGTATGAAAAATACTCAGCCAGTTATAATACTGCTCAAGCCAAATGGGTATCAGTCTTCTGGCTAAGATCTGGTTTGAATGGAAGATGCATGAAATGCAGCAATATGGTGATCTTCATGTGTTTTTATACCGTTTACTTAAGCACAGTCCTTAGCATTTCAGGTTCGATTTCTTTTAAATTTTTTTTTTAACTTATGGTGACCCTTATCAAAAATGCTCATGTCTTTGTGAGTTTTCCCTTCCTTTGTTTTCTTACACATGTATGTGTGCTTGTTCCACTGACATTAAGCTTGCTTGTTACGTGATGTATTGACTAGTTTGTATTGCCATATTCTTTAAGTTACTCCACAGTCAAAAATGAGAACCCCATGCAAATGGCAGTGGTAATTAGGGGGAAAACAATCACTTATGTTACTGCTTCTTTCAGTATGTAGTGAAACTGAATTTTTAACTACTAGCTTCAACTCCAAAATTTGAATAGCAGTTACTTTGCAGAGGTGTGTGTTTTTCCTTTTAGGATAAATGGCATTTTTTTTTTCCTCTGACCTTTGGCATGTTGTGTTTTGTTTTGTTGGCTTGGTTTTAGGAGATTTGGAATTTTGCATTATGTAATTAATTTTTTTTGTAGGACGTTGACTGCTGTAGTAATTGTTGTAATGACAAAATTTAGATACTGAAATGAAGTTAAAGACAGAGATGGAGAAGTTGATGGGAAGATAAAGTTTAAATGAAGGTTTCATGCTTAGATAGCAATTGACTGCATGTGTTAAAGTCTTCACGCTCAAATATCAGTGCATAAGACACAAAGATTTTTACAGAGAAGTCTCTGTGACCAACCAGCGGATGATATGTAGCATTCCCCTGGAAATGGAAGCTTACCAAACTACTTCTTGGCGATGCATGATATGCTAATCAGATAAAGAGAGCTAAGAACAAAATTTACAGTAAGACTATGTGTTTTCCAGTGCAAGGTAGTTTAATAGTCACAATGCTGCTATGCCTTACCTTCCTGTTCTCAATTTCTGTTTCTTTTCAATAATTTACTGCTAACAGCTCTTAGGAGACATACGGACTAAGGTATAGAAACTATTTTTCTTCTTTGATAGTTTATATTTTGCTATTAACATGCTTGATACAAAGTAAGTTAAAATGACAAAATATGTGGGTTTAGACCTGATTCTTATATTCTGTAATATATATAAAGCTATTAAGTGAAATAACTAACTTTCAATGTAGTCTTTATATCACTCTATCATGCAGTTTTATGGATTTTTATAAGTAAACCTTAAGTTGAATGTTTCATCAAACGTATGTCTTCTCTGCATTTATTTTGCTTTTATATTTGGAATATTATGCAAGCCACGCTTCTTTAAAATATTTTTATTAACTTGGTTTGACCTGCTGAACAGTTGGAGCCATTTGTCACTGCAGGGAGTAGAGGTCACACCGATTATTTGAACTGTTGGTCTTTCTACTGATTACGGGTATGTTTAGTATCTCTTTGAAAATCAGTACTAACAATGGGGTGTTTCTGTACAATAGAAGAAGCCCGTGCGAAGAAGATACGAGTCCTATGGGATGTACTCAGATGATGATGCCAACAGTGATGCATCAAGTGCCTGTTCAGAAAGGTCCTATAGCTCTAGGAACGGAAGCATACCAACATATATGAGACAGACAGAAGATGTGGCTGAAGTCCTAAATCGCTGTGCCAGCTCCAACTGGTCAGAGAGAAAAGAAGGCCTTCTGGGCCTGCAAAACTTACTAAAGAACCAGAGAACTTTAAGGTAAGAAAACATGTTGATAGAAAAACATTTTATTTCAGAGTGGGAAAGGCAAGGGAAGTAGGAAAGGAGGCTTATGTTCTAAAGAATACAGAAACCTGGGGAGAGGGAAAGTAGGGTGTGTGTCTGTGAGATTAAGGTGGGAGAAGGAATGAGGAATCTATTGTCACTTCTGGCCACTATAGTATAGGATCTATGTAAAAAGCTTAGTTTGAGATACAGAATTTAAAATCAATAGAATTCTTGCAGTACAAAAGATTTGTAAAGTGCTTGCATCTAGCATTGATGGAAGGCCTTCATTTTTAGTTACTTTATAATTTATATTTTGTTTCTATTTATTCTATTTATACCTTTTTCATTATCTGCTCTGTTAAAAGAGTTGGGAATGGTATAATACATGAACTAGTTTAGAGACACTTCTAGGTTGTAAGTCGCATTTTAGACAACATCTATTACATTTTTATCCATGTCTTAAAACGCTTTTCTCTACTTCATTTACTAGATTATTTGATTCAATATTTACAGTTGATTTCACTGATTGCTATGCATTAGTGTACTGGTAGTACTAACAGGGGAGTTGACTAATGTATTGTTGTCACTTTGACAGTCGTGTTGAGTTGAAAAGGTTGTGTGAAATCTTCACAAGAATGTTTGCTGATCCTCACAGTAAGGTATGTTTAGGTTTTTCTTACTTTCACTAAATGTTTGAAAACATTTATTAATAGAAAGCCAGTTGTAAAATATGTCAGTGATACTTGCACATGTAAAAACTTGACAAACTGTAAGCAGTTGATGGTATCAGATTGCAATCCATTTAATTAGCAATTTTGAGCAAGATAATTTTCCACCTTTTTGGCAGGATAATTGAAATAAAGTAAAAGTTAGTTTCATCTAAAATGCATTGAAGTAATTCAACAGTTTGTGCTCAAAATTTGTAAGTATTTTTAAGAAGTCATGTTTTTTACAGAGGCCACTTCAACATGTGTAATGGCTCTTTTAGTTAGAAACAAAAGGCTCTGGTGCAGTAATTTAAATTGTAAAGAAAGTGGTCTGACTAAATAATACGTGACAACTCTGAACTATACCAAATGTGTACTTACTTATTTTCCAGGGTATTTTGTATTATCATAGCTTATGATGTCTTCCTCAAATTTCATAGATAGGGCTGGCAGTCGAGGCTGAATAATTTTTACGTTATTGTTGGTACTGAATAAGTGAGGTGAAGACTATACTTCGGTATGAAAGAATATGCGATGCTTTACTCACTTTTGCCTAGTTAAAGACTCAGTATGGGTGATATAACAAGGAGAATAATCCTTATGTTTTCTAAGACCATTAAAATCTTTTTGGCTGAGTTACTTTGCTTGATAGTATTATTACAATTTTTGTGGGAGGTGGGTTGCTAGTACAGCTTCACATGCAGTAATTTCCCATAGCAAAAGGACTGCAGGTAAGTAAGGAGCTGAATCAAGTTACAATGGTATCATGTGAAAAACATGTAACTTAATATTTTGTTTGAATTATAGGCTTGTTTGGAAGAAACTTATCTTTTATGTTGAGTATAACATGTCCCACTTTGTGTCCATATTTCAGAATTGATAAAATGGTAACCTAGAAAAATTCAGAGCAAAGTAGTTATTTTAGAAGTACTGGCTTTTCCCAGCAGAATTCTGAAAAACTACTTCAATTATGCAATACATTTTACATATTTTTAAGTCTTCCTTATTGCTGCAATGGAAAATTAAATTCAGAGTAATGAGAAGTCTTGACAGGTTGACTTAGTGTTCATCTGTCCTCCTTATTTTTCCTGCTATTTGTGACACCATGTATTTTGGAAGAAACTTGCATTGC
Source organism: Strix aluco (assembly GCF_031877795.1). Classification (NCBI taxonomy): domain Eukaryota; kingdom Metazoa; phylum Chordata; class Aves; order Strigiformes; family Strigidae; genus Strix; species Strix aluco. The sequence goes on from NC_133931.1 coordinate 157,730,998, forward strand.
ACACAGCAACATGATATTAAAGTTGCTCACATACTGCGGAAATCCAGAAGAAAAGACTAAAGTCAAGCAGTTCAAGAGAAACTGAAGAAGACATTCTGTAAAAAGAACAGTTAAGTCAGAGGAGAGGAAAGAAAATTCCATGTTGAAATACTACTGTTTTTTAAATGAAGTAATGACAAAATTGTGAATAGCAGTTTGCTTTAATTTTCCTTGTCCTTGTGTTAATTAATATTGCAGCTATGCATATATCAGAACTACCCTGGAGATTTTCTTCAGGGAAGGATAATGAATATGTTCCAAAATCTGGTTGTATGTGTCAGAAGAGCATTTTGTCTTTTCATTAAGCCTTTAGGAATGTTACATTTAATTATTCTGGTTGATAATTTTGTTTTGTTTACTGGACATTCTGACATAAAATAATGTTGTTTAATTTCAAAAATTCAACCTGTGTTACAGTACGTGTGGTACACCTGTTCCAGTCACTGAAACCTTGCCTGCTTTTTGGTGTTGGAAAACTATTAATAGTTATCAATACGTTATCAGGAGAATCCTTTAAGTATTAAGAGTTCGTGAGCTGTGAATTTTTTATCACACATATGGCTACACAAGTCTCATCTTAGACTCTTTTCAAATGTCTTTAAGAATTATACTGTCATCACTTCTGTGTGTTTGGGTTGTTTTTAAAGGTTTAATATGGGAGCTGAATGTAGGGGATTGCTTAGAAAAAGAGAGTAATATAATTTGGAGGAGAAAATGGGAGAATCATTTGAAGGACATGCCAAGTGCTTACTTTTAGAATATATTGGGTATCCCAATAAAATTACTAAATTTATCATAAAAGTTTTGAAGTACCTTTTTTGTTTTGTTTTGTTTTATATTCCATACAGGAACTTTGTATTGATGGCCACTAATTTGTGTGTTTTTATCTTTTTCCCTTTTTTGTTGTTTGTTTTGTTTTGTTTTTGTTTTTGTTTCGTTTTGCATGCTGTCCCCTGTGTTGGAACTCTCTTTAGAGAGTAAGTTGGTTCAATATTTGTTGGAAGCCTAACCTTACTTGCATGAATGTGCAATTAACCCTTTTTCTCTTTTTCTTCCCCAAAGAGTTCATGCAGTGTCAAGCCTTTTGCAATCATAAAATGCTATATACAATTATGTAAACTGTGTGGTAAAGTTTTGAGATGTGCTTTATCTACTAATTAACTGACATTGTTTGGTTCTGCATTCCTGCTTTATATTGTGGTGGTTGGCACATCTGAAATAATTCACTTTAAAGGTAGATCACTTATAATTGTTTTCATATCTGTTTATTTTTTCCACTAGAAAATTATTAAGAACTTCAATGTTAGATGCTTGATTTCAGAATTTTAATTTACATCATAAAAATGGAAACTGCAAAAATCGCAGTACCCATATAGTTTTTTCACATACGGGTGGTTGAATTCCATTTTTCATTCCAAATTCATCCTTTACCTGAAATGCTCTTACAGCCTTCTTAAATTCTTCATACTTTGGCCTAAAACAAAATGGTATGATTTGTATTTTTTTTTTTAAATACAACAAAATGACTCAAGTTTTCTCCAGACATTCACTGTGTTAAACCTAAAATCAAACAAAGCTTGAAAACAAAATTGAGTCCTCGGTTATGCTTACATGTTTAAAGTGTCATAAGAAATCCACATTACTCCATCAAATAAGAGGTTGTAACCAGCTTGTTCAGCTTGCACATTTTAATGAAAAAGACGTGTGTATTTGTCAGTAAACTTGAAGAAACAGGTATAGTTTCTAAATTCAGCTGAGCTGAGCTGTATAGTTTAATTTGAAGGATTTTAAATACAGTTGTAAGACCACCAAGTGTAATCTTTATAGCATCATAAATTTTTTTGGTTTTTGCCTAAGTCCAGTATATTTTCCCCTTATTTTAAGGCTCTGAAAATCCAAAGACTATCATATTACAATACAGAAAGTACTTTTTGGTTCAGTTTTCCCTAGGTCTTATAATTGTGCCCACTACTTGTGCATCCACAAAGTGGTGTATTGTTTCAGTTCTGCTGAGTACAGGAGACATTTCCAATCCCCAGCATAAAAATTTCTTCCCACTACTGGGAGGGGAGGGTAATTTTTTAGACCTCAAACTTGAATACAAATCTAGATAAATAGCAGAGGAGTTAGCGCTTTTTTTAAGCAATTTTTAATATTGTGTACCCCAAGAGGGAAGTTTAATTAAAATAGCTCATCCTGATGGACTTTATGTTGAGTAGGATTTTTATTGTTTTGTTTCTAACACAGCTTTTCAGTTTTAAGATGTCTGTTGAAAGATTCTCTGTGGTCTTGATTAGATCCTAAAAGAATCATAGAATGCTGGATTGGAAGGGACCTCAAGGATCATCTAGTCCAACCTTTCCTGGCAAAAAGAATTTGAATTTATTTTTTATTTCTTATGTAAATTTTGAGGCACTTCTTTTAAAGATACGTGTATGGATTTTTTCACTTTATGGTGTGAATTTGCTTACCCTGGATTGATTATCAACATGAAAAGAGATCATATTTCCTAAGGGCTGAAGGAAAATAAAAACATGCCAACTCCTCCATGCTTGATCAGTGCTGTGGAAGAAAGCCCACTTCTGTGGACTGATTTCTGCAGCCCTGTGAGATATGATCACAGTCTCACAGGCAGCAGCAGAATTTGGCCTTATGACAAGCCAGGTCAGCCACAGGAGGATGTGGGGTTCCAGTCCTTCCTCTGACGCAGCTATTTCCAACCTTGTACCCATGTCCTAAATACTCAGGAGGCAGTATCTCCCCAACCCTCTTTGCATCCTGTCTACTTCTGCTTCTGTACCCAGCTATGTGCTGGAGCTGGAGTGGCTTTAAGGTAGCATTTTCAGCCCAAACACCCATTTTTCTTGTCAGAGAAACGGGAAACCCATGGGCTACACTGGTATAGAGCATATACATCCTGATTTCACTGTAAGTCTTGAAAAAACATAAAATTAGTCGTCAGATACTAAAAAGGCTGTTTAAACTAAGTTACTTATTTGTCATGCCCTGCCTTACCCCCTTCCCTGTAAAAAGCCCTTCTTCCTGGTCTGAGTGTTGAGGTTACTATAAATACAATCATATACTTCTTTTTTTTTTTTACTGAATGCAGTCTTTTCAACATTAATTGTATTTATTGTATTCAACATTATTTGTTGAAAAGAACACAATGGATAACATGTTTCTGAGAAGATGAAAGTACTTCTGTGTTTTAAACACCTGCCAATCTGAAATGTATCATGGCTTTTTTCCCTACTCTGGTGAATTGTGTTTGGATGCCTCCAATAGCAGGAAAATCTTGTTCCATTCCACAAATATTTGATGTAAAGCAATTGGCCAGCTTTCGTGATTTTGCAGTATTTAGTAATGTAGATATTTACAATTAATATTTTGCTAAAGAATTGTAGCAGCTTTTTTGTTTTTTAGAGAGAAAGTATTTTTGTAGCCTTCAAGGAATATGTCAAATCAACTTAATAATAAAGCTTGAAAGGGTTAAAAATCAAGTTTTACTGAAAAATTGAGGTTGCGCCAGCCATCACAGTAAGCATTTATTTTCTTGACGAAACTGCATGGAATACCTAATTGTCAAACTTCTACAGAAGTCGGCTAACATTTCCAATGTACTCTTGTTTCAAAATCCAGTGAAAAAGCAAGACAGATTTCTTTTTTTTTTTTCTTTAATTTTTTTCCTGCTTGGCTGCAAAACACTGCCTTTCTCTGCCTCTGATTCCCTTACTGCTTTCTTCTTTGTTTGTAAGTTCAGCATACGTCAGTGTTGTTTCCTCTTTTGCCCCATCCTACCCTCTTTCCATCTTCTTCTGCCTTTTAGGTGTTCAGTATGTTTTTGGAGACACTGGTGGACTTCATCCAGGTCCATAAAGAAGATCTGCAGGACTGGCTGTTTGTACTGCTGACACAGCTGTTGAAAAAAATGGGTGCTGATTTGCTTGGGTCTGTACAAGCAAAAGTTCAGAAGGCACTTGATGTCACAAGGTAATGAGTTCTTAAAAAAAATAATAATGGAAAACACTAAAAAAAAAATCCAAACTCTCATGCTACTTCCAAGTTTGGTGGTTTTTTTAGTGTGCTATGAGATTCTTTGAAAAACAGCTAATAACAGATCATGAAACTTCAGTAAACCTCGCTGCTTAATCATTTTTGTTTCCTGAATGACTATTAGTTGAAAGGGTTTGAGTCCTTAATGCTGAACAATTAATATGATACTGCTTATCTGATGCCAAAATGTGCATCTGAACCATGTGTTTGTTGTCTTGCCTTGTGTTCAGTGATGCAGTGCTTGTGTTTGAACTTCTTTATTTTGATATAAAAATGTTGTTGCAATATTCATCTCTCAGTGTCAGCAGGCTTTTAAGGAGTTATGGCAATAATGGGTTTGCTTTCTGTCTTCCCTCCACCCACCCCAGACTTCAGTAGTTGTCTGATTCCAAAATGATTTTATGTGGTTTTGGGGGCCATCAGAGCTGCCCATCCCTGGCCAGTTTTATTTCCAAATGAAAGCCAGATTTTTAAGTAGAGTTGGAGGGCCTCTGGGACCTACTTCTTATCCTCCATTATCTGAAGTATGTGATAGTCTAAGTGGTCTAGACCTCTGCTGAACCTATGCATGTGGCAGATCTGCTCTGAAATCTGGGGACGGGTATGGTGTATGTTGCGAGGAGAGAGGGAATATCATCTGCTACACCTGTGTGCAGTTGGGAGGGTGGATGCAGCCCAGAGTGGAACAGGATGGTTCAGAGAAGTGTGCAGGACAGTGTGGTGTATAGCTTTAGCAGTACTACTGAATATTAATTTGAAGATTACAAATATTTAGAATCAGAATACTACCATATCATTATTATATCATTCCTTATTGCTTGCATTATCTATTCTAGCTATAATTGCTTTAAAGCAGGAATTTCTTAAATTTTGTCCTTTACATGCTAGGTGAATGTTTCTGAAAGTCAGATACAGTATCAATAAAACTGGTAGAATTTTTTTTAGAAGCACTAAAGCTTCTCTTTACTGGAAGGAGTAAGCGCTTTAGTGCTTCTCAACAGGTATTAAAAGAAAATTCCGTGTAACTTAACATGATTTGATTTGTTTGTTTTACAGGGAATCTTTTCCAAATGACCTCCAGTTCAGTATTTTAATGAGATTTACTGTTGATCAGACCCAAACACCTAGCCTGAAGGTAAGAATTTTCAGGCTTGCATTGCAAACCGAAATCCACATTGATAGACATTTGCTTGTCTTGATGTTTGAATTTGGATTGTTATTTTTTGTTTTGGTTAAAAAAAAAAAAAAAAAAAAAAAAAAAAAAAGAAAAGGTTTTCAATTAGTGGATTTTTTTTTTGTAAACTTTCAGACAGTCAAGCCAGCACTACAGGACCAGCTTCGCTCTTTTTGGAGCTCAAAGGTTTTTGTCTGAATTATTGTCTTTATTCTTAACCCTATGTCAAACTCTTACAGTGTTTCAAATAATTTTTATTTGAATGCATTCGTATGCTGCTACTAACCTTTGCGAGAAACTTTAAGCATGCAGATGTTCGATTTTAAACACTACACTAGTATGAAAATGTTTGCTGCAAGAGAAATCTAATAAAACCACAGTACAGTAAAAATGAGCAACAAAAATGTGGCCGCCTAACATCAAGCTGGTTATGCAAACTCACTCTATCAAGTCTTTTCTAATTTTATGTTTGTGATTTCCCAATCGTGTTTTCCTAGTTCATATATATTTTTTTTCCTGTATTCATTCTGATAGGTCTCGAATTAATTTAAATTATTTTAATATTAATATGAACTTGAGTCACTATATGAAAAATCAGCTCCCTTTGTGGTACACTTACTTTTCTGAACACAGTGTGTAGCTTTACAATTACACACATTTTTATATAAGAATCAGTAGTCCATAGACCTGCCAGTCTAAATGGAAAGTAAAAATATATTCTCTAGTACATTTACAGTTCCAAAGAGAGTTGATTTTAAGATAAATATATCAAATCCTAAGTAGATTTACAAGTGGTGTAAATGGGGAAATAACAAGCATATGATAACTGGCATTTTCTGCTCTATCCTGCACGAAATATTTTTATATGGTTTGATACTGCACAAGAATATGACTTTTCCCGAGTTATGTTGAACCTAAAGTCACATGAATATGCCTTTTTTGTCTACAATACAGTAAAACTTACATTTTTAAGCTTTTGAGGACAGTTGATACGTTGACCACTGTTGCTTCGTAGAGCTGTGTTAAAAAGGGACTGCTGTCATTTATTGAAGACAGCAAATGAGGTAGTAAAAATCAGTTTGTTGTTTAAATAAATCCTTGGAACAAATTGGGTTTTGTTGTACTTCGTTTTCCTTCCCAGGAAGGTGAATTTGATGGCTGAGATGTTATTTTTTTTCCCATACAGTAGTATAGCTGGTAAACACGTATAAGTCATGTTTCCAAGTTGAAAGTGTAGATTTGGAAAGAGACATGGACTCCTATTAGGCTGAGTTGGGGCTAAGTTCAAGAATATTCACTATGTGACATAGAAGGAGTTAAGAAATTTGAAAAATTTAATGGGAAGACATTCTGAAAATAATTTCCAGTATTTGAGAGAGGCTTCTGAAATCAAGATGTTGGTAAAAGCTACCTCCATAAAAGAACACCTGTTAGTTTGAAATAAAATCAAGATTATTTAAAATTAATTTTTGGGACAATAAAGTATGTAACTGTTTAAGAGAAGGTAAGCTCTTTTTTTTTTTTCAGAAGAAAGTGGTATCTACCCTCTACTTCCATCTTTGAGGTAACTACAGGTTCAGGATCCAGACTGTATATTTAATGAACATAAATTGCAGAAGAATCTATTTAATATCCACCTTCTTGAATATTTTGTCTAAATCCCATCCTCAGTGCACCCAGATACCTAACAGATTAATTTATAATCCTAGGGCACCACTCCATTTCTTGGTCTTCAGCTTTTGTTCTTACTCTGGTGAATGATTATTTTGTTGCCTTTGGGCTAGATAGACTGAGAAACAGCATTCACTGTGACAGGAAAAATCAGAGAAATTATTTTCAGCATCCTTAAAAGTGGGTGGTCAGATATAAGAAGGGATGATAGATCAGGAATTTGCTCTGTGGAAGGATTCCCTTTTAAAAATGACATTTCTCTCTGGTTTTCATGTGGTAGTAGTAAATATTCATGATACTTCAGAGTAAACTGTCACTGTTGTTCTTACGCTTACAAACACAGCTAAGTTTTGGACAGTAAAACTCAAGCTTTTAGATTGGCTGTAGAGGTGGGTTTAAGTAGCTAGCCAGTAAGAGGACCGAGCCTAGAGAAGATACAATTCTGACCTAATCCATGGAGGATGCAGCACAATGTATTGTGCTTTATTTATCTTACTTTCTTTTGCTATAATTGTACCTGTAGGCGTGGTGAACTGCTAAAACACAGTTTAGAGGTGCCAGATGCATATATCTATTTTGGTCAAATCTGTGGATGGGCACAGAAGTCAAATTTGCTAGATAGGCTATAATCTATTAAGCTTATTTCGCAGGTGCAGAACATATGCTTTGCAGAGGATGGGTGTTGTCCTGAAATAGCACTTCCAATCATCACTTTCATTTTTTTCAGGTTGAATATCAAATGGCTCGCACTCAGTGAGGAATTGATTTAAGCATTGTGACCAAAGTTCCTTACAAGTTTCTGAACCCTTCTCTCTTTTGAAAACACTGATTTGTTGACAAAGGTTTTTGCTGCAGTTGATCAGATATTTTTTAAGTCCTTATTAAAATTTCTGGATGAAAAAAACCCAACCAACCAATGCAACAGATTCAGAGATGAGAGAGCCCTTCAAAATTCATCTTTAGTGTTTATTTCAGTCATTTGGTTAAGTAATGGCAGAGGCAGTCACTCCTAAGTATCCAGTAACTTAGGGACGGACACCTGGGATGTGGCAGTCTGCAAGTCACTTTGAGTGATTGCTTGTATTCAGTCTGAGTAAGGCAGAGTAGAGTTTCTCGCATCCCAGGAAAGCACTGTCAGAGAGGGACTTTTTTCTGATTTAAGTAAAGCAGCTTCTTTACATTCCTCTCTCCTTTTTTCCTGTTATGTGAAATGCTTCTTTTGTCTTAACCCTGATGCAGCAAATGAAACTCCGTAAATCTCAAATTTTTCACAGGACAGGAAAACAATTTGCCTTCTGGCACTGACTGTGTAGCATCCTTACAGTATTTCCTGAATTCCTGGAGGTAGTTGCACATATTTTTGGGCCAAAATTTGTCATTTCATTATCTGTGAAAGATGTTTACTGAAGCACTTGAGTTCCGTTTATGGCTAATCTTTTTTTTGTGAGTAATAGTGCTAACTGTGGCTTGATCTATGTTTCAGCTCACTTACTACAGCAGTGCTATTCTTAAACAAAATGTCATGTTATACACTGCACAGGAAAAATGTCTCAGTGGTTATAGTCCAGCAAAAGTACAATAAATTCAACCTAGAAGAGTACAAAGTCAAGGCAGTAGTCAACAACTTCATAGTGATTTCAGATTAACAGCAAATACTAATTGTAAGAATTCCTGGAGCTGCTTTCATTGCAGTCAGAAATTGTTCATCTCTCTTGGAGAGATTAAACAAGTTGTTGAAGAGGACTATGTTAGACCTATTATTTCTAAATCTCAACTCTTTTATTTCTAAATCTCAACTCTGTACTTACTGGAAATAGTGACAAAAATACATCATAAGTAGATTTGCTGCTATTACGGAGTTTACTTCAGGGTGGGTTTTTTTTGTCTGTAATAATACTGTCTCGTTATATTAGAGCATAGAAAAGTACCCCTTCCAGAATTTCTTCTCTCAAAAGCAATTAGTGAAAGATATTCTCTTTCAAAACAGCTGTCAAACTTAGCTTTGGGTATCCATCTCACTGTGAAAAGCTTTATTAGCTCCACTCATCAGTGCTGTTCAGTGCTCTTCTGCCTCCTGAGAGCCTCCATCTTAAGTCTGTGTGATTTACTCTGTCAGAGTAGTTTAGACACTAAATAATACTGCTCTCTGGTACAGTACGCCAGAATTTTTTCACTGGGAGAAAGGCCTCTGGATGTTCTAAGTGTTACAGTTCTTAACAGCAATTTTTTTTTAAGGTGCGATACTATATATATTTGAATTGTGAACAGTGAAACATAGTGCTGTTGTAATGCTTTCTCTTGGTAATCTAGAAATTTTAACTCTTTCTTTGTATTTGGAAACCATGTAGCCTAAGGGTTTTTGCTGCAGAGATGTTTGTGGATTTTTTTTCCTTGGAAAGAATCTAGCAAATAGTGAGGGGTTTATTACATTTGTTGATACTGATCTGCATAAGATGAAAGCCTCCAGCTGTTGCTTGTTGTATAACTTTGGAGAAGTCAAGCTTTAACAGCTGCTGTGAAAAAGAAGTATTCATTATTAATCTACATGTATCAGCTATCACGAATGTGTGTGTCACTTAGTGTATCTTGAATTTTTAATAGCTTGCAAGTTTTCATGACCCAGGGAAATTTCTAAATAGCTTTGCTCAGAACAGTTGTACTACGCGCCATGAAAAATTAAAAATATACCCAGAGCTCTCTTTCTGGTTATGGATGGACATAGGTGTCTCCTTCCTGGTAGGTATTTCTGGTTCACTATAGTTATTAGTGGAAATAGGAGCAGCTAAGGCAGATAGGTGGCCTAAATAAATGTTCACCATGTTTGTTGATGGGTTGTGTGACAAATCTCTGGGACAGCAGGAGTTGCGGAGATAAATATTTAAGGGAGACATAATAGCCCTTTGCCCAAAGCTGTGCAGTGGTGCAATTTTGGAGAAACTAGAGAGAGGCTGCAGTCTGGGGTGTATAAAACAGAGATTCTGCATAAGGAGTGGAGGAAGATAGTGAAGTAGGAGATCAATGCTCAGATAAATGTGGGATTAAAGTGGCTTTACTATCCTCTTGGTAAATCCATGTCTCTATATTCTGAATATCTTCAAAGGAAAAGTGTGCATGTGACCCCTTCTAAGTCTTCTGTAGAAATTCTATTCCATACCTTTTTAGTATTTAATGGGAAGATTCGTGTGGCTTATCCCCGAAGATAGTGACTGCTCAACTCTGGTGTTTTCTAAAAGAATGATGAGTGTTAAACTACATAGTAGGAACCAATAGGAACTGATTCTTGGTTCGTCAGATGATGTCCATTTTTCATTCTAGTACTTGAAAAAAGTTCTTAATAATTCTGAATAATTCTTTAAAATCCTGATTATTCTTAAATATTCTGAGTACTTTGGTCTTCTTTTTGTTAAATACAAGCTTCTGCATACTATTTGTGTATCTTGTAGTTGCTACCGGTGAAATCTAAGATTTCTATTAATATTCGAATTTCTGTGGAATAACTCGCTTCTTGAAATGTTATATCCGTTTGTAAATTGATTTATTGCATAGAGTTTTATATCAGTGCTGAAAAGATGTTTAGTTTAGTTGTGGGGGAAAAAAACCCACTTTATTTTACGGAATGAACAATCTACTCTGTGAGCACACTTGTTCTTGCAGCACACCATTGTTATTGTCCACCTGACTCTATTTCTCTTTGCAGGTCAAAGTTGCGATCCTTAAATACATAGAGACTCTTGCGCAACAGATGGATCCAGGAGATTTTGTAAATTCAAGTGAAACTAGGTTAGCAGTGTCTCGAATCATCACCTGGACCACAGAACCTAAAAGCTCAGATGTTAGGAAGGTAGGTTTGTTAATGTGTGCTTAGAATTGCAGTACATTCCAAGTATCTTGGCAAGTTAGAGAAGCTAATATTTTTTTGCCTAAACAAAAAAAAAAATTATTTAAAAGCAAACTTATTCTTTCATAGAGAAAAGATACTTTTATATTCTCGGCAAACACACCTAATTTTTCTGTATAAAGTATCAGAAGTGACAAAGTAAAACTTTGCCAAAAATTATATGTTTAAGAATATTTAAGTAAAAATTTAAAATAAACACATATTGAAACTCTCCGTTAGGGTTGTATTTTCATGTATGTTAATGTGTTAAGATTATCTTTCATAATAAAAGGAATAACTTTGTTTCAACCACTGGTAATAAAATCTCTACAGTGGGCATTTTCTATACAGTTTTAGTACTACTTCAGAGACCGCCCTTTGTGATATTAATAGTACATTTGTAACGGGAATGGTAAGTTTGGTAGCAAACTCGATTCAATGTCTGTTGAATTTTCTGGAATCCTTTGTGTTTAACAAAAAGTAGGTAAATGACTGTTGACCCTTTGACAAAAGAAAGTTTGTGCTTTAATAAAGTAGTATGAAAGGTTTGTCGTGGTAATGCATGGTTCCAGTGCAAAAGTCCCTTTTCTGCATAACTGTTGTGAAGTGAAAATGAGTATTTGTGAGCTATGCAGATATACCAGGGATACAGAAAAACCATGAGAAGTGTACTAATGCGGTGTTTAGTAAGGATTTCTAAATAGTCATTCCAGTTATAGAAAGCTAAAATCTTTGCATTTCATTTGCAGTTTGATAGAATAAAGTTTTGTTGTTGTTCTGATTGTCACCGGCCATTCTTAGCTGCCATTATCAGCATGCTAACACTTTTTGAATGCTAAATAAACATAATTATTTTATGACTCATATGTGCAAGCATCTTTGACACAGAGAACTAACTTTCCTGTTTCTTTTTCTCTGTCTATTTCAGCAGTTTGAATAGTTGCAACAATTAATTTGTTTAGATTTCCTTTGCTGTTTTCAATTAAGTTTGAGTTTTGGCAACTTCATAATTTCTGGAAACAGTACCAAAACTTCCTTTCATTAGGAGGGATGTTTTTGAGAGAAAATAGTGGGAGCTGTCTCACAAAGTCTGTAATGCGAAGAGAACAAAAGTAAAAATAACTTCCACAACTTCTTGATATCTGAAATGTTTTTAATATGTGATAAAAAAAACAGCAGAGTTCATACTGGAAATAATACTTATGTCTTTCACTTCTTATATAACTTCATGTCTCTGAGAAAGCAGTAATAGATTATATCCTATGGACTTCTCTTGCCTAGTACCATGTTCTAGTGACATATATATGACCATAAAACAGGAGAATTGAAGCAGCACTATCTTCTAAATCAGTAAAGTTTTAGTACTAAGACACGTGGCAAGCTGTCTTATCTGATGGTTCATATCTCTAATAAGCATTTTTATGTCAATAAGTAACTGAATCATGGAAAGAATTGCCAATGAGTTTAATCATCTGGAACACCTTAATTATATGAAGTTTTCTCATTTTATTTTCTCTTTCCATAACACAGCTGTTAGAGGCAACTAACTGCCGAAAGCCTTTAATAACTCTCGAAAATAACATTTCATCAATAAGTAGTCAAAAGAGTTGTTATGATGATATAAAATGTTTTGTTCTGTTAGCAGGCTTCACAGCCTGCAATCACAGGCTTATTAATTTTATGTATTTTAATAATATAGCATTTAGTATGATTTCTTTAAATTAAAAGTTTTTGCCAAGTGTATTTCTGTGTAATTGATGGGTTTGGGGTTTTTTTTAGTAAGAACATTCCCAGTATTAAGTATCATGAAAAATCCTCTTTTATTAGTCTGAAGTTGGGCAATCTTAGTGCAGTTCAGTGATGTGGGACTTCTTTCTGGAAGGTAAAATTCTGTGTTTCAGAACTTCGATTTCTTCTAAGATTAGAATTCTTCTGGAAAGAATGAGAATCCTCTTAGAGTTCTTCTTAGAACAAAACAAAACCAAAAAAATATTTCTAATCCTTATTGCAGATGTTATCCTTTTTGCTGGACTTAAATCTCAAGAGAGAGAGCTCTTCCAGAGGAGAAGAAAAACCTCCAAATACTCTATAAAATGCAATTTTGTGTCAAGTAAGAGAGAGAGAAAATAATTGCATAGTTGAAAACCTCCTATGAGTCAATATCAATTTTGATAATTTAGGTTCAGCTTCATTCTGGGCAGACTTGATGGTATCAGTTTCTTTCCTGATATGACCCTGGACTGTCTATTTTGTTATTTTATTGGCAGCTTAAATAGATACAGTGTTGTGGAGCAGAGACGGGGATAACAAAAGAGAAAAAGTAAAGTAGTAATTCCCAAGCCTCTGCTCAGTTGCTGGATTTGTTTTGCCTTTGCTTTGTATCAGTTTCTGTTAAAAGGCTGACCATAAGAAATAACAAGGAAAAGAGAAACACTAAAGAGAGGTTGTAGAGGGCATTCAGGGTGTTCACTTGAAGAGAAGGCTGTCAGAGGGAGAAGGGAATAAAAGTTAAAGAAAACAGCCAGTCACGAGTGTGCAAAGATAATTTGTAGCAATCTAACATGCTAGTATTTTTGTCCTTAAACTTAATACTGAGGTGTGTGCAGGTATGTGTGCTCATACCTTGGCTTTCCACTTTTAATTAAAAAATGCTACAGTTCATTGCTCTGGAAGCAAAAGGAGGAAATAAGTGTCTAAAAGAATTTTCTAAACTACTTGCTCGAAAAACATTGCTGCTTAAGCAAGCTGCCTATCATTCTGTCTAGCATGAGGCACTGGTTCTCTCCAGTGCATGGCAGACCTTGATGGTGAGCTGTGTAAAGCAGACATAGTTGGTTAATCTTAGAATCAGAGTTTCGTACTACAAAGAAGCTATTAAACAATTCTGGAGAACTTAATCTCTGGCCTTTCATTGCATGTGTTTAGTTGTTATGTTGACAGGTTTGTTAGACTACGCAGTGAATATTCATCAAATTGTACAAACATTACTAAGTCATGCAGCCAACATTCCTTTACTAGAGGGAGCCCAACCGTTGTGTAATTTACTGTGTTGCTTTGTCAGTAAATAGTTCTGATTTTTGATTCAGATAAAAAAGAAATACATATAGTAAAACATTCTGTAGGATGAGGATGACATTAAAGATGAACTATTAAAATTGAGAGTGTGGGAGGTGACATCCAGTAGACCACAAACTCCAATACTTAACAGTTTTCATCTTCAGAATATGCAGTCCTTACGATGTTTGCCTGTCTTTTAAAAAGATAAAGGAAGCGGGGCGGGAAGGTGGGGGGAAGGTTAACTATCTAGTTTGTCTGTAGGATAAATTATAAAGAACATCAAGTGCTGTGATCACAGCTCAAAATCAAGACTGTCTTATTCCAGATTAGGGTATCTGCTTGTTTTGTTTTTTCAATTTCTAAAGCGACAATGATTCCTCTTCAAGCTAGTGTGTTGATTATCCATCATCTGTAATTACCACTTGCAGAACTTGGGAGAAGGAATTGTAGACTTGTTCCTGACTTGCGTGTTCCAGTCCTCTCTAAATTTGTTCAACTTGCCAAGCCCTTTAAAAGCCATTTTGCAAATTCTTTCAGTACTTTTTTTAGTAAGTAGGGATCTGGGGTTGGGGGCATTGAGGAGCACATTTCTGAAAGACTGCTTGTTATAATGATTGTGCAAAGTGTGAGCTCATTGTTATGTGCCTGGATTTATCAATATCTGAATTCCAGCTTACCAGCAAAATTGAATTGCTTTTGTTCACATCTGTTAAAATATTTATTCAAGCTTGATCAAGACTTACGTTACGTTTTGTGATTACCCTCATTATAGCATATCTTGCTGATAAAATCACTTTAGAAGCTCAAATGAATATCTTCAATCTGTATTTTCTTCTTCTAGGCTGCACAGTCAGTGCTGATTTCCCTTTTTGAACTCAACACTCCAGAGTTTACAATGCTATTGGGTGCTTTACCAAAAACATTTCAGGATGGAGCCACAAAGCTTCTCCATAATCATCTCCGGAATACAGGCAACAGTGGTCAGGTATCTATGCCTCTTTTATTATTCTTTCTGAACTTACTGGTGTTTTGAATGTAAGTCCATTTCAGCAGAGTTATTTTTGAGAGCAGGAAGGTTGGTAGAAGAGGGGAGGCAAGCCAAATCCTATGTAGAGTCTGTCTTAGTAGCAGATACCACTCTTTATGGAATGGCTTTTCTTTTTCCTCCAGAGAATGATACTTTCTATGTTGCTTCCACATGACTTAACTTTGAATGTGTTTTTTAAGAGTAGTTTATCTTTTACTCATTTCAAAGTTATACCTGATTGGAGTTACTAGTAATTGGTTAGCCAATCCAAGAATTTAAATAGAAGCTCTTTAAGTGTTTCTGGGCACAAGAAAATAAATACAATAATAAATTAAAAGGGAAGCTGTAGTCCAACTGGAGTATCTCTTCTCGCTTCTCCTCCTCCAGGGATCAGTGGGAAGTCCTTTAACAAGACCTACTCCACGCTCCCCAGCAAGTTGGTCAAGTCCTCTCACTTCCCCAACCAATACATCACAGAACACTTTGTCACCAAGGTAACGTAGGTTGGTGTTGCTACAGTTCTGCATCTAAGGCGTCATTACATGTTGTCCAAAATTGTAACCCCAGCAGTGAAGGCGTGAAGTGAATTTTGCACTAAGTGACAGATGCTGAAAAATAATCATCCTCCCTCCACTGAACGAAAGTACTGTGAGCTGCTTAGCCTCCCTGAAGGGTCTGACACGGGCCAGGGCTGGTCTGAGGTAGAAAGGGCTGTGCACCTTGGAGTGCAGGTGGATTAGCAAGAGAAGGAATGGAAGTGTTCATCTCTAGCAAGTGTTAGGTCAGCTTGGTCATCAAACCAGATTTGTTATTGGGGACACTGAAAAAGTAGTAGTTCATAAAGGTTCTGGTCTTTTATATTGTGGTACCGATGTTGCCAGCAAAGCGGACTTTGTAATTTTGCTTTTAGCAATCAATGTGAAAACTGTTGAGTTTTATCAGTCCTCCTTACTTTGGAAGTTTTTTCAGAAAGAGAGAATGGTATTAAAATCCCAGTTGTTTCATATTCGTAAAACAGAGCAAAATTTGTTTCTTCATGCAGATGTTGCTGCGCAACGTAGCCCTTCCCTTGGCTAGCTGCTGCCAGTGCTTTCTCTGTCAGTGGTAGTACACTTACTAAGATGTACCATAATGTAGGTTTGTTATGTGGAGAGCCAGCTTTCTTCCTTAATGTGTTTCAAGAAAAATAGTAATTTTATTAATATTTCTTGAGTCTCTGTAGTTCCATGCTAATGTTATTTAAAAATAAGTGGTCACAAAATAAATCCATCTTAATTCCTTTGTCTTTCTCCGTGACCCACAGTGCATTTGACTATGACACTGAAAATATGAATTCTGAAGATATTTACAGCTCTCTTCGTGGAGTCACTGAAGCCATTCAGAATTTCAGTTTTCGCAGTCAGGAAGATATGAATGAGCCTGTAAAACGAGATTCCAAAAAAGATGATGGTGATTCGGTGAGTATTTAAACTTGGCACATCTTAGTATCAGCAAAGCAAGCCAGTGACTAATTTATTACAGATGATAAAGCATCTTTTTCTTTAGGTGTATATGTTATGACTTCTGGAATGGGACATTTCTCCTAAACTACTTCAGAGATCTAGAAAAATATGTTCCTAGTCTTGAACTACATTTTGGAAATGTAAATGCTCATCCTAAGTAGCACTAGCTATTTGTTTATTTAAAATGTTAGCTATTTAAAAATAGATTCTCTTGCAAAACAGCTGGAGTTCAGTTTTTGTATGCTTTTCCAAGGACTTTATTTTACTCCATGCAAAATCTGTGGGTTTTTCAGTGCTGCATGCAGTGTTTTAAACTTCTGTTTCTGTGGAACTTTGGCTTTCAGATTTGTTGAGCTTGCCAAATACATATATGCTTAAACATGTTTTTAATTACTTATCATCAGACTTCTGAGATAAATACTGACAGCTGTTTATAGTTCATTAGTTCGTTTGAACTATGTACACTTTCCTTTTTTTAAATTTCTAAACTTTTTGAAATTTGTAAGTTGTTTGCTACATAGATGAATTAGTAATTTAGTTACTTGAAACATGTGAGTGTGTATCTCATATGCTTGTATGATACTTCTTTTCCTGCAGATTTGCAGTGCTTCTGGAATAGTAGACCTACGAGCAGGAAGTGGTGTGAGCGATATAGGCCGAACTGCTCTTGATAACAAAACGTCATTACTCAACACAATGCCTCCCCACTCTTCGCCACGCTCACGAGATTATAACCCATACAATTATTCTGATGGTATCAGTTCATTTAATAAATCTGCTTTGAAAGAAGCCATGTTTGATGATGATGCAGAGCAATTTCCTGATGGTAAGCTTCAAATTGTATTCTGTGCTAGAAGAAACACGGTGCTTTTAGTTCAGTTTCCAAATTTATTATTAGCAACATATGTACCAACAGTGCCGCTTCTTTGAGAGATTTTTACAAATGCTGTATTTCAAATTAATTTGTCAGTAATCCTTTTGAGTGACATTGTTGGATTACCTGATATTTGTAGAGATAAGAGTAAAAATCAGGTAAATACTGAACTATGTTGTATACATCTGGTAGCACATCCTGTAGCAGTATTGTCAATATAAATTTACTTCTCAGATTGCTTTATGACTGAAATTTAAAGGGGGAAAAAAAGATTTACAGCAAGAAAGTAAAACTGGATCAAACCAGTTTGGGAATTAGGTGAATGATTAAGTATTTTTTTAGTAATATATTTGTATTTGAAACATGACATTGGCATTTTCTATTGACTAAACATTCTTTTGGGAAAAACAAAACAAACCAGCTTTTACCAGGAAGATCGTTCGTTTAGCCCATGTAAATCTAAGAACTTGGGCTGTTGTTTTGTAGGCTTCTAGAGCTTCTTTTTAATATTTCATATTATATCTTCGGGTAATTTTTTATATCTAAATGTTGGAAGGGTTCCAGAGTATCACTACTGTCATTATTTTTAAAAAGTAGTAGGTGGTTTTCATAATCTGGTATTCATTCTTGCTGATACTTCATATTCAGTTACAGATTAAAATCAGTTTTTAAGGAAACAAATTTCTTAATATTGACAGATGGATTTTTCTCCTTCTGACTGTTTTGCTTCTGTCATTCAGCAAAGATGTGTTACAGAAACTGTTGAAAAACAAAGCTATTTTCTGACACGGTATTCTATAAATTGGCTTTAAGTTTGCATTAAATTAAAAACAAATCCAAGAAAGATGCATTTCTCTTTGTTTTCTATTTAATGAAAAGGCATATGGCCAATTATTATCTTCTAGAAAAGATTGAGGGGAAAGCAAATTTTTACAAGTCATGTCATGTAAATATCAGTAATTAAATACGTTTGCCATCCACATACAGAGCCAGTTTATGATTGAGATTCTGTGTTACAGGAATCCTGTTTTACATGGGATAAGCTTCTTCATGCTTTCTGACAACATATTTCTGGATATTGCATTAAACCAAATACTGTGCTGCACCAGCATGTTCTGATTTTGTAAAAACTCATGACTGGCTGGAGTGAAGCATCCCCATCCAGTATTAGGTCGTCCTGGGTGGAGGAATAGTGCAATGCATTATTTAGGTCTGCTCTGTAATGGATCTTAACAAAGTACCTGCATTCATTACTGTGTTCACCCTTAGTATTTACTTGTACCATGTGCATTCTGTCATTTGTGTGATACTTTTAGAATTTCTTCTAAGATAACTTTGAAAAAGACTGCGTCAAAAAGATAAACTCGGCAAAATACTTTGTGCTTACAATTTGTCAGTTAGGAGTTGCATGCTTTTCCCATAAACGTGAAGCGCTCATTGGATGTTAGATTTTCATTTTCAGAAACTCCACAGAATTGCTGCCTGTTAATGACACAAAGTCCTGTTTTTACTGGACTCCCTGCTTATCCTCTCATGTGTTACTGGGAGAAAGGTGTGACAATACAGGGCTAGGTGGGAGAACCTTAGCTGCTCGTATAGTCCTGCCAATAGCACTGAGGCACGAATGTGTATTCTGCAGATGGTTTGTTTAACAGTTGAAAATTTCCAGTGGAGGATGTACCACAGTGTACCTCACGTGGCCGTTTGAGTGTTTTGCCTCTCTTACAGTAAAAAGGTTTTCAGAGTAACAGGCTGCATCTTCCAAACACTGGCAATTTATTTTTTTCCTGAGGGAGAGGCTCTTTATCCAAAGCATAGGGAAACCTGGCTTTCTAAGTCATTTCCAGACTCCTTAAAAGCAGTCCACAGTCACTGGTTGAAAAACAGTGTTCCTCTCCAAAGAAGCTTGTTTATTTCAGCTTACTCTAATGGATTGTGTTTTCCAAACATCTTCCTTTTTACCTGCCACTTTGTATATAGGCTTAAGATTTCTGCTTCTGTGTCTTGCCTTACACATACTGTCTTTTTCTGTCAGACCATTGCTCTGATTTATCAGGATAATTTTCAGTTTTCATCCTGTTCTCCAGAATGTTTGCAACTGCTCTTAAATTGATGTCATCTGCAGATTTTATAAGTGGTCTCCATATTCCTTCGATAGCATTAACAAAAGCATCAAGTAGAACCAAACTCTGCACAGACCTGATCAGAGACATCATTTGTGTCCTCCTAGATTATTAATAGAAAGCTATTTATAGTCCAGTCACACTCCAAGCAATTCATCAAGTTCTGCACCTTCTTCGTTGGCTTTTTTGGTCACTGTGTTTGCATAGCTTCTGTATTAAGATGCTGTGGGTGACAGTAGGAAAATCTTTACTAAATTCAGGACATACCTGCATATTCCCTTTTAACCCCTACAATGTTTATCCTGTCAAAAGGATATTATTTGGTTGTTTTGTGAAGAGCTGTTTTTCACCCAATATTTATATCTCTAATGCATATTTTAATTAATTCGAATGAAGAAGTTGCATCTGCTCCTCCTGATTTGTGCTTTGATTTCTTTCTGAAAAAGAAATTTTGAGAGTAGACTTTGAGTATGACAACATTTATGCTTCTCCATTCTTACCTGGAGAGTGTTTGGAAATGAAACACTGGGTGCTAAGTCATACAGGGGAATGGAAGATACAGGCTGTGAAGGCACCTCCCTCTTGGTTGTCTTCATGTTTTTCAGGAATTCCAGCTATTTCCTCCACTAATGGAGCTTCTTTCCTCCCCTTATTCCTGCATTGAGATGGCTGCTACCTTCTTCTCTCTTTTCCACTTCCCTCCATATGTTCAAGTTGGCACTTCTTTCATTCTGATACTTCCACAGTGAAAATAACTTTATTCAAACAGATATGGGTAGTTTTGCTAATTATGTGTCAATATGCATTCCCCAAAATAGGATTTACTGTAGCTGTAATCCTCACAGTTTGGTAGAACAAGTGTAATAGTTTCGGTAATAAAAGTAATGATCTTGCTTTTGCAAAAGTGATTGTCCATTCTGCTCATCTGTACCAATTAATAGTTTGTCTAATGCAGTTTCAGTCTGTCCTTTAGGCAAACATTAACGATCCAATTAGAAGAGTCTGCAAAGCATGCATTAATATAGAGGTAGTAGAAGTGCTTGCAAGAAAAAGGTTCTGCTTTCAGGTGCTGGTGCTCCTGATTATTCATGCAAAACAGAATGCCAGTAGGAATGTTGGGTTCAAAAACAGTGTGATTTTTAAGGTAACTGATGTGTGATTTTAAGATACTTGATACATGATATTCAGCTTTTGTTTCATTGTACAGGTGCTTCGTACAGCATTTATAAGTTACAATACTGAATACAGCAATACAAGATGTTCAGGGGCTGTGTTTTCTCAGTATATGACCTAATAAATTTGTAACGGAGAATGTATTTCATGTGTTAATAAATGGAATAATTTCAGGAAACATGCAATGCAAGAACATTTGCATGTTATGCCAATACTTTAAACCTTTTCCCAGGAAAAAAAAAAAAGTGTTTCTGTTAATGTAAAAGTCTCGATGCAAAGATGGAAGCTCTATGCTTTTCTCTTAAAAGCTAAATGGGTCTTGATGATGGAATAAAGGCAACAATTTGATATTTAATTTTCATTAAGACCATTTTAAGTTTTTTGACTGTTTGCAGTCTGGTGTTTACAAATAGGGGTTGTATTACTAATGCATTTTTCCATCATAATGGAATCCTCTCTAATCAAAACTAAAATACAGAGCCATCTTGTAATGACTGCTGTTGGGAATCTCTGTGGGCTAATGGCCTTGGTTTGCTTCTATGTCAGTTATTTTGTACCAAGCACCATTCTTGTGCATTTTTTTTTCCCATTTGTGTTAATAGCCCAGCTATTGCAGTGGAACCATGGCTTACAAAAGTCTAAGCAGTTCTGTAATACTAACGGGGAAAAGACAAATTTATCATCTTGGATGGAAGGGTCATGTGGGAAAGGTGGCACTTTGTGTATAGATCAGATTTAAAAGGATGCAGAATACTTACCACTTTGGGTATTGGAGCATAAAAACTGTTGCAGTAAGCTAGCTTACAGAGGTTTTTTGCAATATCATTGTTGGGTTTTTTTGGTGATGGTAAGCTTCTTTAGCAATGTTGGCTGCACTGAAAATGTAGTAGCCAAACTGCAAATTTTGCAGACACATTTGGGGGGAAAAGAATAAAAGCATGCTAGAAAGCCAGCTAGCCATCCTAGAAAATGTCCTTCAGTTGTACAGCAGGCACAGGTATTTATTTACAGTGATCTGAGAACAGTATTTGTGTATTCCTTTTTGACAGAGCCTCCCATGGACCATTCTGATCTGGTTGCAGAGTTACTGAAAGAGTTATCAAACCATAATGAGAGAGTTGAGGAAAGAAAGGCTGCCCTGTACGAGCTCATGAGGTTAACTCAGGAAGAGTCTTTCGGTGTTTGGGATGAGCACTTCAAAACAATACTACTTTTGCTGCTTGAAACACTTGGAGATAAAGAGGTAAACTCAGGTTAATCCAGTTAAGAATGTTAACAAAGCACTTGGTTTACTTTCAGTATCTTTGAAATTTATATGGGTTGTAGGAAGGGCAGAAATTCCAGTTAGTCTTGAAAAACAAATTCTGGAAATACAAAAATGTCATGAAGTCTGAATGCCCTGACGGTGAAAAGGGCATCAGTAATACTTACCTTCTCAAGTATTCTTATTTGTTAGTTCCCACAGGATAGATTAAATGAAACATTTTTCACTGGGATTCAGAGCTAATCTGTTAATAGCCCCTGGTGGAATCTAGAATATCAAAACAACATGTGTGGCAAAGCATTTAAAAATGTATTTCTAAAGTACAGTAATGATCATTGTGAAGAGACTGAGTTCTAGGTAATTGTTCTCCTCAAGGGCCATGTTTTTGAAATTACCGAGGATCAAAAAGACATACTTGGTTTTTATTTTTAAAAAAGAATGTAAAAAAATTTTTCCAAAATGTACATGCATGATGTGATGCTAAAGGTTTTATCGGCACTTGTGAAGGGTAAAATTGCAACTTAACTTCTGGGTAGCGTAGATAACTCAGGTTAAGCAACATGGTTGTGACATGCCACCTGAATTATCTGCAAAAAGAGAGATCGAGAAGAGTGAGACATGAAGATTTTTTTCCTAGCTTTATTTGTTAACACTAGGTTTGTACTGTATATATTGAGTAGAGCGTAGTCTGATATTTTTCCCTTATCAAAGACTCTTCCAGCTGCTGAACAAACGTTAAAACATATGTCTGTTTAAAGATGATACATAACTCATTTCTTTTAATATTAAATCTTTAGCATGCAATTAGAGCTTTGGCATTGAAAGTTCTAAGAGAAATTCTAAGAAACCAGCCAGCAAGGTTTAAGAATTACGCAGAGCTCACAATCATGAAGACATTAGAAGCGCATAAGGATCCTCATAAAGAGGTTAGTAACCATTATTCTGTTTGTCTGAGGTTATGACAAATTATTACAAAATGAAACAGCTGTCCAAAAAATGAGAAATTAGCCAGATCCTACTGAGGAAGTAATTTGTTTAATAATCAAGCGTTCAGCTGTTATTAGTTAACATGGGTATGCAAGAAAAAAAAGAACTGCAGTTTTATAAGCTCTCAAATGCTTAATATTAGCCATAATAACAATTGCCTTGGGTGCTGTCTAAGAGGACATAGTAACCAATGATGTGTTGTTACAGCTCTTCAAGGAATAACTGAGGAGAGTTTTTTCATTGTATGACATCTGAAGCCAAATACAGGTGTCCTGGAACACTACAACAAGCTTTTGGATTTCATTAAGTTGCATGGTTGAGAGATGGGTCTGAACATGGCAAGGAATTGTCAACTGTTTCCATTTTTAGTCAGCTCTGGGCCATTCAAGAGCACGGATTTGAATGTTGTTAGGGGAGAATGCACAGGAACATATCAAAGGGAGGAGCTGGTTGTGGCCGAGAACAGTGAGGGGATTCAGAAGTAAAAGGATAACTAATCTTGCTCAGAAGCAATTGTGATCCATATGACACAATAAAGGATAATGCATGTAGGTATTAAAAACGTAAATACAGTAACCACCCCAGTATTAAACAGTTCACATCAGTGTCACTGATGCTGTGGAAAGAATCCAGGTTTATTAGGAAATGAATACATCCTCTCCATAACACCACCACTCCCTCCACCCCCCCCCCACTCCCCATTCAAGGGCACTTACACTGTATGGAACTTACTGTGGAGTTCCAGGTTTTGAAGTTTGACTGCAGTTCCTGACTCTGGGGTTTAACAACGCAGCTGGCAACTAAGCACCACACAGCTGCTCGCTCACTCCCCTCCCTGGGGAGGTGGGGGGAGATGAAGAAAATTCACCCTCCCCCAGCCAATTACTTTTGTCACTCATCTGATACTCCTTTCTCTTGATTTGTTTCATATACTGTGTTTACTGCAGTGTCTTGTCCCCATCTTCCCTTGTCTGTTATTGTGCTTTTTCTCTCTCCTGGTTTTGTGTCTGTGAGTGAGAGAGTAAAGGGGACAATGATGGAGAGGAACAGTTACGGAGATTTTTGTACATCACGGATGTACAAACTGCTGATTTTGTACAGCGGTTTGTCTTGGTAGGTGGTGGACACCACAGCTGCACTAACATGAAGATCAGATGTGAATTTGCTCTGTTGTGCCTGTGTTGTATCCTGAGCTTCTGTACCTATTGACTTCCTACCTAATGACTCTGGTTCTGCTTGTTCTGCATTTTCTTCAGGCTTGAAATACTCTCTTGTCACAGTTTCTTCCAAACTGGGAGGGGAGGAAAAACAGCTAGATTGACCTCTGGAAGTAGCAATCTAAGCATGTCACTGAATATGGTTTTCAGATGAATGTGGAAACATGTCTTGTCAGTGATCACTGACCTAACAAGGAGTAACAAATGACAACACAAGAAATTACAGATTTACAGAGGTGGTGATACTTCAGTGTGTAGTTGACAGATATTGCGAAACAGAGAAATTTCAGATGCGATTCAACAAGGAGGTTTAAAAAACTGATATGCATATTGACGAGGACATAGATTAGCCACAGAATGATGAGAAGAGTTGTTTTTAGGAGAATACGTCCAACTTATGTTGGAATTTTGTAAACAGATTTTCAAAGGGCTCTTCATTCACATATTCCTACAGCGTGGTAGAGCTCTTGGTAGGAAATTTTTAGCTCAAGACGATTACTGCCAGATAACAGACTATAGTAACAGTCTCTTGTAAATAATTTTTCCACGTCTTTTACTTATTCTTTCAATAGGTGGTGAGATCTGCTGAAGAAGCTGCTTCCATGCTGGCTACTTCTATTAGCCCAGATCAGTGCATCAAAGTTCTTTGTCCAATTATCCAAACTGCAGATTACCCCATTAATCTGGCTGCAATCAAAATGCAGACGAAAGTCATAGAAAGAGTATCTAAAGAAACCCTTACTCAGCTTTTACCAGAGATTGTGCCAGGTCTAATACAGGTAAGGAGAGAAGAAAGAAAAGGGGAAAAAAAAAAAAAAAAACACAACAAACAAACAAACAAAAAGCAACTATATATATAAGAATTGCAAAGACTTTTTAAAAATAACATCACTTGGCTCTCGTGAAGGATTTTATTTGTCTGATAGCTGATGGCTGCTTTGACCCAAAATAACTCAGATAGTGGGAAGAAACTCTATGATTGGCTGGTAGCTAAATTATAACTGTGGTTAGAACTCAAAGGAAATCTTGGTAGGCTATAAAGTACTAGTTATAGTTAAGCTTGGTAGATAAGTTATATTTTTTTCTTGTTTGTATCTTTTTCTAAGTTGTAATCATTTGGTCTGAAATTGTCCATGTTGTATTGTGTATAATTGTGGGGTTTTGTCACTTGGGATTTGGGGGAGGCAATAGGAAAGAAGCAGTTGATTGGGGAAAGTTTAATAAAACAAGAAGGATATCAGAGGTTTCTCTTCCTTTGTCTTTAAAAATAAATTCTTTCCCACCTCATCAAGAACCAAGATACGTTAATTTGCACATAATGGATAAGGACTTTTCAGAGTCTGACAGCTGCATTCTGCAGATTCCTGTCTTTAATGGGTGGGATCCAACCATACATCTGCAGGAAGGCAGAGGCAGAGCAGGGCCCCTCTGAGAAGGGGGTGTGAGTGAGACAGCCAGGCATGTGGTACTAGCAAAGTGGCAGAAGAAGCAAAGATCCTTAAGGAATAAGGTGGGAGTTAACAAATGATTCTTCAGCTGTTAAGAGAATAGTTCTTTCAGAGTAAGCTCTAAACAGAGTGGTCTTCTGCTTTAAGTAAATATCTCTATAATCTAGAACAATTTCTCTTATATACTCCCTTATTGCATGACAGCAGCTCTGTTTTCAGTGTAACTTATGAACAAGATTGTGTAGGTTTTAATTTCAGTCTGGAAAATGATTATCAATGGTGATTAATAAGCAAGCCTGCTTTTCAAGTGCGTGCTCTGTATTTGCATGTTTGTTTTTTTGTTGGAATGCTTCACTGGGCTACACTAGCATTAATTTACTGTAGACTTCTATGTATTTATTATAGTAAATAAGTAAATAGCTTTCTGAGGCTTTTAATCATTAACTGATAAGGTATTAATGTTAATTTTATTGCTTTCTAGGGTTATGATAATTCAGAGAGCAGTGTTCGTAAGGCATGTGTTTTCTGCCTTGTAGCCATTCATGCAGTAATTGGTGATGAACTGAAACCACATCTCAGTCAGCTCACTGGCAGTAAAGTAAGTAAAAGATACCATTTAAAGAAATCTTGGTTCCTAATTGCATGTATGCATTTGCATTTTGGTTGTAATTGCCAGAAAGTTTCGTAAAAGTATATGCTTGAATGAGAATATCAGGGCTACTGATCCCTCTGAGGATTAATATAACTTCGTCGTAAAATGTTCAAACTGAAAATCCATAGACCTTTATTTATGCAAGTGTACAAACCTCAGCATTAAGGTAAATATTAAATTATGTTTCTTACTGCTGTTTAATGGATTCAGTTACTGGGTGTATCCCCAGTAGTAGTGATAATGGCTGTACTCAGCATGGCTTTTCCTGTCAGTATTTCTTGTCTTGTTTTTCATGCAAGTTCAGATTGGAAAGCAATAAACATAATATGTAGATGTTACATACAGCAGTTTTATTTATTCACCACCTTGTTATCTTGCTTTCATCAGTCCTGTCAGTACCTCTGATTTGAAATAATAGTAATCAGTCTGTGGTCCTTTTTGGTTCAGGATATTTACAGTTTTATTGACATGTCTTATATACAGCTGTTTGCATGCAATGTTAATTGTGAATCTCTTTGTCCTTGGGAATAAAACAGGACAATTAATTTTGTATATCTTTGAATAACACAGTTATATCTTAAAAATACTCTCTGGTAGTGATGGTGTTGAATGTGATTCTAGACAGTATTGGAAGATTTGATAAGTACCAGCATCAACAACTTTTAACTAGAGGCTTAAAACCTCAACATTAACTTTAAAAAAAACCCTCTACCTTATTTAGAACAGCATTGTAATTTGAGAAAAATATTCCATCTATCTTAATCTAGCTACCTTAGATCATTCTCTTCTTTACATCCTTAAAGAAGCTTGAGCAGTTTCCTTGTGACAAATTTTGATGTGTTTGATGTTTTCATTGGTAAGTATGTTACCTTCGAATCAACTGTGTAAAATACAATTTTGGTTTTGGGGAAAAGAAAATGGTTTAATGTCTCCATTATTATACCATGCCTGTAGTCTGTACAGTTTGCAAATACTAAACCGAGTGAATTTCTGGCTTAAATTTGCAGATGAAATTATTGAACCTTTACATCAAACGTGCACAAACAGTCTCTGGACCAGGGGATACAACAGCAGATATGTCTGGACAAAGCTAATGAAGCTGACAAGAGTTAACCAGGTCTCCTAAAGCAAGGGCAAGGCCCTCTTCAGTGAAAGGAAAATCCTTACATACAACTTTTGGAACTTTTTTCTTGTTTTGTTTTGTTTTTTCCCTTTCTTTTGTTGTTTGTTTGTTTTCTGTTTGTTTGGGTTTTTTTCTTTAACCAATGGCTGTCCTCAGCCTGCATGTGACTGTTGCGATAGAATTACTCCAAATTCAAGGAAAAACAGTATTAACATCAGTTGATCAAAGCAGAATAAAATCTAAAAATAATCTAATCCATCAGTTATCCTGTTCACAAACCTCTGTGTCTTCCCATTAACTTTTGCCAGTGTTATTGTATTAAAAAAAGATTTTTTTTTTAATGCTAATTAAAAAGGTATGCTTTAAGCTTCAGAAGTTAAAATTTATAAATTCTGTTGCTTTTATTCAGCTGCAGATAACATTACTTTTTTATTGCTATTTTGTTTGAGTATCATGTCCTTCACTAGAAACAAGAAGTGATGTGAAACAAGGCTGAACTAGTCTGAACTGCAGTGAGACTTGTTCACTGTGGTGGTGGTTCATCATCTTATTTACAGCTTGTTTGGGATATTCTGGAGATTGAGAAATAAGCCTATAAAAAAAAAGCTGGATTGATCCAGTTCTGTAAAAGTGATATTGTTCATTGGTTGTATGTTTGTTGCATAAATAAGAATTTAGTGTGCGCAGTAGAGGACTGGTACAACCAGTACCTCTTAATGTGGAAGACAGCCCTTTCAGGGTAGCATTGCCGACCTGGTGATAGTGTGGCAGTCTGCTTTTAGCAGCAGAGTTAATGGTCACTTGATGGACGTGAACCATCCTTGTCACCTTTCGTTCTTCAAGCAGGATGCTTCAGAATGGAGTGCTCTGCCCAAGCATGCTCAGTATGTATTTTATCTTTATCACTAGAATGTTTCCTCTCAACCTAATTGCTGGAACAAGTAGTCTTGTATTGTAACTCACATGGGATTTTATGACAACAGTGCAGAAAACTATTTATTCGTTACCTTCTTAAAAGCACCAAGATTTTCTGCACTGAATTTAAACGGGGAGGGAGGGGGAATAGTCACAAATGCTATGGATCTTGCCACCTTTTAATTTAAAAAAAATAAAATATATTTTGGACGAGTTGGGAAAGCTGCACCAAATTATTTGCATGGTTTTCTTGAATAGCATCCTCAAGACCCATCTGGATTAAGGTGTGGAAATGTTTCCAGGGTTTGTTTTTCCATTTTTTAAAAAGAGTTAGTTTATTGTGAATAATGGTTCTTTGTATTTATGCACTTGTTAATGGAAAGAGAACAAAGATCAAGTAAATGTGTCCCTAAATGTTGTCTTTTTCTTTTTTCTTTTTTTCTTTTTTCTTTTTTTTTGGTCTTGGATATAAGCAGCAAGCTAATTAACTAAGAACTGGGATGGAACAGTGCCCTTCCCAGGAATGGTGGAACTTTTTTTTTCCCCCTGACTTCTTTTCCCTTTGACTGTGATGTTGTCTAGTTGTAGGAGGTGTATCCTGATAAGAGAGAAAATAGCGGTGCCAAGGATGATGATCTACGCTAGGCTAAAATTCTCTCTACCTCTTCAGGGTGACTAATTTTTGACTGAGCTGCTGCATATAGCACCCAGTGGAAGAACTATCTACAGAAAATATTCTTTTTTTTTTTTTTCCAAATTATCACTTAATGTGTATTCAGAACTCTTATTCTTCAACATTGCAGCCAAATATCGTAAGAAACTACTTATACACTTTACTTGCTAGGAACCCTGAAAAGCAAAACTGAATAAAAATTAAGTCAGATGCTTGTAGTTACATGAAAGGTTGTTTTCACTTTAGTTTGAAGTGAATGCAATAGAAAGAGCTAAGATGTGGTTGTAAAAGAAGCAATGCCATTGCAGAGATTTATTTGGAGGAAAAGTTGTAGAAATATATGTAAAGACTTAAAACCAAGACTGTCATAACTCGTCGCTAGCCCTTTTTAGAAGCTACATCAAGAAAATAGTATTTCCTCTTTCTTTCCTTTGTTACGTGTAACATCCTTGTTGTTTTCTACTGTTTAATTACATTGTGTATTTATAGTTCTATGCTTACCATTGTGCATATACTGGCAATAAAATGTACATAACATTACTTTAAAAGTTAGCAATGTATACATTCTGGTTTTCTGTTTTATTTGATCACATGCTATAAGAAAAATCATAAATGTGATTGATACAACATTGGTTAAAAAAAATTTATCTTAATCTTCAAGTTTTGTGTGTCCAAATGATGTTTCTTTATATACTCTTGTTACTAAATCTGACTTGGCATTTGAGAACATGCTGTGAATATAGGTATGCTAGACAAGAATGTTTTCTGGAAGTGAAATAGAATCTTTATGAACACCCAGTTTCCTTCATCTAGGCAGGTTTCTTGTTTATTGTTTCATTTATTTGTACATTATACATTTGTTTGCGTTTTATTTTTTTAATATTTCAAAAATATTTTTCAGTCTGCAATCTTGTAGTTTACATTTTGATTATACAAAAGGTCAAAAATTGCACAAATTCTAAGCTTAATAGTCCCATATGTTATTCCTGCTTTTTCTACAGGTGGTAATTATTTTCAGAGGATCATTTCAAGATGACTGCTGTTTGTCATCTTTTTGAAGATGCTGTTTCATACTGAAAAAAATAAGTTATTGAAACATACAGTATATATTCTGGATGAACCTAATTTTTTTATGTGTAAACAAAAGTTGGTAAGAAAGAAATAGTTTTTATCCCATATGTGACTGAAAAATTTTGCTCCAGGTGGTGGGGGAGGAAGATATTTACACCAAGTTTGTCCATCAGTTTTCCTTCTAAGCCATCTTTAAATGTTCTAAGTGTGGATATCCCATGTATTAAAAATCTAAATGCAATATATTTAAATGAATATTTTACTTATGATATGACTAGTTCTGTTTTCAACAAAGATGGGTCTGCTGTAGTGGATAGAATCTCTTAATATTACATGGAGCCATCGGAATGTAAGAATTTGCAACAGAATTATTTCCACTGCAGCCAGTTACCAGATTCACTGCGTTGCTTTTTGCCCTCATTTCCTATATTATAAATAGCTATTAGCTTGGTTAAATTCAAGCAATGATTAGTCATGCCTTACGTTCCCGCTGGAGGTGGTTTCTCTAATGGATTAGCATAAAGATCAAGGAAAAATTAGGACAGTTATAAGTTGCTGTTCTTTCAGAAAGGGTTTCTTTATGTTCTTTGTACTACCTGTAAAGATGGGTCATTGCAATCATTTGAATACTGAAATGTAATTTTTAAAGGTTGGGTTTGTGCTTAAAAAAAGAGGAAGGAAAGAAAGCTACATGCAGAATCAGGATAGGAAATGCTTATCTTGGATGTCTCGGACTTGGATGTCATTTGCTTTAAATAATTTTGAGTAACACATTATGTTCAGCTCTCTTAGCAAGAAAGTTGGGATAGTAAATGTAAATTGAGAGGGGAGATGATCATGTAATTTGTCCTGAGTTGAGTTGCTTGTTTGTTTTTGAAGATAAAGGTTGGAAGAGATTGAGTTGTGTTTATTATTTGCGGTCTGAGTTCCAGAGCAAAAAGAACAAACACTTGTCTCCTGAAACACTTAGGTATTCTTAGTAGTTTCTATGAATATTTAAACATTTGAGTAAGTTCACAAACATACCCAGGTAAAAAGCCTATTGAGAATGCAGGCCCAAACTGCTCACAGTATTTTAATGTGCTAAACAAACTCCACTAAGAAACGGGTTTTTTGTATTCCACCCCCTACTCCCCCACCCCCCCAATACAGGCAAGACCCTCAAAGCCCAGGACAGATGTTCGTTCACTTTTGCCAGCATCTCTCGCAGAAATTTCTGATCCCAGGGTGCTGCTGGAGGACCAGTCTGAGATTGTTCCCCAGTGTGGTTTGTCTGGAATACAGTAAGGGAGCTCCCACGAGGTAGCATGTTGGCTCTGCCGTGGGCAGGGATGACGAGATGGTGAGGGAATAACCAACCAGTCTAGCTGACATTTGAGAATGTCTCTCTACTGCATAACTTAAATCTACGTGTCTGGTTTTTACTGGTATAGACCTTTGAATCTAGCCTGACATATAGTTAACAGAACTGACTGCAGTACTGATTTTAGCATGAGTTTACAGGGGTCCAAAGATTTGCATTGGTGGACAGTATCATGATCTAGGAAAGGAAGCACACTGAAATGGAAAACTTGCAAAAACTTCGATGCCCAAGATAAAGTTTAGTTACCTTTCTGCCTACTGCCAGTGGTAACAAGTCTGGATATCAACCAGTTACATGCAGGTATGTTGCTTTTTCCACCAGAGAAAGATATTTTCCATGTTTCGCTATCCAGCATTTTTTCCCATCTTACTGCCTCAGAATGTGCTTCATTAGGATCGCTTATATCTGCCTAAAATACATCAAGAGTTACAGATTATTTTTTTTACTTGAAAGAAATAATACAATATACAAAACTGCTTGCAAAATACCATTTTGAAGTTTCCAAGAGTTACTGTTAAACAGCAATTTACAAACAATTGTGATTCTGTCCTGGCAGAAATAACTCATTAGCAAACTTTCCTCAGTAAGGAATTTCTCAGTAAATGCGCTTATTATCCTAAAATCCTGTCAGCAAATGCAGAAACTTCTTTAACTGGGTTCATCCAAGCTGCACAGCTTGGGAACCCTGAGATCTCAGAATATACGTAAGTATAGAAACATATACACAATATAGAAAAACAGTAACTGAAGTTTGATTTTTTTTTCACTTGCCAGACTAGCACAATTAGTTTTTCAAACTTCCCGCATTACTGAAAATCTTGGTTTAATAAAAAAGATGAATTTTCATTTGTTCAAGAGAATATTTATAATATACGAAGCAAATCTTTAAAGTACATGCAAGAGGTTTTCTGTAGAGAATGTAATATCAATACTGACTTTCATCTTACCTGGAACTAGACTGCACCTGCAAAACTGAGCAGTTCACTGGTTTAATTGGGAGAAAACATCAGCTTGCTTTCTCCTGATAATCCTCCAGTTCCCAGACTGCCCATTTATCCCCATCATATTTATGTTTATTGTGCTCTGTGTGTGTTTGCTAAGTCCCAGCCTGACACAGCAAAAGTTACTACAACCAGCTGAACCATTCTCAACATCCTATCATAGGGAGTAACTATAGCGTGATTCAACAGGTTTGTTCCTCAAGATTATTTTCTCTGTTATGATTGTTTTCAAAGGGACAACGTCATATTCAGAACTTGATTATGGAAGACAAGGAAATGTGTCTTGTTTCTTGTCAAGGAGACAGGAAGACAAGGAAACACATTTTGACTTGGCTTAAACTTGCAATGTAACTGTAATGGTATGCAAGTGCAGAAAGCCTCTAATCTGGTAAAATAGTAATTTCTGGCCTGTTATATTTTTGTCCTTTCACCATAAACTGATGTGGTAAAGCATTTTTACACCGTGCCAAATGTCATCATAGATGGTTGTATTTTACGTAGAGAATTTGAGGCATTTGATAGGGTGTTTGATCTTTCAAATGACAGCTGTGACCATGTTGGACAACTAATCAATTGAACTATTTTACCCAGAAGAAACTATCTGTTTTCTGTAAGGAGTTTTCATGCATCACTATTTATAAAGCCTGTATTTGCCTTAGACGTGAAATCTTAATTGGGTGTTACCTGATTGTTCAGAAATTGTCAACTGAAACGTTTAAAAACCTTACTTGGAAGTAACTGCTGGTGTCATCAGAGGCTGCTTTTTCTCAGAAGTCTGTTAATGAGCTACTGCTTTTGAACCATGTAAGGAAGGAGATATTTGCCCTGTTGCAGAGTATGAGAAGAGAGACACAGTGTATATACTTAATCCCCTGTAAATTGTAGCTCTTGTTCTTAAAAACCTTAAAAAACCCATGTGATTTGTTTTTAGGAAGGGTTGGGTGGTGGTTTTTTGTGGTTTTTTTTTTGCAATACAGCATATTTTGCTTTGTGCATTGGGCATTAAGAGGAAAACACTGATGTTGGAGGATTTTGTCCACAAAGCCAAGACAGCCCAATGCTTGAAGATGTTCAAGCTGGCAGGGTACCAAAGCTGCCTTAGAGCCTCAGGTAAAAGGGACTCTGTCCATTCAGAATGAGAAGGAAATGAGCTGTCTTTTCTGTGTCAGAGCACGCGGGAAGCCTACATCTGGGAGTCTGGGAGTCCAAATACTGATTTTTAGGCTACCAAGCAGGTGCACAGCAGGCGTAGAATAACAAACACTTGAACTTGTCCACCTTTACAGACCCCTGAATCTTCTACAAAAAAAAACATCACCATCCTTTGTCATAGCCATAAAAACCTGCTAACTTCTAAGTTTTGATTTGGGTATGATGTGATGGGCTAAATGAAAATTTTCTCTGGGCAGTGTTGCTGTCTAAGTCTCTTTATGAACACAAATAATCTCACTATGATAGGTTCCTTTGCAGGCCTTCAAGTCTTCCTAAAAGGCAGCAGAAGAAAGCAAAGGTAATGCCTCTCGTGCCTCTGTCTCCTCAGATGTGAAGTCAGCAAGACATTTATTCCTCAGTTCATACCTCAGCACCTTAATCACATCCTCTTAGATTCAGAAGTAGGTTATGTGAGGAATATGACTATGGAGGAATAAACTACAGAGCAGGAACACCCTGCAGTGGAGACTCTAGACTTTTTAAAAAGGGGATAGATCCCATGAGGAAAGGAGCATACCCAGCATTCTTCAGAAAAAGCCAAACCTACGGTTTTTGTAAAGTGACCCTTGAGCATTGGAAACAATCCATATTTCTCCTTTATCTATAAAGTTAGTTCTCACAGTGCCTCATATCAAGGAGACACTGAAGCCCAAGCATAGGGTCTGCTACCTATCAAATGTACATCATCAAGGTGATCAGGAGGAGCTGTTGAAGTGTTTAGTGTGCTCAGCACTCTTGCGCATCAAGCAGAGTGCCATTCTGTCAGATACCCCGTGATGTGTTGCCTTGTGTATGTGCTGATGGTGTTTTAAGATTTCTACTGGAATTTAGGTGGTCTACCAAAAATGTTCTCTATGGTTTTTCCCATTTCCCCTTTTTGTTGGCAGCCCTGCTTCTCGAGAGCTCTGTATCACAGAGCAAGGACTGGTAAATGCAGCAGTTCTTACAGTGCTTCAGCATTAAGCAGGCCCAGATTAGGATGTCTCAAACCACCCAACGATCCAGAATAAAGCCGTCAGGTGGATATGGAGGATATGCAGGCATTGCTGCTTATCCTGAACTGCAGCAGACAGGCAGTGCATTGCTGTTCAACGGGCTGTATGCGGGCACTGACTGCGTCCTTCTGCCACCTTCAGTGACCAGACACGGCACTAGGATGGGGCTGGGTCAGCTCTCAATGCCTCAGGAGATGTGTGGAGAACTGCAAGTCAGTGCAGCTGTGGGTCACATGCAGGATTTTTTCTTGCCTGTGATCATTACCTGTTAGTGTTTACGTTCATTATAGTAGTGGCAATGGATACGGTCCCACTAACAATGTATGAGGAGAGGCTGCGTATTCAAAAGTGAGTAGAAAGAGGGGCTAGAAATATGTTTCAGCACCTTTCACATATACGTATGATGGATTCATAGCACATCCAAGCAGGGAGCGTCATATCGATGTGAATACCTCACTTGTAGAGTGATTTAGGTGAATAGGGTCACCAACGTCTGCTTTGACAGGTGTTTTCATTCCAAAGGTCCCCTGCGTTTGGCAGCAACTGTTACACAACCAAAAAGAGTCCAATGACCGAATAGGATGCATCAAAATAACAATACTTTCTCCGCTAGACTCTGTTCTGGGGCTGAAGTGTGCAGGGATTGCTCCTGCATAAATATGTCTTCTGATTTTAAACTGACCTAGTATTTTAGGCACAACTGAAAATCATCACTAGACAGCATTTTTAGAATATATACTGAATTTACAATGTCTTAACATGGTACCTGATTGAGTTTTTCCATATGTTGTCTGTAAAATAATTTTTAGTTGCTAAAAGCAAAGAGCAATGGCATTCTGTACGTAACCAGTTACAATACTGGTGTTTTAAGGTCATTTGTTGTTCTCAGAAAGGCAATCAGAAAATGAAGTGAGGAGTCTGATCACTATAAAAAAGATCAGCAAATTGAATGATGCCTTAGGTGGCCTCATCATTTTGGATGCTGCTCATGGAAAAACCCAACAAAGTTTTCAGGCTCCATATGTGAAAGTACTTAACTTCAGCACGGATCCACCCATTAGCAAAACATTAGCTTCCCCACCTTAAATTTCAGGTTGGCCTTTGCATGCCACACACATGCCTTAGAGCAAGAGATGTTTTAAATAAATAATGTCTTGTTGTTTGTGTATACAATGCTCCTTTGCTGAGATATGTTTTAGTACTTACAGGGCAGATCTTAAAGCAAGAAACAAAAATAGCCCCTTAACAATAAACAGCGCAAGGTAAAAAAACTCACCTTATTTGTCCCCAAACTTGCAAGACCGTTTAACCACATACCTTTATGTCTAGAGGTTAGTCAAGGGCAGCAGGTGTGGGTGTGGGGAATATACACAGTGCTTCATGAGGCAAAATACCAGAATTAAATATAACCTAGGAAGTTCATCCTGATTTAAAAAACTAAGCTATAGTCTACTTGAAGTTTTACCCATATACTGTTAGCAACAAAGATCAGTCAAAGCACAAGACTGTAAAGAGAAGAAATACTAATTTTTTTGGTAGTGTTTAATTTCACTTTGAATAACATCATCTTTCCTAAATGTTCTCTCTAGTACTTTCCATACAAGGAACTCAGTGCTCCTATGAGTGCTAAGTCAAGCATCTTGTCAACCCTTGGAGGGGAAAAAAAAAAGAGGCAAATTTTCCTCTTCCACAGTGCTTTTGCATGGAAGTCCACAAGATTTAGTTCTGCTTTGCTTCTCACACCATCAGGAACAGTGGTCGCAGTGGGATATGATGATTTGTAGCAGCATCTTTTGTGGCCACACTCTCAAGTTTGAAATCGTTTGCATGACATGAGGGGTACCCGTAACACAGGCCTCGAGCAGAAGCAGCAGGTGTTAGAAACTGAGATCAGAATAGCCCTCATCATTTCACCCTCCTCTATTAATAAAAACCCGATCTCCTCAAGGCAGTAGCTTTTTGGATATAACCAAATGACTTGGCTATTTTTGGTCTGCATAAGCCTAATACTTGAAAAATCAAATGAAGGCAAGAGACTGAATGGGCATGTTTTCAGTGATGCTCCTGTGTTTTATTATGGCCTACTACTGTGGTCGGTGGAGTCAAAGGTTTGTTAACAGCTGGGCAAGCTAACGACAGAGAGGGCTGAAACCAGAGAACTGAAGTACCTAGGCCTAACAGCTCTTGCTCCCTGTCTGTGCTCGGAACATGCGGGGTAAAGCCAGGCCACAAGCCTAATCTGCGGCTGCTTGCCTGGACTCCCCTGGGGTGGTTATTTTCAATGACAGCAAGTTGTCTGTCTTGACAGAAGAACAAATCTAGGACTTCTGATACGTTGTGTTTGTGTTACTTAAAAATATCAAAATTAATTCTAAAAGGGCTAGTAACAAAGCTTACTGTGCTAAAGATGAAAAATAGGAGTGCAGTTTTTTAGTATATGTATATGTGTGTAGATGTATGTCTGTGTATATAGATACATAAAAAATAAAATAGGTTCCTGATTAGTCTGGGAATCTCAATTACTTTTGCTCACCTGGACTTCACAAAAAGAGACTGATCAAAACTGCAATGTTCCCACCTGCATTTTGACAAACCAGCATCTGTCAAAAGTGACAGGCTGTTTTGGGGGGA
Organism: Strix aluco; assembly: GCF_031877795.1. Taxonomy (NCBI): domain Eukaryota; kingdom Metazoa; phylum Chordata; class Aves; order Strigiformes; family Strigidae; genus Strix; species Strix aluco. The sequence continues at coordinate 157,768,120 of NC_133931.1, forward strand.
TAAAAAAGTGCCAGATGATTTAAAGCCACGGGAGCTCTGTGGGATACACATAGAGGTGAGAGCACTCTGTGCTAGGGACTGAAAGCTCTTCAAGGGGAATCTGTGGTTTTGCTCTTTCCATTTAATAGGGATACAAGTCACAGAACAAAATAGATGCCCACCCTTTATGGGGGGAGCTCATGTCAGCCCCAAGGGAAGATTGTGGAAGTAGTTTGAGGGATGTGTAGTCCTTTTCTTGAAAATAATCAGTGCAGAGGGAAATGGGACCTCCAAATACAATGCACTGTACACATTTAACACCTTTGCCTAAATCTAGGGTTGGGGACAGAGTGATTTTTCTTTTTTTTTTTTTTTTTTTATTGCCAGTAGATGGATAGCTGGATATATATTCTTTTTCTACAGTCACCAAAATCAACTTAATTATTAAAAAAATGCAGCAGTGATCACTGGGACTCCTGCAGCCCTTTACATCTGCTAGAAGGGTGCTTATTAACAGTAGGCAGTTACAGATAAACATGTAAGTGGAAAAAATAACCTTGAAAAGACTTCTCCAGCTCTTACTCTTGCTGGAGCAAAGATCAATTTGTGTGCACAAGCAGGTCTGTGTTAACCACAAAGTGCCTTGTGGAAGAGAATAATCTCTTAGGATCACTAAGCCCAACAGTCCCAATTCTTGTCCGCTTTTCTGGACAGTGTCACGTGTGGGTGCTCTTTCTCTTCCCATATTTACAGTTCCTCTCCTATTATTATCCCGACCTTTGCTTTTTGTTTGAGGTGTTTGACGTTGAATAAGAATGGTAAGTTAAAGGAGAACTGCCTCATGCTATGAAAAAAAATAACCAACAATGTTGTTTATATGAAGTTATTTTGACTGCTGCATATTACTAGCACTCTAATGAGAAATAATTCCTTTTTGTTTTCCACAACCTTGCTCTTTGATACTCTGATTTTCGTAGCCTACATGTTGTCACAAGATTGCAATACCTTTTAAAAGTATATTTTTATAGAATGAGTTGTAGGGAACAAGCAATGTGTGCTTGGGTGCAGGTGGTATTTAAAAAACAAAAACTAAAACCGCCAAAAAACCCCAGCGAACTACTACTATTCAGCAGTAGTCCTTCCCGTTTCAAGCAGAATGGGTGCCCTCTGCAGGTAACTATTTTCAGATTAGGTTTTTGGATGTGTGCCCCCTTCTATTTCTGAGTGTCAAGGTCTTAGCACGATAGACCAGTACTATTTTGTGTGTTTTAATGTAGATTTTCAACCCTGGCTGTAAACCCAGGCAAGCAAATGGAACTGAGACATGGGTGCACCAAGCAGCTGTTTTGCATCCAAATATGATCTTTCCCTAAAGTGTGTGTGAGGGGTTGTGTGGGTGGGTGTTGGAGTAAATATTTTTCCTGACAGTGTTTTCATTCGGGTTTTTTTTTTTAAATCTTTTTTAATGGCAAGAAGGTAACTATAAAGTTGTACTCTGTAGTAACCTGCCACTGGAACATGTACAGAATGAACAGGCCAAAGGGAGACAGGAAACACTACTGAGTGTTTCTTGCTTGCCTTAAAGAGGTCATTGTACATTCCACTTTTTTCTTTTTCTCTTCAGCCAGTCATGCCCATGCAGGTTCAGGTACTCCGAGTGGAGTGTGTAAAGAGGGAGCTGTACGCCTCTCTAAGGCACAAGTGCTATGGGATTGCTCTTTCTCCTGGCTTTGTAACACGCAGTTCTGCTCGGTGACACCCTGGCAGTGTGGAGGGAGGGGAAGAGGTCAGCGAGGATGCTGGTGAGGTCTGAGCTGCACTAGATGTCACATCACTAGTAATAAAGCCTTGCAGCTAGGCAGCGCCTAGCCTCTTCCTTTGCCTGCCTCTTCTGGAAAGTGTGACACTGGCAAACTCGCTGGCAGCAGCTGAATGGAAAGGTCGAGAGGAACACAACTGCAACTTTAACCTGAATGTGTCTATCTGTTTTCTCTTCCCTCTCTCTCATCACTGCAGTGACCACCTCTTAGCCGAGCACAACGCTTCATCTCATCCCAAAATGCTCTTCTGGCACAGCCAGCCTGAACATTACCACCATCACCAGTATCCCGCCAGTAACAGCAGCTACCTGCGGTAAGAAAAGAACAGGGGTGATTTTTAATAATTATTATAATGCTATAACATACAAGAATGCAGACTGCATAGCCTTTGCTAATTCACAAGCCTTCAAATAGAGCGGGTGATCGCAGACCCTTTGAGAACAGTTTAAGGACAGTCAACGTAGTGGAGATCTACTTTACTATAGCTTCACAATTTTTACAAACCACGGCACCATCTGTGTGTGCTAGTAACAGTGATAGGAATGTTTTACTGCTTAATACGATAGCCCAGATGTCTTAATTTTTTGTTTCTTTTCAGAATTACATTCGCAGTCTGTAGATAAAAGTCTGTTTAGATGAAGTATTACAGACTTAGAAACACCTTGATGTTTTACGTCTGCTTTGATTATCTGCCGAAGCTCAGCTGATCTGCAGATCAGGACTGTGGGCTGCTTGTCCTATCAGTCCAGGCACACTGGCTAAACACTTGGCATTGAAATTCTGATGCAATATATAGCTTATTGCATCAGCATATTCCTGTGATCCGTGAGCCTACTTTACCTCTTCATGACTAAAATAGTTGTGTACAGCATTCAGGTTTTTCTTACAATTAAAAATGATTATGCTTTGACAAGAGCTAAGCTCACAGATTCCAGATAATGTTGATGTTAATTGATTTTCAATTTATAATGTGATTCACTCTCTGTATTAAGCTTGAGCTTATTACTTTTGGGCTAAATACAATGTGTGTAAACCTGGTAGTGTTTAATGATCTACCTTGACACAGCTTTTTGTATGTTGGCAGTCTCACACCTATAGCTGTATTACAACATTACTTCTGCGCTGGTAGAATTGTCAAGTAGCGTGTTTTTAATAGAAATGTGTAAAGTTTTGGGTTTAAAAAAAAGGAATTGAGGCTGTATTTGGGTTCCGAAGTGTGAAATTAATGAAACTGCAGTGGAGTGTTATAAAATCAGTCCATTTCAATACAAGGGTCAGGGTGATTTGAAACTTAGGCTGGCTGACACAAGTATGTAGCACAAAGAACACTGTTCCTATTGACCCGGGCAGTGAGCCAGAAACGAAGAATGGGTGCTGGAGCTCCCTGATGCAATCCTGTTTACAAGTGACGTGCACAGTTCCCAGTGCAGAAGAAACCAAACAGCAAGGGAAAGTGAGGATGTCCACTCGCACCTCCAGTCCCCCCTTCTTCGGCCTCTGCTCAGCCTAGAGGAGGTGCGTCCCCTCCTCGCTGTTCTTGGGACCGTGCTCTCTCAAGGCCCGTTCTCACCACGTCCTTGTCTTTCTTCATCGCTTCCCTGTATTTTCTTCTGTTTCCCCACCCTTATCTAAGAGTCCCTCTGAAGTTACTCTTCCCACGCACTTTTGAGCACCTGCCTTTAGGTTGGTATGGCAGCATGCATCTGTGTTTTGGCACTGAAACACAACGCGGGGGGGAGGGACGCTTCCATAAATTAAGGGTTGTGTACAGGAGCTAACCAGATTGGCCCTTGAGACTGTCTACCCTCAGCAGAAATGCAAACCAGATCAGGCTTCAGACTGGTCATAATCATCAGGTTTCTTGGCTCTGTCCCGAGTGCTTCACCCTTAGTGAAGCAGCACCCTTCAGCCCTGCATCTGGCCATCAGCGAGGCTTATACAGAGACAGCAGTCAACGCCAGGGCAGGATGCCAGCCAGCATCAGTGAAGAGCAGATGGAGAAAGGAGTGTCCCAGGATCCCTTCTCCCACATCCCAGTAGAACTGTACTTAGAATGCATTTATGTAGATATATTTGCAAAATCGGGCTCCCACTGCACGTGCTTGCTCTCTGTTATATCAAGTCTCCAATTCCAGTTAGTGGGTCTGGTGACAGGGACATGCAGAAATGGAACGGCAGGGCCACAGGAAATGTCACCTCTGACAAATTAGGCTTGAGGGTTTGGCCTGCTCAGAGGGTTAGAGAAGCAATTTGAAATCTCAGAATGCTTAACTCCTGTTTTAGACTCCACCAGGCAGGTAGAAAGTTCTGAATGTTTTTCATGTAGGCAAAGCTTGGGAGGGAGCCAGGAGGAAAGCAACATCGTTCTATAAAGTATAGAGGGTCTTCTCTGTCCCGTAGCCTCTGCTCTCAGCTTTATTGGTAAGTAAGTATTTAACGATTTAGGCACAAATTCTGCAATCTCATCCTCAAAACAGGTTCATGTGCTCAACTTGTGGGATTCTGCGTGGGTCTTATATTGTCTATGTTGCAGAACAGGAATTTTATTAGGAAAAGGGCATAAAAAATGTACCATATGTGCAATAGTATGTGGATTTTTCAGTGGTTCCTATTTGGTTAGACCCACTCTAGTCTTCTGTGGAATACAGACAGCATCAAAAGCGTGACAGTTTTTCCAGTCAAGACCAACCACGTCCTGGGCTGCACCCAGAGCAGTGTTGCCAGCAGGTCGAGGGAGGGGATTCTCCCCCTCTGCTCTTGTGAGACCCCCCCTGCAGTGCTGTGTCCAGCTCTTGGGCCCCCAACATAAGAAGGATGTGGACCTGCTCAAGCGGATCCAGAGGAGGCCATGACGATGGTCAGGGGCTGGAGCACCTCCCCTGTGAGGACAGGCTGAGAGAGTTGGGGGTGTTCAGCCTGGAGAAGAGACGGCTCTGGGGAAACCTTATAGTGGCTTTCCAGTACTTAAAGGGAGCTACAGGAAAGATGGGGAGGGACTCTTGATCAGGGGGTGTGGTGATAGGATGAGGGGTAATAGTTTTAAACTGAAAGAGGGTGGATTTAGATTAGAGATAAGGAAGAAATTCTTCCCTGTGAGGGTGGTGAGACACTGGCACAGGTTGCCCAGAGCAGCTGTGGCTGCCCCCTCCCTGGAAGGGTTCCAGGCCAGGTTGGACCAGGCTTTGAGCAACCTGGGCTAGTGGAAGGTGTCCCTGCACATGGCAGGGGGGCTGAACTAGATGGTCTGTGAGGTCCCTTCCAACCCAAACCATTCTATGGTTCTATGAAGACCATTTGTTTCTCATAAAGAATAAGAACAACTTTACTTTTGCAATAGAAATCTGTATTCTTTATTTGCTTAGTCTTTAAAATAGCTTGCACTTGACTGTACTCTCCCTAAGTGTAAGGCATATATGTAAGTTCAGCAACAAATCATCCCAAAAGTTAAATTATGGGAAGACTAACAGAAAGAGTAGGATTAAAAATTAAAAAAAAAAGCTACGGAAGCAGCTACCATTCATACTACAATATGCAGACCATCAACTGTAGGCATTAAAAAAATCACAAGGCTAGCGTAAGAACTGAAAAATAGAATAGAACATTTTTGTTTTCAAGGTTTCTGTTTGTAATCACTATCTGCCTAAAGATGTTTTCAAACTCTTTTGGCAAAAGTTGAGAACGCTGCATCATAATTACAAAAAGTAGAGATTTAGGTGGATTACTTGGGTAGATTTGCACTGAAGCTGTAACTCCATCGGTTGGAGCTGGCTCGATCTGGCTGGAAAGCAGTGCTTGTGTGCACTGCTGATCCTCAGCAGATGATCTGAGAACGGGACTGACCAAGGAACGTGCCCCAAAGAAACAAACATATCGCAGGCCTGCACTTTAAAAACAACAAAACCCAAACACACGCCACAAACCTCTACAGAAAACTTGTTGTAAATTAGCCAGGGATATAAATAATGCTAAAGAAAAATGTAGGTACTTTAATATTCATATTTTAACAGAAAAAGGACACTTTGTGTCCTAAAATAGCTAAAGAGAACATCTTCAGAAATACAAAGTCAGTTTGTTTATCATGAATAAGCTTTACTCAGTTGTTAAAGACTGAACTGCAAGAGGATGAGTCTTACTCTATCCACTGAAGATACCCTCACCAGAGACTGGAATTTATGTCAGAAGGAAAAAAATTCCCATTATAAAAATCATAAATTTATGATCTTGTAACTGCTATGTAGCTATGTTAATGTAAGTATAGTAAGCAGATAAACCAGTTTTGCTATGCATAAATCATATCTGTATCTGGCTTCTCTGGTCTTTGATCCTGTCTTAACTTACCTCTCTGACTGTTAGAAGTAGAAAGTGCACTCCTAGTTTTCCACAAACCACCACTTTCTTTTGTATCACTTACAAAAGTGGGTCTTTGTGTTATTTATGCTACCTTTCTTTTACAAAGTCCACTTTAGATCTACAAATGTCTACTTAGGGTAAGGTTTGAGTTCTCAACTAAACTCTGTAGTTCTTTAATGACAGGGGTTTAAGCTAACTTTTTATGCTGAATAGTGATTAATCTACTGTTGTACGCTGAAAAATGCCTACTAATTTATTAACTGGACCATAAACATCCCATAACCGTCACTGAAATTAATTAATGCCATCATTTGGGTTGTTACAATCTTCGTAAGTGCTAACAAATATTTCCATCGTAATAATAAATCAATGAATTCAAGGTATTGTTGTCAGCTTGTCAGGCTTCAAAAAGAGGTATTTTGTCTGTGGTAATTTCAGTTCTTCTCACTAAAAGCTGTAACTTGGTATCTAGTGCCTATGCTAGTGACTTGTCCGTGAGCCCCTGCCCTCTTCATGAATTTCCCTTTTTTAAGCTTCCTCTTATATGCAAATGAATTGTTCATCTGTCCATAGACAGGCAGAGAACTCTTGCATCAAATACAGCAGCAGAAACACCAGTACCATTTTCTGGAGAAGCTGGCAGTTGTATCTTAACTTGCAAATTGCCTTTAAAACTCATAAATCATGGTCTGTGTGCTTCTCTTTGAGGGTGTGCATTTTGAACAACAGCAAGTATTTTGTTAATTATTAATGAATTTAGGGCCTTCCTGACTTGTATCTTTTGAAAAACTTGTGTGATTGTGCTTAAAGCATGGAACTATATGATCAAAATATATTTTACAGTCTCAGTACTTTTCTGTACTTTGCTCACTGGATGTATCATTCTAATGACACTTCTCACAAAATTATTTAACTATCTTCTGAATTATTAACTTTTGAGATTTTGGGGAACTCTTCTTTACGTGAAGTCGTGGGTTACTTACCCTGTTGGCACCCCCTCACTGGACTAAGTATTTTATGACCAGAGGGGACAGGATTATAATTTAAACCACTGGCAGTTCCAGTTCTTCCTTGCATTCCTCCTAGTCTTCTCCAACAGCCAGGCCATTATAATCGGTAAGAATTATTTATTAAAAGTTTAGCTGCTTCCTGGATCCTTTCCTTGGCAAATGCAAAATAATCAATTTTAATAACAGCATAAAATCAAGCTATTTTAGCAATTTTTACAAAATATAAATTCATATCCCAGAAAGACAAATTTGATGCTGCTTGAATACATCTGGATTTTGCTCAGTTTGGTCTGTTGAAGGAAAGAAAGGCAGTCTTAATGCTGCTAAAAACCTACAAAATGGACTTGCTGTAAAATGGGCCAAGAAACAAATGAAAGGCCAGAGAGAAACAGAGGGAATGAATATTAAGCCAAGACAATTCTTTCTAGGTACTGCACTTTTCACCTCACCACAGGTGGGTGCAGTTTTACCCGCAGATGCCAACAGCTCTATCTCCTTGCTCTATGTCCATTTACAGCAGCTTCCTTCCAGCGATTAAGTGATAAAAGGGCTCTGACCTGAGAGCACGTTCCTCTGAGCTCCTCGTTTCTGCGTTAGCCCTGCCTGCAGGTGCCATGGGAGCCTTCACGTTCAACACTTTTAAGAAGCTGGAGACTTTTGACTCCAGGATGCGGAAGGGGGTTGAGATTTCATTCTTCAAATTAAGTAGTGTATTTATAGTATAAGTTGGGTAGTTCACGAGATATTTTTCTGCTTTGCATGCTTGCAGGTACTCCTTTTTTTTGTCCTTCTATTTTCCCTTAGTATTGAAAAGTGTTAGTCTTTTAGATTGTGATACATTCGGATTTTTTCGGGCAGGCTCCTCTGCGGTCTTTTGAAAATGCTGTAGGTTAAGGCAAGGCCAAGTAGCCTTCCTATCACCTTTACTCCGCCATGAATATGAACTTGACTTACTGCGATGTAAAAAAATCCACCTTACGGGCTTGACAGACCGAAGGAGGGCACAGGGCTCTAAGAGAGATGGCGTCCGCCATTACCTGGGCCTCCCTAGTGCCTCAGACGCCCCCGGGGATCGCCCCTCTGCCTTCGAGCGTCTGCCCAACCGGCGCTGACAGCGTCCGCGGCCGTTACACAGGCTCCGGCTGCCGTGACGGCTCTGGAGGAAGCGGGTCGCGCTGGGGCAAACCGTCCCCGCCCAGCAGTTACCGCCCCGGAGGCGGAGGAACAAACCGGGCTGTTCCAGGGCCCGGCCCGGGGCCGAGGAGCCGCCACTCGGAGCGGGGGCTCAGGACGGCGGCCGCCGCTCTTCGCCCGCCCAGCCCGCGCGGCCCTGGCACCGCTTCCCGCCCACCCCGCTCTTCCGCTTCCGGGGCGGGCGCTCCCAGCATGCCGCGCGGCGGCGGGAGGGCGGAAGCGCGCCTCAGCACGGCGCGACGGGGCCCCCGGCTCTGGGGCGGGGCTCCGGGCCCCGTCACCCGGTGACGTCGCCTGGCGTGAGGAAGTGCGCGGTCATTGGCTGGGATTCGCTCTCTCCCCCTCCCCGACCTCCTCTGATTGGTCCCTTCGGCGGAGGCCAGCCAATGGGCGACCGCGGGAGCGGGAGGGCCCTGCCCCGGCAGCCGCTCGGGGGTGGAAGTCGTCGCCATGTTGGCGTGAGCGGCGGCGCTGCGCGCGAGCGGGGCTACGCCGGAGCGGCGCGCGGCTCCGGCGGCGGCAGCGGGGGGGAGGGGGGGTGGGGCGCGGCGGGGAGCCCCGCGGGGCGGCCGTTACAGCCGCGCCAGGCGGGCGGTGGCGGCTCCCCGGCGGGGCTGTTGTGGCGGCGGGTGCCCGCGCTGCTGCTGCTGCCGCCGCCGCCGCCTCCCCCGTGTGAATGATGCGGCGGGAGGCGCCGCTGGGCTGGGTCGGAGCTCGGGCGGTGGCAGAAGCAGCGGCGGCGGCCCTGGGCAGCGTCCGGCCGGAGGCGGCGGGGAAGAGCGCGGTGGCGGCGGAGGAGGAGGCGGCGGCCGCCCGGTCCCCAGCCCCCCGTGGCGGCCGGGCGAGCGCAGGATGCTGAGAGCGACCCCGCGCCCTGGTCGCGCCGCGGGGAAAGGGCCCCCCCGGGGCTGAACGCGGACTCCCCCTTCCTCCCGCCCTGCACGCGTTTCCCACACACCCCCCACACACACCCCCCGCCCGCCTCCCCCAGCCCCTCGCTCCCTCCCGGCGCCGCCCGCCGAGACGCCGCCTCCCGGCGGAGCAGCAGCGGCGGCGGCGGCTCCGGGGCTGAGCGGCTCCTCCCCGTCCGGCTCCTCCCGCGGGAGCGCGGCGGGCGGTGGAAGATGGCGTGGGTGCTGAAGATGGATGAAGTGATCGAGTCCGGGTTGGTGCACGACTTCGACGCCAGCCTCTCCGGCATCGGGCAGGAGCTGGGAGCCGGTGCCTACAGCATGAGGTAACGCATCGCCGGCGCTCCGGGCCGCCCTGCCCTGCCCGCGCGGGAAGGAACAGGGGCTTCCCCTCTGCTTTTTCCCTCTTTTCCTCTATTCTTTTTTTTTTTTTTCCCCTCCTTTCGGTTCTTGGAGCCTTTTCCCGAGAAGCGGGCACGTGGCGGAGGCCGGCCCGGTGGCTCCTGGTAGCCGCTGCCGCCGCCTCTTCCCCGGTACTGGCTGCCGTGTGCTCCGCATGGCGTGAGGGGCTGCCCCGCGGGTCCGTCCCCGTCCCCCCGCCCCGGGCACACGCCTTTCGCTTGGGCTGGGATGCTTTGCCCTATATTTATTATCTCTGCTGTAAAAATGGTATTTCTCTGTCCTCTGGCTGTGTAACTGCACCCCGTGTTTCTGGAGATTATCATATTGCACTCGCCGAATATAATTCTGCTTCATAATAAGCGGTAGCTGTTTTCTCTAACGTTTAAAAAAATGTTCTTTCTCGAGAAAGTAAACGTTGTGGTAGTTAATAGGGTAGTAATGGCTGTACTGTAATCAGTCTGTCGAGTCTTTCATGTTTCTGTGTAGTATGTGTCTTTAGTGATGTTTTTTTTTCCTTGTCATGAAGCTCTTTCCGCTCTTAATCAACTTGGCAGTTTCTTCACCTTTTGATTGTTTTACAGTAAAAGTGTTTAAATAGCGTTTGGGTGTGCTTTTTCAGAGTTAAGATAAAACTGTACTTGTTTGAAATAAGAACGGTTTATCTCACTTAGGGGCAAAACGTGGACTTCCCGAGTGGCTTATGAGCGTGAAAAAGGGAAACTGCTTTGGAGATGCTGGGAGGAGACATTTTAGTTTAAGGCTTTCAACAGGATTAGACTGTGTTTTGAGAGTCTGGAGCAGTAAGACCACTGGCATTTGAGAGTTTTGATGGCCTAGCCTGTATGGAAGATGTGTTCTCTCTCAGTTACCTGAAACTTGGAGGCCACCACAACTTTGAGCTCTTATATGCGTGTTAAGGCAGTACTTCCCAGGTGAAGTGTAGGTACTGCAGTGTCTTTGTTCAAAGTTGTAAAGGGTTTCAGCTGAATAGAAATGAGAACCCTTTTGCTAGTACTTGGGATTGTGAGCTCAGCAGGTTTATGGTGAGATACATATTTGATGGGGCTTTTGTTTCGTGTGGGGTTTGAGGGTTTTTTTTTTAATTAAAAATAACTTTGAGAACTTGCCAGTACAGGGAACAAGGTGATTCACTTCTCTTTATGAGAATACTCCTGGTTTTGTATTCAACTCATCTGGATTTTATTCCGCTTCTGTCCCATTTCTGTCTCTGTTGAGTGAACGTTGACCCCACAAAGCGGTGTGCCAGTTTTTGTGGGCAGCTGTATGGCAGTTGCATGGATGGCTTCTCAGCATTGGGTTTCTGGTTATCTTTTCCTTGTGCTCACACCAATGGGTAATGCATGCACTCCTGTTCAAGAACCGTTTTTCCTTCTCTGTTGTGATCCAGTTCTTTCTAGGATTTCTTAGAATTAAGTTTTGAGTTTTGGCTGGAATGGCTTTTTAAAAACTTCCCTTTCTCTAAAGAAAAGACTTCATTTCTCCTCCCAGTAATACAGTTTAGTTTCTTGAAACTTTAAGAATTTTAATCTTTACTGTTGTTGTGTAGATTTTCTTCTGCTCTTACCATCCTTTTATGGTGGGCAGCAATCCTCAGTGGTTTTTTAGTTACATATACCTGCCTATTAGGATATTTTGAATTACCACAAAGAGTTGTAGCAGTGAAAAACAGCTCTTAAAAAGTAATTGCACAGGTGAAGCTATACATGAGTCTTAAATTTTGTTGCACGCTTTTATGTTTGTGATGAGATGCAAGGATTTTTGGAACACACATGTTATTTGTCACTTATATCTCTGAACACATAGTTAAAGGGATCGCCTAATTGTAATTAGTGTTTGCTGGATTCAGAGTGATTTCAGCAAGTATGTTATTTTATGTCTTGCGGAGGTTTTTACTTTAGGGAGATCACATCCTGTTAAGTCAGAGGGGAAAACTAAGAGAAGTGGCAGAGCATGAAGAGTGAAGATACTACTCTTGTCACTGTTCTGTGCAGTGCCAGTAGAAGCTAATCACCTGTCACTTCCTTACAAAAGAAAATGATAGAAGAAAAAAAGAAATATTCTCTAGAGGAGAATAATGGGAGAACTCCCCAAGCTATATGCCCCTGCATTTTGCTAGGAAGACCTGCACATAACCCTTTTACCTATTAGGGTTGTATATAATGTAGTTGATGCTTCCTCAAGTTGATGATCAGTCAGTGCCCTGAAGTAGAATATATGGTATTACTCCTGTGTTTATTCTTAAGAAAACTGATCATGTCCATTGAGCAGTAACTGTAGGGTTTTTTAAAAGGAAGTTAATTGGGCAAAGTTTCTCTGAAGATTCATACGGTTTTAAATAGTTCTCAGAATTTCCTTAAAATCTTGAAACCCAGTTTTTCTGATTCTCATGTCTTCTCATGCAATAAGAAACTGCCTATAAACACAAAATTCAGTTCAGTTGATAGTAATTGTCAAATGTGTCAAATAACTTGGAAACCTATATAAAAACGTGGTACTTCTAGTGATAGTGAGTTTTGAGTCTTTCTGTTAACTTTAGTTGGTAGTGACACTATTGTATAGATTTAAGACACTCATAGTGGTTTCTTGCAAATCCATCATCATAGCCATTGTAACACAGCAAGAATTGTGTAATTTTGGGGAGCACTGATCATAGCTGTGAACTGATAAAAAATGGAGGCTATTTCATTGAAGAGAGAAGTTTCAGGAACTGCCAGCCATTTCTCTAGCACAATTCCATTTTTCATGTAATGAATTATTTGATTAATGAATAGATTTAAGTTGAATGGGCATTAATGTAAAGACAAGTACCTTAATGGCTGATTTTTTTATGTGTAATTTGGAAGCCTAGTATATGGATTTATTCCAATGGTATTTGTAGTGCTAAAATTGAGGCCTGCCATTGGGGAACTTGATTATTTCAGAAGTAGCTATTTTGGTATATATTTCTAGATTAAAACCTGAAGTTTATTAAACTAAATTGGAAAAGATGCCTCTTAGTTCTGAAACAGTGAAGTCTATACAAAACACTGTGTGAAACTATATCCAGACAGTCCTCTGTGGAGAATCGAGTCAGTTTGACTCTGCTGCATCTCCCAAATACTTGGAGAGTCTTTGGAGCTGGCTGCTGCCTTGGTTGAAAAGAACAGAAACCTAACTGCAGTCAGTCTTGCTTCCTTACTGTGCTGTGGAGAGCCTTGGATGGATCCCAAGTGAGAGAACTTTGTGGATCAACTCTCCTCCAAGACTTAGGCTAAAGGTGGTCTGTAAGGATTTGGGGGACCATTGTCTTAGAACTTACAGCTTTGTTTTCAGGTGGAGAAGAGAGGGAGGGGTGTTGTCTTCTAACAGCTTTTGGGTCCCTGACATCCTTTTTTTGCCTTCTGATGAACAGGATTGGATCATGACAGTTACTGTCTTAATTTTATAGTCACTGTGCAAAAATTTTAAAAAAAGGAGTTATTCAGGCCCTGTTTTCCTTGTGGCTGTTGTTAATTTTTGATAGACAAAATGAGTGTTTATGCTTCCCCTAACGCCTCCCACTCTTTTGAGGCTGCTACTGGTTATGCTGGGTTTTAAGAGGAGTGCTTACTGAAGGTATCCTGAAATTTTTTTCTTTTCTTTTTAAGATGAACACAGTATTTTCTGCAGAATACATTAAAAATCTTCTGTGCACTGGTCTGTTCTATTTTTATGTATTGCACTGTAGAAAAAATAATTTTCGCTGACATCTGGACTCTGAAATAAAATTTTATGTACTGAATAGAATTGGAGCTTGATTCTTTATGCAGGCACACAAATTATGTAAATACCTGCTAGGAAATAGACACTTGAAGAGAAGTCAAGTCCACAAACCTAAGCCTCCTCGCTTTGTTACCAAGATAAAACATGTTGAAAGATAAACCTCATGTTCTAGATCACTGACACTGGGATTGGGTTTTTTTTTTTCTTCCCAGTTGAATGTGTGAATACATTTCAAAAAGTTCAGGAGACAGTTTAACTCTTCAGGAAAAGACTCTTCAGGTTGCTTTAACTACCTTCTGTGTTCCCCTGTCACCTCTCACGGTGAATGGACATGTGGGATTGAGAGCAGGGCAGCAAGTCTACCCTCAGTTATGCTTTATGTGTTACTGCTGCTGAGGAGCAAGTTGCTGCAAATTGGAGCAGCTGCTGACCCCTCCCTGTGTTGGAGGAGTGGATGGAGAGCCGGGGATTTGTAATTGTGAACAAATACTATTCTTACAGCTTTTCCTTGGTACCTTCAGGAGCTTAGGAAGACACAGGTTTTGGTGCTGGAATTTTTGTTCTTTCTTTGGTTGTTTTTTGCATTTTATGCCAGACTCTCCAGAAGTTGAGGCCTTTAACCAGCTGAGTTTCCGTGTGATGGCTTGTAGGATTCCCTGAACAGCATTACATTTGCACCTGTTTTCTCATTCATGTTGTGCTTCTTGACAACTGCTTCGGAGAAAGTTGTTTCCCAGCAACTGCTTCCAGGGGTCTTGTCTCTCATCAAACTTGCTGTGGTGGACACAGGGAAGCCTTAGGAAGTATCAGCTCTCCCATTCCCTTACATTTTCCTGTGGCTTGTTCAGACTTCTTAACAGTGCGGAACTTGCCTTTGAGATCATAACTCTAATTCAAATCACTGCTTGAGAAACATTTTTCTCAAGGTATTTGTCCTTGTAAACCGTGCTTTAAAGTTTCAAAAGACCTGCGTGATCTTGGATGCTTTAGTACTCACGCCCAAAAGTATACAGTCCAAAAGACAGATAAGGCAGATGATTGATGGAACGTCACTTTGAATTTTGAGAACATCCTAGTTCCTGTTCTTGTAAGGACAGGAGGTTCTTCCTTTATTTTGTGACCCTATTATTATTAGGCAGGGTGGTTGGTTTTTTTAGCTTCACTTCAGAAAAAGTGTTGAAAAGAAGGTTTTAAATTTGGAAGGAAGGTGATTTTGTGGCTGACAAACACATTTCACAAGCATAGGAGGATAACTTACATTTTTCTTGGTCTTACTTTTTTCTTGGTCATGCTCACGTAGGCTACATAACGTAGGATAGCTTATCATACGTGACCCATCCCACTGGGTGCTTTGGTTCAAGTGTTAACACGCACCTTGTTTCCTCTTCTAACCCTGCCTACTTCTGTATGGTGGAGTTTCATTTGTGCCCTTCTTCTGTAGCATAGCTAGATAGGGTGTTGGAGGTGTGTGTACTGCCTGCTTTTAGTGTGTAATGAAGACTGTTTCTGTTTTTCTGGGAAAATTTTCTCCTCCCTCTAGGAAGAAAGAATGCTTTCAGTTGAATGCTTTAGATAACAAATTGTGAGGGACAGAGTTAAGACTTTTCTTAACTGGAGCAAATAGTTTCAAAAATTTGGTCTCAGAGTTACTTCCATCACCAGAATAAACCTTGGTAGATCTGTTTTTTCAAATGATATCAAGAAGTCTAACAAAAGATGCTACTCCTTCAAAACATTGCTATTTGTTTATACCTCAGCTTGCTCATAGTAGGTCAATGTTCATGTAGGTGAGACAAGTGAAATAAATTAGTCTTTTACTCCCAAGATCAAAAGTTAACCAGTGGCAGAAAAAGAACAGAGTTGGTTTCTTAAAGCTCTTTTCCCCTGTAGCCTGAAGTAATTTCAACAGTAGCTATTTTGGAAAAGTTATTTTTCTTCCATGTGGGCAACTCTGCCAGTGGGTGCTTCAGTTTAGGTAAGAGGTTGTTTGCCATGTTAAATAACCTGAGCAAAGCTGGCAGTAAAAGTGCCTGTCATGAGTCTGCACTGAGCCAGCACAAATCAAGTTTCACCAGATGAGTAGGAAAATGGCTGAAGAATGCTGAAGTATACGTAAACATGGAGGCTGCCAGTGATTTGCTGGGGGGCAGATAATTTGCACTGCCAGGCTGTTGGCTCTTTATAAATTCAGTAATTGTACCTGGGGTCTGAGGGGAAAAAAAGCTGGAACTGAGAGGGCTGACTTTTTTTTTTTTTTTTTGTTGGGTCTTATAATAGAATCAGTATAAAATTAGAGGTGGTAAAAAGACTGTCATTTAGGATCTCTGTAGTTTTTAGGAATGCAATCTACATAATAGAATATATGATACACAGTTTATCATATCACAAGGTATTCTTCAGTCTAAATGAAGAGGACTGTTAAAAATACTAAATTTCGGTTTCCCTTTGGTTTCCTTCTCTGAATTGTGAGTACCCCTTGCATCTTTTCAGCTGTGCTATGTGAGCAGTGAATTTTATTTTGTAGTAAAAGCTTGTCACTGTGAAATTTAGATGGTCCCTATTTGAACTAATGTAAGGATAAACAACAGGGGATTTTGGCCTCAGAGAACTGGGAGGAATGCTCTTTGTATGCATGTTCCTATATGATTTCCCAGGTAAATGTAGATATTAGCAATTTCTTCCCCGATTCCAGTATCTTTGTAACTGCCAGTCATGAGGAGGGAAATGGGCTTAACTCATTCTGCCTCAATATCTCAAGTTATGTTTGGTAGGATGGGGGTTTCTCTACGCTTAAGATTTTTATCCCCTGCATTTACCACCCTCCGTTGTGTAGTGTGTGTTGGGCTGTGCTATGAGCTGATGGAGATCCCAGCCTAGCCCAGAAAAATAGTGTGTAGAGGGGAAGGGTAGGGATGGAGCAGCTCTTGTGGCAGATGCCACTGCTGCCCAGAAGAGCTTTTGCGTCGCTGAGCCATAGGTTCACAGGTATCGAATAAAACGGGTCATCCTCTGTGGCTGTACAGCAGTGACTGACAGATAGACCAGTCGCTTCATAGCAGCTTCCTTGTTGGAAGTCAGAAAAGATGCATCACTTTTTTTAAGAGGAATTAATAGTTGGTTCTAAATCAGTTACAGATTCTTTACCACTGACGCTTTAAAATCTTAATTTGAAATGCTTTATTCATACCTTCTTGACTCTTTAATTGCCCGCAGCTTTTATCTGTTTTTAGATGGGAACAAGCGTATGTTTAGATGTGAAAACACTGATATTTCATTCTTTGAGTGAACAACTAAAAATATTATTTAAATGGTATTTATTTAAAGATGGTCTAGGAAGCAGTTTTAAATTGTATTGGCTTTTCTTTTCCTTTGGAATGTGCTAGTACTCAGAAGACTCTTTTATAAGAAAAATACGTGTTTTTATCTGGGAAAATAAATGAAGATTCTTACACTTGCCTCGTGCCGTTTGCTGGAGTGCTTTTTTGGAATGGTGGCATTTAAGAATGCGCGTTATGCTCTTTACAACTAAATTAATTGTAGGGTTGAGGAGTTGGTTGTCTTTTTTGTTTTCTTCAGCAGTGGCAGGTAGTCGTTACCACTTTGTAAGTGTTAGCAAAAGCAGGTTTAAAGCTGGCTAAATTTGTATTTCATTTGTATTTGTTGGCTTCCAATGCTTTGTCTGTTAATTTATCTAGTTCGTTAACCATAGTACACGTTCTTAAGCCCGACCAGATGCATTTTTATCTTTAAATTTGGGTGGAAAATGAAGGTTTGAAAGATACTTTTCATAAATACACATAAGACTTGTCTTTTAATCTTGCATGTTAGGTGAATGCAAGTGCTGCAGAACATAGTTGAGGATTACAGGTTATTTATTCGATGTGATACTTTGCGTGCCTTCTTTCTTGCACTTGGGCTCTTACGTGTGTATTTTAAACATTGTAATTGTTTCCGTGTTCTTTCAGTTTTAAAGTTCCTCTTTATAATAAAAACACTTAACTAGTGTTTAGTGTGTCAAAGCGCATGACGAGCGTGGGTTGGTGGTGTAGAAATCCTGTCTTGGGACGATGCTTCTCTCTGTCGCAGTGCTCCCTCTTGCGTCGGGCTGCCCTCTGCTCGTGCTGTCCTTTTGTCTGACATCAAGGCATGAAGCATCTAGTTGTTCCTTCTGAGTCGTCCTCAAGTAGCAGTCCACCGATCTATGAAATCTTCTGGCTTACCTCTGGATGTGATGCTACTTTTGTCTATATTAAGTAAAGTGCTTTCATGCCTGTTTGTAGCATCTCCTGTGGTTTCTTCCTTGTGGAAAGGAACCTGCATGTGGGTGTCTTTTTGGTCTTTTTTTTTAATTCCAGTTGTTAGTTTGGGGACAAACTGTACAGTCTCTGCTGTATAGACAAACTTCTTAGACTTTTTCACTGTTGGTATTTCCTCTTTCAGGTCAATATAGCTTCTTCCAGGTAGCCAGGGGAGTGGAATGTGACGTGGCTGGCCTTACATCACTGTGTGCGGCACATGCTTTGAAAGAAAAGTTGGGGAGCCCCAGCTGCACTCCTCAAAACTAATACTTATGTAGACCAAGTCTATACTATAACCTTCTGTGACACAAAAGTATTGGCTGTAATTTGACTTTTAAAATTTATTATGATACTGATACTTTTTGATTCTGCAGATACGAGCTGGAATTCAAGAGGAATTATACATTTCTCTTTAAATAAAGCAGGCTCTCACAGAAATGAGGAACAACAAAAAATAATGTTACTTCAAAAATTTTAGGGTACAGAGTGTAAATATTAGTGGAATACAGATAAGTCATTCTTTTACAAAGTATATTAAATCTGTGATTGTGATCAGTGCAAGAGAAATAAAAGATACACATAGATTAAAAACTGAATCAACAGATGAGGTGGTGTGAGAAATCTTATTTCAGTGTAGAAACTAATTTTCAAAGAAAGTTTAATGGATCTGTAGATAAATTAATCATGAACAAAAATTCAGTGCAGAAAACCACTATCTGAACAGAATTTACTAATGTCTTTGAAGTTTTATTTATGAAGTATTACTGTATACAAGGAAAACAAATTGCTAATACAGAATATTTAATTCTGTAGAAAGCAGAAGGTGTGTTTGCTGGTTGTGGTGAAGCTGTCTTTTTTACGGCTACCCACGGGCAGCATGGATTGCTCTTTACTCTTCAGAAACATTGTAGTTCCAAAATTTTTCTGGTGGTCTTATGTCTATAAGTGAAGTGAATCTTGGCATATACTTTCTGTAACTTAATGTTTTGTGAATCCGCTGCTTAATCCTTTTTGTGCTGTGCAGTGTGCTAAAGCCTAATAAAAGTTAATATTGAAAAATTGTCAATGTCAACAGAATTAATAGGTTAGATGTAGTGATACTAAATGAGGAGAAAGTTTTCACTGTGTAAGTAACTTTGGGGAGTGTATTATTTCAAATAAGAAAGTAAAAGCATTGCTCTTAGCTGCATGTATATTAGTCAAGCTTGCCTATGTGGACAGGTGAAAAGAGTAAACTGGATTTTTTCAGTGGAGACAAGAAATGAAGATTAAATTTCCAGAGGATTGGCCCAACTTTATTGTCTGCTTAGGTACTAGAGCATTGCTTATGTATCCTAGCCTAAGATTTTGGTGGAAAATGTTTTGGATACTGCTTGCATTGGTTTCACTAATAAACTGAGTGACACAATTCTGTATGTATTCCACTCTTTTTTTAAGTCACAAATAACTTTTTTTTTTTTCTTTAACTTCAGGCAAAACAGGGCCAACAGTCTCACAAAGTTATTTGTTTGTTCTTTTCAGTGATGTTTTGGCACTGCCTATTTTCAAACAGGAAGATTCCAGCCTTCCCCAAGAAAATGAGACCAAACATCCACCCTTCCAGTATGTTATGTGTGCTGCAACATCTCCAGCAGTAAAATTATATGATGAAACTCTTACATACTTGAATCAAGGTTGGTATATGTATGTTGCAGGCATAACTATAGTGAATGCAGCTTGTGGTGCAACTTTAAAACTGGAATTGTATTTCGTGTTTTGATACATGTGGGTACATCCAGAGTAAATGCATGTCGAAAATGAGTTTGGATACCTTACTACTAGTCTTGTTTTGTCCAACTTGCAGACTCATAGCTATAGTCTGTCATTACTTCCCCTTTAGAGTCAGGGGGTTTTTGTTTTTCTGCTCTGTGTGTTACCCCTCTCCATCCCCCCACCTCCCCCAATAAAAATCAAGCCAACAGAGCTTTTAGGAGACAAACTTCAGGTAGTAATACCTTAAAATACAAGACTAGTTTTGCATTCCTGTTTAAACTTGATTCATAATAGCAAGTTAATTGGATGATATTTGCATAAGGTACACACAAATACCTCCCAAAAGTCATAATAAATGTTAAAATGTCAATCCCTAAGCAAAAAGTGTTGCCCAACAGAGGCCACTGTAATTGTGCTCAAATTAGCTATACATACCTGCCCAGAACAGTATTATGTTTGAAACATAAACACACGTGCAGCTACCTTTGTAGTTACCTTTGTAGTTAGTGTGTATTTCACTATTGGCTGTCTACATTTATCAGAAATTAACTCGTTAAATACTTCATATGAATCTTGCAGTTTTTTCCTCATAGCCTGTGGTTGGTTTGCATGAAAATTGGGTTTTCCTTCTACAGAGGGCACTGACTACTGGCTAAAATGATCTGAATGTAGTCATTGCCATGTGAAAAAACCTCCCTCACCTCTGGAAATGACATTGGTGTCCTAAGTTTATTCAGCTACTATTCTGAACTCAAATAAAACCATTTATCATTTGTTTTGGACCATATCAGTGTCTTTGTACTCTCCCACCCCTCCCTGCCCTGGCTCTAACGGTCTAGGATAACCGTTCATAGACTCAGTTCTGCTTTTTCTTTGTGGACTTCGACTCAAAATCTTTCAATAGACAGAACCGCAATTAGAAGACGCAGTCCCACAGGATGATTTGAAAAATAAAAACAATTTAAAAAAAAAAATTATGTTCACCATTTCTTTTCTGTATCCTACCATGTTTTGGTACAATTAATCTTTTTAGCTCATGTGCTTCTCTGAGTAGTGTATTTCTTTACTGTGCAGTTAAGAGGACACAGGTTAAAATATGTATTGGTGAATTTTCCTAAGTCTTTGGGAGCTATGTTACTTAGTAATTGCTTTACTAGGTTATAGAATTTGTATATTTTACATGTATGTTTTCTTGATAGGATATCCTTTATGCTCAAGTTGAAATGCTTCTAGTAGTGTGAACTTCGGTGATGCATTTCATACCTGGAAGTGTTCCACTGTGTACTGGGGCCCTAAAGTCCATGAGAGCAGATTGTATCTAATTTGATACTGACGTGGTCCCAAAGCATCATTTTCAGCTTTCCATGTGAATAAAGTTGCTACGTGCTTTACCTTGCAGTATCCAGTCTGTCTAAATATGCTTTAAATGTTGTTTGACTCCCCTACTAATGAGAATAATGGAAGTTCTTTAGGTGATTTCTGGTGTCTTACAAACATGTGGTTGCATAGTTCAGCCATTTTTTTTAGTCAGGTTTACTTTAATTTTTACCACTTTTGTACCCCAAGTGCTCTCTTCAGGAGAAAACGGTATAATTGCAGCAGTATACTGGACCAGCAAGATGCTTTGCACTGTGAAGTTTTATAAACTTTGAACTCAGGAGAAATATACTTTTTCTTCAGTGCCATGATCCAGCCTTCCTGACGAAACACAAAGCTTGAAGGTTAGCTATGTGTGCTGGGGAACCAGCACGAGGTGGCAAGCTGAAGGAAGAAAGTGCTTGCTATCCTGCCTCTGAGAAGAGCTTGCCATTTAAGTGACAGCATCTGAAATGACTGTAAATGTTTCATCTGCCCTTGAAGATCTCTTTTAATATAAAGATTTCTTTTGCAAAGAATTTTTGCTGTTTTCCAGTGTCCTAGGTAACTTCCTGATGTTGAAAAATGAAGGCATTGGTATACCCTTTTTCTAAATAAATATGGGAAAAAAACCCAGTTGGCCAACTTCCCTTCTGTGCTAATACTTCAGACAGTGTATTTGCTGCCTAGGTTAAGACTTTTTCCTAAAAATTTCTCAATTAACTGTTAGTATATATATTTGTACATATGTAAAAATAAAATCTTGGGATAGTTTTGAAAGATGATATCTTTCATACGGAAGCCAGTTTAAAATAAGGATCAGTTTGCAACACTGAGTTGTACCAATACATATATCTGTGTAACGGGTTGGATTGAGTCCTCTAGAAAAAGAGTCATTTTAATCCTGGTCACTTAAGTTATCTGGTTTCTAGTTTGGCCCTGTTATCAGGCAGAGTCTTTCCTTAAGTCATTTTCAAGAAGGCTGTGACTAGGGCATGCCATAGAGAACAAATACCCTCTTTAATTTCATCAGCAGTTGTCGTGGTTTACTGGATTGGGAATACCAGAAGCAACGAGAAGATTTGCCCTGTGTGTTAAGCTATGGTGACATTTCCTAAGGCAATAGGAAGCAAGCCCTGACTTCACCCTCTGTCACTATTTTAATTGGAATAGTTAAGAGTGTCGTTCAGAGTTCGGGGAGCATCTGGATGATGCTTTTTGTACTATGGTTAATTTTAAGTAGTCCTGTGAGGAGCAGGGAGTTGGACTTGATCCTTATGGATCCCTTCCAGCTTGAGATATTCTGTGATTCTCTGAGCTAATGGAATATTTGAAGTGATGAGTTTTCAGCTGAAGCTGATTCTTGAAGTTCAGATCTTGGAGTGGTGATGGTTGTTCAGGGATTTGCAGGGTTCTTACTAACCATAAAATCTGTGAAATGAGTCCATTGAGACTGCTTATCAGAGCTGTAGGACAGTGTTTTGAGTTGGCTGCTGTTCAGCTAGATGTATGTTGAATAGCAGAAGTGGTATGGAAGATAACTGCTTTTAAAGGGGAAGCGTTAGGTTGGTTTATACAGTGCAGCTAGACTTGTAGTTCTGTGAATGCAGAGAACTGCTTGGGAGAGATGGGATCCACCTCAGTAAGTGGGGCAAAGGTACCTTTGCCAGCAGGGTGGCTGACCTGGTGAGGAGGGCTTTGAAGTAGGGTATGACAGGGGCAGGACAGAGTTACCGGCAGCGGTGTGAGGGAGTGATGAACGTGGTTGACGAGCAAAGGGTCTGGAGTGATGTGCGTGAAAGGGAACACAGAATCAACAAAAGGAGGCTCAAGCAGGGCCACCTCCAGCATTTGGATGTGAGCAAGTGCATGCCTATAAAGCACCATTATGAGGAAACGCCAAAACTTTTCTGGGAAATGAGCATAGTGGGGTGCCTCTCTGAAGTGCGTGTACATTAATGCAAGCAGCGTGGGAAGTAACCACGAGGAATTGACATCTGTATGCAGTGGTAGGGCTGTGATCTTGTTGGGATCATGGAGACGTGATGGGATGACTTGTGTAAGTGGAACGTTGCAGTGGAGGAATACTGGCCTTTTAGGAAAGGCAGGGCAAGAAGATGAGGAAGGGGAGTTGCCCTTTATGTGGGAGAACAGCTGGAGTGCCTGGAGCTCTGCCTAGGGATGGGTGATGAGCCAGCTGAGAGCTTATGGGTAAGGGTTAAAGAGCTGAACAATGTGGATGTCAGCTATAGGCTACCTGACCAGAACAAGTGGATGAGGCCTTCTGCGAAAAGCTAGAAGTAGCCTCACGTTCACAGGCCATGGTCCTCCCAGGAGGACTTCAAGCACCCTGATGTCTGCTGGAGGGACAACACAGCAGGGCGTGAGCAATCCAGGACGTTCCTGGAGAGCATCGTCTGACAGCTTCCTGACCCAAGTGATAGAGGAGCCAGTGAGGAGAGGTGCTCTGCTGTACCTCATACAACAAGGAAGGGCTCACTGGGGATGTGAATGTTCAGGATCCTGAGAGGAGGAAGAAGCAGGGCAGAAAGCAAGATCATATTACTGAACTTTAGGAGAGCAGGCTCTGGCCCCCTCAGTGATCTTGGTAGAGTCCCATGGGATGAGGCCCTAGAGGGAAGAGGGGCCCAAGAAATCTGGATAATATTCAAGGATCACTTCCTCCAACCTCAAGAGCAGTGGATCCCAGTAAGCAGGAATTTGGGCCAAAATGGCAAGACGCCTGCATGGATGGGCAAGGAGCTCCTGGCAAAAAGAATGTAGGCATGTAGAAGGTGGAAGCCAGGACAGGTACCCTGGGAGGAATACAGAGACACCATCTGAGCACGCAGAGATGCAGTCAGGAAAGCTAAAGCCTTCCTGGAACTGAATCTGGTGAGGAATGGAGGAATGTCAAAGACAACAAGATGGTTTTCTCTAAGTACATAAGTGGCAAAAGGAAGACTGGAAAATGTGGCCCCCCTGCTGAACAGGACAGGGCCTTGGTGACACAGGACATGGAAAAGGCTGAGGTGCTGAATGCCTTCTTCACCTTGATCTTTTGTAACATCACTGGTCTCCAGGAATGCCAGGCCCTAGAGATCAGGGGGCAGGTCTGGAGCAAGGAATAGGTACACTTGGTAGAAGAGGAACAGGTCAGGGAATACTTAAGCAGATTGGACATACATAAATCAATGGGTCCGTGGGATGCACCCACGAGTGTTGAGGGGACTGGCAGGTGTCATTGTGAGGCCACTCTATTCAATAGTCTTTGAGTGATCATGGTGACTAGGAGAGGTGCCTGAGGACTGTAGGAAAGCAAATGTTGCTCTGATCTTTAAAAAGATCCAGGGAATTACAGGCTCCCAGGGAAGGTGATGGAGCAACTAGTCCTGGGAACTGTTTCCAGGCACGTGAAGGACAAGAAGGTCATCAGGAGTAGTCAGCACAGATTCACCAAGGGGAAGTCATGCTTGACTGACTTGATAAGCTTCTATAATGAAATGGCTAGCTTGGTAGATAAGGGGAGGGCAGTGGATATTATTTACAAGTCATTGTCTTCAGTTAGGCTTTTGCTATTTTATTTCATAAGATCCTTACAGAGAAGCTAATGAAATAGGGGCTGGATGAGCATCCTTGGAGATGCTCAGAAGCAGCCAGGCTTGGTCCTGAGCAACTGGCTCTAGGTGGCCCCACATGAGAAGGGGACTGGACAAGAGGACCTCCAGACGTCCCTTCCAAAATTGACCATTCTGAGGTTTTTGTGAAAGGCAGTGCTACAGTTTGTGTTAAGCAGTGGGCAGTTAAAGTTCCAAGCACCCTATGTCACCTTGCTTATGTGGCTACTCGCCAGCAAAGGGCAGAAAAAGTAGCATCTATAGCTCTCGTACAGAGATGGCTGAGTGCTGTGGTGCTTTTCACACTTTCAGAGCAGCTACACGTCCAAAACTCCAGAATGGAATGTATCTGTCCCTTTGCCTTGAAAACTTCCCATGCTATTTTTGCATTTTTGAGTCAGGTATTCCTTGAATTTTACCTTCATCAAATCTTCAGTCATATTATTTTGTACCTACAAAAGGTTAGCAACACTTCTTGAGCAAGCAATCAGAATTTGTTTTTCTTCCCACCCGCAGTGATGAGAGCAGACAGAGAAATACTGGCAAAAGTTTTATTAATTGTGCTAGATTAAAAAAAAGTCTGTCTATAAATGCAGATAGACTTACATAAGTTAAATCGGTGAGTAAAATAACACAGGTAATCGAACAAATTTCACTAACAGGAAAAAAGTTCCCTCCTGTTAAATATAGGAGGAGAAAAGATCTGTTGCTTTACTCCAGCTACACTAGGTTAATGTAATTTTTATATGGATCAGTCATCAATTGTATCAATGATCAAATGCTTTTGAGGTAAAGAAAGCCTGTATATGTGTAGAGTGTGTATATATATAAATATGCTAATTGCATTACAACAAAAAAACCCCCAAACAGTCCTTAGTTGGAGGTGACATCAGTTTATGAAGCCGTGAAAAGAGTTGAAGAAATTGTTTGCTTATTCACAGGGGTATGACAGCTGAAGTTTTACCTTGTAGGGCAAGTCAATATGCCTTGTAAGTCTAGTATACACTAGAGTGTAAAGGTTGTTTGGAGGGTAATGTAGAAGGTAATGAATTTACTGCACTTGATCTTAGTGAACCTCTTGAAACCCATTTTGTCCTATATTTCAATTAGGGAAATGTGATTTTGCAGATGAATACGTGTTGCTCACCTTGGAAGAAAAATACCCCTGTAGCTCAAAATTACTTTGAGCTTTGTTTCTTTTGAAGCACAACAGTTCATCAGATTCACTGGAAAGATAGGTGTGCTTGTACCTGTTAGGAAAAACCAGTAACTGTCTCTTTTAAAGGCTTATTTCTGAAATCATACAAAGCCTAAAAATCATACAAAGGCAACAGGTATGTGGGCAAAATTAAACATGGGAGAGTAGTATGTATGTTGTATGAAGAGTGTAAAAACTCTGTAGTTGGAAGACCAGTCTGTGGTTCTCAATGTGTTGCCTTTCATCAGTTTCAAAAATAAAGGAATTCAGCTTTGAAAAGTTTTTCTTCAAAAAAAAAAATAAGCACTATACTTCATGTAAAGTGAAATACTTAACTTTGAAAGTATATATAGTTTTAAAGGGACCAAAAAGTTTCATTTTGTTGCATTAATTCCCGTGTTGTGAAGTGAACCTTGTTATAAAAACCCCTTAAACAGAAGCTTCGGTGTTCTTGTGTACTGTGAACCAAAAGCTAATTCAGGTGCACTAAACACAAAATAACTTTGTGCTCTGGCTCTTCTACTGACACAGATTTTTCTTCTCTTTAAAGGTCAGTCCTATGAGATACGGATGCTAGATAATCGGAAAGCTGGAGACATACCAGAGATCAATGGAAAACTGGTGAAGGTGAGTTGAAGTTCTCTACATAGTGTTACTAACAAACCTCTGCTGCTTGCATATGAAAAGAGTAGTTCTTAACCTTTTATTGTACTCTGATTCGTGGAGGGAGGTCGACCAGCTGATCTGACCAATAAAGAAAATAGGCACAGTGCAACATAATGCGTAGGTTTGTTATTTCAGGTTTACTACAAATTAAAAGAATATACATGTATGCCTTTCCCCATTTATGAACGGGTTCGTTTCCTGTAGCTGTAGATAACTAAAGGTGAGCTAATCTCTTCAGGTACCCTTCATGAGGTCTGCAGTCTGATCTGTTTTAAGATGAGGTCAATCTCCACCAAATGTGCCCATGTCTTTCTGCTGAGTAAAAGGAAGCTGTGGTAAAAGTGATCTCATATTTAGGTATCTAAAGTTAGGTGAGAGAAATGTAATCTAGAGACTGTACTTTTTGTGGATTTCTTTTTTTTCTGCTGTCGCTAGATACTTAGTCAGAATGAGTGTGGACCGGTGATGTTTACAAATAAAAAAGTATGAATATAAATACCCAGTGCATAGAGTACTTGTGTGTGCTGAAGACCAAATTATTTTATGCAAAGCTTAAGATACCTAGTTGTCTATAGATTTGTATCCAACATCTTCTGAGCTGTTTCACTGTCCATTTCAAGTGATTAGGAGTTGTGGAAGGAAGCTAGAGGATCATTTAGAAGGAAGTGAAGGTGTTAGGAGCATGTTTCTTAGTAGGTGTTATGGAAGACACATGAAGCCAACCTGTGATTTTTGCAACAGTGGGATATGGGAGATATATCCATAAGAAAACAGATCTTTCGAATTTTACTGCTTATTGAGCAGTTTGTTCCACAGCTGAGCTCCTTTTCCTAATTCCAGATTCATCTCCTTGTGCTTTAATGTTAGCAGAAGGTACTGTAGATCTCAGTTATTGCATGAAGCATAAGAATGAGGCAGACTGAAAAATGCCCAATTCGTGGTACAAATTATTAAAAGAACTGACGAAGGGGAGGGGTTTGGATTTTTCTTTTAAACATCTATCAATTTTATCAGATTCTCTGAAAAATCTTATTCAAGTATTGGGAAAGAAGGGAAAAACTTCAGTTGAAGTCACTTTGAAAGTGGTACTGTTGAATACACCAGAACAGTGTGCCTGCGGGAGGCTGAGTCTTCACCTGTCAACTTAGGGCTGTATCATTTGTTAACTTTGGCTTGTATGGTCCTGTGCCTTGATCTGATTTGTCTGTGGGATGCTTGCTCAGAGAGAATTTCAGGACGTGTTAAGCACAAGCATAAAACTGGGATTTGTGAGGTCTGTAATTAAACCTTTTACAACCTGGCGTGTTGGCTTGCTGTAGTAAGCATGGTGACTATTTGCCCCCTTAGGTGCTATTTCCTTGTAGCCTCGAGGTGTCTCTGCTCTAATTTTATAGGTTCATATACTGGTGATGAGCGATTTGGTAGGTAGAACCAAAGCAGTGTAAAAGTTGAAAAAAGTAATTTTTATCATAGCAAGGTATTGTAATGCTCTATCAACAAACTTTCCATTTGGAACACTTGAATACTGGAATCCCAGTACTTTAACAGAGAAGGCATTTCATGTTGGTGAAGGTGGCTGCGGATATTTCCAAGTTCCGAACTTGCCATTTTGCAGTGAAAAAGGAGTGGTATGTTTGTGTGTGTGCATGTACGCACACATGCACGTGTGCTTTCTGTTACCTTTGAAATAAAACCAAGGAAATGTATCTTGAAGAGGCACTTCAAAGTTCTTGGGTTTTTTGGACACTTTTATCCACTGTTAATACAAGTAAGGCTCTAGACTAATGGAAAAAAATGATGCGAATTTGTCTGTTTTGTTTGTTCAGCAGCAATTACTGTGCACAGTATTTTTCCCCTCTGTATAACAAATTGCTTTGTATGTGCATTCATGCAGCAGAATGTGAGTAAGCACACGATTGTACCAGAACTGGTCACAAAAATAGGGATTGTTGGATAGTTGCTTCTAGCTGAATAAAGTTAATCATGTCATAGTATGTTTAGATTAATATTTCAGCTAGAATAGTTTGGAAGTTGTTTTATTACTTCTTGCTATTAACTAAAATCATAGATTTGTTGTACATATGCTTATAAATACTAGAAGGGAATTTTCTGTTAATTTAATTCCTTAAAACTTTCACCAACAATTCACAGAATTCCCAGTGAAAAAAACGGTCAAACTATATTCGCTGTTTTTCAGAATAAATGAAGTCTTTTGTGTTTGTTTTCTAAAGTAAGTTGGTGTTGCCTACACAGTGCTGGTGCTATGCTGTCACTGTTGCTCAGTTCACTGCATGTAGTTCATAGTGACCTTTAGAATATGCAATCAGATGTAATTCTCTTTTGCATTTTTACCACATTTTCAAATATCTCCTGCTGCTCAGTTCTGTTCCTGTGTTCTGGAGTATTTTGGTATACTGATGGTTGCCAAATCTTTTTCTGTAAATTCATATCTGTTGGCACTGTGGCTATTTTGGAATATTTGAGTGCTTTATCTGCAGGCTGTTTCTAAACATACAGTAACTTTGTGGCTCATCAGATGCTTGTTTTCTTCTTTGTTAGAGTATTATAAGAGTCGTGTTCCATGACAGAAGGTTGCAATATACAGAGCACCAGCAGCTAGAAGGTTGGAAGTGGAACCGCCCTGGGGACAGACTTCTCGACTTAGGTATAACTGTTTCTATCTGTTGCCACTGTATGAAATTCAGTTTCTAAATTTAAATTGATCATGGCCACATTTATGCTAGGACTGGTGAAAAAACACAGACCAGTTTTCTGTATGGTGCTTTGTCATAACGGGTATTTTGAATATAAATGTTTTTACCGCTTTCACATTCCTCTAAAACCTTTAAGTGCTACAGAAGTACGATAGCAACTCTGCAACCTTACACATTTAGTAATCTTTCTAATATTGATTACTAAATGTTACAGTAATTAGAAGAACGCAGACAAAAATAACTTTCTCTGGTAGATTGTGGAAATGGTGCCAACATGGTTTCTGTATTTTGCATAACTTGATCATTTTTGGTGCGGGGGGGGTGGGGGGTGGGGGGGGTGTGGATAAAAAAACACACCCCCAAACCCTGAGCACTCTGTATGTTGAATCTACTAAGATTCTTCAGATCAGTCCTAAGAAACTGTTTCTGGGCTTATGGTCAAGCCAGCAAAGCCCACATTTTTCCACCGTACCTGTGTTTGCTGATGGTAACCTTATGTTAAAATTTATTTGTAGCGTTTTCTTGGAATATGATTATTTTGAAATATATACTACTTATTTTAATAGATATTCCAATGTCTGTTGGAGTCATTGATATCAAGACAAATCCAAGCCAGCTCAATGCAGTTGAATTTTTGTGGGATCCAACAAAATGTACATCTGCTTTTATTCAGGTTTGAAACTTTACTTGACTGGATGTCTGTGTTTGGTGCCTTTCAGGTCACAAACAGTAGTATATTTGCACTCTGAAGCTTCTCAGTTTCTTATTTGTGGGATAGCCATTAATTACTAGCTTTGTGAAAAACACAGGTTCTTAGTTCTATAAAGGTCCCTAGTTAGGTTTTTCAACTTGATTTGGGTTTATAAAAGCATCTTTTAAAAACAATTTAAATAAAAGGCTTTCAGAAAGCTCTTTGAAGAAAGCTGTCATGGTTACAATATTTAGTTATCTGGGGTGTTAGAATTAATTTATATCCCTCTAAATAACTGTCACTACAACTTTTTTTTTCGTTGAGAGACCCACTCTCCTAGTGGTGAGCTTCAGCAGAGGCTTGGCTTGAGGGTACCAAATGAAAAATAATGTGCTACAAAGAGAGTTTTAAATCAGACATTCAAAGATGCTTCTTACTATGTCAGTAGGCTTCGTTGTAGTAGGATTTTTATTATTTATGTATTTGATATTCAGGGCTGTCTTTGGAAATTACTTAGAATGTTCAGTTTTGCGTTGGAATTTTTAGCTTACTTATGTCTCAGATCTATTTTTATTATGAAAAGGTATAGGTGTAAAGTTTGAGGTGGCAGTGTTTCTTACTGAGGCTGCCAAAATAGTTTAAATTCCATATTGTCAGTAAATTAACTTTGATCTAGTACAATTGAAGACATTTTTTCCTAGTAAGAATTACATAATTACTAAAACGTAGTCTCCTTGAAGAAGTGTGAGATAAACTACTGAATAGTTTTGTTTATGCACTTCCTTAGAAGAAGTGATAACAGGCTGACTGAAAATGGAACTGATTCTTGTTAGGCAAGTATAGTTCATGTATTCTAAAAGCTCCAGAACACAGTATAGTGCACTGATGACATGCTTAAAGCTTCAGTTTCCAGTCTGTGGGTCTCTGTTGTTGATGGCCATAGGAAATAAAAAGATAGTGTTGTAGTCATCGAGAGTGCAAGGTGTCCATGGTGCTTGGCTTGCTTAAAGTTCCATAAGGAAGCAAAAGAAATTGGGAGCACTGTCCAGTGAGATTCATCCTAACTCTGTTACACCGGTTTTCTGCTTAGATATCTTTTAGGAATACTTCTGGCTTACAAATCCAGTTTTCTTTCTGATGTAGCACTTGAGGCCATTACATACTGATTAAAAAGTCTGCTTGACTTTTAATAGGAAGTTGGGCATATTTGAAAATACCCTGATTTCACATGAGGTTAAAAACTCTTCCAGTCAGTGACCTTCTATAGCTTTGGTAATATTTATTGCAAGTAACTCTGAAGTTTATTCTAGCTATAATGCATTGAACAGTAGTATCTTGAAAATGTTTGTGCTGTATTCATGGTACATACAGTTGTCATCCATGTACATTTTTCTTAAGATCCAACAAGATCTCATTTAATAAAAATCTGTAATGACTTTTGCTTTTTGGAGAGATTTTGGTGACATGCTTGCTTGTTTCCCCTCTTCCCTGTCAGCTCAAGTACAGTGTTTTTGGCTTCATTTGCATGTGGGCATGAAAAGGAATGAAACATCAGTTATGCAGTGTGGTCCTGGGATAGGCTGAGTAATTTGTTACTTGTCCTTTAGAAAATGTATATGATGCTGGTAACACATAGTAAGATTCATGTCTAGAATACTTCTGAGGGTCCTTTTTGTTTGGTGGTTGGTTTTTTTCAGGTACATTGTATCAGCACTGAATTTACCCCTCGCAAACATGGAGGAGAAAAAGGAGTTCCTTTTAGGATTCAGGTTGACACTTTTAAACAGACTGAAAACGGAGAGTACACAGATCATCTGCATTCAGCCAGCTGTCAGATCAAAGTTTTTAAGGTAACAGTAGAAAACGGATCCTTAATAAGTCTCTCAGAAGCTCTTATAAAGATGGGGGACATCTTTATATTACTGCTTGACTTCTGAGATCAGATTTCAATTATAAAACCATTTTCCACTTGTGTTCTTGTTCATGTAACTGTTCATTTTTAGCCAAAAGGAGCAGACAGGAAACAGAAAACAGACAGAGAAAAGATGGAAAAGCGAACTGCACATGAAAAAGAAAAGTATCAGCCTTCATATGACACCACAGTTCTTACAGAGGTAACAAAACAGAATTGTATCTGCTGACTGAGGAGAAAATACATAGATACAGCATATTACTTAGCTGTAGTCTTGGAAGGGTTGGGGAAGAGTTATTCTACACATAGATAAGCTTTTTATTTGTCAAACTTTTCCAGTGAACAGCGACATTAAATTTTAAGATTTTGTTCAGTGAACTTTCATTTAGATACTTGATAGATGCTTGTATTAAAACACAGTAAGATTGAACACTATTTGACTGACTGTACTGAACCCTAGAGCAAGTTTTTTGGTACAGATCTAAAAACCTTGTAGCTGAAAAGAAAAAAACAAAACAAAAAAACACAAAAAGAGGGGGGAATCTAGAATTTAATTATCTGCCAAATTTGAGCTTCAGAGTCTGTTTTTTGGAGATTACTGGATTAAGGCCAGAGCCTCAGTAGGTTTTTGCATTTTCTTTTTATTTAAACATCAGTGAGTTCTATGCACTTTTCTAAAGATTTCACAAGTTTTTAAAAGGCTTTTAGATCTTTCCTCACTGTATAATGAAAAGAAATTGATCCAAATCTTTGGTGTTTGTCCAGATGAGGCTTGAGCCTATAATTGAAGATGCAGTTGAACATGAGCAGAAAAAGTCCAGCAAGCGGACTTTGCCAGCAGACTACGGTGATTCTCTGGCAAAGCGAGGCAGTGTAAGGGACTTCTGCTTACCTTTTCATTGTGCAAGATACCTTGTGCAGTGTTAGATATAGGAGAAACTTCCATTACATAAAGTAAAAATATTTTGATTGCTGTGTCATAATTTTACTCACTTTTATGTATACCAATTACTCCATGTTTGTTTTCAGCAAAGGAATCCTTCCTAAATCTAACACTTAAACTGTTGCAGAGGGACTGTGTAACTTTTAAGTCAAGAGCTTTCCGCTTATGCGACTTTAAATGAAATAGCTTTTTGCTTTCCTGTATATGTGTAATTAGTGGAAGTAAGAACAGTGAAATTTAGTGTGTTGTTCCGTATTTGTACTTACATTCAGTATAAGTTTCCATGTACATCAGTATTTTTAAAACATCCTGTAGTGTTGCAGGTGGTTGATTGTTAGTTACTGATTTTTTCCTTTAGCCATCCACATATTGTGCTCCAAGCAGGTTTAATGCAGTTCAGAAGAGTCAGCACATCTTTGATATGTGTGTGCTAACCCTGTATGTGCTCCCCAAAATTAATCTAACATACATCCTGTGCACTCTTCCTGTCAAGGGTTAGCATTTTAGGTTTCTTAAATGCTGTTTCTTAAGGTGAATATCATTGAGACCTTACACTTTTCAGATGAGAAACAGTCCTGCATCTTCCATTTGGCAAGTTTAAATGTCAATTAATAATGTGACTATGGAAGACAATGATTTGACTGTTCTTTGAACAGGCATATTGTGCTGACAGCTGTTTCCCAGCAGCACTTAGGCACTGACTGTCTGACTCTGTCCCTCAGACATTATTTAGTCTGTATTTATGATCTGTGAAAGTGATGTATAAGGTTTAGGTTATGAAATATTTCAAGCGTATGCCTTTTGTTGTTTGTAAACCATGTAACTGGGTGGGAGGGAACAAGCAATATTAAGTCAGATGGGTTCTTTGGAGGATTTTTTTTTTTGCCCCCTGAAACTATTGTAAAGCACTGAGCTGTCTGAATTTGCTGTCTGCTATTCTTCGTTGTTGTTTTTCTTTTAAGATGCACCTTTCGGATTCTTTGGCAGCGCAGACATTCTTTCATTTGTTCCAGATGGCCCTGGGGGGGAGGTACAGACAGGAGAAACTCGGATTTTGTCACTTTCACTTACAAAGCATGTCTAAAGCATCCTTTGATGAAACTGGTCCTTGGAGGGATTTCTACTTTTTTTTTGCCCCCCCCCCCCTTTTCTTTCTGTTGTTATAAGTACTTCATTGAATGATTGTTGCCTATAGGAAGAATAATAGAAAAAGGTATTCTTAAAAGGTAATGACAAATCCCTTGCCCAGAGTAGGACAAACTGTAGCCAAATGGTACCTGAAACTTGTCTAACCTGTTCTTAACTGAATAATCTCTTGAAATACTAAGCCACTATGAATGGGAGCATTACCTTAATTGTAGTGAAGAAAAATTGAGATAGGACGGGTAGTACTGGACTTCTAGTGCCTTTCCCAAAGCACACAAAGGATAGTGTGTGTGTGTGCGTGTGTGTTTATGTTTGTCTTCACTTCTTGCTTGGGATGAAAGATGACCCACAGGCTATTTTGCAATAACAACTATGTACAGCTTTTCAGTTCTCTTAATTGTGCAGCTGCCTATTCCTGTTTTGAATTTGCCCTTAATAAAATGCTCTATTGAGATCATTTGTTCAGTTTGTTTGAAACCATTTTGAATTTCATTCCTGTAGGATGAAATGCTTTCAGCCCTGCTAAATTGGTATCATCTGCAGATTTAACACATAACGTGTTCCATCATGATGATGATTTTTATCATTAGCAAAACTATTAGAAATCACCAAATAAAAAATACCATGAAACACTATTTTTGCTGTATTCATAGTCAAACTTTGGTAAGCAGTCATTAAGTACCATTTTTAACTATGTAAGTTGAGTGTACGACTTGTTTGCTTGATCTAGAAAAGGAATGTGATCTACAGCTCGAAGGCCAACTCAGCCTTTTCTCTTGTCACCAGACAGGCTTATTCTTGTGGGCCTTGTAAATATGGACAGGGAATGATGCGTGTTTCTACTTAAAGCTATTCTGTCCCTGCAAATCTGCCTTCCCAGATGTAGCCATCAGAAGGTTTGGCTGTTAGCACTTACCTCGTGTGTGCAGATCAGATGTACCATATGTGCAGCACAGTTGTCACAGAGGGGCTTACACACAAAAACTGACCTGTTTCCCTACATTTAAGTATGGGAATTGACGCTGTTTTACGTACTATGTCTTTGTATATGATGGATCTTGTACTTTGCCTGTCCTAGGAACTGTAGCTCCATTAGAGAAGGAAAACAGGATTGTTTGGAGTGTGTTTTTCTTGATGAAGTCGGGAATGCTGGCTATTATTTAGTCAGTGCTGCTTCATAGATGCCCAGAAATAGTTTTCTGTTATCTTTTCTTGAATTCCAGAAATTTAGGTTGATCGAATCTATAGTTGTCTTCCTTTTTAAAGCTGGGTATTGTTATCTTCCTCCTACACCTCACCTATTACATAGGCTGTCTTTCTGGTTCCTTGCTTTTTGCATCTCATTTTGTATGTTGGCTTTTTTATTTGGCCCTTCCAAGATTCTGCTGTTCCATTTGCTGCATATTTCTAATTTTGTTTCTTTTTTTTTTTTTTCCCCCTGTATGATTTCTTCCACTATCTGATTTGGACAGACTGGTTTCTTACTGTGCTTCCTTCAGGAAACATTGAACCTAATATCTCTTCTTTCCGCTTTAAGTCGTATGGGATTCTAACACAATTGACAAAGAGTTTGGTGAAGCTTCCTTTCTGAATGGTCATTCTGCTCTGCTCTTCTCCTGTCCTAAGAACCAGAGATTTTTTCCTAATTACCATCACCCATCTTTTCCTTCTCATTCATTTTCATAAGAATGCCATCTAGATATGCTTTTCCATTACTCCTTTTTATTTACCTGATGCTTCAAAACTCGGTGCATTCACTGCAATTTCTGCAGTATTTATCTCAGTATTTTCCAAATGGACAGACACATAGTTAAACTGCTTATTAAGACACTTTACTCCTATGGAGCCTTGACTACTTCTGTAGAGATAAAAGGCTACAAATGTAATGTTGCCTTCTGGACCTTGGAGTCCAGGTGACCTTCATCCAAGGGCCATTTGGTGAAGGAGGCACTTTATTTTTTCCTCTCTTCCAAATATATAGAAGCTAGAGCTTAATCTAATGATGAAGAGGAAAAAACCCCACCAGATTCTTGCTTTGAATTTGAAAAAGCAGACACATTTGTATTATGATAGTTGGGTCTTTACACTTTTTTCTGTCACAGTATCTTGTTTGATTTTTATATTTGTATTGTATTATATGTTACAAGCTAGAATATATAAAAGTACAATTTCATTAAACTTGGTCAAATGGTCATTTTTTGCAGATAGAGCTGATTATAGGGCACATGGAAGTTAGAAGACTTCCAGGTACAGACCTTGAAATAAATTGGAACATTAAGTTTTGGACATGAAAGATTGGTGCAGAAATTAAATATTTTCTGTAAGCGGCTTAAATTTAGAATATAAAACCTTCTAGAGGCTATATGAGTCAGAAAGTGGAGCTAGAGCAAAACTATTTTAGCAACGTAAGCATATAGTATTTCTTTGTTTCTCCTTACACCTGTACTTCATACTGCAGTGTCAGTAGTATACAGGATGTGTAATGTGGGTGACTTCGCATTTTGGGAGTAACTCCTTCTGCTCTCACAACAATTAGGTCTATATGTGCAGAAGTTTTTTGCTTTTGCCAGCAACAACTTCTGTTGTTTGGGCAAGAACCCCGTGTTTTACAGGTTTATTGAAAAAGCTGTATACCATGTATAATAATGTTGCTGCTTTCTTCTCTAGAGATGATGCTGTGTGCCCAAGTATAATTTGGAGAACAAATTAGACTTACTATATTTTGGTTTTGTGTTTATTTGCTATTTGAATATAGTATGGAGTTCTTTGCCAAAGTTCAGTTTTAGTCTCTTGTAAAGCATGATTTGGTGTAGATTCAGGTAGATTGGTAGTAGGAAGGGAAATGGCATTAAATAATGGCTTAGAATAACTTGCGATTTTTGCAATTCTTCATAAGTTAGGAAGTTTAAATGATACATATTCTGAATCTGAAAAGACATACTTAGAAAGATTTCCTGTCTTCTTGCCTTTTAACTCAAGTAAAACCATTCATCAATACTTTATGACTTCATTCATGGCCTATGAAGAAGGATGTTAAAGATCTGAAACCAAAATAGTTTTCTACTTCTCAAGAATTAATCAGTGTTTGGAAATAAGACATAATTTCTGGAGTACAGTTGTATCAGTAGTATTGTATCAGTGTACTAGTAATGGAGGGCAGTTAGTCTTGACACCTCAAAAACATCATCTTTGGAAATGCACCAGTATATGTTTGTTATTCATTATACAGGTAAAGATATAATGCCAATCTTTTTTCTGTGCTGTGATGGCTTTTTGCAGAGTTGGATGCTTCCTTGTGACAGGGTGGCATCTTTCTCTTAATTTTACATCTAGTGGCCAGGAACTCTAGTAATTGTATTAGCTTGCTGAATGTCCTTTGGTTAACTCAGTGTTGGGCTTAAGAATGTAAGAAATAGCCCGACCGATCAGACCACAAGTCTGTGAAGTCCAGTGTTCTGTCCCTGGCAGTGGCAACTGCAGATGCTGTTTCAGGGAAGTCACGTCATGCAGGATGTTAGCAAGCACACCCCTGCTTAGTCTTTTTAGTGTTAATGGATTTTGATGCTCAGGAATTTGTCTAAGGTGAAGCTGGTGGGTTTGTGAAGTGTGGGTGAGTTGCGTATGTGAGTGATGAGGAAAGCATAAGCAGCTTGGGTTAATTGCTAGAAAACACTTGAAGAATATATGCTGTTGCTTTGGTTGGGTTTTGGGTGGTTTTTTTCTTTTTTTTTTCTTTTTTTTTATTTTAATGCTAGGCTTCATTGTTCCTTCAACCTTTCAGAATTAAGTATCTTGATGCTCAAATACTTATTTTTCCCTCCACAACCTGTAAGACAGAAGAAAGAACTGAGCCAATGGGCATGTTGCAGTAGTGTTATAATTACTACTCCTTTTTTTCTTTTTTCAACCATCTGATTCAGTCTCAGTGGATTGTTAGTAACATTTTTGCTGGAAGAGGAGACAAGCTAGGAAAGTGTGTTTATAGAAGAAAGGCTACTTGCTTTGTGTTGGGATTTTCTATTTCTAAATATTTCATATGTGTTTCTTCCTACATTTAAACTCAGAGTTCTGTTGTGAACAACTTCAGCTGGGTTTGAAGGACAGAAACATTAACTGAAGTACGTGCCTTGGGAATGGTGCAAAAGCTGTTCTCTGACACCAGTGCATTCTTCCCTGCCCCTGTAAAGATTTGTAGAACAGAATCTTGTAATGGAATAGTGGCTAAGGATGTACAGCTTGCACCTGTGTGTCCAGATAAACATCTTGCATGAAAATTTAGGGAGAGAGTGTCAGAAAATAAAAAAGAAATAAATTATGCTTTCAAAATATTTCAGAAGAACAAAGTTATTACGTTGAGCTTTCATTTTGAAATGATGGCTTTGGACCACATAATTGGGGAATGAACGCCTCTTTTAACTACCTGTTGTAATACAACATCTTTGAGATTAACATTAAAATGAGCTTGAGAAGAGAAACAACAGATGAGAATATACAGAATAGGTGGAAGAGTGGCTAACACTAGAAGGTCCTAGAAGAGCATGCTTTGTGGGGATGGCACTGTAGTCTGAAGGGTGGTGTTGACTATGGATTTGAAGTCAGTGTGCACACAGTGGCTAGCAAAAATGATCTGAATCAAATCTCAGACAGATGAAGAATTTTCCTAACTGTTAAGCTACTGGCATGCAAGACTAATCTTTTAAAATTGTGTGTGCCATACTGGGGAACTTGCAGTCTTACTCTGACGAGTGAAGAAGAGTCTGGCATAGAAATGTTGTTAACTGTTTTACAGAAGATTGCAGCTGGTATTATGCTTATTTACTATTTCCCCTGGATAGTGAAAAGGTCTTTCAACTAAAAAGTGTGGAAACATGTTTTCATTAATATTAGGTCATACTTGTTCCCCTCCCTCCTCTTCCCCCCACAAGGCTATGATATAACTCTGGAAATTTCCTTACAGGGTATTTAGCTGGTGCATGATAAGTATATCAGAAATCTTTGTTGTTTTAACAGGCATGGTCTTAGCTTACTTTATCTTGGGCCACTTTCTTGTTTTAATCCTGTCTGTTTGTCTTTGAACATACCAGAATCTATTTGGTTTTTATTTTTCTTTTTCTTTAAAATACTGGATTTGCAATGGTATTGGAAACACTAAAAACTCGTCTCATTTTGAAGCACTTTATCATGATGGTTTAAAAAAATATGCAAAAAAGACTGACTAAATTGCACAGCTGGCTCATCATATACTTGTGATGACTTAAATTTGTGTATAAAAATTCCAGTTTACCAAGCAGTTTAGAGAAAGCAATACATGTAAGCATCATTTTAGTTCTGCAGTAAATGAATAAAAGTTTTCAATTCACAAAATTTCTACTGAAAATTCCATTTGTATTTAATCGCTGTTAGGGAGATACATTAAATTTATCCACAAGGTGAAATCTAGCTTCATAGTTTTGCTTACTATTGCTGAACACCTATTGTTAAGTCATGATAGCTGCAGTTTAAACAACCTCTTCATCCCTTTTAGGATGAAATGCGTTTTTTCAGCAGATGGCTTGGGGTGGGTTGGTTGGTTTGTTTTAAACTGACTAACCTGTACAGGTCTTCTATCAGTTTCCCCACTAATACCTTCATTTTGTTAACAGAAGACAGTATAAATAGGAGTCTTCATGAAAGAACAAGATAAACCAAAACTGATTTTTACCTGGAGTATCTGCATGTAATGTGTGGGATGGAGGGAATCTCAATTTGGAATTACAAATCAAAATTCTCTGTGGATAAAAGCCCAGCTTTAAATGAAAGAAGTGTGTATCTGTAAAAAATGTATTGTCAAGAGAAACTTAAGTTTTAATTCTTTATCTTCAGTGCTCACCATGGCCTGATACTCCTACAACATTTGTAAACAACAGTCCTACTCCTGCTCCAACTTTTACCTCTGCTCAGCATAATACTTACAGTGTCCCAGACAGGTAGGTTTCTTTTCTGTACCCTAATTAAAGATAACGTTTTAAAATCAGGCTTATTCAAAAGCATTTTCTGAGTAAATGCAACTGTTTCCTGGTTCCACTGGGAATTGAGAGATTGTTCTGACCCTATGTATTTATTTTAGAGTTTGACACTTGGATCATGTGATTCAATTATAATGTAATTACTTCTGGTTCAGCATTTTTCTTTCTTACTATACATTGCTGAAAACTCTTCTTGTCCTTTGTCATCTAACAAATACTTTACTTTTTAACTATTGTAATTTAGTCTTTGTTTATGGAACCTAGCTGTTTTCAGAAAGAGCAGTCTTCATTCCCCTCATACACAGTTAATATAATTTGCAAGGAAAAAACCCAATAGTAATCTTACAAGCTTTTCAACAGAAATTGTATTGGTAAAAACATTTTGTATTGAAGCATTAATTAAACCACTGTAATCAAACTTGGGTGATCAAGGAATGATTTACAGTGGTATTGTCTGGTCTATACACTTTTGTCTGCCTTGTATTTTACTACGTCTTTCTCAGCTACCCTTTAAGACAGTGAAGTGGCCATATAACCTCCTGAGAGTGTTGGTAAAGCTGCTTCTCCAGTTGAGAAGGAATACACAGAATAGAAACCAGATTACTTGCATATTGAAGTGTGATGATCTTACTCTTGAGTTTAAGTTTCACTTGTGCAGCATTTAATTTGTCTTTCAACAGTGATATTTATTGTTTTGGGAATTTCAGGTTTTCAGCAGTGCTTAAATACTTTGCTTAATAAAATTCTAGTAATACTATTATTTTCTTTTTAATCTGTAGCAATTCTTCCTCCCCAAATCATCAAGGAGATGGAACTTCTCAAGGGTCTGGAGATGTGAGTGTTTGCTTTCTGATATTGATCATGGCTATAATTGTGTCAGAACGTTTGATTTATACATACCTTGATATTAATAGGTACTGAGGAAGTGTTTAACTGAGGGAGATTATTTTAATGGTTTTGGGGGTTTTTTTAATCCAAATTATCATGTCCAATTTTGTTTCTTACAGCAGCTTCATCCTTCAGCCACAATCCAGGAAACTCAGCAATGGTTGCTCAAGCATAGGTTCTCTACCTATACAAGACTCTTTTCAAATTTCTCAGGTATCTGTACTTTACTTTTTTATTTAGAGTCTTTCTTTGTGTTAGTGAGCAAGTTTTGTGTGGGAAAATAATTCTGGAAAAACAATATGGCATCAGTATTTATTGTAATTTACTAATTCGCTTATTAAATGTTCAGTTTGCACTGGAAGGCATTTTTTTTCTAGGTTTTTTTGCACAAATTCACCCTAACACCCAAAAGTGAAGCTAGGTTCTTTTTTGCTGACAGTAGTTCACAAAATCATTTTAACCTTGATTAGTCCTGTCATGGTTTAAACCTGGCTGGCAGTCACACACCACGCAGCCGCTCGCTCGCCGGGGAGTCAGGGAGAGAACTGGAGGGGTCAGGGTAAGGAGACGTAGAGGTTGCAATAAAAACAATTTAATAATTGAAATAAGAGAAAAGAAAAAAATAATAATAGTAATAATGGAAAATACAAACAAGTAATGTGCAATCTGATTGCTCACCACCAAGGCCCAGCCCGTTCCCAGCTAGCGATCCCAGAGAAGACAGAATCCTGAAACCACAATCCCAGAAGCAAGAGTGCGCTTCATGGTCCACCCTCACCCAGATATTGGGCATGACCTTATATGACACGGAACATCCCTTTGGCCAGTTTGGGTCTGTTGCTCTGGCCGTGCTCCCTCCCAGCTTCTTGTGCACCTGCACACTGGCAGGACATGGGGAGTTGAAAAGTCCTTGATTTCTTAGCAACAACTAAAACCATCAGTGTGTTATCAACATTCTTCTCGTATCAAATCCCATACTGAATCCGAAACACAGCACTAATCTAGCTACTAAGAAGGGAAAAAAAAAAATAGCTCTATCCCAGCTGAAACCAGGACAAGTCCTTTGAGAAAAATGAACGATTTGGTGAGTCAGACCAGCAGGCTGTCTGTTCTGCTGTGCTGTTTCCTAATGACAGCCGGTATGCAGCGATCTCAAAGAAGGTGCAAGACATTGCTAACATCTGCCCCATGTTAGATCTCCTCGTAGGAGTTGGATGTAATTGTAGTGTATGAAGCTTTCATCCTTCCAAACTCTGAAGCTGTGAATAGTCATTCACAGAAATGGCAAATTCTTTTTCCTATCGAACTGTTTCGGTGCCGTGCAACAGGAGAATTCCTACGTGTATTTAATTTTCTTTAATTTCAGCTGAATGTCTGATTGCTCTTCCTTAAATGTGTCAGTGTAGTTTCCACTGTCTGTATGGAAGCAAGAAGAGGCAATAGATGGGCTGTCTGGGGCCATGTTCTCTGTTTTCTTCTTTAATCTTCTGTGTAATTGTGCAAAGGGTGGGATGACACAGTACACACCATGAGTAAAATTCCTTCTGTTTTCTTTGGTGACATAGGATGGGGAGAATACGATGAATGATGCCAGCTCTCTGCCTCTTAGTTTAGCTTCTGCTTCTGCCACAATTCCCTTTGTACCAGGCATCTTCCCTGGTTGAGATCATGTTTGTCTAATTTGATCTAGTAATGATTGCAATCCCCTGAAAGTACAGATTCTCTAATGTCGCGTGTTTGAAATCTGTAAGACTCAAAGCTTTGTCTTTTCTGTCGCTAATTAATTCTGGTTGCTGCTGCCTAATGTTTCCTGCCTAACATCCATACTGTTTTCTGCTAGGATATACAGGTTCTGAGAAATAACCTCACATTTAGCCTTTCTGAACAAGCTGTGAAGGTGTCATCCAGCCCTGAGAAAGGAAGTTCTGCAGACTCACTAATGCACGAGCTACTATTTTGCAGTACCTTCCTCAGCAAACAATATGGAAACATGGTGTTGATAAAAATTATTTATGTATAGCTCTGGTGACATCATATGGGCAGCAATAGCTAAAATTAGTTATAATAAAGCAATCTGTTAAAAAATAATTAAAATTTTGAGACCCCAGGGGTCCACGATGTTTTCCTATGCACAGGCAATATGACTTCTCCAAACAAAAACTGACCAGACCGTGAGATGGTAGTGAGGCCTCTGGAAAAACTGCAGCTTTTGGCACTTAAGAACGTGATTTCCTTGAGGAAAAAAACCCAAAATAACATAGATAATGTGTAAGAAGAACGACCTGGCACTACTAGCCATCTCAGCAATGAATTGGTGCCACCTGGGTTTCCCTGCTCAGCATGGCCTCCGGCAGAGCGACCCGGCCTTGTACATCAGCCGGGCCCTGGGACCAGCAGCATCTACCAGCTCACCAGTGCTGATGCACTAAACGCTCCTTAGTAAATCCAGTGACACGATGATTTTATTGTAAATACCATGGACTTAATGGAAAAGCACAATATTTTGTTGTCAACCCTTGCAGTGCTGGAAATTGAGTATTTATTCTTCTGCTGGTGGTTAATTTTTGATGTGTGCTTCTTGTGTTACGACCGCTAAGCTTTCTCAGTAGGCTTCAGTACCAAATACCTGGCAAAGACTCTTGGAAAACTTTTAAAGCAGTTCTTTTTTGTTGTTATTTTTTTATATATATTTATAGAAGTTAAATACTAGCTGGCTGATAGATTTACTTGAAGCAAGAGGTGTACTGTATGTAGCTTTTATTATACTTCAGGTGTGTTGGGTTTTTTTATTATAGTATTTAAGGGCTATTAGGACAAATTATTTTTGCTGGCTTTTACCTATACATTCCTAGATAGTCTGTGGAGTATTTTCATGAATAAAGACTTTCTTTTTTTTTTTTCCTGTCCTCCCACTCATCTATTACAGGGACTGATTTTTCAGACTGTTGTTTTCTTTGTTGACACCCATGCTGCCACTCAGAAGGATCGTTCCTTCCATTTTATGTGTCTTTTATTGAGGCTCCCTTTTCTTAAGTAAATGTTCTGGGAAGCAGTTGTTTTCACAGATCACTTATTCCCAGGATCATTAAAAAAAAAAAATAAAACTTTTGTATGGAAGTACCCCACAACCTGGATTCACCCTGTAGGCTGCTGGTGGTAGTGATTTGACCACACTGGTTTAGTTATGCCAGCCTTTAGCAGTATCTTCTATAAATGAGTGCATTAAGTGCATATAGGATATGATGCTGAATGCCTGGGATGATTCATTGAGTGAGAAACCATTAGATACCTTTGCTCTGTATTTTGTATGTGTTCAAAACACACTAACTTGGGTGTCAGTTAAAACTGAGTCATTTAAGCCATTGTCTGGATATAGAAGTCGCCTGTCTCTACAGAAGTTGTGTGCCTTGCAAACTTTGTACATTTTCAAAGATGTGAACACCATCAAGTGAAACTAATCACC
The DNA here is from genome assembly GCF_031877795.1 of Strix aluco. Taxonomy (NCBI): domain Eukaryota; kingdom Metazoa; phylum Chordata; class Aves; order Strigiformes; family Strigidae; genus Strix; species Strix aluco. Next base: position 157,812,197 of record NC_133931.1, read on the forward strand.
CTTGGAAAATCGGTCATTTTTTCTTAGTGCTAGCTAGTGCCTATTGTGAATTTTACTTGCTTGTTTGTGTTTGCAGGATTCCGTTTTTATAACGGTGAAGTTTGTTGTTATTATTTTAAATGAACATACAATTTATTTTTAAAAGTGTAGATGTTCTGAAATGTTCATAAAATCCTCATGTGTTTCTCCAGGTGCTGATTTATTAAAGCTGACAAGAGAAGATCTGGTACAAATCTGTGGTCCAGCCGATGGAATTCGGCTATATAATGCACTGAAATCCAGGTAATACAGTGAATGTGAGGTTGAGTGGGTTTTGTTCTGCCATTTACTAGAATCCCTTGTCCTTAGAATGGGGTAGTCAGGCTCAGGATGGGCCTCGATGCCTGTGTGAGCTGTCTTGGGAACTGGCAGCAATATGTTTAAAAAGAGCCTCGTGACACCTTTGGGGCAGGCCCCAGATGAGATGCAGGCACTGACGAGTTCAGAGGGCGGCTGCGAGACTGGTACCAATGCAGCTGGGCACCGCCCATTTCTTGGAAACAGATTTGTTGCCAAGACACAAAACTTCTCATTTAGGGGAGCTAAGAACCACTTGAGGCTTTTTGAGGTGACCGTTGTCGAGCACACAGACAGCACCCCTCTTGATGTGTCTGATTCTGACTGAAATGGGCATTTGTTACCACTGACCTTTGTAAGAAGTGTTGTTGTTATTCAGTAGTTACATTCCAGGATTCCAACAAGCAGCATCTTGATGAACTTGGAACTGATTGAAATGTTTAAATGCAGTAGCATCTGAGACACCACGTACCATTATATTAATCTTTTGGGGTTTTTTGGTATATTAATTTTTGGGGCTTTTTTGGTCAGTGAAGGCAAACATTTCAAGTATACTGTTAGCACAACAAATCTACATTTGTGGCATATCAGTTTCTGTATTTCCAGGGCAAGTAACCTCTTCTCCGATGTGTGATTTCTTTGAATTGCAGGTCTGTTAGGCCCCGTTTAACGATCTACGTCTGTCAGGAGCCATTAAGGAGCATTCAACTGGAAAGACAAGATGCAGGCAATGGCGACAGCAGCAATGGTGCAATATACGGTATGGCACAGAGCGGGTCGCTCAGCACGCTGCTTCTCTGTCTTAAAAAGTCTAAAAGTAGATGGGAAGGAAAAAAAGAATAGTGAAGAGGCTGAATTTCTGTTTCTGGTGTGCAGAGAAACCGTAGGACGTTGTATTCACAGCAACGTTGCTGTTTTAACACTGCATGGGATGAACAGAACCTTAAAACCTCTCAAGGTTAATCACTGATTTTTTTCAGTCCATTGATAAAACTGTAGTTACATGGTAATTAATTAAGGAGCTCTCAAATTAGCTGTGCTATGTTATTACAAGGCATTAACCAGATAAACATAGGTGAAATGTGAAAGCCACGTGCAAAGAAAACGCTTAGATTCCTTCCCATTTTCTGTTTGGTTTTGCTGTCGTTTTTGGTGCAACCAAATGAAAACTGGTAGAGCTTGGACAAGGAAAAACAGCCAAGCGATGTTACAGGCTCACGATTTTAGCATTATTTTCCTGATCGATAGCTGTTGTTTCAACACAGAGGGGAACTTAATATTTAATTACAAATTCACGTCAATCTTACAGTTGGGAGAATGGAGCTATTTGAAGTGATTCTTTTCTTGCTCTTGGCTTTGAGTGAAGATAGCTCTCTCCCCAACCAGCTGAAACCTGTACAGGCTGCTGCTGTAATAGTAGTCATGTGTTTTCCATGCAAGAACTGAAGTGGAGGAGGATCTGTAAATAGGATACTGCCTCTGTCAAATACATACTTTCCCTCTGGATATCTTCAGTCTTTGGGATGGAAGAATGTGCAAACGTGGAGCTGCTGAGGGCTTCTAGCACTACTAAATAAAGTGACAGAGCTGTAGATACAGCATCAAACTGAAGAGCTACTTTGTCTTCCTGGTCTGTTTGTTTGCTGTGTTGTATTTCCCCTCTGCCACCCTTCAGCTCTGAGATGATCTGTAGGAAATTTATTCAGTTGAAAAAGGCTTTCTTTACCAAAAATATAATGTACATCCCTATTTAAAGCAACAGTGTAGTAGTGAAAGTCAGATAAATTACCTGCTTCTTTTGAGATGGTCCAAAGCTACTTCCAAAGTCATCTTTAGGTGACTCTCTAAAGATCCATTCAAGTCTGACATGATGGTGCCTTTTTGTGCAGGATACAGGGAAAAATGTGGAAGTTGCTTTCAGTAGCAGAGCAAATAGAAGCCTCCCCCGTGTCAGAGAGGAGCATTCACGACTTTACCTTGAAAGAAAAGTCATGGCAGCTCATGCTTCTTTGGGAGAACAGGGGGGAGAGTAAAGTAAAGGGTTTTAGCAATTCAGATTTTTTTCATACAGTTACTTGTTATCAATTAGTACCATGTTTATGTACATTTTTTTTCTTGTAGTTTATCATGCAATCTACTTAGAAGAAATGGCAGCCTCAGAAGTCACACGCAAGCTTGCTTTGGCATTTAACATTCCTTTGCATCAGATCAACCAGGTTTACAGACAGGGTCCCACAGGTATCCACATCCTTGTTAGTGATCAGGTAATGGAAATTTTATTTTCTTGACACATTTTATTTATGAATTAAATAGAATGGAGGATTTTCTTCTTTATTACTGCTTTTTCTGTTTGATAATGCAACCTAGTATTCTCTGACATTTAGAGTAGCATTTCCTTTACATTAAAATGAGCACAAGGATCGCTGAAATGTCACTCTTCCTCTCCCTGAATAAATTCCAAGTTATGAGAAGAGAAAGGCAACTGGTCTATATAGTTCTGAGATGCTGCAATAATTACTTAGTATGTATTTATTTTGAACATACCCAAAGGCAGGGAGCATGTAAATACTGTTGAACTTGGCTTATTCGAGCATCTGCTACACCCATTTAGAGGTCCAAAACCACAGCCAGCAGCAACAGGCTCCCAGTTAGTTGTCACATGATTAACAAGTAGCATTTTGATAGTAATGTATTTTAATTTAATTTGGTATATGCTTGTCACTTGCTGAATAAAACCAAAAATACGCAATTGCTTATAAAAGGCTGTGCTTAATTTCTGATGTATTTATTTTTTGCATTGGTCATACTCAGGAGGGTTTCAAAACTTTCTTCTTTTTTGTAGATGGTTCAAAACTTTCAAGATGAGAGTTGTTTCTTATTCACCACAATAAAAGGTACAGTGTCTTTTCTGACAGTCTAAAACATAATTGTTTATTCTACCAATATTATTCTACCAGCCTTCTTTGAAGCAGAATGCTATTCTAGTAAAGCTTCTCCAAGCAGAGAGTAACGGCAGATCTAGTGAAGGCTGACTTGCAAAAGAAAAAACAAAAAAGGAAATCTCTGTACAGTAGTGGCAGAAAATATCCAAGAGTTCCTCCTCTGAGCCAGACCTTTCAGCCTCGGCATAGCACCTGTCTTTTCTCCAAGCTTTCAGTTCAGAACTGGTGCAGGACTCGGTAACAAACCTCATTTAAAATTCAGTCGACCATCACCGAACAGTGCTTGCTATTGTTGTCAACAGTCAATAATCGTTGAGAATGGTGAAGTTTCACAATAATTAAATAAAAATCCTGGCAGAAGTACCTCTGAAGTTCAGAAACCACCCGTGTCCTGAGGGTAGAGTTGTTCTTTGCTAGTGAATATTCACCTTCCGTAGGTTGTTGCTGTTGGCAGGACCGTGGCCATTTTGGTGGGAAGGCTACAGTGCGCTTCCTCTGCCTGGCAGAGACTTGCCACGTTGCTGGTTAGCGTCAGCTGTAGACTTGCACGGGAACGTTCACAGAAGCAGCTCCCCCCACCCCCGGTGCTGTCACACGGGTGCAGTTAGACAGGGCTGCGGCCAGCCCTAGTCCACTAAGATTGCTGTCAGGTTTCCTCCGTGGGTGCTGCGAGTCTCCCTCTTAAACACCCGGTGTTTCAGATGAATCCCACTCTCTTAGGAGTCCAGTTTATTTCTAGTAAAAGGTGCCAGGAAATCGTTACCAGCAGTGGACAAGTCTGACTCGTGCAAATTTTACCTACAGAAACTGTCCCAACTTTGCAGATGCAATTACAAATTGTTGATCGTAACGGTTTTGTAGGAAATTTTGTGTGTTTGCTGTAGATAAGCTGTATTTTTTAAAGCGTGCTTCACTTTATCATCCTAACTTTTCAAGCATCCTAACTTGAAACTGATTGTTCTGTGTAGTATAAAACCCACCCCCATGGTTAGTGACTGTTAGAGGCCTGCCTGTCTCTGTTGTTAAGCCTTCTGGGGGTACTGCTGACATCAAAACTACAGGGGTGGGTTTTTTTCACCGTTTCCATTTGGCTCTCCGGTTTAAGGCTGAGCATCACAAAATCGATGCTTAAAAACATACACTAGGGATTTATATTGGTCTTGCAGAAGCTCACTTCAGTGATACTGTCCCTGTCAAAGGAGGTGGGTTTAACGTGTAATAGGAAGAGTTCAGAGAAGTAACTGCAAAGCAGTGAGATTTCAAAAAGCTAGTTATTCTTCAAGCGTTTAGTCTGAATAGCAAGTTTCTTCACGTTTCAAGTTTAATATTTCAGAGTAGTAATGAACCCCTTCTACGCAGTACAAACCAAGTCCGTGCTCTGGTGTTTTGGTGCACTGGCTAGCAGATTTATGGTTCTGTTTATGAAAGACTGACACTTTTTTTTTCTTTTTCAGCTGAAAATGGTGAAGGCTTCCATATAATTTTGAAGTGACGATGTCACACGATTGCTAGACTGATACTCCAACGCCGAATGAAGTCCTGCCTAAAGATTATGAAGATCATCCGAAACCTTAGGATCTAACTTCACCGTATAAGATGTTTCATATTGAAAACACAAAATGACCTTTCTAATGAGCTGTTTGATAGGTCAACTTTCTTATCACTGCCATAGCTAAGTGTCCTCATGAGAGGTATAACGCCATGACAGCTTACGTACAGGCATGGAAGACAATGTAAGCAAAGGTGCTTGCCCTTTACTGAAATAAGGCAACTTATGGCCAGTAGATACAGTTTCTAGAAGCGAAGCACTGGTGCTTTTCTATTACCTGTATCCAGTTGGAGATGAATGTAAACTTATTTTGGGGCATTTACCTTTCTGTGCCAGTTTGTCTATTACTTGCTTGTACCTTATGCTGGTTTTATTTTTTGATGTTAGCAGAGCACATATTAATCTGTGTGGAGATGAATAGTTAAGCTGATAGTGATCAGGTTGTCGGGTCTTTGAGAGTAAAGCTGTCAAAACAGCTTCCCGTGTAAATTGTGTATAAGAGTGTATGTAAGAAGTGTAAATGCCAGAACAGGGCTCGTAAGAAGCCCTCGACAGATGCAATATATGCATGCAGCAAACTGCATTAGCAACAGTACCTTATTGGAGGGATTAATATAAATCCTATGGGGTACCAAGTAATTGTGTTTTGCTTTAACAAATTTAATGGAAAAGAATTGCCTATGCATCCTTTATGTTTAGTTTCCTAGGTTCTCTGCGGAGCACTGCTGCAGTTTAACTCTTTGCTTGTACAATTGTGGGTTTAAAAATACTAGCAGTGAGGGGTGGCTTTTAAGACTTTGTGGAATTATGCTGATGAGGGAAGATGACCCACTGGCACCACAGGGCTGTCATAGCTTTCAGCAACATCAAATAAATTGCTTAAGAAACACTAAATATACACCCTTTAAGTCTCCTTCCCAGCAGGTCAATGCCTTGCTGTAGTTGCTGTTATGGACAAGTACCTTACCCTTCTCTGTTGACCTTTCTTTGCCCTCTGCTCTGTACTGTACAGCTGTTACAGTGCCTCTTCCATATCACCAAATATTTACTTTTCTTTGAAACAGGCAATGTGCTTTTTCAATATTTTGGGTATTTCTTGTAAAGACACAGCACAGCATCTCCTATGTTAACGTTAAGTTTCAACTGGTTAGGTACTTAGAGGGGGATCCTTCAAAAGGTATGGAGTGACAGGTTCTGAGCTGTCCTGTTGTGCCTTTGGAAAGTTCCACCCTGATCTCTGGCGTAAAAGCTTGGGAATAGTTTGCCTTTGATGCTGCAGTGTTCAATGTAAACAACTACTACAGCATGTAAAAAAGCAACTTTGATTTTTTTCATTCCCTCTTCTCATAACTGGCTTAAGTGCTTAGCAGAAAAGCTTCTTAAAGCTGTAGCATTTTGAAAATTTAAATTCATCAAAGCTAGAGTTTTCTTCCTATTTTTACTTTTTCTGCACTGAAAGTAAAATTTTATGTACTTAAACATTTCTGCCTATAAGTAAGTTGTTCATCTTTGGGTATTGTTTGGTCCTAGTATTTTCTTGAACTGACACTTGTGTCTTTTCAGCTCACACCGTATTCAAATCCAAATGTTTTATAAAAGTGGAAAAATCCTTCATTGGAAAGTATCCAAATACCTAATTTTAAAGAATATCGAAAGTTGCACAGTAGTTTGTCCAGCTCACTTGAAATTGGAATTAAATTATGGCACCAGCAAATTGCTTTTGTTTTTTAATAAGATGTACACATTTCAATTTAAGTATAATAAATGTTTTTCAATAATTTTGTAAATGTGCTTTTCTTTGTTTACTTCCTGCCCACACACACACACAGTAGAGATACTTTTGGTGTTCAGATGAACTGCATGACCTACCCTAGCAACACTGGCAGGTAAAGGTAAGTAATGGAAGCAGACCAGCTCGGTCGTTTATCCTGTGCCCAACACACGCACGTTGATCTTCTGCTTCTAATAGAAAACTTGGTTAAATTTGAAATAACTGAAACAAATTCAAATTTGACATCAGCTGACTGTTTATTTAAGTGTCCTATATCAGAGTAGGTTCCATTTGTTTCTGTACATCTTCAATGCAATAGACTTACAAGGTTCATTATGTTCTTAGAAAAAAATGAGCCAACAAAAGGCAACACATCTTGACATACTGGTACCAATGACTTTCCTGGTACAGTTGAGAATAAAATCTGCTTAAAACTCTCCGTTACCGCAGTATCTTAATGGAACTCGAAGTACGATTGTAACGACGCTCCTCCACTACGGTGCAAAACAAGCCCTGATTGGCTTCTTTTGTAGTAGCAAAGAAATCCACGTACTGCACTCCAATCTGTAATTTAACCTCCAAGTTGAGGTCTTGCTTTACCATCCCCGTCATCTGTGAATGTGTGAAGCACGAACACAACCCAGCGGTTGTTATCCTCAAAAGCCTCTTAATGTTCACACTCCTTTTAAAGAGTAGCTTTAAATTTTGGGGGGGAATTGCAGTACTAGCTTCTCCAACTGCTTTATAAGCCAGTATTTCTATTAGTTTTCAGTAAACACACAGGCCCTGAACTCTTAAAACATACACACGCACAACCAATCTTACACAAAAAAGCTTTCTGAACTGTTGAGTAGTTTATCTCAGATAATTAAGTTGCTTAATATAAAAAAGTTTATTTTTTCTAACCCTCTAGCATGTGAAATCTAAGGATGAAAAGCATGGCCTTAAGAGTTAATACATAGATTTTATTATCATTCAGAAGTTGACAGCTTCTTAAATAACCCAAATGTGAAGAGTCTGGCTTTCTACATTTGAAAACCACAGGTTTGGTTTGGTTCACCTCCTGCCTACAGCTTTGTTTGCCCGTCTGCTTGCTGTGTCCCTAAAGCAGGTGGCACAAACGGCTGGAATCGGATTCCTCGCTCCAGCGTAGTGCCAGTAGCGGAGCCTGGTTTCCATTCTCCAGCTGTAGAAAAGTCTGAGTAACACGCTCCTCGTCCTAGAACCACTGCCTCCTGTCCTTACAGAGGGAGGAGGTCACTGAGGACAGGCAGAACAGCGTTACAGGAAGCACCACCTCTGCTTGTGGCAGCCCGCTACGGCCGAGCCCACAAGCTCTACCCCAGTGGGTTTCTTACCCCTGTTAAAGGCCGATGGCATCGGGCATAAAACGTGCTTCAGTGACGGGCAAGCTTTATACTAACACCTAGTTCAACTGAACCAAGTTCCAAAACTTGGAAAGTATTTCTATTTATACAGTTAGCTTGAGGTACTATCTAACCTTTTGACATTACCTATTATGTCCTGTAATGTAATTAAATATGAAGCTGAATCATGAAAAAGTACAAGCTGTTTTGCTGTAAGAGCTCATGATTACCTTGCGTTTTTTGGTCAACATCTGCTAAAGCTGATTTGTCCTTAAACCCGGTATTTAATCTGTCGTGTATAGTACAGGACAGCAGGTTCAGTTCCTGGGTGTGATGGACTTGAGCCCCACGTTACGTTAGAGCTTCACACCGCGTATAGTGCTTACAAACACAAATTAACTTCCAAGTTTAGTGAACTTTCACCAAGTAGCTGCTATGCTGAAACGCCCGCACGTTTTACACGGTACTTCAGTTCTCATGCCAACAGAAGGAAGGAGTTACTAATACAAACCGAAGCATCACCAACTTAATCCACAGCTGCACATTACGTTAAGATTTTTACCTGGAAAAAAATGCTTTTCTTGTCACAAAACTGGATGACCAAATACCACCACTAGGACTGTCAGGAAACCGACCCCTTCCACTGACTTGCAGTCCCATTCTTTTCTTCAACAACAACAACAAAATTTTCTGTGTGGTTGCACTTACTGTCAGAGAATAATACAGCATCTGCAGAGGCGCTGTCCGCTCCCTCCTACCGAAGGAGGGGGAGTTACCGGAGCAAAGTAAGCATGAACTTTCACGTGAGGTAGATGAGCCTGTGGAGGAAAAGTCTGTGTTACGATGGGAGAGAAAGAACTCATAAAAAGAAGCAGGACACCTCCATTACTGCCAACAAGCGGGCTCTCCTGAGGTCGGTTAGCCAAAAAGAAAGCACCTACACACTGGATACTACCCAAGCTGTCTTCTGACATGGAATTCTCGTGTCCCAGCTGGCTAAGGCACACTCACACACAACGCTCCCCTTAACACCGAGCAGCCCGGAGAGGCACCAGCTCTGCTGCAGGGCAGAGGTGCAGCGCTGGCTACTGGAGACAGACTTGTCTGTACCTTGTTTCCCCTACTCCCTGCTTCTCTCATCCTAGAAAGCGGCACGGAATAGAACTGGGCATCTGCCCTCGATAGTCACTCTCAGGGATGAGCTTTCCAATTGCAAAATCTGGGATATGAAGCTGCAGCCAAGTTTAACAGCAAGGCTAAAACGCTGCCCCCCGAGGTAGGCGGTCCCTGGCCTCGTGGGGGAGGTACACAGGGGAAAAGTTTGTGGCTGGACTCCAGGGTCTAACAGCCCTACAACCACACAGTAACTGAAGTCTCTGTGCAGATGTTTTGCTATTGGCTCTGTATTTCAGGAGGGTTGAAGAACACCACTGCACAATCCTAAAAACATAGAAGCCTGTACTTGAAAAAGTACAGAAAGCAGAAGATAAGCTCTCATCATTCCAACAGCAAGTGTGTCATGAATTATAAACAGAATTAGACAATTATTACTGCCCGTATAGAAAATCTACATTTAGTCCCTAGAGGTGGGGACCTAACAGAATGATATTCAGATGTTTTTCCATCCTCCCTTGCCTGGGACATCTGTAGGATTCATAAAATCTCAAGCAGCACCAAGGGCTCGGGCATTCCCACCGGAACAAGTCAGCAAACACTTACTCTGATCCGTTTGATTCCAGCTCGCGTGACCTGCTGACAGTCATACAGCTCAATTCTCTCCAAGTTGTGGCAGTTCTCCAGGTGTTCCAGAGTCACGTCGGTGATGAGAAGACAGTTATCAAGCTCCAGTACCTGCAGCTTCTCGTGACCACACGTACTGTTGCTCAGATGAAGAATCCCATCGTCGGTGATCAATTCACAGTGAGATAAGCTCTAGAACAGAGAGGCAAACAGTTAACGACATCACTCAGTCCTAAGTTACTCACTCTATCCTCTAAACATCAGAAGTCCTCTTCAACCTCCTTCAACCTAGTGGTTAAACACTTACAAAGAGTAGACAGCTGAAAACGTATGTCTTTCTAATTGATTTTTAAAATTTAGCTCTTCAAAGTGTCCTACAGAATCAAGACAAAAATCCAGGCAGTTTGCTTTCTTTAGACCTGAAGATTCACGACAACTGTGTTGTGTCTAAAGTGTATGAAGATCCTCTATTGTTTTATTCTCTCAGATGTTTAGCAATGGATTCTCTTAAGAAATATATTATCAAGTAAAAAAACCCAACAAAACCAAAAAACAACAACAACAAAAAAGCGCTGACATAGCGCTTAGGGATATGGTATAGTTGGGAACTGTCAGTGTTAGGTTAATGGTTGGACTGGATGATCTACGAAAGAAATGAGCTCTACTCAATAAAAGAAGGCTGTACTTAAACTTTGCTTCAAAATGAGTTAGAGCCCCAAAACAAGCATCACTGGCAAACTCCTCAGGCCCCTTTGCTTCTACAAACGTGGGAAGTCTGTCCCAATTGTCACACACCTCCATTGCTGATGGGTGCAAACAGCGCGTGCGCCACGCCAGAAAGCACAGACAACCTTAAAGGATGATCAGGAACACACAGGAATAGATGAGGATCTACGGACAGGAGTCACTGTCCACAGCTATCAGGTTTTCATACAAACCACCAGGACCAAGCCTATGCAAGTCCGCACAGATAAAGAACAGTCAGACTGGACTGATTTGCCAAATAATGATTTCAGGAACACCGTGAGCACTTAGCACTTCAGCCTGTACATGTAAGGAGCAATAAACATCTTGCACAGCTGCAGGAGCAGGTCTTTTCTGCAGCAGTCAGCTTAATAAACAAAAACACTCTGCTCCCCTTCAACATATTTTTTTTACTTCCTTGAATTTCAAGAGCATGGAAAAAGTCACATCTCAGGCAGTAACAGCACATAAAGCAGTTTCCTGGTTCCTTTAGGGAATTCATGACTTTTGGAGAAGCAATGATCACAACAACAACAGGAAACAGACTCTCCTCAGAGGAGGCTTAAAACCCACTTTTTATCACGAGTGAAAGGAATGCTCTCAGGTCTTCTGCATTAGAAATGTGCAGGACCCAGGAACTCTTACTCCGCTCGCTCTGGGCTAGTTTCTTGCTTCATGCTCAGCCCTCTGTCTTGCCTGTACTTGTATTTAAGTCTAACAGTAACTGGTTTTGAAGTAGCATTTCCTTGCCACAAGTTTTTTTTTTTTTCAGACAGCAACCGATGAAGAAACACTTGCAGTAATCCAAAAATGTTTTTTAACTTGGCGCAAGCTAACTAGCACTCAACAGCACCTCGTGCTTTTTTCATGAATCAAATGTGCAACCCTTCCCTCCTCTCATTACATCACATCTACCTTCTTTTATTTCAGCCTGAGGACCACCAACCCTTACCCCTTTCCTTACCTCAGCTAGAGTGATGAGCATTTCTTGCCTGCTACCAGACACATGGGGTTCATCCTGCCCTTTAGAACAATTTGCCCCTCAACTTTTTTTTTCTCCTTTGCTCAACAGGATGAACAAGTAACTAGAGAAGAGGCTGGGGGACAGCTCTGCAACCCCCCTCGAGCCTGACGGGGAGCCACCCTGGCAGTTTCTCTTCAGCTCCAGCGGGTCCAGTTTTACTCACTCACCAAGTGTGAGCAGCTGGAAGTGACTCCAAGCAGCACCACAACTGGTGCATACTGTCTCCAAAAGACAACAGAAATGAAGCGCTTGCCCCCATCAACAGTGTTTTATCTTATGACATGCTTATATTCTGCAAATCTATCAACTCTTTAAATATTTAAGTTCTCTCCTGTACCTACTTTCTTTATGTACATGTTCTGAGCATTGGATTTGGCTCACAGCCTGGAAACAATCAGCAGTTGCAGGGTTAAAGAACATTTATAATAGACATGCTGCTTCAAGGAAGGACGGGAGGTTATGTGAAGCTGTTGGCTATGGCAGCAGTCTGCTGGCTAATTAAGAGTTTTCCGTCCCAGGAGGTAAGCAGCTTATAAAATCAGCTTTCCTGAGACACTGTGTTTGGTACTGAAAGGACAATACAGGATGTACAGCTGAGTTCACAGAACTTTGTAAAACAAATATGCCAAATGATACATACTTCATATTAAACCACATCATTCTTCAGACTTCATAAGCCTGTTAGAAAGCGTTAATAATGTGGAATTTTATGAAGACAATTGGTTGAAATCCTTAGAACAAAGAGATATAGTCAAATTCTTCTTTTTGTTAATACATTCTAAACGCTGTAAATCAAATACAGCATGATATACTGTGGCAGTAAGAAACAGTATGATCAGCTTAACTGAAGAACTCAATTGTCTTCTCACTCCAGCAATATCATGAGTATTTCAGTTTCTCTAATAATTGGCATGTACAATTATTAAACACTTTCACCAGAAATGACTTAAGTCCAGTAAGTAAGCATTTGAACACTGATCAGTAGCTGGTTATAATTGCTTTAACAGTGCTTTTGCTTATTTCCACTTCTACTGAGTCTCCAAACACCAACAAACAAATTCAAAGTTGATTTCTGCAATTTCAAAATACTTGTTTAAACTGGAAATATACCTAAACATATGCTAAAGCACAGCTACACCACAGTTTACAGAACCATCAACAGTACGTGATTTCACATTTGAAGTATCAAGGTTAGTTCATGTAGCATATTTGGCACTTGCTAGCCCGTTTTTTTCCCCCCCTGTAATTCTCAGCCGTGACTGTTCACTCACAATCTTTGAGCAGGTATCCTTCCTACACACAGGATATACACAACAACAACAATCAGTTTTTCTGGTTCCCTCAGGAAAGGCATGTTATTTTGCCAATGCCACACCTCCCTGTCTGTGGGCTAACACATGAGGGCCAGCAAACAAGAGCAGGTTCATAGAATACTTGGAAATTACGAGGTTTTATGGTATCTCTGGTGAAGCACTGGCAGAACTGGTACAAAAGGTCTCTTGCGAGTACTGGTTACAACTGGGATTACAATACAAAAACACATCTGTCACGTAAGAAGAGAAAGTGTCCCATATAGATGGCTTCGCATCTCCTGACAACTCTTGTTTGGTTTCACATTAAGAATTATGGTACAGAAATGAGGTTGAACAATTAAAAAGGAAAAATAAAAAACAACAGTAAAAAGTAGTGAACAAGCTCCTTTTTAAAAGTTATCTCTCCTCACGGTGCTACCTTAGTAACACTGAGTAACACTAACTAATCATAACACAATTTAATTAATGAAGCAGCAAACCTTCCTTTAATCCTGTCTAAGAACAGCTTATAAGGATACATGTTCTCTCACGTACATCTGAAGTAGTATATAACAAATCTACACTTAGGGAACAACTGGCCCTAAACACAGGAGCTGCTGTTGTAAGGACAGTCTAGTAATTTTGGAGTACCTTGACAGAAGAACAGCCACATATATGGCACCCAAAATTGGTTTTGATGTTCTGAAAGATCTGAGCAACCGCTCCCTAGAACACAGTTCTCTGAAATACAGTAATCAGTGTACCCCATCTCAATCCTCTCCAATTACGTTCAAAAGTCTAGGTCAAAAAAACCTTCCATAATTTAATATGTAAATGTAGTCCTTGAGAAAAACTGCTTGCATGCAAAACTGATTTGATTACAGAGTGATTACATTTATCTTCACTGGGTGGTTTTGTTTACTCAATATTTGATGTCAAGTGTCATACTCCCTAAGAAAAACATTAGCGAACACTTAAAGAGTATCTCTAAAGGATCCGAGTACTGCAAGTTGAACTAAGTACTCAAATATGAAGGATGTTAACCATAAAATGTTTTGTTAACCAAAAAACCCATAAGCTTTCTGGTTATTCCTCACTGATTTGGTAATATTTTTTAATCACACAATGCATGTAAATATTTTAGGAGTAATCTGCTTCTTTTAGAACACTTAGGAAACTTGCAGTATTTTGCACAGCGTTTTGGAACTTTTTCTAGATACAGAGTGAATGGCCTGGTTTTGTATTGCAGGAGTTGTCTATGTGTGTGGTTTTGGGGGATGTATTAAAGTTCACAAAGAGTTAAACTTACCAATGCTTGTAGTTTAGGACAGTGTATAGAAAGTTGTATCAATGTGCTGTCAGTTATCTAGAAATAAAAGAAACCAACCATAAACAGACAGCAGGAGAGTCAGCCCTCAAATAAGGTCTCTTTCCTCTACCAGAGGAAGGTTCTGTTATTTCTGGAAAACACCCAAATCACCTGGTAACTCCTCAAGTATTTCCCTGTATAGAATTCTACAATAATTATTTTTATTTATTATCATAAACGCAGCACTATTAATAAAAAACAAAGCACATCTAATTGAAAGTTCTAATTCTTACACTGAATGTTCAATATTCCTTTTCATATTAAATCTCACCAAAACACACTCTTCTAAGTCCATCTTCTCCAGCTCATGGCAATTCTAAAATAAACAAAAAACAAATAGATAAACAAAAGATGAAATAAAACAATACCCAGACATAAAATCATGCACAGGGCTGGTAATACGGGATAGCACAGCTTCCAAGAGGAAACTGTGAGCCAAATCCCTTCAAGTATTTGATCACCATCAAAATACAAAAAATGGTAAAAAAAAAATTAAAAATCCACAAACAATACACCACCTTCCTCTCAAACCTCGACACTTCAGCCTTTCTCTTAGTAAGTGAAATGTCTCCTTCTTGCCCTGTAAGGTTTGAACAATATGTATCAGCACTCCCTCACCCCTGCTTCCCTTCCCCCTTTTGGGGTCAACTTCAAATCAAACCTATGGCTCTTAGAGCCTGTGCACTAAGGCTACCTAACCAGCATACAGATGAATCCAACTTCTGCGTACAGACCCGCACCAGACTAATTGAAACACACTTAAGCCCATGGAACATCTCTCTTCACCATCACACATTAGAAAGAAGCCTTAAAAACAATTTGCTTTGCTAATGAATGCTGAAAATATTAAAATAGGGTCCAGCTTAAGGCTGGGAAAAAGCTGCACTTCACATTTATACCAGGAACTTCCCCAATACTCTGAGAGATCTCTAGCAAGCTTTTCAAAGTGCTTTCAATATCTGATCATGACTAATTTCAAGAAAATTATGTAACCTTGTGACCTCACAGCAGACCACATGGTGCCATGGCTCAGCTCAAACCTCAACTCATTTTTTACGAGCATAGAAAGAAAATGGTTTAACTTGCAGCTCCCAAAAGCAGGCTTGAGGTGACTACCAAAAGCCCAAGGCTGTAGTGCTGAATGCTTAGAAAACCACTGTTTAACCACTGTGGCTAGAAAAAAACCCACTTTCATTCACGCTATCACATACCAGCAGTGTAAAAGAATCCCGTTCACAGAGTGTTATTTTTGTTTTCAGATTTCCTAAACCAGCAAGCATACAAATCTTACTTGAAGCATTTGATACCATCAACATTATTACTTTACATATTTACAGCATGAACTGGGGCACAAGTGCTTATAGATTATAATGTATAATGTAAGTATTTTTGTAATTTAAAGGTATGCTCAGAATAATCTATTATATGGTGATTTTGGGGGTGTAAATATCACAAGAGTACGTGACATCTTAATAGGGGAAATTTGGCTAGAATACATAAGACAAGTTTATAATTATGTTAAGCATAATAAATTTGGTTGAAACATACTAAAAAAAAAGGAGGGGAAAAAAGTGAAAAATGCAATGATAGATGGCAAAATAGATCAAGTTGCAGCTCCACGTATAATCCAGAAATAAAAAAATCATTTTTTAGTCCCCTCCTCCACTGGGTTCTTCCTACTTTATTTTTCTTCTTCTCGTATTTCTTCCCAGCAAGACTACATCAATCCACAGCTGCCCAGCAGCAGTGAAAACAAGGCAAGCCCTGACCTTCTGAAATGACCCTTACCCGTGCTAAAAGGGTAAAACCGGCATCTGTAAGATGTGAACATCTTGCGGCTTCCAAAATCCTGGAAAAGTTTTAAATGTAAAAGAAAATATTAGTATAGAGAAAAGCAAATGCATTTGAGATACAAATCTGTCTTCTGCAACTTAAAACTCTCAATAGCAAATGTATACATATGCCTATTTTTCCACAGTAATTTGCAATTAAAAAGCACTAGGCAGACCTTTGATGCGGCTTATCAGAAGACTCTAATAGCCATAGCACAGATTAAGTTCAATCCTTGAATCTTCTCAGCATTTAGTGGAAAAAAATTATACATAATCATAGGCATTTTGACCTCCTGTTTCAGTAAGACAGCATAATGTTCAAGTTTTCTCGTGTGTCATTTGAGGAAAGATATGGGAGAATAAACCCTGACTTAAGGAAAATGCAGATGAAGCCTGCATCTAAAACCTGTTATCTAAACACAGGATGTTGGGAAGCCACAAAACCGAGAAACTGCTTACTAGAAATTCACTCAGAGCCTGTGCACAAAGCACAGTGAAGCAAGTTACCAGAAAGCAAGGAGCTTAATTTCTCCAAGTCCACAGTAAAACCAATAAACTACACCAATGCAACCTTAAAGAAAATAACACAGTGCTTTGGAAAGATAAACCTAACACTCTTCCCAGAGGCACTGGGAAGCAGGACTGACAAAAAAAAAAAAAAAAAAAAAAAGGTTAACTGCCCCAAACAGCACCACTAGGACACAGAACAGGCTTCCATCCCTTTAATGTTTTGTCATCTTTATTTTCTTCTTCTTCTTTTTAATGAACACTTTTTACTTTGCAGGTGGAATAAGTATCAAGATGAATAAGGAGAAACCACAGCACTGTGTAATGAGTGGCACAACCTAAGTGCAACCTGCCCACTCACCACAGCAAAAACTATCTCTATACTGGGGTCAGTGGGGAGGAGGCAGGAAAAGATGGACAAAGGAGCCTCTTGCTGCAGTAACACTGGGAGGCATCTAGGCCCTTCCACTGGTTTAGGAGGTCGCTAGAAAGATCCCTCTAGAGAAATGTGAAGGGAAAAGCCATGCTGTGTGCATGAGAAAAATACAACCCCACCAGAGCGCAGGATGTGGGGCTCTGACCATGACTTTGCTGGATCAGTCTCTTCCAAGCCAAAAGCAAGAGCACACCTGAGTTTAGAGGTAAGCAGCCCCACAGGATACACCCTTGGAAATAATTTCCAGAGTGTTAAGTCTTCAACAAGGTTCAGAAGTATGATGGAAACTCAAGAGCAGCCAACAGAGAGGTAAAAGACAGGTACCACTTCCCAAATGGATGGTTGTAACACCTCTGCATTTTCTTTCCAGACCCACATTTGGGAACTTTGTGCCCTTCCATCAAGGGCAGTTAGCAACCTACCATAAAATACTCTCAGCTACTCTGAAAATTACCTACAATACCAAGCAGGAAGGGAAAATCCTATCATCACCACCAACAAAGAAACCATGATTCAGGCCACATTTATTACCCTTCTTAATCCTTTCATCAATTACTCACTTCAACCCTACCTGCGCTTACAACCATTGGATCCCCCAACCCCACTACATTTCTGACTTCAAAGGGGGAAAAAATTACACCTGCAGTGTGCAAAATAGTGAGGATGCTACTTACTGCCCAACTGATTGAAAAGAAGAATATGGAAACAGAGGGATAAGAAACCAGCAGACTAGCAGCTCTATCTTCCCTGAAATTGGGAGTGCAGTCAGAGCAGCAGAACAGGACAGTTATATATACACATGCTGCATCAATCAGGTCCCAGTACAAGAAACAGGTGGGAAGACACTGGTCAGCATGAAAATGAGCAAAGTGCTATTTTTTGTTTTGGTTTAGTGATTGTACTTAATTACAGAGGGCTGCTCTTTCTTCCTGATACAGCTGACATTTATTTGCCATCCAGTGATTCATGTGTACCTAGTGTAGGAGCTGATGAGGCAAAATGATACCCCAGAGCAGATTCACCACTCTTCTAAAGCAATGTTCTCTGAGACAGACCTCCCATTGCCTACAGATGTCCTTTGGGCACACCTCTGCACAGAGCTCCCCCCACTCCTGGTGAATTAGCAGCAGGTGGGAGAGAACATTAGCGGGGTTAAAGGCAATATGATCCTAATTGTCACAGCCCCACCTAGACAAAGACATTCATGGTTCACAAGTGCTTTTCTCCAAAAGCCTCATCAAAACACTTACCAGTATTTTAACACTAAAAAGCACTAAAAAAGAAAAAAACACAGAAGGTATCAAGCACTTAAATGAGCAGATATAAAAAAGGAGACAGCTATATCTTGATGTAGGGGGGGGGGAAACAGCTGAAGGAAGCTGGTCAAGTTTAGGATTTTGTTTCAAGGAGATGTCATCTGTGAGTGGTAACAGCTGCAGAACACAGCACTGTGGTGGAAAGCAGCAGAGTAGGGCATGCAAGGCCCTGAAGTGAATTGAGAGCAGCACAGCACAGAAAATACTCAAAAGCTTCCTAACAGGGCCAGCATGGCCAACAGACCGGAGAGTTTTCTTTCATATTCAACACTGAAATATTCAGAAGGTATGACCAAGTGTGGAATTACATTTCCCTCTGATTTCCAACTAATTTTTATCAAGTACTTTCCATACATGATCCCAAAAGTCTAGATGTAACCAGCTGTGTCATGTGTCCTTCTGCAGTAATCACTGCAAAGGGTCAGTTGTTTTCCTTACACTGTTCCTCACCACAGAAGAACGGCAGACGCCTTCCCCCTCGTGGCAGACAGAGGCTAACAGTTTACCTACCGACGTCAAAACAATTCCTGCTACAGTTGTACTGCCCTCGGAAAGAACTGCACAACTAGCAGCACTCTAGACCTCCTTTTATTTCCAGTCTGAGCTGTGAATTGAGAGAACACGAGAAATTGTGGAAAAAGACTAGTAGTAACAGCACAGCTTTCTAAGGAACATAATAAAGTGTGTCAGAAGACCCCTAAGCCCCTAACACTGGCACACGTAAGCTCTTGTAAGTATGAACAGTTCCGTGAAGGGGACTGTCACTCTGGAATTGTCTTAAGGACAGGTTTTCTACAGTAACAAAAGCCCTTTTCCACTCAATCACCTAAAGGAACACTGCGTGTCAGCATACTGCACACTGGCATGTGAATGTAGCTTCCCCTAATTTTTACGACCTACGCTTTCCTCCATTTATCTGTGATTGAAGTATAACAAGTTGCAACTGCTGCACGTTCCTGTCATAAATGGCAATTTAGTGTCACCCAAAAATCTTTTGTTTTGATTTAATTTACATTAAAATTAGACCTTACAAGAAGCATTATGTCTCCACAACCAGAGAGCTGCTGCATGACTGAGCTTCGTTGTTAAAGCTGAAGCTGTCCCCACTTCTGAGAACACCACCATAACATACATGTTAGTGTAAATTACACCAATGTAGAAGTTTATATTATTTTTAACTGATGAGCCCCTATTACTCAAAACATACCCCATAAATATCAGTCCTCAGTGCTTTCAGAGACATGAACACACTCCATATCAGAGTTTAAAAATGCCAGGATGTACTGCAGAGCATATTAAAAACATATTTATAATAAAATCTGTAAATACAGTACTCAGGTATGATTTAGCTTTTTTTTTTTTTTTTAAAGACAAACAACTGCATAAAACCACATCAGAATACAAATGTCACAAGACACAACACAACTACAGATATTTTTACCTTTTAAAAAAATAATGGGCTTTATATCTTCTTTTCTTCTGGCTTGTAATTAGTACCTAAAATATTTAGCTAGAAGCACAGAATTGAACTGCTAGGTTCAACATGTTTTATTTGTCATATATTAGTCCTTGTTTTGCCAATATACAATAGACAACATTTCACACGATAGCTACAGAGGACCAGCCCTCAAGTTTATATTCAGCTGGCAAATCTAACTTAATGTTTTGATTGCAAAGGTAATGCAGACAACACAAAGCTGAATCAAACCTGTGGATATCAGCTGATTACCTTCAGAAGTGAATTTCTTAGATCAGGCCAGTAACAACATGATATACTCACGACATGCTCACGACATACTCACTTCAGCCTTGGACAGTTTAGACCAAGTGCTGTGAGAGAAGCATCTGTAAGGTTGCTACAGCCTGAAACACAGAGTGACTGAAGTCTATGGCATCCTCTACAGATTTTTACAATGCCTTCATCTGAAATTTGCTGCAACACAGAAGGAGGTTGAAGTTAGTCCGTTATCAGGTAATCAGCTAAGAACAAAAATCAAGTCATATTACTGAACTGCTAGTGTTACATTGTACATAACCATGGCAACCTGTGGATTTTCAACCAAAAAATACCATGGTAAAACCATCTTCATTGATAACACTGAAGACAATCAACACACACAATTCCTACTTATATATGTGTTTTTCCACAGATTTCAAGTAGTGCTCAAAGGCAGTATGAAGCACAGTGGAAGAGTTGTTTGTTGTTGTCTTCCTCTTTCACTTTGCTTTTGCTTTATAATTTTCACTTTTTTTTTTTTTTTTAAATTGTAGTTGTCATTGTGTGAGATAGCTTGCTACTTATATGTTTGCAGAGTTCAGGTCTTTTGTTCCGGTGACTCTGTAAGTTCAGGAACAGTGCAAAAGAGCTTAAAGCTCGACAGCAGGAGAGCTAACTACCTATTTTGCACTGGAGCAGGAGGACCCAATCCCTCACCTTCAGATAATTTTCAAAGCAAGAGCTACAGGTAAACAATTATATATAATCTGTTCTTTAGAGAAGACAAATGTAAAAGCCTTACCCTATGCAGTTGTCTTTAGCTGAAAGATTAAACTCAAAAGAGGGGTTTTCATTTCTCAAAATTGTTTTGTACTAGATATTCTGAAAAAAGTTTGGAATATGAAAAGTTTTCTCTCTGAAACGGGAACTGTAAGAAATAGCCCCAATGCAGCTGCACACAAAACAGCAAAACTAGGTTATTGGATCTGTGTGCAAATACTATTTTGTTTACAGGTCTTCTATTCTGGAAAAAGTATTCTCTCCTCCTTCCACTCCTAACTCCAAGAATTTAATTTTTCTGCTGAATAACTAATCCTTCATGGTGAAACAGGTTGTTTTATTTCCTGACCTAAGATTATTCTTCAACTAATAACAAAGACCTCTACTGTATTTTGAACTGAAAATACATACTCCTTTTATAAGGCACTCATCTAGGTACACTAATACTACTATAGTGTATTTCTGAGGCTATTTACCACAAACATTACATTTCATAGATGAAAACAGGATGAGAGCTAGCAGTAGCTCAGCACAAAGGGAGATCACCTTATGGCCCCTGTCCCAGTCCAGCACTTTTTAGTATCACAACTTTGTATTTGCAGTTTGTTCTGTCAAATAAAAATTATTCTAGACAGAAAACTAGAAGTCTTGTATTCATTTTGTGAATCCAAAAGGATTTGCATCATCTACAGATAAGAAGCTTTTTTCTTTTTTAATTAGAAGTCCATCAACCAGGTATTTCTGGAGTTGACTCTCCAAAGTTATGTTATTTTCTGAAACTGTTTTGTTTCCTTTGAGAGATACTCATGACACCATTATTGGGAAAAGTAAGAACTGTGTCAATTTTATACTGCTATTGGAGATGGACAAAACCCTCAAGCTATATATGAAAATTTTCCATTCTGAAATTGCTTGTGATTTCAGTGCCTACATCCCTCTCAGGGAAGAAAAGCGCTCAAAAAATGCCTGCAAGTCCCCAGTTTCTAAAACCTTTCTCCAAAGGTGGTACCTTTCAGATGTGCAGTTTCCAGACTGGTCTGCTAGAGCTGGCCTGGCATTTTACAAGGTCCATAAAACAGAGCCACTAGAATTAAAGTGTGGATCATATAAAGCATAAGACGACCTGCTGTGTAAAAATCACTGCTAGCCCTTTGGTCAAAGAGCCTGGCTACTCCTGGAAGCATGCTTCTAAGCTATAGCAAGCAGGACACATCTCCAGTGTATAAAGCTTTAACACCCACGGACCTAGGTAGGACGCAGAGACTATCAACTCAAACAATTCAAAGGGAAAAATACTCATGAGGGGTTTTTTGTTTGTACTTAAATACCTACATGACAACAAACATACTGGCCAAGGAAAAACTCTGGTACACTTCTATGCCAATGCCCCTTTTAAGCCAGAGAGATCCTAACTGATTATCATTAGACCTCTTGATGGCCTTCCACAAAAACAATCAGAAAAGGCTGGCCTTGATATATCTCATTAGTCTCAGGTAAAACACAACAGAAAAAGAACTTTGGAAAAGGAGGACAGAAAAAGGATGATTGAAAGGGGAAAACATTATGAACTGGCTTTATTTATTTAAGTGTAGTTCTGACCAAAAGAAGGAACTTCCTTTCATTCCTGTTACCATTAGGTGCCCAACTTCAGTGGGCAGCTAAATTCAGATTGAAAAATCTGAAAATTCTCTCTCTTTCACTAAACATCTGGCTCATGGAAGCTCAAACTTTGTATTCATATTGTTCTTAGTTTCTGCAGTTTTTAAATTTAACTTTTAATAATCCCTAACATTCCAAAATGTTCAACACTTTAAGGAAATCTATTAGGTCCAAAAATTTTCATCCAATCTTAATAAAAAAAGGTCCCATGCCACAATCATTCAAGAATAATGTGTAAAACAGATTTGAAAGTTTTAACCCAAGCAGATTTTATGACACCTTCTAGCAATAAAACTGTAGAAAACTTTCCAAAAGCAAAAAAAGTAATCCAACTTCGTCATTCAAATTTGCATGAATGAAACACTGAAATTCTAATTTATTTCAGTATTTTCTAAGGCTTATTTACAGGCAAAGAATGACTTAAATGCATTTAAAATCTAAAAGGAGATCTTTTCCATTCCTAAAAAGTCACGTGAAAAACAACAAAAAAGCAAATATAAAAATACAGCAAATTTAATTTTTGTATACTAAGTAGAATTAAAAGTACATGAACGATTCCCAGCCATTTCATTACAAATTAATGTGTTCTTCCAGCACTACTGAAAAAGCATGTCCATCTCCTGCTACCTAGATGGTTCTGAATCATCTTCAGTTATGATGCCATCACATTTTACTCTCAATTATGTAGTCCAGAATATGGCTTCTGCTCAATTAGAAAACTTGAAATTATGAACAGACCAAAATGTTTGACCTTAATGGATGGGAGAACAAGAACTACATCTGTAAAACTGCATGGTTTAGCACACACACAGTTCATGAGATTTGAATGGATGCTGTTAATTCTTACTCTAGAGCTTGCTACAGTTAAAAGATGTAATGAGGGGAAAAAAACAACAAACAACACTCCAAATCTACACTCAGCTGTAGAAACAGCCAGCTCATTTAAGACCTCTGTTCCACACAGAATTCTGTAAACTGCAGAGAGGTACTACTTACATTATTTAAGTGTGTAGCAGTTCAATTCATTAGCATTCATAAATGGTTTATGATTCTTAGAGATTTTTTGAAGCTTCAAATACTTACTGTACAGGATTGCAAGTTCAGGATTACAAGTTCATGACAGTGATTTTGAATGTGTTTCAATGCTTCATCTTCTAACTGTATTTAGCAATGAAATCGGACATAGGAAAAGAAACAAGAAATTAAAAGCACAGCAAAGCAGCCCAAAGAACGTACACATCTTGTAATATTGAACAAAAGACTATAACAAAAAGGGTATTATTTAATTCATGGAGATTTCAAAAACCCAAAATAAAATTTTATTCCTAAAGGATCACCCAAGCAGTTATGTACCTGTGTGCAACCTCTAAGAAATAGAGCTTTTAGTCCACTACACCCTTTCACCAGTGCTTCAATACCATCCTTCGTAATCTGATCACACCAGGAAAGATTCAAATGTTCCAGATTTCTGCAACCCTCACTGGGAGAATTAAAAAAATACATAAAGTTAAATCCAGCCTTCAAATAGTCATAACAGTGGGAAACCCAAATTAAACACACTGTTAGAAATTAATGATAGCCAGTGGACTGTGCCAGGCCTCCACAGAAAAGTCATGAGACAAGACCACACACAAACATGATGGTCTACACCCAAGAAGTCCTAGATACAGGATACAGTCAGTGCTGATACTAGTATTAAGGTTCAGCACTGATTTCTTTTAACTTTATTAAATGCTGAACAGCTCTTTAAAAGCTTTTCTTTCACACAAAACACTGAATCTTCTTACCTTAAGCCTTTCAAAGAGCTGTTTGTGATGGCTACGCAAGATGTCAGATCCAGATGTTTCAGCTTGGAACAGAATCTGCTAAGACTGTAACACGTGCTGCAAAACAGCAGACACACTAAAAATACCTTCAGCTACTTCTTTTTCCAAATTTTCCCATCAAACAAAAAACCCCTTGGACTTACCTGTCAGTGATTTTTGTGCACCCATTTAGATTTAAGTGCTCGATGTTTCTACAGTTCTGTGCAAAGGTCCTAAAACAGCAACAAAAAGCTGGAGAATTAATACAATGCCACAAGCTGTAATACAGTCACTAGAGTGCGCTCTGTCCCCTCCCTCCTTCCACCTCAGTCAAAAAGCTTTATCTTCAAGCCACAGAGCAATTACAAAGCACACCTCACACAGCTGTCTCAGTGGTTGCTTCTTCCCTTAGCTATTGCAACTTTCTGTCTTAGGTTACTCCTGAAACCCAGCGTTTCTCTCTCAAATACCACTTGAGCAAGGAGTTTATTTGTCACGCGTATATAAGCCAGAACTGACTTGCTTCAGATGCCTTAACTACAAACATTAACAGCATAAACAGAAAGGTTTAAATATCGCATCAATTAAATATTAAGCTGCTGGGGAGAGTTTTTGGCACATGTCATTACTGAAGCCTTTTGTAGGTCTTAAGGGGCTCGCTCCCACATCGAATGAAAAGGAATGTACCTTGCACAATACAGAAGTGGGACCTAAGCCTATTGGACTACCAATGGAAAGCCCTGTGGACTGCAAATCAGTTATTTATTATTTTAAAAATTAAAATGGATCTGTGTGCACTACTGGGTATGAACTCTAAGGATGATTGGAGCTATTATACTGCTAAAAGCCTGTATGTATCATTATACTAATTACCCAGAAGAACTACATAAACTTTCTTTTCATCTCTGCAGAGTAATATTTACAGCTGTGTTGCATTTCAGAACACTGTTTTTATGCCCGTGTTTCCTCCAACTGCATGGATTTTATTGGCAGGGGTGGAGGAAACACACAAAAACAGTTTTGTCTGGAGGCTTGCCGTGGTTAACAGATCCGACTACACACTCAGCCGGTAACAACTTCCTGGCTCTCCAGTGTGGATTGAAAACAATGGAAAAAACCCAGAAAGTGGTTATACTGGTGAGAGTTTCCACTTGAATTCTCATAACAGCTATTTCAAAATTCATGTACTGGAGGGAGATTTACAATCGGGACACTCTTCAAATCACTTGGAAAGACTCTACACTCTGGAGGAACGGCAAACTTTGCCTCGGAGATTCAAGCACGGGGCATGCCCTGAGAGAGCTGCCACAAACATTCAGTGCTTGCATAGCCAATACCTACTTCGATAATTGGCTATTTTTAAACAAAAGTTGATGTAGAAGAAGGTTAAATAGAGAAATTAATATCACCCACAAAACTAATGGATCTGGAAACAATTCAACACAAAGAGCCTGATAGGAAAAGTTGCTTTCAGAACAAGTATCTGAAAACTAATGCCACCTTTCTCATGCTAACCTTTCAAAAGTCTTAAAGCTCATGCATTTATCATTAATTAATTTCAATATCACTTGCTTCTATTTCAGAGGTGACCATCTTCTTTCCTAAAGTGCCTTAGGCACCACCATCTGCACCAGTAAGTTGTTACGGATGCACGTGGGAATATCGGTAACACTCTGGTAGCCAGTCTCAGCTAAACCTGCTAGCACGACTAGCTGTGTCACCCCTACAATGTACACATGCTACGCACTGAACTGCTGTATGCTTATTCTAAGTACCTGTTTACTAAATATATCATTAGGTAAAAATATCCCATCTCCAGCCATCCCCCTCTTCTCAAATGCCACTAATACCTCAACCCACTTTCAGTCCTATTCACAACCCTCACTGCAGTCCCCTAGCCTTAGAGTCCTGAAAAGGACAGCTGGGAGCCTAAACCAAGCGTGAAAATGGAGTTACTGGGGGGAAAACTGTTACCTACTATCCTGACTCTTTCTTCCTACACCCTTCCCATCGCTTTCCCTGCTACATCCTCCCCATGGTAGTTGCTACCTCTCTCAGAGCCTGCCCTCCCCCTCCCCACTTCTGCTATTGCCTTCCCTACTGAGGACACAGGGACCTCTTGGTGAATGCTCTGGGAACTTGGAGGAGCACTGCAGAAAGTTACCTCTGGTTGGGGCTACCTCTTTTTTGACAGCAGTTGCCAGTAATCTGGGAGATGGTAATAATATGCACTTTCCCCTGATGAGGCAAGACTGCCTGAAGGTGGAGACACACCACGGAGCAGTTAGGGAGATGGCCTAGAGGCACGGAAAGCTGGGGAAATCTCCAGGTCTGAAGCTAGGATGCCCATTTGGGTTACTAAAGCAATCTATTGCTTAACTAATTGTTGTACGAACTTAGTCTAAAGACAAAAATCAGTGAATTAGACTTATAAATTCTAGACGGAGCTCAAGGTCACAAGACAGTAACTTAATGCCCACTGCTTAACAAAATCTTTGTCCTTGTATTTTCCACCTAAGAATGGCCACGTTATGCCAGACTGAACATCATCCAAGCCCAGTCTCCTGTGACAGCAGAGAAAAGCATAACTGCAAAAAGCCATACCCCAACGCTTCCTCCAAATATTCTTTGAGCCCTAAAGTACTTGTGACTTAGGGACTCTTCAGCTGGAGGCAGGATCTTTGCATTTAAATACTCAAAGAAATATCCATAGAGGAATCTGGCTAAACAGTCTGCATATAGAAAAAGCTTACAGGGATTCAAACGATCTTTTGGGAACTGCACAGTTCAATTTATATACTGTGTAAAGAAGGGGCACTGTCTCTATTTAGAGACTTCTGAGATGTTGCCTACCTGTTCTTATATTAGAGCAGGAAGAGCATCCCAGGCCTTTCCCAACTTTGTAGGCACTCAATTGTATCAGTCTTTGCTCTTTCTCCTGTTGCTAGGGTCACCTCTTGTCCAGACTAGAAAATAAACTGTAAACTGACTGACCACTAATCTTGATGAAATTAATATTGTAGGATGCCAGAGTATAGGTCTGAAAACATTTTAACTGCTTCAAAATGGAGAGATAGCAACATAATACTAATGAAGGAAAAAGACACATTTCTGAAGAGCACAGTTCTCATTTCTTAGTTCATTTCCAGAAAATAACAGTAGCTATACTTTGATCTCAAACTGACATCTCATTTAGTCATTATTAAGGTACTTAGTACTTAAGTATCCCATTCTGGCCATTAGTCAGTACTTAGAAATCCAAACAAATGTAACAGTAATTGCTTTTGGTCCGGATGTTAGGAAATAAGTGAATTCTCAATCTAGGACTTTACTTACTTTAAAGAGGAGTCTCCAACACCAAGACATCCTCTCAGACTAAGTTGTCTCAGGAACCCACCACACCTTTTCGATATATTTTCCACAACACGACCCTTAAACCAAATAAAAGGAAGATTTTGTTGAGTTTTATTCTGACATAACATTCTGAGCAAATTAAAAATGCTGGGAGTGAAGACCAGTCCCAGCTACACCCCA
This sequence comes from Strix aluco, assembly GCF_031877795.1. Lineage (NCBI taxonomy): Eukaryota > Metazoa > Chordata > Aves > Strigiformes > Strigidae > Strix > Strix aluco. Next base: position 157,839,917 of record NC_133931.1, read on the forward strand.
CCAGAACTACATCTCTTCTATCTTTTGCTGCTTTAAGAAAAAACAGTTACCTGTTGAGAATCTCCACTCACATTGAAGTGCTGTTCAATTCAATCTTTAGTTGTCTCTTCCTTTTTATTCAGTCTATCACACATGGCTCAATTTTTTGTCTCAGCACAACCTACCCATTAAGACTGCTAAAGCAATCTTCAGTTTTGTCAGATGTGTAGGGAACCTGAAGAACTGCCCCAGAGGCGAAATGGGAGGCATGCCCGTTTCTCAAGGATCACAGTTACTACTACAGCATGTAAGTTTAAATCATCCACAAAGACATGCTTAGGCTAGCACATCACTGAACCACAGCCTCTGCTAAGTCCTGTTTTGCAGTCCCTGCTTTAGGGATGATTACCTCTGCAACTGAAAGGTGCTCAACACCTTGGTGGGACCAGTCACTTCAGTTGCCTCCAGAAGATTCGCTGGAGCCCACCTGCTAGTCTTCAATGTCATATATATATATTTGGGTGTCCGAGCACAACACTTGGGAATGCCAAAGAACTTCTCACACTGTGAAGCTTACAGACTTCATGCCTCGCTATTTGTCACAAGCTGAAGCACAGTTTACGAACAAAAATTCCTACTTGACCTCTCATTTGCTACAAAATGCTTTTTATTTACACAGTACAAATTGCGTTTTGCTACACGTTAGGAGTAAGCAGAATTGCACAGTACTTCTAATATTCAATCTGAATGTAGCATTATGCAAAAATGTTATTTAAACTACAATAAAAATATATTTTTTAGGTTGGGGGTTTTTTTGGTAGAGAAAACAAGATAAGATAGCAAAAAGCAGGTGGCCACTGCAAAAACTGACTAGCCATCCCACTCTAATTTTAGGGAGGTAAGGTAAATCAACACTGATCATTTAAGAAACAGGACTAACACCTAACACAGCACCTTTTATTTTCTACTCTCTCTCTCTTTTTTTTAAAGGAGGAAAAATTATAAAATAACAGGTCAGTGGGGTTTTTTTGTTTTCCTCTCTATGAAGGATGGTAACAATTCTACTGAAACAGTAAAATGTTGCTTACGTTTTGTTGTTCACCTCTAATACCAAAGTCCTGGATTGCACTATGTGAAAATATTTTCTTATCAGAGCTTGTTTCTTAGTCCATAAGTAACATTGTTTATCTTATCTCTCAGAAGAATTTACACCAAAACAAACAAACTGAAAATCATTATACAAACAAAATTATGTATTTTTTAAAGCTTTCTGATTAGCCAGAATTATTTCTCAGCAGAGGCCAAATACCTTTACTGTAAGGATAAAGTTTTCAATGAATTACATACAGTGCAAGTTCAATCTACATTGCAGAAAAAAGCCAAACTCTAATGCATTATTCAAAGAAAATAGAAACAATAAGTTTTCCCAAACCCATTTACTTCTTTAAGCATGTAACAAACCCAAAGTGATTCAAATGTGTTTAGCTGTTTGAATAATTCAATGTCACTCAAAAAACTAGTTCTTCAAATTACCCCTCCTTACATTTGGTTCCACACCCCAAGAAATCCTAGGCACATTTAACTTCAAGAAGATCTTCACACAGCTTTGTGATAGAAAAGAAACATTTTCTGTTTATAGTCTTTTCTCCTCACTTTATTCTCTACCACGAGGTCTTAAATACAGAAAATTCCACAAAACCTAATTTTTCATTACTTGATACTCTCAGATCAAGTACTGCTTAATGCTACGTGAAACATCACCAAACAGTGCCTCCAACTGAGCAAAAAGTTGCCAAATACAATTAGCAGCTTTTACCTGTCCTGAATCTATAGGCAAAAAAATGTTACTAAAACAGCTGAAGAAAAAACAAGAGTTCTTAGACACTGAATGTGGAAGTGTTATCTTGTTCAAAACTACTTTATGTATTAATTGCTGGTTTAACATACTCTTATGAATATATTTAAGGCTTTATATTATAAACTTACTGAAATATAATATACTGAAGTAACTGAATTGCTCCAAGTCACAATAGCTTCTTACAGCAAAAGAGGATTATAACTTAATTTCATTCCTTCTCCTGAACCCCATGCTACAAACGCAGCATCTCAAAGGGCAACACCACTAGGTACAACATAAAACATGGCAAAAACATAAAAATCTAATACTCTGTTTCTAAATAGCACAAAGGTTTCAGACACAGAAAAGGTGTACCAACAGAAGGACCACAGACCTGTGGAGTTTTCTTTATTATTTCCTAGCAAATGAGTAACACAAGCTTTTTAAAGGCAACTGAAAAGATGACATTAAAGCTCCAAGTCTTCTTAGAAACATTTTGAAGAGGCAGATGCCAAAATCTTTCTCCTACCTCTGTAAGATCCTCATGTTTAACATCAGTATAGTAGAGAAGTTGGCAATAAAATTTTTTAAAAGTGGTGAAAAAAAATTACCCTATATATTACTGTAAAGCCTTAGAAACAGTTTGAACCACAGTTAGCAAAATATACCAAATGAAACCCATCTGGATTTTATTCATGCAACTAAGAAGCTAAAACATAAAATCCAGAAGCAAATTCATGATTGTATTCTAAATTTAATTTGTATTATCAAACAAAATAATAAAGCAGCTCAAATTCAATTAATGAATTGCATTTCCATGTGGATTTTTGCCTTCATTTTCAGATGTCATATTTCGCACATCTGTGATATCAGTAACACAGACGTGTTTTCCTTATGGAAGAGAAGACTGGCCTAATCCTTTCACTATATGATGAAAAGGACTTTAATCCACATGTACCTGCATTTCAGGCAAGGTTCAAACCTTATAAAACAAATGTTCACGAAATGGTAATCAGATACACACCAAATCAAATCTAGGCAAGCCAGCAGTAAGAAAAGTTGTTCAGCATTTTATTGTTTCAGTCTCCAAGTCCTATAGCCAAGTGTTCAGAGAGCTTTCAGCACTAGATGGCACCCTCACAGAGAGACGCGGGACCAGCAACAAAATTATCCTCTGGATCCTGAAAGTGATTCCGAGGATCTTACTCTGTCCAGAGGCACCATTTATACCTTCACTTTCTGGAAATGAGCAGCTTTGAATTTCTAGAGCCCTGTATGTGTATGATATATGCAAATTATCTGATACATAGCTGGCAACCAAAATTGAAATATTCATCCAGTGTAAAAAAAGGCAAATACGGAGTTCTTTTCCATTTGCTCCTTCAGTATTATCATCTTGAACTTTAGCCTTTAAAATGCGTGAACACAAGCACAGTCTATGGGATACTCAAAACGGACTACGCTCTCAAACATCACCATAGGAATGAAAAAACCCCAAAAGACACTAACCTCTATATCCGTTTGAAAGTTAAAGAGGTCTATCTTTTGCCAGTTGCTTCCATCCAGAGCTAAAACATTCCATGCCTACAGAAAACAAATACAGTTTATTTATTACCTCCACTGCCTGTACCCTTCATTTTAATCTCAGCAACTCAAATATAACAAAATCCACAATTTCAGGCAGCATTTTTTTAAAAAAAATATAATGGTAGGTATTAGTAGTCCTAAAATATCAACTAGTTAAAACCAGAATTTGTGGAAATGAATCTCAGATCTCCTAAATGGATTAAACTTACACCCATAAAACATGCAGAAGAGCAAGAAATTGAATGTAAAGTACATACAGGGACACAGCAAGATTTAGCCCTGCATTTTTAAAAAAGCTTTTGTAAATTTGTCTATTAAGTTACTTTTGCTAGATCTATGTAGAGAAAAGTAGCTGCAGATGAGATTCCTTCCAATAAAACCACAGTTCCTCAACCTCACTAGTTACTATTCCGAGAGGAACAGAAACCTTTCAGAAAACTGCTGACTTTCCACTGTTAGAATCAGGCCTTTCCTTTACACGTGCTAAGTTACATGTACATGTTTCAGAATTTGTCCTTCACTGTCGAAGCAATAGTTGTTCAAAGTAAAACAAAATTAAAAAGCCAGAGAAACACAAATATACTCAGAAAAATGGAAAAAAAGAATACCACATCCAACTGACAGGTAGTTCTGAGACAAAAAAATACAACTTATTCAATCACTTTGGTTGTCTTCCACTGTTTTCTAGGCTTTAGATGAAGGTTCTACCAAAACCTGATGTTAGTTGACTCACAAAACTTACTAAAGCTGCAGGCCAGGGTGATGTGGGCATAGGAATGAAATAGTTACACACTTAATTATACATTAAAATAAACAAACTGCAATAAAAAAAACCCCCAACAACAAAACCCAATCTTCATTAAGGAAGAATGAAATAAAAAAGTTCATTCATGTTGTGTAAGAATATACTTTATTGTGCACACCTGATGTAGGAACAGAATATTATTCATTTTAATTCAAGAAAAAAAGAATCAAGACAAGCTAAATGTAAAAGCTTACTTAGCATGCTTTCTCTATTATCTTCTGTGTGTCTTTTTCCTCTACTAGTAGGTCCATCTACTTAACACCTTTTGTACTTGGCAAACGATTGATGTACTTCTTAGACACGTGGTGCACATTAACCAAGCTACATGGAATTTTAAGCAGAAAATGTGTCTGAAATAGTGTTATACAGCCACATGCTTTATAAAAAGCAAATGCCATCATGCCAAACTGGGCTTAATCCTTTCTCCAGATACAGAGCATACACGACTGGATATCTTTTCCATAGCCTTTAAACAGAAGTCCAGTACATAGCAACTAAGTCCACACCTGAATGCAAAACTGGACCCACTGCTTATTTGTTGAGACTGAGAGAACTATTGGATTTTTTTTTCAACAGAAAGCAGATTGCCCTAAAGACCACGATTTGCACGGAATTAAGAGAATAGCATCCCAAAGAACAACAAAAAACCCCAGCAGAAATACATACCTTGGAAACTTGTGCACATCGACACAAAGTAACTATGTCCAAGAAAGAAAATACTCTAGGAAGAAAGGAACAACAATTAAAATGTTTTATTATAAATTCAGACTGATACAGGGATTCACAGCTCTGTAGTTCTATGTAAAGACATCAGTTACATAAAAGGCAAGTTAAATGCAATATGAGTGTTTTACCAAATTATTTTGCTTACTGAGACTTAAGGAATAATATCATAGCTATGATTTAAGACAGTCAGCACCGACATATTAGAACCAGCAGGTGCTGCTTCTGTTTCCCCCTCCTTACTACCCAAATGTGTATGAATGATAACAAACTCTTTTTTCTTCTTTTTAATTCAGAGGAACTAGCTTATATACCTTTAACTGTGCTACAATTAAAGAAATAACTTACACAAATACAGGTGAAGATTTTAGAGGCTGGTGAAGAGAAAGAAATGAAAACAATACATAGATAAATTCAAGAATTTAAGTACTAACACAAAGAATGAGGACCTAGAGGACCTTCTGAAGGGGTTTCACAGTGACTACCGAGTCTAACACAGTCACTATCTTTTTTTAATTTACAAGGAAAAAACTACAATCAAAAATTCAGCATTACTATTCTGATCATGGAACCAATTCCTCAAGGCTGCCAACTCTTAACAGTTTTCTGAAAGAAATTTTTCACTGTCAAAAAGAATTTTGCTAAATACCATTTCCAAACAACAATGAAATTGGTTCAAAGGATGTTCTCAGAAAAAAAAAAAAATCAATAATCAGCTTAAGCATAAAACATAGATCCTATTCCAAAATAATTTTCTATTACACAGAATGAAAGATATGAAATATATGGAAGATGTTACTGTAACTCACTTATAAACTGTTACCAGCTCGCCGATGAACTTTTTCAGCCATCAAAACAATGAACAGCAATAATAATTTCATCTTATAGTGAAATGTTAACACTGAAGAGCAAACAACTGGTAAGATATGCTTAATTTAATCATGTAAAATTCTGGTTACTGTTTTCCAAGTGGAAATCTAAAGCAAGAGCTCGAAATGGATGCCTACATCTTAAGCGCTGTGATTATTAGCTGTGTAAGAGTCAAAAAATGTAATGTAGCAAATGAAAGTACTTCTTACACATAACAGCCTTCTGGACATTTATTATGATCACTTCAGATATCAGTTTTCCAATATTTCATTAACCCATGAAAATACTTTCCCTTTTTTTGCTGTACAGTAATACATTTTCTCAAAAAACTATTAGCCATGCAAACAGAAGGACAGACATTCTCAGAAGCTATGAAACAACTTATAAAACCCTGGTGATAGCATTTATTTTGCCATTTGAACATCCATTCTGAGGTCTGCCCACTTTAAGAAACTTAGCAGCATTTTATGCACAAAGCACACCATGTGCTCAGCAAGATTACTGGACCATACCAATGACCCACCATGACCCCTTCTCCTGAAGTCACCTTTCCCACCCGCCATGAGGCAAATGGCAGAAGATGTGGGTGTGGAGATTATGCTAGATTGCTGCAAAAGCTTCTTGGCTCGTAGAAGCTTCCTCATAGCACCACTGTAGGAGTGGAATCAGAGGGTTATCTCAGATTCACAGAAGCTGAAGCACAAAAGACAGATTTCTACATTATTTGTAATGAAGAAAGGAAGGGTTGTGATAAAACCATTTCATGATACAATACTCTTGCATAAATGAAGAACGTGACATGCTTCAGAAGTGATGTATCAAGTTCTACTGACATAAGAAACAACAGAAGAAATTGTAAGATGTTGAAGAAAGTGTATTTTATACACCCCCACTACTCCGAGATGTCTGGCAGTCTGTCTTCATGTTTGATTGTTTATTGCTGTTAAGAGATTTATGTTGATGCATGATTTCTACTAAAAAAGTAAATTAAAACCAAATGCAGAACAGATGTATGCATTTTTACTCCATTCTTATGAAGTGACTTTTTAAAAAAATCAAAACCTAAAGGTGGTCATTTTATGTTAAAAGGAGAAATATTTTACTAAGTGTAAACATTCACGATGCTTTTAGGTTTTTATCTTTGATCTAAAAAAGAAACTTTCTACCAAGGCAGTCCAAGCTGTCCCTATCAAAATAGATAACAACATCAGGATGCTTCATAACCCAGCAAAATCAGAATGATTATTATTCAATTAAAAACTACGATAGGTAAGAGATGCCAATAAATTCTCTTACAACTCCGAAGAGTCATTTTGCCAACTTGCTTGAAAACATTCTTTCTATGCTTTTCTATTTATTCACCTACCCTCTATAGTACAGTCTTACGTGCACACCACTAACACACGCTTGCTTCTCTACTTGCAGTCCCACAGAGCTACTAGCAAATACTTCCCAGTCAGGGAAACTAGCCAACAAGACACAAGACTCTAAGGTTTAAAGTCATTTAAGGTCTTTAAAAGACCTTAAAGTCTTTAAGAGACTTTAAATGCAACCAACAAACTGAGATGGAAAGATGCCAACATTGACATTGTCAGTCATCTGTCAGTGTCAGACACTGACATTGTCTAGCGCTTAGAGTGAAGGACTATGTCAGCAGGCACTTGTAATTTTAAGAAGTGGAAAAAGCTACCACGTACAGCAGCTGATGGTTGTATAGCACTTCTATCCTCTATGACCATAGCTACATAGATGGAAGCTAATGTAGCCAGCAGCAGGATTAATTTCACCTTAAGTCTTTGGCATGGATTAGTACAGGGAAACTGGAAATTAAGTTAACAGAACCACAGTAAAGTTTAGGATCATCTATTCTGATTTCTGGTATCCCAGGCTATTAAATTCTCCATAGTAATCCTGTATCGAGCTTAAGAAGGAGAACCATTTACCAACAATCAGAGCTCTTCAAGACTTTCCATCCCTAGGCACATACCACTCTGGACACAGGCCTCACGAGTTTGGCCTTGGAGATCTTTCAATGTGAACAGTACCCGCAGCAATGCATGAGCTTCATACCAGAGGCACAAAGGGTTGTACAAGCTCACAGTTCCTCAACTCCTCTATAGTAAACTTGCGTTTGGCTAAAGTCTGACTTCCAGAAAAGCATCTATTCTTGATTTGAAAACCTTCAGGAGATGGAAAATCATCACCTTCTCTGGTAGTTTGTTCCACTGGTTAATCACTCTGTTAAAATGTTTGCCTTATTTCCAAGGTGAATGTCTGACTTCCAGGTTTATGCTTTTTTCTACTTTTCTTCACCAAATTAAAGAGTGCTTTAGCAGTTAGTACTTTCTCCTCATCAAGTTTTAAAGCCACTTATCATGTCATCTTTAATTCCTCTTTTTAACAACTTTAGTTCTTTCAATCTCATTTTCCCTGCACATTCTTCATTTTTCCAGTATGTTTCTTCATGACATCAGAAACATGTGCAGCGTTAAAAAATTTATTTGTATCAACAAAGCTCTACACAGACATAAAGTACGATTTCACTACCCCCATTTTCAGAACCATTTCAGGCCGCTGTAACAGCCTTTTTGACAAAGCACCAGACAAGAATCTTACAGTATCTTACCCATTTCACCCTCACATCCTCTTCTGAGAGTACACACTCCAGAACACAGCTCTTTCTGTGGCATTCCCTAGTCCTGTATATCTATCTAGATAAAATTAATCTGTAAAATTAATCTTGTCTGAAAACATCCCAGTTTATCATGTTATTTGGACTTCCTTAGGAGTGCCTTGTCTTCACAGTAGTTTTCTGTTACAGGTCTTTTGCTGTCATCTTTAACTTCTATCTCCAGTGACTTCTGAAGCAGTGGCTTCCAAAGCGTTAAATTAAAACCCTACTGGCCTACCTGTCGCTTGTTGCAACAGCTGTTAACCAATCCTGAATCCCTTTAACACGCATTCATATACTGCACACACACAGTGCTACTTTAACATTTGACCTTTTCATTTTAAAATTCAAATGCCTCAGTAAAAACCTATAATTTTGGTTGGTAAAGCCATTTGATTGTTTAATCCTCAAGGAATGATATTGTCCAATCACTTATTTTCCAGAAAACCACAACAACTTTCAGTTATATTCCTCCCTCTCAATTTTCTATCAAACAAATCTACGGTGAGTTTTTCCATTGCATACTGAATATGAAGCTGAGAGTTCTGGTCATCTCTCCCTTGCCTTGTTAAGTGTTGCAGTCAGGATTCATATTCTTCTAGTCTTCTGGAATTTTCTCGATACCCAAGACTCACCAAAACTCAGCATAAGAGGGCCACAGACCTCCTAAGCCACCTTTTTAAGGCATTTTCACTGCAATTTATATGGTCCTGCCAACTCAAAAAGTGATGATCTACAGTCTCTATCATCTTCCCATGTATTTCCACACATGCTTCATTATTCCTGCGTGCTATGAACAGACTGTCCTGTGTCTTTCCAAACAACTGAGATGGCCAACTCCTAATATTTTGTGTCCCTCCCCATGGAGCCATGGAAAGAAACAGCTATCTCTCAAAATCCCAACATTGTACCGTGTATCACCTACATAGTGAGAAATCAAACTGCAAGAGTCAAACTGCTTCTCTCTCACCTTTGTAAGGTCCTTCCAAATCTGATCCCATAAGGAACAAGCTTTTGCAGTAATGGCCTGGCAACTACTCATTTTAAGTATTTTGATACAATACTATATGGATTGATAAAAGTGGATAACAAAATACACAAAGTACCACACACATACACTGTGACTTTCTGGAATTTTTGGCCCAAAACCCAAAATTTGGTATGACATAAATGCCTGACAATTTCTAAAAAGCTTTGTAAGTTAAGAGGGGTTTTTTTAAGAATTTCATTCACAAGTCAGTAATGTTTCAGAACTTTGATTTTTCACGTCTTGTACATTTATAGTGATTTTGCACACAAAGAATGGTGACAAACTGTATCAAAATGAAAACCAAAATAAGAAGGATGCGAAAAGCCTGATTGAAGACAGCCCATCATCTAGATAATCTGCTCAGAAGATCCTTTCAATTTTACCACACCATCTAGCTGTTACAAAACAAGCACACAACAAATTTGTCATGTCTTCCCCATTCTAGACTATGAACTTCTTAAGGAAGGGACTTAATTACTGATTTGTACAATTCCTTGCATAGAAAACCCACTCTCATGCAAGTCCTTTACATGCTATTAGCACGTAAATGCAATATGGAAGAGCAAAGCCTACACACGTGAAAAAGTACCACAGAGATACAAAGTACAGCATTCACAGATTTTATTTTCCTCTTTTAGTAGGTTTTTCTCAGAATTTTCTGGAAGAATGCCCAAGCATACTCTGTTAACAAGCGACAGGGGAAAAGAGCACTAGCCACTCTCAGATCAGTACTTATAACATTTGAATGCATGCAGTTGCAAAGTCTCACAACCACCATAGAAGCTGTCTTATATTTCTTCTAAAACATCATGCTCAGTAAATACAAAACATTATTACATTTCTTTATATGTGGAAGGTTTCTCTTCTCCCTTCGTCCCCCATTTTACTAAACATCCTACTGAGGTATGAGGCATCTCACCGATAACTGTAGTCCAGCAGTGTGTACAAACACTACAGTAAAATATGTAGGCTAGAAAACACACAGATAAGCTGAATAATTCACAGCCATAATCTGTAAAAGTAGAATTTCGCATGCATAGATTTAGATCTGTATGATTCAATTAACAATACGAGTGTTGGTGTACTTCCAAACTTCACCAACTTTGCAGGTAGGAACCTGCTCCATTGGTAAATTCCAGTAATACCTTATTCAATAAAACCACATAATAATACTTGTCTTGGAAATGTAAATACTGAGGCATGTTAAAAGCCTAAGGAGTCTGACTATTTTCTATTAAGAAAAAAAGTATCTTTTAGCTCATTTCTGTCAGGTTTGTTTTCAGTAGCATGTCACAAAAGGCTGACAAACACCAATTTCTACATGAAGCACACATTCATTGACTCATCAAATGCTTGACCTTCCAGGTCAATTATTAAAACAAATCCCTTTTTACTAGGGAAGTGCTACTTCGTGAAGTAAAGCACTTAAACTAGAAACTGTGAGAGACACTCTGAAATTTTCCAGTAACTTTTGCCCCTGCAATTTCCACTTGTAAACTACTCAGGCTAAGATGCCTTTCTCAGCAGACCGACACAGCAAGTCTTTCAATAACAAACGTGGCACCAAAAAAACATTTCTTTACAAGCCAAACCTCCTTTTCTTTTGCCAAGATGATTATTGCTACACAATCCTTACATAAATATTAGCAATTGCAAAAGAACAGGCTGTCTACAGGATGCCTAACATCTATTTTCAGTTGAAACAGAAGTCAGCTTTTTCTATAAACAATCAGCTCTGCTGAATTCATTTTATAGTTATAGGACAGCATCTAACTTTTTATGGCCTATACATTACTTTCATATTACTCACTCCTTAAAAAATAAATTAATTTTACTTATTTGTAAAGTATGAACACAGGTAACAGCAGCAACATTTTCAGTACCTAATTCTTTTAGTATTTGAAACAAAATGCCCAACAATAAATTCAAGAAGGGCCAGGTCTGTTTAATTTACCATCAAACATACAGAATGTATGTAACTACATTACAAGGTAATTTGTTTTGCAGGGTCAATTACATAGCTGATAGATACAGCTACATTACACAAACCATAGAGTAACTTTTGTCTGAAAGTGAAATCCAAAAGACAGCACATGAATGCATCCCTGTTGCACCTCTGATTTATATTTACTCAGATATTATGGATGTGTAATGCAGCTTAAAAGGTCATATTTTTGTAACCTTTTAGAAGTCAAGTTAAAGATTCAAACAGTAAGCGTCCAAGAAAAGTTCAACCCATGAAACAGGTTTTATCTAATGTTTCACAAAGGTCATATATATGCTAGAACCAGTTTCAGCATCCTTGCTTAGCTCTGTGTCACTCAGAATAGCTGGTGACCTAACAATTTTGAGCAGTTGCCTCATTGCACTGGTTATGCCGATTCACACAATAGCAAGACACAAGAATTTTAAGCAGAAAAACTGTAATAACTCTTACAAGAAAAGAATCTTAATATTTAACATCATTAAGTCTTTAATAATACTGGTTTGGAATCTCACTGTGGTGCTTCCAAAAGGGAAGCTGAAGTAGAAAGTTTCAGAATCCTTTCTTTGCTACGAGTTTGCTGTCTTTTTTCTTTTTTTTTTTTTAAACAAAAATAATCTTTTTCCTTTCCCAAGACAATATTCATTAAAGACCAAATACTATCTTTCAAACAAAAGGATGAGGCAAGTCATGTGCTTTCCCTAGAAATGGAGGTTAAGCTACAAGGACTGTCAACACCCCAAACTCATCTGTCACGCCCATCAACATCTCCACAACATCCTTCATGACTTCTTAAAATTGGAATATTTATAGAGGGGGATGATCTAGATCTCTAACTTTAAAAGCCCCATGGATTATCCAGTTTAATCACTTCTTCTAAAGTGCTGCATGTGCTACAATGTTCCATAATTTCTAGAAGCCTGCATGTTGCAGCTCATATGACTCCCTAGCTTCATTAGCAGGATTTTTACCAAAGTTTTAGCTATAGATGCTCTTATCTAGAGGAGAGGCCAAGGGAGGGGAAGGTGGGGCATCAGACAACATACAGAATTCTGTAAAGAAAAATGCAGCTCAGCTGAAGATTTCTAATTTACAGAAGAGCATTTGATAAATGAGAAATGAACTACTACTTATGGGCAGACAGGAATCCATGAAAGGAGACAGAGCCTGAGGAGGATACCTCGTGCACCCATACAGGCTGGGGGCTGAATGACTCAAAGACAGCTTTGCAGAAAAGGACTTGGGGGTTCTGGTGAGCACCACGTTGAATATGCCTCCAAAGAGAAGATTTGGGGGAGATCTTATCAGTGTGTATAAATAATCAATGGGAGGGAGTAATAGACTCTTCTCAGTAGTGTCCAGTGACAGAAAAGAAGCAATGGACATAAACTGAAATACAGAAATTCCACTTAGAACTTTTTTTTTTTCCTGGGGGTGTTGTCAAACATCAGACCAGGCTGACTTAGAGAGTTTATCAAGTCTCTATGCTTTGAGATATTCAAAACTCGACTGGACAATGCCAAGAACAACCCTGCTCCAGCTGACCCTTCTTTCAGCAGGGAAGTTGGACTAGATATCCAGAGTTCACTTCCAACCTCAGCTTTTTCATAATTTTTTGAATATAATTTTTTTTTATGATGTGATTTTATGAAGTTCAAATTTGGCAACTTATATAACACATCTTACTAAATAAAAGCAGTTAGCCTGATGACTAGTTCAGAGTGGTTTAACTTGCAGTCCAGTGTCTCAATCCAACCTGCTGGCCATTCCAACTACCCTGTGGTCTGTTTTTTCCCAACAAGTGAAGGGATTATATAGTTTGGGCACCAAACAACAAAAAAATCAACTATACCCACCCTGCATGCTAGTGGCTAGGTAGAGATGTGGAAAAATAACACAATGCATTAGTGGTATGCTGCCTAGGAATGCTCCATGACCACTACAGCCATAAAGGTTATGGAAACTTCGGTTAGTCGCTGGACCAGGATTTGGCAGACTTGCTCTAGCCTGTAGCTCTGCTACTGGCCTGGAGGTTGACTCTGAACAAAAGACTTCTCTTCTTGATGCCTGTGTCTGCCTCAGGAAGACACAGATAAGAAAGTTCATCTCTTCTGTAAATACTTCCAAGAGTTACAGGCAAAAAAAAAGTGTAAGTATTTGGTATTGTTATTTAAACTGTCTAGCATCAATATTTAACAAAATGAAAAATTTTTTTATTTGTAGGGAGTTAGAGTATCTTTTGAATTGCCTTTATGTTTTGATGGCAGTTTTTGCCTGGAAATGAGTAAGAACATTTTCCTCTCTGCCTCCCAAAGTTTCATATAGAAAGCATGACTTCTTTATGTCACTGATACTTCTGAACATTTGGCTTTAAGAATCTGTTAATCAAGAGCCTGAGTTTAAATAAGATTCCAGTTTCAAGGTAAATAAAGCTCTAAATGGAATTAAGTCCTCATTAGTTAAAGAACAGATTCTACAGAGAAGCTTAATAGCAAATAAAACAATGAAACAAAATAAATGGTAACATACGATTCCAAGAATTCTGTAAGTCATTGCTATATCCCCTTTAGCTGTTACTCCCGCTTCAAATGCTTGTTATTTACTTTTGTTTGCTCCAGTATGACTAATCCTTTGTCACAAGCATGTTCTTACTGAGAGATAATGTCTGTACTTGAACCAGGTAATGCTGAAGCACCCCATTTATAAGGAAGTCCCAACTGTTCAAGCAGAATCATTAAAGATTCATGAACCTTATTCAGCACCTTGACAAAAAAACCCCTCTTTCATTCCTAAATCTCCCCTTCCTCATTAACACAGTATACAAGAGCACCAGCATGCAATTTTCTGCTTCTGTTCTTATAGCAGCCTCTCATATTTTTAAAGGAATTCCATCTGAAACATCTCTGCCCAAAACATTAAGTTTTAAGCTTACTCTTGCATTTATTTGTTTGTTAACAAAAACAAATCACTTAAACATATTAAATAGAGGATGGCAGCTACCTCCTCCAATTTCAAAAGGCCAAACGTAATTGATCATATAATCATTTGCAAATGTTCAACATCTCATATAAAGAAGCCAGAAAATGCGTACAAAGTGCTGACTGGTGAGGCAAAGTACTGAAAAATATGAAGTTGCATCTGGAACTGATCTTGGTAAGAATTTCATAAGAAGGCAAACAATACATGTAGCAGTGTAAAAAAAAAAAAAAGGTCAACATGAGAGCCCTTCCATATTCTGAAGGGGGTACGCTGACCACCAAGTTATTGAGTCTTTAGTTTTATCAGACAGAGCACAAGTTCTGTCCTGAATTTGAGATAAATCACTGGAAAGTTTTAAAACCTATTTCCACTTCAGAATAATTGGAAAATTTTCTAACAAAAGCTGATTAATCAGAAAATTGCAACTTCTTGTATTCTCGGTGTATATTTGAGGTTAGATACACTACCTTGAAGGCTGAAGGTACAGGGAAACTAAAAGACTATCCATTTTAACATTGGGTAAATCATGTTAAAACAAATGAAAATAGTATTGGTAGTGTGATATTATTTATCAATTGCTGCTAAAGCACATAAGAATTCTGAAAACACCTACTAAGTCTTAAATAGTCCTAAGGAATTATAAGTCTGTTATTTCCCTGGTTAAAGATCAAAATATTTAATCACCTTTCAGAGGCTTTATCTTGTCCGTGACCTGTGCCTGTGGTTCATTCTGATCACTTGCTTGGTTGGTTTTCTGATCCTTTTTGGAGGGAAGGACTACTGGAAATGAGTATATGACTCCACAGACATGAGTCTGGATTTGATACTATGCTGTTATCAGTCCCATTGTTCTTACTTGCTTCCTGTCAACGTTAGTCTCCCTATTTCTAATTAAGAACTATGTTTCCCCCTATCCTTATGTAAAGGAGTTTTCTATATTGAGTAGTTAGTGCGAGACTGGAGTGTTGTAGCTGCTCTGCACTAATTCTTTGAACGGATGTATTTCAGGCATGCTAAATCAAAGGACTTGCTTAATGGAAGTTGTACAAGGCACTATTAGACTTCCCTTTACAGAAACCATAGATTTGTGTAAACAGGCAGAAAGGAAGTAAGTTTTACTTTCATAAGCAACTTCTATACAATCAATTTGGTTCATAATATGTATGAATGCAGTTCATGTACTTGTATCAATGTGGTTGTTTCTGATTCTAAATAGCCATATTGTAATTGCTTGGCAGACTACTATAGACGACTTCAAAGAGATGCAAAACATGGTCTAAAATCAAAATAAAAGACTGCATGTGCATTATAAAACTGGAATGTTTTCCTGAGATTGTCAAACACTGAACAGCAGTCTTTGCTACTCAGGGTGAAATACTGCCCTATTTAATTATACAAATCCTTGAAGTGGGGAAAATGAATCATGTCTGAGATGACAGATTTTCTCCCTCCCTTCAAAAATACATGCAACTGTTTGTCTGCTTACAAAATTCTTACCAACTAAGAACAGTTCCAGACACAAGTTTGTATTTTTCATTTCTTTGACTCACTAGTCAATACTTTGTATGCTACAGCATACAGCAGCCAAATTTTACAGCAGCTGTGGGCCATTTAAGTACGTACAGCGCCTAGCTAAGAAATACCATGAGAATTATGACAATTTCTTGTCGTAACCTTTGCTATATTCCTTTTCTATTTCCCCTACAATTAAGCACACAAATGGTAAAGCATGACTTCAAATATATCAAATACTGTTTGACTTCACTAATTCCACTAATTTTTCTTCTCTACAATAATGAGCACACTAAAAGCTGAGCAAAAAGCAGTGTGCAGTAATAAAAGCAAAGAATAGAAACATGAAAACATATACAATACTTCATTAGCCAACTTGCAAGTTGCATATTCTTGCATACAAGAAAAGCTCCTGCTGGAACACAACTCCTGGGTTCCTCTCCTAATTCAAGTTCCAAAACTTTGCTTATCCTCTTTTAAATTCAACTGAGCACTCAAATTTTGAGTCTGATGAGTAAGGTCTATTATTCAAGTACATGTACCCAATAAGTATGGTTTATAGCAGAACTCATAATAGCTTCTACATTTCTGGTATAATTTATGAAGTTGGTACTTTGTAGGCAGAAAGGAACTGAAAATGGTTCAAGTGGCTGAAAGGAAGAAACATCTCTGTTTCTGAAGCTTGCCATTTTCGTGCAAAAACATATAGCACAGAATGTTAACAGTTAAAATACAAATGAACAAATGGTATCTGTCCTACATGCCAAAAGTACTGCTACACCCTCCATTTGCAAACACGTATTAGTACTTTTTATCAAGCACAAAACATAAAAAAATTTTTTTGGAAGCTGTTGGAAGTTGTTGGAAATGTAAGATTTTTGTTTCCAATGCTCTTCAAAATCATACTGTAACTTTAAAAATCCATTTGTTTTTTCCAGCAATTTACAAGGAAAAAAAGAAAAAGATTATAATCTTCAAGGCTGTGACATCTTACTGGAAAAGCTGTTACCATTAAAATTGCAATAGTCTATCTCTGACTTGATTTCTGATTCTTCTGATGATAGATATGGGTTTATTAGCTTCAGACACCAATGCAAATCCACAACTAATGTACTGTATAATTAAATGATGCTTTTCCATAAACGCATACGCTAAGAAAAAAAAATGAAGCTATAGTTGTCTGAAAACATTGTTTGAATGACATGATTTATAATACCTCTGCAGGATTCTTACTCAACCTTTCACTTCTTGTAATATATAAGAGCAGAGGGGAAGAGCGTTCCTTGCCAACTGGCAAACTAATAGCACTGCAACAGCTAACAGGGGTGATCATTTTTCTTTTAGCTTGAAGTTTTTAGAAGCATCTTATTTCTTCCACAGGAAAAAAAAATTACTACAATATTACAAATAGAAATAAATGCCCATAAACCAGAAAGAGTTACAAATGAAACTCCTCCCCCTCTCCACCCAAGCTATTCTACCTACCTCAAAGCATAACCAGGGTCTTCTTCAAAACCACCACTGTCCATATTAGTCAGATACCCTCTTCCTCCTCTGCCCAGTTATCTGGGTCTACTTGAGAAGGAACAAATAATCTCTGGTTTTGTACCCTTTCAAATGAGCTTCTTCCTGAGAAGCCAAGGGTTTCAGTAATTTATTTGCAAGCGTAGCAGATACTCTGTAGAAAATGTGCAAGAGACATGACACTGCCCTTAAAACCTTCCAATCTAATTCTGGTTGTTAGATTAATAATAATAATGAGAAAGAGTAAGAACTGCAGTATAAGACCAAGGGCTTACTTTGTTCAACTTCAGAGTATGCAACTATAGCAACAAATCAATAAATTTTAGAGTCGTAGTATTTCCTAAGTCTATCATCAGAAAAAGGTTTCTCAATTTGAGGGAAAAAAAATGGATTGCTTGTTATAGTCAGATTACAGAAGTTTAAATACTTGATGCAAATGAGAACAAGACTAATTCTTGCAATAGAAGGAATTGTGTTTACATTTCATTTCAAGATATCTGTAACAAGATGTTGACCACCCTGTTTCCAAGTGACAAATTTTATGATTTTATGTGGGGGGTTTTTTTGTTGGTTTTTTTTTTTTTTTTAAAGGGCTGTACCATTTTCCAAGAGTTTCATACTTACCTGATATAAGCAAGCAACAAACTAAGTGCATTTGATGCCATTTTCGACAGTATTTACTATTCAGTTCTGGCACTGTGAGCAAAATGTTTCCACTGCAACTGGTTTACTCTCCTTTTAATTAAAAGGTAGACTGCATAGTTAATATATAAAAAATAATTAGGATATTAATTACACTCAGTGCAGCAATATTTAATCTCTTCTGTCATAACCATACGGCAAGACAATTTTAAAACATGTTGTAGCAAGAGTATAAACTGTTTTAGGTGTTGAAAGGCATTCAGGCTTAGTCTTACAAAAGCATTTATGTGCAGGAACATAAATTCCCCACAGATAATCCTTTAGACAGCCAGGTTTGCACCCCTCTATTTCCCTAGGTATCTACACTCTGTAGGGATGAGAACTCAGACCCACATCCCATCATACCACTAACATGCTCTGCCTTGTGAGTGTGTCTGCAGCAACACAAATTCAAAGGGAGGTTTACAGAGCATCTCTCCCACCCAACCCCTTCCTCTCCATTCCAAAGCCCTGATGATCAGCACAGCACTGTGGGTGTTATGAAATGTGGACTTTATTTCTCTCTGGCTATGGACAGACCATTACCTGAGTCCCAGCATTCAGCATGAGATCATCACGATCTTTACTGAGAAAGCTGACTTGTCCCAATTCAATTTCTCAGATCATCAACTCTTCTGGCTACAGTTGCAATGCTGCTTTGGTAGATCACTGCGCAATTACAAAAAGGACATACATACACAAGAACTAAATGGTTGGCTGAATCAGTCCTGTGTATGCTTGGCCTGGGCTGTTTTATTGTCATTCCAGCTTCAGGAAACCCTTTAACCATGCAAAAGGCTTCTTTAAACACTGCCACCATAGTATAGTGGCAGTGCCTAGCTCCACCACCTCCTCAGTTGGTCGAATCCAAGGTGAGCCTATATATCCTCAGAGTTGTTCTGTAAGAAGTTACCCTGAATACAAGAGCTAACAGCTAAGCTACTGGTACTGTTCAATTACTTGCACATGGGGTTTTTCCTGCTGAGGTCTTTAAAATGTCCTGTATAGTATATATGTTGGAATAAGCATACTGCTCAACAAAACAAACAAGCCACTCCCTATATAACATTTTAAAGAACTTATCAAATTTGGTGTGGGAACACACAATTCAAAAAACTGATACCTAGACGTTAAATGCAGGAATTCTCACAGTAAACCTCCACACATTCATTTTATAGATGCTACTCATGTAATTAGCATATAGACAATCATCTAGGAATTTAGTATCTGTATAGTTTCACAGATATTTTCATTCTACAATGAAAACTGAGGCATACTACATAATCAATGAGTTCTTTCAAAAGACAATGTCTTTACTATCTCAGTACATGATACTTTTCACTGTCTAAAGCACATCAATAAATTATGTTGAATTACACAAACGGGATACTTAGCACCCATAACAGTGAAAAGGACAGTCATTTCCACAGATATTTGGAGTGCCCTACTGCTAGAAAAGAAGTGCTCACAGATTATGATTCTTTGCTAAGGAGGCAGCATATTAAATTGGCTTTTATCTTGAGGTTCATGTGTGGCATTGAGCGCAACAAAGAAGTTATTAGAATTTCTGTTCAGGGCATCATTCAGTGACACATCTCTTTTAATCACATTTTCTAAACAGTTCTATGAGTCTAACTTTACTACACTGTCACCATATGAAATTTCTTAAGAAAAATGAAAACCCTTTTAAAATTAAATTCCTTTAACAACAGACTGCTTCTTTAATACCACCAAGAGAGCACTGTGATAGTACAGACACTAAAAGAAGTCATAATGTTTTAAGAGCACTTCAGACACAAGATGCAAAATACCATTACTTGAGACATTCTCCCACTTCAAATGAAACTGGAAGCAATGATATAGATACAAGGTAACCTAAACATCTCTTTAGTGCATTAAGAAAAAATCATCAGCTCAGTATTAATAACACCATCACTAAAAGATGTCATTGCACCATTATAAGCGAACACCCCCACCCCAAAAGACTGAGCTGTAACAAAACCTATACGCAGGTAGAGATGTGGTTGAGCTGGTTCAGTTCCAGCTCTGGTCACACCCAGTCAAGCAGTATCTCTACATTCGGCAGTTTACACTGCTTGAAAACAGCTTTTAACAAGATGAGAGCATGAAGATATCCATCAATGTCTCAACCATGGGATGAACTTACCAGTCTTGGTGTCATAGCCAACTCCTGCAAAGGTGATCTACTCACACACCAGCAAGCTGATGAAATTTATGACTAGCCAAGTGACTACACTAAGAAAAATCCTCCTGTTTGTTCTACCTTATATAACACAGACTGGCAATAATGGTAACAGGCAGCGCTTTTCACTGCAGTGACTCTTTGAAAGCTTTGAAGTAGAATTCTTATTTTATTTTGTTATAACAAAGTTCATGACATGAAGAGTGTGAACTACATTAGAGAAAGGATTATAGGCTCTTCAGACAGATAAAACATTGTGCAGTGTGGAAGAGCTGACTACTCTGTACACCAAAGCTTTTTGGACATTTTATTTCACTTCTTTTCCTGACATGCAAGGAAAAGATCCCTATTAAATGACATCTTTCACTTTCATTTGAACACACTGAAACAAATCAAGACTAACCAAAAGACAGCAAGTTCAAGAATTCAATCAGATATGTTACTATTTATTTCAAGACAGATTTAAGAAAAAATGAATAGCACTTGATAGCCTGTAAGCCACATAAGCAGTGTATGATCCTCAGGTCTTTACTCCTTAACACATTATGTAGAATTACCTTAACAGAAGTTCTTTGGGTAGTTTTTTGTTAATAAGGGCTTCATCATTATTTGAGAAAACCTAGAATCAGAAAGAAAAAACATTGTTTAAAAAGACCAACAAGAAAAACAGCTTTTAGATTCTTTTTATCTTCTACTTAGGTGCTTAATCCTTTTAAATTAGTGTTAATGTCAAGTTTTCCACAGGCTAGTTGGTAATACTATAGAATTATCTCAATATACACAACAGTGCCACACCCACACATACACCTGTTCTTCCCTAGTGCTAAGATTTAACTGCACAAAAATTGTGGAGCAACTTAATAATCAAGCAGTCAGAAGCCACGCTTACACCCCATAAAGCAGTATTTTAGGCAACAGTGAAACTTCCAACAACTGCAAGATACATACAAAGACCCACTAGTTGCACAGTCCTAAAATTGTCCCATTACAGAAAACAAAATGGACATTTTCCAGTTATTCAAATTCTTTCCTTCACTGTCTACAGTGTAAATACTTTGGCCCAGGTATGTGAATATGGATAAAATATAACAACCCAAAGATTTAAAGAATTTACTGCCACAGATATGACAGCAACTGCTATATAAGCCAGGGAGGCACCTCAAGAAATGCTGCAAGAAAAACTGAAAATACATCTCACTCAGAACTTCATATTACTAACATATATCCTAAGAAAAAGAAAGTGGAGAGACTGAAAGAAAATGCCCAAGGAAAAAAGCAGGCAATACTAAGATTATATAGGAAAACATTTCTGCAAAAGGAGACAAGGATCAGTTAACAGTTAAACAGAAAAACTAAAAAAGGAGATATTAACCAGACTTACAACTTATTGTAAATATTTAGGTTTCAGAAATTTTGCCAGAGGAACACAGCAATAAAAAAACCAGAATGTGAACCAGAATTTAAGGAACCATAGCATAGACTGGAGGAAGTCAAAGTCAAAAGCAATCACTTCCACTGTAAACAGAAGACCTTTATGGAGTCCATTTGCTGTCCACATTACCAGAAACAAAAGCTAGAAAAAGAGATGCAAAATAGCCTAGAGTTTTCTGAATGCTAAAAGGTAAATATGAAAACCACACAAAACAGAAACATGAAAAACAACTGGAAGAAATCTCTCCCCTGTCCTTCATTAAGAATATGCTCCTGACTCCAGCATCAGGTGATTACCCCTTGTCCATTCTACCATCAACACATCACATACTAGGTAACTATTTGCTTTGCTTCTTGGTCAAAAAAAAAAAAAAGGCAGCTCAACAAGAAGTGGTTCTGAAAAAACGTACATCAAAGAATGAAAAAAAGCTGAATATAAGCTTGGCTCTGTCTTCATAAAAAAAAGGAGACAGCAGAAAGTACACATCTGGGAATTCTGAAAATATCCCCCTAAAAAATACTGTAAGATTAGAAAACACGAATGTCCTTCTGACTGCCATCAAGAACCTTTTTTTCTCTTCCGGTTATATCCCAGGCTGATTTCAGGTCTCACTGCATACTACCATTTCTCAATTTTGACACAACAGCGAAAGCCACTTTCTGCACTCACCACCTCTGTGCACAGTTATCCACATATACAAAAATGATAAAACTGTCAACTTTTAATAGGACCGAGTTTAATCAAACCTCCTTTTCATGCAACTGGAGCAGCGCAATTATTCATGGACTGGTGACTGCAGATATTCAAAGTGTAAAACACCTACGCATGTGTATTTCAATAGGACAATTCTAGTTCCTTCAGAAGAGAGACATTCTTGGCTTTCAGCAGTTCCACATGGCTGACCACAGGTTCAGGTTTGCTCTTGTTCTGCTTTATGTCCAATGCCCATGGCTGTCGGTATTTTCAGCCTCTACGCTGAGATACACTATGTACTTCAACACTGATTTCAGAATGGTTTGGGTTGGAAGGGACCTCACAGACCATCTAGTTCGAACTCCCCTGCCATGGGCAGGGACACCTTCCACTAGCCCAAGTTGCTCAAAGCCCCGTCCAACCTGGCCTTGAACACTGCCAGGGAGGGGGCAGCCACAGCTGCTCTGGGAAACCTGTGCCAGTGTCTCACCACCCTCACAGGGAAGAATTTCTTCCTTATCTCTAATCTAAATCCATGCTCTTTCAGTTTAAAACCACCACCCCTCATCCTATCACCACACTCCTTGATAAAGAGTCCCTCCTCATCTTTCCTGTAGCCGCTTTAAGTACTGGAAGGTCACTATAAAATCTCCCCAGAGCCTCCTCTTCTCCAGGCTGAACACCCCCAACTCTCTCAGCCTGTCCTCACAGGGGAGGTGCTCCAGCCCCTGATCATCTTCATGGCCTCTTCTGGACCCACTCCAGCAGGTCCACATCCTTCTTATGTTGGGGGCCTCAGAGCTGGACACAGCACTGCAGGGGGGGGTCTCACGAGAGCGGAGTAGAGGGGGAGGATCCCCTCCCTTGACCTGCTGGTCACATTTCTCTTGATGCAGCCCAGGATGCAATTGGCTTTCTGGGCTACGAGAGCACATTTCTGGCTCACAGTCAGTTTTCCATCCATTTATACCCCCAAGTCCTTCTCCTCAGGGCCACTCTCAGTCCACTCATCACACAGCTTGTATTTGTGCATGGGATTGCCCCGACCCATGTGCAGGACCTTGCACTTGGCCTTGTTGAACTTCATGAGGTTTGCACAGTCCCACCTCTCCAGCCTGTCCAGGTCCCTCTGGATGGCACATCCCTTCCCTCCAGCGTGTTGACTGCACCACACAGCTTGGTGTCATCAGCAAACTTGCTGAGGGTGCGCTCAATCCCACTGTCCATGTCATCAACAAAGATGTTAAACAGCGCCAATCCCAACACCAACCCCTGAGGAACACCATTTGGCCCTGATCTCTACTCAAACATCAAGCTGTTGACCGTAACTCTTTGAGTGTGACCACCCAGCCAATTCCTTATCCACCAAGTGCTCCATCCATCAAACCTGTATCTCTCCAATTTAGAGATGGATGTCATGCAGGACAGTGTCAAATGCTTTGCCAAGTCCAGGTAGATGACGTCAGTTGCTCTTCCCTTGTCCACCAGTGCTGTAACCCCATCGTAGAAGGCCACCAAATTCATCAGGCACGATTTGCCCTTAGTGAAGCCATGTTGGCTGTCACCAATCACCTCCTTATTTTCCATGTGCCCCAGCACGGTTTTCAGGAGGATCCGCTCCATAATCTTGCCAAGCCCAGAGGTGAGACTGACTGGCCTATAGCTCCCTGGGTCTTCTTTATTTCCCCTTCTTAAAAATTAGGGTTATATTTCCCCTTTTCCAGTCAGCTGGTTTAGAACTGGTGGACTGCTTCTGAGCTTGGCAGTTCAGACATTTATGAATTTTCTGCACGTATTCCATTTTAATGTTATGCGCTACTCACTGTTTACAGTTTATAGCCTGAAAGCAATAGTATATATTGGGATAGTTTTTTTAGAACAGTGAAAACATAGGCCTAATTCTGTTTATTGCAGCACTCATTCAGAAAAAGGAGATACATATGCCATCCTCACAGAACTTAAGATCACTAAAGAGCAAAGTGGGGAAATATTCTTGTGTATCACAGGTTAAAAAAAAAAAATTGCAAAGAAGGAAGTTACCTCCATGAGAGCAAACAAGGTCTGTGGTAAAACAGACAAGTGAACTTAGATCTCATTAACTGGTCCAGAATCTGAACATTCAGTATCATAGGCCACTAAAAATCCTCTTTTAACTTAATAATTCTATAGTTGCAGATAATTCCTTACAAGTTACATCATCTAGCATACACTTCCCACTTATATTCGTAAGTATGTATTTTAAAATAAAGCTACTTTGCAGACTGCTACTAGTTTACATGTCTGCCATCTCTCTGTCAGTACAAAAGCTGTTATTATCCACTCTTTCTTTACACCATAGATTCCCAGATGTAGCGTAACATGGATATATGTCCATGTGAAGGTTACACAGCTTTTAAGTTAGTAAGGTATGAGCAAGTTACTATTTAATACAAACAGCTACAATGCACACTCAAGACTTAAGTATTTCCAACTACTCATCAACTCTTGCATTAAAAAGCCAAATTACTACAAAGCATAGCACAGATTTTTGGGAATAGTAAGTATTTTTCTACTGAGGTCAAGCTGAAAATCTAAACCCGCAACCACACTTGCAACTCTTATGGGAAAAGAGCTTATAATCTCTGTATGTTTATGTGAGATGCCTTTAGACTTTTAAGTCAAAGTTGGACAAGCAAACTGCTTTGTATGCATGACAGCAGATACGACCAACATGGTTGCATTTAGGCATCACAGTTAAAATTGAAAAAAAAAATAAAATGCAGTTTTTACTACTGAGTATGAGAAGCGTGCAACTTGCCCAGCCAGAGTACCATGACTGCTACACAAGTCACAGATGAGGCTACAAAAAGATTCAAAGCTGCTTTCCCTCAAACAGTAAGTTTTATGTGTTCTTGTACGCATCAGCTATAGTTATCATAAAGTATTATTCTTACAGAGTAAGAATACTTAGAAAAATGAAAGCATCTCTTTATTCTTTTACTCTGAAAAAAGTATATTAGCCTCTAGAGTCATACTGCATTTGCATCTCAGAAGAGAGGGACTTCTTCAAAGGTTCTTCAATACCAGTTTTCTCCCAAATAAAGAACAGGCATGAGATGACTGGGGTACTCATCTTCTAGATGAAGATCTGTAACATGATTTTGAATGTGCACAAGCAGAGAGGAAAAAGAGAAGGTTCAAACAGCATAATATATTTATTCTTTGAACATTTCCTGATAATCTAAAACTTCCATTAATGAAATAAATACCCCGAGTACATTTATGTATCACCCCTCTGAAGTAACCAGTGCCATCCTTTTTATTTTTACTTGATTTTTATCACATAACTTCTAGTTCTCTATTTATAAAAAAAACCACCAAAACCAATCAGTCAAGGAAGTGTTCAATTGCTGTGAGAAATATTCTAATAATCTTGTTACATATGATTTATTTTTCTTCAGTTACAGATAGTGCTGACAATGACTTGCCTTCAAAATACCTGTATGTAGTAATACAAAATAACAAGAATACTGGGGATGTAGAAAGAGTATTTCTTCTTTCCTTGCTTTTGCATTTGGTAATAGTTTTGACTGTGTTAGTGAAAGGGTAGCTCAAACTCTAGAAAAGTGTGTTTTTAACTATATAAAAGCCCAAAATACAACAGACACATCTGTGCACAAGGAAAAAGCATAGGTGAAACTGAACTTATGTAATAAATGTTACTCTAAAATCAGCTCTAGGTTTCCTGTAAACTTAAGAAGAGATACAGAAAATCTCTACCTTCTTAAAGGAATTGCAAGAACAAACAAAACAAAACCCATGAGAGAAAACTGTAATTGTTTATTACTTGAATCTTGAGCCATTTCTAACATTCCTTAACTGGCCTCTCTTGGTACCATCTTCACTGTACTTTTGAAAGACGGGTTATAATGGGCTAAAAAGGGAATATTTCCGTAAAAAACGACCTGATACTTGCTTACATTAAATTTCTTCAGCAACCAAACTTAATTATTTTTCTTCTCTTTATTATATAAAGTAACCATTATGCAAATCTGTCAAATCCCAAAAGAATAACCTCCCTATTTAGCTTCCCCTTCCATATTACTAAACATACTAATTGCCACTAGTCCTAGAATATAACTTCTTCATACACCACAATTAACTTGCCACCATTAAAAGCACCATGTATTATCCTCTTCTGGTCTAACAGTTAGTGATAAAGCTCTCCTGTTTTCACCAGAATTACTGAGCTGAAGAATCTTTTCTGATGGAGTTGCGCATTTCTGGTTTTGTACCCAGTCTAGCAAAGAACTGTAATATGCTCCAAAAAGTTCATTTTTCTCTACAAAGAAACAAAGGAATATTCATCCTGGTTTATCATGCTTATCTAAAACATTTAGAAACTCCCTTCAACCGGTATTTCAAGATCAAAATAAGGTTATACTAGTAATTTTGTTGATAATCCTCAGGTTTTTTTAATGATGCAATTTTGGTTGTCATTCAGTCCTCTATTGAAGAGGACTGTTTTCTTTACAGATGAAACAGTTTTGTTAGCAGCTCAGCCATTATGGCTCCGTTCCACAGAGATATTTATGTATCTAATTTCCACTGAAATCAGAGTAGATAAGGACTTTCAACATGTCAACTTTTCAAATCAAGAGTTATTAAAACCCAGCCTCTCAAAAATAACCTTGCTTAGTAGTGTGCTAAAGCAAGTAATTATGGGTAAACGTAGATTTGGGAAAGAGGGAAGATGAAGTCTGAGAGACCCCAAAGAACGTCAGCAAAAAAAGATGACAAATATATACTGAAAACAAGGGTGAATTATTTATCAAGTAAGGAATAAAAGCCAATGTTCGGTCATTGTCACCAAAGGAGACAGTAGTTTAGAATTAAATCTATACATTTCCCTTCTCCTACGGTTGGCAGAGCAAACGTCCTAGTTAAACTGTAAATATTGCCATATGTAAAAAGCATCAGTCTTTCAGGTTTTCACTGGCAAGAGCAGTATTTATTTAGTATTATTTACGCAGTAATAGGCATCATAAGAACAAGATGTTTTAAAGGAAAATCCTGACAAAATTAAAGTTTTATTCAGTTTCCCTGATGTGCAGATTTTTCTTACCAAACTCAAAACCCACCAGCTTGCTGCACATCTCTCCTCCTCAGTGAAGACATCTAATTGTTGCCTGTGCAATTTCCCCTTCACCATGCTACTGAAATTGCCCTTTGCTATAGTGGCAGGAAAGCCAGCAGATCAGCTTTGCCACCTAAAGCAGTTCACAGGCACACTAAAGTAATAAATGGCATCCTAAAAAGCTCTCTATTTAAATACAGCAGAAAAATGAAGGAGGAAGATGGGAAAACAATCCTCCTTAACAATAAGTCTCATATTATCTCACATGTTACACTATAGAGTGCTCTCTAATGGTTGGAGCATTGCTGCTAAGCTGGTGCTCCCTCCAGAAATGTACAATTAATGCATTAGACAAGCAGAATCATTTAACACGGTGCAAGTAGCAAAATGTAACTGTATCTAGGCAACAAAAGGAGTGTTAGACAGGCGAAGGGATATGCATTGCCAACAGAACTGAAGACACAACAGCTGATGGCACAGGACTGGTGTTAAATTAGAACCCATGGTAGAGCTTTCTGTATAATCAATAAAATTACAACACACCAAAGTGAACCTTGAAAGGTGATCCCATCTCAAATCAAGCTTGTCTACAGCAAAGACAGACTGGCAAAGTCTTTTATTTCAACACACTGACACTATCTGCCCTCCAGGCTCTCACTCCTATGCTCCAGCTGCTCACCGTGCTTCGTCTCAGGCTTTGACTTTGTGCCCAGCCATCCTGGTCTGTTGTGGTCACTACCCTCTTTTTTTCCTTGGACACCCTCTACCAGAGCATTGCCTTCAGTAGACTTCCTCCTCACTGCCAGATACCCACCGGATCTTTTGCACTGGTCTTTCCTCAGGATCTTTTCTCTTCCAGGGCTGTGACAAACTGACTGATCAAAAGCCACTAACACCTCATATGAAAGCCTTTTGTTCTTACTGTGTTGGTCATCTTCAACAGTTAAGGCTCACCTTCAGAGAACAAGCTCGAATACAGCTGGGAACATCTCTGTCTTTCCTTAAGGCCTTCCACTGATCTAGGGCTGCCTGAACTTATGGCCTTATAGGGCCATATTGCTTGTAAAGTTTCCCCAGAGTGACAGCTGTCCAATACAATAAAACCTGCCAGGCAGAAGCAGCTGGCCACACTGCCCACTTTGCTCCTTGGTTTTCTTCCAGAAGAGCCATCGTTCTTGTTTTGCCAGCACTGCCATTCATACATCACTCACATTTTACTGGAGGGCATCAGCCTGGCTCTGCAAGGCCCTGTTCTCACTGGGTGACAGATCAAGGTCATTTGTGAACTTGAGAGCTGATGTCCATAGCTGCACAACTCTATCTCAAGGCCTTTGGTCGTTCCAACGCAACTGCCTCTTAGCATGGAGCGGGAGGTGCTCGGAGGTTGCCTTGCCTGCTGTCTCAAGCACACCAGCTCATTCTCAGTGGAACAAATAGCTCACATCACCCTTTCCTGTGTGTTTTTCAGAAGGGCAGTCACCTACTGCCAACAGCATATTTGGAAATCACCAAGCTAGCCTTTTCAACAGTATGGCTTAATTATGCAAGCAGCCAAGGTATTAAAGCCCAACAGGTTAGCTTGACCTGTTAGCTGAGCTGTCCTTCCTTTAATGCAAAACTTAACCCCGTCTCCTACAAAGTCACCAAAAAGACAGCAATCCTCTGAACTAGCCCCACACATTAAGCACACTTTCACAAACTGCCATCTTACCAGCACTGTTAAGGGTGCTGTGACACAGATTTATTTCAACATTTAATTCATTGTAAATTCTGATACAAGCCAAAGATGCACAGAACAAACTCAAAGTCGCATAAATTTTTCTGTACCATGTCAGCACTTCAGACTGACTTCAGTGGGATAGTTCCCACTTTAACTTGTTAAAAATTATAAAGGAGAAATCCAGTGGTTTGCAGAATTCGTGATTGACCTAATTACTTTGCAGGCCTAAAATTCAGTTGAAAGATAGCATTTTATCAATACTTGCTATCACATAACTGACGTTTTGGAGCCTGCATGACAGAAAACAGTAGGTTCAATCCAATACCTAACCAAAACAAACAGGCATTACACTATTATTTGCAAAAAAGGTTTACAAGTTCTGCTTCCCCCACGTTACTCTGAGATAGGAGCTACATGGAAGAAGCAGCCTCCATTCAGGTTATGATCCACCTAGTTCACACTTTGTCTTTTAAAGCATCTTGTTCTAACCACTACCAGAGAGGGGCAAAACAAATCTGGAAAAATAAACTACCCCTTACCTAACCTTTCATGACTAGAGACTGGTTCAGCTCAGGAAAAAAACATCCAACAACTACTGTTTAAACACTAAGAAATTTGGAAAAAGCTGTTAATTGTATCCCTGTATATTCTATAAACATAAAGACACATCTGAAAAAACAGGTTTGACAATGTTTTATCCTCATCATCTCTTAGTCAAATACTGATCAGTAAATCTTTTCCTCAGTTTGTCTTCTTTTTTAAAAAAAGGTTATTTTAATGACTGAATATTTCCTTCCTTGGGTATTTATCCATTATGCCTCTTTTAAGATTATGCACTTCCAAATAAAAACAATACATGATGAAGAATTTAGACATTATTCTTAAAAAAACAAAACAAAGCCTTTAATTAGCAGTCAAATCTACAAATCACTTCAAAGTGGAACATAAGGAAACCCCTATCATCTACTTTATGGGCTTGGAGATCAACAGACCTGTGGCAGAAAATGAAAATCAAATGGATGAAGCAGTTGTTGACTGTAGCCCATCTCAAGGATAGATTAAGTAACGTACAGATTCTGTGCTCTTTTTCTTGACCAGGTAAATAAATCCCTCCTTAAGCATCAAGCAGAGACTCAAATGCAATTTGCAAAAGCCTAAGCTCAAAACACCTGAGAAAGGTACTTTCCTTTGACTACTCAAGTAACTTTGAGACTCTAAGCGGAAACAGTGGAATAGATTCTAGGGCAGCTTCCATCACAGCATTCACAGGGACTCTGTGCTCAAATTACAATTTGTTTCATCACAAAAATAATCCATTTGGTTTCATGCAGTCTTGTAGAATTGTGCTATATAATACACACTGTCAGGCATTCAGAGCACGACACGTTTCTGAAAAATGAGAGAAAAGTTGGTCTCCTGTTTGTTTTAATGCAGCAATATCTGGTCAGGGATAGCCATTCAGTCTCAGCCATCCAAATTTAATCCATGTTAGAGATTCATCAGAGCCCTTAGGAGTACACCTTTCAAAACTCCTCCTCTGAATCATCACTTCTGCATATAGTTGCTTTTACTGACAGACATATGTCTAAGTTTTATTCCCAGTCTCCAATATTAGCATGCAAGCTAACACACTAATGGCACGACAACGGAGACCTGAAATCCTCCCAGAATGTGCACGCAGAGATTCTTCTGCAGGTCCATCTCCCCAGGAGTTTGCAGCATTCTAATCTGGACTGACACAGTCCTCCCTCCAGTCACGCAATCCAGAAGTCAATTCTTTTTCTTACCGTACTTAGCCCAAACTGTAAATGAAATTACAGAGTAAGTCCTGACTGCATGGTTGAAGCAGAATCCCTTCATCTAAGGACCTGTGAAACAAAAATTTTGAGTACTACTATTTCCCCCCCCCAACATAGCTGCTTTTTAAAAATATGTTTGAAACTTAAAAGGCATAGTTCATTACAGAAATGACTCTATAGTTTCTGCAAAGCCATTTCAAAGCAGTGCTTGATCTGCATCATAAACACTGTGTCGGAAGTGCTGTTTTTCCTAGTAGTAAGAAAGTGTGAAATTTTTTATTATGAAGAGCAAACCTTCTCTGCAAGGCAGTCTCCCTAGAGAATGAACCAGGAAAAAAAGATGACAAAATCTGTGTTGCGACTGCACACGCCATAAATGTAGTGTATAATTAATAAAAGCTTTCAGTTATAAGAAACAAAATTAGGTACCTCTTCGTGATTACAACCAGCAATTATAAATGAATTCAAAGGAAATAGCACCATAGTAGCATTTCCAAACCATCTTTTTCAAACTGTTCCAAGAGAGGTAAGAGGTTGAGATTTAGAAGAGAAACTGGACACTCACTTAATCGTTAGTATTTGCCAAAATGTATGGTTCTTGCATTTCTGCAGAAATAAAATAACCTTGATACTTTTGCTTAAGTAGTAGATTATAGATAATTTTCAGAACTACAAATACACTCAGACATTTTGCCCCTTACTATTTAGATAACTACTACATAACATCAAGTCATGATATGGAAATGCCTTTCCTCTGTGAAGCTCTGACCTCAATTTCAACCTCTGAAGACAGGCAAGCTTGACATACTGGTAGAGTTTCACATTTATGCAGATTTGATGATGTCTTGTCTCCTTATTGATTTAAATTTACAGAACATACCGGTTAACCAGTTGAACGGCAATCAAATCCAATGAAAACAGAGTTTACTTAATTTCCTTCTGCCTGAAGGAGAACACAGGAAAACACTGGGATAGAAAAAGAGAGTATACCATGAAGTATGGCCAATATTTTAAGGGTAGCAGCTTGATACCAAATTTTAAGTACTTTCTTGTGGGCTACACAGCAGGAGCTTGTGGTTCCAAGAAGTCATAAATGTGCAAGCCCAGAAAAGGGCAGATTTCCAGGTCCAGTCCTCCTCTACCATGAGTGCAGTGGTTCCCTCCAAGGCAAAGATAACAACCCAGAGGGAATCACTCAAGAGACTGGCTGTAGTTGATTGTATCAGCTGAAGTGCCCTTGTATTTTAAACAATGCTGCTATTGTTGCATTTCCATTACCTCACTGTACCCAATAGAAATTATTTTAGTCCATTTAAATGCTGAAATTCATACTGCAGTTTTGCTTTGGTTTTTTTGAGGGGTGGGGAACTACAGAACACAACCACGAGGTAGGGATAGGAGGGAGGTCATTGGACTCTGCAGAAGTTATGCATCTTACAGATCCTGTGCTTTCTTTTTCTTGACCAGGTAAATAACAGATCCTGCCTTAGGTAGACACTCAAATGCAATTTGCAAAAGCCCAAGTTCAAAACACCTGAGAAAGGTACTTCCCTTTGACCACTCAAGTAACTTTGAGACTCCACAGACATACTGAACTAGAACCTAAGGCAGCTTCCATCACAACACTTCACAGGGACTGTACTCAAATTGAAATTAATCTCATCACAAAAATAATCCATTTGGTTTCACACAGTCTTGTAGAATCACACTATAGACACAGATTTTCAGACATTCATAGCACAGTACATTTTTTGAAAAATTAGTCCAAGAGAAAAGTTTCATCTTCACAAACTTCTAGTAAAAAAAACCCAAAAAACTTCAATCTCAAGAGCAACTAGTTTAAATTTAGAGAGAGATATACAAGTAGTTTCCCAATCCAGAAAAATAAACATGGAATTGACAGAGGAGAAACCAGTATGCTGTGAATTTTAAGTCCATCATTACACTCTTTTAATGCCTTATGTGTACCTTTTTCTGTTGTAACAATGGATAAAGACTTCCTGCATTCTTAAGAATGCAAGCCTGACTTTCACCATTTAGAGGTTATTCTGTGTTTACAATCTTCCTTCTCAGAAGCTTTACAATTAGAATATCCCACCCCCTGTTAAAGTGGGAAAGCTGTTTTGTAAAAGCTCAGACAGACAGCTGGACTTCAACCTTATCACATTCAAATCAAGTCACCCAAAATACATGGCTCAAGTATGTTCAGAAATTGTAACAGTTTTTACATTGTACTGAAACATAAAGAGGAAAAAAATGAAGAAATCTATGGAGTACACAGATCCTAAAAAGGTTAGTAGAAAGAATGCAAGTGAATGTTGTGGCTATTGTCTAAACTAGCTCGAGGCTACTGTCTGAACTGTGAGGGGGAACTCTTTGGTTTCACAATTTCATCTGGTTTTGTCCTACTTAGCATATCCCATTTATGTGTATTTCTGATTCTGTAGAAATGCTACCAGAACTATTACACAAGTTGGTAACAATTTATATGAAATTAGTCCAGTTATTCTGATTTCTAATTGACAAAACAGCTGAAGTACTGTGTAGCCTTCTGCTGGCATTCAGATCGATACTGTCACAGTGCCAAGATTAGTACTACTTTTCTACACTAACCTAAAAATAGTTGCCATGCTTCAGTGAAATTCTGACTTTTCTTTTAAACTTTCCATATCTGCTAGCCCCATGTTATCCCTAACTTTAACGAAGATGACTAAATATTCCAGTCTATTGTCAAAATAAGCAAGCAATAAAGTTAATGGTCCTTCTGATTTGTAGGAACACTGATATCCCCTCTACTATAAAGTCTGGTGTTAACTGGTCAAAATTAATGCCTTCCTCATCCTTCTTGAATTTTAAACTATGCAGCTATGAAGAATTAAGAAGGAAAGAACAACCTAAACAGGACTAACCCTATAATAGAGCGCAATTCAACCTCCCCATCCCTGGAGGTGTTTAAGAGTAGGGCGACATAGCGCTTAGGGATATGGTGTAGTTGGAAACAGTCAATGTTAGGTCAATGGTTGGACTCGATGATCTTCAAGGTCTTTTCCAACCTTGATGATTCTGTGATTCTATAAGCATTCATTGAATAAAATATCAGAAAAATATGAAAAGTATAAAAAAATTACGCTATTTCATCTCTTTCTTATCAGCTGTCAAGTGCAATTAAGGAGCTGCCCAATATAAGAATTTGCAGAGCAGTAAGGCTTATCTGGTACAATTTCTGAGGCTTAACCTGTGCAGTTACAGCAACAATCCAGTGCCTCTTTGCAGAGTCTATGTCTGCTGAGTTTAGACTGCTAAAGGTATCCATCTACTCAGAAGTGTCAAAACGGACCATGAAGGAAAACTCCGTACCTGGAGTTCAGTAAATGGAAATATTTACTTATGTTGTGAAACAGTTTGTAAATATTTTATTATTTTTCAGTCTGTAATTTTTCCCAAATTTAGAACATGAGATAAAAGTCAATTGAATAAAATGGATTTAAGATACTGTATCTTCTCTCATAGTGGAGTAAGATGTGTGACGGAATACTAATGCGAAGTAGGACACGTCATTAAGTTGCATCATACTCACTTCACCAATACTACACCATCCACAGCCTCGTTCACTGATGTTTACTCCTCCTTGTAGCAACAGATGCATCCTAAAACCTTTGCAAGCCAAATCCAACATGATTTTACGTAGAAGCACACTGCAATTCCGCAGTCTATCCATATTTTTAATCCAGCTCACATTATTGTTTTCAAGGCTGTTTTGCTTAGGTTCAAAACACACAGGCTAGAATCAGGAAGGAACAGAAGGCAAAGTGCAAGAGGAGAAAGAGAAGGAGCACGAACAAGTGTTCATGCAAAGGAAGAAAAGTTACAACACCACAGGGATACGCTCCTTCCCGTTGTGAGGCTGAGCGCTCCTTCCCCAGAACTTGCTACAGGAAACCTGCTATCATTACACACACATCAATATACACAGAAAGGATTTTCTGCCTTAAAACACTGTGCATGTCCCCACATGTGAAAGGCTAGCAACTGTGCCTTCTTCCTGTACATAACTATCCCTGCGAAGCAGTAAGGCACCGGACACTTAAGTTGTAGCTGAAAACAGGGATCATACCAATGCCCTTTCCAAACATGCCGTGCCAGTCCCTACTCTCTCCCCCTCACTCGCCTTGTCCTCTTCCTTTCACAAACATCAATGCACCTCTCGCCTGCCACTCGCTGCACACAAGCACTGTATCACGTCCCCACATACTCCCCCCACAGAGCAAACCTCAACCACTCTTCCTCCTTTGCTGCACCCTCCTCTGCACACATACGCTCCATGACACACCACCTCTATGTACAGATGCAACAAACCTTGTGCCCACCACACACACACCACAAATCTATTACAAATGCATCTGTGCATACACATTAAACCATCACAGCTATGCACACTTACACATACAAGCAGCTGCCACTCTACACACAAAATACCATACCCTGTATCTGCTACACACCTATAAAAGTACAGATAATTCTTGCCACACCCATAGCACACATGCCTATGAAAATATCCACATATGATGCCACACCCAATATTCACTACATATGCACACCACAGACACAAGCCCACACCAGACAGCAGCATACAGACACAACTACGTACGTACGATGCCATGTCACGTCCCTGCACATAATATCACAGCTGCGCTACGACACAAACACACGCACATCCGAAGCCCAAATCGCAGCAGATACACACACACACGCTGGCACAGAGGCACATTATTATGCTCCTGTCCTACTGCACATCTGGT
Organism: Strix aluco; assembly: GCF_031877795.1. NCBI lineage: Eukaryota > Metazoa > Chordata > Aves > Strigiformes > Strigidae > Strix > Strix aluco. Next base: position 157,875,861 of record NC_133931.1, read on the forward strand.
ATACACACACATCCCAGGCCACACCCGGGTTTACTGCCCATGCATGAGCATAGAGCCCAGCACCCCATTGCATCCACACTGGAGCACCCCGCGTCTGCTCCGGGCACTGACACACACGTTAGCTCCCTCCCTACTTTATACAGGGGGACCGCACACCACTGTCACACCGCGGCCGCCCTACACACACACATTAACCCTCCTGTGTTACAGAGGGGGACAACACACCCCCGCCACACCTGCCCCGCCCTGCACACGGGCAGGCTCCGGCCATGGCTGCTCCGGCGTTAGACACCCGCCACACCTCACCCACAGACACGCAGGCACATCCCCGCCCCGCCCGTGCTATAGCGAGGGACCACGCAGCCCCACCTGCTCTGGCCAGACACACACACACACACACTCTCTCTTCCCCGCCGCTACAGCGGGGAGCGGCACGGCCCCCCCCCGCCGCCTCATCCCCGCTCCCCGCGGCGGGCCGGGCCGCACGCCCAGCACCACATCCGCACCGCCACGGTGCACGCCCGCCCGACCGCACCCCGCATACCCCCGCCCGCCAAGCGCAGACGTTACGCCTGCCCCGGCCGCCACCCTCCTCCCCTCGGGCTGAGGGGCCCGCCCGCCGCCCGGCCCCGCGGCCGCTCCACACGGCCCGGCCAGCATTCGCTCCTCGCGGCGGCGCCGCCCGCCCCGCCACCTGCCCGCCCGCCCCACCTCGCCGCCGCTCCCCGCCCTTGGGCCCCGAGCGGCCGGGCCAGCCCCCTCACGCCCGGCGGGGTCGGCGGGCCAGGCCGGGCCGGGCCGCGGGCTCACCATGGCAGAGGCGCCGCGGCGAGGCCGGTTGTCCTGGCGACGGCGAGCCCCGAAGAGGGCGCCAGGTGCAACGCCTGCGCGCGCCGCCGTGCCGCTGCCGGAGCCGGGGCGGGGCGGGGCCGCCGCCGGAACACGTGACCGGCACCTCCCCTGCGCGGTGGGGCCGGGACGCCCCGCCCCCGCGGCTGCCTGACCACGCCCCCGCGGCTGCCGGGCCCCGCCCCCGCGGCTGCCGGGCCCCGCCCTCCCGCCTCAGGTGGCGCCGTGAGGGGGCACGGCGACATGGCGGCTGGGCTGCGGGTGTGCGTTGATCTCCGGGGGCTGCCAGCGGCGGGGAGGGGAGCCGGCCTCGGGCAGGCCGGCCTGGCGATGGTCCTGGTGGGTCCCGAGCCTGTCAGCTTGGTGAGGGAGGGCTGTCGCCCTGGCCCGGCCCCTCCCGCGGCTTTCCTCCCTGTGGGAAGGCACTGGGAGCCCTCAGGAGCCGGCCCTTGGGATTTGGAGCAGCCTGTGTGCTTGTAGGAAGGGCCGGCGCAGCTGCCAGACAGCACCGGTCCCAGCTGCGTGCGCCCCTAAAGGTCTGCTGGGTGCTGCTGGTGCGGGTGTAGCTGCCCCGGCTCCTCCGTATGGGGCAAAACGACCGCTGGCGGCATGGTTAGTCCGAGAAGCTGCCCGGTGAACGGGGGGGGCTGCGGCCAGAGCGTGCGGTCACTGCTACTGCAGCCACGACTGGAGATAACCGGGGATGATAACATCTTAAACTGCTACGAGGAAAAATCCACAAAAGCTTGTCTGTCAGAGCCAAGCACATTAAGGCGATGCGTGCTGTCAGTAAGAGCACGGCTTGCTTCTGCAAACCCTCTGCATAAAACCGCTCTCAAAGCCAAACACAATATTGTTAATAGCGCACTTACAAGTTACATCTATTCAGCAGTCACAATACCACATGCAAAGCTCAGGAGATGGGGAAAATTGGGGAGAAAAAATTATCCCAGCAGGTATTGTTTTATGTTGATTCAGTCCTTCAGATTTCTAAGAACCGTAAGTGGCTGTTGTAGAATAACAGGAGTCTGCTATTTGGAATGGGCTGTGTTCATTCCTTTAAGGAATGAAAACATTCTGGTTTGATTAACAGTAAAAAATAGTTTCGTAAGAAAGTGTCCTTTCTCAGAACCCGCACGGAAATAGTTGGTACATGCACATACCATTCGTTGGCACATCTCTGAGTCTACTGTCTTCTACTCTCCAGATTTTGGAGAATAAACTGGTTCATACAGTTGATCTGGTTTGTATAGTAGGGAAGAAAGCCTCAGAAATGTGAAATATGTATAAACAATTCAGACATGTTCAGCTGAATTGCAGAAGGCCCAGACTAACAGATGCTAAATTCTATCGGTTCACATTAAAAAAATAGATGATTATCATGATACTTTTTTTTAGTTCAATGCAAATCTCTGGACTGTATTATAAAGATAGTGATAGATTTTCCTGTCACTACAGTAAAAAAGAAAGAAATTTAGGCAGGTAGAATCAGTTCAAGTTGCAGCGACCTGAAGCAAAAGAAAAAAAAAAAACCAGATTTTTCAAAAAGAAGGGTCACTGCAAAATGATAAGTATGTTTGATTAAGAGATTGGGATAATTAGCCCAATTGGGATCTGTTTGTGCAAGGGAGGCAAGACAGAGGACAAATGCGCAAGTAGACCCTCCATGGTCTAACATCAGCTCTCATTTCATTGAAAACTGTCAGAAGAAGTGGAACACTACAGAATAGATTTGAATCAATATTTTATGTATAAAAAGACTATGGGAAAGAAAGCTTCTTGTTTCATCCCCCAAGAAATAGAAGACAGCCATATATTTGCAACCTGTGTATTTGTTTAGGATGTGAGAGACTGAAATCCGTATCTTTGGATCTGGACCAGCTAATGATGTTACAGCACTGCACTACTGATTTTCTGGACTCCTTTTTGTCTATGTTGTGGTATCACTTGAAAATTCAAGAAAAGCTTACTCAAAAGAACCCTCCGGATTGGCTTGAGTTTTGTCAAATAAACAATCAGTTGTGGAAATAAGACTTCAGAAACGTGTGTACAGCAGTGTATACGTCCTGGTGTGTCTTCTCCATTTCCTATCTGCGGAATGTCTCAGTATATACATCTGAAGTGTTAAGAGAATATATCCATGTTTAGTGTCCTGTTTTCAGCCACTCCACAGCAGTATTGTATGATGAAAATTTTTCCTTCCAAAAATTCCGAGCTAGCTCTAATTTTAGCATTCTTTTAAAATCATTAGGTTTTTAGGCAATGCCTTTGCACTGGTCACTTTAGAATGACTGATTAAGTTATTACTGATGTCTTTTTATATTTTGTAAGCTGCAGAGCTACATTCAACAGCTTGACCTTTTAACTTGACTGCCTGAAGTTCCTCCTACAAGTTTTAGACTCTCGCTGAATGCTGGCCCAATTCCCTTCTTACTTACCTTTTTACCAAACTTAAAAAAAAATAAAAATAGTTGAAGTACCTGTCAGAGGAAATGAACAAGTGCCACCCATGAGAAGGGTGGGTTAGCAGTGTGATTCTGGAGGTCTTTGCTGTTGCTAAACAGCAGCTTCAGGGCCTCTGGGCTGTTAGGTCCTACAACCCAGAAGATTCCAGAAAGCCATCCCAGTCTCGTGACAGGAATTTTGCTTCTGGATTCCAGCCATTCATGCTTTCCCCAGCTTCACGCCATAACCAGTGAAGATTTCCCCATATATGTTGTTTCTGAACTCTGCCAGGCTACAGTAACTGAACCTTTTCAGCACAGGGGGAAACTTGCAGTGCAGTAGCTTCCTCTACAGTGGTCCTCTGATTGTTGAACTTCCTTGAGTCTAAAAGTGGGTCAGTATTCTTAGTAGTGGACATGTGCTTATAAATCTACATATAAATATTTGCAGGAATTTCAAGGGATTCGGTTTGAAACAAGCTAATTGTTACATCTTTCCTTCCCTTTTCCCCATCTCCCCTTATGCAAGTCCCCTTATACAAAAGTACATCCCAGGGAACAGGCACAATAAATTTAGCATGCTACAACTCCCAGCTGTTTCTTACAGCTCTTTCTTCCACAGCATTAGCAGAGACTCATGACGCTTATTTGGTGGTAAGCTTCAAGCTAACCTGCACCAAGACTGATCGTGTTAACACAGCTCAGCTGTGAAGGACTTTGACTACAGGTGTGCAGGGAAATGGTTGTAGGTAGTTACTTTTTAAGCTACTATACTGGGTCTGAAGGAGCTCATCTTTCCTTAAGTTAAATGATTGTGACAAGAAGGTCCACATCTGTTAATTGCCTTTATGAGTGCAAATGGTCAAGGGAGTTTATCTTGTTTCTGGGATGCTTTTCTGGTATGCTGTACATGTTCACATTAAAGCATAAGCAGGTGATGTTTTAATGTCTGACACAGCTTTTCATGTACTGCCCTGTAAGAATTGACAGACCAAGACTTCCCCAACTGTTTCTCTTCCCTGAGCTTGGCCCCAGCATATGCTAGCTTTCTGCCAGGATTTGTACTTCTGTGGTGCCGTTGCCTTTTCAGAGGTTGCTTTTGTGCACATACCATAGGTTGGGAATATCCTGCCCTACCCAGATAATTTGTAGGGGTCCAACACAGCAACCTGGCAAACTGACATAGTGCATCCTCAGCCACCTCATTCTTGGATCGTGAGAAGCACGTAAGGTGCTGGCAGGCAGGGCAGCCGTTCAGAGGCACCTTGGCAAGCTGCAGAAATGGGCTGATGGGAATCTCAGGACACGTAGCAAAGACAGACTCAAAGTCCTGCATCTGGGATGCAGCAACCTGCCGCAGCAGCACAGTCTGGGGGCTGGTTGACTAGAAAGCAGCTCTGTAGAAAAGGACCTGGGGGTCCCGGTGGACAATGAGCTGAATGTGAGTCAGAAGTGTGCCCTGGCAGCAACAAAAACTGCATTAGTGAGAGAGTAGCTTGGAGGTTGAGGGAAGTGATTATAGCCCTGTATTCAACACTTGTGAGACTGCATCTGAAGTACTGTGAGCAGTTTTGGGTCCTGATCGGCAGAGAGATGTTGACAAAATGGAGAGAGTCCACTGGAGGAGCACTATAGTGTTTGAGGGCTGCAGCATATGCCAAGCAAAGAGAGACTGGGTGTTTGTTTAGTCCAGAGAAGGAGACCAGGTGGGATCTAATTGCAATTTTCTACTGCCTAAAAGAGGGATGGTAGAAAAGATGAAGCCAGACTCTCCTTGAGGATGTCGTGTGAAAGAATAAGAGAGAATGGTCACAGGTTGTAACAAGGGAAATTCCAATTGGCTATAAGGAGAAATTCATGGCAATGAGAGTGACTGAGCACTAGAACAGGGCTCAGGGAGACAGTGGTTTTCTGCACTGCTGGAGATTTTTGAAACATGACTGGAAAAGGCCATGAGTAACCTGCTCTTATTTGAAGTTAGCTCTGCTTTGAACAGAAAGTTGGTCTAGATGACCTTTGGAGGTCTCTACCAACTTTTATTATTCTGTCAATTCTAATGTGTAAAATTGATTGGCAAAAATATATACATGGGGAATGTCAAATGAGGCCACTGGAAGTGCAGGAGAAGAATCGGCCTCCTTCAAGTTCAGCAAGCAGGCAATATATGCAAGCCTAGAGATGCCTCAGCAGTTGGGGATACATGGACTGTCATGTCTGTGCAGTTAGTCCAGTGTCTTCCAGAAGTCACCAACTTCTGTGCCTGTGCAGGTCTGTGGGTATGTCCCAGGTCATCTTCACACATGGCAGCCTGGTTGTAGTCCCTGTACAGTGGCTGTGATCATGCTGCCATAGATCAGGATATCCCAGACAAATAAGGAAGTCTTCTGAGTGCTAACTGGACAGTATTTTCAGTCAGAAAAAAAGAGAATGTGTGGCAGCTTTGTATTTAAGACTTTCCCGTAACACCCATCTTTCCTAGTTTTGAGAGGTCATGGTGGGTCCTTCCTTTATTTTCCCATTTAGAAAAATTCAGGGAGGTGCTTTTAAACTCAATTCTGTATTAGTGAACCTTTGTAGCAGTGAATTACTTGATACAAAGCGCAAAGATTCAACCAGATAAAAGTCTTTGAACTTTATCACAGTCACTCAAATAATAATGAGTTGGCAATGTCTGACAATTATTATCTGTGCGTGAGACTTTGATAAGCCGTGGCACCAGTCCTGTAAGTGGACATGTGGTTGGTTATCCTCACCTACTGAAGTAGTTCAGTAAGCACAAAACCAGAGAGCTGCTATAGATGTTTCTCCGTATCCAGCTCCAGAATTTTCTCTATATGTACTTCTAACACGGTACATTTAAAGTGCGTTTCAGAGCACGCTTTCATTTGCCGTGCAGAAGGATCTCTGCTATGGTGTTTCACTTTCTAGTTTAAATAAGAAGTGTTGAAATTTCCAGTTTAAGTAAGAAGTGTTGAAATTTGTATCACATTTGCCCTTGGAAGATATTTGTTTGAGAAAACCAGTTTGATAAATGTTTGGAAAGTTGACTTACGTTCCTGATGAGGACATAGTACATATGTTTAACTGCTGTTGCATATATCTATCAACAGTTCACAGATACAGACTAACTTTCCATTCGGTACAGACTTGTGGTAGCAGTTTGACCATGTATAGCTTCCCCAGTAGCCTAGTATATTTGACTTAGAGCTATGTTCAGAAAGCTGAAGTCAAAATTAGAGGAATAAAAAATCACTGTAGTAAGATTCGTGTGGTTGCAAACAAAAATAAAACTTGGGTTCACTAGTAGAGTGGTATTTTATTGCCTGTCTTAATCTTCTGTCTGTGTCAAAATAAATTTCAATAAAACTTACTGTTTAATACTTCTTTGAATTAGTTCCCATTTGTTGCATTCATGCGAAACATTAGAATGACAGAAGCAGTGATGGAATAGGATATCTTTTACAAAGTGTGATAAAGTCCTTTGCTCATGCACTGTGCTGCTCTGGTTTTTGATTTTTTCTTTTTAATTTATGGACATTTGTAAGCCACTCACTAACAGGTACAAATGTGAACTCTTAAAGATATTTTGCAAAGATTTTTGCTTGAGTTTTGTGTTTTGGGGAATGTATGTATATTTATTTGCGTAAAAGTAACAGACAAAAATTTTCAGGTTGTTGCACTCAAATTATTGTTAAAGTGTAGTAGACCTAATCTGAGTTTAGATTAAGTGTGTGGTAGCATCCAACAATTCTGAAGTTTGAAAGTTATGTTTAGTAAACCTGTTCTACACTGTACATCGTGTCTTGGAATTTTCTAATACTGTTAGTTTGCAACTGTGAAATAAAAGCCTTTTAATGTAGTTAGTTGTTGGTCAGGTAATCTAAAAATCATTGCGTCTGTGTTGTCTTATCAGATAGAAACCTGAATGGAGTTTTATTGGATAAAAGCAGAAGAGAAGATAAATGCTAGAATTTTAAATGGAGAATGAAAATGGTTGTGATCAAATGCTTGACAGCTTGTCTGCTTTCTCTAAACTTGAAATACATGCTGTTGGTTTAACAGAACAGATATTTCATGCCCCTGCCATTTCCATTATCATATATCTCTTATTAGTGATTTCTTAAATATAAAAAATGTTCTTGATTCTTTGAAAAAGCAAACACTGGGAAACATTGGACTTTGGATTAGACTTAAATGCAGAGAGGTCCTTCTCATCTAACTCATCAACAAAAGGTTGGAACCCAGTAGAGGAGTTAGAGGAAGAGATATCATAGATACCTATTTTATACAGTCTTCTGGTTCCTTTAGAGTCATTGCTCCTTTCAGTGAGGAATCCTTCCCAAATTACCACTTTGAACTGGACGCCTGCGGCTTACGTTTTGTTTGTATTCAGCTGCTTCAATGCAGTTTTGGACACAGCTGAGTTTTAGGCATCTAAATTAGCTGCTTAAACTAGAAGAACAGATTCCCTTTATAATGACCCATGAGAAGTTAAGGATCTACCTGCTCCCTGTTGACTGCCTAGGGAGCCTGAAGTTAAGTGCCTCAAGATGTAAACACAGTTATATGGACAAAAGTGAAGCATAAGTATTAATGTTATCAGGATCTTATCAGGGAGTGATGCCCACGTAGAAATAAAGAGCAGGGTAAGATCTTTCTGAAAATTTTGCCTTTCATGCACTTCAGATGGACGCATTTCCACTGAAGACCTCGGTGTACTTCTGTCAGTGGCACAGTTAGTTCTCAGGTTACCTAATGAAGCACAGTGTTCCCAAATGCCACAGGGCAGTTTTTGTTTCTATTCTAAGTCCAGGTAAACTGAAGCATGGAGACAGTACGGCCCACGTTCAAGTACATACAGCTGGTCAGAAGCAGTGTTAGAAATAGAAAGCAGGAGTTACAGACCGTGGTATACACTTGTAGAGAGAAACATGGGTTGCCTGAATGTCCTCCGAAAATTAAATGAACATTTGCAACCTAAGCTCCAATCCTCCAGACTCCCATTACCAGGTAGAGTACTTGCTGCTTTGATTTCACAAGGACTGTTAATGGTAGCACGCACTGCTTTGGATAGCAAGTGTTTGCAGATGGATCCCTAAATTGCCTTCTATGGAATAAAAATGAGAACAAGAATTTCAGGGAAGTTGAAGCAACTGCTAAACCTATTACTAATGGCTGATTGGAAATACCGTAACATATCCAAAAAAGTGTGCAATAACATAGAAAAACATGCAAAAACAAGGCCAAGACCCTATTTCTAAAGAATTTCCATAATCTCTGCATTTTTATGTAGGAAATATATTTTAAACATTGAATACATGAGATCTAAAAATATCTTTCCGTTTGGTTTACATCAAATGGTGACAAAATCCTAATGGCAGCCCTTCAACTATCTGTTGTAATAAGCATATTAGTGAGAAGAATAATAAATTATGAAGGGTAAATCATACTTATTTCAGATCAGATATGTTATTAAGACAATATATGGATCCATACAGAACATATTTTTGTGTCCTTTCATTACCAGAAAAATAAAGGTGCACCCAAAAAATCCATAACTTGATTTTAACAGCTTATTTCCTTGACAGTCACAGAACTAAATTAATCTTCACTGTAATTCTACTGACATCCATGAAATTAGTTCAAGAATTCATACTGTGAATTTCACTTATTCTTTTAATTATACAGAAAAATAGAAACAGTCAAGCAATCCCAAGGGATTTCTAGAAATTGTCAGTGAAATGCTGTCTGCTTTCATAGAGGTTATCCATTGCAATACATACTTCTTTGGCACCTGTATTATGCTGTTTTAATTTTCTGGAGGATAGACTCTTCGCAGGAATAAATATTTTCTAGAATTACAACAAATACACACGCAGTGTACCTCAAACAGAGCAAATCTTTCAAAGATACAGAATGGGACAGCTAATTAGTCTAGGGGCAAGGTCCCAATTTCATTAAGTCCATTAGAAAGATGACACTGACATCAGTGGATCAAGATCTGGCATGGTTTAAGATGTCCTCAGAAGTCCATGAGCATTGAGTGCTAAATGGTATAGAAGCATGTACCTTGTGTGTGGAGAGGCCCTTACCTCTTGAATAGCTGCTGTTGGTCCCATCTGACATTGCAGTGATGTCCCATGGCTGGGAGAAAGCAAACAGAAGTCCTCCAGGTTGTTCCTTGAACATCATTTGCCAGTCGGGGAAGCATATTTGTGAGTGGCATCCATGGACGTGGGTGTTTGGTGCCAGGTCTCACATTCTCACAGCTAGTCAATTCAAGTGCAGTGTCTCCTTTCTTACATCAATTAATCTATTATTTAAGGTCACTTGCTGGAGCATGCCTTAGCTCCTATGTTGTTCATCTATAGGAGTATTACCAAGCCTTGGTATTTTTTGCATCCATTGTGTATGCTTTCTGCAGCAGGGTGACTGGCGTTACGTGTTTCCCTTTCCTGTCACACACAGTCTGGCTAACACTGAAGGCAGAAACCGGTCAGAAAATAAGCAGGCTTAGGATCTCCGAAACTAGGGGGGGGAAAGTCAGAATCTGAAGGAGAGTGAGGATGGATGAATAACAAATGTTATACAGAGGAGTGGTGACAGCTGGGTGAAGCAATAGTAAGTTTCAAGCAGAAAGAGTTACTGTTGTTTAAAGTGTGAGATTAATGCTAAGCCTTTACTACCAATGATGTATACTGTGACCTTATCTAGTATATTCTTCTGTTCTGTTCTCAGAAAAAGTATCAATCCTGAAGTGACAGCGAACAAGCTAATCTTATGTGAGGAAGGTAGAGAAAGCTTTTTACATACCAATTAAATCATTTTGCTCACAAATACGCCTTTTATAACATTCTGCAGCATTATCTCTTCCTGATGCTTTCTCTGTGATTTTACATGGTTGCACTGGAGTTATCCGTGGTCATCCTCCTGCTGTGTTCCTGGCATTCGCTGGCGATTGCAGCAGGGTGGGATTGAGGTGTGGATTTAGGAGGTAGGATGCTGGAAGAAAAAACTCAAATGGAAACACTCTAAGTCTCAACATTTCTCAAGCATCAGCTCTATAGAGCTTATCAATAGGGAAGATAGCCATGATTTTAGACTAGGCTTAAAATCTTTCAGACTGCAACACGCTATTCATCTGGGTGCAGAATTTCAGACAGGGTGAAACCAACATTTAAGAGGTAACTAAAGCTGCCTTTTCCAGCAGCTGTTTTTCTGGACAGTACACATAATGATTTAGAATTACAGTATCACGGAATAATTCAGTTTGGAGGGGACCTCAGGTGGTCATCCTGTCTGACTTGCTGCTCAGAGTAGGATTGGCTCTGAGATCAGAACAGGTGGCTCAGGGCTTCGGCCAGTTTGATCTTGAAAATCTCCAAGGATGGACATGGCACAGTCTTTCTGGGCAACCTGTTCCACTGCCTGATTATCCTAATAGAGAAAAAGGTTTTCCTAATATTCAGTAAAAACCTTTCTTCTTTCATCTCATGTTTGTTGTCTCTTGTCCTCCCATCATGCCCCACAGTGTGAAGCGCCTGGCTCCATCTTCTCAACTGCCTCTCAATGGGCACTGGCAGGCTTCTATTAGGTCCCCCCAAAGTCTTCCCTTCTCCAGGCTGAACAGTCTGTGCTCCCTCAGCCTCTCCCCACAGGACAAGCTCTCCAGCCCTCCCTAACCATCTTGGTGGCCCTTCACTGGGCTCACTCCAATTTATTTTGTACTGGGGATCCAAAACTGTATGCAATATTCCAGATGTGGACTAATGAGCACTGAGTAGAGGGAGATAATAACTTCTCTGCAACTACTGGCTCTGTTCTGTTAATATAGCTCAGGATGCAGTTGGCTGCCTTTGCTGCCAGGGCTGATGTTCTTTGCTGCTGGCTGATGCTTGGCTTGCCGACCCCCAGGACCATCAGAGTCTTTTCCACAGAGCTGTGCCCCAGCCAAGGGGATGCCACTTTGTTCTGGCTTTACCTGTTCCACTCACCGTTACCTCTTCTATTGACACGGTCCCAGAGTCTGAAGGTTCCAGCTTGTGCTGCAGATGGATGGAACAAAGGGAGTTTCTTCTCAGAAAGGGTGAGATAGTCTAGGGCTGCAGATATTGCAAGATGAGCTGCAGCCTTTGTGTAACAGATGCAACAGAAGTACGTGCATGGTATGTGTTAGGTCTGTAAACAAGATGCCTGTGTTTCCCTTGTAATGAATGAAGAGAGGCTTCTTTTTCAGTGAGACAGGTGTGAGGCAGTGACTGTCCTAACAATTTCCCTCAGCAGTCTCTTTGGTCCCATCATTTGCTCTTCCTGAGCTGAGAAGTTGACTGAGAATCTCAATTTCACACCCTTGTTGCATGTTGTGGAATCTGAAATCACTGATGAATGATTATCACTTCCAGTTGCCTTATCCATCTTCATTTTTGTACAATTATTGTACAATTATTGTCTTTTTGCCCTTTCAGATGAAAATGGCACTTGACAGCCAGACTGACCACTCTGTGCTATGGAAATGAACTAGAAAGTGATACCGAGAAACAAGACGTTTGCATGAGCATATTGTAGAGGATTAAGCTTTGGGTGGGTGGAATGTGCCTGTTGCAAAGGTTCTGTGGTAAAATTTACTGGAGCATAACACTGGGGATTTGAAAGACACGGATAAGCCAAACCAGCATATGTGTTTGCACTGTTTAGAGTGGCATTTACAACACAGGGTGGTAAACCAACCTCATTTCAAAACAAACCAATTCTCCAGGCACTGTGTAGATCAGCAGGAAATTGAAGCCTATGCTCAGAAAAAGGCCAGAAGAGAAACTATTACAGTTTGATGGACAATGCAGCACTGCACTAGGGTCATGACAGGAGGGGATAAGGTGGGAAAAGCTGGAAGAAAGTCAATGTAATTAAAGATCAGAGAAGGAAGAGCAGTGCAATTGCCTTTAGATCCTGTGTTAAAATTTTTCACCTACTGAAAATGTATTTTTCAGTAATATTACATTGAAACCAGTGACTGTGGTTTACAGTGGTGACAAAAAATTATTTCCTTTATTCAAATTATTTCCTGACAAAAATAAGGTGTTTTCTGCCGGTGTTACGGTAACCAAAGAATAAGTCAGCTCTGGAGTGGCACTTAACCTAGTATGATGTCAGCATGTGTCACCTCAGCTCAAACCAAGTGTGGTGAGAATCAGGTGTAGCTGTAATATATTTAATTAGGCTGACATAATTTGGAATAATACATTGGCATCTGAGTAGCTGTTTAACTGCAGTGTTATTAAAAAATTCTGTAGTCATTCAGTACGCCGGAGCTTTATACCACACATTCATATTCTCAGAGATGCTATTAAATTTAACAGTTGTTAATTTCCCTGTAGTTTGAAATAATATAGATAGTCGAAACTTTTGCTAAAAATTATACATGAAATTACTTAAACCTGTCATTCAAATACCTTTTCAAACATCCACAAACCCAACAGTTGTATTCAGTCTGTGCCCAGTTTGGGGGTACGTGTGCTTGCCCATAAGGTTGCGTGTGTAGCATCTGTGCATGGACATTTAGGCCAAAAGTTTTAAAACAGAAGAAATTGCAAAAGAAGGTGTTGAGACACCTGAACTTTGGAAACAAGGCTAGTAGGTATCTGAATAAGTACTGACTTGTGAGTTGACCTTTGACTCTTCCTGCATGTTGTTAGAAAATGGTTTATTGCTGGTGTTTCAATAGCCATGAATTGTAATTAATTCCAAAGTGCAACAGAACATCCATGCACACAAAGCGAGTTTATTTTGCAATGATAAATAAAGTGAACAGCTACTTCACACTGGTAATTATGTGGCACTGAAAGCCTAGGAAGATAGAATGTTGATTTCCCAGCATCATTATTTTCTTTCAGAACCACTATTTTCTTTCTCTTTTTCACTCTTTCTAATCTCCCAAATTGTTTTTTTAATGACACAGCTTACGCACATGTAATGCTTTTCATCCAGAACAATGCCAAAGTGCTATACAGACTCTGTATTGTATTAGTGAAGCTTCACAACAAATGCGTTTTTCTGTATTAGCACTCTCTAGAAAGAAAAGGACCCTGTCCACATGACAGAAAGTATGTCAAGAAGACAAGAGCATGTATATTCACATACGGTATAAATTGCTAGATTGAGAGTGAAGATTAATGTAGAACATCCAATACTGTGTGAATTCACTTTCCTTTTAATAGTTGAAGTATTATAATGCATATTAGTTAAGGTTTCCTTACTAGGATAATCAGTAGATATTCCGGGCTTCTCTAAGTTATGGAAGAGAACGAAGCAGGAAACGTAAGATGTACTATAAAAAAATGAAAAATGTCATTCTGAATTTAGTCTCACCATATAGAGTTTTCATTTCCATTTTGCTTCTTTTGGGTTTTTTGATAAATAGGTGTCTACAGCTCTCCTCATTTTTCTGTAATGGGGAAAAAAGCACAGATTTTTTGGTGATTGTTTTGTAAGTGTAACTATTAATGAGTACTTTTCGTTTTGCATTTAACATCCAAAATATTGTAGTAGCATGTACATTGTGGTATTTTAAAAGCATATGGTATTGCATATAGGCAAGGCTTGCATTTGACATAAGTATTACCTATATTTTCTTATAATTAGTTATGAACCTTGCCCTTGATAAGTCCTCTGGGATATGAACCAGCTGAACTTTTCAGCTATTTATTGTCTCTATGGGGGTTTAAATAAAAATTCTGCATAATTGTCTCTCGATTTGAGGGAATTTCAGTTCTAACTTTGACCCTAGCATTTTGGCAAGGTCTAAACCAGGTTGATTTTCCATCTCCATAATTACAGTATTAAAAATGCAGCTCTATATCCTTGTAATGATGTGAAACTCTTCCTTCTTTGCTTGAGTCTTAAAGAACAGAGCTTTTTGTAGAAACTCTGCTTTGGTAGGAACCACTGAAGAGACCTACCCTTTCCAAAACTGTGGGGACCCAAAAGTGTACCGCCTCTGCACTTCCATTTCAGCAAACAACAAAAAAATAGCGCACACTGTATCTCAGTTTCCTCTTTGAGAGGATTTCGGAGCTCTGGGTCTGTTTGTGCGTCAAGTCTAACAGTTCTTGCATACCTCTTGTGTCTGTCCCTGTGCCATCATGCGCTTCTGAGTGCTGGTCGTTGCACAGATAACATTTCCACAGACTCATTGGGACACATCATAGGTTTAAATAGGATCTTAACAACAGCCCTATCATGCTGGAATGAATTTTCCCAGCAATGCCCACTGCTAGGCAAAGCTCTGAACTCCTTATGCATAGTGGTAGCCCTACTGACGCAAATACAAGGTCAGGCATTCAGCACTGTTTCCTCTTCCCCCATGAGCAGAAGTGCTCAGTGGTATAAATTTAAATTCCCTGTCACAAGTGTGACAAAAGTGGACCTACTGTACTGTTCTCTGCCTTGTGGTTTTGATTATTTGCTCAAAACTCTGGTGACCTTTGCAAGGGTAAGAAGGTGCTCTACCATGACACAATGGCAGTCATCACCATCATCCTGCTTAGTGGTTTGCCTGGAAATTGCTTGCAGTTTAGAAAAGCTTTCCTTTTAATTTAGTGCATATGTGAAATAAATTATACTATGGAATGGTGCTGTCAAATATTTATTTAGTATCTCAGTACTTGAACTCACTTGCCAATCAGATAAAATTAGTTTTGAATTCTTTTATACTGACATCATTTTCCTAACTTACAAATTCACTTTCAGACACAGAAGTAACGAATGTTTGCATTGGCCTGTTGTGAATAGCAGCAATGTTTAGGAATTTTAATGTACAGCTTAGTGTTTTCATAATGTCACTGTGAATCAGTGCTTAATTTTAGCTAGAGACAACTTTGTCCTTAAACTACTTACTTCGTGTATTTTCCTATTTTCTAATTCAGCCTGAGTGCTAACATTGGCTCCTTTTAGATGATTTGCATAGAGTTTCAAAGGCATAGGATTTCCCAAGACATTACTAAGCAGCAACAGTGGCTGCAAAGCCAAGTGTATATTGCTGGGTCAACAAGATTGGCTTTTAACAATCAAATAGGAAACATAATTGAGAATAATGACTAGTATTTTGAGAATTGTTTTACTGTATGTGTTACTGTGCCAACACCTTTCCACATAATCCTGATTATTATCTCTCATAAAAATAGCATATTAACTTGTGAAGTTTATGAAAATAAGGCCTGCTCTAAAATGTGTTGAAGTCAGTGCAACTAGTTTAAAAATAGCTTTTCTTTTCTGATACTTTTGCTTCTTATAGAATGATAAGTTGTTGTGTTATGTTTTAAGCACTTAGCTGAAAATTTTGTACAGAATTAAGTTAACCATGTAGTATACAGAAGTAGCATCTTATTTGGATTCATTTTATATTGCTAGAGGTTGGTCAGAATCCAAAAACTAAACACAGACAAAAATTAATCTATATGGTTTTGCTGAATTTGCTTGCTGAAATGTAGTAAATCTTGAAAACAGAAGAGCTCTAATAACATTACATTCTCACTATGTATTTACCTTTTTTGTTTGTGTTTGGCATGACTGAGAATTTTATCACCGTCAATTTTCCATCAGAGAATAGAACATATTTGAATAAGCTTTGCATGGCCAGTGTAAAAAAAAGAAAATGGTGCATGAAATGATGGGGAATAGTTAATTTTGAGTCTCCAGTTTTTCAGATTTCTGGTTGGATTTTGTTCCTTAAAGTCTTGTCTGTTTGGCTGCATTACTGATGCCTACATCACTAGAAAGGGATCACCAAAGCAGCCGGCTTCTTGGGAGCGCTGGTGGGAACGTTGCTGAAGCCATTAGTGGTGAACGGTAGAAACACAGGAAGGTGAAAACGTCTCTGCTCCTTGTCTGCCAGGAGAGAAAGATAATCTCTTGTATGTATGCTGACTGCCAAGGGTGAAACTTGAAGAATTAGGTTAATTGGGCTAATAGGGGAAAAAAAGATTATTTTCTTAAGCATTGTTATTTTTTAGGAAGAGTCATCACAACAAATCTGTAATTCTAGTGGTTATTTTACTCTTGATTGATTAAAAGCCCTAACTGTGCTTTTATAAGGACTGCTTCTGTTTAACTGAGCCATATCAGCTTTTTACTAGAAGTTATAATGGGAACAGCAATTAGATATAACCATATACAGTCTAACTTGGTAATAGAGCCCAGCCTCTGTGGGGTCATTTACATCTGTGATCATATAGAACTGCCTGTTACGGGATTATCCAAGAACAGAGTGAGCTCAGGCTGAAGAAATCCCAAAGAGTACTTCTGTACTCAGAATTTCTCAATCATTACCAAATATGCAGCTTTTTTTTCACGTCGTGTTATGCACAACCAGACCATAGAAAGTATCACTTCCACCATTTACGGTGAAGAAGGCCAAGGAAAAAAGGCTGAGGAATCAAGGATCTTAAACTGTGGTGTGTGGATGGACTGCAGAGCTTTTTCTTGTGGTTTATTGAAAAAAAACATTTTAGGAATATATCATGGTAGATTAAGCTACCGGTGCCGGAAGGGAACAGGGTCTGCGAGTAGATATTTTCCTTACAAAGTGGTCTGCTGACTGAAAATCTGGAGCACCATCAGAGTTCAACTAATTGAGCCAGACAGCTTGTTAGACTGTCTTATAAAAGCTGGATGTCTGGCTAGATAGCTTTTGGCACTTTGAAGAATAGAGAGGCAGATTTATGAACTGGACAAATGAGCATTACAGTCAGGAATTTTTCTAACAGTTTGGCTGTATCTCTGAGACCCTTTGACTTTCAGAAAGATGCTGCTTCAAAAGCCAGTTTCTGCCAGTTCCTAAATGCACCATTCAGCCTTGGATATTACTGCTGATTTTAAGCACCTTATCTTCCTGTGCAGTTTACAAAAGAGCCAGGATAAGTTTAGACTCTGTTTTATCCCCACCTACTCAGTAACATGAAAGCTTCAAAATGGCAAGAAGGTTCAGGAAAGAGACAGGTGTGCCTACACGTAGAGGAGGAACAGGGTAATGTTAACATGCGGAAAGAGCTTGGTGCACTTCTGGAAAGGTGAACCCAAATCTACATTCTCCCAGCGCTGCTGAGACTTCAGAAACATTCAGCTTCCTCACGGCATATGTATATTCATAGCAGGCATGCATCTCTGCGATACACCCATAAAACTCTTGTCTTAGGTTCAGTTTGGACAGGAATTGCTGAATCCCTTCCATGGCTCACTCTCAGCAATTAAGCCCTAACTCACCGTGTCCTGAACTCCACTGTCGAATAGTCTCCATATCCTCGCCACCAGCAAACAGCCAACAGCAGCGCTGCCCAGATTTCTGCACTTGTTTCTGCCTCTTCTGTGTTGAACGTCATTCCAGTTCAGATCCATCAAACTATCCACTGCAGAAACTGAAACACCGTGGGCAGAGGAATACACAAAATCAGAATTTCTTGGAAAAACCCCAGTCACTAAAATTGTAAATAGCTGTTTTTCTTCTTTGTATGCTATTTCCTTTGTGGATTCCACAATTTCTGATTTCCGAGCTTTAGATCAGCTTAGAGTGGAATGGATGGATTCATGCCTGAAAATGATTGAAAAATAAGGTAATAGTTGCACAGAGAGGAGCATGACATGCGGTATTTCCAGTATGACTTGTGTTAATCAAACCAGAAATACTGTGATACCTACCAGGGTGCCAGACACCTTAGCTACACAGACAGGAGGAAACAACTGAGAAAAGGGAACACCGTCACACTTCTGTCATTTTTTGATGCTGTTGCTCCCTCTCCTAACAAAACAAAACAGAAAATGCAGAGCTGATGAGAGTTAAACACTTTTTTATCCATCACAGAGATGTGGTCAAGTTTGGAGAAGTTTCTTGTTTAAGCTGAGCCGTTACTGAGACATCGTTAAGGCTAATAAAAGCAACGCAAAGCAAACTGGAGGAAACCAAACACCCCCTGGACTTAAGAGGAAGATGATGCTATGGCTTAGCATGTTCTCTTCTCACCCCTGCAAACCTGAGGACAAATAATGCTCACCCTTGCCTGCGTTGTCACACTACCACTCGTTTTTGTCATTATTTGCTATGTGTGGTCGCAAGAGGACATGTGGCCTGGTGGACCAGCCCCAGAAACGAGGCAGCAGAGTGCATTGGTTTCAGAGCCAGACTCAGGGCCCATCCTCATTTGGGAACTGAGAAAGGAAGGACCACAGCAGTCACGAAATTCCTCCATTCCCTGTTTCAGTCGCTGCTCCTTCTTTTCATCAGTTTTCAGGGTGTACACTGCTGGTTTGCTACTTTGCAGGCGATAGATTTCAACAGCCAGTCTTTAAAAATCCTGCACTAATAGGTAAGAGTAGAAGAGGAAGCAAACGTATGGAGGAAGCTCAGACTGATTTTTGGCAAATCCTACGCTTGATCTGTGTTGCAGTGTTGCCAGCGCTAAGTGTTCCAAAATCATACGTGATGAGGGTGGCTTAAAAATAATCAATTTGGAGTTCCTTTTTATTTGCCTTCTGGCTTAAAAATAATCAATTTGAGGTTCCTTTTATTTGCCTTTGGTTTCTTAGCCTTCAGGGTATGCTCAGATAATGTTTTCTCAGAAACCACGTGTGCTAGAAAGCTGCTTTCTCTTTTCCAAATAAAAATTACTATTTCTCAAGTCAAGCCCCAGCCCTGTGCTAAGGCTTCATGTACCAAATAGCATGAGATGTGCAATAAGCTTACTAGAGTTGCAATCCTTTATCTTGTTCCCCTCATATTTTTTGTTTGTTGTAGTCCAGGGTAGAATGACAGAGAAAGAAGAAAGTGAACAAGTTAATATGAATAAAAACACGAGAACAGAGAGTTAGGGAAGGAGGGATAGCAACTTAATACCTGAAATAGAAAACAGAGAAAAGAAGGCAAGGGTGGAAACAGAGATGAAGCAGGAGGATGGCAATATTCACAATGGGGAAGATTTAGGAGGAGAAAGCAAAGCAAACAAAATGGAAATCTCATTCTGCATATACCTATCCTTTAACTGTGGCAGCTGCCTCGGGACTCTGGAAGCTATCAGGGCTATAAATAGCTATGTATCTGTAATTAATTATTTGAAGCTGTGCCAATATTTAACCAAGGATTAGCCCTGCCAAAGCAAATGGGCAGCAGTGTGTGGACTTTTGGAGACCAGGTGTTTTCAAGCTTTTAAATGCTGCACACTCACGTTGTTCTGCATATATGTGTCTTCCGGAGGGCAAAGTTAACTTGAAATTCAGAGAACTTTGAGAGTGTTGGGTTGGAAGGACACAAAGTTCTTAGGTCTGCAATTAAATCTGCAAAATTTGTTTTCTTTAGCAGGCATGTAATGCTGCTGAGGGCTGTCACAGTCTGCTTTTCCATAGCCTGAGGATTTGTGATGCCTGACTTTCAGAAGGCTTGAAGGAATAATTCAGCAAAGCATACCCAAGTCTGGCTATTTCTTCAAAGTAGAAGGTTGTTCTCATTTTTAGAACTTCTTCCCCCTTTACCCCTCTGTATATTTTTGCTAGTGTCTCCTGTAGCATTCCTATCCCTTTTATTTGATGTAGAATTGTCTTTCATTGCTCTCTCATTTATTAGAATTTTTTATGTTTCTTTCACTGCCCCAAAAACCTGACATGTCCCACTTAATGTACTCCCATCTCCTTTTAATTCTGTCATTGAATTTGCAAGATTTCTGGCTGTAACATGCTCCCTTTGTATCTATCTACTCTTTCTTACAGCTTCTGAAAGAAATGTGTCATATTTAGTCCCTGTTTAGCCACTCCATGTATCCTGTGCCCCTATGGAATGAAGAGCAATTAATAAGTTATGTAGTTCAGGAGGCTGGATTTACCTTTGTTGTAGCTGGTGAGCCATATTTCATTTAGGGTAAATGTCAGGATTTTTTTCCCCCCAGATTTCAAATGCAAAGGCCAAATTAAAAGGAGGTTCCTTGTATGAGCTACCTAGATGGAAGTGTTTTCACTGAGGACTGAATACAAAACCAGAGAAGTCTAAGGATAACCATAGAATCACCAATACAGTGACTTGAATGGGAAGATAAGATTGAACTTGTGGTACAACTCTTGATGGGTAAAGAAGGTTGAAACACTAAAAAAATAAGCTTCTCTCTGTTGTGTTCAGAGGCACAGAATATTTGCACTTGCATTTATGTACAGAGCTCTCATGCACTCCTCTCTCCTCCCGTAAGACTGCTTGTCTTAGTAGTAAGTATTGGGCACAAGGTCAACAAATAGACTGAAAGAGTCCAAAAAAGGTCAGTCAGATAAAGAGAAAAGACGAATTGATAAATAAGCTATGACCATAGACCAAGCCAGAATTAGCAGGTCTTATTTTAGGCACTATCTATTGGTCAATAATTCCTTGCTGATTTAAAATTGGCTTTTAGTAAAGTAACTTGGTCAGCAATGCTTCAGCTACTGAAATTAAATTATATTTATTGTATAATTAAATAGTGGTTTATTTGTTCAAATATTTTATCAGATACCTTTCTAATTAACCTTCCTATTCCATAACCTTTTTTTGGCAAATATTGAGCTTTAAATCTAGCTTCATTTCATGCTTTAGAGTGTCTTTTTCATAGATTTACTGAAACATATCACATGCTCATGAGGCACACAGAAAAAATATCAAAAGTTCTCCAAGTGGGAAGCCTTAGCCACAAATCTAATTTTGGAGGTATCAGCATATGATGAGGTCTGCAACATTAGATCCATGTCTGGAAATCACCTATTGCCAGGTCCTGAGTTGCAGAAATAAAGAAGCAAGGAAAATATTTCTCCTTTTTTCTCTCCCTCCCTCCTTCTCAGACACCCGCACGAGCACACCCACCCACACATGTGTGTGTGCATGCACGCATGCACGTACGCACAAAAAGCTTCTGTTTTGATTCAGTTCTGCCAGCTTCTTTGTACAATTACAGATTGCAGATGTTCCAAACTTTAGGGCAGGGTTCAATTTCATTTGCAAATGAAATATATGATTTATATATATATAAGAAAATAAATTAGTCATCTCCTCAATAGCAATATTCAACCCCTGGACTGGCCTAGGAATCCAGAGTTATTACAAATTTCCTTCTACTTACAGAGCTAAAATGATCAATTCTTTGAGGACAGACAGTGTTGATTTCTCTTTCACCAAATGAGGGAGAATACTTCTTTTCTTTTTTAAATGAATATTTTAATATCAAAAATATCCTGGCTACTTCCACCGCTAAGAGTACATGTTTTGATGTCAGTTTAAATTTACTGGAACAACATATATATTTTCATTATTTTTTTACCTACTAATAATCCATAACATTTTTGTAGCGGGTAATAAAAATTGATGGTTGCAGTGTTAGCAGCCTTGCATTTGTGGCAAGTTACCAGTTACAATTTCTCACATTATTCAACTCAAACCCATTTGTGAGAGCTGACCAGTTCAAGGGCTGACATTAACTCATAGACTGTTAAGACCGGTTACTGATTTTGGTACACAAATTAGGTTGCTGCCCAGCCCCAGTTGTCATTATGGCTCGTAGGGTGTACTTTAATAGCTGTTTAAGTGTGAGTCAGCTCCTGACGATTGGGCTTACTGCAAGGATGGAAGTGTAGTGAACTTTAGCTGTTGTGGATGGTATTTGGCAGGTAGTGTGATATGGTTTGAATACTGTGTATCCACTTTCCCTGACACAAACTGAGGTGTTCCATTGAAAGGGAGAAGATGCAAGTTGGTGTTCCCAAAGTATAACCTCGCCATTGTAAAACTGATGGCAGGTAGGTCTGCTGTTTTAAGTTACTTAGATATTTGATCTTCTTTGAAACAACATTCTCAGTATCATCATACAGCCCAACCCAAGTGCCCCCTGCTCATACCTCTGAACCCCTGCTAACCATCACCTTGCACAGGACCCTGACACTGGCTTTGAATCAACTGTGCTTTTCTTGGCCCTGTGTCTGTCCAGCAAATCCAGCTCTGCTTCTTCAACCTCCCTCCCCCCACCCCCACCCCCCCTCCCCCTCAATTGCTAAGTGTCAGCATGAGACTCAGAAGCTGAAGACTTGGAGAAAAGATGGAAAAGAAGATGCAGGAGAAGAGATTGAGAGGAACCTGATATATTTTCTGAGTAGATGGAAAGCCACACTGTGGGCAGGGATGTAGGGGGGGCATTGAGAAAACAGAAATCAGGCTTCCCTAGCCTAAGAGCTAAAGAGCTTGATCTTTTTCTTTCTATCCTCCTTCTTTCCATGCTTCAGTGCCCCAGACTCCCACAGTAGCTTGGTACCATCTGCCTCTGTATTATGAGCTTTTCCGCTCTACTCTCTGTCATGCTAATTCCTCCAATGACTGATCTTTGAATAAAACCCTACACATGTCATTCAGCAGCTTTGCACTCCCAGATGCTCAGTTCCACTCTCCTCAAGTACCTGCATATCTTGAGGAGATCACGGAAAGTTGTGAAAGCTAAGTGTGCTAAATGGAGAAAAGGAAGATGGGGAGTGTGAAAGGGTATTTGCTTCCCAAATATGAATGAGTGTTCATGACAAGAAGGACTCAAAGCTTCTTCAGCGGTATCCTTTCTCATATTCTCTATTGTCTTACCAAAAAGTTGTAGCGATCTTAATAATTGCATGGTTGGCTTGTGCAAGGAGAGAAGGCATTTCAAAGACTGATATCAACAGCCATGCCTTCATCTCCCTGTACTCAGTTCTGCTGAGTTAGGAGACATGACATTATCCTAACTTCTTCAGTGTGTTTGAGCCATGTCATTTTCCCCAAGTGGAATTAGGAAAACACAGCACTTTAGAGTTCACGTAAAACTACTTAAAAATACCACTGTTTAAGTGCAAAGCACTATCAGAAGTTCTTGCATATGATTTGCAAAGTGTCCAGGCTGAAACAAACTTACATTTCATGACTATAACTTGTCTGGTTAGTGTGACAGTCTGCCATAGAAAAGTTTTGCTTCAGCAGAGCCCTGTGCTCTCTTTGGCTCAGCCACGCACTCCACCTTGACCTCCAACTCCAGGCACAGAGGTGAAGAACTTTCTCAGTTGAGCTTCACTGAAAGGAGCCCTTGGTCATATCCCCAGCAGCTGAGAACCTGTGGAGTGGATAAGAGCCACAGGTTGAGCCTCATAAGCATGCAGTAAATAAATTTCAGTTGAACTTGTTGGCATTGTAAAATGCTGGGACTTAGGTGGGCTGTATTTCAGAGGTCTGTTGTTTAAATGACTAACCTGCTCCCAGGAGGCATAAAAAAAGTCAAGTCAGTTTAGCCAATATGGAGATTTTTGACCATTTAGCATCTGACTAGTTAGTTACTTTTAAACACCAGCTGGGCTTTCTGGCAAAGTGACCTGTCTATAACACAACATCCTTTCCTGTGTCACATGCAGCACTAGAGGGCAGAGCTAACAGCTAATGAGAAATTAAGGGTGCCTTAAGGTCCAGGGAACATACGTTCTAATGCAGTTAAACAAACTTTTAGGAAATAGCTGGAGAAGGAGGCTGAGACACAAAAGCCGAAATATTAGGTGACTGGTAAAATAAATGGCAAATTAATTGCTATGCTGGAAGGATGACAAACACTACAACCATGGCCTTGCATATTCCCCATAGCCCTGGTTGGGGGCATTTGCAGCTCTGAGAGATGCAGTTTCCAGCTTTCTTCAGGCCTCCTTCTCCTGTATTTGCAAGGGTCTGTTTGCAAACAGGAGGACTAGACCCTTTGAAAGCCAAATCTGAGATGCTGGAGCACAATTCTGCTGCAGGAAGACAACTCCATGCAAAGTGCCACATGCCAGAGAGGTGACACCTTATACATTTCCTGGGGCTGGACTCTTCCTGGCAGGGGTGCTCTGGCCCTGTGGTATTCCTGGGTCTCCGTGCAACGGGACTCCCAGATGGCTGGAGGGGCTCAGGGTGGGAGTGAAGCTGTGGAGATCTATGATAAATGCTGAAGTTCAGCTGTTGCTTGTTGGACCACATTGACCCTGTGTGTCCAGGTGAAGCATATCTCAGAGCAATGCCTGCAGCGCAGTGGGTGCCCGGCTTCAGAGGAGACTCCCAGCATCAGTGAGACCCCTAGAAAGGGACTGTTTTTTCTCTGGTTGTTGCCCAGGGACCATGAGAAGATGAGTCACATCCCATGCTTGCTCATGCCGCATGTCCCCAATGTGAGGCAGTCAGCAGCTATCAACTAGGTAGATGCAGGTAGCCTTGAATTTAATTTAATTGCTCTTTCTAATCTAACTGAAGACCATGGCTGGTGAAGGTTAGAGGGTGTGAGAAAAGGAGGGTGAAACAGTGAAATGGGAGTGATTCATTTGTAGGCTGAAGAGGGAAATCCAGGCAAGGTATTAGATTCTGTCTCTACCCAGATTTTTACAGATGCCAACAGAGACTAAAAAGAAACCTTTTGGCTAAACTTGAGTACTTTTTTACACTGGTGCATAATTTTCACCCATTAAAGTGCTGCAAGATTTTTAGAAAAAGAAGAAAGTGAAAATTATCACACACCCCCCCCCCGCCAAATAACACCAACCAAAACCAGCCAGATGTTTGGTTTACCTCTGTTCATCAGGAAAAGAATGGAGTTAATTTTGTATATCACTAATATTATGGCTGCCATTTCATAGCCGCATATCTTCATTCTTTTCTTGAGACTGCTCAGTCTTCAAGAAATGAAGTGTGAGTTTTACAGTTTACATGGCAATGATTTATATGAGGGTCGTGGCCTGTCACATGACAACGCCTGACCCCACATAACATGATGTAAGTGTAAGAATCACACTCTTTCTCAGGGTCAGCAGCACCATTACACAGGTCCCTGTGTTCAACACACCACCCACAAAGCAGGGTATATGCCTTTTCCCTTTTTTAATTTTTTTTTTTTTGTCAGCTCCCTGAATTACTTTCAGGTAGTTCTGCACGTTTCTACTTTTTCATTTAATTAGGTGCAAACACTCTGTATAAATAAAATAAAAAGTTCCCTGCAGCTAGTAGACTGTTGCAGACTGCCAGACACCGAAAAATGTTTGTCTCTGTTACTGTTGCTTAATAATTCACATTTTATAAACAAAGAAATCTTTCTCTCCCTCTTTTTTCTTTCCCTTTTCCAGTTGGCTTTTGGGGGTTAGAAGCTTGGATACAGCTGCAGAATAAGTTTGGATCCCAGTATACAGTAGGTGTACTATCCGTGAATACAATAGGTGTACAGTACTACCAAGGTTTCCTGCCTGCCTTTCAGTCGCACAGACTCCATATCCTTTAGGAGATGTCGGTCATTGCAGTGCTTGTATGTAAATGCTATATCATCTGTTAGGTATTTCAGATCCCTTTACATGGTGCTTGGCAAGCTGAGCCATAATTCTTTATGTCCTGTTTCTAGCAGCAGCTCAAGTCATAGACTTCAGGAAAGCAGACATCCCCCATAATAATGATATGATACTACAGAGGTATCTTTAAAGAAACTTATGTTGATTTACTAAGAGCATATCAGAATGGTGCATAAAGTTGGTTATCTCCATTTATATGTAACGAGAGACAGAGTCTGAAGAGGTTGTGCAGAGTTACAAGTTGATGTGTTAGTAAGCTGCAGAACCCAGATCCTCTTGGTTTCCACAGTTCTCACCACTGTCACTCAGAGGAGCCATCGCCAACATGTCTGGCCTGTAGGAAATCAACTGTTTCATGACATTTATATATATCAACTGGTATCTGAAAGGTTGGGTACGATAACTCATACGTGGGCATGGATCACCACAAATGGTTATGGAGTTATCCAGAAGTGCCATCATTTTATGCAGGCTCTGCAGCTGAGTGTAGGGCACATAGAATGCTGTATGCCTTAGTTATTTCTGTATTTATCTCCTTTCAACTTTGTCTAGAGACAGTACTTCAGAAGTTCCAGACCGTAAGATAGATTCTGGTAATCATGCTGGTTAGAGCAATTTAGTCACCACCTTGCTCACATATTAATGTGGATCTCTTTCTTTAAAAAAGAATTAAAATTTAGGATGGTAAGTAAACCTAAAGCCTATATTCCATTTAAATTCAGTCATTTAAGCTGAATTATGCAGTCCATCAACATCTGAAGCTATTGCATTATCTGGAGAAACAAGTTAAACAGAATCTCATACTTTAGTGACAGAGAAGAGAGGTATCTTTTTCTGAACAGAAGCTTTATTTCTATTGTGCTTTATTCTGATATGAAAAGTGACCTTTCCTATGACTTTTCAGTGTTCTTCAAAGACCAGATTCTTTGCCAGCTGCAGCACTTTAACAAGTCTGCCAACATCTGCCCAGCTTGGCTTGAGATAACAACTGTTTCTGAGAGCGTCTGTTTGCTCAAGGCCTTAGGATCCTAGGTCTTTATCTTGCAAAAGCTTAAGATCATGTGTTAGAATTTGCAGAATTGGAGCCTTTACATCTATAAAGTTTATAGTATATAAATTTTTAATGACAAAAAGTAAATATTCCTAGTAGTAGATACGAAGAGGTCAAATACAATAATCTCTGTTGTGAATACACATGGTTCCTGTTTTCAAATGTGTCTTTGTTCACTTATATTTCTTTTAGGTGTTTTATTTAGTATTAAAAATCCACTCTAATTGAATGACATATTCCAGATGTAAATGTATATAGATGCTCTTCAGGTACTAGATGCCCAAACCATTTTTCTGTGCTTCACAGAACATGAGTGGTTTGTGTGTGTCCATTCATATGTGTATGTATGTACTTTATGGCCCAGTGCCTTCACATGTTTTACTCCCTATGTAAAAGTTTGCATATAGTGAAGCACGGTTTTATAAAATATCACTGTTGGCACATCCACTACTCCCAAGGAGGGCAAGATCTATGAGTTGTGTAAAGCCGGACATACAATTAATCTTTTGTAATGTGTCATAATACATTGTACATCACACACTGAATAGTTTGACAAATATGTTACTGTAGTGCTATGAATGCCAGAGGTTCTGAGCAAAAGGTTATATCTGTTCCTAACCATCTTAACTTCCAGATCTCATTTTGAGTTTTTGATTCCAAGAATTCCAAAATCTAAAGGCAGGATTTTTGCCTGGTTAATGTTGATTTCAATACAAACCAATGCATACATCATTTCAGTAGAAAACCTAATCTGCTTAGCTTTATGTAAATCTTCCAAAATACACTAGAAGCAGGGATTTTTGCCGATAGAAATATTAGATTGGAAGGACAACTCTTTGGCACTGAGGTACTTACCTTCTAGGAATTAATAACTGGTGAGTGTCCTTACCTTTCCACACTTACAGACTTTACAGTTGAGATGGGATGACAAGAAGCCAAGTCATTCTCTGAATTGTTCATGCCTTCAGAAAGGAACAGATCCTGTGGTCTGCTGCAATTCTTTAAAATCAGTAAGATGTGCTACTCAAGAATACAAGCTGAGATTTTCCAAGACAGGAGCCAGAGTGGCAACATGCCTTTACATATATCAACACAAGGAAATGATCCAGTTATAGAAAAACTAATCCAACAGACCTTTGGAATTTTAGATGGAAATCCGGAAGATACTGTCCTTTCCTCCAACTGCTTTGGCCAAACTCATGAGGACAGCAAAGAGCCAACAAAGTCATTAACCCTATGACAAGTGTCAAGGAAACCTGGAGCTATTGCTGTGGTCATGTCAAGTCTCTGTTAATGTCTCTGTCTTGTAATTACTTACTCCGTTTCATGGAATCTCTTTGCTATCTCACTAAAAGCCTGTCTCATGTTTTTATGCCCACTGATTTTTAAAATAGGGGTGGAACTATTGGTGTAGAGGGTTAAAACTGCATTTTGTGGCATTAGTTATGTCACTAGTAAAAGAAACACAAATAAATTCAAAGAATGCTACAATTTACTGTTTCCTTTTCTGTCATGTTGTATGTTAAGTTCTGTTCCACAGAACATAGTTTCCATCAAAATGAAATGTAGTTACTTAGTTACATTACATCAACCGTCCCATGTTAAGGATGGAGTGAGCAAGAAACTGCCCATCCTTCTAGGTCTGGAGGTGTTCCTTACAAGTTAGGCTGGCGAGGCAATGGGAGGAAACCTGCTGCCACCCCTATTCTCTGGAGAAACAGAAAGTGCAAAGCTGTCTGAAAGCATTCAGCATGTACATTCACATGCCATGCATGGGTATAAAGAAGGGGAAGAAGGCTATGATTCCTTAAAAGTCAACAGGTTCAGAGCATTATTTGCCTGAATTCATCAAATGAGGGTATTTTTAAAGCTTTCAGTATTGTGGTGTTACTCGCTTCCTTGAATATCATATACAGAAGTTCCTGATCTTGAGTCATTTCCGTCAGACCGAAACCAACATTGGGCAGGTTCATCATTAGCAGAAGATGCCTGCAGCTGCCTACCAGCACCTTGCCATGTGGGGCACCGGGGCCTCTGGCAGTGAGGAGGGTCAGGTCCTTACTTCTGTTCCTG
Organism: Strix aluco; assembly: GCF_031877795.1. Classification (NCBI taxonomy): domain Eukaryota; kingdom Metazoa; phylum Chordata; class Aves; order Strigiformes; family Strigidae; genus Strix; species Strix aluco. The sequence goes on from NC_133931.1 coordinate 157,904,628, forward strand.
GTGGCTCAGAGTTTTTAGCAGACTGAGCGTTTTTTGCCCAGCTTTGAATTTCTAAGGGAAAAAATTTTAAGAAGCTGAAATAAAAGCAAAATAGGATGGGAATATGAAAACAACATTTCTGAGCCCGCTCAGTTCCAACAGCAACACAAAACTATTCCATTTATATATTTAGCAAAATAAATCCTGGCATCACCACCAATATATTTCCTCTTATTGTGGGAGTTTCTTTTGAGTTGTGTTGGGACAAATATAGGACGAATGAGAATAAGGGACAGACATCAGTGCTGTAAGTGCTATTGGGAGCTGGAAACTCCTTTCATCAGCTGCTTTCAGAGCGTTCAAACCTGACCAGCACCATTCATCTGGGCCAGAAGTGCTGACAGAGACCAGCTGACAGACTCCCACTTCGACCTTCAGTTCTTCATGCCCACCCCGACGCTGGGATCTGAAATAGCAGGATTAACCCATCCCAACCCCAACCTTCAGGGAGGCTTGTCTGCCAGGGTCCCATGCCCTTTGCCACCTTTCCTCAGCCCTTACCTGAAAACCATCACTCTTGCTGCAGCAGCCCCTGACCTGCCACCGTCAGCAGGGTGCCGCTGACTGATTTCATGTTGCAGAGAGAAAACACTCCCCACGTCTGAATCCATCCCACCGGAGAAGCACAGCTAAGCCCACAAACTCACCGCGTACCAGTGCCAGCTATCTAGCTGCCCTTCTCCTCTCAGCCAGGGGTTTCTTCTGCTCGTCGCTTGTCCTTTCCCCCCCCTTTTCTCTCCCTCCTGGCTTTCACGTTTCTTCCACCGTGATCCATTAGGTATTTACCGACAGGGTAATGTAACTTTTCACACCGGCTCTCTGCGTGCACTGCCCTGCAGACTGGGCTGGATAAAGCCTCTCCCCAACCCCAGCTGGCTGGACATCTCCCCCCCACCTTCCCCTCCCCTTCACACTAGCCAAGCCAAGGATTCCTCTCTCCCTCCCTCTTTCTTTTTCCACCCCTCCCGCCTTCAGTGTAAACCCAAGACGCAGGATCCTGCTGAGGGAAAGTGCTCCTTGAAATCACCACCGCAGACCCCGCTGTGAAAGTGCAGAGGAGGAGAGAGAAAAAGCCTCGGCAGCCAACCTCCTGCGGCTGAGGGCTTTGCAAGCAGGGCAATGGCTTCAGGCTCTCAGAGATTTTCTCTCACCTTTCTCCAGGGCGTGGGATCTGTCTTCTTCATCCTTCAGATCATCTCTGTTCAGGCTGATGGTGAGTCCCCAATTCAGTTTGGCTGAGTTGCTATGGCTGGAATGAGAGCTGTATGTTGAAATGTGTTATTGCAAAAAAAAAAAACCCAACCTTTTTTTTTTTTTCAATAAGAAACTTAAATACACGCCCCAGTTTGGGTTAGGAAACGTCTGATTCAGAGGTTTTTGAGACTCTACAAATATCCTGGGGTTAAGCAGAGAAAGGAAATAAGATCCCAGAAGGCTAAGATTATTTTATTACAACAAAATGACAGGATAGTGAACTTTTCCAGAGGAAATAAGAATAATAAAACAAAGTCAGAACACAAATAAGAAGACTCAGCTATATTTCAGGAGAGCTCGCCTTATAATTAAAAGTATCTTTTCTCCAAAGAACTTCCCCATCTGCCCACTTCAGATGTCCCCCAACATCAATTTATACGGGCAGGTACTTGAGGAAGGGCAGACAAGAAGTCAAAGGCTTTTATAACCTTTTCTGTTCGGTACCACACACGCGGAAGATGACTGCTCACCTTTCTGCATGTGAGTTTTGTCTGCACTTCATTGCTGAGGGACGTGATCAGGACATGAATTTGGCTGAAGCACCAGCTGCCAGTTACTCTGAAATGGGACTTTTTTTACTCGCTGAAGATAATCCTGAATAGCTGCATCCCTTGAAAGTTTCCAGTAGCCTATTGCCCTTTTAATGATTAAGCCTGTAGTAATGATGAACAACTTGCCTTAGCAAAAACATGATTTATTTTTGAAACAACTGTGTCTTTTCTTGGGAGAGCAATGCTGAATGGCCACATTTTTTCACTTTCACAGCTGCAATAGATTTATGCCTGATCTCAGGATTTTTTTATTTCGATACACTAATCCTTTACCATTGATGTTTGCTGCATTATTCCAGAGAACAGATCTTAAACATTATAGGGCAATAAAAACATCTTCTTTTTGTTCTCAGAGTATTTTTCCTCTTTAATCTAAATTTATTTCAGCTTGATGACAAAGTTTGGCAAACGAAAGGGAGAAAATTAATCTTGCCTGCACGTTTCTACCACTTTGTGTGAAATACCATTTATACAACAGAACCCTGTCTTGTAAATTTGAAGAAAATTACTTTTCATTAAGAATAAAGGAAGATAAATGTGTCAGGCAACTGCACTGTGTTGCAGTAGGCAAAACTGCGATTCTGATTTTAGGAAATACTCCTTCCCTAGCAAAATGCCTCTGAAATGAGGAAAAAATATGCATACCCATGAATAAGGGTTCTCCGCAGAACTTAAGAAAAGGGAACAGGACAGGAATAATTAATTTCCTTTGCTAAGAGTGCTTCATCTGAAGAATTCCCTTATATTTTCAAAAGCACCTTCCAATTTGTATTATTTCTATAGAATTAATGGCATCTTCTTGTTTCCTAAACAGACATCCTCTAAAAGAGAAAGGGAAAAAAATGTTGGAGATCATTTTAAGGCAGAGTTTGTGACAGATTTTAATTGTCATTCAACAGTTTGTCAAATTTACTTCACACATGGTATAGCAATTATAAGAATTAAAGGGTAAAATATCTGAAGTACATTACAGTTGTAGAGCATTATTATAATACCGTAGTTTCCATTTTTATTTAACTTCTAAGTATCATTGTGAAAAATGTGCAAGTCCTCTATTAACATGCTCTTCAGTGTGTTCTCCTAATATTAATATTCAAGGAAACAACTGTAATGCTGTCCTGTAAACCATCTGGCTTATTATACATTGATACAGAAGGAAGCACAATGTGAGCTTTAAAATTTACCACTACATGTAGGCTTCTTCTTAAGAACATCTGAGAGTATGAAACAGGATTAATACTTTGTTTTATAACAGGTTCTGGCCTGATCCAAACAGGAAACCACCTTCTCATTTGTTTAAGTTGTAGGTGAAGTACAATTGTGCTACTCTCTTAATACACACAAATGTCACTTAAATGCCAACAGACCATATGTGTCTGGGTGACACATGTGTATGTATTTGTTATTTGTATTTTTATTGGTATTTGTTATTTTTAACTAAAAGTAACTGACTGTTTTGCAAATGACTGAATGGATTTTGAATTCACCTTGTAAAAATCCTGTGAAATTCAGACTGGCCCCTGTTACAGGCAAACCTCCGAAATTGGTTACAATTTATTTCCCTAAGGCAGACTTTTGCTTTATTATCTCACACACAAATAATGACAGAGAACAGGCCATAAAACTGAAGACCATTGAGGTCTAGTGAAGGTGTAAAGCCTCGCAGCTTCATTGATCTCTTTTGACTAGTATGTACCACAGCACTTATTGCTGTAGTGCAGTTAGACTCCAGAAAGACCAAGGTAAATGCTGAAATAAAAGATGGCTTTGTTTCACTTTGCAGTTTTTTTACGACTGAGATGTGCTTGCTCATAGTCATTGAGGTCGGGGTCAGATGGACAGAAGGCTCCTCAAGGGCTTGTTCCTGCTCTGACATACCATGGTGTGCCACTACTGTTAGTGCAGTTACTGGAGAATAATAGAGGTTGTCGTGACAGTATAGGTTGTTGTGACAGGTCTCAATTATACCAGTGCAAATGCAGGCTTTTTAAAATTTCTTTGCATTTGCGCTGAAATAGGACAACAAGGATGCAGCTTCACGCATACTGCACAGGAGTCACCCCTGCTTTTTCTGACTCCCTCTTCTGTCTTTTCATGGCTGCTAAAATATCCATACGTATGAACCATAGGTTTCTGTGGAGTACTTGCTCTGAAACAGAGCACGTCAGGAGAGAATGACGGCGATTAATCTAAGACACTCCTGAATTGACAAAAATGTGCTAGTTGCAAAACTTTACTAATCGATCCAGAGTGGAGTTGGTCTGTTGGCTAAATCTGGATTACATGGAAGATCTATTGGTCAAGCCAGTCATCTGGTAGTGACCATGTGTGGTGACCGCAGAGGTTGCAAGTGGAAGGATCCTGAATCCAAAAAGCTAGGTGAGGATCTGAGATACATACTTCTGACCTAGAACCAGATGTGTCTGATGTGAAGGGTAGGAAAAAAACGTACTATACTCTCCTTTGGTTTCCTTTTTGTAAAGAAAAGGGAAAAAATATGCTTTTTCTCTTCTCTCTCTAGACACTGGCATTTGAGTAGCAGGTGTCTAAGCATTACAGGCTCCCGCTTGCAAAACAGCACGTATTCTTGTATGTTGCAAAAATAAATGCGTAAACGATTCCAACTATTTGATCCTAAAGCATGTAGTAGAATTAAAGTTTAAGCTCAAACTGAATTTAGCTGAAGAGAAACTCAAAGGTGACCCCCCAATTTTGCTGGTTTTCTGATGATGGAATACTTTAAGCAATTTGAATTAAATAAGACATCATTCACTTCAGTTTCTTGCAGAAATAAACTCTACATTCATGAACACTAAGCAGAACTGGTAATTACCCAAATCTCTTGTCTGTAATTGTAGTTTTACTGAATCCTCCACCCTTACTAATACAATCAAGGCCATTGTTGCATACAGCCATAGAAAGGGAAATTAAATTGCTCTTGAAGTCCAGAAGCGACCTTCCCTTCCTCTTCTCTCTTCTACCTCAATTTGAAGTTTTTAACATTTAAGTAAAAATAAATTAGACTACACATTTGCACATCTTTCACCACATTTATTTTGTTGAAACTGATTAGGTTTTATCCTTTGAACTAGTAAGTATCATGTCATGAGATCAGCACACTGGGCATGTCTTTTAAAGTACTTTCATTTTATATTATTCGTGAGAGACATTTTTATTTCAAAGTATATATTATTATGCAGTTTTATATTTCTTCTTCAAGCATGATGCAAATCCTGCTGAAGACATGGAGATCTTTGAACTCATTTCAGTGGGCTTTGAACTGTGCCTATACACCTCAGAAGAGCTTCTTTTTTTATCTATTACTGCATTAGAATATATTAACCAAATTCTGTCTTGGTAACCAAGAAAATTCTTCTAATTCCACTGAGATTCCTAAAAGCACGAAGAAACAGGTTTTGGGCTAGTTTTATTTTTGAAGAGTCCCTTTTTTGAGCTTCCATATATCTGATTGTAGACAACTCTTCAGTCTCGAAAGCATAATAAGGTCCAGTTGTTAGAAGCTGAGTTTAACAAAATTTGAAACTGGAAATAAGGTGGAGTGAGAGTAACGAACCACTGGAACAGTTTACTATAAAGTGTGCTGTAAAGTCTCCGTTACTTGGAGTCATTAAATCATGACTGGATGCCTTTTGAAAAGTCATGGTCTAGTTCAACCATGAATTTTTGGACTTGATGGTGGAATTACTGGGGGAAAACTACAGTCTAGTTATGCAGGAATTAAACAAAGTGATAAAAATGAACCCTAGACACCCTGAGATTGATGCTTCTATGGGTGTGTTTTCAATCAGAATATATTGTGGTACTCTTAAGTAAAAACTACATTCAGCTATTGCCTGTTTACAAAGTTCTAGTGACAAACAATCATAAAAATTATTCTTTTATCGATATATCAAAATACAATCAATATTCTGTAATAATAGTGTTCAGGTGATGGTAGAGGCTAGAGACATAATACAGGCTAGTTATTAAAGAAAGACTCTCCTTGGTTTCAAGTGTGACTTTTTCTTCAGAACTATGTATCCAGCTGTTAATTAACAGTTGGAAGAATTATGTCTTATTGTTTATGTCTTAGCATTGAAGTTAAAACATTTTCGCTGGTGGGAAACTTGCTAAACTCAAGATGTGCATTAAGACTCCTGAGAAAGACTACTTTGCATGGATTTTTAGCTTGAGCTTGAAATAAAAGGGACTGGCTTTGTTTAAAAAGGCCTCAGAAAAGTACGTAGAGTTTTGAGAACAAACGTCCACACCACTTGTCCCATCATCACATTATGGGAATCCAACGTTATGGGGCAGAAATGAAGGGAGAGAGTTGAGAGGGAGATCAAACAAGGGGGCTCTTCAAAGGTACCACAACCAAAGGCATACTATGTTCCTTTATCCTGTGCCTTATGGAAATATAGAACAGTCTCGTATTTAAAATTGCATATTTAAAACAGAATGACAATACATTTCTTGATACTATCTCAGAGAGAAAACTAATTTTAATTACACTGTCATAATGTTCTAGAGAGAAAGGTGACACCATTTGAACATTTCACAACCCCAATACAAAAAATGACTGTGATATCGTCAAGTATGTGAGACAAACCTTTTTTAAAAAACCTTTCATTGCGACTGGCAGTGATAAAAATTTCACAGATACTTAACCAGGACACATAGATCCCCAGCTTGAAAAAGATATCACTTTTGTGATAAAAAGTGAGAAAAATTGAGTACATTAATATCTCAAGCATGCCACTGTAAGGTGCAGAATTCAATTTCAGTGTTGTAGTCTTATGTACTTAAGGGAATTTCCTGTTTTGATATGCTTGTGCATTTTTCCTATTACCATGCTAGCGTGTCTCCTGTATTTTTTTCCTGTAAATGCCCCTCAGTAATGTGACACAGCTCAGGATACTGGGGATCCAGCTATTCCATTGGTCAAGCGTCTGATAAGTGAATCTTGCTTGCTATTATATTTTCTAAGTAAGAAACTAGACAAAAACAGATGTCACATCTTAAAACCAGGTCAGATAGCCATAGAGCTCCTAAAGCTTTGAAGAAGATTCCCAGGTCAGTCTGGTAAGCAGGTCAGCCTTCTTTATCCGCCTCTGGCTAACCAGAATTTCCTATAAAGCAGTTCACTGTAATTTTCCCAACCAGTAAGTCCTTCCTAGCTTACCCTAAAACCTATTTGGCTACGTAGTTTGGACATTCCAGATACCTTTTTGAAGGACGAGACTGTTTTGAATCAGCATCTTCATAGTTTCTAGTAAAAAGTTAATTTATTTTAAGTGCTAGCAAACACATAACAGTAGTTAAGAAAAGCTGTCTCAGCCTCAGTCTTGGCCAGCCAAACTCCTCTAAAAATGTAATTGTTACTTACTAGTAAAAAGACTTAATTATGATCTTAATTTCTTCTAATTATATTTAGATGGAACTTGATCCTTAATGATCTTCCTTTCTTTAAGTCTTCTAACTGAAATACTAATAGCTGGAAAATAAGGGCTACTGCAATGTCAAACTAACATTTATGATTTCAGTCAGATGCTACAAAAACTTGACCTATATGTCTTTGATGATGCATCTCAGTCCTGACAGTCAAATGGTGAAATATAGAATGTGGACAAGTTTTTATTTGGGACAAAGCCTCAGTAAAGCATTACACTTAAGCCCTGCTTACCTTTATGAAACAAAGTTGTTCTGCAACATAAGGATGGTGGTTTAAAACCAATCATCTTTCTGCTTATATTATCTCTCTCCCTATGCCATGCAAAATTCACTATGTCTATTCATGGCTTTGGAAACAGCAACCTACAGTAGTCTTGTGCATTATTTGGGACATTTTGCAAAGAATCCTGATGTTCTGGTACTTAGGACTGTAGAGGCTTGCTTTTTTCACTGCTCTGTGTAAACTCCCGTGTTATAATTACAGTTCATGTTACTGATTATAGTTGAGAATCAAGAGATAATGTAGTCTAGTGGTTAGGACATCGATCTATGCTTCTGGGTTGCGTTCCTTGGTCAGCTACTGTTAACTGCCTGAGAAAATCACTCTGGATACTCTGAATTCCTGTTCCTTCTCATCGCTGCTTGTCCCGCTTATTTAAATTGCTATCTGCACAAGTCAGGGTGGCTTCTTACTGTGCGCGTGTAGAATTCCTGCTGAAGTAGGAATCTTCATCAGGACCCATCTGTGCTTGCTAGCTAATGTAAACAGAAATGACGTATTTACTTAAAAGTAACTGCATTTTTATTGTAAGAACTGTGATTCTTTCAACGGGTTAAACTGTGCACAGGTGAAAACAGAAAGCTGTCAGGTACAGACCTGCCCCATATCAGTTCCCTATATTTAGGATTAGATTCAGATTTATCAATTTGTTGAATATCGGTGGAGGGGGCACTTGGTACAGAATCAGGCTGAATCAGTCTGAAGGATTTCTAATGTTGGTCAATATATACTATGAGCGTGAAGTTAGCTACATAGAGAACACTCGGTATGTGCTGGAAGCTATGGATTCGTATAACCACTACCACTAATCTACTTTTGAAATAAGGCATAATAAATGTTTCCAGGCATTTACTGAATCACCAGTGCTTAAAAGTTGTCTTCCTGCACCTACAAGCAACCTCAATCTGTACCTTTGAAATTTAGAAGGTATTCTGAAGGATGTTATCTTCAGAAAGAAAATACTTATGGCAATTTAAATGTCAGCACGGTAAACTGTCTCATTGTTTATCTTTTTTTTCTGGAGACATCCAGCTAATGTGTTTATTCCATAACCCAGTAACTTCTCAAGCTTCATTGCCAAAACCCCAACTGCCCTGTTCCCAGTTGCCAAAACCTCTAACTTTCACCCTTACAGCTTTCACAGTGTTAGATAAATTAAAGTAAAATAAACTGAACTGAAAATAAAAATAACACAAGAAATTGCTAAATTTGTTCTCATGCTCATTCAAAAAAGCCTTCCATTAAGAAAAAAATTCTGTCTGTCTTTCCAGAAATATATGAAAACAAAGTGGCTTTGCAGCAACATTTAGGCACAAATTGCCATAGAATTACATCATTTTGATTTTAGGGAATAAGTATAAATCTATTTCTGACATGGAAGACTGGGTTGCAATACTGGCTTTTAGATTTGTGCTTACTTTATAGATGTAACTGGAAAATGCTTAGTAATGAATTCCAGTGTTATAGCCTACAGGAGATGTTCTGACTTTGACTATATATGTGCATATGAGAGAGTGTCGAGCTTTATCTCTCCAGATTTTAAGCACAGACCTATAGAGGCAAGACAAGCTTCTCATATGGTCTAGGAATGAATAGGGACTTACCCATACTTGCTTTTCTGTTGAACAAAACTAAAAGAAAAGCTAAGACAAAGCTATTTACATTACTGATAAAATTGCTCATTCCAAGAAGTAGGTTGCTCATTAAAGTGAACTTAGCAAAAGCATGAAGACTTTATTTGGTGATAATTTGCAAAATTTTTGTTGAATATGTACTGAGTACAATACCTTGATGAGTGACATGTCCTTTCTTGGTGCTGCAGGGAAAGTGTTTGCGCTTGAGTCCAAGAACAACTCTCAGGGTCTGGATTTAGCTGAAGCTGAGAAAGCTTGTGTTGACCTGAGTGCTCGCTTAGCAACTGCAGAAGAACTGAAAAGGGCTGTTCTGGACTGTTCTTTTGCTGGCTGCACCACAGGATGGCTCGCCGGTGGCTCCACTGGGTAAGGACAACAGCATAACCCTTCCTGAGAAGTATGAATGACAGCTGTCAAGCCAGTTTTCCTCCTTGACTAAGAATATTACTGAAAAACACTGACCACAATTCAAGCACCATGACACATAGCTATATATGCCACTCTTCCCACCAAATCAGTGTTGTGCAGCTAATATTGCAGGGATACAAATATTTATCAGTCTGAGATCACATATTTCACAGATCTGAAGTGATTTCCTCTTCCTCTTTCCTTCTGAATTATGTTGTCATGGTTCCTTTTCACCTGGCCTGTAGTGGGGTACTGAGCCCTGAAGGAGCTTGCAGGCTGAGGACACAGTGCTGGAGTTAGTGTCAATGCTCCCACTGACTCTGTTATTCTCTCCTCTGTGAGAAGCTCAGCAAACCAAGCTTCTCATGGAAACCATTCACCTGTCTCAGGTATTCACGCATGTCTGAATAGACAGTAAGCATGTTCAAATAAGTATGACTTTAGACGTACTTAGATATGATAACAGACCTGTGGTAGAGAGTTTGCTGAGAAGGCTCTCCAGGGAACTGATATTGTCACTCGATATGCTGAATTGTGTTATTCAAGGTAGCTCAGGTGACTCAACACAGCGCTACGCTGAGCTTTGCCTCGCATTGCAGATAGTGTTGCAAGATGTACTGGCCTGCCACAGCCTCTCCAGGAAGCATCCTTGTCTTTGTAGAGACCAGTTCCAAGCAGGAACATGAAAGTGTCCTGTGGTGGAAACTGCTTCCCTCTGTTTCAGGAGGCTAAGCAGTCAGCCTTCACGAGTACTCCAGAAGTCCCAATGGCTCTCAGTGAAATTTAAGATTTTGAGAGCATATGTCCCCATAGGTGCTAGCTGTATGCCAGAAGCAGCACGGCCCTGCCACTACGCCACTCTGCTGTGGTTGGTGAGGGCTTCCCAAGCTCAAGCTAACTCAGACTCATTCCAGTCTTGCACAGGTCCAGCTATGGGGCACTGCACTGGGCCAAGCACCCACATCCCAACTGCCCAGTGTCTTCCAAAATGAAAGTCCTCACAACATGCCTCAGGAACAGGTAGACAGGCTTCCTATTTGACAAAGAGACCAAATGACACAAAATTCAATTTAAAAAACCCAATATGGAGCAGCTGAGGGTTGGCATGAATGTCTCATGTCACCAAAGCTGGGACAAGACAGGAATTACCCAGAAGGAGCATGAGTAGATCCAAAGCCCCTTCTCTCTTTAATCTTTCCTTCATCAGCCTTACCAGCCACAGGCTTAGTGTAACACATATATTCATTCCCTTGAGGTGCTTTACAAATTCTCATGCGTTAGAGGACAATATCTAATCTACTGTCAAAGTTCAATGGTGATAAGATTTCCTTTTATCAAGATACTGTTTCCAAGTTCCCAAACTTCAGTTTATTACTGGATTTTGTGACAGTTATGTTATTTAAGCACTGGTGCTTGTTTGTTTTTAGTGATAAAGTTTCCAAAGGACAGAAAATTGCTACTATTAATGAAATTTAAACAGCTTCAAGCAAAAGCAACTAGTTCCGGTGATCCTTTTTTTTTTATTTTCAGATGAAAAATTGTTTGAAAATTTATTTGTATGAAATTTTGGTTATTAAAAAAAATTTCCAGAAATCTCTCAGGATATGAGACAGTGATTCTAAACCCTACAAATTTTTTTCCTAAGCCAGCTGCTGAGATGTCATGCAGGCTGAAGAGCCAAGAAAAATATCCATCTCAGAAATGCTTGGTAAAGACGTTGTACAGGTTCTTTACAGACTCTGTATCATGAAAGTAAGGAATGATGATGGGTAGGAGAAGAAACTGTCCCTTTTTTATCTAATCAGTACCACTAGTTAGTCCTGAGAGATCCTCAATTAATTGTTGCAGGCACTGGAGCTACAACTGTTACTAGACCAGCTGTGGACCTATCCATGAATATCTTCAGTATCAAAATTGGATACAGTGATAGTATTGTACCCATCAGACCATGATGATGTGAGAATGCACACATACCGATGGGAAGGAAAGGAAGATTTTTCATCCCTTACAACTTTCCATACTCCATTCCTTCAGTAAACCTGTCCTTAATATAGAAGTCTCTAAACTATTTATCAGAAAGGACATTGTGGGGGCACATCAGCATGCCATTGCTGTGCAGTCACCACATCTGACCTTCACTGGAGAGCTTCACCAGAGAGAATAGTTCTTCAGAGCTGGAATTTGATACTCTTCTCTGGAACTATTTTACCCATGGCTGGGCAAGCACCAGAATGTATGTTACTTGGTTCGCTGAACTGGATATTTTTGACTCTGAGGGAAAACAGGAAAAGTATAAAGCCTAAAAAGGCTATACTGGTTTCCCTGTTAGTTAGTGCAGGTCGGGACAAGAAAAAGAGCAGTTGAGTGCAAAGTATGCAAATGAGACAACGTTATTCAAGTAGAATATAAAGATTTTCAGAGGGATTTAGATGAATGGGCAAAATGATGACAAACGGATGATATGATGACAATGGTAATACATGCAGGAGAAATTTGCAGTCTACTTGAAAATATCTTACAGGCTTCTGATTTACCTCTGTCAGCCTAGGAAAGATATGAGGACATCACTATGGACAGCACAAAGAAAAGCTCTGTCAAACTGCAGCTGTAGTAAAAACAAACAAACAAGCAAACAAAGAGTTGCTAGAAGGCTTAGGGAATGGGATGGGGAATATGAAAAATATATACATATATATATACACATATAGGTCAGTGTAACAGCCTCCTTTGGAATACTATACATATTACTGTTACCATATCTTAAGAAAGGTACTAAAAGAGGCTCAAAAAAGGGCTCAAGAATGATTAAAGGAATGGAAAAGCTATTAAGAAGGGACTCAAAATATTTTGCTAAACTAGTTATTCAATTTTTAAAATATATCTACAGTTACCTATTCAATACTTAGGGCATTTACTTGATAAATGGAAACATGACAGCAAGGATAAAGGATAGCTGGTAAATAGAAAACCTCAATGCACACTCAGCGGATTTAACAGGGAGAGGGGAAAGCAGGCTCCACAGCATGCCCAGAAGGTTACAGAATCAGGGAAAATGATTTCCAAAATAAAGGACTCTTTGCTGGGCACACCTGGTGTTATTTAACTTGAGGGACCTCCACATCTTTGAATGTGATGGCATGGCCCAGGGAGGGAAGGGATGTCCCCACGTTTGCCAGGCCCAAAACTGTTCAGGACTTTATAGGTTGTATCTAAAACCTTGGATTCCTCCCAGCAGCTGACTGGTGTCCAGTGCAGATCACAGAGCTTTAGTCTAATATTCTCCCATATCTTCTTGGACTGTATACATCAGAAAGGAGATGAATAGGAGGGAACATGATAAAAGAAGTTACTAATTTCAGGGAGAATGCAGTTTGGTTTGTTTATTTGCTGCCTGGAAAGTATCCCAATCTGTCCCCTGAGGAAAAATGGATTAGACGTTGGCAGTAGGAGTAAACACAAACAAATGATGTGAGTGAAGTCATTACAGTGTTGCAGATTTTCTGACACGCTTCAGTTCTCCTTCCACCACATATACTTAAAAATGAACAGGAGCTCTAGCAGAGATGTAAGGACTTCTTCACCTCTAGATCAATTTTCCAGGATTTGCACAAGTCAGTGATTTGTTCATTTCTGATGGCTATTTTATGGTCTTAGTGGATAATTACAATCCCACTCCTAGTAGATGTATCCATCACTATTGGCTGTTGTGTCCTTATTATTATTTTTACAGCCAACTTTGAACCTGGAAACCCATGGGAGTTTCTCCTATTATGACTGAGGCACATCACTGAGTCAGCGTGAGTGTGTTTGTACTGCCTGCTCTCTGGGCTATACCTCTTATATGGGCAAAGAGGAGAATTCAGTCTGAAAACTAGCCTAGTTTGGGTGACTGTCAAATTTCTGATGGCTCATATGTAAATATGGATTCATATGTAAGTATGCAAAGATTTTGAGACTATAATGGGACCCCTCTGTTGGATCCAATGAGGCTGTGGCTGCCCAGTGCACTCCAGCCTACTTCTTATTGACCCACTGCAGTGACAGTTGCTTCCTCAGCTCTGCTGGTAGAGGTGTTTGTCTCTTGTCTCTTTTAAGTCAGAAGGGAACAAGGTGGGCAACCAGCTAATAGTTAGGGTGTTAAAAACCATCGTTCTGCAGAAAGCGATGCTGGTGGAAGAAGACACCAGTCTGCTGGTGGGGATGCTCATGTTCCACACTCTAACCCACTTCAGTCCCTGCAAATTGGGCTAGCCCAAGCAGCAGATCTCAATAAATGTGATTCACTTCAACTGATGTAGGATGAAAATTGGTTAAACAAATAGATCCCTGCCAGTAACCTGCCAGGGTGGCTTTGTGGTTTGAGCAGCCTGGGACAGAATCTCTTTCACAGGCATAAGGGGATGTTTTTGTCTTCCGCTTTCAGTTGTTCAGACCAACCCAATTCAGAGTTCAGGGCTGGTTCGCACAAGCAAGTCCCTGTCAGGTCCAAGGGCTTGGAAACTTCTAGAGAAGAGCCTCTGACAAGTAGATAGGGGTAGGAGGATAATGGGTAACGTCTTCCAGCAGCCCAGAAGTAAACCATTTGCAAGTCAGTCCTTACATGTGTAACTTATAAAGCATTACACATTGTTATACTTCAGGAAATGAAATGTTAGGCAGGTCTCATTTGTCAGATGAGCCCTAATAGCTATTTGTACTAAAAATGACACTCTTACGACTTATTTGCATGTCAGACAAGTGAGTCAGTAAAACCAGCAAGCGATCTGCCAGAATATAAATGAAAAAAGGTGGCAGAGTTCTCTGAACTGCTATCTTTTGAGTTCAGATGTCATACTGGAAAACTTTGTGTCAAGTCCTCCAGTGCTAGGCAGCGTGTACTGTAGGGTCCTATGTTCATTTCTGGGGTTTTAGAAATTTGGAAATTGAACATGACACAATTTTTCTTATGATCAGCCCTGTGCACAGAATATTAGAAAGCAGCTATTTATCTTAGAAATTGTAAACATCTTCAACAGCTTGTATTAAGATATTCATAGCAAATTTACTCATTTCCATCATTTTTCTAGGACTGAAAATCTGAAGCTGCCCTATTCCCTATCCTGTTCCTTATTAGTCTACAAAAGAATGAAGCCATGTATCCCTTCTATAAGGGCTTTGAACCTCTGCATAGACTTTCTGTTCTACGACAGGCATCCTGCAGGGCTGTCAACCTGTTCCTTTGCATGAAATTTCCCTAGGCTGGCTCCTGTCCAGTCACTGGAGGATTTATTTCAGAGGGGGTAACTCTGGAGTGAGCAAGCAGAGTCAGCTAGAATAAGCCTTGCTGAGGGAGTCAGAAGACTGGAGTTCTTTTCTTGGCTGACCACAGACCAGATGTTTGCTGCTAAGAATATTACTTCATCTCTATTTTTCCTTCCTTTTGTTAGCTCTTTGGGTTTTGCACTGACTCTGATTGAATGATTCTACAGTGTCAAACACAACAGGGCCCTCACTGCAGATGACACCAGTGGGAAATGTAATAATAAGACTCAGAAATGACATTTCACAAGACTACCTACTTCTTTTTCTGCCTACTGCATGGGACTTGCCCAGCACCTGGGAGCAAGGTAACAACAGCACATTTCTTGGGAAAGAAAAAGGCAATATCCAAGGAATGAAATAAGGCTCAGTTGCTAACCCTCGCCAGTCCTCTCATCTGTGTGTCCACCCTTGGACTTTTGGACCCCATGAAATCTATCCAGGTGTGCATACTATAACAGGCCCACTTGCTTATTTGCAGAGAAGCAGTCCTAATGATATGTCAGTTTGGCAAGCTGTCTGTTTTATTTCAAGGCTGTGCTCTGCTGTCTGATGATAATGCATATGAATTTGCTCCCAGACATGTGTATGAGGTGGGTCAATTAATTCCCTTCAAGAGAAAAATCCAGACAGAGCTGACAGGACATGGTCCAATACAAAATGCTAAAATTGCTTATGAAACCATCTGAGGAGGTCTTGCACTCTAAAATGCCTTCATGTCACAAACTCTAGTCCCACAGCCCAGAGCTGGTGTCATGCTCTGCTAGAAGATGACTTTGTCTTCTCATTGTTTCTTGTCAATCATCTCAGAAAGTCTCATGCAGAGAAAAAACAAAGTAATTGTTTTTCAGGAATAGGGATTTCTACATGAAGTTCAGTCAAGAGACTTGAATTTAATGTATGGACATGGCCAGTTTACTTCAAGGAATGGTATCACTGAGCAATGCGGACATGAGCCACTTTGTCTCAGCTTTGGGGGAATGTGAATCCTTTCTTGGCACAACCTGGGAAGAGAGCACGGTCAAAGTATGACAGCCACGGTTCTTGTAAAGCAAACAACTCAATAATTGAAGAATTTTTCAGAAAATGTACTTCTTCAGGAAAAGTATCGTACAGAAGAAAATAAATTTTTGATGTATTTTCTAGGACAAGCACCCAAAATACCATCTGCTAAACTGTAGCTTCACAATCCTCAGAGTAGTTATTTACTTAGCTGGGACTCGCACTTTTAAATTGTATTTTTACTGAGAGGTTTTTTTAACAAACCTTGAGGGCTCTAGCAAAACTTTAACAAACTTTGGCACAAAATGTAGGGGTATGCTAGTGAGATTAGTTAATGTCAGAAGGTTAGAACTCATTGTTGAGACCAGGGAAAATCACAATATTGAACAGGAAGGTAAGCCTGACTTCAGAGATGGAGTAACAGAAAAGGAGTGCGATGTAACAGTATTACATGAAGACTAACAGGCATTTCTGCCTTAAGCTAGCAGTTCAGCTGGAAAAGGCAGGGCATGAGAAAGAACTGGGTGTAGTCACAGAACACAGGATGGCAGTGACCCTGTCGTGAAATAAAATAATTCACATAAAACTTGTGAAAAGAGGAAATGCAGTCCTCCTAAAAGACATCCAGCAGCTCTTCCAGAAGAGAGAGGGCAGTCCTGAAGGGCTTGAATGAGGCACCGGTGAGATACCACTTGTAATAGTGCAATGTAATTCTTGGCATCCAAGCTCAGAAGGGATGAGTTCAGACTAGGATCAGTCCAAGAAAGCACCTCTCTTTTCAGAAGTAATTAAAGGTGATCAGTTTTTATAGCCTAGCAAAATGAAAACAGAAAGGGGATACGCTTACTCTTAGCAAATACACAAGAGCGACTAATACCAGGATTTTAATTTGCCAGTTAGTTCTAATGCATTTGATTTTCTAATTTTCAAAAGAACTTTGCGTATTTTGCCCTTCTTTTAGAATCTCTCTAATGATTTGTCCTATCTGAAACCCTTTTGTCTGACAATTGAGCTTGTTTGTAAAATAATAATAATATTCAGCAAGTATTTTGGTATTTTTTATTTGGGGTTTTTTTTTGGTAACTCATAAATAACGTTGGTTATGAAAGTCATGGATTAAACTGGAGTCCATTACATGAAATTAGGTAAAACCAACTTTCTAGTGACGTTTGACGTGTCTTTGAGCACCCAACAATTCCAGGCCAGGAAGCAACACGATTCTCCTCTACATGTACTAAGAATGCTCAAATTATATGTACATAGCAATATTATAGTAAAATGACTATATAAAATCGTTCATACTAGGCTACAGTATGAAAATCTGCGTGAATGGGCCATATTTATTTAATGAACAGAGGCCTTACTATTTCAGTAGTCATATGTACAATTTCAAGCACAAAAGGCTGCATTTTGGTGTATATTTTTAAGAATCTAAAGGATATTGGTTCTGCCTTGGTAAGACCTCCTTTTGACATTTCCAGTGGCAGTATTGCTGTTGGAATGTCTTCATGTCACACTTAGCAGCTGCTTTCTTTGGTTCACATCCAGCCAAAATTAGCCTCTATAGTTCCCAGTCAATAGACTTTCCAAAGCCCACCTGTGCTCCCCTTCATGACTTTTCAGGGAAATTTTCTTCCCTTCGGTAATTGTGAACATGTAATTTATATTTTATTCCTCATCAGAGCCAGCTTTATAATTTTCAGCTTCCCAAACTACAGAAGGGAAAGACTAAGAATAAAAATCCTCTAGTTTGGCTTCCAGACTACCGATTTTTTTTCTCTCCCGTAGTTACTGAAACACAAGTGGTAGAGCTGACCCATGAAAAAAATTAGCACAGGATGTTAAAGATTTATCTTTACTAAGAAAAGTGATGAAGTTTTTAACTTTCTAATTAGGGAAGGTTAGTTACAGTTATGTTATGAACCAGACTTTCACAGTGCCTCATACTACTATGAATAAATGTCATAAGACCATTCTGACTCAGTTCAGTGAATTTATTGACTAAGACTGCAAAACTTATAATCAACTAGCGGATAAAGTAGTGACTACAAAACATCCCAGTCCCACCTACTGGTTTCTGTGCTGATGGATCATGCTATGTCATATAAATTCTGCTGTTAACTCAGGTTTACTGAAAAATTTTCAAGTATTACAAAATTGCTATGTAATTCTCATAGAAAGTAGAAGTACCAGTGGGTACTACTGTAAAGACAATTTATAATTTATATATAAATGTGATGTGTTTATTATATATATCTTTATTATACATGTATACATAAAATTATAACATTAGGTATCATTACTATGGCTCAAATATATCATTATGATATATTTTAAAATATATATTACATAATGACGTATTATGGCATATTGTGAAATAAATACTATTCATGTCAGCTTTTCTTCTATTTCCTTCTTTGAACTTAGGAATTAGAAGTGCAAAATATACCAATTACTCATTGGTTACATAATAGATTAGAAAAAAATTAACCAGCACAAGAGTAAGCGGAAGACTTCTAGGAAGTCTGGTTCATAGCTTATTTTGCTATATATTAAATTTTCTCCTCGTGTGTGCACATGATAAATGCAATATCTGAGCCATGGCACAGGAAAACAATGATGAGCTTGGCCAACCTCTGACCTTTCTTTCGGGGTAGGTGCAGAGGATGGAGTGTTAATTGCTTTTAGTTGGATGAATCGTAGCGTACTGCAGGAATTAAGCTGAGGTTCAACACAGCAGAGTCTCTGTGGTTTCTTGTTTTCTCACTTGAGAGGAGAAGAGGCATCATGAAGCAGGTTGTCCTTCTAGGCTGTGTAGCAGTTTTTGGCTTGGCTTGTCAAGGAACCAAAGGAGACACCATCAGGCACCCTCCCACTTCCCATCAGAGAGCAGGGGCTGTTGTCAACACCACTAAAACCCCTCCTTTCCCAACTATATTTTTACCTTACTGATAGTATATGGTACTTACACAGTCTATAGCGATAGTACCTGTGAATGATTTTTATGCTGTGATTGTGAGTTCATGGCCGTGCAAGAGTAATTTTCAGGGACACATGGATGTCTCAAGCAGATGTATATCAAATATAGAGGATTATTATAGATGATCTGCAGTTTGAACTCAGTATGTTTCTTCTGAGCATGTCTACTTTCATAAGAAATCTCCATAGAAGGAAAAATATAATTGCATCTATTTCTTAAATGCAAGGTACAAAATCATGTATCACACTGCTCTAAGCATTGGATTATAATATATGCTAAGATGAGTAATGAGCAAGTCTGTTTAAGTTCAATTATTACATGAAAGTAGCAATAAATAGAATTAAAGTTCCCTGCATGAATACATTCTTCTAAATGCCTAGGTAGGTGGATGTATCCCTAAAAAAAGTATAAAGTTTGTGGCATTCTCTCAACCATGATGCATCCCCAGTGCAACAATTCAAAATAGTAAAGAAATGAACTAGGCAACATATTTCCACAACCTCTCAGCGGGGTGCTGGAAAGAGTAGGAAAAATGTATGACTTCTTTTGTTTCTTATTTCAGCATGGCAACGCTGCTGCTGAAGAAATTTTAAAATATGTTGAGTTCTGAAATGATAGCCATTTTTTGGTCCTCAAATGAAAAATGTAACAAAGATAAAAGCATCAAAACCTACTTTTTAGACCCGAGACAAAAGTATACCTGTGTATTTAATCTTTAATTATAGATGAAATCCTAGCATTTTAGGATTTAGGGAAACATATACCCACCCTCAAGAACTTGAGGAAAAAATACTATTATTGTATATTTTTAGTCATACCTGAAGTCCTACTGACTGCAAAGAGACTATTTCTATGCCAGAGGCGTTGCAGGTCTGATCATTAGACCCACTACTGAGAAATGCTGAGCACTCTTGAAGCCCCTTTCAGCATCAGTAAAACCAGCTTACTGAAGATGTTTAAAGCTTGCAGGATTGAGCTCGTGGTAGGAAACTACTGACAGAGAAGGACAAATGGGAGAGATGAAATAGATTTTTTTTCTTCTATTTTTTTGTATGTGTACAAGACATGATTTCTTTCATCTCAGAAGAATGACATTAGAATATTTGCAGTTTTAATCAGATCAATTTTAATATGACAAAAATTCAAATTAAAGTAGAAAATTAACCAGGGTCTAGTCTATTGTAGGAAAAAAAGAAATAGACAGGAAGAGCAATTTTTAAACTTCATGTAGGAAAAAAAGTTTACTGAGAAATACATTTAAAAAATCTTAGTGTCATTTAAAGCCTTTCTTTATGTATAATGTTAAAATTACATGCAAGATACACTTTTGTAAGTTTGGTCTCATTGGATAGCAGCTAAGAAATGCTCTTAAAATTAATTAACTAATCAATATATTCTATCAACTACAAACTTTTAGTTCATTGTACAATCCTCGAAAAAAAAGTAAGAAAAACTTTCTCTTCAAATACACAATCTTACACATGAGCCAGGTATCCTCTTTTGGAGATGACCTGAATATACCAAGGATGTGTCACCCACAGAAAACTTTCTAGCCTACCGAAGAAATGATAAAGAAATTACAGTGCTTTGGCAGAAGCAAAATATATCAGCTAGAAGTTGGAATTAGGAATCAGAAAATTCAAGCTAAGATTTGCAAAAGTGGCTTCCAAGTATCAGGAATTTTATTCTTTGATTGAACATAGAAAGGAATGTGGCCTCATTTTCAGAGACCAGAGTTTTGTGATGGCAACAATCTTCAAAACTGTTTTTTTTTAAGAGAGTCTGAAGTCTGAAGTACACAGTTACAGACAAAAGGCACACATTTTTAAAGACTTGTCAGTATCTATCTACTCAGTGTTGCAAGGCATAACTGATCCAGGTACCTAAGTGAGTGAGTAATTATTGGAAAGGTTAAGGTTGGTAAGTCACTCTTTGAAGGGAGGCGTAAGTGTTTCATTCACTTAGGCCTTGTAAGACCTAGAGGAATGATACGTGAATACATACAAAAATTTTCTAATTGATGGACTGATTCTCCCAATCATCTGAACTCACTTTGGCAGATCAAGTCAGTTTTGTCTAGGTACCTGATTACTGACTTAGAGGTCTTGGACTTTAAATGCATTAAATTCTAAGAAAACTTGAATTTAAACTTGTATGGACAATATTGTTCTTCAAGTGACCCCCCCAAAAAAAATCAAGGGGTGTTTTCCTTACAAAAGAAACATAATTTGGTTTGGAATCATAAAGGTGCTATGAGTAGGGGATGACATCATGTCGTTTCCCAGAACAGAAGTGTGGTAGGAACCATTTTGGTACATATGCGTGACCACCGCCATATGGCTTGTCTCATGTTGCTTTTGTTTGTTTACATTAAAAGAGCATTGAAGTTGCATATTTAACTGCTCAAAAGCTAACATATGCCAGAATTAAGATGGTCTGTAAAACTGTAATTCAGCCCACTTGTGTAAATCAATTGTTTTATAGTATTTAAGCGCATGCTCAAATACTGGGTTTCCACTGGATCTTTTCCACACTGAGTGAATGGGCAGTTAGTCATCATTTATTTTATTCCCCAAATTGAGTGCGGAACTGATGGCAAAATTAGTTCAACCATTGCACAATACAAAATGATAAATTCCCTCCACTGGAAGGATTCCTCTGGGGAAAGCATTTTCATCTTGCTTTAACTAGAGTAGCTGATTGTGCAACACTTCTACAAACCTGCTGTCCACAAAAAATAAACCCCACAACATTAATATCCAGCTGCAAAAATTTGGGCTGAATTTGCTTTCCCAGCCTTTGTAACTTTCATCAGTGGTTACAGTAAAACCAGTGTTTTCTACAACAAACTCTCTTCTATTTGTTAGTTTTCAGCAGCCAGTACAGCTGAGAGAAGAGATAATTAGTAATTTCTTCTTTCGTGTTCAGCATCTACAGAGTTGTAAAACCAAGTAGAGGTTTATTACCTTTGTTCAAGCCTGTGAAGGGAAGCAGGATGGATTAGGTACTGCTCAGTACCAAACCAGAAGAAATGAAGTTTTCACAAAAGCGTGGAATTACTGTTAAAAAAAAGAGAGCACTTTTTCTTCCAAGAAGTCAAGATGTATTTTCTGAGCTTGTCTGTGTTAGATTTTGAGCTGTTAAATATGCAACCTTAATGGTCTTTTAATGTAAAATACTAATGATTTATAATCTTTGCGACCAAGTCTTGAGTTTCCTATTAATTTTTATCCAGGTGCCATTGGTGGGAATCTGCATTGCTGGAATGTGAGAGCAGAACGTGGCCTTAAATACTCTGGGATTTACTTGGTCTGATGTTTAGAAGTATTACAGAATATAATAAGATAAACATTCTTTATTGCTTCCTGTGCCTTGAACTGATCTACAGCAAACATTTTTTTAATTACTTCTAATTCTCCCTTGACTTTTTTCATAGATCTTTCCACACTAATGCCTTATGTCCCAACTCTTAAGCAATTAAGCTGAGGCTAAAGCCTGACTACTGTGATAAAAGATCTCCACATTTCACCTGCATGTGCAACTCCAGAAGATTTCTGATTATTTTTTTCTTCTTCTTCTTTATTTTAGGACAATTATATGCAGAAAGACGGGCAGCAAACAGCAGAGCGTGAAAGCCATTGATGTTAAAATTGAAACCGATCCCTTTGTGAATGACCAATATGATGCTTTTTGTGTAAAGGATGAAGGTCAGCACTGATATACTATTGAAATAATGCACAGTCATCGCTGTCTTGCAACATTAAAAGTTTTGCCTTCAATTTTTTTACTGCTGAGAGGAAAGAGGGAACGTTAAGGAATAAATCTTTATAGTAATCACCCGCTAAGTGAACCAACTGCTGCAAAGACATTGGTTGCAGGAAATAAATTGCATTATCTTTTGTCTTTGCTGCAGTTTAGCAAGTTCAAACAGCACTACTGATCTGGAAGAACACATTTTGGTGTTCACAGAACATATGTTATGGGAAAGAATATATCTGGCACCAATATAACTGAGATGCCTGAAGTATCTCCCATACTCAGCACTGTAAGTGAATGTAACTCAGAAAGCTGGCTTCCAACCACAAAACACCATGCTGTTGCATATCTATCAGTATACAACATTTGTATGCAAATAATTTCATTGCCTCCATTTTATTTTTATTTTGGGCTTTTTTTTTGTTAACAAGTGTAGATCAGCCACCTAGGGACTCTGATATGTTATGGATGATTCTGAAAACCAAATTATTTCCAATTTAAGTTGATGCTTAAACTTTCCGATATTCAAATGCTGGAACCCACAAGCAAAGATGGGTTCTGAAGGCAAAAAGTAAATTGTTACTGATAGGCAGGATTGTGTAAGGAAGTTTGGGAACCCGTGAAACAGATTGTTGGTGCCCACAGTGAAGTTTTACATCTCATTTCCAAGAAAAGCAGGGGCAAGCAGATGCCATTTACTGAGAAACAATAAATTCACAACACGGGACCATTTTGATAAACAGTCAGTGGCAGCAGTGGGAATGAAAATATGGTTGAAGTAAAATGTGGCAGAGGTGATGCACATTTGATGCGCACCCAGTCATTCAAAAATCGCAGAGTTTCATGACCATTGTCTCAAGTAACCCTCATGACGTCAACTCCAGGCTCCGTGCTGCTATAAGCGATGCCAGCTCCCTCACCCAGTTGCTAACATTGTCACACAAGCACCTTTGTGTTTTCTTCCATGCTGCTCCTCACATATAGGAGCAGCTCCCTGTAAACATCTGCAAAACTCTCTCATTGTCTTCCTTCAAATCTCTCTTTTGTCATCATCCCCTCCTCGAGAAAAACCTTGTGGTGGGTGGGACAGCTGTGGGATGCTGAAATCATTGCTCTGGCCACTATTGTTCCATTGTGCCCTTGTGCTCCCCTGACTGTCTCCACCTGCTGCGTCTGAGCTTACACGTAGATGCTGGATTTCGGGGAAGGAACCATGTTTGCCTTTTGTATTTGGTTACTGCTCACAGTAAAGGGGCAGTAAAGGTGAAGGTAAGAACATAGTCTGACAATGCTTGTTGGAAAGGAATACCTCATAGGACTCAGAAACTGCATAGTTAAGACTCAGGGAAAAATTTAGATCATTTGCAAAGAAAAGACAATTTCTGAACAACTTGTTTTGTACAAGGCAGGGAGTTTCTTGATGACAGAATGGGATGATCATGCTGATGCATTCACCAAATAGTCCTTACACACAGAAACAGTTCTGGGTGGCTATAAGTTCACTTCTTCTTTGAATAAATAAAAAATTATGGATGCAGAGTCAGTGTTTGAATAGAAAGGCTTCAGTGAAGTTGTGTGGCAGAGCCTAGTCTGTAATGGGTATGAAGAGAACAAAGCCCAGAAAGGAACTGGCCTTAACATGCAAGTGTAACGCACAGTAACACACAAGCCAGCACAAACTAGTTGAGCGATGAAAGAACAAGCTAGAGCTCAGGGATGCCACTTTCAATTTTGGGAAGTAAATATCCAGTAAGAGGCAGCAACAACAAACCCTGCACTGCAGCCTCAGACATAGCGTATCTGTACTGCTGTTTTGTACATGTGGTTAATAATTACATGTCTAAGTTATGATTAATGAATTGTTTCTTACTTGAAACCTCCCAAGTATTTTTTTTTTCTTTTAGAAAAGTGGACGCTGCTTTTAATTGATAGAATTTAAATTATAATACAGTAATACATGAGCATTAAGACCTATGTAAAAATTTGTTTTGCCCTGTCAAAAGTGATAAATCCTAGGTTCTTACACAGACCTGTGCGACCATGCACAATAACCACAAGCCCTTTCATTTCTTCCATATACATCCAACCAATAATCTGCAGCCCCATGTGAAATTCATCTGGTTTTCTCCAGTATTTCTTAACCTCACCCTCTACCCATCACCTCCCCACCTTCAGGGCCCTCTCAACTCCTTGTGGTCCAGGCAAGGTTGGCTGGGTAGGGGCCACCTGTGCTGTGGCTGCCTTAGACGTATGAATGTGATGTTTGTCCACCCATGTGCAATGCTGATGGGCTGGCCAGCACCGCTTGATGGACTGGGTAAAGCTGAGTCCTACCTATGCCCATCCCAATGGAAAAGGTGCCTGGCTTTGGATCTTCTCCCTTTTAAACTCATCTTACTAAAATGAGCAGACACTCGGCAGCTTTCCCTCTTTGTCAGACTTGGCTGAGATCAGCCAAAGGCTCAGACAGACTGGCAGGTTGAGGATGGACAGAGGGAACAGTCACATCAGCCTTTTCTTCAGGAACTAAGTTGATGATAGCAACTCTTCACAACTCTATTTTCAGTTCTTAGGGTTGTGCAGAGGGCATCTTAAACCCCCACGAAACTTCTAGTACAAACCATCACAAAATTCCATTCTTAGGCCTTGATTTATAATTAATCTTTACTCAGTTAACACTTAGCACGTGAATGAGTTCTGTTGAATTGCTTAAGCATACACCTCAGCATGCCTCAAAAGCCGGGGCAGTGGTCAGATGCTAGCAAGAGCTCTGGGTGTGCTAACAGGATCAGGCTTTTACAATTAAAAATCCTGAAGAGAGTGATACCTTTTTTTTTGTGATTCTGAAATGGATTTTGTTCTGTTACACACAGAAGAATCACAGCAATCTTTGATATGTTTTACAGCGAATTGGGACCAGGAGTTATGTTTGACAGGCAAAGATGTAGCTGTAATGTTTTATGAATGCTGTGAGTATAGCTGCAGTTTTCGCAGTAGAGAGAAATGTGTCTTCTCAGTTTCTCGTAAACAAATGTTTTATGCAGCCATTAGAGTCAGGAAGACAGCTCTGTACCAGCTCAGGATCTGCTGAGATCAGAAAGTTTCTCTCAGTCCTGAGTGCCTCAAAAGATAAAAGAGATAAAGCAAGAAAAACAGAAAGCTGGAATTTTTCCTACCAGTCTTGTTTTTTGTAGGACTGCATACCATTCCATTTCATATGTATATAGCTTCTTGGTTCCCTTTCTCGTATTTTTTTAAATGAAACAGAGGAAAGATCTCTTTGTTAATATCTCCCAAGTTTTACTGGTTCTTTCTTTCAGTGACCCACTGATATTTACAGGCAACAAGTAAGATCTCTATTCAGTAAGGCTTTGATTTGCTGCCACCATAGAAAAACTAAACAGGCAGAAATTTGTAGTAGCATACAGCATAAATGTAAATCAAACTTTGTTAAACATGACTGCTGGCTCCACACACCCATCAAAGCTCACGTACATATTTTGGGCTGCCTTTTTCAGCAGTAAGAGAAAAAGAAATTATTATGTTCTTTACAGCAAATGTATAAAATGTACTTCACAAGAGCAATCAAATGGCAATTTGCTTTATGTAATATTTGAACCATTTAGTTGTATTTGTCATGCTTTGCTGTGGATATGAAGGTTTTAATTTTTTCATTGCTATAGCTTTCTTTTCCAGAGCTTTGCATATAGCTGACAGGGAATTTCCAGCTACCTGGTGATGTCATTTAAACTAACAAATTCTTACAAGCCCTATCTGATGAAAGAGATATCGTCATCCTAACACTGGTAGCTTATGATCAGCACTTATATTGGCTGTGATTGAGTTTTAGATCTTTGTACTCTATTTGTACTCAGTACTTTTATCCATAAAGAAAAATTTCATATACTTTAGTGTCTCTGCAATCAAGAAGAAAAACAAACATCCACACTCATCTTTCACAGGGCTGAACATTAAGAGTTGCATTTTCCAATTTCTTAATGACAAGATGACATCCTATAAATTCCAGTGGTCTCTCTGGAAAAACTCCACTGAATTGGATGGTTGTAACAGGGGATGTTTTCCATCAAAGAGAAAGTTTCATGTTAGCTTTCAGAGCTTGGTACGCAGTTAAAGTAGCAATTTCAGTAGATTCCCAGTAGGTTCCTAGTTCTGCCAGGCGGTGTGGAAGCTGAAGTCTGCATCTTTTTCATGTTGATTTTTTTTTTGCATTGATCTTAGGCTGTCCTTCCTGTAGACAGTATTCTATCAAGACATCTCAAAAACTTTACAATCTGATGGGATGCTTGTAGTTTAAATCAAAAAGATGCTTCTGGAGGAGTCTGGATTGGGGAGAAGGGATGCTGTGTTCTTACAGTGACTTGTGTTGACTCTTTCCCAGAAATCACCTGTCACCAACTCCTTTCCATACATGTTTTGAAGTTAAAGTTACTCTTCATAGGGGCCATAATTCCTAAAAGCCAGTCACGACCGAATGTGCTAACTCAATTAACAAGAGGCATCTTCAGTCCTTGTAAAAAATAGTTACTGAGTCTCTAAGACGTCTGTAACCAGAGTCATCGTTAGCCCTAACATATCTATTCTCAACACTTATATCTTTGCTGAGCCATTTATTCCCATTCAGTTGTCATATATTGACTCTATCCTGATTTCTACCCATGCATATTGAGTTCTTTATTGACTGTGGTGGTGATTTTCACTCCAGGAGACAGTCTGCATCAAATTACTGCTGACATGAGGATCTTCTGCATACTTCAACATTGCCTTATATCTGTGCTGTGCTGTCTCACTGTGCAACGCAATCCGCCCTTGCTTACTGGAGGTCAGTTATCAACCTATAAATTAGGTGTTAGGTGCTTGACCTCACTGCCAATATGTGACAAACTCAGAAAGGGTCACAATGTCCAGAACCAGATTCCAAGTTTCCAGATTTGAGATGTGATCTTGCACACAAGCAGGCAGAGCATGGGATCTGCTGGATGCAGCCCAAGTATCAAGCACATCAGGCTCTTCTACTGGGAAGCACGCATTGGGCTCCTTTTTTAGCAAGCAGTAAGAAAATATACTGGTTTACAGGAGGATAGATGAGGGGAAAAGCATTGGTCCAGATGGAGAGTTCAGCACTGGAGGATCCTAGTCCTCATCAACCAGCATCACCACCCCAGGCAACCCCTGTGGTTGCCTTAACAAAGAGCAGTACTGTTCCTCTACATGACAAGCTGCTGCCAACACACCCTCTGTCACGCTTCGTGGCCCAGATCTGCCTCCTGTCTTCCAGCAAGAAAATCGCCCAAAGCCAGCACTGAGTACAGGCTGTTGTTCCAAACAAGCCCATGCTTTGCCAGCTCCTGGTGTAAAGGCTGAAGACAAAAACCTGAAGCCTGTCCCCAGAAGTGGCTCAGTTTGATGAGCTGCTGTGCCAGTGTCACGTCTGTATGTCTACCAGAAGAAACAGGTTTGGCAAAAGGCTGAGCAGGAATTGTCATAGCAACTGAGACTGCAGGAGAATAAGGAGCCGTAAGATGATTCAACCTGGAAAATTCCTGTACATCTTACACAGGAGAGGACGGCAGCAAAATGAATGTAGGAGCTTGAGTATGTCTTTGCAGGGTATCACCTTTCACTCATGCTTGTCCATGCTGTTATTCAGTATGCTCTGCAGCAAAGACATGACCTTACAAAGTCTCCTATGAGAGAATCGAAAGTTCCCCATACAGTGTTCATCCATGAACATCTTTGAAATCTCTGCTTTTCTTTCTATTCACACATCAGCCAGATCTCTTTCAGGATCCCATAATTCTCTGTTACCACGTCTGTTGCCAAATTTTACAGTAGAGCTCCCTTCAGCTTTCTTCTTTCCTCGAAGGTTATAATGGGCTTTTTGAATGTGTTTGCCATATTTAACTAATGTAAGTGTTACTTTTCTGTTTCCTCTGGCCGCAGGATTAAGAAGCAAGGCTTTGTAGATAAGAATACCCTCTGACATATAATTGTCCCATACAGCCTTGGGATCAATGCTTCCCTCAGTGCAGATACACAGCTCCCATTTGTACCGATGGAAGTAGCTACATAAATAAAGTACATGAAATGCAGGGGTATTTAGCCTTCCTATGAGGCAATAAAATATTTTTTTATTCCTTTCATCCACATCAATCTCTATTCATCTGACCGGTTCACAGGAAAGGCATTAGCTGCTAACTGCTCCTCACTTCCTCGGATGCCAAGCCTCCATAAGACTGTACATAAACTGAGCTTTGTGTAGCCTCAAGAGCTTGTTTTTTCTGTCAGTGTGTGTGTACATAACTCCCACTAACTTCTGAAGGTGTTAGACAGTATATACGTATGTGTACAGTATGGAGAATAGACTTCAAAGCTTTGACTTCAGTAGCGTGTCCCTTAAATTAGTGGCAGATTTTTTTCAGCATACCTGGTGAGAAGTGGTTAGCCACGTCTATCAGACAATTTCTAAAAGCCTGATCCAAAAGAACTTTCACGGACTGTGGATGTTTATCGTAGGATGTTAATTTCACTACAAGGTAAACAACTAGCAACATAAATACATCGTATTTCTAAATAAACATGTATTTACCTATGCCTGGTCAGAAGTGGGTAGATGATGGGAAAAGCTGCAGCTGGGACTCACAAGGATCTTGCAGAATGTCCCTGGGGCAAAAGCAGGAAAGCCTGAGCTTTTGCACAAAGTAGATTGAAAAAAGTTTTTCTGTTCAAAATTATTGCCCACTGAAAACCCTGGACGTGAAATGGTGTCAATGGAAATGTTGTTTGCAAGATCTTGTGCTGATGCTGTCCTAAAAGTAGACTCTAGCAAAGTAGCAAGGATGCTCTCTGAAGATGTTTCTCCTTCTTCATGTTTAGGAGCATAGTCTTGGAGGTCACTTTTTCAGCTTCCAAACAAAAGTCTTTTCCAAGGAACATAATCATTGTTTACTTAGCCAACTAAGCACTTAGGTTTTTGTACCAAGGCAAACTGTTTCAACAGGAGAGATCAATACTAGAACACAGACCTGGTCCTAAGTTTCCCTTATCCCATATAATTACCAGAACTCCTGAGTTATTACCTATTAGCCTTTTCATTTTTGGTTGTTCTGTATCAGGACAAAAGCAGGTTTTGAATCTTCAGTTACGCTGGCAAGTGGAACAGTTGTTTTTTCTTCCACAGTCAATAAGGGCTCTAGAACCACTGGAACAAATCCCAGATTTGAGAAAGAATACGGAAGTGTTTATTTGTATCAACACTGCGCACTTTGTCCATTGGGTTTCTTGGTAAAATCATGCTCTTTCATTATAGGTTGTTTGTTTGTTTGTTTTGATTTTCTGTAACCAAGAGATGTCTATTCCAAAAGGGACTGTAAAAATGTGGAGCAAAAGGGGACATGGCAATCCCCTCTTGAAGAGTGCTTCTGAGAGAGAAAGACCTTTCAGAGAAGAGAAACTGCAATGCCTAGAAGTTCTCTGGAAGATTTTGTTAACAATAGCCAAGAGTGTTCAAACCTGAAAAAGAGAGTTAAAATTCAGTTTACACTGGTGTTGGCAGTTGTCTGTCTGCCTCCTCTCTGCACTTCTTTCATACAAAAAACCCCTCAGATCAGTTTTGTTATTGTTTATAGTGACTTTTGCTTCCTGGCTTTTAGTGCTGTCAGCAGAAATATTACCAACCATCTTGTTAGATTTTATATCCTGATAAAATTAGCTCTTCAGATTCTCACAGAGAGCAGAGCTATGTTAGCCCTGAGTGTTGTTAAGTTGAAGAGCACAAGTCACCATTTATTTTAGGATGTCTCTAATCTAAAGTAGGGGAAATTTGAGTATCTGGGAAGAAACTTTTGATTTTGAGAAGACTAGAAGATTAGAGGTAGTCTGAAAAATGACTGGTGTCTACCTGGACCTTTTCTTTTTGTGAATATGGACTGGGTCATTGCTTAGGTGCTGCCTGGTTGCTACAGTGTAGTAGACATTAAAGTGCCAGTCTTAAACAATTTCGCAAGCTTTGCTGCAGTTAAGAAAAATGACTGTGTCCAAGCTTTTGCTTTCCAGTCCCAACCTACCAAAGCCTTTGTTAGCCTTTGTAGAAGCAAGCAGAGAAGACAGCTGTAGCTGGACATCCTGGGCTGACTGGTTGGATGCACCTAGATGTTACACATCAACACCAGTTATCATATCACAGTTACAGCCCAATATATACCTTCCCAATTACAGCTGAAATTGGGAGTTGTGAAGGAGGATAAGGGCATGAATCAGATGAGATGTATGAGTTCTGTTGACATGTGTAAGTTTGTCCTTGGGGTAACTCTTTTAACACCACTGTTGGCACTGCATTTAAAGACTACTGCAAGGTCTCTACAATCTCATTTCTTTTTTCCCTTCAGACAAGCCCTGTGGGGACCCACCATCCTTCCCCCACACCATCCTGCATGGCCACACTGGCTTTGAAATGGGGGATGAGCTGCTGTACGTTTGTGCCCAGGGGTACGTCATGGGCAACAAGGAGACAGCGTTCACGCTGCTCTGCGACAGCTGCGGGGAGTGGTACGGGCAGGTTCAGGCCTGCGTCAAAGGTAAGTTCACCCAGCATGTGGAGCATCCCTCTGGGAGGTCACAGCCTCCCGTTGGCTCAACCGAGATGCTTTCAGGTGTCACCTGGACATGTGCAGTCCCAGCGAAGTTCTTGGTGACCAGCGCATCAATGTGTTAGCTGGCCCAACAGAGTTTTTATAATCCCATTGTTAGACATCTCCAGTAAACCACAGGAGAGAATCATTTAGTCATACTTATATGAGCATAAAGTTTCTTTCTTTCTGGGTGGCAGGAGCCATTCAAAATAAAAAACTGGAATTTTTTATGCCGTATTTATTTTTTTCATATCCACTAACCCCATTTCAGGGATTCAGTCTTATCCATCCCAGGGTTATCACTCAGCTCCTGCCTTCCAGTCTGCCATCTTCCTTCTTTTTCCCACAATACCATTTTTCTTTAGTACTGAACTTGATTTTTAATTGCTGGAAATCAGCTGTTTATAACCTTGTATGTGCTCATTCCGTTACTGGATGAGGTTTGTAACTTTTTAATGCACTTACTTTGTTTACTCAAGGAAAGGGATTGCTACGGATGTTACAAGGAATATCAGAGGTATTTTTTTCAGAGTAGTTCAAAAGCCATGCCTAGGCAATGTTAGTGAGCCAAAGACATTGTTTACCAGATAGATCGTACAATGCAGGGTTTGTATGTATTCTGCTATGTTTATTTTCACATGAAGCCACAGAGTTGCTACAGAGAAATGAAAACTAGGTGTTTGTTCTCACCTTTGGGAACCTAGAGCAAGTACAGAGGTAGGCATGCAAATACCATCTTTCCTTACCATAGACAGGCTGAGGCTGTCCATGGCTTTATCACCCTGTCACCAGCCTTACATGTAACATCATGTGATGTTACACGCTAAGGCCCCTGAGACAGCATCCTCCTTACAGAAAAGAAAAGGCGCCATGGTGGTACTGTGGCCCCAGGGAGACAGGGGTCAATACCTCTCAAGGGCACAGCAGACCCATATGCAACTCTCCCTGCTTCTTTATAGTTTCTATGTTGAATGGAGCTGACCATCTTTTAATGTTCTTGGACTTTTATTTGGGATGCAGAATGCGTAATACAATAGCTGTCCATCTTTTAGGCCCCAGACTTTGCCCACTGGCTTGCAAGAAGCTAGTCTGGTTGATGTGGCTTTTACTAGCCCTTTCCTACTAGTTACTTTAGCACTGTGGAACTTCTGGCCTTACATGTATGATAAATGCCACTTTCTTTTGGTGTGTTAGGACCTATGTAAGTTGAGAAAGCTGCCTATGCCACAGAAGAAGTCTATGACAGAGTGGCAGAAATACAATTTGGGTTAGAGCTAAGTAGTGAGATGGAAAAGTTAAAAAAAAGGTATTATTTTAAGATTTGCCCCAATAAAAAGGCATACAATTTTTATCTTGCACCATGCTTTCAGTACACAACAATAGCTACACAGATATTTACTCCATTCAAAGCAATGAAAGTGGATTTTCTTACCAAATAACTTGACTCAAGGAATCAGGATTTTATTTTAAAAAAAAACAACAACAACAAAAAAAAAACCCCAAAAAACAAACCAAAATGTGAAAGCTCTGGGAAATTATAATAATGACGTTTCCTTAATCTGAACTTTCAAGTAAATCCACTTTTATATGTTAGTTAAATTCTGCAACAAGCTTTTAACTTTCCCCTTGTTTAAACATAAGCTAAATACTGCCATGAGTTCAGACGTGGATGCAATCTGAATGCTTCTTTCTCATTCTCTTTCTCATGTCACCCTGCTCAACACATAAAGTTCACGATTTGTCCAATATTTAAGAACAATAACCAGAGTATCTTACTATTTTTTTCACACCTTTAAGATTATATTTCTGCCAAAACAGATAAATTTTAAGCAAGGAACAGGCAACTGTTGGGTAACTGAGTTATCTATATAGACTGGAGTTAGTATATCCATTTAAGAACCTATATATTCCTTAATGCCCAGGGGCTTGCAGGGAGTTATTTTTACTCATGAATATATACCATCAGGCAGTGGATAATCATGAGAAAAGGTCAGACTTGTTCTCAGTAGAAACGGGTCATGTCTGTGCACCAGGGAACCAGATATTCAAAACCATCCAAGTGGTATAGAAATACCAAAAAAACCCCCCAATTCCAACATCTTTCTGAACTATTTCAGCTTCCAGAACTGTTCTTACAAACAGCAGTTCAGATGATTAAGTAAAATACTGCTGGGAGCGTAGGAGGAGCATGGAGAGACAGAAAGAGAAAAGAGTATTTACATCTGAATCTCCAAAAATCAGCACCAAATTCATACTTCTTTTTCCTTCACTGAGATTAGTGAAAATGCTAACTTCATCACACATAGAAATAAAACTGTATTACACCAAAGTAAGGAAGGGAAAGAATCAGTTGTGTGTGTTTCACTGTTTTCCCTGGATAAATAGTCTATTTCCCCTGTTTTGCCTGAGCCTTTCACACAGCTGCAGGGGAGAGAAAAATATTTTTAAAAGAAATAGGAAAGTGTGGCTGTAAAATCACAAACATCAACACTGGAACTTGGGAGCAGATGTAATATTGTGGATTATGATTATTTAAATTATTTAAATGTAGACTTCATGCTGAGGGGCTTCCTTTGATCCATGTTTTTCAAACACTTTAAGGACCTGGAATAGAAAATACAATACATGTTCAATTAATAATTATATATTCAATAGTCCTGACCACAATTCTTTTAAAAAAGAGGCTTTCCATGAAGACTGAAATGCGTGATGCTAGGATTAATTATTTTTAAAAAGTAAGAATTCAGTGAAAAAGACAAAAAAATTGAATTAAATTAAAAGAAACTTGATTTAAAGTTGATGGATATTTTGGGGTCATAAGAGAGAGGAGAATAATTATTAAGTACTCCATAAGTCAGCACACACACTGCTTTTTAAGTGCTTTGAGGCAAGAGAGTAACTTCCCTATCATGAAGGTTAATGACGGGACTTAACGGAGAATTCATATCCCTGTTGGCAGAGTGGGTCATTTCTGTCCTAACTGGCTGACTTCAGAGGAAAGACGGTGCTGAAGCCACTTCAATGAACATTTAAGTGCTATGTTTAGAGACTGGTAAGATGATACGGTTCCCTTGTTCTGCATCTGCGCTGGGTGAGCAACTGGAAATGTGAAGCAGTCCCTATGACGCAACTGGACCACGGGGAGAAAACTCCAGTCAGAGGATTAAAAGATATAAGGCCTGTTCCTACATCTTGCACTGTCTCTGAGACCAGGGGCAAGTCACTATACTAACTCCCTGCTGCTTAGTCCACCTCGTCCTTGAAAGAGTGATAGCGTTTATCCAGCTTCATAAAGCCTTCTGAGATTTGTGGATGTTACAGCTGTGTATTACTGTCATACTTGGTAACTGCCACATTATAATGCCTAGCTCTCTAAGCAGAATTTCAGACTAAACAGCAATAATTGGGTTTTTCTTTTGTTTGTGTAAAGGCTTTGGGCCTGCTTTACATTCCCAGTTGCTCACCCAGAGCAAATACAAAGATCTATCATTGTAGCAGCGTCGAAATATAGCACTTAAATGTTCTTTGAATTAGCTTCATGATCATATTTCCTCTCTGTTTTGATCCAGTTAACAGAGATACAGTCCATTCTGGCACCCAGGACGTAAGTGTACAACCATACAGTTGTCAAATTTGTAAATTAAATGAAAAAAATATATTATGCATCAACACACATATAATCCAAAATATGTGGCAAAACTTGGCTATGGGCATAACTGAACAAAATAATTTTGGGGTTATATTAAGTGGATTCTGGATACAGTGAAGTATGTTGGAAATGAAGAAAACAGTATATTACAAATGGCTTTAATGTACATTGCACACCCCAGGTAACGGACTGTAATTTTTAATCAAGATGCTTTTTAAGGAAAAAAAGTTTCTGTATAGTTAGTGTTTCCTGCAATTTCTCATCATGAAAAGACACTGTGTTCTAGCTGCAAACACGGGGATATTCAACCCAACAAAGCAACCTTAAGCAGAGAACAGGGAAATACATGTTTTTTCAGGTTTTTTTCTATTTCTGTGGAGAGAACACTTTTTTTTCACAAAATATATCCTGAAGATTGCCATTGTAGTAAGGTCTGAAAGCAGATGTATACATGCCACAGCTGTGGCTGTCCTGCAGGCACAGAGACTAAAGTGACCATTGCTAAGTGGCATCTGTTTTTTTTTCCCCCAAACGAACCGTAGGTTCAATATCAGAAGCATTAATACTAACATTTCAGTGCGGGGGTCAGGGCTGCATTTCATCAGGCTGTGTCCTCGAGAGTTTGCTTCCTCAAAAAGAAGGCAGATTAGATGGCTGGGAAATCATGTCACATCTCTGCCCTAAAACTGGCTAAGAAGAATGTCAGATATTTATCCTTTTCCCTTGGCTACTTTGGGTTTTTCCAACTCTAAGCTTGTGGCAGGAGAGGTCATATCTTCTGCACATCTAAGGAATCTCTCCAGTGTCAACACTTGGATACTTGTCTAGAGTGTTCAGAGCTGGTCTAACTTTTCCACACTGAGGACCAGTGTAAGGAGGATTTCAGTGTAAGGAGGATTTGACTGACTTTGACCACCTCTGAAAGATTCATCTGCAGCTCCCAGACTTTTTGCCTGGTTCAACTATTCTCATTACTTCAAACATTGTTTTCTGAGTTTTCAAGAATGGTATTGATTCACATTCATGTGGCCTGTAAGCATGACTAGCCAGCACCATTTATTTTTCTTTTATATTTTTAATAGGGAGAGTAAAACAAAATGTCTCTGGCGTTTGATCTTATTTGGGAACGCCTTTTTTTTTCTTCTGAGAGTGCAAAGGGACAGTTGTGACAGACAAATAAAATCACCCACAAAATATGTCCGTGGCCTGTCAAAACAACTGTCGTGACAAATTTTGGTTCTCTTTTCAGGTCTGTCACCAAACAGTTGTATTAGATTAATGTAAAGTATCGATATGACATGAACTGATTCTGCCAAATGGAATTAGTTTAATAAATTATGATGGGTTATTTATTTGTATTAGCAGGCTTTCTGCTAGAATAAAAATCATGCTCCTTGTTGCTGTTGCAAAAGACAAAAGGCAACACAAATTCTGTCTAGTGTACTCTGTTTGATTTGAGAGAAGTGTGTTTGTGTGACTGATCCAAGTCATATGAATAATTCTTTGAGATGCTGTAGTTCACAAATCTTACTGATCTTAGGCAAATCAGTCTACATGCTCTTTTCCTTCCCACCCTTAAAGACAGATGCTGGCTTGTTAATGTTTGCTGTAACTACTTTGAGATTCTTAGAATAAATATGTTTTTATACACTAGAAATATTTATGATGATGGTCTACATAGAATCAAGTTTCAATTTCCTGTACTCCAAAAATACATTCACAAAATATGCAGTGCACTTTATGGTTGTCCAAAATAGCAACACTCAAAATAGAGCTCAGATGCCAATATGCTATCTAGAAGAAAAATTAAACTGATCTTAGAGTGTGGAAAACCAGGATCTTTGGTTTTGCCTGTCTCTATGTTTGGTCACTGTTTTCACATTAGGATCAAAAGTTGAAGGAGATGAAAGCTCTTTAGAACTGGATGCTTCCCAGAAAGGACAAGGCTAAACTAAAAGGATTTTACCTTTTAATTGAGCTTCACATCTTTGGTAGTATGCCATTTCAGCATCTGTTGCTGTGAATTGTTCATTTCAGCATCAGTAATCCCCAAGACAATGAATCAAAACTCACTGATCCTTGACTCTGCCAGAGGAGGGTAGGGGTAAGATGTAACAATGACCAAATATAGAAAGATTTTGGTCTTGGACTAATTAATGTCAGTGTTGGCTCTTCTTAAAACCAGACCTGCCTGGATAGGAAGGAAGATGCAACCACTTTTAAATCAGCTGCTAGCTGCTTTATAAATAAAGGTTACAACTATTTGGATAAGAGGTGGAGCTGAATCTACTTTGGTTGTAGCTCTTCAGTACCGTGACTAAAATTCAGGGAGCTGGAAAGCTCAAGGAAGTGCTGAGGAGGTGAGCAAAAAGAAGTGCAAAAGTTGTGCAATCTGTTCCTGGAAAATCAAGCTCACGGCTGACTTAAAAGATTGTCATGGTAACACAAACTCACTAAATGCTAAGTCCAAGCCCCATTTGAAGGTCTGAGGCCCAGAAGAAAGAATAGAGTATTATTACTGTGTAAGTCAATTCGGGATCATATAAATCAAAGCTTCGGAGTAAAGGGGTCTGTATTTCCTTTGATGGTTAGAGACCTCAATAGTTGCTTTCATTCTGGCATCCCATAAGCTAACATTAGTTATGTTGGTAGTCTTTGCTATAAACTATACAAATACAGGAGATTGCATATGAAAATACATTATAGCAGCTTTACAACTTGGGCCACAATCTGATTATCAGAAGGAACAAGACTCCCTTATGCAGTGACGAGCAGTGCATAATGAGCTCCGATCTCAGGCTCTCTTTAGACTACAATGGGCTTTTTCTTTCCTCAACTGAGCATTAAGAAAGCGCCAGTTCATTTCTATACATGCAGGATCAGGCCCAAAGACAGAAGGTTTGGTGGAGACTTGATTGATGATTCAACAAATCCTTAATATGTTCTGATAGACTGAGGACTCATATTTTCCTAGGACCACATGCTCTTTCCTGATGTGCCTCCATAAGACTTTCTTCTAAAGGGCTGAAAGTACATGGCAGGAGAGGCACTAAAGGGGAAGAGCTTCAAATTCTATAAAAAGCATATTACTATAGTTGTTAAACATTCATCAGTGATCCATACTGGTCAATAAGATGAATACTAGCTGCCCATTCATATTGCTAATTACAGAGTAGGTCTGGAGGAAACAACACAAGCATATGAATGTAATTTTTTTTCATGAATGTGTGTGCATGCACTAGAACACCATAATGTAAAAATCAATGTTTCATCCTCAGCTGGATTACTGTAGTCTGAAAAGTAAATGAGTGGCAAAAATAGAGGTACAGGAGACATAGAGGTGAAGACAGACTGGTGTGATGATTCATCTCAAAAAAGAAAACAATGACCATCACAGTTGGTAAATGGTAAGTTCTCACATTATGATGTCCCAGTTCATATATATCCAATAGACACCTATAGGCTGTCCTGAGAGCCACTGGACTTCAGTGAGGCAGGCATACCACATATCAACTTTTAGTAGGAGTCGGGATGGTAAGAGGACAAAAATGGCTTGAGGCACCATTTCCACGCAAAGAGAGTGCCAGGCAGACAAATTCTGAAGTTAAAGTGAGAAAGGGACAAAGTGAGACTAACATTTGATGGCTGTTATAAGTGCTGCATAGCGATAGTCACAGAGTTTCATAAATATGTTGCTAAAATACTTTGGTATTTAAAGGTAGCCTCCAGTCGTTAACAAAAGTCTGAAATACTGTTGGAACAAGATTTTAGGATGATGTGGAAAAGTGAGAGTCCTACCAGGAAGCTTTCCACTCTGAGAGCTGGATTCCCCTGTCTGTTGAGTCATCTTAGCACCAGATAGAAGTTTTTTCCTGCTTTGGAGAGGATGGAGAGGACCTAGAGGACTACACAAGCAGATGAGGACACTGGGGCCGTGAGGGAGAGCTGTCCATTGTTGGCACTGTTGTACCGTGCACAGGTTACACCCTACACCCTTGCTGTGAGATGAGAGGACCTGCTGAGAACATCCAGTTCTCCAGCAAGATAGCTTTCACGGAGGTAGTAGCTCCCCTCAGGCTATGTCGCACAATTTGGTTTCCTCAGCATAACTGCTTTCGTTTCTGGTAGACCCGGACGCTACTCCAAGAAAAACACCTTTTGTTAATACTCATTCTGTTCTGGCACCTGGCTTAAGCTGTCCTGGCAAAAAGTAGGCTGGTGTGAGCTGTATCACCACTAAGTGTTTTTGGTCAGACTGGTTTGACAATATTTCTAATCTTTCTTAAGAGTAGACCAAATATGGCTCTGCCAGAAGTCTGGGAAGCAGTCTCCAAGGAGAATGTGACTCATTCGGAAATTGAGGTGGGCCCCAGATGAAAATGTGATTCAAAGTTGGTTGAGTGTAAAAAGGCAAAAAAAGATAAGGTTTTATGAATGCACTGATTTGTAATACAGCTTCTCCTATTAATTTCTTGTTTCCTGTGTCATGCCAGGTCTATTGCTTCACTGTCTTCACGAAAGACTAAACACTCTTTTAAAAAGAAAAATTCTCACCGTGATTCAGTTTGTTTTATTTTCCATATCCCAAGGCACTATTTTCTAGGACTTTTAATGCCAGCATAAATCTCACCAATTACATCAACTTTCTATGGAGTAAAACTTGTGTGAGCTGAAAATCAACCACCCTGTCTAGTTTGGAAAATTTTTCATTGAGCTAAGGTTTTAGAAGAGTGGAAGAAATATAAATTACAATGCATTATTTCATTCAAATTCAAACATTTAGTTTCATGGTTTGAGTCAAGTCTATTTCGCTATGAGTGGTAGGTCTGTTGAGGCATGGGGAGTATTTCTAAATCTAACTCAAACATTGTCATGAATCCACCCCTCTGTTGCACTCAGTTATTTTTTTGCTGGTTTGCTTTGGGGTTTTTTTTCTTTTTGGTAACATTCAGTTTCTTAAAATTGGATGCCCAGGAGTTGATTACAGGCAGTATTATCTTGATAGTTAGGTGTTAGGCTTTGAGTGTTAGAAATGGAGTTTTCTATCCTTGCGGTCATGGGTTCATCGTGCTTTCTTCAGATGAAAATGAGTAGAACTCATTGTCAGCTTTGGTGGGGGCTCTTCCTCAGGCAGCTCTGAAGAGCTCTCATGGAATGAGAAATACCACTCAGCTCACCTGGCCCCAGGTGTTGTATCACTGAAACAACACGGTCATTGAAGAAAAGTATTGCAATGATAAAAAATTGAACATAAGGTAGTGAATATAATCCTTCAAAATCAGCTGGCTCAAAAGGGATGAAGTTGCTGTAAAACTTACAGGGTTGGGTTTTTTTTACAGTCCAATTAGCAGTTGATTATTTTTTGCTATACTTTCCTCTCCACACCCATTTCTTACTTGAATATGATGAAAAAAATTTCCTCAAGTCTGGCAAAAAGAATCATGTCAGGGAAAGTGAAGGTTTGAGAAAACAATAAGCAATTGAAGGAAGTCCTCTAACTGCAGACAGTAAGTTATTTATATACATGTTTAAATCTGGAAAGCTATTACTGGTTAGCACTGACACGTATCCTCATTTTTTTAAACGTCATATTGACTATCAGTCTATGGTGGATCATCCCCTTTTCATATAAACAATAACACTGAATGAAAAATACTGTCTACAGGTCACTCCTCATTGCACCTTTCTTCTTGGCTTTTTGTAACAAATGAGTCCAGTACTTTCCTGGAGAAATTAAATGTTGACTTTTGGGGTTTTTTAACTTTTCTAGATGAAACCGAGGCACACATTGACTATGAAGATAATTTTCCTGATGACAGATCAATACCTATTGTTGAGAATCAACATGTCAATGGCAAAGAGGAAATCAAGCAGGAGCAAGAACAGCTTTCCTTCAGCAAAAGTTCAGAGGAAGGAAGAACTGGAAGTACCAAAGGTGTTACTCAGGACACAGACACTTCTGAAAAAGGAAGCAGGGCACCAACCGAGTCCCCTGTGTCACTCCTAAGCCAAAAAAACTTGTTCTGGTTTCCATCAGAGGCTTTCAGTGAGCCTGAATCAGAGAAGGAGACAGACGATTCTACTAAAGCACAGTTTTCTGAAGGTGATAACCATATTGGAGTGAAGACAGCCTATGATGAACCTGGTGCCAAAATGTTTTATGACAGTGAGGATTTCCCCATTGAACCTGTTCTCGCAACTAATGATACGAAGGCAGAGATAGATGCAGTTGCCATTACTGACGAGTCATGGTTAGACGGCTACCCAGTAACACAAGAAGTGGTAGAGGATGATGAAGAGGAGGGGGATAAAGTTGATGGATCGATGGGAACAGAAGATGATGTTGTCCTCACGACTGACCACCCGAATCATGTTGAAGTAAGAAAACCGGGCAATGGCAGCCCAGCTCCAGAGGAAGGTTTAACACAGATTGTGGCAGCAACAACGAGGATAGCTGATGAAGGGACCAAAGAGACATCGGTATCACTTACATCAGTGAGTAGTCTGGAGAACTTGAGTGTGAGCAGAGGTTATGACGATGCTGCATGGGACCACCCAACTACATCTCTGGAAACTGTGACTCAGGAGCCCGGTACAACAATGCTGTTTGACATAACCAGCTTAAAAACATCCATGTCAGAAACCTCTGTGATGGCCAGCCCCTCTGATCACACTCCATATGAAGAACCAAAAGAAACAACTGCCTACCCAGCACAAGTGGCAACCACTGCACCAGCTCCAGATATCATTACTGACACATCAACCCAGGAATTAGCCGAGCAAGAAAATCTCACCCAGGGCCTTGGAGAAAAGCCCATCCCCACTTCTGAGCCGTGTGAGGGAGAGGATTGTCCCAAGTCAAGTAAAGGTGCTATCATAGCAGTAATTGTGATCCTTCTCTGCTTGTTGCTGGTGGCAGCTGTCCTGGCAGTGTGGTTTTTCAAAAAACGTCAGCAGAAAAATTCTGTCTATAAACTAAATGGAAGGTGTCAACCCAGACATCATTGCTACCACCACTACCACCACCAGCACATCGAAATGCAGAAAGTCTAACCAAGGGTCTTCTGGCAGAGATGCTAGAAATCAGAAGAAAAACATATTGATGCTAGAAGGATCACATGACTCATGGATGCTAAAATCCAGCAGTGCAGAAAGCAGAAGAAAACAAGAATGCTAAAAGAACATAGAAGACAGAAAAGGTTTCATCCTTTTGAAATCACAGTTTAGCATATTTGACCTTTCAGAGCTAAAGAATTTGCACGTTTTTATCATGAGGGTCTTTTGGAGACATCAGCAGGTCACAACGTGCTTGGTAGTACATCTACAATTTCTTCAGCTTTTACATTTTGCTCCTATTAATAATAAATTAATTGATTAATTTCTGTGTTACCTGGTTATAATGTAATGGCAGGGCTGGTCAGGCCTCCTTGGTCTATTCTCAGTGGAAGAGGGAAAGAAGGAGGGAAGGAGGGGAGAAGGATGTTTTTGGAGCAACCACACATTTGGTGTTTGTTCCTTTTTTAGAACCTGCCCAAGCTGGTCAGGATAAACCACCGTAACAAATTATTACCTGATGTGTCTTAAAAAGAAAAACTATTTGCTACCATACTTTAATGGATAGTATTGCAATGATTACTAAGGTACTTTTCTTCAACGTTGTGAATTTAACAAGCCACAAATGTTGGATCATTACTCTGTTTTTCAGAAAGGTGCTCTTTTAGCCTTAGTGAAGAAGTGCCATTCTTATACTAATCTCTTTATAGAAATCACAATGTCTCCCTGGAATTCAGAGAATACTGTAAGTGCCATTCTTCCTTGAGTATCAGCAGGAGAGGAGTCAGAGCACCTTTGATTCCAGGTGTTATGACTCTTATTACAGAGCCAGACAGTGATAGAGTGCTTTCCAGGGGAACCCTGTCTGAGGTCAGTTGCTTTTCTGAACACAATACCGACTGACCAAGATACTGATTTTTAATTCACAGCCAGTAGAACCTTTGGCAAGTGAAGCCATGTATAATACTTCTGCCGTGTGAACTCTGTAGAAGGACTGATATTCACCATTCTGCTCTTTCATCGGCTGGAGGGTGCCTGGGGTGGACATTGGGTATTGGAGATGGGTATCCATTTTGAATGCTGCTTATTGTGGTTTTAAAGATAAAGCAAACCTGGGAAAGAGAGAAATTGCATCCAGTTGGTAAAACACAAATGCTTGGCTTGTAGACTGGGTGTTAGTGTAAAAACACAGAGGCTTTTCCAACTGCATGTTCCATTTCAAGTGGTTTTGAAAATAAACAGGGAGAGAAGGGAAGATGTTTTCTAGAGGCCCTTAACATAGTTCTGGTGTGTTGAGTATGGAATATTCTTCCTTACCTTTCTGAATGAACAGGAAAAAGACTGGTAACTGTGAACAATCTGCAGATCAGAAATTAATTCATCTGCCATTCGATCGTACAGCCTTAGCCAAAATGCACCAGTAGTTCAACACATCAAAATACTGGAGTAAGAAAAGGTGAGTGGGT
Source organism: Strix aluco (assembly GCF_031877795.1). Lineage (NCBI taxonomy): Eukaryota > Metazoa > Chordata > Aves > Strigiformes > Strigidae > Strix > Strix aluco. Next base: position 157,948,100 of record NC_133931.1, read on the forward strand.
GGAGTCCACCCGTTTTCATGTTCTGCCTTGAGTCACAGTGCTAACCGTCTCTAACTCCATGGAAGGTAGACTTTATGAAATGGAGTGCAGAACTAGGTCCGTCATACATACAGCCATCAATCTCAGTGCTGGTAAGGAAACAAAAATGTTTTTAGATGACAGCTATATGTTATCTTGGAGAATTTGACATCAGAGTGGTAAGAGTTGAATCTAATTGCCTGGCAAGAGCCACAGTAAATAAAGGACAGAAACTGTACAGATTTGTAAATATTGTGTTCTCTGACATATGCATGACTTTATGCTTTTAATGCATTCTAGACTATGAAATAAACTAGAATTTCTGTTGTAAACTATTTTTTTATGCAGTAGCATTTAAAAAAAACCCAATGGATTTCGCACTAAGCAACTTTATGGAGACTGTTAACTCAACTAAAACATACCGTCTGTAATCTCATGGAAATATACTGAAAAATAAACACAGGAACATCCATTAAAAATATTGTTTAACTAAAGGTACAAGTATGTGTTACAGTTCTGTGCATCACCATTCAAAATGAGAAGTCGGTACTATTTGGCTCAGGAACTGAACATGTGAAAATGAGACTCAAAATATAATTACAAACACAAACTGTACAGGGATCTTATCTGAGGCTTAGCAATACTTGTTATTCATGCACCAGAAGAAAATGTACACTAACATAATGCTTCAGAGGTATTTAAATAAAAATCAAGTTACCAAAAAAAAAAAGGGAAAGGAAGCGCCTGTGTGTGTTCTTGTGGAAATCATCCAGTTTTACCCTGTGTTTAGGGAGAAAATATTGGTCTGTCACTTGGATAATTCCTATAGAAGACACTTTGATATTAAAAAAATTAGCTGAAAAGTGTTCAGCTTAGGCTGCCAGCCCAACTTTGCTCAGAAGACCATCTACCCCCTTTTGCGGCAGCATCTGTTTGTACTCACAGTTTTCACTTTACCAGAATGAGTCAGGGAGTTTGGGAAAACCAATAAAAGGTGGGGATAAACAGCCCATGAATGATACGTTTGACTTAGATCTCCTTTTGTGTGTGAAACTTGGCTAATCAAAGACAGTAGGGATGGCAAACAATAAATATAGTACAATAAATACAAAATCAGAAGATGGTAAGGACAAAGAATTAAGAGCTGAAAGTGTCAGCTGTGCACTGAAATTAGGAGGGAAAAAAAAAAAAAAAGGAAAAGGGGAAATATTGGGAGTGATTTTGTGATGGTGACATCCAGTCATTAAGAGACTGATCTGTCTCTCTGTGATAAAAGTCAGTATCATCCTCTTCTGGGGAAGCCACGTATTACAAAGGGCTGGCCAGAACCAGCTCACTGGTGTTACGACTGAGATATGATCTCCCTTTCCCCTCCTTTCCTTTATTAACAGCTACCTATTAACTGGGCCCCATTTCATACAGATCATGTGCTGCTGCGTCTGGGCAGAGCCCTGTATACATTTGCTGACAGGCAGGCTGAGAAGTGACACTGTGGTGTGTAACATCCAAAGCTACCGGCAGGGTTTGGGGGTTCAAGCCCTTGCAAGCAAACGGTGTTTGGTCCCCTTTGTACAGAAACGCTGGGATCATGGATTTTAGGTATTCAGTAAGCTCTCAGTTTGAAATCCCCTCAATTTATGTGCTTGTCCTTGCATTTGCCATCTAGATGACAATATATAGTTTATTGTGCTGTACTGCCTTATTGCATACTGTACCTCAAAAACTATTATGTTGGGGATTTGTTGCCACAGGCATTGAAGCCAGCATAGATTGATTTTTTCCTTCAATTAAAAGAATTTACAGGTTTTTTATACCCAATAATTTGTAATGCAAAGATACGCCGTAATACGTAGCTGTGAAAGATCAGAATATGTAGCTATGAATGACCATTTTAAAAATTAGTCATGACAAGAAATTATTAGATAGTTGTAAGTCTTGTCAAACTACAGGGTTACCACCAGCTCATGATAATACTTAAATGCTTAATCCCTTTTCAGATAAGTGATAGTGAGAATCAGGCAAAGGCCGAAAGCCACTTTTTTTTTTTTCTTTAAAGTTAGTATTCACATAAAGTTACACCTTTGACCCCCATATTTCCACTTGGAAGTAAGCAATTCCATTACTTTGCAAAAGAATTAATCAGGAAAAAAACCACATTTGTTACTTCATGCTGCTTAAAAGGCCTACCCATGAGATACATCAAAGGGAAGAAAATGTTAAAAATAATCAAAGACAACTTAGAAAGTTTTTCTACAGAAAAGGTTAGCATTTATAAACTTAAAAATTCAGAACTCTCTACAGAATTTAGTCTCCATCTATCATCGGTACTCTAAGGAAAAAGAAGAGGGGAGGGAGGAGAGATGGATGTCTAAACCGCTGAATATTTCCTTGCCAAAAATAAATAAATAAAAAGGTATCTATTTATGTTAATATTTTTTCCTAGGCACTGTAGAGGACTTAAGATACAAACCCCTGGTTTGCTGGGGTGTGCAACCCAACTTACTTTGGCTATTTCTTACTTAACTTCTTTTTTGTATATAGCTTAAACTCCCCACACTAGGTCATTCAAGTCTTGAGTCACCAGAAAAAAGAACTCGCTGTTTAAAGTATGGCAGACAACCAAAAGTTCAGACAGCTGCAATGAAGGATTAGTTGTGGGTTTTTCTCACTGCCTTGCTACAAACTGCATCACAGCTCTATGTTCAAACATTATTAAATGGGAATGTTTTCTCTGGCACCAACTACTTCTCCCCACAGTTTAAGTATTGAATTTTTTTAACTGAAGTAGCTTTGGTTTACAGCTCACATTAGAACTTAAAAACATATTTCCATAGTAGCTGGCATATGCAGGCAACTGTTTATTCTCAGTACCAGCCATAATAAACACTTGTACTTTTATAATCCAGCAAATCTTTGTCTAATCACAACTCCATTTTCAGAGATGTAAAATTTGCATGCTATTTAAACCATTTTTCATGAAGACTGCCTAGAAATTGAAAGATTTTCTAAGTCTGCCTTCATCATCAATATGGACCAATAATTCACTGTAAAGGATGTGAAGATACACAGTGGGTGTTAATGACAACATTCTATTGAGAAAAAGCTTTGTAAAGCGGGATATGCTATAGGATTTTCAGGAAAATAGCTTGTCTTGAGGAGACCCACCTTTAATTCTACCTCAAACTTACGTTGGCAAGTATGAAGAAATGGCACATCCTTGGTTGCATGGGCTTTCCAGGTGAATTGAGAGCAACATCTGACTAACTTTTGGGTTTATATTTTAGCATTCCAAGGCAGTAAAGCTCTGGAAAATGGAGCAATTTTAATTTGCTTTTGGCTCATGCCTTGTCAACAGAAGTAATGAAGGTCTGCTTGCAGAATCACTACAGTGAATGAAAGGACCCAGCAGGACAATGAATTCCCATTGAATTTGCCAGAACTGATCATTCTAAAAGTATTTGTTTTTCATAGCTGACTTTAATGGCTATCAGAATCGCCGAGACACAGAAGTATGGAGTCTGCATTGCTGTTTTATGGGAACAGAATTAAACTTTAAGGAGAAAAATCACTACCACCCTTCTTCCTTTTTTAATGAATATTGCTATTTATGAGGATGAATTAGCAAGAAGCCGGTAATACATGAAGAATTACTATCAGTAAGAGCAGGTATTAATTTGAAAAAGATTACATACTTAGCACAGTCTGTCAGATACACAGATTTCCAACCTCTGAATCTCTTCCCTTGCTCAAGCTTTGGTTCTTACATAAGAAAGATTGTCCTGACAGCCAGAAGTTGTGTTTTTCACATAACCAAATATCCACTTCTGTGCACCAGTGTTTGTGACTCAGTTTCATCTTTAGCTTTCAAGCAGTTCCCCATGATGCAGGACCCCATCCAACAAGAGATCAACGCAGGACTCACATTGTGTGCAGACCCTTGTGCTAGCCATCTGCCAGAAGATGTACTTCACCCACCATTCACCTCTAAGAGGTGACTGAACGACATGCTCAGAATTATTGCTGTTTGGGCGCAGCAACAGAGGATCAGAGGCCAACGGCAGCTACCCAGATAGACAGATTTGTTACTAGAAATATGAACAATTATTAAAAAAGCATAATTGTACAAAGCATAATTGTCAAAACCCATAATTGTACAGCTCTACAACAAGCAATACTACCACCAAGGTCAGTATGAATTTCCTCTCCAGAGTCAGCCCAGGGTAAGAAGACGCATGGTACCGATGCTGCATTCAAGTCAGTCATACAAACACTGTGGCTTCAGCAAAATGATGCCTCCCTGAGCATCAGCATCATACTGTAAGTCTTGCAAAAAAAGAAATGGAGATGAAATCTAAATATCCCATCGGGTTAGACAGAAGCTGCTAACATCTGAGTCAGACAACTCACAACTGCAAGGATTTGGGGTGGCAGAAGGGAGGCAAGAACCATATTCCTGCAGCCTCCCAAGAAGAGCTGGCAGGATCAGAGAAGTGGAAGAAAAGACACTAATTTATTGCAGTCACATGTAAATGTTGGCATTTAACAATAGCAGCAGCAGCAAAAAAAATAGTTAAAAGAACCTGAGAATGTTGAAAAAAGCCACAATAAATACTGAAGAACTGGAAGAGGAGCTATTTCTCATTAGAAAAGAACAAGGGTTTGAGAACTACTTGTACTTATTAAGATTGAACTGGCTTGGGACCATATGTAGTGGAAATTAAGAAAGCCAGAAAAAATCCACAGACACTTGAACAGAATGAAAAAGGGATCACAGTGCCGTTTCAGGAGGCCGCAAGAGTATCGGTTGCCTCCTCAAGTTAAATGGAACGGTAAAGGACATCAGACTTCCTTAATGTAGGCTTAACAAAAATAAATCATTGGCTAATGGACTTCTTAGTAAATCACGAAATCCCCACCTGAGAAGGCACAATGGCAGGGGATTTTAGCTGTAATGTTGAGAGCTGAGGAAATGACTGAACATGAAAAGAGATCAGCTAAGGAAGCCTTAGACAGAATCACAAGCTTACCAGAAAATTGATAGTACCCAAGAGACTTGCAGTGGTTGAATAACTGTTTGATGAAGAGGAAAAATTAGGGCTCATAGGTGCTAAATGTATCCCCAGTGTAACCCGTTGAAGTCAAATGAATCACAAAACAGGTTAACTCCGGTGGTCAGTGTTTTACTGGTAGAATGGAAATACTACTGTATTTTACCACATACTTTGTTCTTTAAAAAAGATTATACCAGTCTCTGACAACTAGTGCTGGAGAGCAGAAGGGAGTTCTTTAACTGGAAAGAAAAAGTTCTGGGTGGCAAAGCAAAGAGATTCTGGAACTGATTTTCTGTTGTCTCATACCTACTGTAGCCTACGCTACTTGCTTCACCAACAGGAAAAATCTGATTGGAAACTTTATGCACACAAGTTGTACAGTTATGGAAAACCTCAGGCCCAGGGACTTGAATTACAGGCACCTCCCTTGGAAGGATTTAAGGTTTGGTGTTGCAGTACCTACAGACAGCACACAAGAGCTAGGGCACCACACAAACAAATAGGTAGTAAATAGTCAGTGCTTGGCAGAGCTCCTACATCAGTTCGGTAAATGGCGGTAAGAAAAAAGTAAACCAAAACTGTTGTAAAATTAAGGCAATGTAAATGGATACATGCATCTCCAACCAGCTCCATGCCTTTTAATGGCGGGATTTCTGGATTCGAAAGCTAGAGCATTGAAGATGAAGTTATCTGGGCATATGATCTTGACATCAATGGCTGAGTTCCTGAGGACGAAATCTGGAGTTGTCCATGCAGGCGGAAAAGCAGGACAAAAGAGGCCTCCAGAGCAGAAACCTCTCCCTTGAGCACACACACACACCTCCAGCAAGAGAAAATTAGGGACAAACTGGAGACGCTACCCCAGCTGGGTAGTATAATGTATGTACTTCATGGGAAAGTAAGTGATGGTTTACAATCAACTACTTGTAAGTTTTAAAAGCAAAGTTCAATTCTTACATAAAATTATGATAAATGGAGTGTTAATATTGTGTGGAAAAAAAGGCATAAGGAAATCTGATATACCCTCTGTATATTCAAGGCATCTCATTACTGCAAGTGGAGCTGAGTAAATCTCCTGAAGTTAAAAGGCGCTTGATAGATTTTTCATTTTGAGAATAAAAGTCTGCCCGTTGACCTCAGCAGATTAGTTGTGATTTGTATTAAAAAGGCAAAAAACCCCCAATCTGATCTTTCAGACACAACTTCAGCATTTTAAAATGTTTCATTGCTGTCACACACCAGAGGACACTTAAACCTGACCCTCTGGATTCCCCTTCTTATTCTCTGTAGACACTCAACAGTGTAGACACTATACTTCTACAGCACACATAAGCTATAGCAGCGACAACTCGGCAAGGTAGTATATAAATCATGTTTTGGTTTTCTAGCTCACTTCCATTCAGCTGAATTAGGGTTCAGTTGTAAAAGCACTGAATGCTCTTGTCTCCCCCTGATGTACGCGGGATGAAACCACTTGCAGGACTTGATCCTCTGAGGTCTGTGGGTTTTCTGCTCTTCAGTAGTCTTGTGCACTACTCATCTCTGACAGTATTTTTTGTGCCTTCAAAGTACTTTTGTATTGGACTCTGCCATATAGTTAATAAAAATGTCAGGAATTCACATGCAAATATTTTTCATGATTCCACTTAAAATTGCCTGAGTCTCCACCTGTACTTACTTTTGGATGAGAACTATGCAGATAGTCACACCAGACTGAAAAAAACCATGCAAACTATTTCCTACAGAAGAGAGTATTAAATAAATCCATCATCATTATTTTATACAAGATTGGTCCCACCTCACACAGGAACCACAAGTTGTTTCAACAGAAAGAGTAAGAATTGGTAGGAAGAAGGAATTCTTTATTATTCGGTTCTAAGTGACCTCAGTTTTACATCATGAAAATTAATTCAGTTTTTAAGAAAGATCAACACTGCTTACAGAATTCTTCAAGCAATTTTTACAAGATCACTAATTGTGCTTTGTTAATCATCTTACTTCAGCTATTTTAAATGTATCTTATCTTTCAGGTGCATTGGAACTCAGTATCACTTTATTCATCATCACAGAAAAAGACATACATAAATAACACAATACATAGCTCAGAAAGTCTAGAGGAACTGTTGTCTTCCAGGGTTCATAATCTGACAAAAGTTCTTCGGAATTCAGCTGTACTGTTGTAACTTAGTAGAACAGCACTGAAACGAGGAACCTTAGTGTCAGCCCAGAAAATACAAATAGTCTCTTTTGTTGTGTTTGTGTAAAGGAAAGAAAGCTCGAGAGGAAAACCCATACGCACCAATTCTGTAAATGCACAGTGAAAAGCCACGCTCACGGAAGAGTCAGTGCAGCATGGAAGTGATCTTTCAGGAGTGGATCTTGTGACATAAGGTGGAACCTAAAGGAGCAGCCCTGAGGTGTATCTAATTGGAACTACAGGTGACCAAATACAACAGCAAGGGGCAATGGTGAGTCTTCACTCTTGCAAAACACTTTGTGGTGATTTCACTCATCAGGATTCCTTCTTTTCCTCCACTTCTAACAGCTCATCAAGGAATTCCACAACTTCACCCTAGAATGGATTAAATTTAACAGAAACAAGTTAACCCTGTACTGCAAAATCAGTGGAAAATTTTAAGTATTTTAATCAGAACATAAACTGTAATAACAACAGGTGTCCAAATATTTTTTAACACCCTTCATACAGAAGCTAGCGCAAAGCCTGTAAAATGCAAGTAAATGGCCCATACAGGGGCAGCACAAGTACTTGCAGTGACATACAGACCTTAAAAGAAGGAAATGTTACACTTCCCAGTAAACCTTCCTGTATTTTTTCAGGTATTTAAATAGACAATGAAATCCTCAAACTTAGAAAGTAGAGGCATAAAAGTTTAAAGCACCTGTTAAATTAGGAAACTGTTAAAATTTCCATAAAACATTAAAGAATTTTAGAAAGCTTCAAAATTCAACAGAAAAGTGTTTTGTAGAACCATAACTTTGACTTTGCATCTGTCCGCTCTAACTGTTTATGTCCTGTTAGACTCTTCAACACACACCTTAGCCATTTTCAACCACAGATCTTCACATGCCATGCTTCAAGGCAGCAAAAATGTACAGAACCAGAGATACTAGAATGTCTTCCATAGTGGAAACAAATACGTTTGGTTTAGATTCAGACTAGAACATACTATATTTACAAGCTCCACTCTGCTAATACAGGGTACCAACACAACACAACAATCCAACTTTCTTTATTTAAACTACTCCTAACATAGTTGTATGTCCTATATGATAGCCAATGCCTTCCTGCAGTCAACCCTGACTGCTCTGGGATGATACAGCCCCACCGGCTGGAATCTACTGCCTTGTCAACCAAGCTACAGTAACTGAGTTAAAGCCTGCTGTAATCACTTGCAGCCCAAGGTAACACCTTCAGTAGTGAAAAGCAAGTGGCTAACTCTCAGACTACTCAAAACTGACTGTAGCAAGCCATCTGCTGGCACCCTCAGAAATACAAGTATTTCCCGCTTTGCCTTCCATGCACAGTTCAGAAACAATAGTGTCTGACATGGGAGACTCCATGGGAATGCCTGTGAGTATTTTCACTTTTTGATACAACTCAAATACCAACCTGTAAGACAGGTGTGGATGCGCAATGTTACATTTCCAACCTTTTATTCTAATAACTACAATGTTCTGTTAAACTGTTTTAATTTAACCACATTTTTTAAACTTTCCTGTCCTTCCTTTCTTGACATAAACCTATGTTCTAAAAAGGTCTTAAGATATCATTTAGTTTTTTGCCAAAACAAATTGTCACTTTCTGATAGAAAAATATTCTGCTGGAAAACCTGATCAGCTCTTACTCACTTTCATGTTTAAAATAATGAGAATTTATAACAGTTATGTTGAAAGCAAGTCACCCGTGCTTGGATATTCATTCTCCCTCTTCTTTCACCCTTCATTCCAAGTCTTTTTGAATTGTATTAGGCTTCTGAGTCTGCTCAATGAATACTGCAAACAGTATTTTACAATCCTAATTAAATATCAAGCACAATTTTGTCTACAAAGGTATTCCTTAGGAAGACAGCACCTTCCAGACACATGTAGTTTGAGATTCAAAATTTTACAGTTTCCTATTCTGGTGAGGAAAGGGCATTAATTGTCAGTGAAAATAATAAGAGGAAATAGAGAATTTTTGTCTAATACAATTGTATTATTGACATGGTGATTAAAAATATTAACATCACATTTTTCAGAAGTGTGATTAGCAGTGAGAGAAATAATGAGAACCAAGCAAATAAAAATAAAAGCAGGAGGAAATCTGGCTGAAATAACTGCTGCTCTTGTTCCCTGCTTCACAGTTCCATCTCAAAAGACTGTTGACTTGTGGCAACTATGAAGTGGTTTTAGCAAGTCCTGAAGGATGGCAATTTATTTTGCTTTGAATTTGTTCAAAACATCTAAGCATCCAATACAATAAAAAGACAAGAAAAAATGCCAGCACTTTCATATTCCCTACTCATCTTCCTGGTTGCAGGAAATCTGGCAACTGGAAAACAGGAATTTGACATTTCTGCACGTTTTTCTTTGTTAGAAGTATTTTGATTGCCTAAGGAGCCCGATCATGGGAGGAACTCACTACTACTTCACAAATGCACATGAAGAAAATAGCTACGAGGTTCAACAGCCACTATGCAAGCAGTTGAAAGATCCAGAAACAGAGGCACAGAGGACTTCAGCTCAAGTTTTATAGCACAGCTCCTAGACCTGTGGGCATAAGCATTTGGGTGCCTCTTGAAGGACTACGGATTAGCAGGCAGGTCCCATTAACTCCTGAACAGAGACAGGAGACTGGGAATACAGGTGTCTACCACAGGGGTCCCAGATCTAATTCGGACAGATTCTTTTACACTTCAGGATCATAGTTTAATGAAATAATAACAAATATCAAACAGGATTTCTCTCCTCGGTCTACCTGAAAAGACAACTCTCAAAAGGTGAGTCTGAGAGGTGCAGTGAAAGGCATAAACATCTGACTGGATCACCCAGAATTAAGTATAAGGAAGACATGGGGATTTCAATATTGTACCTTTAGTAACTACACCCAACAGGAACAATTCATATTACTGTCACGCTCATCAGTAAGATGGGCTATTTCAGAAGACACAGAAGATCCAGACAGATTTCACATTTTTTTCTTCTGGTATGTTTTCAAATCCAGAAACACATAAGAAGCCCAAGTTTTAAATAGAAAAGGATATTTAAAAGCAACAGTATTTGAAAAAAAATTGACTGAAATCTCCAGCGCCTGAAACTGAGCTCTACCGGAAAGTAAGATGGAAGCTGTTGCAGTCTAATGAGAAGCACTGGAGAGTAAGAGAGTTTGAAATATGGCAAAAATATAAAAACAGTTGCCAAAACAATATACACACAGAAAATACACTGTAATACAACTGAATAATTGCCTGGATGTTGGTTATTTCTGAAAAGGCAAAAACTCCAGATTACAGTTAAAGACAAGCAAAACCTGTAGTTAAAATACTTTTGCCTGCCTTTCAGGGTCAGAATGTAAAACATTTGCAAGTTGTCCATAGTGTGGTTGGCAGCCTAATGAAAAGGTGATAGTGCTATGTCAGAAGAGCTGATCACAATGTCACACTAGCAGCTATGACCAGATTGATCACTGTCCTTGCCCCTTTAGCACTCACTTGACACCACAGCAGGCATTCTGCACGACTGAAGTCAGCAAGTATTTCACAGGTGTTCATTCCAGGGAAAAAGCCTCCTGCCCACTGATAGCTAATCATGTTGGCCCTCAGATCTGGAGTCTGAAATGATTCTCTGATATGATTTAAGCCAGGGGTTCTCAACCTTCCCTTCACCACAGATCCCCTTGACATACCTTCTGTGGCCCCAGACCACCAAGACTTAAATCAAGATTTAAAACACTAGACTGCATCAAATATTTATTTCAATGGTCTCATGAAGGGTCTTCACATTTGGAAAGAAGGGGAAATAAGTTAATCCGTTAATGCACACAGTCCTATTACAGTCTTTATTGCAGTGATGCCATATGAATTTAAAACAATAGCATCAACACTCTTCTAGCTCTAACAGCCCATCTTATGGTATTTTAACGTGCTATATCCAAATTTGATGCCAATTTTTACATTAAAATTTGATGAAAAGTTTTTACAATTCTTCTCACCTCCCCTCTTGTTTGTGTTCAGTCACCATATATTTTTGTGTACGGGTCCAGGGCCACCACTTGGAGGAACAGACTTCAGCCCTGTTGTGGCCCTAAAGAGGGCTGTTGGGTTAAGAAAATGTCTTTAAGAGAAAAAACGCCTAGTTAAAGTGGGTCCCACCAACCGTACTAGCTCTGAAAGTACTAGTGCGTCAGGGCAGGTGGGGTGGGGGCTTGAGTATGAGAGGAGCATTGAGGGGAGGGGGCTGTGGGAAAAGAAGGCGCAGTGCTTGCCGCGGGCCAGAGCAAATGTTTCTGGGCTGGATGTTCCCCACCCCTGCTTTGAGCCTTCACAGACCCCCTGTGATGACATCAGGGCTCCCCAGGGGTCTGCGGACCACAGGTTGAGAAAGTGATTTAAGCATTCAGTGTGACAGAGTTCTTCCTGTTATCTGATATGCTATTTGGCTCCTACCTAAATAGGAAGGACATCAAAGTTTATATGCAAAGTCCGCTGCAAACCCGTAATTTTTACAGCTGCCAGCTACTAGAGGGGACAACAGTCACCCAGTTCTAATGCAGGTTACATAAATATGCTGCTCAGACACAGTGCTGATGTAAATCAGAATTGAGCAATATATGGCCCAAAGCATGATGTAGCTGTCTGGCTGGTAGCTAGTAAATCAGCATGTGAAGTCTGACTAAGCTTGGGGAAGAGAAGGGTTTGCTGCCAGACCAGTACATGCCTGATAGTTCGGCCGCCAACAGCTGGAAAGTACACACATGTTGACTGCTCGGTCAGCTGCAATGAAGCATGTCCTCGTTAGCAAGCTGGCCCTCCATCCACAGTCATTGCCTCCTGGTTTGCAGTGGAGGCCAGGTACGTGCTGCAGGTACAACAGCTCTGCTGGCACCCCATGACCTCCCTCCCTGTGCTACCAACCTCTTCCCTCTCCCAATCCAGGGACAGTCAGTGGAAAGTGGGAGTGACAGAGAAGGATGTTTGGGAAAAGATGGGACAAGTGTAGCCTGAAATATGGGAGGTATGATACCAAACAGCAGCAGGGGAATGCTCCCAGACTGGTGTGAGTGGTAGCATGAATCAGAGAAGCTGATCTGATCAACTGGAGCCTCTAATTATCTGTCAGATATGCAAACTGAGCACCCTTGGCTTAGATGAACAACCAAACAGAGGCACGAACAGAAAGAACAAGTTTTGTACCACAGTAATTCAAGGTTTTACAGAGGGTATGTGAGTAGGTGAGTTATAATAAAAAATAATTTTAAAACAGAGTTCTTGGTCAATTCTGAATAAGCTAACCCAGGCTAGTGAGACTGGTGCACTATTACAAGCAAAGCTAAAGCATTTGAAAAAATAAGTCCTAAAAAGGAGAAAAATGCAGAAGTCCTCACTTATTACGGCAAGCTGAGTGTCCAAGACCAAGGTACACATTGGGCCAGGGATTGCTGCCGGCCCTTCCTTATGCAATATTAAATGCTGCATCCACACACACAAAACACAACCTTTTAGAAGAAACATCTGTACTTTGGAGACTCCTGGCTAGCTATTAAAAGAAACAGCAAAGAGGAAAAGCTACCAATACATGGCTCAGTTATGGCCCACTTGAGACTTGATGGTCCAGCACCAACTTTTCTTTCGACAGCATCATTTAAAAATAGTAGCAAGCAGTAGCAGTTGTACTGCTCACTGACAGACCCAGACGCTTTGCCGTTGGTTGCAAAGACTAAGCATTGCCTTCTGAGTAGCAAATTCTAATCATTCGTGGGTCCTTGTCTCCACCTACAATCTGTTCTGTCCCTTCTCAGTGTGGACTGGAAAAGTTCTGGGAAAAAATAGCTTTCCTGCAATAACCCCTATTTTCCACGCAGATCTGCGGATGGCCTTTTCTATAGGGATGCCATATGCACTGCAGTGGGATAGCCTGTTCTTCAGGGAAGTAACAGGGAATATTAAAATAACAGTGTTCTAGACAGAATTAAGATCTACAGAAAAATATTATTATGGACATGCTTTCATGAGTGATTATCAGGGAATGAATAAGAAATGGCATTTATCCTAACTCATCCAACAAACTGAGCCTTAAGAGACAATACACGGAGCAAGAAGAATTGGCTGGATCTTTGTTCCCTTATAATCTATGACCTAGAAGAAAAATATTTATCCCAAAAAATGTCCCCTGGCTGTCCTTCACAGCAAAAATTCAGATTTTGCTAAAGTTCAAAGATCTTAATGACTGGAAACTTGTTCAGCTTGATTCCCTTATGTATTGGGTGTAGGTGGCAAGGTTGTGGTAGCAAGAAGGGTTGCAGGGGTGGCTTCTGTGAGGACAGGTCAGGGCTGCCCTGTACCTAACGAGTTACTGTCCTGTCACTGACCCAGCGACTAATTTGAGTAACTAATGGAAATAGTGACAAAGAGTTAGGTTATGAAAAACAGTGAATTTTGTCCAAGGACAAATAACCATCTGGCAAGAGTGAAGACAAAGGTTTGATATGGACGACTGTGGAGGGTATGCGCTCCGTGGGTCTGGTAGACCCTGCGAGTGCCCACCACACAGCCCAGTGGCCAGCGATATTTTTGGGGGGAGACACATTATTTCGGGATAACAGTAAGGCATGTGTCAATGAGTGGCTCAGCCTGAAAGGTTTATTCAGCCTTCAACTAAGAAAAAGTTCCTTGGTCTAACCTTCAGCTGAAACACGAGAGTTTACTGTAACCACCTCAAAGCTCTCCCAGATCCTCCATGAGCAGTAAAGACCAGGCTGGACATTCCTCACATTCTAGCAGGGGAAAAAAAATCCCTCAATTCTTTGTGCAGAAAAATTATTTGGCCCTTAACTTGTTTATTTTTCAGATACTTAGTCCACAGTGTGACCCACTGTCACATGGTTTTAGGTTGGGTTTTTTCAGTATTAAAAGAGCTTAGTTGTTCTTTACATGTATGTTAACTACTTTCTAAAATATTTTTCCATTTCATTTTTTAATGATATATTCTGAACATGTAACTGTTCTCTTCCCATATACTATGGGAGATTACAGTACACTGCAGTTATTACAATAATATTTTACAGTAATCTAATAAATGCGCTTTCCTCTTAACATTTTTATAATGCCTATAAAACATGACTCAACCCAGTTTCAGAGCAACTTCAACATTGCTCCCATTGCACTGAAAACAGAAGCCTTCTAGTGGCTTTGTTTCTGAGCTCCACTCGCTTGCTTTATGCTGCATGCAGAAGCTTAAGAAAATCTGAGCAGGTTTCCTAATGTCAGTATCGGCAGCTTGGGTACATCCTGCTATTTAAGCTCAACCATGCCAGTGGCTTCCCATGGTAGGTGGTTTAAATGGAAGGAGGAACACCTTTGACCAAGATACACATCCATGAGTAAAGAAGCAAGAGTGGAAAGCAGGAAGCTTCTGGAAAGCCAGCCACACGGGCAGTATCTCCACTCGGAAAAGATGATGAAAAAAATCTCCTTTTCTTTTTTCTTTGAAGAAGCGTATGTTGAACAGGGACCATAACAATGCCAATTAGCTGCCAACTGTCTCTGAAACAGCTGCCACCAGCTCTTCTCAGGGTAGCAGTGCTATTGTAGCCGTGTTGGTCTGAGGTCACGGGCAGGGCAGGGTTTACAGGTCTGAAGTTACAACTTGCCGTTACGAGCGCACTTGTATAAATCATTTGAACATATGCAAAAAATGAGTTCATAAAGCCAAAAATATGTTGTTAGCGATTCCTGAACAGAAAAATAGGCTGAATTCAGATTATTGTTTGCTATCAGCAGTCCACTGGGCCCTTGTGCTTTGACACTATTCCATATGTTCTCTTTCCACCAATCCCATTAGTTCAACACTTACTCTCCTTTGCATGACACTTAGGAATGGAGCACTTGAATTTCAGCTACTGTACAAATGGACACACACATTATATACAAATAAAAAGAACAAGATGCCAGAAAAAGAGGGTCAAAGCTGCCAACAGTTTTTCACCTACTGATTAAGTACTGAAAGAAAAATCACATTGCAGGATCATCCCAGCCAAATTCTTGTGGTTCTTATGTACTTTAGAAAGCTAAGTAGCTATCTCTGAAAAAAAATTCCTCAAGAACACTGATTTTATGGGCCAGAAACATGTCTCATACAATTAGTACAGTGCTAAAGTTATATCTACACTAGCTGAGTATCTGGCTCTTAATGGCATTTCAGTTTGCTATTTAAATCTGTGAAATGCTTGGAGTCATATCTATTATAGACTTTATACATTACACATCTGAACAGAAGTCAGAAAGCTTGACTATCCATGGCCAACTAACATGACAACACTGTAATGTTCTTTTAACTTCACTGTGGAAAACTGTAAGGCTATTTAATAATTACTTTCAAGAAAAAGTAATTTGTAGATAGTTGGCACTAACGTTCTCTGTCACCTCTCCTGTGTTAAATGTTTGAACTAGTTTTTCATTTCCTTGTGGAAAAACATTAATAAAGTAACACAAACAGGACAGTATTTCTTGTAGTGACATATGCAAAAATCATTATTGCATGTTCCAGCCTCTGCAATTACTGCAATGTATTATTGGAAGAAGCCACATGTTCTCACTCGCTTTGCTAATGGGATTTAAAAAGACACATGGATGATCTGGGATACAGGAGCACTGAGAAGTCTGAATAAATTGAAATTCTCCACTTGGGAATAATGACATATTCACATAGGAAGAGATCATTTTGCCACATCAATCCTTTTGCTTCACTCAAGGAAAGAGAGTTGATTTTTTTTCTGAAGATTATTTTATGGGCTTGTTGGCCCACAAGCAACTTCAGACAGCAGACATGGACCACGGAAACTCACAAAAGGTATGGCCTATGGCCCAAGAAGCACATGGTTTAAATAAATGGAGTGCACTAGAAGAGAGGTTGCCTCCATCCTTAACAATTTTTAATAAAGCTTTTACTGTAACACCTTATCTGGGTTTTTCATCAGTTTTCAGCATACATATGGAATAAACTTTTCCATCTGTGCCAGGAGAAATATTAAAAAAATAATTCACTTACACTACCAGGTCCTGCCCATATAGCAGAAACTGCAAGGTAGTGATTTTACCTTTGTGCTATTACTGCTCTGTCTGGACTCCCTGGAAGGCTCCCGCAGCCAAAGACAAGTTCTGGTAGCCAGGGATTTATGAGTTCACTACCAAAAGGCAGAGACAAGCCAGAGGCATGGACAGCCTCCATCCCTCCCAGGTTCTTCAGTCCTAGTAAGCGAGGGCACAGAGGCCCTTCAGCTTTTCCTCAGGAGAGAACAGTAATTCTCCTACTACCACGAGAGTGTGGGGTAGCGGTATCTGTGGCACGACCAGGCTCAGCAATTTTGGTTGTTTAACCCAAACATATAATCCAGGGTAATGCGACTTCCTTGTCACTTTCCCAGAAGTTTGATGTTTCCACTGTACTTCCCTCCTGCAGATTGCAGTCATTTATAACTGCAACAGTGAAATGGGTTACAGGAACAAATGCCAGCAAATGAATGCTTGTTTATTCTATACACAGTGCTTGAGGCTGAAGATTGTTTCTATAATCCCTTCATGTAACAGCGTATGGGGAAAGCCCTCACAACAGGCTGCTTCTCCCCTTCCTTAATTACTCATCCCTGTGTTTTGAAGCAGCAGATATGAAAGAAGGAAAAAATTACAAATTAAGTTTATGTCTAACATAAGAAAACATTATGGGCAAAGCACAAACCAACAAGGGAATATAAAAAAGTGCTCAAGTATTTCACACCCTGATGAAAATCCATCCAGGCTAGTCCTCATCTATGCTTAACCTTATAACAAGCTTATTAAACTGTCTTTCATGGAGTTTTATCACAATGGAAAGTCTTCCTAAAGTCTGGTAACCTTGCAATGGAATTTTACATATAGAGTTGTTTTCAGGTCACTAGCATACTGAAGGCAGCAGACATGTTATTATTTCTCCACTATAAAATATTATCTCTCCCTATGTGCTAAATAACATAAAAATTGCAAAGGTGATTTCATTTTTTAACATAAACCATCTTTCTCTTTTTTAACTAAGAAAGACCTCAGCAGTGCTCATTACAAGTACCCTGCCCCATGCCATAACTGAACTTAGCTCTTTGCCAATGCCAGCAACAAACTATTCCATCATTTGAAGATTTTTTTAAACCTTTAAATGAAAGGTTCAGAAAACAAAGCAAAACAGAAGGCAATCCAAAGCCTCCATGATTTATACTTTAATTTCAGCTGTGGGAGACAAAAGAAAAGCCCTTTCAACAGTCTAACTACTTTTCTTGCACAAAAATCCACTTCACATATTTCCAGTCTAATAGCAGTCATTATATGTTATTTGGCCATGAATCCTAACCATTTAAGAAGCAAGACTGGGTGACCAAAATGTTACTGTGAAGAAAAAAATAACAGATAACAAGACTTCCTTTTTACAAAAATTACAATTTAGGTGGTTACTTCTGGACAAAATTATAAGGATCTTTAAATCTAATTTCAACATTTCAGAAAAAAAACAACAGAAAAACGTTGGGTTTAAATATATATATACTACTTCTCTGCCCCCTGGTGTTACAGCTTGCAATGTGGATTTTATTTTTTTGTGGGCTCAGTGCATTATATTTACCTTTGTGCTAATACTGTGAATTTTTTTGAATGGTACATGATGTTCTTTGGGTTTGTTTCTTATATTCCATTCATAAAAGAAAAATTTATGATAAATTGATCACAGTTACAGGAAGACTTTTCCATATTAGCTAAATCCTGGAATTCCATCTATGTATCATCTTCACTTTAATGTGATTGCTGGTTTTTTGACTACAATTTCCTTTCTAGAAAACTCACCTCATCATCATCCATCAGATGTTCCTTTGCAAATTCATACATTTCCAACTGGAGCGTGGTTATGTTGTGGTATCGAACTGCCTCCTATCAAAACCCAAAATTTTTATGTTACTTTAGGGTAGCAAGACAGCAGTGTCATCACATGTCACCTGAAACGACTCCAGTGAAGTCAGGCCCAGACTTAGTAGAAGGTGGATCCCAGGGGGAGTTATAATGTTTGAGAAAGGAAACAGCAGAACAGCAAGCAGCGTATCCAATGTCTTCTGTGGATCTTTCTAAGCACAGGCTCCACCGGTGTGAGAAGAACAAAGCACTCTCCTCTTTCTCATGTTTCAAAGCATTGGCGAGTCTGAGACTAAGGAATGAGACTGCCAGAGCTGAGCAGCAGTCCGTGCCTGCATTCCAGCGGGCTTTGGACGTGAGAAAGCCTCTGTCTCCCTGTGTGCTGGCGTACAGCGGCAGGCAGTTCTGGGAAAAAGAGACGCTAAGCTATTTTGCATGATAATGACTCACCACCCCGCCTGAGTCTGGGCTAGGGAAATTCTGCACGGTCACCCACATGTCCCTCCTCACTTCCCTGGCTGCTTGCCTGGACAGCACAGTTTAGCTCAGTCACCGACTCTCATATTTGTGAATACCAACGGCAACCTACTTTGATTGTTCCGTTTAACTCTTTTTGGGGAGGAAAAAAGGAGACTTCCTCTTTCACAAGAACGTCTAAAGCTTAGTGCCAGAGACAAATGCTGCTGTCACCCCATTACCACTTTGTGAAAATAAACAAGAGGCGTTATGGTTTTCACAGCAAGTGATTAGGACAGCAAGCAACTTCTGTTCATAGCTATATGGATCAAAGTACAAGAAAATACAGCTGTCTGCATTTAACATTTTATATTTAAAAACTAAATTATCTGTAGTCCCCAGCTCCTGAGAAGTTATCAACAAAACATTCAGAGCTAACGTGTAGGGCCCTTGTTCTGTCCTCTATGCACATGTATGCCAAATCTGACTGCAGTTTAACACTGTTGCTACCCCTCACTCCCACCACCATCGAACACTGTCTCCAGTATGACTATAAAGCACAGTTCTATTCCCAAAGGAGTGGTCCCCTCCACCTCTGAGCTCAGACTCGCTGCTGCTGCCTGAAAGAACCAAATGCATTTTCGCTGCCGTCTGTCTCAGCTGGCCCTGCAGGACAGGCCTGCGTCTCCAGCGTGTGGATAAGGTGTGTTGCACATAACTCAACAGCTAGCCACAAATAACAAACACTTAACTCAAACGGAGTGGTATTTTTGACTTGAGCTGGCTGGCCTGAGAGGAAGGAAAGTGTAATTACCAACTCAATGCAACCTATAAGGTGTACGTGAACTGCTCTGCAGTGCTGCTACAGATAAGCCAGACACCTTAAGCACTGCACAGATGTACCGAGTTCAATGCAGCATTAAGAATCAAGGGTCTTTGGGCCAGTACAGGTCTCGGTGACCGAGATGTCTAAAGAAGCAACACAGAAAGGGCAACTGGAATGTTACCCTGTGGGATGGCTGCTGTTGCTTCAGCTAGGTTAACGTAACTGACTCTTCCACAGGGAAGTCATGCCCTAAGAGAAGGAGAAGGTACTAAATTTAATTTGTGGAACATGTATTGCTAATGACTAGCTACTTGTACAGCACGTACCACTGATGCCTGAGGAGTCACTCAGGTGTCACAAAGCAGTTAATTCAGTTGCATGACATAAATCCTGGTAACAAGAAATGACAGAAATCCAATTTGATTGTCGGAGTCCAAGCTGCAGGAGTCCAGAAACACAGCAAAGATGCTTTTATATTTAAGATTTCCTTGGACATGGAAATTTAAGAACAGCAGAGAAACCCATTTTTAGAGTAATTTTTCAAAGCCAGATCACAGTCATTGCTGGATGGACTGATGTTTACTGTGGGTTCTCTGCAGCAAGTATTCCAACTGAGATAATCAGATGCAATATGGTCCTGAGCCTTTTTCCATCCTCATCCACCTGACTATGTTCTAAATGGAATAAGTGGAAATTGAGTTTAGCTGGGGTTATCATATCTGGACACATTCCAATGCCCACAGATCCTGGAACAACAAGCAGGTGGGCAGCTACATGTTGGCAAATAGTAAGTGACTGACAAAAGCCCGAATGTCACTGGAGTGATCTTTTCGTCAGGAGATTTCAGGGGCCAGCTGCTTTATTTACTGAGGTATAAAGATATAAATATGCATAAGTGGCAGACAAGTACCAGCATGAATTTACTTCTCATCATATTATATCCTATTGTAGTGTATTTCAACACAAAAGGAAGAACTATGACATTCGCTGTCTACATTACACAGTACATCTCTGTGTACAACTTTCTATATGGTTTTAATAAAACAGTATGTATTTACCTCCAGAACCAATAGATAATTCCCATTTTCCCAACCTCTGACCCACTGAGTTTCAGGGAAATGTTTGAATGTATCTAGAAGGCATTTTAAGTAATGCACCTACCGATCTGGGCTGAAAATCCTCTTCTTTAAGTCCCCATTTGTCTTTGTGGTATTGATAATAGACCATGTTCTGTTTCATTACTTCATCTTTCTGGTCAAACAGAAGGTAACTAGCAGCACAAGAAGCTGCATTCTTCATGTCATTCACTAATTAATAAACACACACACACACAAAAAAAAAATCCAGAAAAGGTAAATGAACAAACTCCTACTATTACCTAAGCTCTGAAAATCTCAGATGGAAACAGAACCCAATTTCTACCTCCCCAACAGCTGCATAGAAGAAAAGAATTGCTTCCCAGAAAGG
This sequence comes from Strix aluco, assembly GCF_031877795.1. Classification (NCBI taxonomy): domain Eukaryota; kingdom Metazoa; phylum Chordata; class Aves; order Strigiformes; family Strigidae; genus Strix; species Strix aluco. Next base: position 157,969,060 of record NC_133931.1, read on the forward strand.
ATATGCTATGTTTGTGTTCTGAAACAGGCAAGGCCATGATTCAGAAGTGGGGACTTACCTCTGATGGTTTTCTAGGAAAATCCTAAACCAATGTCCCTCTCAGGTATCCCAGTAACAGTGAGGCATCAGCCCATAGCTGGTGATACCCACTGGGACATGTATTAACAAACAAAAAAAATATTAAATTAAAAAAACCCCACTTCTGGGTATTAGAACTGACAAAGAGGGAAGAGTCAATGTGTAAAACGTGTAGTCAAGCAACATAAGCAAAAGTCATTAATGGGTTGATGCTATGTGGCTGAATGTGTCTTCCCTTTGATGCTGGATCCTGCAGAAGCAGCTGTAAGGGCTATATGTGTTCTTTACAGTGCAAGTAGTTCCTCAAGAAACCACAAAATTCACTGAATGATTTAACTATCAAATATATAATCACTGAGCACCAGAACACTAGAATTTCTGTTAAATGGTGCCCTCTTTCTTCCAAACCTATCAAATATATAGTCACTGAGCAGCATTCTAACAGGATTATAAGAATCCACTAGGAAAAAGCAAATGTTATGAAATACTCTGTAGGTTTGTCTGTGGAAGAAATTCTGAATAGTAAATTGAAAATTGAGTATTTATTCAATACAATAAGTGGTGTTATGTTAAATGTGTTGCCTTGAAGTCAGAATCTTTCTTCTCTCTAACTGAATGAGTTAGAAGTTTAAGAAAAAAATTCTTGTTAGAGCTATACATTCAGCTGCTTAACAACCATGTGGACCTGACAGCTTGACCACCATGGCTTTTTGGTACAAATCACGGGGTTTTGTTCACAGGTGTACAAAATGTGTCTGTGCCATTGCACGTGTTCCAATGTATAGGAAGTGCCTGCCACTGTTTACTCTAACATGTTACAAGTTACTTCAAAAAGGCAGAACTGGTGTATCATTAAAACATCTAAAATACACATGAACAACATTTATCATTTCTATGAACATTCATCATTTATATGAAACTTTGAAAAGTGTAAGCAACTAGTGCCCGGAGTAGGTACCATAAAGAATGAAGGGCAGTGATGGATCAGATCACGTTTACTCTGTAACTGCCTCATTTTTCCAGCACCCAAGTGGAGACCAGTCACAACCATGCATAACTTAAAACAGAGGCGCCTGCCCTGGGCAAAATCCAGCCCTTAAGGGACTTATGTTCAGCAATTTATTTTCTCATGGACAATTTTATGACCACAGGCTCTATACATAACGTTTATCTCCCATGTCTGTTATACAGGGAGAAAAAGATGGCAGGCAGCTCAGACTTTCTATCCCAGAACAGATTAAAAAGCAGATTCTGGAGGCCACTATTTACATTCTAGAGCATTATAACTAGAGGGAAAAGATTATGAATGGAAACTGTCCCGCATCACCCCAATGTTATTTAAGCACATTAAATCACTACTTACATTTATAATAAGCAAACTGCAAGTAATGGTACATGGTGGCCACAAATTTCTCAACAACAAAGCCTCCTATAATGGGTGTCAGATTATTTTCGCACTGCACTTTGCATGCAAGGACTTCAATATAATGATCTACAAGGAAGAAAACAACACCACAGGATATGGATAGCGCACAGTGAATTGTTGCAACCCCTCCCATTAGCTGCCCATTATAATTTGGCCTTATAATGCTCTCCTGGGTCCGGCTTATCTGGATCTTGCTGCTTGGAAGTACTGAGCATCCATCTGAAGTACATATCAAGTACTGGTACTCAGACCTTCTGTAAAAATCAGTGCAGTCTGGACTTGAAATGTATCAAAGCTGCAAGTCCAGAGAACTAAGGTTTCACTGACACCTACAGGCAGTAGGTGGTAGGTTTTATATAAACTCTTACGGAGTATCGCATTATCTCCCACGGACTTTACAGTGCTATTTTTTAAAAAAATTTTGAGAGCCTTTGCAATTTCATTAAATTATTGCATGAATAAGGTCCACGTGCTGCTGAGTAAAACTGTGTCACAGAGACATACAGCAGGTGACTGCAAAATAGAACTCCAGAGATGGATGCATTTCGTGCTTGCAGTTTGGACGTTCTAAAAGAGAAGACAGACATGAATATGCCGCCTGCTGCAGAATACCTTTCCGCAAGAAATGTTTAAGTTCACAAGCTTACCCGGTCTACAAAAGCTTGCTACAATGGGATAGGACTAGAGGTGATCTTATCTTCAAAAAATACATACCGAGAAAACCTTCCATCAAAGAATTTCAAGCATTTTCAGGATATATAACATTAGACAACACCACCAAACAGAAATCTTTTAAAGCCTTAGTCTCCTGTTAGCCATGTTTGGCAGGTCACCGCAAGTCATCTAAGCTTGTGCAGCAAGTCTCTGACCAAGGCAAAAGAACAGCAAAGGTGCCTTCCCCTGTTCTCATCAGAGAATTCCTAACATGAAGACTGCTGAAGCTAACTAAAAATAACTGGCCAAATGAAATTACCAGACCCATCTTTTACAAGAGCAATGGAGTCTCCAGACACAGTAGTGTTCAATTCCAGCCAGCACTTAAAAGCAGGAACGCAAGTTCCTCAGTGAAGCGATCCCATGCAATAAGGACAGCTGGCTTCCAAACATAACTCATTGCTCAGGGATACATACGTACCTAGTGCAATCACCAAATACTTCTGGTTAACACTTGTTGCTGCATCTACTTTCTGCAGTCAAAACCACAGAGGCAGGATATATCTCCCTGGAGCAAGAGCGCAGTTCAGTCCAGGCAGAGCAAGCAAATTTGAGTTTTCCTATCTCAAGAACAAAATATTTGAAATGCACGCACATAGCCATGGTAACATCATCGTGGTGATGGTGATGCCACTACTACTGCTGGGAATTGCTCTTTCCTTCCAAGAAGGAAAAGGAAGGATGACAGCAAGTGCCAGTTACAGCTGCGCATGGGCACTGTACTCTTTACAGTGGCTTGGGGGTTATCCTGATGTCAGGGCTCTGAGCCACTGGGGAAGAAAGCGTGTTTCTTGCTTTACCACCTGTAATTTGACCTTCACTCCTTATCTGCTGTCCTAGGCAGCTGCCTGCTTTGCCCAAGAGTAAAGCATGGCTTGAAGAATAGCCTGCAATAGCTATTCCATGTCAGCGATACTGGTGGATACCAACCGATTCCATGCTGTGAGAAACTGTGAGCTGCTCATGCATCAACATATTTCACAAAAGTCTCCCCTCACCAACACATCTAATGGCGTTAAGACAAAAAGTTGGGCTGGTTTTCCTCCTGGCAACTTAGAAATTCTGTAGTATTTTTCATGTCTTTAAGTTTGTTGAGAAAACATGGAGGTGTTCTCCACGCAAATATTGACAACAACACTGGGACCAGAGCACTGGAGAAATTACTTGTTTCTTTCACTATCAAAGAGCACGGGAAACGTGTATGCGCCATTTTGACAGCAATCAAAAAGATGGTATCTCTTTTTCTTTGCAAATCAGTGTATTTTTTTTAAGCTATGCATTAAAGAAAAAGAAATCGTATCTTCTGGCAAAACTCTGCTGTAGGAAAGATGAAAAATAAGCAGCAGAAACTTGTCCTATTTATGAGAAAGGAGATATGTATGACCAGTGATACACAAACCACAAAGCAGATTTTGAAGGCAGGCTAACCACTGAGCCTCAAAGGTGGCCAAACTGATATTGAAATGATGGCCAAGAGAGCTGTCTGCATAACTACTGCTAGCTGGATGGAGTAGTTGTTATTACTTACACATCTATTTTATTCTGACATAAAAATGCCACGTCACTGTAAGAACTCTCTGTTCTCATTTTCTGAGAGCCCTCATTTACGTTACTAAAAAGAAAAAAAAATGTAAACCAGAATTCAAGCAGTTTTCAGTGAATCTAATGAATTCCGATCAGACTGTGCAGGGGGCACCATGTGCATTTCACACTGCAAACCGAGGAACAGGACTTGGGTAGCCAATCCCACGGATAAACTGAAATGCACTTTTGGGACATCCTTCCTTACTGCTTCCTAACCACCCACCTGCAATGGAGAGATAGAAGTCTTTAAAATCTTTGATCTCTCGGGAGCCTTCACAGGCTGCTGTACAGTCATCGTAGGATTTGAAGAAATCAGGAAGAGCCAGTTCCATGTCCGAGATGGACGTTCTCCAGTTGTCACCATTGTATGCTCTCACAGCCCTGACAAAGAGATTCTGAAAAATTGGCAGGAATGAAAACCAGCAGTAGCTGATCTATGGAAAGCTGTGTGTAAATTCAATTACAGTAAATGATCTCTCTGCATTTATATAAACTGTTAACCAATTAATGTGGATGACTAATGGATTTTACCAGGTATTTTCTAGAGAACAGAGTAGGTAATTCCATTTCAGATCAACAGAAAAACCTGCTGGACAGAAGTAACAGTGTGAGTCTAAAGCACAGGTGTTGACAAAGATTTTTCAATGGAATCTTAACAGCAAATGTCTGAGTTCTTTTAAGCTGTGCCACTACACCACTCATGCATTTGAATAACTCTATGCGCCTGCTTAGCTCCAGTAGTGATCTGCACGTAGTAGTTTTCAGGTATGCCACCGTCTACAATTCACTACGACTCATTTATGGAACAGTGATCTGCCTGAGAGGTGAGAATCACTGAATGCATCAAGAATGCAGAACAGAGATGATGGAGAAAGACAGCAATAGGGAAAGGAGAGCAAGAACTGAGAACACATAAGCAAATGAGATCCTTGAATCTCACACAATAAGAGGAGTAACAGAGCAGTTCCAGAAGACCAGACTGAATAAAAAGCATACCTCATAAGGCTTTGTCTCCAAGTCTTTAATATGCTCCTCAGCATCAGGTATGCTCTTATAGTAGGCCATATTTCTTTGCATCATCTCATCATCTGGATGCTTCAGAAGAAATGTGTGAGCTGCTGCAATAGCTTTTGGAAGATTATTAGCCTAAACAGGGATGGGGAGAGGAGGAAGAGGGAAAAAAGGTTAATTGGAAAAAAACAATTCAACTTTCTCAGTTTTTGTCAATGAACTTTCCCGCAGCCTCTACACTCCCAAACTTACTTCTACTGAAACCACAGTCTCAGCAGATACAATGGTACAGTAAAACTGATAAAATTCTTCTCAGTTTTACTCCTAGCTGCATCACTATGAACAGGGTTTTTTTCATTTTAGAAGTCTATTATTGTTGCAGATAGCACAGACAATGATTGTAAGTCAGAAAGATGACTTTTTTTCCCTTCCCCCTCCCCTGTTCATAAAGCTGACGAGGCACAAGATTATAATGTTGCTCCTGTGTGAGATTAATCTCACGGAAATTAGTGATGCTCATCTATGGCTACTGCGCAGGAGTCATCACTTACCATGTTTGCGTGATGTTTATGTTGCTTATTTGCCTAGCAGCACGGAAGGCAATATTACAACAATATATCTTCCTGATGGTGTTATGAAGTTAGAGCAAACGGCAGGGACTTGCTCAATAATTGTGTCCTAATGTACTATGTGATTTTCTGTACCCATTTTTAAACTAACTTTAAACCCCATCAGAGACACTTTGTGAAGTACGCATTCCTCATTTACAACTCAATGTGCCAAATACGTATGCACTTCTGTGTGCATGCATTTATATTTTTTATTTTATATAGATACCTATTTTAATAAAATATATACTATATATACACATATTTAGGAAGAGTGAAAGTAAAAGTCTTAAGCATTTGTGAAATGTTAAAACCTTTTCCCTCGTAAGCCAAGATCCGTATCAACCCCTCCAGCGTACCGATGTGTAGGCGATACAGAGTTCCACCTCACATCTGAATTATGGAAGTGTACGTACAAAACAAGGAGCAAGAATCACAAGCACGTATGCACATGCACTCTTCTGTTTGCATCCATAAAAGGTACCCTTTCATTTCAGAAAGAAACTTGAGAGACGACTACACCAAAGAAAGACTTAAACCCTGACACGAGCTCTTGCTGCTGTGCCGCTCCGAGTGTCCCAGCGCTGGAACTCTGCCAGCTGCCCTTCCTCTCTGTCCCAAAACTATGCGCTTCCAGTCAGCCCAGACTGTGCTCAACACGCAGGGAAATCTCAGCTGCACTTTCGTCAAACGCCTGCTTGGTTTCTTTTGTGCTTTATGCTTTAACCCTATTTGTTGGTAGGCTGACAGCTCTCTCATTTTTGCTTAGTCCATAATTCACTCTTGGTTTCAACTTTCACCAGTACCAAAAAAAAAAAAAAAAAGTTTTGTAGAAACACATTCCTAAGCAAATTCAGTGGCTACGAGAAAGCTCCCTCCAGAGGAGCAAGCGGCAGCACAGAAACATCTACTCCCAGGATCTAAGACGTGGCAAGATTTCACTGTGGAACCCACCTGAATAAACACATGGTCACTCTAAAAACTTACATAAAGCATCTCCCTCTGCCTTCTTCCTATATTATAAAAGCTGTTGGGGGGGGTGGGGGTGGGGAGTGACATTCCTTTCCTCAGAATGCCACCAGCCAGGAAAAAATCATTTGTATGGAGCAGTTTGTAGCTGCAGAAGGCCCATTCAGAACTCCCCAAGTGAGTGATAAGAGCTCAGAGCTGGCCTACAATCTAGCAAGAAAGACAATGTAAACAACTGGCACTAAAGGCAAGAACACCAAACGGCACTGCCCAAACCTACTGCAACTGTGATTGAAAAACCGTTTAGAGGGAGAGGGAGGGGTTTCTCCAATTTCCCTCTCCCATTCCTACCTGCCAGTTACCTAGCTGTATCAGAAACAGTAAGTAGGAATGATTTTTGCTGTGATCCATGCATTGCAAACTCTGTACATACCACGAGGGGGGAATGGGTAGTTAAAGTATGACAAGAAATGGAAACATTTGTGGTGATGTCATTTTGGTACCCGTATATGGCTTCGAGACTGCCAGGAGTGCCTGCCCACTCTGTAATTCAAAAGAAATGTCCCCTCTTTGATACCTTCTGTTCTGTGTGTTCCTGTTTTTACAAGAACACATTTCCTTGCATCTGTTTGTGCAATTTGGGAAAACCATTGAATATTTTCCTGAGAAAACACCACTCCTACAAATAAGACACAGCAACAGTTAAGAAGACGTGTGTTTCCAAGCAGCAATCTCAAAACCAATGCACAAGCATACAGCCCTGTATAATGTATACTGGGATATGTTGGAGTGAATCCCTAAAAGAGAAAACAATCTAACCAAAGAGCTCAGCTTGTTTTCTCCCCCCACAGATGTCCCATTTACTTGAAAGGCAAGTAATTGCAGTATCTGAGGGGATGGCATGAAGGATGGACCTTGATTTAGAGAACAGAAAATGAAGATGAAAAGGAAGGAGAAGATAATCAATTAGATCCTGGACAGATGGATGACAAGAAGCTAGAAAAATGGGATGAAATCTGTTAAAAGAGGTGTGTGTCCCCAGTCTTGGATGACCCAAGATCAAAAAGTAAATACCATTCCAGGGGCCAGCAGCCAATTTTCGCTATATTCCTTCCCGTGGTGTAACAAAACCGGTGTTTTGCAGGCATCAGGCTATCTGCGAGTCACAGGCTGGGGGCTGCTGCACCTGAAAGACCTGGACCAGAAGAGAGCAAGCGAGAAAGACGGAGACGCTGAGGAAGAGGAAGCAGCGAAGAGCGCCTGCAGTAGCGGTGAGATGAAGGGTCTGAAAAAGGTTTCAGAGAAGGTTAGAAGAAAGTAAGGCGGATGGAAAGATGAGAGGGGCAGGGGTAGGAATGGCACAACGACAGGACAAGGCGCAGGGTCCGGTGGCTGGGGGTCTGGGAAGAACTGGGAGGGGCTAATCTAGAGGACGGGCTGGATGAGCTGTGGAAAAACTGGTGAAGAGTGAGCTGGGCGGAACTATGTGGGCAAGAAGGGGGAAAGAGAAGGCACACGGTGGTCCCACTGTGGGTTACACGAGGTGGGCGAGAGACGGGGCCGAAAGAATCGCCACGGAGAAGAGGATGATGCGCAGGGCCGGCAGCCCGGGAGGGGGATAAATGGCGGTGGGGTGGGCGACAACCGGCGGCTAAAGTGGTGCGGAGGAGGCGATGGGGAACGAGGCCGTGGCCCACCGTAACCTGCTCCGAGGGCCTGGCGAGAGGCCGGCACGACCGGAGGCTCGTCCGGCGCTGGGTGCAGGAGGCGCCCGCCTCCATCGAGGCCCCGCAGGGACGCGCCGCGCTGTCCCGCTCCCCCGGGGCTGCCGACAGACAGGCGCGGCTCGGCCGGGGGGTGACACTGCACCCGGGCAGCTCGGGGGGGCCGCGGCCGGGGCGGGGAGCGGAGCCAGGTCAGAGGGGAGGGATGAGGGGCCTGGGGCCGGGCCTCACCTTGAAGTAGGCGAACTGCAGGTACTTGTAGGGCTCGCGGCGCTGGAACTCCCGCAGCAGGTCGCGGCCGGGCTGCGCCTGGCGGAAGGCGGGCAGCCCCTGCTTGCAGCGCCGCAGGCACTGGGCCCGCCGCAGCACCCCGGCCAGCAGCTGCAGCTCGGCCAGCGCTGCCCCGGCGGCGGGGGGGTGCCCGGCGGCGGGGGGCTGCCCGGCGGCGCTGCAGTTGCGGTGGCAGAAGGCCTCGCTGTCGCGCAGCAGGCGGTAGAGCCGCATGCTGACCTCCAGGTAGCTGACGCTCTCGGGCCAGTTCTCGGTGCTGTACTGGTCCAGGCCGTAGCGGTAGGCGGACTCGAGCGGCATCAGCTCGTCCCGCGGGAAGCTGCGGAAGCTGTAGCGCTCGTACTGCGCCCCCGCCGCCGCCAGCAGCGCCGCCAGCGCCAGCCACATGGCCGCGGGGTCGGCCGCCCACCGGCCACCACGTCGCCGCCGCGGGGAGAGGGGAGCGCCGGGGCCGGGGCGGGGAGAGGCGGGGAACGGGGGGCGGGAGCAGCCGGTGCGGCCCCGCCCCGGGGAGGGTGTGCGCGGCCGGCGGGGGAAGCTGGGGGAAGCGGGGACGGGACGGAGCGGGGGGTAATGGCGGCGTTGGGGGGGGGCCGCGGGGGCCGGGCTGTAGCCGCCCTCCCGTGCAGGGGCCTGCTGGGGAAGCTGAGGAGGAGCGGCCCCGGTACCAGCGGGACGAGTCCGCCCGGGGACACCCTTTTTGCCCTCTGCCCCTTTCTTTCCGCTCTGGGCTTTTTCCCCCTTCCCGGCTTGCCCTGGATTTGCTCATCGTCCTCCTTCCAGAGCCTCCTGGGCCCCAGGTGGCCACTGGCCGATGGTGGCCATGGGTGCAGGGCCACGGGCCAGCTCCTTTTTGTCCCGCCGGCGTGGCGGTCTGCAGCGACAGCGCCGCTGGTGCTGGCCGGGACACCGGGAGGGGCGTCCTGCGGCGCCTCGGGTGGGGAGGGCGGAGGTGGGCGAGGCCTTTGTGCCCAGCCGGGGGGGGGGGGGGGGGGGGGGGTGTCTTCCCTCGTCCCTTAGGAAGAGGCCTTCACATTTGGAAAGAAGGGGAAATAAGTTAATCCGTTAATGCACACAGTCCTATTACAGTCTTTATTGCAGTGATGCCATATGAATTTAAAACAATAGCATCAACACTCTTCTAGCTCTAACAGCCCATCTTATGGTATTTTAACGTGCTATATCCAAATTTGATGCCAATTTTTACATTAAAATTTGATGAAAAGTTTTTACAATTCTTCTCACCTCCCCCTTGTTTGTGTTCAGTCACCATATATTTTTGTGTACGGGTCCAGGGCCACCACTTGGAGGAACAGACTTCAGCCCTGTTGTGGCCCTAAAGAGGGCTGTTGGGTTAAGAAAATGTCTTTAAGAGAAAAACCACCTAGTTAAAGTGGGTCCCACCAACCGTACTAGCTCTGAAAGTACTAGTGCGTCAGGGCAGGTGGGGTGGGGGCTTGAGTATGAGAGGAGCATTGAGGGGAGGGGGCTGTGGGAAAAGAAGGCGCAGTGCTTGCCGCAGGCCAGAGCAAATGTTTCTGGGCTGGATGTTCCCCCACCCCTGCTTTGAGCCTTCACAGACCCCCTGTGATGACATCAGGGCTCCCCAGGGGTCTGCGAACCACAGGTTGAGAACCACTGCTGTAGCAGATAAAAAGAAAAAATAAAAAAGAACAACATAACCCCCCCTAAACCAAACCAAAGCAAAGCAAAAAGCTCCAGTATTTTTACTTCTGTCCAGAGCAAACTCTGAAGTCCGTGAGGTGCACCCAGGCTGTCAGTTTAGTGTGTTCCCTGGTTTGCTGCAAGCCCTGGGCTCCAATAGCCTTTGCTGGATACCCGCAGGTCTACTCCATGGATCCACCTGGGAGCAAACCAAATAGTGCTGTTGGTTAGAAACCAGGCTGTGACAAAGTAGTTGACGCCATGGCCGGCTCCCTACTGGCTCTGGGCTTAAAGACCTGAAAGCCAGAGGAGCTCGGGAGCTCACAGAGGTATTTTTTTCTGTAGAACCAGTTTTCACGACAAAGCTCCACTTCCATGTTTTGTTCCTACCATTAAGATGGAGCTTTTTTCTCACAGGTCTCATGAAGTGGAGATGTGATGTGGCTTCCATGCACATTGGCAAAGACCACTCGCATTTGAATGCTCTCTTACTTCTTGTTTGATCAGTGACGCAGGAAGCAGGTAGATGAGCCCGTGGCTTGTATCCTACCAAAGAGAGCAGGGATGCAAGCTGGGGGAAATCAAGCTCGCTCTTTTTTTTTTTTTTTTTATACCAGGTCTTTGCTGTTCTGAATCCCCAAACTAGCTCTAGTGAAGTGCGTGTGGGAGAGAAACAAGGTGATTTTCTACCTGGTATTGGGTGAGGAGAGCAATTCCAGGGTTCTGGCAGATCAGCAGTCAGCCCCAGCCCTGAGCCTTCCCTTCTCCCAGCTGCACAGCGGCAGTTCCCTCCGCCTGCCCGTGTGTGCCCTGTGCCGCGGCCCCTCACCATCTCGAAGGCGCTGGGCTGGGCTCGCACCACGCAGGTCAGTGTCTTCCCTGTCCTGGGGAGACCGGAATGGGATGCAGGAGTCTGCAGTCTCAAAAGTGCCAAATAGGAGAGAAGAGCATATTTCTTCTATTTTTAAATTGGTTCTTATTGGGTTTTAGTTGGTTTGTAACTGGGTTTTACTGGCTTTTTAATTGTTGAGTGGCCCCTCTTGCCAAAACATCTTCAGGTCAGAACAGAAGTCTTCTGCTTCTCCGAAGGAAGAGCTCCCTCTTCATCTTGAATGCTTCCTGGGATGGGGCATTGTGCTGGTTTTGACTGGGACAGAGTTAATTGTCTTCACAGTAGCTGGTATGGGGCTGTGGTTTGGATTGGTGCTGAAAACGGTGTTGATAATACAGAGATGTTTTTGTTATTGCCAAGCAGCGCTTAGGCAGAGTCAAGGCCTTTTGTGCTTCTCACACCACCGGTGAGTGAGTGAGTGGCCTGGGGGTGCACAAGAAGCTGGGAGGGCGCAGGGCTGCCGGGACAGCCGACCCCCGCTGACCAAAGGGACACTCCGTACCGTACGATGTCATGCTTGGCATAGGAAGCTGCTCATCCATGGTGGCACCATCACTTTGAATGTCGTTGTCCCCATTCCTTCTTCTTCCTGCAGCTTCCTATTGTTAAATTGATGGTTTTTGTGGCCCCAATCAAGTCTGTCTTTTGCCTGTGACCATAACTGGTGAGCCATCCCTCTCTGTCCTTGACTCGACCCCCGAGCCTTTTATTGTCTTCTCCCCATCCCTGAGGGGGAAGGAGTAAGCAAGGGGCTGCATGGTGCTCAGTTGCCCTCTGGGCCCAAACCAGGAGAGGTGTGTAGGTACTTCTCCCCCATCAGTAGATTCCCATGGACCTCCAGCAGGGTAAAAGCTGTTGAGAGCACAACAGCAGTTAAGGACAAAAGGGAGGTGTTTTTCTTTCCTCCCCAGTGACTCAATGACAAACAGTCTGCAAACAGAACTCTTGCTGGCTGTGGTTGAGAGAAGGGCAACTAAGCTGCCTGTGCAGGTGTTGCTGGTGACGGCTTGCTGTGCCTGTGCTGCCACGGTGATGCCAGATGCCAGCGTGCCCCTTTGTCCTGTGTCCTTCCAGCCCTCTGCTTTCATGGCTTGTACAGGTACAGAAGGCAACGCCGACTTTGAAACTATTCCTGGTGTCGTGGGGGAAGGTGTCACCACTCCGCTATTTACTAGTTTCTTTCTCCCTTTGTCTCGTGCTTTTTTGTCAAGGCCGCTGTGCAGAGCACATCTTTAGAGAATTGTTTGGGCTGGACTTTGGCTTGCTTTTAGGTGACAGAGAGAGATGGTGCAGGTGGGGAGGACGTGCTGATGAGCACTGTCATTTTCATGTAACAACATCCGTTCTGGGTGATGGAGATCTCAGGACATCTTTTCTATATTCACACCGTACCTGTTGCCATGATGTCGCATGACCAGGAATAAAGTGGGAGATAGATTTAGCTCTTAGTGGTCAGAGGGCAGCTTGTCTCTAGGGCATTTCCTTGGCCTGAGTTGATAGGCAAGTTATCTTTATTGGAAAATGTTCTGATATGACCATGCCTGTGAACACTTAGCTCGGTGCAGCTTTCCAGACTTTCTGGAGATTAACTCAAGGGCATGTCTGCCTATATCAGCTTGATCTAACTGATAGATGAGAGGTATAATCCTCGTCCTTTTTTGATCAGATTGCATGATTTCTTCTTTTCTTTGGTACAGTTTTAGGTTACCTATTGTTTAAAGACTAGGTACAGTTATAGATTACCTACTGTTTAAAGCTTTGGATCATTTTTCTTGAGTAAAGATATTTAATAAATCACTGAGGAGAATTACTCTTTGAGTAAATTAACTTTGGTTCTTCATGAACTTCTTCCTGAATACAGAACTGGGTTTGACTCATTGGGAATAAAGGGGAAGAAGGTACTGCAGAATAACCAGGGGAATCTCAGACTTCATAATTCTGCTGCTATCACTGGAAGCGAAAGCTAAATTTTTCTGCCTCTTCTCCATGTCAATAATAATTATAAAGCCTGTGTATTCAGTGCTATATTTTTGCACAGTTTCACAGCAATGTGTAGACATTTGACAGTAGTGCAGCCTCTTCTCTTACCTCACTTCATCTTTGAGATTTTAAAACATATTTTCTGAAAGGTAAGAAAGAGGTAACCATATTGTTTTACTTGCTTTTCCTCTGCTTTTATCTACTACGCACGTCCTGGAAAACACCAACAGGCTTTTGTTAGCATCTAATGGTGCTAACATCATTAGAAATAGTCCAGTGATAGCTCAGTGGAAACCCCTCTTGCAGACAGTTTCTGGGGACTATTTAGCCAGGGCTGCTCTGCAGCACGTGGACTGCAGCACCATCATGTGTTGTGTAGACTTTGAAGACAGTTGCAGAAACAAAGTGCTAAAGCTGTGTGTATCCCAGGCTCATTCTGACTGAGAAGCAAAACCGAGAAATGGAAAAATATCTGTCTTCAATTCTCTCTGTAATGTGTTTCAGCCTTCTCTCAACCTGGCAGCAAATGCACCAACTGTCACTGGTGCCTGCTAGCTGATGCCTGCAAGCAGTTGGTGCTCGTTGCTGTAAGGGGCCTCAGACAAGAATGCGCCCAAGGTCATAATTTTTGCAACTGTGATGGGAACATCCCGGGGAGGGCAGAGAAACCAGCAGACACCTGTGCAAGCCAAAGGTAAGAAAGCTGAGAAACTTTCCAGACAGAGCGATGAGCCAAGACAAGATCTTCTATGAAAAAAGACTCAAGAGTTCATGGAAAGGACACTAAGAGACACCTCTTCAACGACCACTAGGGACCACCACAGACCACCGAAAAGCCCTGTGGAAGCCCCTCAAAGACCCTTCCCCAAATTTTAGTATGCTTGCGCAATGTATTGACATCTGCATTAGGTCCTCTGGAAACAGGTGTGTACTTCTTGGGAGTTACATGAATATTCATTTCTGTTAGTGTATATAATGAGCGTGCCTTTGTCCTTCGGCACACTCGTTAGGTGGAGTGATCTCCCGTGCATCCGGCGCTGCAAGAAAGAATGCCTGCCTTCTAAAACTTCCAGCTAAGTCTTAGGGGCTTCTTTTGAGACTGAGATTACAGTAACATCATCCTCTAGCATATGTCTTGTGAGCTTTTCTCTCCTGTATTCCCTGTGCCCCGTAACTTCTCTAAGTCCACGCACCTTTCAATGTCACCTGCTGCTGTGACGCCTGTTGTGTGACAAAGTGACACAGAGGTCTTCAGTATTAGAATGCTTTCTTTTTGAACGGCTCTGCAGTATTTTTCCTCTCTGTTTCAGAGGAAACAATGCTCTGAGATATGTACAGAGGTCAGAGAATGTGCATATTCCAGGTTTACATCTATGAAAGGGAAACCAGAGTTTGTGTGCTTGTGAGCATGTGTCCACGCTGGCGCTGGAGCCCGTGACCCATTCGCCTGAGCTGAGCCCTTTGCTTTTGTATTGCTACTGTCGTAAGCTACGCACAAAGTATCCCGTGCAGACCCTTGTGATGGAGTTGCACTCCAGAAGACGTAGTGAAGTGTCTGCTGTTTCCCAGGAATAATCCCAAGCACTGATTGTTCCCGCAGCAGCCAAATGATATGTGGCATTTGGTTTAGGATCTAAGGTAGTACAACAAGAAACCACTCTTCTGCTACCAGGAGAAGGGACTCGCAACGCCATGTGCCGAGGGTGGCCTTTCAGCTTTGCTTCCCTTGTTACAATGCCTTTTTCAACTTCGGGGTTTAGTAGGTTTTTTTCCTTTTTCTAAGTTTCCACCCCGCCTCCCCTGCAGGATACAATCAATCTCAATGTGCACAGATTAAGGTACTTTGAAAATGATCCCAACCTCCTGCTCACAGCAGGGCTAGCTTCTACCCTGCGTAGAATGTTCACAGATGGTGAAGAAAGGGGACATTTTCCTGTTCCCAGAATTTGTTCATATCAGTATCTTATCCTTACTCTAGCATAAGTAGTTGTTTAGTTCACCACTTTCACAGTATTTATGCGAGGAACTTGGACATGCTGGAACGCAAGATTTTGGTTTCAGAAGGCATGTTGGGGCCATTGCTTTAATTCTTTACTGGTATGAAGACAAAGAGTTGTGAAAAAATCATGCAATAAAATAGAAACACACACTCCCCCCTGCATTTATCTTGTTAACTATTTATTTGCAACAGGGAAAAAGTACTTTTTTCACATTTAAATAATCTGTATAGTGGTAGTTTGTTCTAGTCTCAGAGAAGAAACATTGCCTGGTTTCTGGTTACATGGTTCATCTGCCTTTGACATGCTCCCTGTTATTTAGAAGCTCTCTCAAGGGTTTTGTTCCAGGCTCCTTTTTTTCTTCTCTTTTCATTTAAAAAATCTTCATTCCCTCTAATCATATTCAGTGCCTGAAATCTTGTTATTTTTCTTGTTCTTTTCTTCCTCAGGATGATGCCTTGGAATGAATTTGTCATACGTTACCTGATAAACTAGAATATTTTGGGTCCTCTCATAGACATAACATTGAAAGAGAATTTGGAATTACTCTGGTGTGGATCTCTCAGAGGATTAGTATACAAGCACGACAACTTCCAAGAGCTGACACACTATTTCATTCTTTCTGTGACCATGTTGTTCGGCTGTGATTGTTACTTTCTTCAGTGTTATTTTCTGATTAATCTTCATAACTCTTAGGAATTACCATATGATTTCTTTGTGAATCCAGACAAGGAGGTGCAAATGCTGAAGCTGAAGAGTTCTTTCCGTGGCACTGGCAGGAATTACAGGAGAATATTTCCTGCAGCAGACCTGTAAAACTGGAGAAGTGCAGGACGTCTGTCACATCTCTTTGTACCAAGGGGAAGTGAGGTCTCTTCCAGCTGAAGTACCCTTCCCTTCCCTATTTCCCTTCCCTCCCAATGAGACTGTTATTTGCCTGAAATGTCAGGACTCTTTCAGCTCTAAAATCACCTTCAAGGACAGTCATCACAAAGGTTACAAGTGCTAACAGGATTTTAGAGCAGATGCTCACAAGCATTAACATGGTGCACACATGTAGCCAGGAGCAGGCTGATGCAATCCTCGGGTTAGCTTGAAAAAACATCACTTGAAGCCTGGCAAAGGGAAGCGAGAGCCACAGAAAGTCACAAATGCCCTGCGTCGTGTGGAGGGACAGATCCATGAATGTCATGGTTCAGAAAATAGTCATCTTTGCCGGAAACAGGAAAGCAGGTAACTGACTGATGCACAAAGAAGGTGCTCCTGAGAGCAAACTGAGAAGTTTTAAGAATGTGACTTTTCTCTGTTTTTTTGGGAATGAACTATTTTCACATGAATTTTCATCTTGGCATCCCAAAACCCCCCAAACATTCTATAATTATTTTATTATAATTTTTATAATATTTTTATAATTTATAATAATTTTATAATTATATTTTATAATTTTTGTATTTTTGTAGTTGTATTTTTATATATTTATATTTTTATAATTATTTTTATAACTATTTGAATTGCTATTTTTATTAATTTTTTTGCTCTTCAGTTATTATTTTTAATGGTTTTTTTTAATTATTTTTATCATTAGTTTTGCTCTTAGTGTTTCTACATTTTTTCTTTCAGTCTGTAAGAAAGGACTATCATCAATGCCACGTTTGACTTAGGATGACAGAGTGGCAGCAGGAAAGCAGGGCAAGTAGTCCCTGTTTCCTGAAGAGCGAGAGTCTGAAGAATGAGGACCAGGACCGATCCCACACAGAAGAGGAGGAGAAGGAGGTGCGTGGTATTTTCCAAAGTATTACACTTGCCAACGCCAGTGGTACTTCCAGCCCTCCAAAAACTGCTCCGCTGTGCTTCTGGGCCAGCCGTGGGAAGGAGAGCCAGGGAGAGGCAGGGCGTGAGGGGGGCTTTGGTGGTGCAAGAGCTGCAGGCAAGAACTGAGCGAAAGGGCTCAGAGGAGCCCTGACAAGGGGCTGTGCTCAGTGCTACAGAGGACAAGCAGCAACCCCCGGGGGGGGCACCCTTGGGGCCCACCCTGGGAGTCTAGAGAGCTTCCTCCCCCCGGACGCGGGGCACGAGGGCCACCTTCGTGGAGCAGGAGCAGCAGGCACCTGGCCAGCATGGCCCAAAGGAGCCCTGGCCAGGGGCCGTGCTCAGCACTGCAGAGGAAGGCAAAAAACCCCCGTGGACACTCGCTAGCCCACCATGGGGGAAAAAAAGCCTTCCTCCCCCCAGCTGCAGGGCACGAGAGGCCATCTTCGTGGTGCACGAGCAGCAGGCAGTGACCCAGCCAAAAGGGACCAGAGCAGCCCTGGCAAGTGGTCATGCTCAGTGCTGCAGAGGAAGGCAAAAAACCCCCGGGGACCAGTGCCAATCCACCCCGGGGGAAAATTCCTTCCTGACCCCAGCAATGGCGATCGGCTATTCCCTGAGCAGGTGAGCAAGACCTCCCTCCTCGTCCCACCGGCTGGTCACGCCTCCCAGGAGATGCCCGAGCCCTGTTCTCCCTCACCCTGGAGCCATCTCAGGGGCTTCCGAGAGTGGCCAAAGGCCCCCGGCCTGATCGACCTTGGGGGCAAGAATCTCTCCTGTGCCTGTCTAGTGGCTGCTCCAAAGCACTGGGACCCCTGGCAACATCCCTGCATCCCATTTCTTACGGCTGCTGCCCCTGGCTCCGCAGGGGATGAGGCCAGCGAGCTCTGCAGTGCTCCTCAAGAAGGCGTTCTCTTGGGCTGGCCACGGCTACCCAGATGAAAAGGCCTGAGAGCCTCGGGCACCTCCAGTGGTTGGTGGGTCTTCTCATCTCCTGAGGGGTTTGCGTTTCTTCCCTGAAGGCTTGAAGCAGGATTTCCATCCAGCAGAGGAGATTTGAAGATGGCCCTGCCAGGTGCTGGCCTTGCAGTGGAGAACCTCCAGGCGCCTCCTCCAGCCGCTGGTCTTCCTCCCTCAGCCCCCACCCAGTAATCCCACCCTCCCCTCAAGGATCTCTTCTCAGATGTCTTCAGGCTGCCCCCGGGGCAGCTCTGGCGGGTGCCCCTTTTATACTGCCCCGGGGCACTGTGACTGCTGCGTTGCCGGGGAGTGGCATTGTGGCACGGGGGTGGCATTGTGACATTGGGGTGACTGACAGGGCCCCCCATGTGCAGCCCCGCCCACCCCCCTCCGCCCAGCACCCTTCGGAGGAAGCCTTTGGGGTGCTGGCCCCGAGGCAGTCGCTGTGCCCAGGAGGCCCAGGGGCTGTCCCTGCCCTTGGTGACCATGCTGTGGGCACAGCTGAAACCACCTGGAATGGTGGGGGGATGACCCTACTGATGAGGTTATTCAGATGCAAAGGAGCTGCTTTTTTGGTTTTTTTTTTAAATTAATAAAAGAAAATATATAAAACAATCCTCTAGCACATGCCTGGTAATGAATCTGTCTGGAAAACTAGTGAAATGAGGGCAGAAAGCTGCCAGGCTGTGTCGACTCAGTTAAAGAATCACAACATTTTGATGCCGGCCAGGTGTGAAGAGACAGGCCCTCGCCCCTGTCCAGGCGTGGCTCTGCTGGAGCAGCAGGCAGAGTGAGGCTAGAGACGAGTTCCCTTGCCAGCAGTGCCCCCTCTCCGGAGGGCTGTTAGGAAGAAGAGAGCCTGTCAGGAGCCAGGACTTCAAACCATATCTGCTTTATCAGCTAAAACCTGCATTTTGAGTCACGCTTGGAAACAAACCACTACAAGGCAGTGCATCTTAAGAGCACGCTTTCCTCTTTGCATGGGCCCTGCAAGGCCAAGAGGTGCTGAAACGTGCTGGCTACACGTGTGCACCACGTTAATGCTTGTGAGCATCTGCTCTGAAACTGATTGAGAAAAATACAAGAAAATCCTGTTAGCACTTGTAACCTTTGTGATGGGTGTCCTTGAAGGTTGTTTTGGAGCTGAAAAAGCCCTGACATTTCAGGCAAATAACAGTCTCCTTGTTATTCGTCTCATTGGGAGGGAAGTGGAAGTGGGGAAGTGGAAGTGGGAAATGGGGATGGGAAGTGGGGAAGGGAACCACTTCAGGGCTCACCAAAAGTTAAAGCATGGTTATTAAGGGCATTGTCCAGGTGCCTCTTAAACACTGACAGGCTTGGGGCATCAACCACCTCTCCAGGAATCTTGTTCCAGTGTTTGACCTCCCTCTTGGCAAACAGATGCTTCCTGATGTCCACCCTAAACCTCCCCTGGTGCAGCTTTGAACCATTCCCACACACCCTATCCCTGGATACCAGGGAGAAGAGCTCAGCACCTCCCTCTCCCCTTCCTCTCCTCGGGAAGCTGTAGAGAGCAGTGAGGTCACCCCTCAGCCTCCTTCTCACCCAACTAGACAAACCCAAAGTCCCCAGCCACTCCTCACACGACATTCCTTCCAGCCCTTTCACCAGCTCGGTTGCGCTCCTCTGGACACAGTCAAGGACCTTCACATCCTCCTCAAATTGTGGGGCCCAGAACTGCCACAGCACTCAAGGTGAGGCCGCACCAACGCTGAATACAGCGGGATAATCCCCTCTTTTGCCCGGCTGCTTCTGCTGTGTTTGATGCACCCCAGGGTGCGGTTTGCCCTCTTGGCTGCCAGGGCGTGCGCTGCTGCCTCACACTGAGCCTGCTGTCAGCCAGCGCCCCTGCATCCCTTTCTGCAGGGATGCTCTCCAGCCACTCCTCTCCCAATTATGCTTGTGCCTGCCATAGCGCCGTCCCAAGTGCAGAATCCGGCATTTTTATTTGCTAAATTTCATCCCATTAATGATTCCCCAGTGCTCCAATCTAGCTAGGTCCCTCTGCAAGGCCTCCTGGCCTTCAAGAGAGTCAGCAGCACCTCCCAGTTTGGTATCACTGCCAAACTTGCTAACGGTACGTTCAACTCCTCCAGCCAGATCCTTGATAAAATACTGAACAGAGCTGGCTCTAGGATTGAATCCTGACGAACGCCGATGGTGGCTTGTCTCCAACCAGATGTAGCCTCATTCACTACAAAGCTTTGATCCCTGCCCTTCAGCCAGTTCTTCACCCAGTGCACCGTGAACCTACTCATCCCACAGCTGGACAACTTGTCCAGAAGGATGCTGTGAGGGACAGTATCAAAAACCTTTACTAGAACCCAGAAAAACTACATCCACTGCTTTCCCTTCATCGGCCAGGTGACGGCAAAAGAGGGAGGGACAGGGAGCAGGATGCTGGCCTAACAAGAGTAACAGAGGGAATGACACGTAGGTGGAACACGAGAAAAGATGGGGACAGAGAACAAGACTGAGAGGCAAAGCAATCCATAGTCGAGACAGGGAGCAGCACAAAGGGTCTGAGAGAGGAGGAGGCGAACAGGGTGGAGGATGGGGACAGCAAGATACAGGATGGGGGGCGGCAGTGGGAGAGATTATGGGACAGAAGGAGGAAGAGAAGGAGGCAAGGAGATAGGAAGGCAGGGACACGGAGCGGCACAGACAGGCACCGAGAGGAAAAGAACGCCAGGGAACAGGCCAGAGAAGTTGTGGGGGAAAAGAGACCGATGCCAATCAGACAAAGAACTGGAGAAGGGAAGAAAAGTGTTCTAGGCTGCAGGAGAGAGACAGAGGAAGAAAAAAAAAGGATGGAGAGGGAGCAGGACAAAGGTGTCTAGAGAAAAAGGAACAGGGAGAGCTAGAAGAAGACGGAGCAAGAGGGAGAGGGAGCAAGAGAGGAGAATAGAGAGGAGAAGAGAGGTAAAGGGAAGCCAAAAAAATCACAGCAGCGAGGGATAGAGAGGGGCACAGGGGAGGGCCTAAAAAGCACAGGAGGGGCGAGGGGGCCCCGGGGCAGGGAAATCTGCCAGCTCAGACTCTGCTGCCTCCTTCTCTCCTCCCTTCCTCTTCTGTCTCTCCAGTCACTTGTCTGTCCTCCCCCTCAAAGAATACGGGGGTGTCTCTCAGCTCTTACGAGGCTTCCTACACACGCAGCCTCACTTGCTCGCGCACTACGCGGCCGTACCACACCTGGGGTGACTCACACAGACCCTGGGGTGCACCTTGGCGGTCTGGCCTGCTGTAGATTATGAAGAGGGATCCTTCCTCTCCCAGAGAGGCAGGCTGTCTCTTCCCACAGTGGGAGGCAGCTGCTGCCCAGAAGGCCTTGACTTTCTTCTTGTTTCCCTTTCTCAGGCCTCTCCAGCTTCAGCTGTGTCAACTGCTTTTCAGACATTTGAGCCCAGTTACCATTTAACTCTTGGCCTTTGACACCAGGAGTTGCAAGGGACACAGAGGCCAGAAAAGAGCAGAGACCACAAAGGGGTGTGAGGCTGGAGGGCAAATAAAGGGCAGAAACTTGTGGAGTGCGAAAAGGGGTGGCAGACCGAAAAGGGCTGGGTGGGCAAAAAAAGGCCGGAAGTTCCAAGAACACATAAAGGCCAGAAAAAAGTGGGGGCTGAAAGGCTGCTGGAGGTCCAAAAGGGACGCTGGAAGGAAAATAGAGGACAGAAAAGTGTGGAAGCAAAAAAGGGGTGTGAGGCCGGAGGGAAGTAGAGGCCAGAGAAAATTGGAGGCTGGAGGGGAAATATAGGCCAGAAAAAGTTAGATTCCGAAAAGGGGTGCGAGATGCACAGAGAGAGAGAGAGGGACAAAGTCAGACATCCAAAGAAACCACACAGGAGCCAACCCCAAAAAATACACCATTAAAGCTACATTACAAAAGCGCTTTTACTATTTAATAGCATTAGAACCAGGAGCAAATACACCTTTATTGAAGCTACATTACACAAAAAATTTCCTTTACTTAAGAAACCTTAGGAGCAGAGCAAATACACTTTGACTAAAGCTACATTACAAACCAGCTTTTACCTGTTTAACACACCTTGGAACCAAGAGCAAATACACCTTTATTGAAGCTACATTACACAAAGACTTATGCACTTCATAAACCCTAAAGCCCTAAGAAGGAGTGATTTACCTATCACCATTACCTCTCACAGCATTTATGCTCTTTTCATATCCCTATTAGCATCATGTCTTTACTACCTAGATTCATAACTATTTAAATATTATTATGACATACCTGAGGCCAGGAACGCCATTCCCAATGGCCTTCAAAATCACCCTGCCTGCAAAAACCCTGGCCCTAGCCCACTCTGTGTCCAAACACTGGCAATGATCATCGCCTCGCAGAGCGGCTGGGACTGGGGGAAAAAAAAACAACCAGGGGAAAAAAATAATATAATCCCCCAGCTGGGGCTTTTTTATTAATTCTTGTTTTTTCTAAATACTCAAAAACCTCATCTCCACCTACAACAACAGAAGTAAAACATTAAACAACCATACACAGGGAGACACATTCGAAGCACCCCACTCATTCAGCTACCCCACAATCCACCCCTCACTCTCAACAAACCCATCTGGCCACCTGACTGCCACAGCACTTCATGGCCCCATGTCTTTGGCACTCCTCAGGACACAGCTCCCGGAGGCCTCCAGAATCACCCTGCCTGCAAACACCACGGCCTGAGCCCAACCTCCACCCAAACACTGGCCATGAACATCACATGACAGAGCAGCCAGGACCAGGTGACAATCAACCAGGTCAAGGAGAAAAAGAAATCCCCCTGCTTGAGAGTTTCTTTACTATTTTTAAAAGACACAGGAACTACCTCTACATTCAATAGACCCTGAAATGAAAGACAGCCTCACATACAAGGAGAGATACTTTCTAAAACTAACACTCATTCAACATCTACTCTATCCAACCATCACCTCCCGGAGTGGCAGAGCACCCCAATTCCATAACCATCCTTGGAACTGCATCATCATGCACCTCAAGCCATCACCACCACTCCACGTGATTCCACACCATGGGCCCCCATAGTTGGAAGCAGAGGAATATGCTTCCCCTCTGTGCACCGAAGCGCTACAGGCTTGGGGAGGAGTGGCTGGAGAGCTGCCAGTCAGAGAGGGACCTGGGGGTGTTGACTGACAGCCGGCTGAACAGGAGCCAGCACTGTGCCCAGGTGGCCAAGAAGGCCAATGGCATCCTGGCTTGTATCAGCACTAGTGTGGCCAGCAGGGACAGGGAAGGGATCTTACCCCTGGACTTGGCACTGGTGAGGCCACACCTCGATGACTGTGTTCAGTTTTGGGCCCCTCGCTACAAAAAGGACATTGAATGACTCGAGCGTGTCCAGAGAAGGGCAACGGAGCTGGTGCAGGGTCTGGAGCACAGGTCTGATGGGGAGCGGCTGAGGGAACTGGGGGGGTTTAGTCTGGAGAAGAGGAGGCTGAGGGGAGACCTCATTGCCCTCTACAGCTACCTGAAAGGAGGGTGCAGAGATGGGGGATGAGTCTCTTGAACCAAGGAACAAGCGATAGGACAAGAGGGAATGGCCTCAAGCTGCACCAGGGAAGGTTTAGACTGGCTATTAGGAAGTATTTCTTTCCAGAAGGGGTTGTTGGGCGTTGGAATGGGCTGCCCAGGGCAGGGGTGGAGTCCGCTCTGACCTGTGCCACTGCCAGCTGTCCCCCACCCTGCCCGGGGCCCACAGTCTCTCGCTGGTGCAGCAGGAGCAGAAGCAGGACCTGCTGCTGTGTCAATGGGCAGGCTGCCTGTGCCACCGGCTGCCCCCCACTCGTCTGCCCCGAGGTGTGGGGTGTGGGTGGGGAGGGGTCACACGTGGGGAGGGGCATGCATGGGAAGGGGGACGTGTGGAGAGGGGGACATGTAGGGAAGGGGCATGCATGGGAAGGGACACTTGTGGGGAGGGGACACGTGGGCAGGGGACATTCATGGGCAGGGGGTGCCTGTGGGGAGGGGGGACTTGTGGGGAGGGATATATGTGGGGAGGGAGCACTGGTGGGCGGGGCTCACTTGTGGGGAGGGGGCCCACGTGGGCAGAGAGGGTGCCCGTGGGGAAGGGGCCTGCATGGGCAGGGGTCTGAGGCCACCATCTCACAGGGCTCAGTGAAGGTGCGGGACCCGGGCAGCTGCTGCCCCGTGTGCCAGGAGGAGTGGCCGAGTAAGGGCCCCGCGCCCCACAGCACAGCCAGGCGCCCACCAGGACCCCGTGGGACGGAGGTGTCGGGGAAGGGTAGCACTGTCGCCGTGTCCCCTCCCCACAGAGGAGCCGCCCTCCATGTGCCGCCGCATCACCGAGCTGCGGACCATCGCCAAGGGGCCATGCGCCCTGCCCACCGTCGAGGTCAGCTACCGCACCGGGCGCTGCCGCTGCCGCACACTGTCACCGCTGAGGTCAATCGACACCGGCTGGGTCTGCCACAGGTCTGGGGGGCAGCAGGAGCTGGGGAGGGGGGCTGTCTCCCCGGTTTTGCCCTCTGCCGGTACCCGCACATCCCTTGGTCAGAAGCCGTTCCTGCAGAGCGTGTGCGAGTGCTGCAGCTACCGCCTGGACCCCGCCAGCCCTGTGCGTGTCCTGCGCCTGCCCTGTCCCACGGGCCTGGCCCTGCCGGCAGTGCTGCCCGTCATCCGGAGCTGCCAGGGTGACTGGGGGGGTCATTGCGGTGGCCAGTTTCCCCCGGGTGCAGCATCTCAACCCCATGGTGTTGTCAATGTGGCAGCTGCCACATGAGCTGGGGGGGGTCAGGATGGGAGAAACCCCCCCCACCCGGTGCAGCATCTCGACCCCGTGGTGTTGCCAATGTGGCAGCTGCCAGAGGGAGCAGTTGAGGGAGGGGTCAGGGTGGGGGCAGCCCCCCCAGGGTGCAGCATCTTCATCCCATAGTGGTGTTGGTGCAGCAGCTGTCAGGGGAAGCGGGTGGGGGGCCAGGGTGGGGGCGGCCCCCCCAGGGTGCAGCATCCTGAGCCTTCCTCACCCCCTCTCCTGCAGGCGGGGATTTCTCCTGGCGCTGAGGAGCCACCTCCCACCGGCAGTGGTGGCCCCCTGGGGCCCCCCTGCTCCCCTGCTCCGGGCCCTGCCCCTTCTGCAGCAGCCCCGCATCTGGCACTCTGGCACTAGATGGAGGCGGGGGGGGGGGGCACTGGGAGGGACTGCAGGGGGCTGTGGGGGACTGGGAAGGGCTCAGAGAGGACTGAGGAGGGACTGGAGGGACAGAGAAGGGCTCAGGGAGGACCAGGAGGAACAGGGGGGAACCTGGAGGGACCAGCAAGGGCTCAAGGGGGACTGGGAGCGACTAGGAGAGATCAGGGGGACTGGGGGAGACCTGGGAGAGCTTGAGATGGACCAGGAGGGACTGGGGAGAGACTGGGGGGGGGACATCGGGAGGGATGGGGAAGGGCTTGGGGGGGACCTGGGAGAGCTTGCAGGGGACCAGGAGGGACTGGGGGGGAACCGGAGAGGCACCAGGGAGGGATCAGAGGGGACTGGGAGGGGACCGGGGAGGATTGAGGGGGACCAGAGTGGGCCTGGTGGTGTGCAGGACTGTGGGGGGGGGGGCTCATGTGGGGGACATGGGGGACACACCCGAGGCCACTCGGCCTGTGTCTGGGGGGAGGTGAGACCCCCAGCATGGAGGCTGGGTCCCAGAAAGCCTCAGGGATGAGCAGAGGGAGGGGGTCAGTGTCGAGGAGGGAATGGGGCCCCTGCCCATCCCCACACACACCTGCCGCAGCGCCACATCCCCCCCCAGCCCCCTGTAGCCTCCCCAGCCCCACAGCACGCCCCCCCCCCCAGTGCCCTGGGCACCCCTGAAACTCGAAGGTGCCTTTGCACGCCTGACACCAAATCCACGAGCTGGGCTTTGACTGTCGTGGCCACCACCAACTCTGGCTTTTTGGGGGGAATAGAAGGAAACTTTGGGCATGAGTGAATTTGTGTCCCTGTGCTGACTGAAAAAAATAAAATTTAAAACAAGATGATGGAAAGCGCGGCTGGTCCCAGCACAGTCCGGTGGCCCCGGCACAGGTGGCACCTCTCGCCAGGACCAGCCCACGTCCCTCCAGCTCCCTCAGGACACCGCTTTGCCCCTGGCTGCGCAGCACAGCCTCTCACTGTGTCCCAGCGGGAATGGGCTGGGACAGGGGTTTTCTAGGGATGAGGAAGGGGATGTTGGCCCCAGCCCAGGCCCTGGTGCTGCCGCCAGCAAGCGGTGGCACGCGCTGTGTTGCCATGGAGCTCGCTGCTCGTTGGTGGCATCAAGAAGCTTTTTATTTACTATCTGGGTGGAAAAATAAAGCAGCATATTCCCCTCCATCCCCTGCACCGTTCTGGCTGCGTGGTGACACATTTCTTGTGTCCCCTGCCCTGGCAGCCAGTCCTGCGCCCATGGCACAACAGGAAGGGGCACCAGCGACGAACCCCCTTGAGTGACAAGTGCAGTGCTGCTGCCCAGGGAGTCCCCAGGGAGCAGCCAAAGGGGATCCAGCCTGCGCCAGCGAGGATGTTTCTCCGCAGAGCCAGAGGGGACCGTGGCCACCGCTCGCTCCCGGCTCACACGTAGCTGCTCTGACAGAGCTGGGGGTCGATGCTCTGGGTGCTGCAGCCACCCTCACCACAGCCCCCGGCACCCCGCGGACCCCTCAGCGGCAGTTTCGGGGGATGCTGGGCTGCAGCGGTGGCAAGCCGAGGGTGCCGTGGGTGCGCTGGTGAGCCAGCATGATCCCCTCGTCCCGAAACCGCTTCTCACAGCCGCCGCACTGGAAAGGCTTGGCCTCTGCTCGCCCCCCCACCGGGGATGGACCCCCCCCACATTCCCACCGGTCGCCCTCCAGCACCACCGGCCGGTCCCGGTGAACCCGCTGGTGGCTCTTGAGGTGCTGCTTCTGGCTGCAGGTCTTGCCGCACTCGCCGCACTTGTAGGGCTTCTCACCAGTGTGGACGCGTTGGTGGACGGTGAGGGTCTTCTTGTCCCGGAAGGCCTTGGGGCAGCGGGCGCAGGCAAAGGGCCGCTCCCCAGTGTGGATGCGCTGGTGGCTGACCAGGTGGTGCTTCTGGCTGAAGCGGTGGCCGCAGTGGCCGCAGGCGAAGGGTTTCTCGCCGGTGTGAATGCGGCGGTGGCTCAGGAGGTGATGCTTCTGACCGAAGCGCTTGCCACAGTCGCCACAACCGAAGGGCTTCTCCCCGCCGTGCACCTTCTGGTGCGACGCCAGGATCTGCTTCAGGCGGAAGCGGCGGCCACACTGCGGGCAGGGGAAGGGCCTCACCGGCGTGTGCGTCTGCTGGTGCTTCCTCAGGTCCCGGCTCTTCCCGAAGCTCTTCCCGCACTCGGTGCAGGCGTGGGGTCTCCTGGGGGCCGGGGGGCCACGGGGGGAGCGAGTTGGCTGCAGTTTGGCCGGGAGGCCAGTGCCGGGACGAGGGGGGTCCGGCTTCCCAGCGTGGGTCTTCTGGTGACGCTTGAGGTCCCCCTTGGAGGGGAAGGCCTTGCCGCAGCGGGCACAGGGGAAGGGCCGCTCGCCCGTGTGGCTCCGCTCATGGATGGCCAACGCCGTCTGGCTCTTGAACCTCTTGTCGCACTCGGGGCACGTCGGGGGGGTCTTCTCCAGCGGCTGGGGGGCCGGGAGCTGGTGGAGCCCTGATGGGCCCCCCCTGCTCCTGCCCGGCCGGCTGCGGGCCAAGCCCTTCCGTCGCCTCCCGCCCCGCTCGGGCGTTCCCTGGAGCAGGGCGGAGGGTGCCGGCAGCCCCTCAGGGACCCCCCCAGCCACCCTCTGCACTGGGATGTCACCGGCTCCTGGGAAGGAGAGGCCGGGGTCACTGCCAGGGACGGGACTGGCACATGGGACCCCCCACCACAGGGACTGGCACAGGCACCCCCCAGCCCCCAACCCTTCCCGATGCACAGAGCATCTGGGGCCAAGGGGACGGTGCTGCTGGATTCCCCCCCGCCACCGCAGCCCCCCGGTACCCGCCTGGCACAGGGGTCCAGTGCCCCCCCCGCACCCCAGGGGGGTCTGGCACGCACGGCAGCTCTTCTCGCTCCATCTTGCAGATGAGCTCTGGCTTGACAGCAGGACGGCCTGTCCGGGGCAGAAACAGAAGCACTCCCTCCCGCACTGCCGGGATGGCAGCACCGGCACCCCCAGGCCCCCCTGGCTCCAGCATCTCCCTCTGGCTCTGCCCCCACCTCCATGCCTGCAGGCCCCCCTACCCTCCTTCAAACAGGACACAGGGAGTGGCTCAAAGCAGCGCCATTTCTGTACTGAGAGCATGGCCAAAGCCCGGCCCCAGCTCCCCAGCATGGCGGGGGTGCCCCAGGTGCCCCGGGCCCCTTGGGGTTGCTGTGGCCAACGGGCAATGCCCCTAACAATGGCTCTGGCTTTGGGCAGCGCTGGGGTGGGCAGGCAGGGGGCCCTGATGGGCCTTGTAGGGCCCACACAATTAAAATGGTCTATTCTATTCTATTCTATTCTATTCTATTCTATTCTATTCTATTCTATTCTATTCTATTCTATTCTATTCTATTCTCTATTTTTTCTCTTCTCTCTTCTCTTCGCTTCGCTTCTTTCTCTTCTCCTTTTCTCTCCTCCTTCTCTCTCCTTTTCTCTCCTTTTCTCTCCTATTCTGTTCTATTCTATTCTATTCTATTCTATTCTATTCTATTCTATTCTATTCTATTCTATTCTATTCTATTCTGATTCTATTCCATCCCATCCCATCCCATCCCATCCCATCCCATCCCATCCCTGTCCCATTCCCTCCCCTCCCCTCCCCAGGACAGCTCTCTGCAGGCACTCCCCGGCTCAGTACATCTATCACCACTGCCGGCCAGTGCTCGGGCAGTCACAGCCACAGCCAGATTTTTGCTTTCTGGGGCTCCAGCACAGTTACGGAGCTGAATCCCAGCTTGGCCCCAGCCCAGAGGTGCCGGCGAGAGCCCTCACCCAGCGAGGCAACCGCCCGGTAGTTCTCCAGCATCACCTCCCGGTAGAGCCGGCGCTGCCAGCCCGCCAGCTCGGCCCACTCCTCGGCAGAGAAGTAGACAGCCACATCCTCGAACGTCACCGGCATCTGTGGCGAGAAGTGGGCCTGGTTCAGCACACCGCGCCGCGTGCCCACCAGCCGCCTCTGCCCAAGTCCTGCCGCTGCCGGTGGCTCCGGCATCTCATGCCGGGAGCTGGGCAGAGCTGGCAGGCTCAGGGGCAGGTTTCCCCCGCTCACGACGGATTGCAGACCCGCACCGTGCGCCAGTGCCCCTGTCGCGGCACGGCACAGCACCGTGACACGAGGCTCGGCCCGAGGCCTGGCGACAGCCACGCTCCTGCCCGCGGCGCAGCTCGGCATCGGCAGCACCCTGCACTGAACCGGGGCGTCCAGACTTTTTAGGGTTTATCGCTAGCGCTGGGGCGGGCGCCAGCTGTGCCTGACCCCCACCTTGCCGGAGCAGCCCGCAGCCCAGCGCGCCGCTGGCTCGGAGATGGAGACAAATATTTATCCGGGAAGACGGAGGTGGGAGGCTCCAGATTCTGCAGGAGATGCCGGTGCCAGGAGCAGCCGCGCTGGCGCAGCCGCGACAGGCGGGCGCTGCCAAGCACAAGATTTTGGATTAATAAAGGGGCTGAAGGTCACTCACCTGCCAGCGGCCGCCTCCACCCAAGGCCTCAAAACCCACCAGGGAAACACCGGCCCAGAGTGCAGGGAATAGCCAGGAAAAATATGATTTAAAAAGAAAAATAGGGGTTCTTGGAAATCCTGACAGCACCAGTGCGCAGGAGGAGCAGGAGGGAGATGTGGGGAAGTGTCCCGGGGGGGTCTGACCCCTTCCCAGGATTCGGGGGGGCTCGGGTGGGTGGGACACGGAGCAGCGCGTCCGTGTTGTCAGGGGGCGGGGGGGCGGGGGGAGACTGAGCAAGGCCGGGCAGGGGGTAACACCGGGGAGGGGGACCGCGGTCCGGGAGGGGAGGGGTCTGGCAGGGCGGGGTGAGGGAGGGGAGAAGCTGTCGGGGCCGGGGTCCCCTCCCGGTGCCGCCCGACGGGGTCATGCCCGTGGGTTCTGGGGGGGGGGTTGGGGGGGAGGCAGCGCCCATCCCCGTGCCTCGGGCCCGCCGCCCGCCGCCCCTACCTGCGCCGGGGCCGCGCCGCCAGCCCGGCGGGGACAAAGGCGGCCCCGGGAGCCGGCGGCTGCGTCAGCCCGGGGGGGGCCGCCCGCCGCCGGTGCAGCACGGGAGGTGTAGTCCGGGCTGGGGGGGGGGGGGGGGGGGGCTGGGCAGGGCCCGGGGGCGGGAGGAGGGGGCACCCCACACCCACACCCACCCGCAGGGATGCGGGCGTGTCGCGTGTCGTCGCCGTCGTCCCCCTCTCAGACCAGCTGCGGGGACGCGGGTGCCCCCCCCCATACCCGCATCCGTGGGGATGCGAGTGTCCCCCTCCCCCCCATCCGGAGGGATGCTGGTGCCTCTCGTGCTCCCTCCCACCTGTGGGATGTGGGCCCCCCCCATACCCCCCACTGCAGGGATGGGTTGTACCCCCATGACCCCACACACACAGCGTTGCCGTTCCCCCCGCCCCCAGCTGCAGAAATGGGGGATCCCCCCCCCCCGATGGCCCCACCCACAGGGATGTGCTTCTCCCCCCACCCCCCCAGCTGCAGGAATGGGGGTGCCCCCCCCCAAATGCAAGGATGCAGGTGCTCCACATGCCCCCCCCCCCCCAGCTGAGGGATGTGGAGCCCCCCTATGCCCCCCACTGCAGGGATGGGGTTACCCCCCTCATAACCCCACCCACAGGGATGAGGTCCCCCCACACCTCCCCAGCTGCAGGGATAGGGGTTCCCCCACACACAATGACCCCACCCTCAGGGATGTGGGTGCCCCCCCAGCTGCAGGGATGTGGGTGCCCCCCACCCCCCCGGGGATGGGGGTGCTCTGTTGAGGTTTGGGCAGCAGCACTGGGGGGTCACACGTCTGCGGGGGGTGGGGAGGGGGGGAGCTGTGTGCAGGAGTGGAGGGACACTGTCTGTGCCGGGGGGTTGCCAGCACCAGGCCCACAGTGTGGGGGGGTGTGTGTGTCCCCTTGCCCGCTGAGGGACATTGCCGGGGGTCAGGGACAGCCCCAGCGGTGTTGCAGACGTGGTCCTGGGGGGCCTCGCTCTGCCCCCCCCCAGCCCACAGGCCCTGGTTAGTGATTCAGCACATGGGGGGCATGAGAGGCTGGAGGGGCACGGCCAGGAGAGCGGACCCCGAGGGACCGCAGGGACATCTTGGGCCCCAGCACTGGGTGCTCAGCGCCATAAAGCTGGGGGGAAGGGGGAGCTGGTGGGGGGGGCTGCTGGGCATCGTCTGGTTGCTGGTGAGCAGTTAATTATTCTTATTTGCATCACTTGTCTTTCTTGGGGTTTGTTTTTCTCTTGCGGTTTATTTTCCTCTCGTGGTTTTTTTTTTCTTTCTCTTTTCCTTACAATTCTGTTTTTTTAAATGGTTATTTATTGTTCATTATTAAACTGGTTTTATCTCAATCCACGAGTTTCCTTCTCACTTTTACCACCGGGGAGAGTGGCGAGGGAGTGGCCAGGTGCTGCCAGAGTCAAACCATGACAGACCTTGCCGACGAGCGAAGCCCTGTCCCTACCCCAGACCCCACAGCTGGGCACCGCATCCCCCTCAGCCCTCAGGCACCGCACAGTGCCAGTGGCGCAGCCGGCGATGCCAGATGGGCTCCGGCTCAACCTCAGCGTCTCAATTGGTGCTGGAGAAGGTGCTGTGGCAGAGTCTTTGCCGGGGAAGGGCCCCGCAGCCGCCCGAGCGCTGCTGGGGTTCCCTGCCAGCTCCCCAAGATGCTGACCCACACTGGAGCTGCTTGCTGCCCTGTGCCAGCCCAGGGGGATCAGCCACGGCTCGGCCTCACCAGGGGGACGCAGGAGACCTGCATGTGCCCCCGGGGCCATCCCTGGGCACCTCTGACAGCCCCAGAGGTGTTAAACACCTGGGTGAGGGCAATAGAATGGCGGGGCAGCTCCCGGGTGACAGTGGTGGCAGCTCCCCAGTGACAGCAATGCTGTCGTGGTTTAAACCTGGTCAGCAGCCCAACACCACATAGCCTCCTCCTGCCCAGGGGCTGGAAAAAAGAATTGGAGCGGTGAAGGGAGACTTGTAGGTTGAGATAAAAACAGTTTAATAATTGAAATAAAATAAAACAATTATAGAAAGTACAAACAAGTGATGCACAGTGCGACTGCTCACCCTCCGCTGACCGACACGCAGCCTGTTCCCAGCCAGTGATCCTGGAAAGAAACAAGATCCCAAACCCACAATCCCGGCACCAATCCTGGAAACCCCCCTTCCCGGCCAACCCTCATCCATACACCCAGCATGATGTTACATCATCTGGAATATTCCAGCGGCCGGTTTGGGTCCGGCACTCTGGCTCCGCTCCCTCCCAGCTCCTTGTGCACCTGCACATGGGCAGGACACGGGGAGTTGGAGAGTCCTTGATTTCTCAGCCGCAACTGAAAACATCAGCGTGTTCTCAACATTCTTCTCATACCAAATCCCTCACTGAAGCCAAAACACAGCACTGTTGGAGCTACCGAGAAGGAAAATTAACTCTATTCCAGCCAAAACCAGGACAGATGCCAGCTCTCTGGTGACAGTGACGGCAGCTCCCAGCGCTCGCCCCCCGCCCACACCCACTCCCGACAAGGTCCATGGTCACGGGCAGGTGGGTGTTGGGTGCCGGGCAAGGTGGAGGCAGCAGAAACCCCCCAGCAAGGAGGGATGAGGGGACCCACAGCTCCCATGTGAGCAGGAAGAAGCAGCAAATTGTACCAGACAACGGGGTTCCCGTATATTTGCACTTTTTATTAGTTTCTAGGTTAGAAAAGGATGGAGTGGAGCTGTAAACACACGTGGGCCTCACCTGCTGCATTTCAAGGGCTTGTTGGGGGGATTCTCACGTATCATCCAAGCCATCGCCGGCCCCCAGCAGCGGTAACAGCCCCCCTGTGGCAGCACTCACTGTCCCCCAGGGCTCTCTCCACAGTCAGGAAGGGGTTAACCCTCCCACCACCCCTACAGCGAGTGGTATTACCCCCATTTTACAGACGGGGAAACTGAGGTGAGGAAGCAATGAGCAACACCTCAAGCTACACAGCAAGCTGGGGAGACAGCTGGGAGCCCCTGGTGCCCCCCCAGAACACCCCCCCTGCAGAAACAGCAGCTGAGGAAACAACCTGACCCACCCCGGGCCCTGCAGCCGCCCCTTTGCCCACCCCCTAAAAGACTTGTTTTTCACCAAAGCCCCTTTCCGAGGCGAGTGCCAGGTGAGGAGGCGTTTGACACCCCGCAGGGGGATCGCCATGCCCGAGAGGGGTCAGGGAAGGTCCCTTACAACCAGCCCATGTCCAGGATGCCAACAGAGCGACCGAGGGGCCCAGGAATTCCCGGGAGAATGAAACGGAGCTTTGGGAGCTGTGCTGGGACCAGGGGGAGGCTGCAAAAAAGAAAAATCCTTTTTCCAGCTGTTTGACAGCTTTGGTGGTGTCACCAGGAGCGGTGCCAGCACTGGGGGATGCACCGGACGGGGGAATCAACGCTGGGGAGGCAGCAGGCACTGGGGGTGGAAGGATCCCAAAAATGTGACTCGGTAAAACTGTGATGGGGGTTGTGGAAAAAAAAAGGGGGGTGCTGAGCCAGCTCCGAGCCAGGGACAGCCATACAGCATGTCCCAGAGGCTGCACCAAGCCCCCAGCTCTCCCCCTGCTCGGGTGTGTCTGTGTGGGATAAGGACAAGGAGAAAGGACGACTCGGGTTCGGCATTGCCCCTTTCCAGCGAGCGGCTGAACCGGGGCCCTCTGCACGAGACAAGGGGGGTTCTGCTACAGGGGTCGGGGAGCGGAGTGGACAGGAGCAGAAAACCTGGGGAGGGGCACGGTGACCCCCATCATCACACCTTCCCCCTGCAAATCACTTTTGCCAGGTTTCTGAAGAGCAAACGAGACCAGCAACTCAGGTGGGGGATGACAAAGCCCCCCGTGACCTGGGGGTGGGAACAGTGCCGGCATGAGGCCAGAGCACTGGCCCCTCCAGCGCCGCCGACAGCTGGCACCATCCCCAGGGGAGCCCGAAAAGCTTCGGCCCCCATCAGCCAACGGCCCTGCAGTGTCTCCGAGGCTTTAGCAATGGTCTCGTTCCTCCCATCGCTGCTGTGGCCCGCCAGTAATACACCAGGCAGGGCTGTGCTGTGGGCAGGACACCGGGCAGGACACCAGGCTGTCCCCGCTGCCGCAGACCTTCCTACTTGTACTTGGCAAAGGCTTCCAGTGGCACCGGGAGCTGGGTGCAGGAGAGGAGGAGCGGGTGTGTGGGGAGGAAGGGGTTGAAGGACTCTCCCTCCCGGCAGCAGGAGAGGATCCTCTCCTCCGTGTGCAGGCCCTGGTGCACCGTCAGCTCCTTCTTGTGCCTGAAGACCTTGCCGCACTCAGTGCAGGGGTAGACCCGCTCCACTGTGTGCGTGAGGTGGTGGGTCCGGAGGTTGCCCTTGTACTTGAAGCTCTTCCCGCACTCCAGGCAGGTGAAGGGCCGCTCGCCGGTGTGGATGCGCTTGTGCTTCATCAGCGTGGTCTTCAGGTTGAAGGTCTTGCCGCACTCGGGGCAGACGAAGGGCCGCTCGCCGGTGTGGATGCGCTGGTGGGTGATGAGGGTGCCCTTGCGGTTGAAGCTCTTGCCGCACTCGGTGCAGGTGAAGGGCTTCTCGCCGGTGTGGATGCGCTGGTGCTTGATCAGCTCGCCGTTGTGGCTGAAGCACTTGCCGCAGTCGGCGCAGGCGAAGGGCCGCTCGCCGGTGTGGATGCGCTGGTGCCGCGTCAGGTCGCCGTTGCGGCTGAAGCTCTTGCCGCACTCAGAGCAGCCGAAGGGCCGGTCGCCGATGTGGATCTTCTGGTGGAGGATGAAGGTCTTCTTGGCGCAGAAGCCCTTGCCGCACTCGGCACAGATGAAGGGGCGCTCGCCGCGGTGGATCTTCTGGTGGGTGATGAAGTTGGCCTTGCGGTTGAAGCTCTTGCCACACTCGGAGCAGGAGAAGGGCTTCTCGCCGGTGTGGATGCGCTGGTGCAGGATGAAGGTCTGCTTGGAGCAGAAGCTCTTGCCGCAGACGGTGCACTCGAACGGCTTCTCGCCCGTGTGGATGCGCTGGTGCCGCATCAGGTCGCCCTTTTGGCTGAAGCTCTTACCGCAGACAGTGCAGGTGAAGGGCTTCTCCCCGGTGTGCACCCGCAGGTGGGTGATGAGGTTTCCCCGGTGCTGGAAGCTCTTCCCGCACTCGCTGCAGGCGAAGGGACGCTCGGCGCCGTGGCTGCGGGGACGCCGTGCCGGCCCAATGCTGGGAGCCATGGTGCTTCCCGCCCCACAGGCAGAGGGGGGGTTCTGCCCAGCGCTGCCCACTGGCACCACCGGAGCTGTGCCCTTCTCCAGGCAGAGCCCCCGGGGCTCGGGGGTGGCCCGTGGCCCCCTGGGCATTGCCGGGTTGCGCTGGAGCTCGGCTACAGCGCCCTGTGCCTGCCGCACAGTCCACTGGCTGACGCAGGGCCGGGGTCCCAGGGACACCCCTGAGGCAGCCCCCAGGCTTTCATCCTCAGGTTGCACCTCCTCCAGCTCCTCCTTGGGATGCCGCTCGCCATCGCCGTCTGCCAAGAGAAGGGGAGCCCCGCTGTTACCTGCCAGGAGACTCCCCCCGAGCCGCATTCACCCCCCTGCACTGGCGGGTCCCTCCTTGCGGCTTTCCACCGGGTTTGGGACGTGGTTGGGAGAGGGACAGGGGATATGGGGGCCACGGGAGCGGTGTCAGGTGCAGTCCCAGGGACAGTCACTCCTCTGAGCACCAGAAGCCAGTGGCAAGGCTGCCCCAGGCTCACCAGTCAGCCCTGGCTTTGCTCCAGCAGCTGCGAGGCTCCAGTGGGACCCACAAGGCAGCAGTGGGACCCACGAGGCACTGGTGGGACCCACGAGGCACTGGTGGGACCCACACAGCCGCCTCCGCCTGCCCATTGCCTCCCTGCAGCCGGTTCATGGCCGAGTTACACCTGGGACTGGCGAGAAGAGCATGGACACGGCAAACCACGTGTGAGCCGGGCTGGTGGAGGGGACACACCGCACCCTGAGAAACACTGAAGCACCAAATAAAGCTGCAAAAAGGGGAAACCCCATCGTGCAGCTGCCATCGGCATCACTCATCACCGGCACCACCACCGCCAGCTCGCAGCTTTCGCAACGGCCCAGCTCAGCACCACACCTGCCTCGGTGTGTTGCTCACCGGCGGCTCAGCACCTTCGGTGATAAACGCCAGAAGGTGCCCGCCAAGGGTTCACTCCCCACTCAAGGAAGGTGGCTTCCTCCTCCTCCTCCTCCCACCGTAAGGCGGGAACAGTGCCCAGCAAGCCCGGACACTTGTCCCCACGCCTCGCCCTGGTGCTCACCCGTGCTGCCACAGTGGCTGGGACCTCCTGGGTGACCTAGCCCCGGGGGGCACCCGATGAATGGCTCCTCCTCCGGTTCCACCTTCACGATGACCTCGGGCTTCGCATCACCTGCAGGCAGAGCACGGTGCTGCCTCACTGTCCCCAGGGTGGCACGGGACAGTGTCACCATCCCCCTGGCCCCCCAGCTCCCTGTCTCACTTACAGGCAGTGGGGAGGGGGGGCACATCCCCATCCGCGGAGCCAGTGTGGTAACCGCCATACGCCTCGTCCTCCGGCTCACTCTTAACCACAATCTCCGCTTTGATGCCTGGGGGAGGAAATGCACAGCCCGTGCGTCTGGCTCAAGGACAGACCGAGTGCTCGGGACGTCCCCACACTCTGTCTGTGCCAGCTCCAGCTCCAGCTCCAGCTCACCATGCTTTAATCCTAGGAGCTCCCTGCAGCCACCGGGCATCTCCCAGTGCCAGGACACCGAACCCCCAGGGAAAGAGCCACAGAACCATGGAGATCCGAAACACCCAGAGATATTAAATAATTGTTACGGAAGAAAAAGAATCGCCCTTTTTCCTCCAGGAGGGAATTCCCAGTTACCAAACGGCACTGGGCACATGCTGTCCCAGAAAAGCTCCCCAGCACAATATCCTTTCCCATGTCCCCGTAGGGACATCACCCGGAGCAGTCGATACAGGACGTCACCTGGAGCAGTCGGTATGGGACAGGGGACTTGATGCCAGGGGGCTGCACGTCTCACCGAGCTCCCAGCCCTCCCCTAGCCGTGCACTCTTCGGTCGCTCACCGGTGCTGGGGACACTGGGGACGGTGGCACCCAGGCCCTGGGGATACGGGGTGTAAGACTCATCCTCCAGTTCAGTTTTCACCACAGTCTCACACTTCACGGCAGCCCAGCCCTTTCCTGAGGAAGACAAAGCTGTTCTTGGGTTCCCGGGCAGCGCCGGCATCATGGCACCACACCGGCTCCACACTCCCTCTGCAGCCCCGTGCCCAGCTTGGGGGCACAGACCCTCCCTCGTGGGCAGGGCGGACTCCGTGGGATGTGGCAGCTCAGAGCTGGGGGGTCCAGAGTCTGGGGGGGGCTGCAAAGTCCCCGCGGTGCCACACTAGTCACGTCCCCGCGGGACCTTTTGGCAGCCTCACCTGTGCCGCAGGCATCGGGCACCCCCTGGAGCCTCACGTCCTGGGGATCCCCCCCAAACAGCTTGTCCTCTTGCTCCATTGTTGGGGAGCCTGGGGCTCCCTCCAGAAGAACCTGCCTGAGGGACAGAAAGTTTCTTTCCAGCCTCCCCCGTGACAGACACAGGGATGCTCCGGAGGATGCCAACCTCCCTGCTCCCTGCTCCAGCACTCCCAGGCTGTGTCGATTCCCCCCGCTCCGTCCCTCCCCCAGACCCCCATCACCCTACATCTGTCCCCGAGAAGCTGCCAGCAGCAGCGGGGCCAAGGACAGTGCAGGGGCTACGCGGTGCAGGTTGGCACAGGAGGGGGCCAGGGCACCCCGCTGTCACCCAAATTGCCACCCCCCACCACTCCTTCCAGTCCAGCAGCCGCGGTGGCAGGGGTGCAGGGGCAGAGCAATGAACAATCTCAGAGTGATTCAGAGCAAAAACGGGGCAGAAAAGGGCTGCTCATCCCCGGGGGATCCTCTGGGCCCCCCTGGGAGCCTTCACCCATCTCGTGCTCCCCCAACAACACCCCATGGACCTCCCACAGTCGCTTCTTCCCCACGAGCAGTTCGGGGGCTCGGGCCACCTGGCAGGAGTGCACGCAAGCAGGCAGGCAGGGAGTCATGCTGGGGTCTCGGCACCCCCAGCCCCACGGCATCCCGCGCCCACGGCATCCCCACACCCACGGCATCCCACACCCACGGCATCCCTGCACCCACGGCATCCCTGCACCCATGGTATCCCGCACCTACGGCATCCCCGCAACCACGGCATCCCTGAGCCCACGGCATCCTCACACCCACGGTATCCCCGCACCCACAGCATCCCTGAGCCCACGGCACAGCCCCTTCCCATCTGACCCCCCTCACCCGGCCTGGGACCCCCGGGGTGCCAAGGGGAGCAGAGGGGGAGGTCACCGCTGGCTCCCTGTCCCCAGTTTCCCGTAGCCTTTCCAAAGCCACAGTAGAAGTTCCTGGGGTCTGAGGCTGCAGCGGAGCCACCGGGGCTCGGCTCAGGGTGCAGCAGGTACCGTGAGGCTGCCCCGGCCCCCCCCAACCCAAACAGCTCATTAAATAGATCGGTTTTCACCAAAACCAGCCCCGCACTTGCAAGCGTCATTCCGGTTTATTAGGGTTTATTTTCTGGGTCTCACGGTGGACACCTCAAGAACCAGGAGAACGTCCCTGGCTCTGGGGCCCCCACCCCCACCCACCAGCACCCTGGCAAGAGACCCCTTAGGGGGGCTGAGGGGGGGCCCGGGGGGTGCCGGAGCCCCGGGCCCTGCCGGGGTGCTCTGGGTGACACCCCCCTTCCCCCGGGACACGGGGCTGGGAGGGGCGGCCCCGGCCCTCGCCCTGATGGAGGATCCCCCTCCTCCGGGGTGCCGGCACGCCCCGCCCCCCCGTGCCGCCCCCCCCCCGCCCCCGGCCCAGCGTCCCCCTCCCCAGAACCATCCCAGCTGCTGGGATTGCTGGAGCTGGGGCTATTTTTTTTGGGGGGTGTGGGGGTGTCGGAGGGGTATGGGGGGGGTGGCAGCGTCTCCGTCCCGCCCCCACCGCGGCTGGGGCCCGGTACCCCCCCTCTCCCGGTGTCTCCCGGTGTGTCCCCCGCTCCCGGTGTCCCCCCCCCGGGCTGTCACCGCTGTGGTCCGCGCTCCTGGTGACACCCCCCCCCCCCCCAGCCTGTCCCACTGCCCCCCCATCCCGGAGCCTCCCCCCCCTACCCCTCGCCTAGCCGCGGTACCCCTCCACCTGCTCCGGTGCTCCCCCCGCCCCCGGTGCCCCCCGCTCTCACCGGCGGCGCTCAGAGGGGCATCGCCGCCGATGGCCGCCGACCGCCGGAGCGCACCGGGGCGGGCGGCGCACGGGGCGAGGCAGACAAAGGGCTCCCGCCCCGCTGCCTGCCGGGAGCTGTAGTCCGGCCCCCCCCGCCCCGGGCCCCGGCCGCCGGGACCCCCTAGGATGCTCCGATCTCCCCGGGCCGGGACGCTCCGGTCTCCTCCGGGACGCTCCGGTGTCCCGCGGGATGTTCCGGTGTCCCCCGGCATGCCCCAGTGCTCCCCGGGATGCTCCAGCCTCCGCCGGGATGATCCGGTGTCCCCCAGGATGCTTCAGTCTCGCCCAGGATGCTCCAGTGCTCCCCGGGATGCTCCAGCCTCCCCCGGGATGCTCCGGTGTCCCCCAGGATGCTCCAGTGTCCCCCGGGCCAGCTGGGACAGGGAGGGGGGGTCAGGCGGGGGGGTTCATCCTGGTACAGCCAGGACCGACCAGTCCCACCGGGAGCCTGGTGCGTTACCGGGACCATGGTACGGTCGTGGGCAATAAACAGTCGGTAACAATAACGCGGGTCTGCGAGTGGAGGAGCCAGCGGGTGACGGATTGCAGCGGGATGAGGGGACGAGGGGACGAGGGGATGTGGGTGTGATGGGGCAGCCGGGGGAGGCCAGTGGTGAGGCCGTGCTGCTTGGTGGGGCAGCTGGGGGAAAGAGGTGTAGGGTGCTGGGTCTGGGTGCCAGCAAGGGCAGAGGGAGAGATCCACAAAACGATGGGACGAGGGGGACGTGCCACCTGCTTGTCACCCACCCGACAGCGGGGCTGGGGCAGCCTTGGCAGGGGGCTGGAGGGCAGGGGGGCTTTGGCTGCCTCCACTGCCTGCATCCTGGGTGTCCCATGGGTGGTTGCTCCCTGCCCCAGCTCTTGTCAGGGACCAGCCCCCCGAGGGCAGCGGAGCCTGACACCTGGTGAATCACAGAATCACGGGAAGGTTTGGGTTGGGAGGGACCTTAAAGACCATCTAGTCCAACCCTCCTGCCACGGGCAGGGACACCTTCCACTAGCCCAGGTTGCCCAAAGCCCCGTCCAGCCTGGCCTTGAACACTGCCAGGGAGGGGGCAGCCACAGCTGCTCTGGGAAACCTGTGCCAGTGTCTCACCACCCTCACAGGGAAGAATTTCTTCCTTATCTCTAATCTAAATCCACCCTCTTTCAGTTTAGAACCGTTACCCCTCATCCTGTCCCTACACCCCCTGATCAAGAGTCCCTCCCCAGCTTTCCTGTAGGCCCCTTTAAGTACTGGAAGGCCACTCTAAGGTCTCCTCCGAGCCGTCTCTTCTCCAGGCTGAACACCCCCAACTCTCTCAGCCTGTCCTCACAGGGGAGGTGCTCCAGCCCCTGATCATCTCTGTGGCCTCCTCTGGACCCACTCCAGCAGGTCCGTGTCCTTATGTTGGTGCCCCCAGGGCTGGACACAGCACTGCAGGGGGCCTCATGAGAGCAGAGGGGGAGAATCCCCTCCCTGGACCTGCTGGCCACACTTCTCTTGATGCAGCCCAGGACACGGTTTGGCTTTCTGGGCTGTCAGCGCACATTGCTGGCTCACAGTCAGTTTTCCATCCACTAATAACCCCAAGTCCTTCTCCTCAGGGCTGCTCTCAATCCACTCATCACCCAGCCTGTATTTGTGCTTGGGATTGCCCCGACCCATGTG
This sequence comes from Strix aluco, assembly GCF_031877795.1. Lineage (NCBI taxonomy): Eukaryota > Metazoa > Chordata > Aves > Strigiformes > Strigidae > Strix > Strix aluco. The sequence goes on from NC_133931.1 coordinate 158,009,951, forward strand.
CAGGACCTTGCACTTGGCCTTGTTGAACACCAACATGGGCCCACCTCTCCAGCCCCTCTGTCCCCAGCCGTCCCCCAACCCCGCTAACCCCGGTGACAGCGTGCCATCACCTGAGCAGGGTCTCCACAGCGTGACCTAGTCCACCATTCCGGCTGGTCCCTCCTGCCCTACCACCTGAACTCCCCCCCGACCCCAGGAGCAGCCTCTAGCGAGAGCTGGGTGTGGGGCCATCCACCCCCCCAGCTGCGGGTGCCACCCCCCAGGTGCAAGAGGGACCCAGCAGGCCCCAGAGGCATCCCTGGGGATGGTGACAGGGCTGTGCAAGGGCAGGGTGGCCTCAGGCACCACGGGCCACCGTTAGCCACACCTGGGGCAAAGAACTGGTGCCAAAATTGGAGGCAGTTGCAAATTGCAGCACAGACTCATTTATTTTCTCCCCCTTCCCCGGCTCTGCCTGCCCAGCCTCTGCCATCGGCCCCGGACCATGCCAGGCACCATGTGTGGCCACCACACAGCTCCCAGAGTGGGGGGAGTGGGCCAGCACTTGCCCCCCCTGAGCAGGGGATCACCCCAGTATGAGCACTGGTTGCTGCAGCCCCTCTCGATGCAGCTCGCATTTGAGGCTGTAATTAATAGAGAATAGAATAGTGTGGTGTAGCGTAGTGTAACATAGCACAGCATAGAACATAATAGAATAACAGAAATAGAAACAAATGAATAGAATAGAATAGAATAGAATAGAATAGAATAGAATAGAATAGAATAGAATAGAATAGAATAGAATAGAATAGAATAGAATAGAATAGAATAGAATAGAATAGAATAGAATAGAATAGAATAGAATAGAATAGGAGTTTCAGCTGGAAGGGACGCAGGACAACCGTCTAGTCCACCTGCATCTTCAGGAACGGACACATTCGGCGCTCCCTGGGCAATGCCGGCACAAGGACCAGCTAAGGCCGGGCTCAGCAGCCAGCCCCCCACCGGAGGAGCCCCCCCAGCCCTGCCCAGCTCCCCTCAGCTCCCCGAGCATGCAGTGTGCTGCCACAGCACGGGCAACCGCTCGTCCAAACCGACAGCCACATTCCTGCCAAAAGGGATTTATTAAACTATGAAAAAAACACAGACAACGTGGTGCTCTGTGACTTAAAATGCGCCAACAGGCTCCTACACTTACCCAGAGACAGGGGAACTGGTGCTGGGGGGTGCTTGAGGGAAAAGTCACTGGCCACAAACTGAACTGGGTGGCCACGCTCCCTAACTGGGAACAGCGGTCTCCCCGTCCCAGGCACTGCCCCCCATTTCAAACAAAGGTACAAAGCAGTTCAGAGGAAGGTGGCAGGTCCCGGTGAAGCGGCACCGGGACAGGTTGTGGTGCCCGGATGGCTCCGTCCTTGGCACTGGCGGGGCAGCCAGGCTGCGGGTGCAGACAGCACCCCTCACCCCTGCCCTCCCCGGAAGCACAGAGACCCCCCAGGAGCTGCCCCATCCCTCCGAGCCCCATCGGGGAGGGATTACAGCCCCCAGCGCTGGGCAGAGCCAGGGCAGCCCACAGGCCCCAGGTGCCCCCGTGGGGTGGGGGACGCCTTTGGGCAAACTGGGGGTCCCACGCTCCGCATCCCGGCTCTGTTCTTCCACAGCTCCAGGCAAACCGTGGCCCCAGGCCGGGCTCACAGCTCCGTTTCACCAGTGTGCAGCCAGAGGGGATGGAGATGGGGCGGCCACCCCGCCGTCCCCACCCCAACTTCACCTGGCCAGCGCCCGGCAGCATCCGCTACGCCCAGAGGAGTGGGTCAGGACGGGGGTCCCAGGTGCTGTTCATCCCCCAGAGCTGCCCAGCCCAATGCCAGCACCTCTCCGAGCGTAAGACTGAGGGCCAAAAGCTGGGCAGCGGGGAGAGGCTCAAGCTGCTCCTCCACCACCCAGCACAGGATCGGGGCCCTCTGCCCCTCTGCAAGAGACCACATTTGCATCACTCCCTTCTGGCTTTAAATACAGACAAGGGAGACAACCCCCACGCAGCACTGGTGGGACTGGGAGAACTGGGAAGTACCCCGGAACAATATTTCGAGGTCTGAAGGGAAAATGGGAGAAGTGCCCTGGAGGGTTTTTTTTGAGGTCCGAAGGGGTGCGGAGCGCGGGGCTGGCGGGTCCTGGATGTGCCCCGGGGAGGATGCAGTGGGCAAAGTCATGTCCCACGAGGGCAGGATGAGGCCCCCTCCACGCCCTCCCAGCACAGAGATAAGCCCCCTCCTGTGTTCCAGAGTGGCCGCAGCTACTGCTGGCCATCGTCCCCCGCCGTGGAGGTGCCCGCGTTCCCCTCGCCGTGAGCCCGCTGGTGCAGCAGCAGTTTGCTCTTGGAGTTGAAGCCCAGCCGGCAGTGGGAGCAGGCGAAGGTCTTGTAACGCCGGTGGAGCTTTTTGTGGGTGATGAGGTTGGCCTTGTTGCAGAAGGCCTTGTCGCACTGGGGGCAGGCGAAGGGCCGCTCGCCCGTGTGCACACGCTGGTGCATCAGCAGGTTCCCGCTGCGGCTGAAGCCGCGGCCGCAGTCGGGGCATTTGTGGGAGCGCTCCTGCGCGTGGCTGCGCTGGTGGATGATCAGGCTCTCCTTCCAGCTGAAACTGCGGCCGCAACGCCCGCAGAGGAAGGGTCGCTCCTCGCAGTGGGCGGCCTGGTGACGGTTCAGGCTGGCCTCGTCCTCGAAGTGCTTCTCGCACTGCGGGCACTTGCGGCACGGCTGGTCGGCGTGTTCCTTGCGGTGAGCCTGCAAGCCGCGCTTGTGGCGGAAGCTGTCCCCGCACAGCGTGCAGACGTGGCCGCCCTCGCCGCCGTGGCTGGCCCGGTGCCGCAGCAGGTCCCCTTTCAAGCAGAAGGTCCTGCAGCACTCGGTGCAGGCATGCTGGTGCCGGCCCCGGTGCTTTTTGTGCGTCAGGAGGTTGCGGCGGTGGCGGAAAGCCTTGCCGCAGGCGCCGCACTGGTAGTAGGGCGCTGGGCGCCGGTGCTCGTCCTGGTGCACGCTCAGCTCGGCCTCGGCCTCGAAGCTCAGCCCGCAGATGCCGCAGATGAGGAGCCCCCCACCCCCTGCCATGGGCGCCCCCAGAGGCTGTTCCCCCCGCTCCCACCCCGGTAGCTCCCGGGGGGCATCCCAGGTCCCCGGCTCCGCGTGGCACCAGCCGGAGCAGAGCGTGGGGTACCCCAACTCCTCGGCTGCCCCAGCTGGCGATGCGTACGGGACCCAGCGTCCCCGGTCGTTGTCCTCAGACGGGTCCTCGCCGGCCGTCCCGCCCCAGGCAGCTGTCGGGAACAGGGGCGCAGTCATGGCGAGGGGCGTCCCAGCACAGGGCGGGGGCACCGTCAGCGCAGACCCCCCACGGTCCTGGCACCACCGGCTCCCCCCACCCCGCCGCAGCCTCCCCTCACCCCTGCAACGCCCACGGCACAACCGGGCCGAGGTGAGACACCCCAACCCACCCAAGTGAGGATGTGGGGCAGGACCCCGCCTCGGTGGGGGTCTGGCTGGGGTCAGCCGCCTCGTGCTGCGCCAGGGGCTTCTACCTCAAACTTACTAAATCAGCACCAATTTCCCAGCCCGGTGTCCCCGCGGTCACTCACAGGTGCCGGAGGCATCGGGAGCTCTGCCGTCCCCCCCGCCGCAGAGGACCCCCCCACGTGACTCCTCCCCAGGCTCCATTTTGTGGCTGAGCTTGGACTTGGGGCCTGTGTGGGAGAGAGAAACCTCAGCATCCCCCGAGCCACCTGAGGAGTCACCGTCACCGGGGGCCGTGCCAGGAGGATGCCGGCCGTGGGAGCAGCAGGACCGGGGAGGGGGGCTGCTGCATTCAGGGCCCTCAGGAGCTGCCGGCGCCAGCCCCAGGTCGTGGCGGCGAGCCGGGGCACAGCGGGTGGGGAGCAGCGGGGCCGGGGTACCTGGAGCTGTTATTCCTCACACACCGGGGATGGACTCGGCAGGCCCGGGGAGGGCAGCGGGCACGCTGCAGCCCCGCTCTGCGTGGAGAGACGGCAGGTTGGGCTCTGACCACGTGCGCCCGACCCGAGGGGTTTGGGCTGCAGACCCCCGGCTGAGCCTCCGGACCCCCGGCTGAGCCTCCGGACGTGCTCCCAGCCCGGCAGTGCTGCCCACGCCCGGGCTCCCCAAGGACTCGTCCTTACCCAGGCTGGCGACCAGGTCATAGTTGTCCATCATCACCTCCTGGTAGAGCTCCCGCTGCCATGTCGTCAGTTCTACCCACTCCTCGGGTGAGAAATAGATGGCCACGTCCTCGAACGTCACCGCACCCTGGAAGACAAGAGCAGGGGCTGAGGGGACCCGGGGACCCCGTCGGGGGGTGGTGGGGGTGGTGTCTGCCGCCACCGTCACCTCCTCCTTCTCCCGGGGGGCAGGCGGGGCTGTAGCAGGTCACGGATCCCGAAACGGCTCCGTCCTTGTGCTGCTCGGCCCCGTCGCTGTCATTGCGGGGTGGCCGGGGATCCCCGGACCCCCCCCCCCCCTCAGCCTGGCCCGGGGGTCCGGCTGTGCCCAGGCCGGGGATGGGGGGGCAATACCCGGCCCCGGGTCCCCACCCCCCGCTAAGCAGGACCAGAGGGCTGGGGCCGCATCCTGCCACGTCTGGACACCCCGCTCAGCACCCGCCTGCCCGAGACCACCGGGCACCGGCGGGTCCCGGGGGTCCCCACACCGCCCCCCCCGCTCCTCCCGGGCCACGGACAAGAGCCACGGACCCGCGGGGACGGGGCCTCAGGCGCAGGAGCAGCGCGGGGGGGGAGGGGGCGGCGCGGAGCTGCCGCCGAAACCGGACCGGGACCGGGACCGGGATTCCCCCCCCTCTCGGTCCCGGCGGGTCCCGGGGGGGGCCCCGCTCGGCCTTACCCGCTGCATCTCTGCCCGGGGAAGGCCCCGGCACGGAGCGCCGCGATGGCGCCGACGGAGCCACAACCGGGGCGGGCCCGGAAGGGGAGGGCGGGGGCGGTGGCACCGCGGCGGGAGGCCGGGCCCGGGAGCATCGGCCCCGGTTATGGGGAGCCCCGGCCCCGGGCAGCGGGAGGAGCGCGGAGCGGGACAGAGGGGACCCCCCCCCGCCCCGCTCGGGGCAGGGATCAGTGTCCCGGGCACTGCTCTGCCAGGCGCAGCCGCCCTCTCCTGCCCCCCCCACCGCTCCCATCTGTGGTTTGTCGGGGTCCCCCCAGGCCCTGGATGTGGATGAAGGTGTCCCCCGGGCTGTCCCCTGTCACCAAACCATGGTGGGTCCTGCGAGGCCTCGTGTCACCGGCGTCAGACCGGGCTCCGTCCCTGTGGGTGCTTCGCTGCGAGCCCCGTCCCGCGGATTCCCTGGGGAGAGGAGCCGGGGGGTAACTTCGTGTGTCAGGGCTCCAAGCGTGGGCACACCCCAAATCTGTGGGAAATGCTGGAGGGACCCCCGAGAGCACCTGCCCAGCGCGTTGGCAGCCAGGATCTGTGCCAGGCACGTTGTGCCGGGAATGAGCACCCACCGGTGTGTCCTGGGTGGGAAAAGCACCCACCGGCCCGTGGCACCCCAAAGCGAGGGCCCAACCCTTGCCGGGGGGGAAAAGGCCGGTGCTCCGGCAGGGAAAGCCCCGCTGAGGAGCCGGGAGGTGCTGGGTGAGGACAGGACAAGGAGCCACAGCACGTGGCTCCGCTCCCACTCCAGCCCGAAGACTCCTCCAGTCTCTCCCAGCTGGGGTGCTCCCCTCACCGTGTCCGTCCTTCCCAGCGCAGCCCTGAGAGCTTCGGCACGGGCGTCTGCGTTCGGTTCCCCCCCGCTGCTCTCCACAGCTCCAGCGAGCCACAGCAGCTCCACAGGGGGCTGCCCACCCCCTCCCGTGGGCCAGTCTCACCCCACGAGTGTCCCCAGGATGCCGGGGATGATTTTTGGCCGCAGCCCATCCCAGTTTCTCTGTGCCATGGAGGTGGCACGGCTCAGGCACTGGCAGGAACATCTCCTGCTGCACCAGTGTCACAACACCGGAGCGTGCCAGCGCCGGGGAGGGCTCAAGGGAGCGGGATAATTCCCTGAGGATGATGCCCGCTGGCTGCTAACAAGGCCGTGAGGTGGTCGTTCTCCATCACCATCGTCCCAGAGAAGCTCCTTCGCCCATCTGCCCCTTCCTCAAGGGCCTCGGCGTCCAGCGCCGCAGGAAGCCGGTCCCGCTCGGGGCCTTGGCTCCTTGCGCTGCCTGCGCCAGATGCTGTGGGCAGGCCTCTGCCTGCTCGCCAGCCGAGGGGGTGAGGTGGCACAGCAGGGCTCTCCGTCAGCCCCGAGCGAGCTGAGCACTGCCTGCAGCGTGCCATGGCCCCCCTGTGCCACCCCCCACACCGTCCCCATGGCGCAGGGACAGATCCTGGTGAGAGGGAATGGCCCCGGTGCCGAGGAAGGCAGACAGTGCCCCCCGGCTCACCCCACATCTCACCCCACGGCTCATCCCATGGCTCACCCCACAGCTCACCCCTGCACCCAGCGGCCCTTGGGGGGGGGTGTGGCTCTTGCAGGCTGGACCCCCATGGGAAGCCAAGCCCCCAGACAGGACTGCTGGGAAGGGGTGTCCCTGGGGTGGGGGGACCCCGGGATGGTGCATTCCCGGCACTAGGGCTGGGAATTGCTGCAGCAAGGGGTGGCTGTGCGAGGCGGGAGGGGGTGAGAAGCCACAGCCCCCCACCCTGGCCACTGGGGTGAGCCTGCAGCATATTGGGGTGAGCCTGTGGCATATTGGGGTGAGCCTGCAGGACACTGGGGTGAGCCTGTGGCACACTGGGGTGAGCCCATGGCACATTGGGGTGAGCCTGTTGCACACTGGGGTGAGCCTGCAGGACACTGGGGTGAGCCTGTGGCACCCTGAGGTGAGCCTGTGGCATACTGGGGTGAGTCTGTGGCACACTGGGGCGAGCCCGCAGCCTCCAGCACCAGTGGGCCCAGACACAGACGGGGCCCCAGTGCCACGGGCAGCCAGGAGAGGGCCGGAGCCTGGCACCCCCTGCACCCACAGCCATGGGTGCACCCACACCCCCTTGGGAACTCGGGGAGTTGCAGGACCTGCAGCCCCCGCCCCCAGCCGGGGTGGTGCTGTCCCTGGGTGGCGCGTGTGTCCCCGCATGGCCCCGTGCCGGTAGGGACGTCCCGGTCCCGCAAGTCAGGCTGCCAGCCCGGAACGGCGCAGGACCACAGGGCATCTGCCAGGCACCTCCTTTACTGCTGGGGTGGGGGTAAACACAGAAAATCCCGCATCGAAGGGACAAACACAACGGCCCATTTTACAGGAAACCCCAGAAACTCTCAGGGCCCCGCGGGTGCCCCAGCTGCGTGGCACGGCCCACGTTCTGGCACGCCCATGGTCGGTGGCAAGAGATGCGGCACCCCGCGGAGTGGGGGGACCCGGGGTGATACGGCAGGGCCGGGCTTCTTGAGGTGTTTAAGGCAAAGGCTGGAGCAGAATCGCCTCTCGTCCCCTGTGAGCTTAGGCCAATCCCCCCCACCGGGGACAGAGGCCGCTGTGGACAGATCCCCCCTGTCCCCCCGGACCACGGGGCACCGCTTTGGGAATCTCTCGGGCTGGGAGCAAATGGGGAGCTGACCTGCGCCACACACATTTTGGGGGGCTGGGGCCCTGGCGCGTGCCCTGGGGTGGGGGGGTGGCACAGGACGGGACTGTCCCCTCCCCAGGGCTGCAGCGGGAGAGGGGCTGAGAGCCTGAGAGTTGCAGGGACTGGGGGCTGCCACGCCGGGCCAGGCCCCCACGGAGCCACCTTGTCCCACGTCAGCCCCGCAGCCCGGAGTCACCTTGGCTTCGTGGGAGCAGAGCCCAGCTTCACCCCAACTCTGCCTGTGGCCATCTCTGGGTCAGCAAAAACCAGGGTGGCCCCCGCCTCTGCTCCCGGCAGCCCCTCCACCTCCCCCCCCCACCCTTGGACCCACCCCCCCCAGCCCTGGACAGGGCGAGGGGGTCGCAGCAAGGTGCTGCTCCCCAGGAGGTGCCGCAGGATCCATCCTTCCTACTCTCCGCAAGGCCCCAGCACGTGTCGACTTCCCACCTACAGCAGCATGCCGGGCATGTAGCCGGCGCATGCCGAGAGCGGGGCCCGGGTGGCCTCAGCCATGACAGCCATCCGCAGGGTGTTCTCGGTCTCCAGCAGCCGCTCCCAGTGGTAAACCAGCCCGTGGAACTGGCACCACTTCATGGCTGCTGACAGCCCGGCCAGCGCCTCAGCAGCTGTGACCTGGCTCCCAGCCTCCGGCTCCCCCTCCTCCTCCTCTTCCTCCTCCTCACCAGCAGCCCCTGCGTCCCAGCGGCCCCGTCGCCCCCACGAGCAATCCTCGCCCGCCATGTCGCCCACGGCCGGCTCTGCTGCGTCCATGCTGACGAAGGCCAGGAAGTCCCGCTCGGTGATGAAGGGCGGCCGTGGCACATCCGCCAGCGGCGCCGAGTCGGCCTCCCACCGCTCCAGCGGCATCAGGTGGAAGCCGGCTTTCCGGAAGCAGCTCCGCACCGTGGCCGGTTGAACCAATCTCCAGGCCTTGTGCAGGAGGTAGATGGCATCCAGCAGCGTCACCTGGCTGGCGATCTCGGCCACACGCCCTGCCCGGGCCAGCGCCGGGTCCTGCGCCGCCCGGGCCAGCACCAGCGCGCGGTAGTGGCCCTTCAGGTTGGGGATGACGCCCAAATCCATGGGCTGGGCGACATTGGAGGCGTCGGCGGGGAAAAAAACCAGCCTGATGTTGTGTAGCTTGGTGCTCAGCTCAGGGGGGTGGGCGCTGCTGCGGCCCACGAAGAGCACGACCCTGCGGCGATGGTGGCGAAGCTCCTGGTCCCACCGCAGGATCCACTCCTGGAAGATGCGCGCTGTCACCCAGGCATTGCCTGAGCTGGTGTAGGTAACTGGCAGCACCCGTGGGTCCTTGGGCAGGCAGCGCAGCCACCGGCTCCTGCCTACCACCAGCAACCGTAGCTTCTCCGTGCCGGTGTGGTTGGCGCAGCAGAGGACGGAGACGCGGTCCCTGGCCTTCGCGCCGTCCAGCCGCCGCAGATCCCCAGGGGCCTGCGCCCGCTCCGGGTAGCCGCGGTACAGCAGGCCCGTCTCCTCCGCGCTGAAGACGTCCTGGGCGCGGTAGCCGGTGAGGAGACCGGGCAGCACCTCGCTCAGCCAGCTCTGGGCGCTGCCGACATCCGCATCCGCCTTGTCCGCCTTCTCCCCCTGGTACCGCTTGAAGACGATGTTGTGGCGGGTCTTCCAGCGGCACAACCAGCCATCAGTGGCCTCGAAGTCCCGGCCTGAGCTCTGGGCCAGCTCCTGCGCCTTGGCCTTCAGGATGGGCCCCGAGAGGCGCTCACCACGGGCCAGCGCCTGCTGGAACCAGGTGAAAAGCGCGTCCTCCACCTGGCCGCCTTTGCCCTCGCGCTTGCGCTTGCGCAGCGGGTTGGCGTTGGTGTGCCAGTCGGCCAGGATCTGCTCCCGGCGACGGCCAATCCTGCTCGCCTGGCTCTTGGAGATGCCGAAGAGCTTGGCCACGCTTGCCACGGAGGCGGAGGGCGACTCCAGCGCCTGCAGCAGCTTCACCCGGTCGGCCAGGGAGAGCTCCTTCCTCTTGGAGCCGGTGCCGGCAGCGCAGCTGGAGAGCTGGCACCCAGGGGACTCAGCTGCAAGAGATGTCCCTGGTTGGGCACCGGGGCAGGCGCAGAGCCCCGCTGCCCTCGTCCCCTGGCTCCAGGACCCCTGCCAGGACCCTTCTGCTCTCAGCCCTGCCCTGGGAGGGGGGTGAATAACACTGTCGCCATTTACAAATGGGGAAACTGAGGCACACAGGAGCCCCCTCCCCCGCCCCCAGCCCCAACACCAGCACCACGGCCTCGCCAGGCGCTCACAGTGTGCGCCCATCCCTGACTGCGGACTCTGGGCGAATCCTGCCCCGCGCCTGCCGCCTGGCACACCGGCTCCTCGCTGGTGAGGGCTTGGCTCGGCTCTTGGCTGATGGAGCAGCCAGCCCTCGCCGTTGGCCTCACCACACTCACCTGTGCCAGAAGCTTGCAGGCTCTCTCCGACGGGCGCGGTCGGGGGGTCCCCCAAAAGCGGTTCTTCCCCTCGCTCCAGCTTCAGGACAACCCCCGGCTTGGGGCCAGCCGAGCCTGCTCCAGGGAGAAAAGGGCAGCTCCGCGCAGGCAAGTGCCACGGAGACTCTGCCCCCGCGGCTGTACCGCTCCGACGTCCCCAGTGGGAGCGGGGGGGATTTCCCCTCCACTCTGTGGCCCCCCGCGCAGCAGCCAGACACCCCTGCAGGCCCCACGGGCATCCCTCCGCCACATCCCTGCCACACCTTGTCCCCTCGGCCACCACCATCTCCCCTGCTCCATCCTTGCCAGGCTCTGGCTTCTTCCTGTGGTCCCAGCTCTGGGAGGGGCTGTTTAATAGCAGCCCCCCCCAGACAGGCCCAGGAGTAGTTGGGGGGGGGTCAGAGGGTGGCTGGATGTTGGGGCACACAACATCCCTCTGGCCCTGAGATAGGTCCCTGGGGTGGGGACGGGATGGGGATGGGGATTGGGATGGGATGGGATGGGATGGGATGGGATGGGGAGGGGATGAGTTGGGGATGGGTCCCTGGGATGGGGATGAGTTGGGGATGGGGATAGGTCCCAGGGATGGGGTTGGGATGGGCCGGGGCCGGGCCGGGGGGGCCCTTACCCAGAGAGGCGATCAGCTGGTAGTTCTCCATCATCACCTCCTTGTAGAGCCCCTTCTGCCACCCCGCCAGCCCCCTCCACTCCTCCGCCGAGAAGTAGACAGCCACGTCCTCAAAGGCCACCGGCTCCTGGAAAACAGCCGGAGCCAGCCCGGCTCAGCACCCGGCAGGGGCTGCGGGTCCGGGGGGAGGCCGGGGGGGGTGGCCGGGGCGGACAAAGGCGGGGCGCGGAGCCGCGTCCCCGCCGAGCGGGGCCCAGACAAAGGGCCGGGACGGCGGCTGCCCCGGCCCCGCTCCCCGGGACGGGCCCCCCCGCCCCCCCCGGCTCCAGCCCCGTTCCCAGCCCCGCTCCCGCCTCCCCCCGGCCCGGCCCGGCCCGGCCCGGCCCGGCTCTACCCGCGGCGCGGAGCCCGCAGCCATCTTCCCCCGGAGCCGCCGCCCGACGCGGGGAGGAGGCGCCGGCCGCGGGGGGCGGCCCGGCAGGGAACAGGCGGCGGAGGGGCCGGTCCTGAGGGCCGCAGGACCGGGGGGTGCTGGGGGCACCGGGAACGCTCGGGGGGGGGGGGGGTACCGCGGGAGGAGGGGCCTGAGGTGTCCGGGTGCTGGGCACGCTCGGGGGGCGGGGTGCCAGGGGAGGGGTGCACGAGGTGTTGGGGTGCTGGGGATGCTCGGGGGGTGCCAGGGGAGGGGTGCATGAGGTTTTGGGGTGCTGGGGATGCTCAGGGGTGCGGGGGGTGCCAGGGGAGGGGGTGCATGAGGTGTTGGGGTGCAGGGGATGCACCAGTGCTGGGGGGGCACTGGGTTCCCACGGGGGCCTGTTATTGAGGTGCCAGGGCCACAGGGCAGCCCCGTGCTGGGGAAACAGCAGTGCTGGGGTGCTGGGGGTGCATCCCCACCCACAGACGGCTGGGTGCTGTGGTCCTGCTGGGTGCTGGGGAAGGGGCACCCTGGGGTGCAGCCCCACCCTGCTGCTCCCCTCTCCCTGGCAACCCCCCCTGCCCACACCGCCAGCCCTGGCAGCGATGTTTGTCCCACGACGAGGGGGGCCCCGCTGCAGGTCAGGGGTCCCACTCCACCAGCCCCACGGTGCCAGCCGCAGCACAGCCCTGGCACCCCAGTGCTGTGACCCCCACCTTCCCTGCCCTGGTGCTGAGCAGGACCCTACCTGCTCCCGCAGACCTCCCTGCCCTGGCACAAGGTCCCCCCCCGTGGTGACCGTCCCCCGCTGCAGCACCCACCGCATCCCGCACCCCTCGGCTCAGTACCCGGTGTCCCCTGCCCCCCCCCGTAGCAGACCCCCCTGGACCAGGACGCAGAGCTGGGACAGGACAGGGCAGAAAGGGCCGTGTCCGTCCCCAGACAGAGCTGAGGGCACAGTCCCGGGAGCCGCATGGCTCCCCGAGGAAGGATGCTGCCGTTCGGGGAAAATAAATCATCTTCTGCATATAGGTCAAACATCTAAAAATGTTGCCCAGGAGACACTTGGAGCCCGTAACGAGAAGGAAATTAATGAGCCCAGCGGCCCTGGGGAGGTGACGAATCCTGCACAGAACGCAAAAAAACCTGCTACATTTGCCCAAAGGAGTGGGGAGACAAAATGTGCCGCGTTTTGTGGGTTTGACCAGGACGGAGCAGGCCGCGCTCTTCGGGGTCCGCCGGTGACACGGCGCCCAGAGCCGCACTGCCAGCAGATGCACCGTCCTCGCAACCTCTCAGCCCGTGCTGTCCCCCGTCCCGACGGTCCGGGCGCTAATTAAACTAAGCCCTGAAATCATAAATCGAAGGTTGGTGGAAATAGAATTGAAGCTGCCGGGTCACCTGCGGCACGGGGACAGCAGGAGCTGTTGTTCCCTGTGCCGGCCTCGGGGCCTGTGCCCCCGGGAGCACACGGGGCAGCTGGACCCCAGTCCGGGGGGGGAGCAGCGGCTGGGTTCAGCCAACCCCCCCGCCGTGACAAACTCATCCCTCCTTCACCCCGAGCAGCTCCCCGCTGCCGCCGCTCCCGCCTCTCCCAGCTGGGTGAAGGGCCGGAGGTACCGGGACCACCAGCCCACGCCGGCGGTTGCACCGTCCTCGTTCAAGGCCCATTTGGGGGGTGACATGGACAGGTACCCCCCTTTTTGCTATGCTCTGCACTCCTCACCCCCACCCGGTACAGCCCCGCCAGCATCAGCCTTTTGGGGAGCCCCGGCAGCGTGGCCATGGGGGGTCCGAGGCTGGTGCAGAGCCCTGGCCCGAGGGGGTTCTCCCGGAGAACTGCGGGTGGAGGATCCCGGTGCCCGCGGCGCCGCGGGCAGAGCCAGGAGCTGGCAGCGCTCCTCCGGGCACCGGGACCGCCGCAAAATCCCCCCCCGGGGGTGGCGAGAAGCCAGAGAGGAGCCCGGTAGATGGGGAAGCTGTGAACACCCCCTCGGCACCGCGCGGGAGGTGCTGGCAGAAGGATTTTCCCAGCCCAAGGGAGCCGCCAGCGACTCTCCGCAGGCTGCGGCCCACGGACCTGCTGGCACAGGCCACGGGGACACGGGGACACCAGCACGTCCCACAGCCCCACAGGAGGCCGCCGGGGCCGGCACAGACCTCTTGCTGATGCTCCCGGTACTCCCAGTCACCTTGCCGGGGCGGGGGAAGGATTTGGCTCCCCCGTGCACATCCCGCTGCCCCTTTGCCCTCAGCGGCGGGGGGGGTTGCCATGAGCGCGGGGCTGCGCCTGGGGGAGCTGCGCCGCTGCCAGAAACGCACAAAAAGCAGAAAAGGCTTTTTTTTCCCTGAATTTTTCTGCCAAAGAGAAGGGAAATTTCGCAGACAGCTGCAACAACAGCCCTTCGAGATGCCAAACCTCGGCTGCTGCGTGAGAAATCCCCACCCTGGTGTGCCCCCCCCCAGCTGCCGTGCCGTGCTGTGCCATGCCGTGCTGTGCCATGCCGTGCCGTACCATGCCGTACCATGCCGTGCCGTGCGGTGCCCTGCCATGCCATGCCGTGCCGTACCATGCCGTGCCATGCCATGCCGTGCCGTACCATGCCGTGCCGTGCGGTGCCAGGGAGCACGGGCACCCGCTGACCCCGCGGGGCAGAACCGGCGAGCTTTGATGAGAGAGGGGCTGGCTCCAGGCCAGGGGGAAGGTCGAGAGCCGCGTCTGCAGGCCTGGCATTGAAATGTAAAATAAAGGAGCAAGCGCGGGGGCGAGGAGGGCCCACGCCGCGCACATGGCATGGTGTTGTGACATGGTGTTGTGACATGGTGTTGTGACATGGTGTTGTGACATGGTGTTGTGACGCGCGGAGACAAACTCTCCGACCCGGAGAGAGCTGTAAAGCAGGTATGTTTATTCCGGCCGGGGTGCAAGGGGATTTCTCCACAAAGCTTGCACACCGGCTTTGGCAAGTAGCCAACTATTTATTACACCAAAGCATACATACTCATTAGGAAAGGCCGGGTTATTACAATTCGTTCGGGGGATAGGCGTCATTATTATAATTATTTCTCGGAACTCATTTGCATAGTCTGAGCCTGCGTCTTTGGTGGTCAAGGGGGGGAAGTACGTGGTCTTCCTCACGGTGCCCGCTCCTTCCAGGGCATGCGCTGTGAAGCAAAATTCAGGTGCCTCCTTCCTAAATCGGCGAGATCATCCTCCCTAGATTGTATCTCTGAGTCCTTTTGTTCAAGTTTAAGCTTGCCTAAGTGCCCACTGAGGGCTTTGAGTGAGTGCCCATTGAGGGCTTTGAGTCTGCTATCAGTGAGTTGTCTTTTTAATTCATGCCCCAGGGCTACCTGCTACTTTCTTATCATAGCCAATCCCCAAGCTATCTGGGTAAGCTACACTGAATCCATAGAACAGTCCGGGCAAGCAGGATTCTTAGGCAACGTTCAGAAATCATCATATGTTGTTATAAGTAAATAATTTGCAAGGAAAGTGGACATTTCTCTGTATCAGTTGGCAAAGCCCAGTCACCCCCAATATGGCCCAGTCCGTATGGAGCAGCCCCATACCCACCCCAGTATGCCCCAGTATGTACAGAGGAGCCCCACATCCACCCCCAGTATGGCCCAGTCTGTACGGAGCAGCCCCACACCCACCCCCAGTGTGTCCCAGTCCATACGGAGCAGCCCCAGAGCCATCCAGAGACACCCAGAGTGTCACAACCCGAGGCACCCCCGCCGTCACCCTGCAGTCACGCACAGCGTGCAGCCCCGTGGGGGCCCAGAGCCCCCCTCAATCACTGAAAGGTGGGGTGCTGCTTCTAACAGCCGTGCTCACCACGCGGCTCCCCTCCCTTCGCCGGGGCGGGGGGCCTGCAGTCCACACCCTGCCCTACTTCACACCAGCCACCCCCAACTGCGCTCCCGGGGCGGACGGAGCTCCCCGAGGCCAACACATGTACTGTTGTCTGGAACCAGGTTCCTGCAGCTGTGACCGGCACCACCCGGCTGCCCGACGGTGTGAATTGAGGATTATTTTATTCTTCTCAGCTATTAGCAAGCAGGCCAGGTTGCTCCAACACCCTCGGGGTCCAAGGAATGTAAAACCCAGTAGCCGGAAGCATCGCATCAAGCAGAAAGAGCCATATTGCAAACGTTCACACTTGCGTGATATCATCGAGGAGGAGCAACCCCCCTCCCCGCCCTCGGTTTCACAGGCAGCCTCATGTCCCCCCATCTGCCCACGACCCCCGCGCCAGAGCCGTCAGGGAGGGCGACAACGGGGAAGGAACGGGGGAGGCGGATCGGGAGAAGCCAGTGCTCAGCACCGCGGCGGGAGCGTTTCCAGGCCAGCGCTGGGGGGGGGCCGCTGGGGATTTATGCCGGTTATTACACAGACGCTTCCCCTCCCAACGGTTTCTGTGCCACCTCCGAGCGTGACACACGCCCCGGCCCCAGGTGGCTTTTTTTGGGATGCCCTAGTTGTGCCGCCGTCCCGCAACGTGCCGGGTGTACACGTGGTTCGGCTGCCGGTAACCAGGCCAAGAGCTGGTCAGACACGGAGGGGACGGTGGGGGTGGGAATGGGGAGCACGGGACTGCGAAGGGGGGGGGTCGCTCGGGCGGGAACGCTTGTTTCTGCTTTATGACTCAAAAAATCATGAAAAGTCCAAAACTCACTTTCTTCTTCCTTTGCCCTTGGGAATGAATACATGAGGCTGGGAGACATTTTCCCAATTATATTTCTGGAACGAGACCAGAGCTGGAAGGGCTGGGGGAGTTTAAGACACTGAAGAATGTCCATCATCCTCTTCTTAATACCCTTAAGGACACAGATTTCTGGGTCTCCACTTCCTTAGTGCTAAAAATTACAGCGATTACTTCATGGTGAACCAAGCACTGAAGGAAAAGGAGAGGCTGGACATGGCTGGCCCAAAGGCATAACCTGGTACGTGTGAAGCGAGGCCTCTGCACGGCCATTTTGCAGAGCGTTTGTCACTCAGAGCGACCCACAGGCTCTTCCGGGTGATGGGGTGGAGGTCTGGAAAGGACATTTCCTCTGATTTTTGAATACGCTGAAAAAACAGACCGAAAAAATCAGAAAAAATGATTCAGATTGGTCAAATAATCCCAAAGGGAATCAAACACAGCGACATTGCAGGTGGTTACAGGGTCCCTCAGTTCTACCGTCGGTTTTCCCTGGCAGTAGCCCCCTGTTTACCGGGGACACTGCACAGCCCTCTGCCACTGGAGCCAGGGGACCTGCCCTGGCGTGGGGGAGGCTCCCCTCAGCGAGCTGCCACCTTTCCCTAAGAACACCCAGTTCCCAAAGCAGCCAGTGCCCAGGGACGCTGGAAGCACTGACACTCTTTCTCAGTATAATACATTTCATCCTGGGAACAATATCTGCTAGGACTTCCCAGTCTGCTGATCCGTGGGTAAAAAAAAAAAACCAAAACCCAAACACCAAAAGTCTTCATGATCACCCCAAAATTTTTCATGACAAATTGTCCCTCATTTGTATTATTTTGGCATTGCCAGGGTTAACCACAGAATCACAGGAAGGTTTGGGTTGGAAGGGACTTTAAAGATCACCTAGTTCCAACCCCCCTGCCACGGGCAGGGACACCTTCCACTAGCCCAGGTTGCCCAAAGCCCCGTCCAGCCTGGCCTTGAACACTGCCAGGGAGGGGGCAGCCACAGCTGCTCTGGGAAACCTGTGCCAGTGTCTCACCACCCTCACAGGGAAGAATTTCTTCCTTATCTCTAATCTAAATCCACCCTCTTTCAGTTTAAAACTGTTACCCCTCATCCTGTCCCTACACCCCCTGATCAAGAGTCCCTCCCCAGCTTTCCTGTAGCCCCCTTTAAGTACTGGAAGGCCACTCTAAGGTCTCCTCCGAGCCGTCTCTTCTCCAGGCTGAACACCCCCAACTCTCTCAGCTTGTCCTCACAGGGGACGTGCTCCAGCCCCCCAATCACCCTCGTGGCCTCCTCTGGAGCAGACCCTTGCAAGGTCTCCTCCTCCCCACACCCCCACCACAGCACACATCCAGGAGAAGCCCCTCCGTCACTGTGACAGGGGACAATGCTCTGTGGGACTGGCTACAGCAGTACGGAAGACATACAGGATGGCAAAGCCTGCAGTACCCAGTCCCTCTGCTCGGGACAAAGTCACATCTCACACAGGGATACGAGCCTCGTGCTCACTTCACGTGGGGTACCAGAGAAGAAAAAGAGCAGGACAGCGTCACAATCAGCAACAAAAATAGATTGATTGAATGAAAAATTGCTCAGTTGTTTCAAAATTCTTTGTCGGGTATTTTTGGCCAAAGATGATGCTTCCCTGCCTCCCACACCGGCGAGATCCCAATTAACCTTTGTGTAATTAGCTTTCCCCAGAAGATGAGATTCCGTTATGTGAATACCAATTAGGGCACATCTTGGAGGGATGCCACAGAGCACCGCATCCATGTACTCACACGGACACGTCACCTCCTCCTGCCTGGGATCACGCCAGAGATGTTGCGGGCTCACCACGGCACCCGCTCGGCGTAGGCACCCGCCGCGAGGCAGAGCCAGGAGCCACCATGGGGCTGGCAAAGGACATCTTGTGGGCGAGATCCCGATGGATCGGCCAAGCGCCGATGTCGCAAGGATACCGTGTCAGACAGAAGGGCCTGCACAAAAGCAGAAGGGCTTGCTCTGGAGGCTGCAAAGTCCTGAGGGGAAAAAAAAAACCACACTTGAGAGTGGAAAGAAGTAGCTCTTGACTATTCAGTCACACTTGGAGAAGACCCTAAAAAGACAGAGGAGACACCGTGACAAAACCCCTTGGTGACACAGATAAACTCACAGTGGGCAGAGGGTTATGAAGGTCCAATCTCCACCTTGTTTGCATACACTGAGACTTCCCTCTGAAATTCTGGATGGAGTTTCCCCAGCTGTACATGTTACTGTACCGACACAGGGTGGATAAAGCTAAGGGAGGGCTCCACTGAACCTGAAGGCAGCATGCAGGCAGCCCCTGTGCGAGCGGTGCCGGGCAGCGTCCTCGGGGGCCGCAGAGCGCCCTTTCGCTCTCAGAGATAACCAGCTACGCTTGGTTGATAAAACAATCTGGTCAGCGCAGATGACGTGCAGGGCTCTGTTAGTGACAAACGATAGAAATGAGGCAGCCCCGGGGAAGCTTGCCCACCGTGGCGGTTTCACCGCTACCGCCCACAGCACGGTCTATCAGCAGGGAGGAGCTGTGGCATGAAGCCAGCATACAGGACCGGGGTTGAAGACACCCTGGGGAAGCTGCAGACGGGGACTGCAGCGGGCTGGGGGCAGCCTGGAGCGCCCAGGCTCTCTCCAGAACCTACCGAGAGGAAACCAGGAGGCTCTGCAAGTCCTTTTTTGTGCCCGAAGGGGAGAGAGAGAAGGGGCAGGTTTAGCAGTGTCTGCACCCAAGGGTTGGGCAGGACTGATCCTGCAGCAGGGACAAGAGCCTGCGCTGTGAAATGGAGGAGCCGCAGATGTGAACCGACACGCTACAGCCTGGAGCAGCCGAAGGGGAACGCTGCTCTTGCGGGGAGAGGAAGGTTGGGCTTTTCAAAGCGCTTATCCCGTTTTCTGCAGCAGCAAGGGCACTGCTCAGCTTGGATGATTTAGTAGCTGCCCTTCCCAAAGCAGGCCTCTATGCCTTAAAAGGAAACATCTCTTTGGTGAAACACTGAATCCGGGCCCCAAAAAGAAGCATAAACTCATAAAAGGCCTGAGTAATGGAAGCTTTTCTCTTAAAAGAAAGAAACAGCTGGCGGAAGAGATGAGGGAGTTTGCAGGGCCATTGTGTGTTTTGTTATTCTTTTGATTACAAGGTTTTTGACTGCAGTTACGGAACAGGCGGAAAAAAACTGCATCTGGTGTGAAGGCACCAGCTGGAGCAATTCAAACCCTCCTCCAAAGGGGGAGAGCTGAGAACCGCAGCGATCACGCTGCACCCTGCACTGTGAGCAGAGGGATCGGCCCCGAAGGGCGGCGTTAAAGGAGACGGTAAAGCTCAGCTTCACGCCTGGGTGCTTTAAAAGCACCTGATGTATGTGGCAGAGTGACAAACGCAAAGGACAATCAACACTATTTCATGCCAAGCAGGAGTGAAGTGCAGCCTCTAGGATCTAAAGGAATGGTTCAGGAAGAACAAGACCTTTGCTAAGACAGGACAAAAAAACCAATTTCTGTTGCTTGGCGGGTACCTACTTTCCAGAAGGCTACTTTAATTTTGGAGGGGGATGACTGCCAATAATTTTGTGTCAAAACCAAGAAACAGGTCTTCCACTAAGAAATACAACATCAAAAGGTCTCACAAGAAACACAGCAGAGTTGTCGAAGCACGCTTGAAGCTGTCCAGGCACGTCCAACCCTTGTGTTTGCTTTTCACAAGTTGCACCGCAATCCAGCCCCTTTGTAACTAAAATCTTCAAAACACATTTTTCCCCTCCAGCCTGCTCCGGCGGCAGTCCTCGCCGCGATCGCGAAGGGAAAGTGGGACGATGGCTGAAGGCCATGGAAGTCTCGCAGAGGTTTATTTTGAGATGTCACGTCTGATAAACCCCTCTGCTCTGGGAGGTGGCGGCACAGGCAGGCACGCAGCCGGTGGCACCCGCCTCTGACTCAGCAGTGAGAGGCCCTGGGAGCTGCTGGCTGACATAAAACCAGTCTCCGGAGACATCCACAAGCGCTTCCTCTGCAGGAGCTCTCCCAAGGGGGAGGAGGGTGGCACATGTATCCACAGGAAGCCATGCGGCACGTTTCTTCTCTGGTTTGTCACGTTGTCAGAGCTCCTGCGCGCGGCCACGCAAAGCCCTGAGATAACGGACAACGGCTCCCTGCCCTGTCTCAACGGGGGAGCAGCCGTCAGGGCAAAGAGCGTAAAAAAAGAGAGGTGGTCAGAAAGCAGCGCAGGTGTTGGGAGTCACCCGAGGCAGAGGGAGAACAAGAATGTTCCCAC
This sequence comes from Strix aluco, assembly GCF_031877795.1. Taxonomy (NCBI): domain Eukaryota; kingdom Metazoa; phylum Chordata; class Aves; order Strigiformes; family Strigidae; genus Strix; species Strix aluco. Next base: position 158,030,065 of record NC_133931.1, read on the forward strand.
ACCACCGTGCTCACCCAGTCCTTCAGCAGGGCGAGCACTCCCGGGCCCCTTCTCCCCAGAGGGATCAGCTGGAACAGCTTCTGTGCGAGGCTGGGAGGCTTCCGCTTCAGGGAAGAAGTTGTCAGGAAGGTGAAGGAGCTCTGCTGGATAACAAGTGGCTGGTGAGGGTGGAGGAATAAGCACAGGAACGGGGGGCACCAGGTGAAGCAAGCAGGACCCCACTTCAAAACTCAAGAGGAGAGCGCTGTGTTCAGAGGGAGAACCTCACTGCAGGCTGGTAACGATGCCAAGGCGAGTGTCTGAGTAAATCTCACCCCAGTGACACCACATATGTGTCCAGTGTACCTCTGGCAATAGTGAGCAGCTGCTTTTGCCGAGCATTTTGGTGTCTCCAGCCTCCGCCTGTAAAAGGGGTGGCCATTCAGAAGCTGCGGAGCTGCTGCCGCCTCCACCGGAGCACAGGCTCATCCCACAGGCCAGGTCTATCTCAGGCTCCAGCAGAGCGAGGATATCCCCAGTTCTTGCCAGCACCAGACCACACATCCCCTGCGAACACAAAGCTTGATGAGAGATGTTCGTCTGGGTCACCCTCACTGTCGTGATAACGGTCTCACTGTGCATTTCGCTAACGGAAATAACGGAGCTTGGCACGCTGTCGTGGTTTAAACCCGGCTGGCAGCCCAACGCCACGCAGCCGCTCGCTCAGCCTCCCCCACCCCAGGCGAGAGGGGAGAGAGTTGGAGGGGTAAGGGTAAGGAGACTCGTAGGTTGAGATAAAAACAACTGAATAACTGAAATAAAATTCAAATAATAATGATAATAATAATAATGGAAAATACAAATGAGTATGCACAATGCGATTGCTCACCACCCGCTGACCAATGCCCAGCCCACTCCTGGCTAGCGATCCCAGAGGAGAGAGAATCCTGAAACCACAATCCTGGAAGCCAGAGCGAGCTTCCCGATCAACCCTCCTCTATACACTGAGCATGACGCTGGATGACCTGGAATATTCCAGTGGTCAGTCTGGGTCTGGTGCTCTGGCTCTGCTCCCTCCCAGCTCCTTGTGCACCTGCACTGGGCAGAGTACAGGGAGTTGCAAAGTCCTTGATTTCTCAGCAACAACTGAAAAAATCAGTGCATTATCAACATTCTTCTCACACCGAATCCCACACTGAATCCAAAACACAGCACTATTCAAGCTACTACAAGGGAAAAAACCAATTAGGTCTATCCCAGCCGAAACCAGGACACATGTGCAACGGTGATGAATTCTCTCATCTTTTCCCTGGGGGGACATGCCATGACAGGGCACTGAAAAGCATCCGCAGGAGCGTCTGGGATGTGACTGGAGGGGACGCCTATGCCTGCCGTGCCCTGAAGGTCAGGGTGAGCTGCTGCGGGAAAGAGCAGCTCAAGATACTCCTCCTACCCCCTCACTGCCACTCCAGGAGACACTGAAGACACAGGCTGCCCCACCGTCTCTCTGTCTGCTCGGACTGTTTGTGTGTGGAGGCTGTGAACAGTTAACCTGCTGTGCTGCAAAATACGATTTTCTGCTCTCTGCAAACCCCTCTCCAGCCCGTTTCTGGGCAGAGCAGCATAAAACCTGCAAGACCAGCCCCCCTCCCACCGCAGCAGAGTCCCTAACCTCCGCAGGCTTGAGCAGCTCCACTTAACTATGGGGTTTATCCGGCTACCACGGCCATTTCCTTAGTACTCACTTTTCTCTTGTTTCTCTTCTGGCAAAAGCAAGTTCGTCAAGGCCACAAGTTCTGCCCCGGTTGCTGCCCGGCAAGAGGAAGCAACGGCCTCCGCTCTCCCACGGCCATTTATCACCTGCATGTGGCTGATAACTTCATCTGCCATGAAACATAAACACCCGCTCAGAAGTTTTGTTTCAAAAGCTCCTTTGATTCCAGACATCCTTGTGTGGTTTCCTTTTATAGAAACAGAGGAATTTTCCTTTTAAAACTAGAACAGTTTTCCAAATCCTCAGTGAAACTGAGTTTATAGCCCAGCAGCTGGTGCAGATGGCTCTGCAGGAGCAGCGCTGGTGAATGCTCCTGTACTCCGGGAGCACATCGGGGTCACACAAGGGATTAGTCTCAGCATCTCAGATTTTAAAACTCTGCTAAAGCACTCTACAACCACGGCTTTGGCTCAGTATTACCAATAAAGTGGCAAATACGAGGCTTTTAACAGCCAAGCAGGTTTAGGGAGAGCTTCTGTCGCTGCCAAGATGCAATTCAAACTCCCAGTGGGAAACTGTCACATACACACCGAGCCAGCCTGCTGCTCCGCATCCACGCCTGGTGAAACCATTCTGCTTCTAAAAGGTCCTTGTGCCCTTCTGTGTCACGGGCGATGGCACCTGGCCTGCCTGCCACCTCCCTTGCTATCTTCTGGGGCTTCTGGCTTTTGAAGAGCTCTCCCAAAACCACAAGATTTCCTGGACTTCCACGCAGTTTTCTTGAGAGACACCCCCGACCTTCCTCAAGGCCAGGGCTATGGCGATCCTACGCAGCGCCCTGTAAAACTCCCCTGTATATCGTGATAACTGTGCTATTGCGGAGGACAGCGCACATCCTCCGGGGCTCCTTGCGCAAGCACCAGGGTGCAGATTTGTAACGGTTCCTTCCAGGACTTCACCCAGCGGTGAGGAGGCTCCTGCTTCAAACAGAGGAGAATCACGGTGTGGCCTGCGGCTGGTTCCTCTGACTGCCCTCAGCCTCTCACCACTACGGAAAGCCACCCCCACTCCACTCTCCTCCCTCAGGGGGATCTCTGGACCCCGCAAACGCTTCCGAGGCTGCCAGGCCATCCCCGACGGGCCTCCTCCGGGGATGCGGGCAAGCCTGCCCCGCCAGCCTAGCCCAGGCCCTGCTGGGCCTCGCCCGGTGGGCAGGGCCCTGCCCTCCACCACAGAGGCCCGGGCTGGCGGTGCCGCTACTGGCGGGGCTCCAGCCCGAGGGGGAGCGCCCCGGGACGGTAACCTCCTGCGGCGGGGCCGGCCGGAGAAGGGGCCCAAGCAGAGAGAGCGGCGGCCGGGCCGTGGGGGTAACGCAGCGCCGCAGGGCTGCCCTCTCGACCAGGCCGCGTTGCCATAGCAACAGCAGCCGCTCTAGCCGACCATAGAGCGGCGGCCTCGCGACCCCTGCCGGGCCGGCAGAGCGCCCGCCCCACGGCGGGGCGGGGGGGGGTGTTGCTATGGTGACGGAGGGGCGAGGGCGGGTGGCCGGGCGGGACTAAGGGGGGCGTCGCCATGGGAACAGTGCGGGACGGACAGGGAGGGGAGGTGCTGCCAAGGGGATGGAGGGGTCGGGGACCCGTTGCCATGGTGATGGGGTATAGCTTTGGGTACTGGAGGGGTAGGGGCTGCGTTGCCATGGGGACAGGTGTAGGAGGGACAAGCCGAGGGGTTGCCATGGGGCTGTGCTTCCCCCCAGACCACCCCAGGCCTTGGGGAGACCCCCTGGGACCCCCAGGCACCCCATCCCCGGGGGAGGAGCGGGACAGGGTGGGGTGGCCCCATGGGAGGGACTGGTGGTGTCCCCGCTCCTGGGCCCCCCCGCCATCCCTCATCTCCCCGCAGAAGAGAAAGGGCAGAGCTGTTGAGGGGGCGCAACGGGACACCCCTGGGCCTGGAGGAGGGGGACGCCCACGTCCCGGCAGCCCAGAGTACCAGGATTCCTCGGAGGGGCGGGGGGGGGCAGAGGTGGGTGCTGAGTTCTGCTGAGCCCCATGTCTGGACAGCGGGGTGCTGGGGCGAGCCCCCTTCCCGGGACAGCATCCCCGTCCACCAGCACCCCACCCGTGGCACCGCCCCCACCCTGGTGCCATCACCCCCCCCCCCAACCCGAGGGAGCAGCCCCACAGGCGGGTGAACCACCCCAAACCCGAGGGGTTTCCCGGAGTCACGTGTTTGTGCCGTGCTCGGAGCTGGCCCTTCTCCGGCCCTCGGCACCCATCGCTGGTGCGCGGCATGGCACCGGCGCGTGCGGCGGCCGCATGGTGAGCCCAGTGACCCGGTAGCCCCGGATGAGCGGCCTTTCTCTGTGACGGATTATCTCAGCTTTCCCTGCTGAGCCGCGGGTCTTTCGGGCGGTAATCCTGGCACAGCCGACAGCTTCAGCCAACAGCGAAAAGCCCCACGGCAGCTTGTCCACCAATCCGCCGCGTCCTCTGGCGCTCCCCACAGCCTCTCCATGGGCTGCAGGCGTCCGGCCGGATCCCCCACGGCTCTTCCCAGCACCGGGTCTGCTCCAGGATGGATCCCTCTGGCAGCAGCAGGACCCTGGGAGAGACGTGGCCACCAACAGCCCACCCCAGGGCTCCGGGGGCTGCCGCCTGCTAGCCCAGGGTAGCGCGAGGCCGAGCTTGGGGAGGGAGGCAACGTTTAATCAGATCTGGCGTGGCCGAGGTTCGTGTTCCCTGGATGGAGGAGGGGGAAGAAGGAGGAGCTGCTTCCCTCAGCACCCCTCAGTGAGGCGGGGTCCCCCCGGAGACCAGCCTTGGTTGATCCATCATTTCCCAGCGGCGAAGTCCGACACGTGGCCATGCCAACACGGGCCTGGATGAGCCCCATCGCAACTCTGAGGCAAACCAAGCATCACCCTCTTCCTCTTCCTCCTCGTCCTCATCCTCTGTGAGCTCACCCGGAGCCGCGGGGTTTGGTTCGGCCGCTTTCTCTCGCACGCGTGGGCCTTGCTCCTGTGAACGGCGGCGGTGTCACAGCTTTTTCTCTGGAATTCTGCCATGTGCCACGAGGAAAGTGCCAGCTCACGAAGGCTCGGTGGCCCCGAGCCCCCTCCCTGGGGACCGTAGGCATGAGACGTCACCCAGCGTGTCCCACACTGGCTCCGCGCCCACCGGTGCAGCCGCTTGCCAAAGCGTGTCCCGGCAGGATCCAGCCCACGCAGAGCATCCTCGGACGTACCCGGGGGTGGTGGAAATTTCCGTGGGGACCGTGGCAGGGAAGGGACAGGCAGTCAGTTGCAGCCAGCGTCCCCGTCCCTTCAGCCCACAGGAGATCACAAAACAGCCCGAGCCTGGGTGTCAGCGCCAAAATCGCCCCGTGGGAGCAGATGCTGGGGAACTTTTTTGCTTACTCAAGGCAGCTTCCAGCGAGCGCTGAGCTGACGCTGCCTTGAGTAAGGCCTAAATATAGGCCGCAAAGGCAGTTCGCAGCCTGGATTTTGTAGCTGTAGAACAGGAAACATCCTCGACACCCAAATATTGAATTTTACATGGGGTGGGGAACAGCCACGGCAGCACCGCCGCGGGCCTTGGGGAAATGTGGCCACAGAGGCTCCTGGGGCCACCATGGTTGTACCGCAGCCCCGGGCTCGCGCCCACCACCGGGCTTCGGGCTGGGGGGCAGCCCTGGGGGGCAGGGGGACACCCCGGGGCTGGTTCCCATGGTGTCCCACAGGGCCTGATCCCAGTCCCGGGGCTGGACCCCGCTCCCTCGGCCTTCCCCAGCCATACCGGGGCAGGGAGCGGTGGTCCGGGGGCCACGGTGAGCCCTGCCCGTGGCCGGGGGGGCTGGTCGGGGTGACCGGACCCGGAGTGGGCATCTCCTGCCCTGCCACGTCTGGCTTGGCAGAGCCGGTCTGGGGCGGGAGGCTGCCCGGTAACGCTCAGGGTGTTGCTCCTCTTCCAGGCTCTTCTCCCCCCTGCTCCTTTGCGTGGCCGTGGTCTCGCGTGGGTTTGTCCCAGCTCTTATCTCGCCTGTCCCTGGAGTTTGATCGCAGTGAGGCCATAAAGAGCGGAGCTCCCACAGCGCGGGGGGGTGGGGTAGGGGGGGGGGGGGAACGACCGGGCGGCCACGGGGACGGGGACGGAGCCTGCGTGGCCGCCGGGTGTTCATTAACCCGCGGGGGGCCGGGCGAGCAGCCCCACGCGCGGGGTGGGACGTGGAGCGGGGCGGCCCCCCCTTCTCCTCCTCTCCTCCCCCACCCCCCCCCGCTTCACGCCCATCCCCAGTGAGGGGAGGGGGCCCACGAGATGCGCCCCGAAGGCCCCCCCACGCCGCGCACAGCCCGGGGCGGGGCGGTGCTGCTGTCACGGTGCGTGGGTTGCGCACCCACCCGGTGCCCGGTTCGAGGATGCGCGGGGGAAAGGGGGGGGGGGGGGGCGGGATTGCTCCGGGGTGTGTGTGTCTCCCACCCCGAGTGGGGCGCGGGGCCCCTCCCCGTCCCCCCCTTTCCCGCGTGGGGCCCCTCCCCGGCCCCCCCCGCGTGGGCGTGTCGGGCGGCGAGCGGCGGCGGGAGCGCGCAGGTGCGGGGCGGCGGAGCGGGGGGCGCATCCCCCGGGGGGGGCGTGGGAAACGCGTGCCGGGGGGGGGCCGGACACCCCCCTGGGCGAGGCGGAGCGGGGGGGGGGGGCCGGGCCCCGGCGACAGCAGCAGCCTTGACCCCGGGCGGGGGCTGGCCCCCGGCCCGGGCAGTGCGGGGGGGTTGGGGGGGGGGGTGTCAGCGCCCCCGGGGCGGCGGGGCCGGGGCAGAGAGCGGGCAGCTGCCACGCAGGGAGGTTTCCAGAGCGTGGGCAGGTGAGTGGGGGGTGGAGGAGGGGGTTTGGGGGGGCTGTCTGCAAGGGGGGGGTGGGGGGGCTGCTCCTTGGGGAGCCGGGACAGCGGGGGTCTCACCTCCTCTGCCCCGCTGGGGTGCTCGGCTTCGGGTCGGGGTCCGGGGGGGGCTGCAGAACCCCCCAGTGCCCTCGCACCCCACCCGGCAGCCACTGTGCAGGGGTGCTTTGGGGTGCCAGGACAGTCCCAGGGCCACACGGGGGGCTCTGGGGGTGCCCGGCCAGGCTCTGCAGGCAGCAGCCCCACAGTGGGACCCCCACATGGTGCAGGGGCACCGCCAGGGTTTTGGTTGTGCCCCCGTGCCCCCTGTCCCGCCACGGGAGGTGAGAGCTGCCATCTGTCCCCGCACAGCACAGGCCCCCTCCTTGCCCCCAAAGTCCCCCCCGGCCCCACAAGCCAGCGTCCCCCAGGCCAAAGCTGCCACATTTGGGGGGGTCCCATCTGCTGGCATGAGCCCCCAACAGGCCTGGGTCAGAGGGGGCCATGCAGCCCCCATGGCAGGTGCTGGCCATTTTGGGGTGCTGGTGCATGCCCTCTGCTTCTAGCACCCCGTGGCCTGGCGGGTGCTGGGTGGGGGTGCTGAGTGGATGGGGCCATGGCACCCCGAGCAGAGCCCATCCCACCCCTGCTCTTTGCCCATTAACTGCCGCTGTGGAGTTCACTGGGCCCCCACCAAGCCGGGCTCCAGCAGAGACCCCTGGAACTGGGCTGGCAGCACGGACCCCTCAATGGGGGGGACTGTGCCTGTGGCTGGACCCCAGCACCTTGACGCCTCCCTCCTGGAAGCTGGGTGCTCCCACGGGGCCGGTGCTCAGCACCCAACAGGGTTCACGCTCCCCCGGGCCAGGAGAGCTGGCACAGCATGGCACGGCACGGCATGGCACGGTGTGGCACGGCGCGGCGCAGTGCTGCAGGGCAGGATGACACATGGCACCGTGCCATTGTCATCCCGCCGTGCCCATTTTGCCGGGTGCTGGACACGGCCCCACGGCCGACCGCTCCCTCTGCCCCCAGGTCCCCCGAGGATGTGGCTGCTCCGGCTCGCCTGGGCGCTGGCTGTGCTGGGCGTCACGGCCGGCTCCGGCCCCAGCCCCAGCCCCGGCCCTGGCCCCACGGTGCCGCCTCCGGACAAGGCCTCCATCTTTGCCGACCTGTCTCCGGCAGAGCTGCGGGCCGTGCAGACCTTCCTGATGAGCCGCCCGGAGCTGGGGCTGTCCCCAAGCCGCGGGGGGCCCCTGGCCAAAAACACCCTCTTCCTGGTGGAGCTGCTGCCCCCCAAGAAGCGGCTGGCCCTGCGCTACCTGGACCAGGGTGGCCCGCGGCCCCGGCGCCAAGCTCGGGCCGTCATCTTTTTCGGGGGGCAATCGGAGCCCAACGTCACCGAATTCGCCGTGGGGCCCCTGCCCCAGCCCAGCTCCTACCGGCCTCTGCGCTTCAAGGGGGGTCGCGCCATCCCCTTTGCCGCCCGGCCCATGACCCAGCTGGAGTACGAGCTGCTGCACCGCACGTTGGCGGAGGCGATGGAGCCGCTTTACCGGCTGCTGCGCGACTCCACCGGCTTCTGGTACCACAACTGCTCCCAGCGCTGCCTGACCTTCTCGGACATTGCGCCGCGGGGGCTGGCGCCCGGTGAGCGCCGCACTTGGCTGGTGCTGCAGCGCTTCGTGGAGGGTTTCTTCCTGCACCCGGTGGGGCTGGAGGTGTTGGTGGACCACCGGGACCCTGACCCGCGGCGCTGGGCAGTGCAGCAGCTCTGGTACAACGGGCAGTACTTCTCCAGCCCACAAGAGCTGGCACAACGCTACGAGCAGGGGACGCTGGCGGTGGCCCACCTGGCCGAGCCCCCGTCCCAGCAGCTCTTCTCCAGCTATGAGCCACGCGGGCGCTTCGCCACCGACACCCCCACCGAGGTGCACGGGGCCAAGGTGTGCGAGCCCCAGGGCCGGCGGTACCGGCTGCGGGGCAACCAGCTGGAGTACGGGGGCTGGAGCTTGGCCTTCCGCCTGCGCTCCTCCGCCGGCCTCCAGCTCTTCGACCTGCGCTTCAACGGGGAGCGTGTGGCCTACGAGGTGAGCGTGCAGGAGGCCATCGCCTTCTACGGAGGCCACACGCCGGCCGCCATGCAAACCAAGTACATGGACGCTGGCTGGGGCATGGGCTCCGTCACCTACGAGCTGGCCCGTGGCATCGACTGCCCTGAGGTGGCCACCTACCTGGATGCCCACCACCTCTACGATGCTGACGGGCCGGTGCGCTTCTCACGTGCCATCTGCATCTTCGAGCTGCCCACCGGTGTCCCACTCCGCCGCCACTTTGACAGCGACTTCCAGGGAGGGTTCCACTTCTACGCCGGCCTGGAGGGGCAGGCGCTGGTCCTGCGAACCACTTCCACCGTCTACAACTACGACTACATCTGGGACTTCCTCCTCTACCCCAACGGTGTGATGGAGGCCAAGGTCCACGCCACCGGCTTCATCCACGCCACCTTCTACACGCCGCAGGGCCGGCGCTACGGCAGCCGCGTCCACAGCCACGTCCTGGGCAACCTCCACACCCACCTGGTGCACTACAAGGTGGACCTGGACATCGCAGGTGCAGCCCCACCACCCCACCGGCTCTGGGAGGATGCTGGGAGGCGGGACCGGGCCCCACATGGGGTTCCAGCAGCTTGGAAGCTCTCCCCAGGGGAGTGGTGCTGTCTGGGCACTCTCTGAAGATGACCCACCGCAGGGTGGCATCTCTGGGGGGTCCTGGGCAAGGGACCACCAGGCGGGCTGCTGTCGGTGGGCTGCCGGTGTGCTGCGGGCCCCACTGCCGCTCACAGCCTCTCCGCTTTGCAGGCACTGGCAACAGCTTCGAGACGATGGACGTGCGCTTCGAGAACATCTCCAACCCCTGGAGCCCCGGTGCCCGCGTGGTGCAGCCCTGGCTGCACCGGCAGCCCCGCCGCAGCGAGCGCCAGGCTGCCTTCCCCTTCGGCAAGGCGCTGCCGCGCTACCTGCTCTTCTACAACCCGCACCGGCGCAACCGCTGGGGCCACGCGCGCAGCTACCGCATCCAGCACAGCTCCCACGCCGGGCGGGTGCTGCCGCGCGGCTGGCAGGAGGAGAAGGGCATCTCCTGGGGCAGGTGGGGTGGGGGGGCCCCGCAGCATGAGGACGTGGCTCCCGTCGGCCCCGGTGGGCTGCAGCACGGCCAGCCCCGCCATCTGCGTTCCGAGCCGCTAGCGTCACCTGGCTGCTGTGGTCATGGGCACCTTTCCTCGGCGGTGCTGTGCACCCCCAGCTCCCTGTCCTCACCCCGGCAGCCCCACTGAGCCTGTCACAGTCATGACTGCCACCATCCCTGGCTGCCGGGTGACACCCCGGAGGGACCCCCCTGTTCCTGCCATGGCACCCCGGAGCCGGAGGTGGCATCTGCATTGGGGTCCCAGCTGTGAGCACCCTGGCTGAGGGGGACCCTGGCCCCCCTGGGCTGGCACAGCGGGGATGCGGCTGGTGGCCTCGCCGGTGCGGGGGGAGCCCTGTGGGACCCCTCAGCTCCTCCAGCACCCGTGGGCAGTGGGTGGCACAGCTTGGGGAGGCTGGGCAGGGGTGGGAGATGGGTCCTTTCCCCCACCCGGGCACCCACACGTGTGGGTCTGCTCCCTGCACCCAGCGATGGGCCTGATCCTGCCCCTGTCCCTCACAGGTATCACCTGGCTGTGACGCGGCACCATGAGAATGAGCCCAGCAGCAGCAGCATCTACGCCCAGAACGACCCCTGGGAGCCCCTCGTCAGCTTCGAGGGCTTCCTCCGTGACAACGAGACCATCGAGGACCAGGTGACAGCCCGGGGACACAGGGCGGCGGGGACACAGAGCTGGCAGGACCCGCCGGCACTCATGGCAGGGGGTGCGCTGTGCTGCGCCGACGGCCATGGTCCCCCCCCACGCAGGACCTGGTGGCCTGGGTGACCGTCGGCTTCCTGCATGTCCCGCACGCCGAGGACATCCCCAACACGGCCACCCCCGGCAACGCCGTCGGCTTCTTCCTGCGCCCCTTCAACTTCTTCGACGAGGACCCCTCGGTGGCCTCGCGCAGCCCCGTCATCGTCCGGCCGCTGGACCCCCCCACCTTCTCCCGGCTGGAGATCCAGCGCTGGACACCTGCCAGCCCCGGCCCTTGCGTGGCCCCGGGGCCCTTCACCTACAACGGCACATACCGGCAGGAGTGACCTGCCCGGGGGCTGCCGGGGGCCACGGGCACCCCAGAACGGGGGTGGCTGCGGCAACACGGCAACGTGGGCCGTGCCGCGCCGTGCCGCGCCGCATCCCGGGCTCAGTAAAGGCGATGGCGATGCCACCTCCTCCGGCCCCGTTTCTGCCTGGGCCGTGTGGCAGCCCTGGCACCGGAGCCGGCACCGGGAGTACCCTGCCCCGCCGAGCGGCTGTCGCAATATTTAATTACGCCGCCGTTCAAGGCTGTTGCACGCACACCCCCCCCTCGCCCTTTGCACCCCCATGGGGCCACAGCCCACGTGGGATGGGTGCTGGCATCGACCCCGTGCCCCACAGGAAGGTGCCCTTGTCCCTTCCCTCCCGTGGGGTCCCGTCCCTGGAGCCGCCACAGCTCAGCCGTGGGCCTGTCCCGCAGCACAGCCACACACAGAGCCGGGGTGTCTGTCCGGTTTATTGGGGGGGGTGTTTTGGGGGGGGGGGCGGGCGGGGGGCACCTACCGCGGAAGGCGACATGCAGGGCTGTGTGAAACGGCAGGTTGGGCACACGCGGTGCCCGGCTACGGGACGACGGCACGAACACGGCACACACTACTGGGAGCCAGTGGGTGGGTGGGCAGCAGCCCCCCTGGCCCCACCTGCACCCCCCTCCCCGCTGGGGTGTCCCCCTCCCTGTGTGTGAGGTGGCACCTCAGGCTGGGACAATGCTGGGGGGGGGGGGCTGCAACCCCCTGCCCTGTGCCACCGGCTGCGCGGGTTGGGGGGAGCGGCTGGGGGGGGTGGGCCCAGCTGGGGGATCTGGGGGGCACCATGGCTGACGAGGGGGGGGTATGCAGCAGGTGAGGGGAGGGGGGATGCTCCCCCAGAACCCACAGCGCTGCCCCACAGGCACACAGACGTCACAGCCACCCGCAGCCAGGACAAGGACGGGGACAATGGCTGGGGTGAACGTACACATGCACACGTGAACAGCACGTGTGTCCTGGCTCAGCAGCAGCCCCCCCCCACTTCCCCCCCCCCCCCGCCCCAGACACACACGGCGTCCCCGGGGCGCTGGACACGAGTACACACACACACACACGTGCACACACGGGGCGAGTGCGAGCGGGCAGACCCGCAGCACGGGGGAACACGCATGACACACGCACACACACACGCGTGTGCGCACCCCGCGCAGCTCCCCACCACGCTCCCCCCTCCTCCGCCGCGCTGCCGGCCCCGCTGTGGGCTCCGGCCGGCCGGGGGTCTGGTTGGGGAAGGGGCTGCGGCACTACGAGGAGGAGGAGGAGGAGGAGGAAGGGGGGCGAAGAGCAGCACACGTCTGACAGTCCTGCCAGCCGAGCCCTGGAAGCGCCGGTGCGGCGGCGGGGCAGGGGGGCCTGGCCCCCCCGGGTTAGGCCAGCTAACGTGGGGGTGCTGAGGGGCTCCCGCCGCCCCCCCCGCGGGCTGCCGGCGGCGGGAGGGATTGTCCGTGGGGGACGGTGGCCTGGAGCCCACCGGCCCGGCCGGCGGCCTGGGGACGGGGTCCCGCGTCCCGTCGTGCCGGGGGTCCCGGCCCCGTCCCTGCCCTGGCCATTAACTCCCGGGGTCGGAGCAGTGTCTATGCAGCGTCTGTGTGTCCGGCGTGGCGGGCAGCTGTCCGGGCAGCGAGAGCCGACGCGGCGGCGCTGGCTCCACCAGCAGCACCACGTCTGGTGGCGGTGGCAGGGGGTCGTCACGGGGGTCCGGGGCACGCGGCAGCTCCAGCGGCACTGGGTAGCTGGGAACCTGTGGGAGTGAGGGCAGCCGGGGTCACCGCCAGGCCAGGGATGGGAGAGGGGGCTCGGTGTGCCCCCCACCCGGCTTTGGGGTGCACCCATGGGCAGTGGGGGGCACAGAAGAGGGGCTGCCCCCAAGTTGGGAGGCTCAGGGGTGACCCCCAGCCTGCAGTGGGGCTGGAGGATGGCGGGATGGGGCACAGGAACGGTCTGGCCCAAGTGTGGGAGGCTCGGGGGTGACCCTAAACCACAGTGGTGCTGGAGCATGGGGAGAGGGGCTGCCCCAAACTTGGGGGGCTCAGGGGTGACCCCAGCCTGCAGTGTGGGTGGAGCATGGGGAGAGGGGCTGCCCCAAACTTGGGGGACTCAGGGGTGACCCCAGCCTGCAGCGTGGGTGGAGCATGGGGAGAGGGGCTGCCTTCAACTTGGGGGGCTCAGGGGCAACCCTAGCCCGCAGTGGGGCTGGAGGATGGGGAAAGGGGCTGCCCCAAACTTGGGGGTCTGGGGACTAAGCAGTGCTCACCTGAGAGAGAGGCTGGATGGGGGTGATGGGCAGGATGGGCTGCAGCGGACACGGGGGGCCAGGGGGCTGGTGAGGAGACGAGACTGTGCTGTAGGCGGGGGGCACCAGCACGGCCTGACGCTGCAGCAGCTGCATGATGGAGCTGATGTCCGCGGCCATGCGTGTCTCCAGCCTGCAGACAGACATGCGTTGGGGCGTGCGCAGGGCACTTTGGGGGCGATCGGGGGGCTCCCATGGGATCGTCCTGCCCTTGCTAACCCCCCCCAGGTACCTGTTGAGCTGCTTCTGCAGCAGGTCGAGGCGCGTCTCCACCTCGGAGCGTTGGCGGCGGCTCAGGGCCGGCAGCGGGATGCTGAGGGCAGCGTGTGCCGGGATGGTGCAACGCGGCAGCTCCTGGTACTGCCGCCCCCGGCTCTCCCCCCAGAAGCTGAAGATGTTGGAGACCCCCGAGAAGGCTCCTGTAAAGGCGAGGGGCCGGGGGGTAGAAAACATCAGTACCCTTGGGGTCTCCCAGCAGGGTCCCCCCCCAAGCAGAGCACAGGGATGCAAAGGCAGAGGGGGTGCAGGCAAAGGTGCAGGGCACGGGCTGGGGATCTGGAGAGGCAGATGGAGCGATGGGGGTTCAGGAGCTGCCGGGGGCAGGTCCACAGAACCCTGAGCAGGGAGGAGATGAATAGGGGAACCCCCAAGCCCATCCTGAGCCCCCCTCATCCCCACCTGAGAGGGGATTGCACATGTCGCTGCCCTTGCGCTCCTCGGCCTCGACGGGCGCAGGCGCCTCGCTGCCCGGACGGGCGCTGCGGAAGGGGGAGAGCGCGGCGGCCCCCGGCCCGGGCGCGGGGGGCTCGTCCTCGTCACTGGAGGGGGAGCTGGAGGGCGAGCTGGAGTGGCAGGGCTCCCACTCAGCCGGCCCGCGCGGGGCCCCCGGCGCCTGGCAGCTCCTGCCCGGCCGCAACGCCTTCTGCCCGCTCCGCAGCTCCCCGGCGTTGGCCGCGTCTGTGGGGGGGACACGCCCTGGGTCACTGCAGCCCCTCAGGGCACGGACCCCCCCATCAGCCCGGCCTCCCCCAGTCCCACCTTTCTCCGTGCGCCGGCGGAAGGAGAGTTTGCGTTTCCGCAGGCGGTTGAAGCCGTTGTCCAGTTCGTCGCTACCCGGGGAGCCGGGGATCATGTTGGTCTGCAGGGATGGAGCGGGGCGGGGTGTGAGACTGGGAGGGATGCCAGACCCCCCCACCCCAGGCTGGCACGGACTGGGGACTGCGGGAAGCTGCGTGGGCAGCACGTGGTGCTGGTGCCAGTGCCGGGGGGGGTGCAATGCTGAGGGGCTTTGGTGTGGTGTCCCCCTAGCAGCCAGGCGATGCTGGGGGGCATCCTGTGGTGGCTGTCCCCCATCCCTGGGCACCCCCCGTGCCAGATGCCCCCAACTTCCTCAGGACCCCCCAGGCTGAGCAGGATGGGTGCCTCCTGCGCAGTCCATACCCCCCGTCCCCCCCAGCAGCCCCTCACATCGCGCAGGTTGAAGGTGATCTCCAGGCTGGACCAGAAGTGGTCGGAGAATTCGGGGTACATGTCCAGCACCTCCAGCAGGTCCTCGCGGTGGATCTTGTGCAGGTCGCAGTAGGTCAGCGCCCGCACGTCCGCGTTGGACTTCCCCGGCCGCGCATACAGGTTCAGCGGCTCCCCGAAGATGTCGTTCTTCCCTGGGGGGGGGGGGTACACGGCACCGGGGAAGGTGGGGCGTCAGGCTTCCTGTTGCTGCCAGGGCTGACGGGGGCACCCCCACCCCGGCGCTGGGTCCCTCGGGGGCTCACCCAGAATGGCCACCACCACGTCCCCGCGCAGGATCTCGATGGAGCCACGGGAGATGAAGTAGAGGGCGGTGAGGACGTCGCCGGCGTGCACCAGCGTGTCGCCGGGGGGGGCGTGGGTGGTCTTGAACTTCATAGCCAGGGCGCGTAGGCAGCCCTTGGTGGCCCCCTTGAAGGGCTTGCAGTTCTGCAGCAGGCTGCGGTTCAGGTGCAGGCAGATGTCTGCCTGCAGGCACTCGGGGAAGCCCTTCAGCACCTGCGGGACACGGCGGGGGGGTCACACTGCGTGGCTGGGGGGCCGGGACGGTGGGGGCCGTGCTGTTGTCCGGCCGCTCACCGCGTTCATGTCGATGCCGTTGGTGTAGGACCAGGCATGCTGGAAATACTCCTCGAGGCGCTGGCGCAGCGGGTTGGGGATCTGGTGGAAGCGGATGAACTCGCGGACGCGCAGCATCTGCGTGTGGTAGCGCGCGGTGCCCGAGTACAGGCGCTGGATGATGGCCGACACATTGCCGAAGATGCTGGCGTACATCAGGGCTGCGGCGGGGGGCGAGCGGCGTGAGGGGCGGCCCCTGACAACGCTCCCCCAGAGCTCCCCCGCAACGTGGGGACCGGGAGCATGGGGCGCCCATCGTCATCAGGGCACGTCTCCGCGATGCAGCCCCACACACGCGTGTGAGCGCACACACCGCCCTGCCCGCCCCAAGCCAGCACAGGGGGTCCCACTGGGCTCCCCCCACCCCAACACGCAGCCTTTGCACCCGCACTCACCGCGCCCAGGCCCGCAGGAGCACGGGGAGCTCGCGGAGCCTCGCACACGCGGGGCTGTCCCACGGACGGGCAGTGGCTCCGTGGCACGCTCACGGGTGCACGCCAGTGCAGGCAGGCCCAGCGGTGCAGGATGACATGTGCGCGTGTTCACCCCCACGTGCTCGTACGTGTTCTGTCACACGCATACAGGCTCACACGCGTACATGGGTGCTCACAAGTGCATGCTCACAGAATCACAGAATGATCTCGGTTGGAAAAGACCTTGAAGATCCTCCAGTCCAACCATTAACCTCACACTGACCGTTCTCAACTCCACCAGATCCCTCAGCGCTGGGTCAACCTGACTCTTCAACCCCTCCAGGGATGGGGACTCCACCCCTGCCCTGGGCAGCCCATTCCAACGCCCAACAACCCCTTCTGGAAAGAAATACTTCCTAATAGCCAGTCTAACCCTGCCCTGGCACAACTCATGTGCGCATGCACACCCACACACACGCGAGCTCGCACACACACACGCACGGTCACACACACGTGTGCTCACACGCATGCTCCCACACGCCTATGCAAGCTCCCCCATGCACTCGCACGCTCCCACATGCCCCCCCCCTGCTCCCCCGTCGGCCCACACGTGCCCTCCCCGCTGGCACGACTGCAGCAGCCCCCCCCGTGGCCGGCCAGGGGCCGGGGCACTCACAGCCGATGAGCATTACGCAGATGGAGAAGATCTTCTCGGAGTTGGTGTTGGGGGAGACGTTGCCGAAGCCGACGCTGGTCAGGCTGCTGAAGGTGAAGTACAGCGCGGTGACGTACTTGTCCTTGATGGTGGGGCCGTAGAGGGGGTTGCTGGCGTTGAGGGGCTTGCCGATCTGGTCGCCCAGGGAGTGGAGCCAGCCGATGCGCTGCCCCTCCACGTTGCCGATGGCGTACCAGATGCAGGCCAGCCAGTGGGCGATGAGGGCGAAGGTGCACATTAGGAGGAAGAGCACGGCTGCCCCGTACTCCGAGTAGCGGTCCAGCTTGCGGGCCACCCGCACCAGGCGCAGCAGCCGCGCCGTCTTCAGCAGCCCAATCAGGGTGGTGGTCTGCAGGGTGGAGGGGCGGTGGGGGGGGTGTCACTGAGGGAGACCCCCACTCAGCACCCCCCAGAAAGGTGGAGGGGAGTCCCTGCCCCAACCCAGGGAACCCCATTCTCCCTGCAGGCAAGGGCAGCCCTGCCCCGCCTCCCCACAGAGACACCCCCCATCCCAGCACAGGACCAGGCAGCAGGCAGCAGCCAGGCCCAGCCCTCCCGGTGGCCCCCCTGGTTTGGGCACCGCCAGCCCCGACAGCGCAGGGTGCCAGGGCCTGTCCTGCCCCCACCCCTCTCCCCACTTCAGGCTCAGGTGTCCCCAGCGCCGCCTCCCCGGGGCAAAGACACCCCCCCACCCCCCTGCTGCTAGGGGGGGTCCCACAGAGGCACATTAACCACTGGGTTAAACCCCGGTGAGCACGGCACCACTCCATCGGTGCTGGGGTGCTGGGGGGGTCCCCCAGAGCCAGACTCAGATTCACCCACCCCTGTGCTCAGTGCTACACGCTGCCTGTGCCCAAGCCGGCACCCACTGCCCCGGCAGCTCAGGCACCCGGCCCCAGCCTGGGGGCACAGGTAGGACCCCCAAGCATCACCCCGCAGGGAGCACCCAGCACTGAAACAGCACCCAGCCCAGCCAGGGCACGGTGGCACCCCGGCGAGGTGGCAGGTACCTCCTCAGAGCCGGAGCCGAAGATGAGCAGGTCGAAGGGGATGGCGGCAACCATGTCAATGAGGAACCAGCCCTTGAAGTAGTGGATGGCAATCTTGGCGGGGTGGCTGACCACCTCCTCGTTGGAGTTGACGTAGGTGGTGCGGAAGTTGATGAGGATGTCGATGATGAACATGATGTCCACGATGAGGTCGACCACGTTGAGGGGGCTGCAGGAGTAGCCGCAGTTGTGGCGCTGGGCCTCCTCCTGGTCGTTGAGCAGGAAGGCGGCCGAGTAGGGGGTGAAGATGGCCGTGTAGATGACCAGCAGCAGGATGAGCCAGTCCCACACCGCCTTGAAGGGGCTGTAGTGCAGGATGGTCCATTTGTGGATGCGCGGCGCCTGCAGCTTGTACTCAGGGAGGACGTCAGCGCCCAGCGACAGCACCTGGGCGGGCGGGCAGGGCTCAGCTCTGTGGGGCCGAGCCCCCCTGCCAGCCCCTGGCCCACGCCACCCCCACCCCCTGCCACCCCCAAAGCAGCAGCGGCCACCCTGGAGCTCTGCCTGGGCTCCCCGACCCAGCGGGATCCTGGCACAGCTGCAGCCAAACCAGGGCCAGCAGCCCTGGAGACACCCAGTGACGCAGCTGCGGGCTGGCACGGCCACCCCAGGCTGTTGCCGTGCCAGGGCACGAGTGCCACGGAGCCCCCGCCGCCCTCCCCTCCCCACACACATGCACACATATGTGTGTGCACACACGCAACCCAGACATGGGGGTCTGGGGGGGCACAGCCGTGCCCCAGCAGCTGCGCCCGTCCATCCCGGCCGCCTGGCACTGGGATTAGATGTACCGGCCACGGGATGGGGGGCACTGGCTATAAATAGGGACCGAGTGAGAGGGTGCTGTGGGGCAGAGGGGCCCTGCGGCGGGGAGGGAGTGCCAGGGCCGTGCAGCCCTGGGGCTGGTGGCCACTGGCCACCTCCAGCTGCTCCACAGGGAGCCCCAGGTACCCGAAGGCAGGGACAGGAGAAGGGGGTGATGCCAACCCCGGCCATACCCCCCCGACCACTGCGTAGCAGAAGACCCAGCACAGCCCTGCCCGGCCACGGGGGCACAGCCTGGGAGCACAAGCCCAAGGGGGGGTCCCTCCCAGCGCTGCCCCCGCTCCCAGCCACGACGTGCCCCCGCACCGTGCCGAATTGCCGGTGCCTGGCGGCGGCACAGCTCGTACCGTCTGGCTGCGCCACCGCGGCTGCGCCATGAGAACAGGAGAACGTGATGGGGCGCAGCCACCCCTGGGCCCCATCCGGCACTCCAGCCCCGAGGGGGTGCAGTGCTCCCTGGGGGGGCTAGGGAGGGCTCCCCAGGCCGTGCCGCCCGTGGGGGGTGTGGGTGCATGCTGAGGCAGCGGCAGAGCAAGAGGCAGCTTTACGTAACCACGCCAAACCCAGAGCCGGTGGCGGCTGCAGGGGGACAGACCCCGAGCCCACCCGCGGCCACCACTAGGACACGGGTCCCCTGGGGTGCGCACAGCTCCCAGACCCTCCTGTCTCACGCGTGGCAGCACCCACCACCCCTCCCCGGAGCAGTCCCGCAGGCACAGCCGTGCCAGGCCCCCTGCCTCGGGGTCTGCCGGCATGTGCCACGGCTGGGTATCGACGGTACCGGTACCTTCTCCTCCTGGCTCGGCCCCGCGGCATGAGCAGCGTCGCCGTCAAGGCACAGGCAGGTGCCGCAGAGGGAGATGCCGGACATGGGTCCTGCTCCGGCCCCGGGGGGGGCTGCGGGGGGACCCGGCAACTCCTGGAGCAGCTGCAGGAGCGATGCCAGCATCCTCACGGCCGCCCGTGGGGCCGGGTCCAGCCCATAGTGCGCCGGTGGCACTCAGCCCCTGCCGCCCATCCGCCGGCTGCCCTGTGGGCACCGGGGACACGGCCCCCCACCAGCAGACCCTGCACCCATCCCGACACCCCCGCTGGCACCCAATACCCGCCCTGGCCTGGCCGAGCACGGTAGCCGGGCACCCCTCGGTGGGACGGCGTCAGTGGGAGGTGAGAGTGGCCGCGCGGCAGGCGGCAGACACGCACCACCGGCAGCCGAGAGAAAAATTATTGGGGCGGAAATTTTTCCCAGCCTGCCCTGCTCCCGCTGCCACAGCTAGGGATGTGCCCCCCCGCCCCACCTCCGCCCGGCCCCCGCCCGCCCCTTAACCCCTCCGGCACTCGGGGTGCCCAGTGGCCTGGCGTGATGCGGCACCATACGTGGCAACGTGCCGAAGGGCTTGGTGGGGCTCAGTGCCACGGCGTGGCGTGGGGCCACCGCAACGGGGACCCTGGTGCAGCCGCAGGTGACCACGGGCAGCAGGGCAGGCAGCGGGGCAGGCAGCGAGCCCAGGCAGCAGCTGCCCCAGCACGGCATGCAGTGGGACACATCCCGACGCTGTCAGCACCCCTTTGGCCGTCCGGGCGCCGTGCTGGTGCCGGCAGCTGAGCCTGGTGTGGGGGGGATGCAGCCCAGCACGGCGGCGGTGAGCAGGATGCCGTGGGGCGCGTGCACGCCACGAACACGCCACGAACACACGTAAACCCGCACAGCGCTCACAGGCCGGGGAACGTGGGTCTCGTCCCTCCGGCTCACCCAAAACATTCCTATGGACGCAGATGACCCCATGGGGGACACGTGGCCCCTGTCACCCACTGTCCCCAGGTGCCACCGGCCTTGGTGGCTTCATGGGGCGCGTGCCGTGGCACAGCCCGGGGAAGCGGTGTGGCGGCGCGGGAACAGCCACGCCGATACGGAGGACACGCGGTGACGGCGCTGGGGACGCGCCGCGGTCCCTGTCAGCTGTGACTCACCCGCTGCCACCCACGCGCAGGGGTTCCCTGCCGGCACCCGCGTCCCCACGCGCCCCGTGACGGGGAGGGACGGGGCCATGTGTGTGGCCCGCGCGGCGGGTGGTCCTGGCGGCACTGGCATGGGGAAGGGGCCGCACGTGGAAATAGCGCAGGGGCCGCTCGCACGCCCCTTCCCGAGGGCGGGGGCTGTGCCTCGAGTACCCCCTGCCCCAAAACGTGCCACCCCCCAGGCAGCAGGGGGGGACGGGTGCTGCAGGGGGACAGTGGGGGACACGCTGCTGAGGGATCATACGGGGTCACGCTGCCACGGGGGCAGGTGAGGTCATGGGTACGGTGGGGGGACGGGGGTTTGTGGTACCGGGAGGGTGACACAGGGGGTGAGGATGCTGCAGGACACACGGGGTTGGGGTCCCACGGGGACACAGGGGGTCAGGGGGACAGGGGCATGGCGGGGACACAGGTATTGTGGGGCAGAGCCCACCCCTCCCGGGGCTCCAGGGCCCCACACAGCAGGTGGGGGTCCGGTGGGGGTCCCAGACGCGCACCCCCACCCCGGGCAGCCCCCGACGGCCCCTTTAAGCTGCGGCTCTGCCAGCCCCGCTCCATTTTTAGCCGGGGCGGGGCGTGGGGGTACGGGGGGGGAGCCTGGGGGGTGCGTGGTGATCAGCGGTTGGGGGGGGGGGGCCGAGGGGCGGCTCCAGCAACCAGCCAGCCTCTAAAATTAACGCAGCTGCCGCGCCAAATTGGGACAAATCCCTGCCTGCAGCACGGGCAGTGCAGGCAGGACGGGCAGCGCGGGCAGGATGGGCAGCACGGGCAGGTGCCCCGGGCCTCAGCAGGGCCACACGCTGCCCTCCCTCCCAAAAAGGTCTCCGTGCCCCCGTTCAGCCCGGTGCGACCCCCGGTGTGTCCTCCCCCCGCCTGCTCTGGCCCCTTGCCCACCCACAGCCCCTGCGTGAGGCCAGGGGCAGCATGCCCCCCCCCAATCCCCCGGGGGGCTGGATGGTGGCAGAGGGGCCTGCGGGGGGGTGGCAGGAGGGTCCGGCTGTGCATGGAGGGAGACCCCAGACACCCAGGGACACACCACCACCACCAGGACCCCACTGCACTGGACCCCCCCCCCGCCCCGCGTCCCCCATTTTGGGGGGACCCCCGGCCCTGCAGGCAACTGAGAATGGATGGCTGGAGGGCGAGAGGGGACGGGCACCGTCAGCCCCACAGACACACCCCCCGACCCGGGACACCCCCACCGCTGCACCACTGCCAGGGACAGCCCCCCCCCCCGTTCCCCCAGCCGCGGGGACAGCCCCCAGCCCCCCCGTGCCACGCAGGGCTCGGAGGTGGTGCGGTGAGGGGCTGGGGACTCCCCCACACGTGCCCAGCACATGTGGCATGGGCACGGCCACACGCCCTGGTGCCCGGCACCACTGCGGACCCCCACCCGTCACAGGAGCACCTGACCCCCCACCCCCAGCTGGCGCAGACCCTCAGCCTGGACCATGTGCCTGTGCCGGGCTGACATGAGGTGACACTCCGGCCCCCGCCCCCGGTCACGGACAGTCGCACCGGCCCGGCAGGGCACAATGCCACACCGGTGACGCCGACAGGCAGCGGGACTGCTGGCGGTGACACAACACCTATCAGTCACCGCGACACAGATACCGGCGGTGCCGACACTCGGTGACACGTACACCGCCCCGGCGCAGGCAGGCGGCACCTCGCGCTCACGGTGACACATACGCCGACACCTGCTGTGACACTGGCACCCGACACCCAGCCCGCACACCCGGAGGCACCCGGTGCGGCACCTGCCGTGACCCAGACACCCACGCCCACGGGGCACGGCCCCCTCGCTGCCACAAATACCCCGACCCGCGGCCAGGGGCCATCCCCCAGCCACCACCACTCATCGCCCCGACACCCCGACACCCCCCAGCCCCGGGGGTGCCGCACTGAGCTGTGCTGACACCAGCGCTTGCGGTGACACCGCACATCCATGGCGAAACCGCCCGGCATCGAGACCAGGTGGGTGCTGACACACCAGCACTGCCCCGAGCACAGACTCCCACCCCTTCCAGAAACCCCCGGACCCCCAACACCCGCACTGACAGACACCCCAAACCAGACACCCAGCACCTGCACTGGTACCCCTGCACCAGCGCCGACACCGGCACCCAGAACCCACAGGTACCCAACCCCTGCACACGCAGGTACCCACCAGCCACAGACACCCAACACCGGCACCAGCAGACACCCAACACCCGTCCAGGCACCCCACACCAGCAGGTTTCCAGCACCCTCCAGGACACCCAACACCAGAACACTGACACCCACCGTGCACTGACCCTAACATCCATGACCAAATGCAGCAGCGCTGACGGGGGACTCGGCACCCTTGGGGACACCCACAGCAGGGCACCCACCAACACCCGCGGTGCCAAGGGTGCCCCACAGCCGCCACCATGAGTGCAGGTGCCCAACACCAGCCGTGACACCTGTCACCCTCTCAGGGGCCAGCATCAGTGTCACCCGATGCGCTCTTCACCGTGGCAGGCACCAACCATTGGCGAGGCACAGGCACAGCTGGCCGCAGAGACACCCAGCCGCCCCAGCAGCGTGTACGGCAGGCGCTGCGGTGGTGTGGACACCCCGACGCCCGACTGTCCCCACCTGGGGTGGCGCCGGTGGTGGCCGGTACTCACAGCATTGAGCTGCGGCAGCGGCGCAGCTCCCTCGGCACCCCCCGACATGGACGCCAGGGACGGGCGGCCACCCCGGGCCGGGTGGCGATGCAGGCACCCCACTGCCGACGGCAGCACCGACACCCCGTGGTGCTGGTGGCAGGGTGGGGTGTCAAGCCCCGTGACGGGGTGACGTCCCTGTGGGGCGGCACGCCCGCCCCAACACCCGACCCCCACCCGCTGACGCAGACACCGAGCTGACCCACACCGCCCCACACCCCAGCCGCCGCCACCGTGCCACCATGCCATGAGCCACCCTCGATGGGCCGGCCACGGGGACCACCTGGGGACACCGTAGCCACCACTACCTCCTGATGCCGCGGCACCTCGCCGAGCAGCCATGCGGCAACACGCCTCGCCACGGCCACAGCCACAACTACGCAGCTGCTGCCACGGCACAGCCGGCCGCAGTGCCAAGCCCGGCCATGGCACCGGGTGGGTGCCAGGGTGCCCGTGGGTGGGTGATGCCCCGCACCGCCCCGGATCACGGCACCCCCGGCGTTCGGCTGGAGTCCAGCCAACGCGGTGGCTCTCGTGGCTCCCAGTTCTCTGGCCTCACCAGCCGCCGACACCCGGGATGCTCAGCCCCCCGCAGCCCGCCAGAGCGGGGCCACCGCCTGCCCTGACCCCCGGTGCCCACCCCCCCGCTCCATCGCCCCCAGCCCCCGGGGGCTCCAACCCCGCGTGGGAACGGTCCCGAGACCCCACAGCCACTCGTGGGGGGATGAGCCCGGGAGCCCGTTCCCTCTGCGGGGGACACGGCCGCCCCCCTGCCGCGCCGCGACCCTCCGCGGGTCCAGAGCCACGAGGGGGCTCCGGGGGGGGCTCCTCGGGAAGTCGGGGGGGGGCTCCGGAGCGGCGCAGCCCGAAGCAGCCGGTGCCGTCGGGGCAAGGGGCCGGCTCGGGGCGGGCGCGGTGGGAGGGGACCCCCCCCCCCCCGCTCCCCGGGACCTCCCCCGCTACCCGAGACCAACCCGAGCCCCCAGCCCCCCCGTACCTCCTGGGCCACCAGGCTGGAGATGCGGACGGCGCGGCGGACGCGGCCGCTCTTGCGGTCCCCGTCGGGGCGGTCGCCGCTGTCGCGCCGCGCCGGGGCCATGGTCGTGCTCAGCGGGGGGAGCCCCGCGACGCCCTCCCGCCGCCCCCCATCCCGGCCGAGCCCAGCTGAGCCGAACCCAGCCGAGCCCGGCGCTGCCCCGAGCTGGCGGCAGATGGAGCGGGGCGGGCGCCCCCCCGAGTCCCCCCCCGAGTCCCCCCCCCTCCTCCGCCGCCCGCCTCCGCCGGTCCCGCTCCCCGCCCGGCAGCCGCCCCCCCCCGCCCCGGCTCCAGCCTCCGCCACTCCCCGCGGGCCCGTCACGCCGCGGGGTGGGACCAGGAACACCCCCGCGGGGAAACTGAGGCACGGGGCGGGGTGAGGGGGTGGAGGGGGGAAGAGGGGGGCGCGTCGCTCCCTGGGGTCCCCCGCACCCGGAGTCCTGGCTGCCAGCCCCTGCCCGCCCCGAGTCTGGAGCGGCTGCCTGCAGACCCCCCCGTCCCCCGAGGGACCCCCCAGCCCCAGCGAGGCGGCTGCAGGACAGGGACGGGGATGGGGACGGGGCCGAGCTGGCCGCAGGGACTCCTTGGCCGCTGCAGGCAGCTCCGGCCTGATTCCCGGCACCACCGGCTCCCGGTGTCCCTGGCTGCTGCCCAGCCCTGGCAGCGAGACCCCGCTGCGCCTCCGCCCACACCCTGCAGCCCCCACCCATCCCCGGCGGAGGGGTGACCCCGGGGTGCAGCGTCCTCACCCAACGTGTGCCAGCGAGGCCGGGGCTCAGTGGGACCTGCCCCGTCAAGTGGGGGCTTCCCCACGCCCCCCGCCCTTACACCCACCCACCATCATCAGCCGGCGAGCCACCAGCCCACCACAGCTCCCTGTGAGACCCCATCCCAGCCGGCAGCACCGCGGGGTACCCCATGGCGAGCGGGGCCAGGGTTCCCCACAGCCAGGCCCGGTTCAGCCCCCCCAGCCTCCACCGTACCCACGGTGGGCAGCGGCACGTGCTCCCCCGCCGCGGTGTGCCAGACTGTCTGCCATCCGGGTCGGTCACAGCCAGCGCGGTGGCAGCAGTAGCACCCAGCCCGGGCACCGCGTGGGCCGGGGTCCCTGCTGGAGCAGGCCGGGGGTCCCCAGGGCTGCCACGAGCCACCGGGATGTCGCAACATCCATCCCAGCCGCGTTGGCCAGCACCAGCCACCGGCCTGGCCACGCCAGGCCCCGTCCCCGTCCCCATCCCCGCCGTGCTGGCGCAGCGCGGTTTAGCTGGGGCCGTCCGGCAGGCCCAAGAGCGCGGTGACCTTGACGGGAGCTGCGGGAGCGGGCGGCGCGCGGGCTCCTTTGGCTGCCGGCACTGCGGATGATTCACGGTGCTGCCGCCGGGAAGCCCCGGCCCCCCCAGCACCGGCCGGCCCGGTGGCTCGCCATGCCCAAGCCAGGGCTACCCCCAACCCACTGGCAGGGCCCTGAGCGCAGCGGCCATCCCCATGTCACCCAATGGCCGCTCACGCCCGCCCGCTCCCCGTGCCACGCCGGCACATGGGCCGCGACGCCAGCACCCCGTGGCCCCCGATTCTGCCCTGGTCCAGCCCCGGCAGGCACGTGCCAGGCAGCAGGTGCCTCGGCGGGGACCCCAATCCCGTCCCAGGGAGGTGATGGGTGCCAAGCCCCTCACCCTGGAGGGGTAGCCATGTCCCCCCCATCTGCCAGGCACTGCGTGGAGATGCCGGTTATGGGCAGGAGGGAATGACCGAGGCTCAGTGCAGGCAGCTGCCTGCCCGCACAGCAGCAGCCGCCACAGCATCGGAATTAATTACACAGCAAAGGCAATCAGGATGCTTTGCTCGTTAGCGCGCTGGAGAGAACAGGGAAGGCCAGCCAGCACGTTGCAAGGAGTGGGAAGGGGGGTTTGAGGGGGCCCCCACTGGGGTCCCCCACCCCGCAGAGGGGTCCCACCTGGCGAGGGGAGCAGGGCTGGGTGCCCACCCTGGCACTGCTGGGAGAGGAGCTCCAGCAGCAGGGCCGGGAGCTTCGTGGGGGAGCGGGGGAGTCCCAAATGGGGCTCCCCCTCACGTGTGCGAGCAGACGCGTGGCAGGGGGGGCTGCCTGGGGAGCGGGAGCGTGGGCAGATGCACCCGGGCAGCTTCCATCCCCTGCCAGCTGCCGGGGTCCCCAGGGGGAAGTGATGGCAGGGGGCTGCCCCAGAGGGCTGGGGGGACAAGGCAGAGGGGACAGGGAGAGGGTTCCCCTGGGGTGCCTCCGGGTGGGGACAGACTGGGGTCCCGGGAGCTCACTGGCCCCCGGCGGCTTTCAGTTCATTAGCAGGAGCCAGAATCAGGGTGTAATTAAGCAGCAGCCGCCGCCTGCTCCCCGCAGACAGATGGCAGTTACACAACGTGCCAAGGATTAGCCACCACTGCCAGCCCCCAGCCCCCCCGGGGCCGAGGGATGTCCCAGTCTGTGGGGGTGCTCCCCGCTGTGACCCCCTCCCCGGGGATCCTACATGCTGCACAGAGCCCGTCCCAGCCGCGTGCCTCCCCTCCACGGCACCCATCGCCCTGGCACAGGGAGCTCTGTGGCCGGGACCACCCCAGCCGAACCCCCCGAGGGCAGCGACAGGGACCCTCCTGCCCCCACGGGGCAGGGGACAACAGCCACCTGGCACCGCCAGCGCCAGCCCGCACCTCACACCCGTGCCAGACGGCCCCTCTGGCACCCCACCGGGCAAGGGGCACCCCAGGCACCCAGCCGTGTCCCCAGCACCCTCCTGCAGCCCCCAGCACCTCGCAGCACCTCCCTGCGAGCTCCGGCATCACCCTGTGAGCTCCAGCACCTCCCTGCGAGCTCCAGCATCACCCTGCGAGCTCCAGCATCGCCCTGTGAGCTCCAAGCATCATACTGTGAGCTCCAGCACCTCCCTGTGAGCTCTGGCACCATCCTGCACACTCCAGCACCTCCTTGTGAGCCCCAAGCATCACTCCACGAGCTCCAGCATCTCCCTGCGAGCTCTGGTACCATCCTGCAAGCTCCAGCACCTCCCTTCACACTCCAGCATCCTCCTGCAAGCTCCAGCACAGTCCTGTGAGCTCCAGCACCTCCCTGTGAGCCCCAAGCATCACTCTGCGAGCTCCAGCATCTCCCTGCAAACTCTGGTACCATCCTGCGCGCTCCAGCATGTCCCTGCGCACTCCAGCATCCTCCTGTGAGCTCCAGCACCTTCCTGTGAGCTCCAGCATCGCCTTGTGAGCCCCAAGCATCACCCTGTGAGCTCCAGCACCTCCCTGTGAGCTCTGGCACCATCCCACATGCTCCAGCACCTCCCTGCGAGCTCCAGCACCTCCCCACGAGCTCTGGCACCTTCCCGCAAGCTCTGGCATCTTCCTGCGAGCTCCGGCAGCCAGCTGCCATGTGGAGCATCCTCCGGGCTCTGGCCATGCCCTGAGCACTGCCCGGCTACCTCCGGCATCGCCCGGTCACCTCCGTCAGCGTGGTGGGCGCCCGCGGGCTCACCTGGGTGACCTTCTCGGTGACATTGTGGGTGCGGTCCTTCAGCTTGGTGGGGGCGATGATCTCCTTCTCGCCGGGCGGCGCGGCCAGGAAAGCATCCGCCTTGAAGTCCACGAAGTTGAGGGTGATCTGGGGGATCTTGCTGATGGCCCGGTAGCGCATCAGGTCTGAGTCGGAGGTGGAGTTCAGCAGGGCGCTCCGGACGTTGTTCATGGCCCCTGGGCGGGGGGACCGTCACCAAGGTGGGGCCACGGCCCTGCCGTTCCGCGGCGCTGGGGGCCCACAGCAGGTGAGGGGAACCCCGGGGCTGGTGGGGGGGCCCCCCCAGCCAGGCGTTGCAGGACCGTGACCCGACAGCTTGCTATCATTTACCGCTAATGTAATTATTTTTCTCTTCCCTAATGCGCTTAGCGGGATCGGGGGTTAACGAGGCAATTGCTGCTGTTCTGGTGTTGCCAAGGGGATGCGGGCCTGCGGGATGTGGGGGTGGGGGCTGTGGAATAGGTGGGGGGCTGCGAGATGGGCTGGGGGAAGGGGGTGAGCCCCCTGGGTGCTGCAGCCGGGCTGGGGGTGCGCACCAGGGAGGCCAGTGAGCCAGCCAAACTGGGGTGGCTGCAGGTTTCCACGCCTGGCATGGAGGGCTCAGTGCCGGGGGGGGGCTCTTGGGGCTGCCCCAGCCACCCCTCACTCGCTGGGTGACGGGGGGCGGGGGGCCATGGGCACTGGAGCTGCCAGCAGCACGGAGCATTACAGTAATGAGGAGCCTGACAGTGACGGGTCCCACCGCGGCCCCGTGCCGGCACCGCTGCCAAGCCGCTGGCAGCATCCTCCGGTTGTGGCTGATGGCTGCCCCGTGCCAGGAGACGGCCCTGGCCCTAACGAGCTGCCAGCCCTAATGACTTCACCCCACGGCCGCACGCTGCGCCGGGGCGAGAAGCTGCGGGTGCCGGCACTGGTGCGCGCAACGCCCGGGGTTTGCCGGCGGCGCCGTACCGGTGCTGGAGCCGCGGTGCAGGCTGATGCCGGCGCTGGCGTGGCGGTTGTGGCAGCGCTTGTCTCCCTCGCCCTTCATGGTCTCGATGTCGTCGACGGAGGAGGCGCGGCGCACGCTGTGGACGCTCTCGCGCGAGCGGCTGCGCGCCAGGCTGCAGTTGGAGAAGGCGGTGTGCAGGGCCAGGCGGTCGGCGCGCGGCGAGGAGTGGGTGATGGGGGGCTCGGGCGGCCCGTCCCCCATCAGCGCTGCCCGGTCCTCGGGCTGGGCCCCCCCCGGGCAGCTGGGCTCCAGCGAGGAGGTGGCCTCCTCAGGGCCGGACTCGCTGCTTTGCTTGGAGAAGTCCACCACGACGGCGTCGGGCGGCTCCTGTGGCAGCGACTGTTTGCTCCCCGCCAGCGCCAGCAGCGCCGGCAGCTTCAGCCTGAAGGATTTGCTGCGCCCTGGGCAGGAGGAAAGGGCAGGATCAGGGTCTGGGGGGCCACCTGCCAAACCCACACCGTAGGCGCTGCCTGCACAGTGCTTTCGGCAGGGCCTGGCAACCTGGACACAGGGTCTGCAGGAGCAGGGTCAGTGTGGCCCCAGTGCTGGCACAAGTCTCACTGGTGACACCACACATCCCGGCACCGGCCTTACCTGCGGGTAACCAGTTGGTGGGGGTGACCCAGTGGTTGGTGTCCTTGACGGGTGAGCCCGGGCGCTCCTTCTCCATCACCACCTCGAAGTTCAGGATGAACATGATGACGGCCCCATCCTCGTTCTTCACCGGCACCACGTCCACCAGGCACAGGAAGCAGCTGCCTGCAGGGGGCGGGGGTTGGTACCATGGCAACATAGCCCCCCCATCCCTGCTGGCACCCCCTCCTGCCCTCCACCCTTGCTGACTCAGCAGGGTGCCAGCCCCACTGCAGCTGCATCATGGGGGGGAAACTGAGGCATGAGAGGGTAGGAGGGGCCCCGTTTCCTCAGTGCCCCCCAGAACAACCCAGGGACCAGGCAGGGCAAGTGCAGGAGCTGGGGGGGCGGGAGGGGGGGGGGGGGGCAGCACTGGGGGCAGTTGGGGTGCCAGCCCAGGCTTAAGCCGCTCAGGACTCGTTAACAGCTGCAGTGTTAATCCCACTGCTGCAGCTGGGTGGGGGGGGCAGCCCAGGGTAACCTCTCCTGCACGGGGATGGGGCAGCATCCTGCACCCCCCCAGCGCTGTGTCGTGGGGGCCAGCCTGACCCCGCGCCCCTTGCCCCGTGTGGGTCCCCATCCACCCTGGGAGCTGCTTGGAGGGGGTGTGTGTCTCCGCAGCCCCCCCCCCCCCCCCCCGCCACCATGCAGCATCCCCTCCCTGGCACCTGCAACGGCTGCAGCAGGACACGGGATGCAGGGGGGAACAAACGCATGACGCCAGGGCGCTGGATCACCCCCACATCGCTTCCCTTCGCTGGGACCCCCGCGCGGCATGTCATGTGTGTCCCCCCCCAAAAGCTGGCAGCGGGCCCAGCAGCCTGCGCCGGGGAGCCCGGCACGGCGGCCGCCAGCTGGCACCGGCCCCCCAACCCCACGTGGGGAATCCCTGCCTGCACGTGGGGCTGCGGGCAAGGGGCCAACGCCGCAGGAGGCGCGCGGCACGGCTCGGCACGGCACGGCTCGGCTCGGCAGGGAATGGCACGCCACGGCCGCAGCGGGGTCCCCGGCCAGGCCACCCGCCGCGGGAGGATTAGCGGCACGGCCACATGGCCGCTCGGCACCACCGGCAGCTTTGCTTCATCCTCGCTCGCCCACCCGGCTCCCACGGGAAATCCTAATCCCGCTGATCCCCCAGCCCGGGCCGCTGGGACACGCGCCAGCGCCAGGCACCCCCCCAGGCCCTCCCAGCCCCGCTGCCCACCGGGGCAGGGGCGATGGTGGGACCCCCCGCGCCGCACCTCACCTCGCTGTCAGTGGGGTCTCCGGGCATGGGAGGGGGGAGAGTGGGGGGGGGGGGGGTGGTCAGGGACCCACAGCACCCACCCCACACGCCGCCGGGGCCGCAGGCAGGCGGACCCCCAACCCATGCGGGACGGGAGGGTGCAGGGAGTGGGGGGGGGGATGCCGAGCCCAGCCGTGGTCTCAGCCACCCCAGGTGGCAGAGGGGACCCCCCCCACAGTGTGCTGACCCCAACTCCAGCTGCCCCCCCTCGGCCCCGCCGCCGAGCTCAGGGGCTGCGGCCCTTGGCACCGCCGCCGCTGCTGCCGCCGCGTCGGCTTTATGCCTAAATATGGCTGCGGGCAGCAGCCGCCGGCGCGGTGGGACGGCCACGCCACGCCACGCCACACCACACGCCACGGGGTTCCAGAGTGGCCTCTGGCCAGCCCCGGCCCCGGTGACCCCCTGCCCGCGGGGAAACGGGGTGTGAGGCTTTGCTTTGGGGTGCAGGGGGGATGTGGGATGCCCTGGTGGGGTGCAGGGCTTGGGGCACTGAAACAATGAACCCACCCGTGCCCAGAGAGCGTCACTGGCCTGGGAAAGAGGTGGGGGATGCGCTGAGCCCCCTGACCCCCATAGCGTCCCCCAGCATCACCCAGCCCTGCACATGTCACCCCCACACCCTGTCCCCCTCGCCCCTCCATTGTGCCTCCCACTCCCCCAGCACCCTGCCCAGCCCAGGACAGGCCCCATGCCAGGGGCTGCACCAAACAGCTGCCTCCCTCCCCAGCTCCAGCTCAGCTGGGGGCTTCTGCACCCCCATGGCCCCCCCGGACTCGGGGACCCCAGCCACGAGTGACAGGGACCGAATCTGCCCCACGGGGGAGGGAGGGGGGGGTGGGGAGGGGCTGCACGGGGCTGGTGGGCGGCTCCCCTGCTCAGGGTGCACCCTGCACCCCAAATGCACCCACACACCTCCAGACCCGTGCCCCAAATCCATCCACACTCCACAGCCCCACCTCCGCGCCCCAAATGCACCGACACACCTCCAGACCCGCACCCCAAATCCATCCACACCCACCCCACATGCTCCAACTCAACACCCTGCACCCTCACCCCTGCACCCCAACACCCTGTACCCCACACTGTGCCATGCTGTGCACCCCGAACCCCCACCCCTGCACCTCAACACCCTGCACCCCACTGTGCCACGCTGTGCAACCTGAACCCCCACCCCTGCACCTCATGTTGTGCAACCTGCCCTGTGCACCCCAACACCCTGCACCCCCACCCTCTGCTCCCCAACACCCTGCACCCCACGCTGTGCCACCCTGTGCACCCCAACACCCCGCACCCTCACCTCTGCACCCCATGCTATGCCACACTGTTCACCCTGCACTGTGCACCCCCACCCCTGCACCCCCACCCCATGCACCCCACCCTGTATCC
Source organism: Strix aluco (assembly GCF_031877795.1). Taxonomy (NCBI): domain Eukaryota; kingdom Metazoa; phylum Chordata; class Aves; order Strigiformes; family Strigidae; genus Strix; species Strix aluco. The sequence goes on from NC_133931.1 coordinate 158,061,925, forward strand.
CCATTCCCTGCACCCCACGCTGTGCACCCCCACCCCTGCACCCCAACACCCTCCACTGCATGCTGTGCCACGCTGTGCATCCTGCACCCCCACTCGTGCACCCCACCCTGCACCCCAACACCCTCCACTGCATGCTGTGCCATGCTGTGCATCCTGCACCCCCACTCGTGCACCCCACCCTGCACCCCAACACCCTGCATCCCACACTGTGCCACGCTGTGCACCCTGCACCCCCACCCTTCCACCCCAACACCTGCACCCCCATCCCACCCTGCACCCCACACTGTCCCATGCTGTGCACCCTCCCCTGTGCGCCCCATCCCTGCACCCCACATTGCACCCTGCACCCCCACCCCTGCACCCCAACACCCTGCACCCCCTCCCAACCCCCAATCCCTGCACCCCACACTGTGCCATGTTGTGCACCCTGCCCCGTGCACCCCATCCCTGCACCCCAAAATCCTGCACCCCACATTATGCCATGCTGTGCACCCTGCACCCTTACCCCTGCACCCCAACACCCCCACTCCCTGCCATGTTGTGCACCCTGCCCCGTGCACCCCAACACCCTGCACCCCACATTACGCCACGCTGTGCACCCTGCACCCCCACCCCTGCACACTCCTCACCGGGCACCCCAGGGCACAGCTCTGCCTGCACCGCACACCCCTCCCTGCACTGCAGCCCTCAGCGTGCCGTGGGACCCCCCCGGTGCTGCGCCTGGTGCTGTGACCCCAGGGCCAGCCAAGCGTGTGCTCCCCACAGGACCCCCCCAGAACACCCCGTGCTGGTGCTGGCACGCTGCCCGCCACCCTGCAAGGCCAAGGCCACCGGCGCTCAGCGTGGCTGCCGTGCCGCCGCGAGGCCACGACCTTGCCCGGGTGGCCCCGACAGCGCTGGCGGGAGCTGACGTGTCCCCGCTGCTCCTCGCCTGTGGCCGCCGAGCCGCGGTGCCAGCGTGGTGCCCGCGGCGGGGCTTGGCCGGGCCGGGGAAGCCGTGTCGGCACGGGGCAGGGCAGGGGCAAGCGCCCGCAGCCAAAATGTGCCACCTCGTGCCGGGCAGGTGGGGGCTGAGGGCATGATGTGGCTCCTTGGTGCCCTCGGCCTGGCCGCCAGCAAGGGACACGCGCCGCCACAAAGGCCGTCGGCGGTGGCGGGGGGGGTCTCTGCGCCTTCCCTGGCCCCCTCCCTGCCGCAGCCGCGGCGTAGCACCACGGCGGCTGCCCTGGTGAGCCCAAGGCCGTCTCTGGGGCACATGGCTCCCCGCGGTTGCCGCGACCTTCCAGCGTCCCCAGCAGCGCTGGGGCTGTATAAACAACGTCGCTCAAAACTAATGGCTGCAGCAGCGGCAGGCGACGCGGCGGGGCCCAGCCAGCTCCCCACGGCTACAGCGCTGCCACGCGTCGTGCAACCGCAACCCGGGGCCGTGACGGGTGCCGCGGTGGGGGCTCGGTGCTGAGGGGGGGGGGGCGCGTCGAGGCGGAGGAGTGGGGTTCAGCGTTGCGGCATGACTGCGAAGGCACTGATGAGGCGAGTGATGGCGGCTGTGCCGGGGATGTGCTGGGGCTGTCGGGGCCCGGCCATGAGGCCGGAGGCGGCGGGGTCCCTGCCCCGCGGCAGCTGGGGGCGGGGGGTGCACGTGCTTGGGGTCCCCCGGCAGCAGGCAGGACTTCTGGGGACCCCTGCTCCCCAGCACCCCATGCCTGCTCTCTCAGCTCAGCCAGCAGCCCCTGCTGCCTGCCGCAGCACCCGCAGCCAGCACCCACCGCAACAGCCCCCCTGGGACATGGGGCAGACCTGGGGGTACAGGAAAACCCCATATCCCGGGGGTCGGACACTGTCAGGGGGTCCTGCTGCCTCCACCTCTGCTCCTCCCCACTCCCCTGCCCCACGGATGAGGGCAGCTGGGTCCTGCAGAGCCCCCCCCAGCCCCCCTGCCCCAGGGAGGCCCTGGCCGCAGCAGGGAGGGTTAAGGAGCAGTTCCCGGCCCCCGCACGCACCCGCTGATGCTGCCACCTATAAATATCCCATCGGAAACACCGCACTCCCCGGGGACGTGGCGCGGGCAGCGCTGCCGCAGCACCAGCCACCCCCCCCACCCCCCCCCCCCCCCCCGGCACCCGCTGCTGCATGTCCCGGGGTGCCCCCTCCGGCACCCCAGCCCACGGGCATGGGAAACCCCATCCTCACGCCAGGGCCTGGGGCAGTGGGACGGAGCTGCACCCCACCCCAGGGCACGGCAAGGCCTAGGCTGGGGACCCCCACCTTGCATCACCCCTGGGACCCCCCATCCCGCCCCGAGGGCCTTGTCACCACGTGCTGCCTGCACCCCACCAGGTGCCAGCACCAGACCCCCCCCACCTCGCTGCGCCATGGCCCCCGCTGCGCCAGGCACCGCAGGCACCGGGGGCTCCCCCCACACTCCCCCCGACCCCAGCTCAGTCCCCAGCAGCCACCCCAGCCCCAGCCTGGCCCCCCAGCACCCTGGGGCGGCACCGGGGAGCTGAAGCCATCGTGGCTCCACGTGGCGGCTGCTGGCAGAGCGGCGTGGGGCCGGCAGCTGGGAACCAGCTTTGTTTACTCTGCGCGCTGGAACCGGGGTCGGGTGCTGAGAACCGGAGACAGCTGCCGCGAGAGCCGGGACACCTGGCGCAGGCACCGGCGACGACCACAGCACGGGGCGGCCATGGCACCGCCAACACGGGGCTGCCAACCCCGAGCCCAGCACCCACCTGCCGGCACAGTCACCCGGAGCAGGGACCCCCCGTCCCCAGCACCACGGGGGTGCAGCACAGCCGGCGACCCCCACACGCACTTGTGCCGGGACAGTGTCACCGCGACGCCTGACACAGGCTCAAGGCCCGCGGCCTGGCCTAGCCAGCCGTGGGGCAGCTGTGGGGCAGCCAGACCCACAGGACAGGGCAGGCTGAGTCGCTGCCAGTGGGGCAGGAGCCCCGAACCACGGTCCCCCCACCGCTCCCTGTGGTCTCGTCCTTGCACCCCACATCACCCCCCTGCTGCAGCGCCCTGCAGCACACTGCTCCCGCCCCACGGCAAGTGGCTTCCTGGCACCCCAACTAGCACCCATGGCCACCATCACCCCGCTGGGAGCCGTTGCGGTAACCGGGGAGGCCTGTGGCCCCCCTGGCAGTGCCGATGGGGCAGGACAAAGCCCCACCAGCGGTGCCACGCTCCCGGCTGCGCCGTCACCACGCGCCACCCACGGCGCAGCAGGGCTGATGGATGGGCACGGCGCGGCCGCCCGCCTCGACACGCCACGAACTCAAGGGTCTGTCTGCCCGTGACGGACGGCCGCCTTCACCCGCGGCCCAAATAACCGTCAATCTCCGCTGGCGGCGGCAGCGGCGGCACCGGCAGTGGGTTCCTACCGTCTTTGCGGTAGAAGCAGATCTCCACCTTGCGCTCCTCGGCGCCCAGCAGTGCCTGGGCGATCTGGGCAGCGGCGCCGCGCTGGGTGCGGGGCCCGTGGAGGAAGTCGCAGGTGCTGGGCTTCTGCATCACCTCCGCCCGCGAGTACCCGCACAGCTGGCAGAAGCCGTCGTTGCAGTAGATCACGGCGCAGTTCTCCACCCGCGCGTTGGCGATGATGAACTTGCGGCCTGGGGGGGAGAGGGGAGGGTCAGCCCTGCGTGTCGACGTGCCCCCCACCGGGGAGGCTTCGCTCCATCCATCCATCCATCCATCCATCCACGGACACATCGGTGGCTCTGGCCTCTCGGTGACCAAAGACCCCACAAGCCGCCGGCACCACCGCCATCACCACAGGGACCCCACCACCATCTCGGGGACCCCACCGCCCCGGGGACCCTACCGCCGCAGCCAGGCCACGACACCCACCGGCACACGTCCTGTCCCCCACAGCGCAGTGACACCCCGCAGCCCGGCCCCGTGGGGTGGCATCACCCCCGCGGACCCGCTGAGGACACTCTGGGCCTGACCCCAGCAAAGTCTCGGGGCCCCCCCGGCTCCCCCCACCCCGGCACAGGGGAAACAGCGTCTCCCTGCCAAAACCCGCTGCCCGGCGCGGCGTGGTGGGAGGCCGCGGGCTGGCCGGGATCCCCGGGCGCAGCTCCAGCCCCGCTGGCACTTGACCTCCTCAGGGATCGGGTGGGGGGGGAATCCCACCGCACCCCAACACCACTGCCCTGGGGCTGGGGGCTTGGCGGGGGGGCGGCCAGGGGAGGTGGTGACACCACCCAGCTGGTGCTTAATCACCTGCACCCCAAACCCACCTCATAACCAGAAGCGCCCCCGTCACTCCCAAACTCGGTCCCACAGCCCCGCCGGTCCCCGTCCTCTCTCCCTCACCCCCCGCGCCCCCATCCCCACTCACTCTGCCCCTCGAACTTGCGGATGATGGTGTCCAGGAAGGTGTTTTGGGGGGCGACGTGCCCCCGCCGCACCGGCATGTTCCCCGGCCCATGGGGCAGCGCCGCCGCCCGCTCCGCGCCGCCGCCGGGCCCCGGGGTGGGGGGGGGGGAGAGGGGGGGGGGGGGTGAGGGGGGAGGCGGCCCCGCGCCGCGGGGGGTCCCGCTGCCCTTGAGCCAAGGACGGCGCCGGCGGGGCGGCTCCGGCGGGGGGGGGGGCGGGCGGCTCGGCTCGGCTCGGCTCAGCCCCGGGCCCGGCTCAGCCCCGGGGGGAAGGGGGGGGGGGGGGGCGGGGGGAGGCGGGATGCGGGGCGGGCGCGCAGGGGTTAAGGCTGGGCCCTCCCCCGCCCGGTGCCCGCCGGTCCCGGACGCGGTGCCGGTGCCGGACCCTGCCCCGCCCGGTGCGGTACCGGTACCGGTACCGGTGCTGGTGCTGGTGCTGGTGCCGGTGCCCCCCCCCCCGCCCCCGGCTCTACCCGCTCGGTGCGCGCAGCATCGGCCTTATTTAGTCAAGGAGCGGCTGTGGGGGGGATGGAGCCGCTGTCCCCACCCTGCCCGGCTCGGCTGGCTGGGCTCGGCCCGGTTAGGCTCGGCCCGGCTAGGCTGGGCTCAGCCCGGCGGGGCTCGGCGGGCGGCGGCGGGCGCTGCGTGTTGACAGCCGGGCCCGCGGGGCGGGGCGAGCGCGGCCGCAGCCAATGGCCGCGGGGGGGGGGAACCCGGGAGGAGGGGGGGTCCCCCGCCACGCCCGGCCCGGGGGCGCCGATCGGCCCGGCCCGGCACCCCCCCGCCCCCCATCCCGGGGGTCCCCCGGCCTCCGCCTCCCCGAGCTCCCCCCCACCCCGCCCAGCCCCCTCCCTAGGTGCCCCCCCACCCCTCCGCAGGCACGGCCCCCCCGGCACGTCGCACCAGTCCCCCCATCGCCCCGGGTCACCCCCAGCCCCCCCGGGTGACACCCCCTCCCCCGGCAGACCCAGGATCAGACCCCCCGCCCCCTCCCCCCCTCCCCCGGAGCTATGTGGGGGCAGGGTCACCCGGGGGTCCGGGGCTCCAGCCGCGGGGGCCGTGGGGTGCAGGTTACCCCATGCTGGCAGCTCCCCGCTAGCGACCCCCCAGACACACCGCGGCCCCCCCCCCCCCCCCGGCAGCGCCATCGCCCCCCAGCACCCCATCCGGCTCCAGTGGTCCCCCAGGTCCCAGTATGGCCCAGTGCTGGGCCCAATCCCAGTCCTGGTTCCAGTCCCAGTGCTGGGTCCCAGTTCCAGTTCCAGTCCCAGTCCGGGCACTGGGTCCCAGTTCCAGTCTGGTGCTGCCCTGGTCCCAGTTCCAGTCCCAGTCCGGGCACTGGGTCCCAGTTCCAGTCCCAGTCTGGTGCTGCCCTGGTCCCAGTTCCAGTCCCAGTCCGGGCACTGGGTCCCAGTTCCAGTCCCAGTCTGGTGCTGCCCTGGTCCCAGTTCCAGTCCCAGTCTGGGTGCTGGGTCCCAGTTCCAGTCCCAGTCTGGTGCTGCCCTGGTCCCAGTTCCAGTCCCAGTCTGGTGCTGGGTCCCAGTTCCAGTCCCAGTCCTAGAGCAGTGTTTGATCCCAGTGCTGCCCTGGTCCTGGTGCTGGTCCCAGTCCCAGTCCAGGATTGGATCCCAGTCCTGGCCTACTGCTGGTCATGGCCCCAGTGCTGGTCCCCAGTCCTGGTACTGGGTTCGGATGCTGGTCCCAGTTCTGGTCCTAATACTCATGCTGGGTCCCAGTCCCAATCCCAGTTCAGTTCCAATTCCAGTCCACTTCTAATCCCAGTTCCAATCCCAGTCCTATTGCTGTGTCTCAGTTTGGGTGCTGGTCCCAGTCCAGTCCCAATCCCAGACCTGTCTGCAGTCTCAGTCCCAGTCTCAGTCCCAGTCCTGGTCCTGATCCCAGTGCTAGGTCCCAGTCCAAGTTCTGGTTGCAGTCCAGTCCCAGTTCTGGTTCCAGTTCCAGTCCCAGTTCTGGTCCCAGTTCCAGTCCCAGTCCCTGTCTTAGTTCCCGTCCAGTCCCAGACCCAGTGCTGGTCCCAGTCCCAGTCTCAGTTAAATCCTGGACCCAATCATGATGCTGGTCCCGGTGCTGATACCAGTTCCAGTCCCAGTCCTGTCCAAATCCCAGTCCAATCCCAGTCTACTCCCAATCCCAATGCCAGACCAGTCCCAGTTGCAGTCCCAGTTCCCGTCCAAGTCCCAGTACTGATCCCAATCACTGTGCTGGTCCTGATGCTGGTCCCAGTCCCATTTGTAGTCCAATCCTGGTCCCAGTCATGATGCCGGTACTGGTGCTGATCTCAGTGCCTGATCCAGTCCAGTCTCAGTCCCAACTCCAGTCCTAGTCCCAATCACAGTACTTGGTCCTGCTGCTGATCCCAGTCCCAGTTTGGTTCCAGTGCCTGTTTTTGTTGCAGTTCAGTTCCAGTCCCAGTCCCAATCCAGTCCTAGTTCCAGTCTAGACTCTATCCTAGTCCCATTTCAGACTCAGTCCATCCAGTTCCAGTCCCTGTCCTTGTCCCAGGCCAGTCCCAGTGCCAGTGCCAGTCCAGTCCCCAGGCCAGTCCCAGGTCCAGTTCCTGCCCAGTCCCAGTCCAGGTCCTAGTCCCAGCCCCAGTTCCAGTCCCAGTCTCATTTCCAGTCCCAGTTGCAGTCCCAGTTCAGTTCCAGTTCCAGTTCCAGTCCCATGTCTAGTCCATTCATCCCATTTCAGATTCAGTACATCCAGTCCCAGTCCCTGTCCTTGTCCCAGGCCAGTCCCAGTGCCAGTGCCAGTGTCAGTCCAGTCCCAGTCTAGTGCCAGTCCCAGTCCGAGTTGTAGTCCCAGTTCCTGTTCATTTCCCGTCCCATTGTAGTCCCTGTCCAGTGCAGTTCCAGTCCCAGTTCATTTCCCGTCCCAACGCTGGTCCAGTCTGGTCCTGCCCAGTCCCAGTCCCAGTCCCAGTCCCAATCCCAGTCCCAGTCCCTGTTCCGGTTCCAGTGTCAGTCCCAGTCTCAGTGCTGGTCCCAGTCCCAGTCTCAGTCCAATTCCTGTCCCAGTCATGATGCTGGTCCTGGTGCTAGTTCCAGTCTCAGTTCCAGTTCCAGTTCCAGTGTCAGTCCAGTCCAGTCCCAGTCCCACTCCCACTCCCAGTCCTTGTCCTAATCCCTGTCCCATTCCCAGTCTAGTCCAGTCCAAGTCCCAGTCTGGGTCCCAGTCCCAATATCAGTCCAATCCCAGCCCCAGTCATGATGCTGGTCCTGGTGCTGATGCTGGTCCCAGTCTCAGTTCCAGTCCCAGTGTCATTCCCTGTCCTAGGCCCGGTCCCAGTACCAGTGCTGGACCCAGTCTCAGTCCAATCCCTGTTCCAGTCATGATGCTGGTCCTGGTGTTGGTCCCAGTCCCAGTCCCAGTTCCAGTCTGGGTCCAGTCTAGGTCCCAGTCTGGGTCCAGTCCCAGTCTCAGTGCAATCCCAGTCCCAGTCATGACACTGGTGCTGGTCCCAGTCCCAGTTGCACTCTAGTCCAAGTCTCAGTCCTGGTCCCAGTCCCAGTCCTAGTCCCAGTCTAATCCTGGTCCAATTCATGATACAGGTCCCGGTGCTGGTCCCAGTCCCAGTTTTAGCCCCAGACCCTGTCTCAGTCCCTATCCTAGTCCTAGTCCCAGTCCCAATCCAGTCCAGTCCAGTTCAGTGCAGTCCAGGTCACAGTCCAGTCCAGGTCACAGTCTCAGTCCCATCCCTGTCCCAGTCATGATGCTGGTCCTGGTGCTGGTCCCTGTCCCAGTCACAGTCACAGTCCAATCCTGATCCCAGTCATGATGCTGGTCCCAGTCCCAGTTCCAGTCCTAGTCCCAGTTCCATCCCAGTCCCAGTCCCAGATCCAGCCTCCACCCCAGTCCCAGTTCAGTCCTAAGCCCAGTCCCAGCCCAGTCCAGTCCCAGTCCTAGTCCAATCCTGACCTAATTAATGAGGCTGGTCCTGCTGCTGGTCTCAGCCGAAGTCCCAGTCCCAGTCCCAGTCCCAGTCCCTGTGACTTTCCAATCCTGGTCCCAATTGTGGTGCTGTTTCTGGGGCTTTTTCCAGACCCAGACCCTGTCCAGTCTGCTCTAGTCCCAGTACAGTCCCAGTCCCAGTCCCGGTCCTGGTCCTGGTCCCAATGCCAGTCCATTCCTAGTTCCAGTCTCAGTCTAATCCTGGTCCTAGTCATAATATTGGTCCCAGTCCTGGTCCTAGTCTGGTCTCACTTCTTGTCCCTTTCCAGCCCCAGTCCCAGTCAAGTGCCAGTCCAAATTCCAGTTCCAGTCCCAGTCTAGTTCTAGTTCCTGTCTTAGTCCCAGTTCCAGACCCAGTTTCGTCCCAGTCCCAGTCTCCATCCCAATCTCAGTTCTGTCTCAGTCTCAGTCCAATCCCAGTCCCAGTCATGAAGCTGGTGCTGGTCCCAGTTGCAGTTGCAGTTCCAGTCCAGTCCAAGGCCAAGTTTCAGTTCCATTCCCTGTCCTTGTCTCAATCCCAGTTCCAGCTCCTGTTTCAGTCCCTGCCCAGTCCCAGGCCCTAGTCCAAGTTTCAGTTCCCAGTCCCAGTCCAAGTTCCACTCCCAGTTCTTCCAGCCCAGGCCAGTCTAGGTCCCAGTGCCGGTCCCAGTCCCAATCTCAGTCCAATCACGTTCTCTATCATGATGTTGGTCCTGGTGCTGGTCCCACTCCTAGTCCCACTTCCAACTCAGTCCCAGTCCCAGTCCAAGCCAGTCCAGTTTAGTCCAGTCCCTGTCCCAGCCCAGTCTCATTCCCAGCCCAGTCAGAGTCCAGTCCGGGTTCCAGTCCCAGTCCCAGTTTAGTCCCAGTCCGACAGCCCCGCGGGCTCTGTCCGAGGTGCTGAAATCGGCGCCGGACCCGGCCCGGACCCGCTGACGGGGCTGCGACGGCCGGGACCCGACCAGTGCAGCCCAGTCTGGCCCAGTGCAGCCCAGTCCGGCCCAGCACAGCCCAGCATAGCCCCGTTACACCCAGCGCAGCCCAGTCCGGCACAGCACAGCACATCACAGCCCAGTCCGGCCCAGTACAGCCCGGCCCAGCCCAGCCCGGCCCAGCCCAGCGGAGCTCAGCGCAGCCCGACACGGCCGGGCCCAGCCTCGCTCAGTCCAGTCCAGCCCAGCCCAGCTCAGCTCAGCTCAGCTCAGCCCGGTTCAGCCCAGCCCAGCCCAGCCCAGCCGAGCCATGCCAAGTCCACGGAGGACGTGCCCCACAGGGCCACGGGTGGGGAGGAGCAGGGCTGCGGGGAGGCTGTGGGGCAGGGGGGCTGCAGGCTAGGGGCAGGGGCCGAGCCGTGGGGCAGGACAAGCTCTGAGCCCCGCCAGGGCCGAGTCCCCGCCCCCCCCGGGGAAGGGCAGCCAATCGGATGGGCGCTCCGCACTGACGGACAGGCTTGCCCCGCCCCCCGACCAACATGGGGGGGAGCTGGAGGGGGGAGCACGGAGCCGCCTATAGGGGGCGGGGAAAACTCCGGGGGAGCGGGGGCAACCTGGGACCCCCACCCCAGGCAGGGGGTGACCGGGACCCCCCCCACCCCCCCCTGGACCGGGGTGACCTGGGACCCCCCACCCCGTTACAGGACCCTCTCACCCAGCCCGTCCCCCGCTTGGTGCGCCCCCCGGGGGTCCTTGGGGTGCCCCCCCCCGCTGCTCTGCCCTCCCCCCCCCCGCGGTGCCTGTCACCCCCCCGCCCCCGTCCCGCCCCCCCCCGGCCCCGCTTCCCCCCGGTGCAGGAAGGAACCGCCGGCAGCCGGTGCCGGGCGCGGTTTCCCGTCGGCTGCGGGGACCACGGGCCCCCCCCCGTCCCCCGCCACGGCGAACCGCAGCCGGACCCCCCAGGCAGGGCCCCGGGGGACCCCGCACCCACCCCCGGGACAGGACACGGCGCCCCCAGACAAGCCCCGCTTCCCCCCCGCACCCCCAGAGCATTCCACACCTCCCGCCCCGGGATCCCTGTCACATCCTGCACCACCCCCCCCCCCGGCACCCGGGGTCCCCGTCCCCACCTCCCCCGGGAACCCCCATCCCACTCGGGGTTACCGTGGGATCCCCCCAGGCCCGCCGATAGCTCGGGTGACCCCCCCTTCGTCCTGCCCCGTCTCCCCAGGGTGCCTCCCCGTCCCGTGCCTCCCCCCCCCAAACCCGCGAGGCTCCCAGGGGAGCAGCCCCCCCCTCGGGGTGCCCGGCTGGGGGTCCCTGGGGAGCGGCCTGGCACATCAATGGCAGGAACTGGGTGGGGAGCTGCGGCCCCACGTGGGGGGGCCCCGGGGAAACCGGGGGCTCGCTCCGGACGTCCGCCCCACAGCCCGTGGGCGGGGGGCCGGGGGGAGCTCTGGGTTCCCCGCGGGGCACCCAACCTCCTGGCACAAACGTGGCACCCCTCAAGGCCCCCCCAGGGGACCCGCACCCAGAAGGAGGGGTGGCGGAGGTAGGGGGGAGCTGGCCCCAGCGGGGCGGGAAGACCCCAACCCACAGCCTCTCGCTTCCCCCCTCCCATCCTCTGGTGTGCTGTGGGGCTGGGGGAGCGGACCCCTCCGTGGGGCAGCGGCTGGGCAGGGTCCCATGGCTGTGCTGGGGGTCCTGTGGCCTTTCTGGGGTCTCATGGCTGTGCTGGGGGTCCTGTGGCTGTTTTGGGGTCCTGTGGCCATGCTGGGGGGTCTTGTGGCCATGCTGGGGGTCCCATGGCCATGTCGGGGGTTCTGTGGCTGTGCTGGGGGGTCTCATGGTTGTGCTGGGGGTCCTGTGGCTGTTTTGGGGTCCTGTGGCCATGCTGGGGTCCCGTGGCTGTCCTGGGGGTCCCATGTCCATGTCAGGTGTTCTGTGGCTGTGTTGGGGGTCTCATGGCCAAGCTGGGAGTCCCATGACAGTGCTCGGGGTCTGGTGGCCATGCTGGGGGTCCCGTGGACATGCTGGGAGTCCCACTGCCGTGCCGGGGTCCCATGGCTGTGCCAGGGCCCTGTGGCTGTGCTGAGGGTCCTGTGCATGCCACCCCCCTGGCACTGCCATCTCCCCGTCCCCCCCGGCCACATGCTGGGGCACAGAGAGGGCAGAGCGGGTCCGAAGCCCCTCTCATTAGCCCCACGGCAGGGTCCCCAGTGGGGCCCAGGGCCGTGTCCCGGCGGGCGGCGTCACGGTGGTGGGGCGCCCATTGTGCACGGGGCGGAGGCGTGTGTGGCCGAGGTCACCACTTCCCCACCGCGGCCGGAGGAAGCGGCCGCTCCCGGCGCTGGCAGCTCAGTGGCGGCACAATGGGCAACCTGCCGGCCGTGCTGCCCAGCGCTGCCCGCTCCTGCGGCCTCGGCCTCTGCTCCCGCCAGCTCAGCGCAGCACCCGAGGAGACCACCGGCACCGAGCGGGGCAGGTGGGTGCGCGGGATGGACGGGACGGACGGGGTGGGATGGACGGACGCGGCGGACGGGGCAGCGGCACCCACCGTGCTGCCGGCCGCCGTGCCTCGACAGGGACCCCACGCTTGGTCCCCTCCTGCCTGGCCCCACCATGGCTCACGGGGACATCCCCGCATGGCCTGAGCCCACTGGAGACATGTCCCTGCTGGTGACGTGTCCCCACCGGAGACGTGTCCCAGCCGGGGCGGCACGTATGGCTCGCCGGGGCAGCAGAGCCCTGTGCCCGCCTGCCTGCCCGTGGTGCCCCATGGCATCATGCCGGCATCCCCTGCCCCATGGCATGTCCCCGGCAGCCCCACTGCGGTGCCCCCAGCCCCCCCAACAGCCCGTGGGACACATCGGGGCATACTGGGGCGGGTGGGACGCGTGGGGTCGAGTGCGGGCGGGCAGTAAGTCGTGCCAGGATGCGTGGGGACACCCCAGCCCAGAGGGGACGGGGACGGGAGGTTGGTTCACCCCCTCGGTGGCCGGGAGCCCGCTCTGACTCATGGCCATTGTTCACACTCACGCACGCACACGAGGCCCAGGAACGCCCCACGCCCCCCCCATCCTCCTGACCCTCCCCTGGCTCAGCCCCTTCCCAGCTCAGCCCCATGAAGCTGAGTCGGGACCACCACAGCAGCACCAGGAGCTGGGGGGCAGCAGAGGTCCCTGGTCACCCCCATGTCTGTAGCACCCCCCCACAACCCACAGATCTCATCACCCCAGTGCCCCCCACTTGCCCCTGCTGGCTCCCCTTTCCCACCCCACGGGGGTCGCGGTCCCTATCGGCTGGTCCCAGCACCCCAGGGTGCCGGAGGCTGTGAGGGTCCTGGTGTTGGAGCCGCTGGAGCAGGTATGGGGGGGTGCCTCCCTCCGGGGTCCCCAGCTCTGCTCTACACGTGGGGGTGCAGGCTGGGGGTCCCCACTGTGCCTGGGCAGGGCTCAGAGCTGTCACCCCCCCCAGCACGACACCCACTCGCCCAGCGGAGCCCCCCCGCTTCGCCCGGCTGAAAAACTGGGAGACAGGGAGCATTGGCTATGACACACTCTGTGCCCAGGCCCTGCAGGTGGGGGGGTGCAGGGCTGGGGGGCACGGGGTTCTGGGGGGCATGGCATGTGGGGGGTAGAGCTGCGGGTGCAGAGTTGGGGGTTGCAGGGCTGGGGGGCATGGGACTGGGGGTGCAAGGCTGGGGGATATGGTGTCCTGGGGGTTTGGGGTGCAGGGATTGGGACTGGGGGTGTGGGGCTGGGAGGCAACAGGGCTGGGGGGCATGAGGCTGGGGGGCATGGGGTGTGGGAATGGGGGTGTGCAGGGTTGGGTGTGTGGGGCTGGGGTTTACAGGGTTGAGGGCCATGGGGATGGGGGGGATGCAGGATGGGGGTGCAGGGCTGGAGGTACAGAGCTTGGGGGGCGCAGGATGGGGGTGCAGGGCTGCAGGTGAAGAGATGGGGGTGCAGGATGGAGGGGTGCAGGATGGAGGTGCAAGGCTGGGAGGGCAGAGATGGGGGGGCAGGATGGGTGGGGGTGCAGGGCTGAGGGGCCAGGGCTGGCAGGCCTGGATAGGGGATGTGTAGATGGGGATGAGGGGGATCTGGGAGTGGGGGTGCGGGGCAGGGCCCCCTGGGTGACCCCTCCTGCCCCAGGAGCTGCCCTGCTCAGGGCAGCGCTGCCTGGGCTCGCTGGTGCTGCCGCGGCCGCTGCCGGCCCCGGTCCCCGAGGGTGCCCGTCCCCCCGAGGAGCTGCTGGGCCTGGCCCGGGACTTCATCACCCAGTACTACCTGTCCCTGCGGCGGTGAGTGGGGGCCACGGCTGGGGCCTCCCCTGCCCCGGGGGTGCCCCACAGCCCCATCCGTACCCCAGAGCACCTCACAGCCCAGCCCCATCCCTGCCCCGGGGCACCCCACAGCCCCATCTCTGCCCTGGGGCACCCCTCACCCCCATTCGTACCCCAGAGCACCCCACAGTCCCATTGCTGCCCAAGATACCCCAGCCCTGTCCCACCTCACAGCCCAGCCCCATCCCTGCCCCGGGGCACCCCACAGCCCCAACTCTGCCCTGGGGCACCCCTCACCCCCATTCGTACCCCAGAGCACCCCCCATCCCCATCTCTGCCCCAAAGTACCCCAAAATCCCAGCTGTGCCCTGAGCACCTCACAACCCCAGCCCTGCACAGGACAAGTACCCCCAACGCCCCAGCCTTGCCCCAAAGCACAGCTCACCCCCATCCCTGCCCGGGGACACCCCACATCCCCATCGCTGCCCCAAAGTAACCCCATAGCCCCAGCTGTGTCCCAGGGCACCCCCCAGCCCCAGCCCTGCCTGGGAGCACCCCTGCACCCCGCAGCAGTGCGGGGGGTCTTGGGGAGGGGGGGCTGAGGCGCAGGGGTGTCCATCCGCAGGGAGAACTCCCCGGCGCACGCCCAGCGGCTGCGGGAGGTGGAAGCCGCCATCGCGGCCACCGGCACCTACCAGCTTCTGGAGCCCGAGCTCGTTTTCGGGGCCAAGCAGGCCTGGCGCAACGCCGCGCGCTGCGTGGGGCGCATCCAGTGGAACAAGCTGCAGGTGAGGGCAGTAGGGGCACCCCATGGCACCGGCGGGGACCCCCACCCCACGCCTGCCACACAGCTGGGGGTCACCCCGTGTTCTGCAGGTGTTTGACGCCCGGGACTGCGCCAACGTGGGGGAGATGTTCAGCTTCCTCTGCACCCACATCCAATATGCCACCAACCGCGGCAACATTCGGTGAGAGCCCTGCCTGGCCACCGTGCTCACCGCTGGCAGGAGCCCCCCTCCGGCACCCACGGGCAGTGGGGGTGTTGCTGACATCCCACCCTGGCCCCCCCCCTCCCCATCCAGGTCGGCCATCACCATCTTCCCCCAGCGGACGCCGGGCCGGGGCGATTTCCGCATCTGGAACACGCAGCTGATCCGCTACGCCGGCTACCGGCAGCCCGACGGCTCCGTGCGGGGGGACCCAGCCAATGTCGACATCACCGAGGTGGGGAGACACTCCCCCCCCTGCACCCCCAGACCCCCACTGTGCTGCCTCCACCCTGACGCTGCCACCCCCCCACAGCTTTGCATCCACCATGGCTGGACCCCCGGCGACGGCCGCTTCGACGTGCTGCCGCTGCTGCTGCAGGGCCCCGAGGAGCCCCCCGAGCTCTTCCCCCTCCCGCCAGAGCTGGTCCTCGAGGTGCCCCTCCAGCACCCCACGTGAGTGGGGCTGTGCCCCCCCCCCCCCCCCCCCCCGGGTCCTGCCTGCCCCCCTACGGCCCCAAGCGACCTGGGGAGGGGATGGGAGCGGGGCTGGGATGGAGGTTGGGGACCCACGCGGGTGTTGCTGTGGGGCTGGTGGGGGGTCCCCAGGCAGAGCTCGCCCCCACGTCCCCCCTCCCCTCGCAGGCTGGAGTGGTTCGGGGAGCTGGGGCTGCGGTGGTACGCGCTGCCGGCCGTCTCCAACATGCTGCTGGAGATTGGGGGGCTGGAGTTCCCCGCAGCCCCCTTCAACGGCTGGTACATGAGCAGCGAGATCGGCACCAGGAACCTCTGCGACAGCCAGCGCTACAACCTGCTGCCAGTGAGCCCCGCACCCCCAGGGGAACCCCCGCGCCCCCCCGGGGAGGGAGTCGGGCTGAGCCCCTCCTTTTCTCCCCATGCCGCTGGCAGGAGGTGGCCCTGCGCATGGGTCTGGACACACGGACGACCTCGTCCCTCTGGAAGGACAAGGCGGCGGTGGAGGTGAACGTCGCCGTGCTGCACAGCTACCAGGTGGGATGCACGGCCGGGGGGGGGGACCCCGACACCACTGGGGCGAGCGCTGGCTGCTCCCAGCCTTCCCCCCTGCCACCCTCCAAGACCACCATCCCTGCAGGTGGCCAAGGTGACAATCGTGGACCACCATGCGGCCACCGAGTCTTTCGTGAAGCACATGGAGAACGAGCTACGGACACGGGGGGGTTGCCCGGCCGACTGGGTCTGGATTGTGCCCCCCATCTCGGGCAGCCTCACCCCCGTTTTCCATCAGGAGATGGTCAACTACCAGCTCTGCCCCACCTTTCGCTACCAGGTGGGCCTGGCCTCACACTCCCCCCTCCTCCCCAGCCCCTTGGCCCCCCAGCCCCCCAGCTGACCCCCTGCCCGCCCCCCAGCCCGACGCCTGGAAGGTCTACGTCTCCAAAGGCACCACCGTCACCAGGAGAAAGACCTTCAAGGAGGTGGCCAAGTAGGTGCCCACCCTTGGCAGGGGGGGGTCTGGGGGGGCGGGGATCCTGCCCACAGGTGCCAGGGCTGGATGCCGAGCGGGTGATCCCACCTCTGCAGCGCGGTGAAGATCTCGGCCAAGCTGATGGGACACATGATGGCGCGGCGGGTGAAGGCCACCATCCTCTACGCCACCGAGACCA